>NC_044389.1:6285416-7542500 GCF_006542625.1 Nomascus leucogenys | reverse complement strand
CATAATGAATTCAAAACGAATTTAGATAAAAATGATTTGTGACTTTTCACTTTAAATCAAAGCTCATTACCCAGCAATATATATGGTTGGCACTCTATAAATAAAAATACATTTATTCAGGGTAAACTTAATACACAGACTTGGAAATTTAAACAGCCCCCAATAGTGTTCTAATTTATTTTATGTTCCCTGAAGTTTTATAATGAAGGCACTAAAAGATCATGATACATATGCCTTAGAAAATAGCACCTGTTGACTAAATGCATATTGAGGTTCAGTCACATTACACAGAATTTCAGAAAGACAAAGGAATTTAGTTAATGTTCAGGAATCACTTTGTGAATAATAAAAGGAATGCCAGCTCTGGAAGTAATCTTTGAATAATTCACTATAAGAAACTTGGGAATAGTATATAATGTAGAACACATTCCAAAAGAAGAAAAGCTCTGCAAAGAAAAAATAAATTTGTGTATTCATTTATTCAGTATACACAGCACATGCCTCTAGGCCAATCACATCAGTTTTAGTCTTGTAAAACTAAGCATTACACTGATGATTTCCAGATTTATCTGTCTGTTTGAGTTAATTTTTATTGTGGCAAACACAGCAGCAACAATAAAGTCAAAAATTTCAGTGGCTCACACAGCAAACATGTATGCCTTGCCTATGGGTCTGTGGCTGTTGTGTGGCTCTTCTGGGCTGGGCAGAACTTGGGTTCAAGCATGCCCCATGTGATTCTCATTCTGGCTAGGAATGGGGGAGTACAAATGACCATGCCATATCACAAAAGCACACATAAAACCTCTGCTGAGCTCACGCCTGTAATCCCAGCACTTTGGGAGGCTGAGGCGGGTGGATCACCAGGTCAGGAGATTGAGACCATCCTGGCCAACATGGTGAAACCCCGTATCTACTAAAAAAAAAAAAAAATACAAAAAAAAATTAGCCAGGCATGGTGGCGGGCGCCTGTAGTCCCAGCTACTCGGGAGGCAGAGGCAGGAGAATGGCATGAACCCGGGAGGCGGAGCTTGCACTGAGCCGAGATCGCGCCACTGTACTCCAGCCTGGGTGACAGAGCGAGACTCCATCTCAAAAAACAAACAAACCTCTGCTGGCAGATGGCATATGTCACATCTAGTCACATTCAGTTGGTGAAAACAAGTCTCATGGCCAAGGCAAAAGTCAATGGAGCAGAGAAATATACTACCTACTGAGGGGCCCTGCCAAGGTACAAGGCAAAATGTGGGGGCACATACTCTTATTATGGGGAGTGGAATAATTGAGAACAATAATCTAATATACCATAATATCTCTAATATGCTTTTTGAGTATCCACCCAGTTTTTGGTCTGGCCTGCAATCTTGGGTCACTGCAACCTCCGCCTCCTGAGTTCAAGTGATTCTCCTGCCCCAGCCTCCCAAGTAGCTGGGATTACAGGTACCCGAGGATGCTCTCAGTTTCACACAGAAGCAAGAATCTGTTTTACTTCCATCTACCCTTCAGACTTACTTTGGCGTGTGTGCCTTGATACCACCAGGAGAATAGCTGACACTATTTCCTAATCTCTCAATCCATCAATCAAGATGGACAGAGCTGAGGTTTCACCTAATGACCTTCACAGCTCAGATTGTTCCCTTCCCTGAAATGCTATCAAACTTTTGGTCTGCATTTTTCATTTTGGTTCTTACCTAACTTCTTCGTATTCATATATCTTGTGCATGACTTTATTTTACACTCCTGTTAAAAGATCGTTTTGTAGGGTACACAATCTTTAGTTGTCAGTTATTTTTTCTCAGAACTGTGAGCATTACTACACTTCTTCTGGCTTCCGTTGCTGTTGTTGGCAAGTCTACTAACATTCTAATTTTCCCTTTGTAGGTGATCTGTCTTTTCCCTCTGGTTTCTTTTATATTATACAATTTCAAAACTGAATGTCTAAATATGGATTCATTTTATTTGTCCTGCCTAGTAGAAGTTGTCCTTGCCGTATCTATAAATTCTTGTATTTTATCAGTTCTAGAAAATTCTCAATAATTATCTCCTGAGATATTATCTCCTCTTCTTACTCACTAGTTTCTCCTATGGGGACTATAATTAGCTGTATGTTGAAATTTTCCCTGCTTTCCTCCTAGTCTCTTCTTTCCTTTTTTTTTCATTCCCTGTTTATCTATGCTGCCTTCTGGGAAGTCTCTTCATTCCCTTACTTCCATTTACAACTTATTTTCTCAACTATGTTTTGACAGCTCTTTACCCTATCCATTGAGTTTTAAAATTTTAGGAACATAGTTTTCATTTCTGAAAATTCTCTTTGTTGCTTTTTGATAGTTTCTTATTCCTTACTTATTCTGTGATTGCAGTCTTCAAAGATTTTACGTTCCATAACTGACCATTTCAACGTTTGAAGTACATGGGGTTCTAAATTTATTGCTTTGTTTTTGTCAACTTTTACCCATATGTCCTTGGTTGATCTTTGATAATGAGCTAATATTTAGTTGATTTTAACCTGGATAAAATCTAAGGGTTTCAATTAAGGATATTTTTCTTATAGAGTGTGCATTTCTTTTGCAATGGTGCTACAGGACACCGCCTTTCATAGTCTTTAGCCTGATCCTTCGAGGAAGCTTTGACTTAGCTCTCAGATTTGGCCACTGACTCAAGGCCTAAAAGGTGTAGTGCTGATATCTGCATTTTTTGCAAACCAATCTTGCCTTTTACATTTGTTCACTCTGTCTGCTCCATTGCCATTTCAGCATTTGGTTCTTATTTTTGTCATGTATTTTCCCTTTAGACTCGATTCCCCTCATTTTGAAGACTCAAGAAATGCAACAAAATTGTTTCATGCAGGAGCTATTACAG
Source organism: Nomascus leucogenys (assembly GCF_006542625.1). Lineage (NCBI taxonomy): Eukaryota > Metazoa > Chordata > Mammalia > Primates > Hylobatidae > Nomascus > Nomascus leucogenys. Next base: position 7,539,644 of record NC_044389.1, on the reverse strand, counting down.
TATTTTCAAGTAAGGAGTCTTTTCAGTGTATCTAATCTACCATACTGCCAGTAGTGGATGTCTCAGGGTTATTTTTTACTCTGGGTTCATGGCTATGCTCCTAATAGTTGAGCTTGCCAAGAGTTGAAATTCCCAGACAAATGGAGCATGACTTAAATTATTTTAAATTTAGAACATCAAAGTTAGACACTTAAGCCCAGGCATGGCAGCTTATGTTTATAATCCCAACACTTTGGGAGGCTGAGGTGGGAGGATTGCTTGAGCCCAGGAGTTCGAGACAAGACTGGGCAACATAGGGAGAACCCCTGTCTACAAAAAATGAAAATAAAAAATTAGTGGATGTGGTCACATACACCTGTGATCTCAGCTACTCAGGAGGCTGAGGTAGAAGGATTGTTTGGGCCTGGGAGGTTGAGGCTGCAGTGAGCAATGATAGCACCACTGCACAAGACCCTGTCTAAAAAAAGAAAAAAAAAAGAAACCTTCATCTAGACTTTCTTGATCAAAATGGACCCTGTACCAGAACTGGTTTGCTCAACTGATGGACACACTCTGTCAACTATGCTGATGAGATCATGTGATTGTTAGGTTTGCTGTGCCCACAGGGTGCAAATAAATCTCACTGAATAATGGCAATGGTGTAAACTCACACATAAAGGCTAATATATAGCTATAATCACAAATACTTAGCTAGTATGGCTGAATTACTCAGATTTTACTATGACTTGATTTATGATAAGGAGGCTATTCAAGTGAACATTGCCATTATTGGCCTGCTATCATGAGCTTGAGATTCTGATGTTTATTATTCTATAATTTATCTTTTTGAGGACAAATCTTGTCTATTCACATAATTTGTTCTTTGAATATCACTATGTCTTGTTTTCCCCAAAACAGAAAGTGATACTAACTGCTAATGGATCAGGTTTTGTGAATAAGAGGCTATATAAAGTGAACAGGTTATAGAAGTGAGAAGTGTTTCCAAGGCTACACTCTCATGAAGTAGAGTAAGTGTTTAGTCAATATCTTAATTGAAAACATTAATTTGGCAAGATAATGAATTATAGCCTATATAAAAAACAATCACACAATTATGAAAGTGTGTTAAAATTAGGGTTTCTGACCATTTTTAAGTAAACTATGTTCTTGATTTAAGAATTTTATATTTAACAATGGTTTCCAAGATGTACACAAAAATTACAATAGAAGCTAAGAAAATGCTGAGCCCTCCCCCCACCACATAGAACTAGGTAATTAGTACTTTCAGTAAATAAATTCCCTTGAATTAGCCAGAATTATATTGAATTGTGCTATATAGTAAATAATATATTCACACGAGCTTTTATAGTATTATTGCTAAAAGTGTGGGTCCTACCAACAGGTGACTGGAATGAAGGGATGAGCTGATTCAGGCAAGGATCAATAAAAAACACTTGTGCAGATTCGAAGTTAATATCCAGTGAGAATCAGTTTGCACAAGTCTTTCATCTCAGCTCTGCATGAAGCACTCCCTGGAGCCTCTTTACCAACTGTGGCTTTAAGAATAGACTAAATTCATTCACTCTTATTTAAACACATATATTATATCCCTGTGTACATGTCAATCATTTCAGTTTCAGTGCAAAAGGCTGGATATTCCCACCAGGTAAGTCAAAGTTAAAACACATTAAATGAAATGGTATTTCAAAGCTTGCATGCTCTACCTTTAAAAACCAGTGAGCCAAAGAAGTTCCTAGTATTTATAATTAGTGATTTCTGAATGTTTGTGTTAATACATTTCAAAGATTAACATTGAAAAGCCTAACAGGAAGGAATAACAATTCAACTTTTTGGCAATGTATTGCTAGGGCTCGATATCATGAAGAAATCTAAACTAATTTCTTTGACATCCTGACATTTCTTATTTCTCCAAAAATTACATTTTCATAGAAAATATATTTATACTTCAAATAGACTTATGATGGACAATTCATGGTATTTAATTGCACTTAAAAACTCATGCTCAAAATTTCAGTACCAGAAACTAGCATCCATCATCTCGACAGCAAAACACAAAACGTAAGAAAAACTAATCATTCCTTTAAGTGCAATAAGGCAATTTTTACCTAAAAAGACCTCGAGGTTAGTGAGGGAAAAAAAGATGCTTGAAATGTAAGAAAAGATCTTGAAGTATTTCTTTTCATCTTTATTCTCTCTGTTGCTTTTTCTTTTGATTTGAAAGATCAGATGAGACCACATATAAATATGTCTGGGAGGTGTCTTAGAGAATTTAACTCACTTCTTAAAAAGAGAAAAGAACTAAATACATTATGTGATAAATAAAGTATTTTTATTGTAAATTCTGTTTGAATCCTTGTTCTCTCAAAGGCTAGAATGAAAGAAAGAACAAGGAAAACCCCATATTTTATGATTTGTGATGGCAATAGTCACCACAAGGTAGTTTTTTTCAGTGTTGTTAGGACACAGTTAACGACAACATATAAGAGAATCTGCATCGTTCAGTCACAAAATCTTCTCTCCAAATCAGAACTACAAACTATATTCTAGATAGATATTTCCCTGTTAGTAAAATATAAACTCAGACATGGAAATTCTACATCTTTTTGGAGAAGTCTTAATGATTACACTAGGATCAACAGAATCCTACAACCGAAAGTCAATTTTTATACTTTAACTTGTACTAACTATGCTGTTGAGAAAGCTGCTTTCAGGATGTAAGAACGAAATTATTATTAGTGTTTTCTAATAGGTGTGCAATACAGAGCTGGAAGCAAGAATAAAATTATTCACTTCAAGAAAAAGGAATATGATTATGGGGGAAGTATGTGAAGTGAAAATATTGTACGAATGTTTTACAGTAATTATTTAACACAATGCCATATATTTAAATTATCTTTTCATATGTCATTTGAAAACATTTAGGTACATTTGAATAGAAGTGGGTGTTCTTTGTGTATCTGTCAATAAGTAGCCTTTTGACTTTGTTTATTGCATGAAAATATAATTGTAAAGAGTTTCATAGACTATTCAGTGTAAGCCTATATCCTTCATATTTGAGAACTTCGATATATGTTTGGATTTAAATAAGAGCAAATTGTTGTACATGCTTTGGAGGAAAAAAATTTTTAAGTGATTAAAAAATGTTTCTTATCGGTTAATACCAATACCTTCTTTTACACACCATAATGAATTAGTGATCAAGAACACAACTGTAGATTTAAACTAAAAGAAACAAAAAAGAAAGAACAAAAAAGACAGCCTGCATAGTGACAAGAATCCATCTCCCTTCATGCCAGTGAAGTTCTAGCTGTGAGCATGCTCAGAACATGGGAGGCACTGAACTTACTACATCAGAACTCCTGCTGAGGTATGAGGAGGATACGTCTAATAACTCAATTGCTGTAAACCTATGATTATTTTTCTGGTTTTAAACATCTCTTCAGCCTCAGATTGATTACAATGTTCTTTCTACTTCATTTCATCGTTCTGATCAATGTCAAAGGTAAGGCTGCTACTTTCTCGCTTTAAATGAGTGCAATTCCCAAAAAATACATTTCTATGTAGTTCTACGGCAGTTGTAATAAATGTGTTGGGGTGTTTAAAAAAAAACAGACATCAAATTTGCCTGGTATTTGTCATTATCTTTCATTGCTTGTAGTCCCATACAGCCTAGTAATTTTTAGATGCAACAAATTTTTCACGGAAACAAGCCTTTGTATGTTATTAAAGCTGTAGATAAAATATGTCAAAAAACAATGTTGACTATATCAATTAAAACATAGAAAACATTTTTGGCATTTGTTCTAAAAAGTATGACAAATTAATAAACTAAAATTGTGTTTAGTGGAATTTCAACCTGTTGAAATATGTCCATAAAATTCATGTAATTGTTAGTAACTGTCTTGCGTTAACATAATTAAACTGAGAACTCCAAAGCCACAGGCAGATCTAAAAAACAGTATCTGTCTCTAAGAGTAAACCTCTCTAAAATAAAGTTATTAAAAGTCTATAAATGCGCATTTACTTAATTTTCTTTTGTTTTTAATTTGTGGAAATTTTTCTTTCAGTCAAACTCTTAATTTTCAAGTCAGTACCATTTTCATTGTAAAGCTCACCAAAAAATAAAACCTAAATCTTCACTTGCTTTTAAATAAAAAGATTCGTTGTCACCCTATACATGCATAAACAACCTATTAATCACGCCCAAGATTTGCTGGGGTTTATTATTGTTCAAAAATGTTTCTATTTCAATTTGTATTTTGTCCTAAAGAATTTTGATAAACCTCTGAAAATAAAGGTTAAAATTTGAAATTATTTTTATTTTCTGAGAAATTCGTTTTAGGTTTTTTAAATATTCAGTTTTATTAAGTGAATTCCAAGTGAATACTTTAAATCTTGAAACAAAATGCAATATTTATGAGGAATTATTTTAAAACTTCTAACAAACAAAAGATTTTTAAAAGACTTAAAACATCTAAATTTTATTTTGAATTTAAAATAATACTAAAACTTTACTACAAATATTTAAAATATATATTTCCATAAACCTAGCATGACTTTTATTTTATATTTGAACATCTCTTACATGAAAAGCTAAGTATTAACTAAGAAGAAACAATATATGAACTCACCTTGCATGCACTACAGTTGTAGCAAGCAGTCTATTTCTATATTTAAGGTCCTACTTCAGAAGTTCATGTTCTATCCACATTTCAATATTCAATTCGATACGATTTTAAGAATATACAGCTACCAAGTAGGTTCTTGGATTTAAGACATGTCATAGAGCTCATCTGTGCCCTTAAAAAGTTCTTTAATGTACAGGACTATAACCATAGTTTAACCAATTTTACTATACTTTTGCTTTTATACATAATGCATTTAATTGATTTTGCTTAAACTGTTTATGAGATGAAAAACATCTATTACTAAAATAACATTTTGTGGTTTACCATAATGTAAAGTCGCCCTTTAAACTAAAAAAGATTCAAGTAATAATTTTCGTTTGATTTTATTTCTAAGTAAAAGCCGTATTTCAAACTCCTAGTATCAACCTAACAAATATTTATTGATTAATTATGATCTCTGGAAATTTTTATTTTCTAATTTTATATTACTTTTGACTACTAATTTAAACCTTTATGTTTAAAATGATTTCAAAGCAAGACACATTAATCAATGCTTTGACATTTTATTCCTACTTATAAAATAGAATTTGCTCTATAATTAGTAAAACTTTTTTCTTTTTCACAATAAAATTGTGGACAATTAAAACGGTAAGGCTTTTCAGAGTAACCAAAGAAAGCTCATTTAGCATTGCCTAAGAGTAAAGGTCGTCTTTTTAATTTAAATAATATTTGCGATAGACTCTTAGGCCAGATCTAAACAAAATAGAAAATTAGAAATTATGTGATCGTCTTTTCCTCTCTGACCATCATCACTCTGGAGTGCCTAAGGAATGAGTGATTCACTGCCTTAAGCTACAGGCACTAACACAGAACTATGCATAACGTATCTTATTATTATTACCTGTATTTTATCATTAATTTATTCACTCTGTATCTTTGTTAACCAGCTTCAAACTATTTTTTAAAAAACATTTCTTAATGGACAAATTAGGAACCATATTACAAATCAAAAACATGGGCTTATGTAGGAAATTAAAAGCATGAAGTATTGAGGCTGCTACTTGGTAACTACCAATTGTGTTTCGTGGAATTTCAACCTGTTGAAATATGTGCATAAAATCCATGTAATTGTTAGTAACTATCTTGCGTTAACGTAATTAAACTGGGAACTCCAAAGCCACAGGCAGATCTAAAAACAGTATCTGTCTCTAAGAGTAAACCTGTCTAAAATAAAGTTATTAAAAATAACTTTAAACTTTTAAACAACATTTCTTAATGGACAAATTAGGAACCATATTACAAATCAAAAACATGGGCTTATGTAGGAAATTAAAAGCATGGAGTATTGAGGCTGCTACTTGGTAACTACCAATTGCTACTTAAATAATTTGCTTAACCTCCAAAATAGGTTGTCCAAAACCCGGCCCGAACGGTATTTTGAGGGGAGCAGTGTTTGACTGCCCCCTAGTGGCCAGGCTCAAGGCATGCCTGGCATGGTCCTGTCTTAGGGATGTCAGTTTCACTTGGCCACTCTGACTTGAGAAAAGGTTTTCCATCTGAATTTTAATTTCACACCTTTACATTCATGCTGTGGATAGTTGTGAAAATCAATTATATTTCAGGCCAGTCATCCCGAAGACTGACCTGCTTGCGGGCTGAATGAAGCCCACTGTGAGGGAGGAGGAAAAAGATTGGGAACATGGGAGTTAAAACCTTTAGAGACGCCAGCTAAATACATCTCACAACAGATGCTTACTCGTGTGTTCATCTTACTGTGAATAAATATGACCAGATGTAATCAAAGAGTTTTAAGGCCTCTCACTTGAAGTGACAAAATTGCCTGCCATGTGAATTTTAGAGGCAAAATTGGGATGCTGCTTTCTAATAGGTTGATATTGAAAAATGGCACATTTTTATTCGGGAATATAGTAACCCAAATAAAATTCAATTAACAAAGAATGATTTTGTATAAGTAGTCATGCAACAAAAACTGTACCTAATTTTTAGGAGTACATATCTATTTAAGAGCCCAGAATGGCTTGGTTTATTTATTTGGTAAACATACAACTTAACATTCTTTGGGTAAAATGAGTGTGCTTGTTTCACATGTGAAGTAGTAGTGGCGTTAGAGGCCTAATTATCTAAAAACAAAAAATAAGCCTCTCATATGCTTTACTCACCCGTACTTCCAGGTTTTTCTATGTATTTTAAAAAATTAAGTTTGCAATGAAGGTCAATGTTGTTAAGAAAAGTGCCCCGAAGCCAAAATAAAACAGCTGATTCAACATCACGTGATAAACAGACTTTTGAGTATTTTAGGATGCAAAAAGAATTGAGATTGAGGCCAGGTGTGGTGGCTCACACCTGTAATCCTAGCATTTTGGGAGGCAAGCGGATCACTGAGGTCAGGAATTCAAGACCAGCCTGGAAAACATGGTGAAATCCCATCTCTATTAAAAGTACAAAAATTAGGCAGGCATGGTGGTGCACACCTGTGGTCCCAGCTACTCAGGAGGCTGAGGCAGGAAGATCGCTTGAACCTGAGAGGCAGAGGTTGTAGTGAGCCGAGACTGCGCCACTGTACTCCAGTCTGGGCGACAGAGCGAGACTCTGTCTCAAAATTTAAAAAAAATTAAAGAATTGCAATTGAAAATTTAACTTTATTACAAAGTTAAAAGCCTTTACAATATGTTCAATGTGATTGATAAAGTTCTAGCCCTCCTTTCCCATCCTCCCCCTTCCCACTGTTCTGACTCAGGGCCCCTTGCTCCTGTTCAAGCCTCTCTCCTCTCCTTCCCATCTTTATTTATCCTCCCCTCCTCCCTGCCTTTGCAGGCATCTGTCTCAGATGCTCTCCCAGCCTGTCTTCCCTCCATTTTCATGTCTCGCCCTCCTACCACCATCCCTATCTTCCTGGTGTCCTCACCTCTGAAATCTCCCTTCTGCTCTCCTGGGGTCTGCTCTTCAGCTCTCTTTCTCTCTGAGTTCCCATCTCCTCCAGCTCTGCCTTTGTCCTGGCTACCTCCCATTCTCGGTAACTCTCACACCTGCTCCATCCTGATTGGTCACATCTGGCTTTTCATTTCCACCTTGGAATACATCTATCCCTCCATTTGCCCCCTTCCTCAAGTATTCCTGTCTCCAATCACCTCCTGTCTTTGCCGAGCTCCCTCCCCAGGTGCTTCCTGGATCTTCTTTGTCTCCCTTTTTTGGCCTTTGCCTTCTTTCTATTATTTGTCTCTATTCCACAGTCTCCTGGCCCGACCAGTGGTCACCATGTCTGTTGCTTGCTAGAATACATGCCCCAAATACCACCAAATGAATATTGTATCTCCGTATTACTTCAATATTGGTGTGCTCTCTTTTTCTAGGTCCAATGAGTTGTCTACAATTCTAAAATCCAGAAAGCTCAGAAAACTGAGATAATCACCTTTGCCTACAAAATCTGGTCAGAATTGGCCAGGAGCTATTTAGATTCTTTACACACTTATTGTAAAATTTCATACATTGTGCTATAGAAAAATGTTCATGTGTTTGGTTATGGAACTTTGCCCCAGGCTGGTAGGAAATGTGTTGTAGCATGTGCATTAACTTTCTAAAATTATAAAAACATTATAAATTCTGCAACATATCTCTCCAAAGGGTTTCTGCTATGGTGGTACAGATCTCCATTAGCCATGCCCCTCTACAGATCACCAACTGTTCTGTGCCATATTACTCTCGAGTGGTATAATGGCTATTTTATTTGCCCAAGGAAATTCAGTGTTAATAGAATGTGTCTGATGAAGGAAAGATAATTTTAACTAATTCTCCTTTTCTCTGATTCCAGTTTATTTTCTATTCAATCGCTAGGTTTGTTTTTTCTTTTTTCAGTGACTATATTTTTTATTCCGATCATTCCAACTGCGTTTAAAGCTGTTTGGGGTTTTATAAACTTTCATTCTTATTTCATGATATCTTCCTTCCATTAGTTCTTTGAGAATTTTAATCATGCAGAGTTTAAACTAGTCTTTAAAGCTCTATCAGCTGGACGCAGTGACTCACGCCTGTAATACCAGCACTTTGGGAGGCTGAGGTGGGCGGATCGCCTGAGGTCAGAAGTTTGAGACAAGCCTGGCCAACATGGTGAAACCCTGTCTCTACTAAAAATAAAAAAATTAGCCAGGTGTGGTGGTGCATGCCTGTAGTCCCAGCTACTTGGGAGGCTGAGGCAGAAGAATCCCTTGAACCCAGGAGGTGGAGGTTGCAGTGAGCCAAGATTGTACCACCATACTCCAGCCTGGGTGACAGAGTGAGACTCCATCTAAAAAAAAAAAAAAAAAAGTTCTATCATCTCTTTCCCAGGTATGAATTCCCCCTTTTTGTGGAGCCCTGGACATTTTCATAAAGTTGGAAGAATGTTTCTCCTGCACACAGCTCTTCAAAATAGTCTCAGAAGTACTTCCACATAGCCCAGGGAGTGTTCAGATCTGAACTGTCGTGTATGTTAGCATGTCAGAGGTTTTGCCTGTGGGCGATCCAGTTCCAACTCTCATGCCCATTTGCAGTGGTATCACCACTGCTTTCCCTGCTGGCCGTGAGCAAGCATTATTTAAATCACAATCCTGGGTGGTCAGAGTGATTCCATACCCCATGCATTGTCAGGGCCATCAGTCGCAGTGCTTGGCTTCATGCAGATCCCAGCCTCTGCCAGTTGGGCTGCACTAAGCCCCTTTCTCAAACTGGCACTGAACGCAGTTCTGATTGTTTCTGCAGTCCCAGCTCCCTGCACAACAAGTGGTTTTACGTCCTCTCGCAACAGTGGCTTTTTCTGAATTCATGTTCTATGGAGAGCTTTCTCTCCTACAACCCAAACGTTTTCATGAAAAAGCATAGTATCAGTTTTTTCTGTGTCTATGGAAGAGTATGATGTGAGAGCATATTCAGGGTTTTCTCACAATGGATGACCTTGATCCAGAAGTTCAGCAAAGAAGGTAGCTTTTGTCCTTCAGACTGTGCGTTTTCAAAGATTGGACATGGGTGAACATACACACACCAGAGATCTGGAGTCGTGAAGTAAAGTGCTACACAAACGTTAAGAGATTAGGAGACGGGAGGCAGCAGAGCAACAAGGATGCTGGATTTGGGGTCAGCAAACCCATGTTCAAGTCATAGCCTTGACCTTGACTGGTGTTTGGCCTTCGGCATACCAAATAACTTCTCCGCCTCATCCACAATACTCACATAATTATCGAGTTTCCAAGAACCACTTGTCATGACGTCAGAGACATAGATTGCAGAACTCCAGCCCCTGAGGATTCAATAGGTCTATGGTGGTGGGTCATGGGCTCTGCACATTTAGGAAGCAGCCCAGGTGATTCTGATAAACCTGTTCAACGGATCATACACCTGGAAAAACTGGCCAAAATGTACATAGGCTTTTTTTTTCTTTGAGATGCTAATTTTTGTTATATTCTTTGTATGTACCAGGATTGCTAATTGGATTCACCTGGATTGTTTGACACATTAATTCTACTTGAAACGGTGTTTTAAATTTGGGGGCAATGAGGACAAATTAAGTATTTGGTAAGGGAATAGCTGAATCTACATTGTCTAGTTATCAATATAAAGTTTCTTAACAAATAGTATAGTTCAAAAACTGTAATTAATATGCTAGTTTACCTATAGAGCAGACTTGATGTTAATTACCACTTCCGCCTTTAAGAGAAATTAATAAACTCATAACACAAATGGCTAAGGAAGAATCTCTTCTGATTTGGGGCCAGATTCTACTTCTTATTCGTCACCTGGCTTTCATTATCCAATTTTTTATTCGATTATAGCTCAGCCAGTAGACATTGGATAGTTCATTGCCTTTTTCTCCCTTTTTCTGTTATTCACACCTTGCCTGGGACATTCTGTTTCAACCCCATAGGCTAAAAAATAGTATAACTATTGCTGTAGATATTTCTACTTCTAATTTCCTTTCATGTAAATCCATGGTATACAAGAAATGTAGAAGACACTGATTATCTTTCATTCTGCCTTAAGAGCTGCTGTAAAAATATTCCCTTAAAAGCCTCAAAATTCAGTCTGAGGGCGAGATGATAGTCTTTATGTAAACTTTCTTATACATAGGAAAAGGATAATAATCTACACTGAGTGTTACGGGAAAACCCTGTTCCCTTATTTGAAGCCATTTCCTTTTTGGCTGTTTCCTGTTTCCCACTTTAAAACGCCGCTCTTACTGTAATAACTAAAGTTAAAATTAACCACTTGGAAAAATAAGTTGCCCTCCCTAAAAGCACAGGGTTGTGTACATGCTGTTATTTTTGTTCATTTTGCCTGTGAATTGTAAGTTTTGAAAAGAATAAAGCATGAGAAAATTACCTGTGCTGTGAACCGATTCTCAAAATTATATGGGCCACCTTACCCCATCCTACATAGATTCCAGCTGAAAAATTAAGAGAGGCCCTTTGCCACCGCTCCTCTTCCCTAGAAAATGGCTTAAAAAAAATAGAAGATGTTGCCAAGCAAGTTTTTCGCTTAAAAAAACTGAACCATTGGTGTAAGAGAAATGAAAAAAAGAAAATGAGCATAATGCTTCTATTACATGCACTCAACCCACATTGACATCATCGTCAGCAGATGTATGCCCAAGTTTGGCCTCAGCTTCTGACACGGATTATCACTGAAGCACTGATGTGCTCTCCACTCCCACATATGGAGCTTTAGGTCTTTGTGGCTCACTTACAGAAACAGCATTGCTATTCCTGAAAATGTTAATTAAGTTCAGACAACAATTTTTGAGGCATCTGCTATATACTAAGAACTGAAAACTTTTCTAGCCATTGAGAGAATCAAAATTAATAAATTCCGTTACTTTTAATGGCAAAAACCACAATTTATTTTGCACAGCTTAATATAATAATAATAATGACATGCTATAAATATTACATAGAGGTATGTGCAAGATGGTTTGGGTAGAAAAAAGGGAAAGTTTGTACTGAGGAGTGGTTTTGAAAAGTCTCAGTAAAGTTTGTGCAAAAATGACTTCTGAGATGATCATCAAAGAAACAGGAAATATAGAGAACAGAACATGCTACAATCTTAGTATCTTAATTATCTTAAAAGTCAGGGCTGCAAAGAATGTTTTCCTAACTGAATATAAGATAATTGTAAAAAGTGAAGGAGAACTGTCCACTGGCCCTGCTTGATCTGAAATCACTTTGGATGTTGTAGTTTGCTCATTTTCAAGACTATATAGTATGTCATTGAGAAATATTCCACAAATGTTTATCCATTTTATTTTTCAAAGACAGCTTGGGGCTATTGTGGAATAATGCTGCTGTGAACATTCTTGTATGAATCTCTTGGTGCACATGTGCATGAATTTCTATGGGCATTTACCTAGAAGTAAATCTACTGACTCGTAGGGTTTGCACAACTTCAAACTTAGTAGATAATGACAAACTGTTTTCCAAAGCAGCTGTTCCAATTAACACTCCACCAGTGTATGAGGATTTGCATGATTTTACATCCTCACCAAATAGTGTATCACTGGGTTTTTTATTTTTAAATTATGCCCATACTAGTAATCTTAGTGATATTTTATCATGGCTTTAATTTGCATTTCTCTGATTATGAATTAGATTTAATACCTTTTCAGATGTTTTTTGTCATTCAGATATCCTCTTTTGTTCGGTACCTATTCAAGTCTCTTGCCCATTTTTCTATTTACCGTTCATTTTTTCTTTATTGATTAGTAGGACACCTATACGTTTGCTAATTACAGACCCTTTGCAAATATCCTCTACTCCACAGCTTGTCTTTGCACTCTCTTAATGATGACTTTTTTAAAAGACAGGCCAGGCACGGTGGCTCATGCCTGTAATCCCAGCACTTTGGGAGGCCGAGGCGGGCAGATCAAGAGGTCAGGAGATGGAGACTTACCTGGCCAACATGGTGAAACCCCATCTCTACTAAAATACAAAAAAAAAAAAAAAATAGCTGGGCGTGGTATAACACACCTGTAGTCCCAGCTACTCGGGAGGCAAAGGCAGGAGAATCTCTTGAACCTGGGAGGCGGCAGTGGCAGTGGGCCAAGATCGCACCACTGCACTCCAGCCTGGTGACACAGCAAGATTCTGTCTCAAAAAAAATAAATAAAAAGAAGTTCTTAATTTGTATATTGTCTAATTTAGGTATCTTTTCCTTTATGATTAGTGCTTTTATTTGGTTCTTCTTCTTTGCATTCTCCTTAATACATCTACCTCACAGTCATAAAGATTTTTTCTTATGTTATCTTCTAGAAACTGTATTGTTTCACCTTTCATATTTCAACCTATTATCTATCTAGAATTGAGCATCACCTCGCCCCCCTGCTCTGTGGTACAAACGATTACATGTGTGTCTGTCTTTTTCCAAACTCTCTATTCTGTTCCATTGGTCTATTTTTCAATCTTTCCACCAACATCACACTGCCTGAACTATTGTACCACTATAATATGTCTTGCCATACAGATAATAAGTCCTCTCTCCTTGTTCTCCTTCTTCGATGGTGGCCTGGCTCTTCGTGTTCTTTTGCATTTCCATATGCCTTTGAGAATCAACTTATCCATTCCTACACACATACTCCTGGGATTTTTATTGAGATTTCTTTGAATCTATGGATTGATTTGGGGAAAGAATGAACATCTTTAAAATACTGTCTTCCACTTATTTAGGTTTTTAATGTCTTTCACTAACAGTATATACTTTACATAAATGTCTTGCCCATTTTTTGTTAGATTTATTCCTAAATACATGACCCTGTTCATGCTGTAGTAAAAGGTGTGATTTTTAAAACATTTCATTGTCTAATTGTGGCTGAAATATAAAAATACAATTGACTTTATAGAAACTTTGCAAAATTCACCAATACTAATAATTTATTATTTTAATATTGACAGTCATATTACTTATGAATAATCACAGTTTTATGTCTTCTCTTCCAATATGTATGCCATTAATTTACTTTCCTTGTTTAACTCCATTAGCGAAGCTCTCCAGTACAACAATGAATAGATATACTAATAGTGGACATCATCAGTCTCAAAGGGAAAGACTTCAAAACCTCACTCATATGCTGTGGGGTTTTATAGATAACTACACTTAATTAAATCAAGTAAGTTACCTTCTATTTTTAGTTTGCATAGTTATTTTAAAGTCAGGATCTGGCAGTTCCATCTCTGGAGCTTCTCATAAACAGAGTTAAAAACAAGTGACAAACTGCAAGAAAATATTTGTTAGTTACAGAACAGAGGACTAACCTCCCTAAAGAATTCTGGTTGCATTGCCAGATTCCGTTTTCTCACACATGGTTCCAAACACTGGTCCTGACTATTGCGTCAGGAATGAAAGTTTCACTGTCTCATCAGCATGAATTAGATGAAAGACAATCTTTTCAAAGGAATACATTTTTCATAAAGCCAAATGTATTCCTTTGAAAAGATTGTCTTTTCTTCTGTAGATACAGTCTCTCTAATTTTTAACAATAAAATACCACTTTTCTAATAAATCAATGTTAAAATATATGGTAACTCAGAGTTTTAAAATCATCCTTATTTAACAAACTAAAACATTAGTAACTTTTGACAGGTTTCTCTAAATTCTTTAATTGAATTTATTTGGTCTAAGAAATGCAAAAATCTAGAAACCTCTGATCTAACGCATGTCAGATCAGTCAGTGTATTGACAAAGAAAATGGAGCTGATGAATTAAGGAGATAAAGAGGAAGAAAAGGAATTTTTAGAAAATATGGAGGAAAAAAAGCTTTTAACCTGGGGACCAAGGTTGGATGTGTCAAATGCAGAAAACCAAGCAAGATGAGGACTACGAAAGAGCTATTAGATTTAGTGTCAAAAAGGATGATAGTGATTCTGGTGAGAAGAATGTCAGCGGAGCAGCAAGGTCAAGATGGAAGCTATGGATTTAAGAATGAAAGTGTGGTAAGGAAGTGGAGACATTGACTTACTTGTATGGTTCTTCTGAGAAATTTAATTATGAAGGGGAGGAGAGTATATCTCAGTTTTACAGGCAGGCAGATATAACAGGATTTGGGTTGGTTGACTGGTTTGTTTTGAAGATGGGAGCTGTAAAGTAGAGAGACAAAGATATTGAAAATAGCTGGGTGCAGTGGCTCACGCCTGTAATCCCAGCACTTTGGGAGGCTGAGGTGGGTGGATCATCTGAGGTCAGGAGTTCAAGACCAGCCTGACTGACATGGTGAAACCCCGTCTCTACTAAAAATACAAAAAAATTAGCCGAGTGTGTTGGCACATGCCTGTAATTCCACCTACTTGGGAGGCTGAGGCAGGAGAATCACTTGAACCCTGAAGGCGGAGGTTGCAGTGAGCCGAGATCATGCCATTGCACTCCAGCCTGGGCGACAAGAGTGAAAATCCATTTCAAAAAATACATATATTTTTATATAATATATATAAAATATATAATATATATATAATGTATATTTTATATATATATGAAATATAGGAAAGAAAGGAAACAATGAATGCAGAGTCTGAGAAAGCGAGGTCGAGTGGAGTACAGAACATAGATGGAAGGCTTTACTATGGGAAGGACAAGAGATCTTCATTCTTTGTGCATCACAAAAGAAGAATCCAGGGACTTGGTCTAGTCCTGTGCAGTTTCCATACACTCAGCACGAGCAGTCTATGTGGATGGTACCCACGCTTATGTGAAGTGGGTCCTGCCCAAACATATACTGCAGCCTGGGATGCAGGTACATTCGTAAGTTGATGGGAATAGAATCTAGGATAATTCCCACTTAGAGAAAGAACAGCCAGTGAAAGTTCCATGGGACATAGCAGTCAATGAATCAGAGAAGAATTAAAAGAGAGAGGTGAAGGGACCAAGGTACCACCTTCTCTCCACATTTCCCAAACCAAGTTCCCATCGGGCTTCCCCTTGCCTGTCTCCTTCACAATCCCCCTTTCCATGGTCTTCTCCCCTTCACCCACCACACTGCCCATTCTCTCCATTCACTCGCCTCAGGCAGGCTTTAGAAAGAAGGTAGTTGCTTAACTCATGCAGAACGAGATGAATTTTACATACTGAAAGGTAAGATTTTAACCTAAAAGAATGCATCTCTATAGGTGGAGTTTTGGCAGTTTACCAGTCAGCAGAAATAATACTTTTGGAAGAGAACTCTTCCTTCTTCCCTTAAATCCCTTATAACCCACCAATGGCCACAGCATTCTGTTTGTGACCCACATAAAGACTCCCAGGCAAGGAGGATGCAGGGCTGACACCCATCCCTGGTAAGGATGATGTTGGCAGTTTGAAATTCTCTTTTTTTCCAATATAAATCAAAATGTATTGAGCCTACACTCTGTTCCACGAAGTTAGGCATCATTTCCCCAAATCTGTCTTTCAAACATCAGGCAGTCATCTGAAGAAGGAGGGGGGTAATATTTTCTGCCCCCTCCCCCCAAAAAATCTGTGAGTAGGGTCCTGAGGGACTTTTACCAGCATGAACTGGTTGCTTTGTCCCAGAAGAACATGACAGAAAATAGAGGTTGGGAGACATTCCATTAGGGCAGGAATCTCTGAAGTGGAAAAGAGGTGGTGTAAATACGTGTGAATGAAACTGGATCAAAATTCTGAATATAATGATTGATGTGGCCAGGAAACACCATCCAGGCAGGGAGTACCAAACAGTTGCATGAAAGGGTAAGATTGTCAAGTTTGGAAAACAACAACAACAACAATCACCACCACCAAGAGGCCAATTTCTCTTCACCTACCTTAACATAAAAGCCTTTTAAGAAAGACTTTCCTAGTTTTCTTCAAACAAACGACAAATCATCTATCCAACAAAGGTGGACTTTTAGTAAAATTGACTGTTCGCAGAAGTAGGGGCAGGCTCCGGCCAGGTGCACTCAACTGATGGAGATGCTTCTCCTTGGCTTCTCAGTGGAGCTGCCTGGGATGGTGCTGCTGGGCCCCTCAGAGATCCCAGCCCCTGAGCTCCTGGTAGCAATGGACGCTGTCTGCCTTGCTGACTGACAACAAACTGTAGCACACAGTAGGCACTTAGTTAACATTTCTGGATGCTAAATGAATGTTCCCTCTGGTGCTGCAGTTAGTTGGCTCTTTGGAGCAGATGGCACAGGCTTTGCCGGCAATTTCTATAGCCCCTCTGCGGCACCATTGCCATCCTCAGTGACCAGGCTGTCTGACTTGGGTTAAACACCACTAAGGGTGATGTACTCCTCCTTGGCCTATATCCCCCTGGAGCCATCGCCCCTGGTGTTAGAGCCAGAACATCTGGCTGAGAGGATACAGGCTTTCTTCAGCTTTATGTAGGATTAGCATTGGCAGAGAAATAGAGAAAGCAAAAAGGGACTTGTGTATCTCCATCAATTCTTAAACTGACGACCTGAAAGATGATTCTCACCTGTTGTTTCCCAATAATCCAGGGAAAGTGTTGACGGGCAGCAAAAAATAGCCTTGGGCAGTTGGCTTTAAAAGGCCATCTAAACGTCATTTTAAAATCTCTTGGCACAGACATGTCCAGAATATTGACCAGAAGACAGAAGAAGGGTGATTACTGAGCAATTCTCTGTCATATGTTCGAGCCTCCTCTCAGCTGTGTGTTTGGCAGGGGTCCCATGGAAACCACTGCAGAAGCCATCAGCACTGCCACCATGCGGGCATCCTCCATTTTTATAATCCCCAAGCTTCAGTAGAAACTGTCTCTTTCCACTTCCACAGGTTGCAGGAAGAATAGACCACAGAATACACTTCCTACAGACAGCTAGTGATTCTTTTTTCACTATGTACCAAGTACAGCAGGGGTTCTTAATTATTATTTAATTTGTATAATTACAGAGTGGAATGATAAATGAAGTGCATGAAAGACTAAAAAATAATTTCTCATCAAAATAACAGCCTAAATCTGCTGCTTTGGGAAGCTTAAATTTTGAAAAGGGCTCTTCCTTCAATTCCTTTTTCTTAAAATTTCTAAATGGCTCATTAATTCACATGTTCATTTAAAAAATTACTGAGCACCAAGTAAGACACTAAGTTAGACAATAGAGATAGAAGACACAGAGAGAAAAGGGTGGGGAGTACATTGTATTCATTTATTCTCCTTATACATAAAATTTGTGCTTTAAAATGTCTTCAGGAAGATGCCACTCTAGGGTGGAAAATAGGGAATGATGAGAAATGCAGTAGGCAGGTTCTATTCGTACATGTTCAGTGTCTTCCCTCCCTTCTTTGTCCACATTTGTTAGATACAACTCAATTTTTTTCTAAGAAAAAGGAAACCATCTTGATGCTTTTTATTTGTGACAGTTGATTACTTGTTTGCCCCTGCCACCTAGACATTCTGCATATGTGAGATGGGCATTTAGTTAGGTCCAGCCCTCAAAGAACTCACAGGCAGCCGGGCGCGATGGCCCACGCCTGCAATCTCAGCACTTTGGGAGGCCGAAGCAGGTGGATCATTTGAGGTCAGGAGTTCAGGACCAGCCTGACCAATATGATGAAACCCCATCTCTACTAAATATACAAAACTTAGCCGGGTGTGGTGGCGTGTGTCTGTAGTCCCAGCTACTGGGGAGGATGAGACAGGAGAATTGCTTGAACCGGGGAGGTGGAGGTTTCAGTGAGTCGAGATTGTGCCACTGCACTCCAGCCTGGGTGACAGGGCAAGACTCCATCTCAAGAAGAAAAAAAAAAAACAACTCATAGTTATTTTCATAATAAACCCTGGAAGGAAACACCACATGCCACCTTCAAAAGATCCCACTCACATCGCCTCACCTCTCTATTTCAAAATTCTCTTTAATTGAATGCTTAATCGCTTCTTCTAAACATTAAGAAAATATTGTTAGGAGGTTGTAAGGACATTTTCCTTGGTTATTTATCATTTACAGTCCTCCTTCAGCTTTGAAAAGGGATTTGAAATAAAATAAAAATCATACATGTGATACGGCTTTTAAGATGGAATAATGTAAAGAAGTAGGGGAAGCTTTTATTTTAGTCCCTATTATTTCTTTCAGAGAAGACACATAAAAAATCATGAAATGCTGAGGCACAGCAATCTTCCATTTTACATAGAGCTTCCTTCTTAACATTCTATTTTCTTACCTTGTATGGAAATTGCCTGTGTGCCAACATTAACCCAGGGTTACCATTGGCCAGGCGCTCTCCCCACTTCATAAGCATCAGCTTGTCTAGTCCCCAAAATACACCCACAAGGGAGATGCTCTCATTAATTCTGCTTTAAATGTGAGGAAAGTAAGATTTAAAGAGGTTCCGTAGCTTGCTCGAGGTCACACAGCTAGTGAGTGGCAGAGAGAATTCTAATCCAGGTCTGAGTGTCTCTGAGGTGCATTATCACTAACGAACGTGTTTAAATAGTGGGTCACATCCCATTAGTGGGTCATGAAATCAACTTAGAGGCATGTGATCCCTTCTCAACTGAATAAGATAGAGTAGCAATGATCAAAGCTCATCCCACATAACTTTAAAAGAGTGATATTTCAGGAAATTTTGTTTTCAGTATGTGGATGTGGGTGTGGGCATGAGCGTGCATGGGTGTGTGCTAGTGTGCGTGGGTGTGAGAGTGAGTGTGGGGGTGTAGGTGTGTGTTGGGAGCGTGGGTTTGGCTGGGTGTATGCTGGATTTTGATATAAAATATATTTCTAACTGTAAATTACTGCCTTAAAAATTTCTAAGCCACTACATGAAGATATATTGACTCTCTCGTTCATGTTCCAAACACAGGAGGACTACACATTTTTATAAATCTGCCTTCTATAGAAATCTTTACAAGCAAGAAATTAAGGGATTTTAAAATCTGTGACACAGTATGCCTCTCCCTGTGTGAACAGGCTTAACAAGCCAACCCCAGCGCCATGCAGCGGAGAAGTCTTCCTAAAATAGTCACAGACTTGACTGGTCTTATGCTTAGTTGCCGATAGTAAATCTTTCATCCACTACTGCAGCAATAGCAGAGAAAATAATTTTTGCTTTTGTAAGAACAAAACGCCAATGAGCAGAAAAGCATCCAAAAGCCACACTCTGAGTCTTCCTCCTCAGTCAGAAAAGACCCAGAGGTTGTGGCCACACCAGCCTCCGAGAGTGTGCACCAGCACACCCGGCTGCCCCCAGAGAGGGCCAGAGGCTCTGCTTTTCCATGCTTGCTGGATCTCCAGGGTCATCAGGACTAAACGACTCAAGCTGAAATGATCTACTCATCCTCCCTAATGACATCACTAAAAGCTTAATGTGCATTTGTAATTCAGACGTAGCTTTGGTGCCTTAACTCCAACTCCTGCCCTTTAACAAATGACATCATTTGTTAATGAGAGCAGCAGGTTCTACCTCCTTTAGGAGAGTCTCCTGCGGGGCTTTACAAGGCAGCATTTGCTTGGAGGGCTCAGGCCTAACAAGGGCATTTTCCCAAGAACCAAAGTAGATATGCCTTCGTGTTCTCAGTCATTTCCTCATCTTTATTTGGGGATATTAATGCCAACCATACATAGTTGCCACTAACATCAAATCAAGTAACTAGGAAATGCTCAGCACAAAGTAGACGATGTTCCTACTGAAGTTTATTCCTTATCCTTCTGCTGTGTTAAAATATCATCTCCCACACCCGCCCAGGGGAATTCTGGGTCATGATGCCAGCCTTCAGCCAAAGTGCGTGGTTAGGAGCACTTTACCCACATCACTTGCTCCCTTCAATGAGTCACGATGACCTATAGCCATTCCTGTGTTTACACTCTCCTTAAATCAATTTCTGTGAAGTTCCATTTTTTTTTTTTTTTTTTTGAGACTGAGTCAAGCTCTGTCGCCCAGGCTGGAGTGCAGTGGTGCCATCTTGGCCCACTACAACCTCCGCCCCCCGAGTTCAAGCGACTCTTCTGCCTCAGCCTCCCGAGTAGCTAGGACTGCAGCACGCGCCACCATGCCTGACTAATTTTTGTATTTTTAGTAGAGATGGGGTTTCACCATGTTGGCCAGGCTGGTCTCAAACTGCTGGCCTCAAGTGATTTCCCTGCCTCGGCATCCAAGTGCTGGGATTACAGGCATGAACTACTGCACCTGGACAGGACTCCTTTTTTAAAAAAACATGACTTCCGTAATTTTATTAGCCAACTTACAAACATGTCTCTTTATTTTCTGAAAAGTATCCTCTCAAAATTGAAAGAATATGTCCTACATATAAATTGCTAGAATGGTTTTGGTCATCCTATCCATAGATAGAGTACTTTTGTAAATGTCAATTATATTTCCTTTCTTTAATTTATTATTCAACTCAGCAGTTATTCAACTCTCACTGGTCTTCTCTTATGTACCATGCACCAGAAGATTGTTTCTAACTAGTCCTGATTTATGCTCCTTGAAATGCAGATTCCTGAATCGATTGATAGTCTCATAGTACAATGGCTAAGGGTGGGCCTACAAGGTCAGAGGGAGGATTCAATGCCACCCTGTATCACTTCCCAGACGAACCACTGCACACAAGATATTTAACTTCCCTAATCCCAAAACATGAAGGATAATATCGCCCATACCATAGGCTGGCTGAAAGATTAACAATGATAACCACTGTGTGAAGTGTCTGGCGAACAGTAGACCCCGTAGACACGATAGATGAGTGTTCAATGTTCAATTCTAGTTCCCCTCTTTCTAATGTGTTTCTGGATTTCTCTCTAACTCACACTTAAGCTCTCCTTTTGCAGGTATATTTTTATCATGTCACCTCAAGTCCTTCTTTTAAAAGATTAATAAGTAAATACATCTACCCATTTGACCTTATTAGCTCATGGTTTTACCTTTCTGTTTCCAAGGGTGGATGACTCCTTGATTTCATACAAAACTAGGACAATACATCTGGTTTTGTTTATGATTACCTTGTGGAGGTGAATTCAAAATGAACCTGGATTCTGTTCTTGATATAGCTGGTGTTGGGTGTGATTATGGCTGTTTAAAATGTTATCATTGGCCAGGTGAGGTGGCTCACACCTGTAATCCCAGCACTTTGGGAAAGGCCAAGGTGGGCAGATCACGTGGTCAGGAGTTTGAGACCAGCCTGGCCAACATGGTGAAACCCTGTCTCTACTAAAAATACAAAAATTAGCCAGGTGTGGTGGTTCACGTCTGTAATCCCGGCTACTCGGGAGGCTGAGGCAGAAGAATCGCTTGAATTTGGGAGGCAGAGGTTGCAGTGAGCTGAGATCGTGCACTCCAGCCTGGCAACAGAGCGAGACTCCATCTAAAAATTAAAAAAAGTTGTCGTTAAGAATATTATTCAAAGAAATTGTGCACTAAGAATAATACCAGATGAACTCAACTCATGTAGTTCTTGTGAAAATTAAATGGGACAACACGGAGAGAGCTTGGCCATGGTAACACTTTGTTTTTGCCCCTTCTTTCATGTAGATTTTGCACTGACTCAAGGTAGCATGATCACTCCTTCATGCCAAAAAGGATATTTTCCCTGTGGGAATCTTACCAAGTGCTTACCCCGAGCTTTTCACTGTGATGGCAAGGATGACTGTGGGAACGGGGCTGACGAAGAGAACTGTGGTGAGTGCTCCCCTCGGCTCCCCATGTGTGCCTCACTTTATGAATACCCCAAAACTGTGGGTTGGTTGGATAATGATTGTGATAAACTAGGAAAGCTGATTTGTTGTTCTGTAGGGACTCCCTTTGAAACACAAATGACTCCCCAATGTATTTGTGATAACCACCTGAACTTTTGTATGTAGAGGTTACTTAAGTCAGAAATACAATATCATAAAATGTCATATTTTATAAAAATAAAATTATATTTGAAAATCTACTTCAATACTCATATTTTAATTATAAGGGGTTTTCTATGACTACTTCCTTATGGCTGGTAATTTGGTTCAGCTTCAAGAGTATTCATAAAGTGGCCGGGGGCGGTGGCTCACGCCTGTAATCCCAGCACTTTGGAAGGCCGAGGCAGGTGGCTCACCTGAGGTCAGGAGTTCGAGATCAGCCTGGCCAACATGGTGAAACCCCATCTCTACTGAAAATACAAAAAAAAAAAAAAAATTAGCTGGCCGTGGTGGCAGGTGCCTGTAATCCCGGCTACTCTGGAGGCCGAGGCAGGAGAATTGCCTGAACTCGGGAGGCAAGGTTGCGGTGAGCCGAGATGGCACCACCGCACTCCAGCCTGGGCAACAAGAGCAAAACTCCATCTCAAAAAAAAAAAAAAATGGATAAAGTGTGAATGGGCCTAGCTAGAGAATTAATTGATAGAACAGACCTATACTGAGTGCCCACTATGTGCCAGGAGCTCTCCAAATCACTGGGACACAGTGAGCTCAAGGGAGACTAGTGTCTTGACCTTGTGGAGTTCACATGGGCAATGTGAACTAACATAGTGATAAACCTGTATGTAAAAAATTCAATAATCTGAGTGATAAGTAAGGAAATGAAACAGGATAATGAGATAGAAAGTAACTTGGAGGGAGGGATACTTCAAGGATGTAACCAGAGAAAATCTTTTTAAGATGATGACATTTGGATTGAGAACGAACGAATGAAAGAAAGAAAGAAAGAGAAAGAGAAAGAAAGAAGAAAGGAAGGAAGGAAGGAAGGAAGGAAGGAAGGAAGGAAGGAGAAAGAAAGAAAGAAAGAAAGAAAGAAAGAAAGAAAGAAAGAAAGAAAGAGAGAGAAAGAAAGAAGAAAGGAAGGAAGGAAGGAAGGAACGAAGGAAGGAAGGAAGGAAGGAAGGAGAAGAAAGAAAGAAAGAAAGAAAGAAAGAGAAAGAAATAAAGAAAAGAAAGAGAGAGAGCGAAAGAAAGAAAGAAAGAGAGAGAAAGAAATAAAGAAAAGAAAGAGAGAGAGCGAAAGAAAGAAAGAAAGAAAGAAAGAAAGAAAGAAAGAAAGAAAGAAAGAAAGAAAGAAACTATGAAATATTCTGGAGAGGCAGAATTCCAGGCAAAGGCAACATCAAGTGCAAAGGCCCAAGGCTGACTGAAACAGGATGATGTATTTGATGGTGTGTGGCTCAAGCAGAGTGAACAGGGGTACACACATGGAA
This sequence comes from Nomascus leucogenys, assembly GCF_006542625.1. Taxonomy (NCBI): domain Eukaryota; kingdom Metazoa; phylum Chordata; class Mammalia; order Primates; family Hylobatidae; genus Nomascus; species Nomascus leucogenys. Next base: position 7,515,941 of record NC_044389.1, on the reverse strand, counting down.
TGAAGGGGTAACCAGAGACCAGATCCCAGAGCATCTTACAGGCCAATTTCACCTCTGTTTATTGAAACCTAAAAAATATTTTTCTCTGGAGGAAACTGATGCCAAGGGAGGCTGACATGTCTAGTTAATCCAAAAGAATCCTGTGTGTTTTCTCCCACAGAGAGCTACCTCTCTTCAGCACTGCCCAACCATCCATCAAAGTGGGGCAGCAAAGCCCACAGCATGCATCTCTAGAATCTCCTGTCCTGCCCCTGGGTACTCAGGCATGCCTGTCTCTGAAGGACACAGCCTCTACCCACACTTCCCGTGGATCACTTCTACTCATTCTTTAGGGCCCGGTTTAAGTGTCTCCTCCTCCAGGAGGGCTTCCCTGTCCCCCCAAAGCTGTATCACCGGTCTAGGATGGCTGCAATTTCTCTGTGTTATCACAGCACCCTGGGTGTATCTGTATGCTGCACAAACTAGAATGCCTTATCTTTTCAGTGTTGTTGTTTGTTTGTTTGTTTGTTTGTTTGTTTTTGAGATGGAGTCTTGCTCTTGTTGCCCAGGCTGGAATTCAATGACATGATCTTGGCTCACTGCAACCTCTACCTCCTGGGTTCAAGTGATTCTCCTGCCTCAGCCTCATGAGTAGCTGGGATTACAGGCGCCCTCCACCATGCCCAGCTAATTTTTTTGTATTTTTAATAGAGACGGGGTTTCACCATGTTGGCCGGGCTGGTCTGGAACTCCTGACATTAGGTGATCCGCCCGCCTTGGCCTCCCAAAGTGCTGGGATTACGGGCATGAGCCACTGTGCCCGGCCCTTATAATTGTATTTATCTTCCTAGACAGGAACTCCTTGAGAAGAGGCCTGAGTCTTATCACCAGAGCTTAGAGCAGTAGAGTACACAGCAGGTACTCAGTCAGTGCTCAGTTTTGGGGGCAACTCTCTGGATGCCAATGGGCAAGTTACTCAAATTCTCATCCTTTCCTCTTTGCTGCATGGGAATCAGAAGCCATGAATGTTTACCCCGTGAGGATTTCTGAACCCAAATTAAATAATACAAGTGAGGGAGCATCAAAGTAGCATCACTGAGAATATTAATAAGAAATAAAAATAAAGATTCCAAAGATCAAAGCAGACTGTGGGCAATTATTTTAATTTACTTAGGTATTTGTGTGAACTTCAGTATCTTACATTATAATGCATATTTTATTATTTTATAACATATACTGAAATAACAATACTTCACAATTAGGCCTTCTTTTTTAAAAATATGATTTACCAAAAAGAAGAGGAAAATTTGGCAAATAAATTATATTTACATATGACAAATTGACATTAATATATGACAAATTGAGGAAATGTTATTTTACTAAAAAACCTTTATGTATTTATTTATTTGAGATAGGGTCTCCCTCTGTCACCCAGGCTGGAGTGCAGTGCCATTATCACGGCTCACTGCAGCTGTGACCTCCTGGGCTCAAGCTATCCTCCCACCTCAGTCTCCCAAGTAGCTAGGACTACAGGTGCGCACCACCACACCCAGTTAATTTTTTATGTTTTGTAAAGAGAGGGTCTCCCTATGTTTCCCAAGCTGGTCTTGAACTCCTACATGCAAGCGATCCTCCCACCTCAGCCTCCCAAAGTGCTGAGGTTACAGACGAGCGCCACTGCACCCAGAAAAAAAGCCTTTATTTTAAGAAACTTCGCTTTTGCTTTATTAAAAAAAAGTCAGATGACATAAATGTTATCAGAACTCAATACATCTATCAAGTATGTTTCTACAAATACAGCAGTATGCACGTGACAAAAACAAAATTCAGATATTTTCTTCAGAGGTCCTCAAAATTAAGGTCAAACATGGAAAATGTCAGTATTAGAAATAGTTGATATTTTCCAAGACATTTATATTTATGTAAAATAATTATATACTTGCATTGCAAATTTTATGATACATACATTTGGAGTATTTTTCACGTAAAAAAGGGACACCTTGCAGATGTTTGCCTAACTTTTTCTCTCTTACTATGTATTTAAAATATCAATAATTCTATTACTTAAACATATTTTAGTTTAAAATCATTACCAAATTGTTAAACTTTTGTCAAATGGTATTTAATTTCTAGAATAAGTGACACATCTCAATCACCATTTCACAGGTGACACTAGTGGATGGGCGACCATATTTGGCACAGTCCATGGAAATGCTAACACCGTGGCCTTAACACAGGAGTGCTGTAAGTGGTTTTGATTCAAAGACAGTATCAGCTTTGTGAAAAACATGATTTGTGATGCACAGATTTATATGGGTAATGTGACAAATTCCCTTCAGAATTTCCATTTTAGTTCAATGTATTTCACTGGCTAACAGGTCTGCTGTCTGCCTGTAATTGGAAAGATAGGAAAAAAAAAAAAAAGACCATCTCCATTTATGCTATTTTCATGCATTACTCTCTGCAAGAATATATAAATATTGAATAATTGTGACAAATAGTAAAGTTCTTATTACTTTTAACTACTTTCTTCAAGAAAGATGTTAGGCACTGAGAGGACAATGATGACTAAGATGGAGTTCTAATCCACAAACACCTCACATGTAGCAGGAAAGACAGCTCCTTACAAAAGCAGTGAGGATATAATATTATTGCTAAAAGGGAGGAATAATGTTTGCACCAGGGAATGGGGAAGCCCCTTGGAAGAAATGATGGCTGTGCTGAGGATGGGGAAAGATTCCCAGAGAGGATAACATTTGAGATGGACTTTGAAGTCCATGGATGAAGGAAAGGATACGAGGTGACAGATGAGCAGGGCAGCAAGATCAGCAAAACACTGAGGTTGGAAGATGCGCAGCAGGCTGCAGGATGCCTTTTCACAACCATGCTAAGTGCATGAGGTGGAGGGGCAGAAGCCGAGCCTAGAGGCTGGTGCTAGCCCATGAAGGGTTTTGGTGTACACCTTGAAGTGTGGCCTCTATCCCATAGACAGAATTTTAGGGGCATGTGTGTATATGTAGAGACATAGATATATAATTATGAAGATGAATGTACAATTACATACATTAGCATGTATATGTAAATGTATGTATATAATGTATATATATCAAATACTACACTGATAGTATTTTATGTACTCTATAATACCAGTTTATAATTACCACTTATATATTTTATTATACACAAGAATATTCTGTATGAAAATTAGAAAGTAAAAAAGGATAAGATTAAAAATAAAGTTCTACTATTTTCTACCTGACCCACAATGAGTTGTCTTGCCCACGTCCCATTTTAAAGGTTACTACTGTATAGAACGGGCCTTAGGTTACTACTGTATAGTTTTGGGCCTTAGGTTTGTTTGGTTTGGTCTTATATTTACTTCATTTTTTAATGAGGAGGAAGAGCACGTGATCAGAAATGTATGTGAGGAAGATTATTTCATTAGAATTGCAGAGAATGGATTAGAGCAGTGAGTCTTGGCCATGGCAACAGTGCCTGCAAAGAACGTTTGACAGTGTCTGGAGACATTTTTTTTTTTTTTTTGAGATAGGGTCTCACTCTGTTGCCCAGGATGGAGTGCAGTGATACAATCACAGCTCACTGCAGCCTCGAACCTCCCAGGCTCAACTGATCCTTCCAACTCAGCCTCCTAAGTAGCTGGGACCACAGACATGCACCACCATGCCTGGCTAATTTTCATATTCTTTGTAGAGATGGGGTCTTGCCATGTTGCCCAGGCTGGTCTCAAACTGCTGGGCTCAAGCAATCCACCCGTCTTAGCCTCCCAGAGCGTTGGGATTACAGGCGTGAGCCACCCATGCCCCGCCTGGAGACACTTTTGGTCATCCTGATGGAGGAGGGTGGGTTGCTGCTGGCATCTAGTGGGTAGAGGCCAGGGCTACTGCCGAACATCCTACAATGCAAAGGACAGCCTCCCATGACAAAGAATGATTGATCCAAAATGTCAATCATGTTCAGATAGAGGAGAAAGAATGATGATAAAAGAGATACTGGTTACTATGTTTATTCCAATCCCCAGAAAATGCCATTGAGAAGACTGAGGTAGAGAGAGATGCAGAAGGCGTTTCAGAAAAAGAATCCACAGAATCATGGGGGCATGATTGGCTTGCAGGTGATGGAGGGTGAACAGTTAATGCTCACATTTCTGGTTTTGACAACACACCCAGCTTGACCATATCAAATTATTCTATTGGTAAATAAGTTTCCAACCACAGGTTTTCAATTTAATCATATAACCACTATTTCAAGGGTGGCTATGTCAATAAACATTGACGTAAGCATATGAAAGTTATCTTTAGGAAGTTGAGCTAATTAACATATATGTATAGACAACATAAAATATTTTCCAAAATTTATACACTAAAAGCATCTTTTACATTAAGTACTCAGTAGAAGTTTGTTGGCTTTACTAATAAAATTCAGTAAAATTTATTTTTAAAATAACATTTGGATAAAAGTGATCTAAAAGAAGCAGGGCAACTGAAAAGAACTTATAATTACATTAAAATAAATAACAAAATAAATTGAAAATTAACTCTCACATTCTTAGCTCTATCAGTACAAATATTCATAGGCTTAGAGGAGAAATCAGACTCCAAAAATACTTGCTGTCTCTCTGAAAGCCTCTCTCTCTCTCCTCTGCCCTCTTCTGTCTCTCTCTCTCTCTCTCACACACACACACAGACACACACACACAGACACACACACACATGCCCATATACACAGTGATTGTCCTATGGACCAGCTTGGCCTGGCTTCTCCTTAGATTTCTCACTCCTTTACATGCTATTATCTTAGTAACCACGTTAAGTCCCTTCAGAGTACATCCTGAATCCTCCTTTCTTCTGAATGCTTCAGATAGATAGATCTTTGGTTATCTCAGCTTTGCAGCTTCTCTACAAATTTTACCTTCAACTTTCAACTTCATAGTAATGAAAAACAAAGAACCAAAATGAAGGAATATCAGGCTGGATGATTTTAGTAAGGTGCCAGGGTGGTTATGGTAGAACCTGTATCTCAATCTTCTCAAGGCTCTAAGGGAAGTTTGAAAGAAGAAAAAAAATTGAATCTGATTTTAAACAACAAGCATTTATTGAGCAACTATTTTATGCTATTCAAATGAATTGACTCGGTCATATCCATTAAGAATTACTCAATCATATGAACGTTTTTCACTGAAGTGAACTTAATCTTGCTTCACTAGATGAGTTTATGCTAGTTAATTTTGTGCGTTTTTTCCAATCACTTGGTAAATGCCTCTGAAATGACTACTAGAAGCCAGAACTGAGATTAACATATTAGTCTACATTTAAGTAGGAGAGAATTCTTATTTAATTTTATTAGGGGCTGAATGATTTCATTTAACAGATGTAAATTTTATACATTCAATGAAAAGAAAACAATATCAGTTATTAAAGGCAAAGTCATAATTAATGTATTTTTTTACCAGTGAAATCTTACTCTTTTTGTCCCATTAGTTCTAAAACAGTATCCACAATGCTGTGACTGCAAAGAAACTGAATTGGAATGTGTAAATGATGACTTAAAGTCTGTGCCGATGATTTCTAACAATGTGACATTACTGTGAGTAAAACTTAATTATTGGTGGTATCTGTCCCTATAGTCACATGAAAACCAAGAAAAAACCCAATAGTGTTGCTTGTATATTAGCAAAATAATAGAAACTCTGTTTAAAACTACCAGTCATCAGAGAATTCTGATCCTTCCTATTCAGGGGGAAAAAATGGTTTACACACTGTATGTTGGATTAGCCTGTGATCAGTTAGCTCACAAATGTCTGTGAGCCTGGAGTTCTTATTTTCAATTGCTTTCTGATTTATGTATGATTACTACTGTGCTTGTGCTGAAATGTTTTTTTTTTTTTTAAAAAAAAGGAAGCACACTCACTTATTCTATGTCATTTTTAACGTTGGTAATCTATCCAAGACTGCAAAGATATTAAAGATCCATGAAGCTGGTAACTATGTTATATCATGCAAAATTTTCTGTACTTTGCATAAAGTTCTTGAAAGCCTCAGGAATTTGCAGTCATGTCATCATTTGGGCATGCATGAGTGGGTTGGGATCTTTGGTTGGTTTTTGGTTTGGTTTGGTTTGTTAATGCACCCACAGAGTAAAAACAAAGAAGTTAAATCAACATGGACTTTCCAGTCTACTATACTAACTAGCTACATTTGTCAAATACTCACAAGCTACTTTATTTTGCTTTATAAACTTTTCAATCTCCCATGAAAAATTTTTAGTTATTGTGATGTTCAAATATGGATTAGTGTAATGGACATCATCAAATATTCTTTTCCCAAGCATGTGGCTTCTAGGGAAAAGTTGGGTTGGCCATAACAATCCATAATGAAGTTTGCTTTACATGTTATTTTAGGTCTCTTAAGAAAAACAAAATCCACAGTCTTCCAGATAAAGTTTTCATCAAATACACAAAACTTAAAAAGATGTAAGTAGCCATTAATAGCATATTTATTTTAAAAAAATCCTTGTGGTGGTGTAAGATGTTTTTGATCTAAAAATAAAATGAAATATCGTTTGTTATCTTTATCATTACATTTATGTTTCTAAATATAATTAAGATTAGAAAATAAAACATTTAAAAGTATGTTATCTTTCCATTTCATAATTTAAAGGAGCTGAACCCATTTTATTTAAACTTTTTCGGAGAATTAACTTGGAGTCGAGGTAAAACATCTCAATAGGAAAATACACAGTTACATTATTTTCCTCAAGATATTGGGAAAATGACATTGCAGATTCAGAGGCACTTTTTCACTTGAAAAAAAAAGAGTGACAGCATAAACAAGAACAATCAGATCATTTCAGATACATAATGATAGGGTACAGATATCCCCCAGGGTGTTAGGAGTGAAAACACAGGAGTTGTGCAATCAGTGATATTAACATATCTTAGGAAAGAAAATGCCAATAAATAGGACGTGATCAGCAGAGAAGGTATTCTGTGACAAAGAAGGGCCAATATGCTTCCAGAATCATCCAACAAAGAAAACTGGGAACTGGGAAATATAATCCCTAGAGATGATCTCTCTTGGAGGGTCAGGATGCACCATCAATCTCCACCACAATTTTCATGAACAATCCCTTTGCTTTGATTCCCTACTCACCAAGCAACCTTAGGATGATGAATTTAGTTTCCCAACTTCTTCATTTTAAAGTATTTGAAAAGTTGCATGGCACAGAGAATAAGAGCATTCCTGTAAGTGGGATGGGATGCTTTCTATTCTCATTAATAAATGGAGAATATTCAGGTTCGTGTATCAGTCATTTGTAAGTTGGATCGGTGTCTGTCAATCCCTCTGGGCCAGTTGCTCTGCCGCACTGGAGGGGCTATACCTGCTGAGATGATCATTAGACTAGATAACAAAATTAGCAAGAGAATGCTGTACACTCTGCAATCCCCCTTGGCGGTACCATCATCTTATTGTTTTATCCTTCAATGTCCAGCATAGAGGAGAAAAGTTTCTAGAAATGTGAAATTTATGAAAATCCAGGAACAAAAATTATCTGAATCTTTGCTGATACTGGGCACACATATTTGGTTTGAAATACCATCAAGGATTTTGTGTTCCTGAATTTAGGTACAAATTTCCTCATACAAGAAAAGAAGTAGCTAATGGAAGTCCACGAGGTAGAATCTTGTGTGAACATCAATACTCAATCATACCTGGGCTTGATTGTGGCCTTTGTAAACCCTGGCTGCTCTCAGACCTGTTGCTTCATCCTAAAGTATGTGGGCATGTGGTCATGTCATTGTCACACTGGAGTAGCTATGCATTGGCTCTGCATGTCCAGATTCCTCTAGAGAGGAAATTCTAACCACATTCTTCCTAGTCTTCCAAGAAATCCCTAAAATCACAACATGTTCACTAGATGAATCAATGTTGTCTTTGTAATGCCTGAATAATACATGTGGGAGGAAAAATAAAATAGCACTAGCAGAAAGGACGGGAAGAGATTTTTGTTTCAGAATTCTCGTTTCATAGCAATTGAAATTCTATTTTCTAGAGTCATAGAAGTTTTAAGAATTTCTAATTTAATCTTCTCATTATACATGAAGTAACTAAAGTCTGCAATGGTTAATGACTCACCTAAGATCTACAACTAGTAAGTGGAAGACCCAGAATTAGAGCCAATGTCTTCTGATGTCCAAGATAGTGCTTACTTTACCATAACAGGAAACCTTAAGAGGGAAAGAAATTGTTCTAGCAATCAACTGAATTTCTACCAGCACAGACTGTCCCACCCCATGTAGAATTCCCTTGTATATGTTTTGCCCCCTAATTTGGGGCAAGCTGACTTCTGGGGAGGGGGTGGGGTCACTAGAGGTTCAAGCAGGAGGGTTAAAATTAGACTTCTCAGGCCACGTCCTTCCTTGGTCTATTAACTCATAACTGTGTTCTATGCCAATATCTCCCTCTGTGGTCCCAGGCCCTGCTAGCCCACTGAAGAGAAGAATATAGACGCAATTTAATAATTCAGGTCCACAATTTTCCAAGTGAAAAAAGATAGAGACTAACCTTTATTGCCAAGATTAGCTAGCAATTTCTCCAAGTAAATGTCTAATTCTACTTTGTCGGAGAAAACAGGCACCACATCATAACCTGAATATCACCTGACAGGGCTTCTCCCCATGCAAGCTGCTATTTGATGATTTGCAGGCAATTTAATTTTCCCAGAGACTAACAGAAAAGAGGTTATGAGACTCTCATCAATAAATATTCACCAAGTATCTATTATATATAAGATAAAGCACAGGGGGATAAAACACAATTGCTTACAGTCATCTACCACTTTTTAAAGTTTACAAAGATTCCCAATATTTGGAATTTTCATTTTGGCTTTGATCCCCAAAGTGTGAGGTGGGGCAGACACCGTTACAGCAGTTTCAGGAATGAGGAAAGCCACTTGGGGAGAGAGGTTGTTTGCCCAAAGTCAGTCAGCTGGCAAGTAGTAGAGATTGGCCTCAAACCCAAACCTTCTGACCATGCTCCTTTGGGAGCCCGCCCACATAGTCCAGGCTCAGAATGTGTTATTATCAATGAAACCACCCAGTAAGTAAACTTTAATTTGAAAATAACTCAAGTTCTTTATGCGCAAATATCCTAGAGCAGCTCATAAGCTCAACAATGCTTCCTTAAATCTCCTTTCCTCCCCATCCCCTTTACCCACATTCTTCAATTCCTCCTGCTCTTTTCCAAACTCCCAGAAAAATAGCCCCCAGCACCAGTCCGACTTCTTGTCCCTCCTGTACATCTACTCTTACCTTTTTCTTCCCAATCCTCATACGATGACCTAAATAACAAATGTGTCAAATACCAAACCATACCCAGGAAAAGATGTCAGGGGGAGGAAGAAACCAGATGGGCCTCAGCCAGAACTCTTGGTCTGGTAGCAGGAGAGCAGCAGCTAGCAAGACCCACATATTCATTCACTCCTGTGATGAATATTTACTGATACCTACAAGGTGCTAGGCACCAAGGATACAGCATGAACAACACAGATGAAAAGCCACAGATGAAATTAAGCTTGTGGAGCTTAATTTCCAAGCAAGAAAGATAGTCAATAAACAAAGTTTAAAATATATAATTTGTTAGGTGGTGGTGAGGACTAAAAATAAACCAGAAAGAGGATTAGAAGGTGCTGGGGAAATGGAATTTCAAACAATTCACTAATAATTTTGTCCACATTACTACTGCTCAAGGTGCCTCTAAAGCTTCTCATCATTCCTAAATTTACCCCCAAGAGACTGCTCAGAACACATCTAATCGGTCTTCTACATATGTCTACAGATATTTAAGACTAGCTATCATCACCCTCCACCACACCACAAATCTCTTCCCTAAGTATCTTCATTTCCTTAAATTCCTCCGCAAAGGACATAGTTTCAAATCTGTTCTTCATTCTGGTCACAGTAATCTGCACATATTTGCCTACATTTGTCTTGATGGGTGACATCTAAAATAAATGTACTATTATCACGGTAACATGACCGAGGCAAACGGGTAAGAACTCGCATCCCTTTCCTTCTGCATTCTATGTGCCCTATGATTATATTGCTCTTTTGATGACTTCTTGATACTCTTAACTCCTGGTGATCTATAATTTCTAATCCCATGCCACATGTGTTGCTGCTAAGTGATGTGTGTGCTACATCTTGTACTCATGCACTTAGCATTTGAGAATTAGTCGTGGGTCCTTAAATACATCCCTAGTCAGTTTCATCCTGTTAGAGTCAGCTTTTCTTACCGGAGTGTGAAGGTCTTTTTGTATTTTCCATCATAGTCACTACTCCTCTCATAATTATGTCATCTGCAAATAAGATCAACTACCTTCACCCAGGTCATGGAGTAAAATATTGAAGAGAACAGCACGAAATTGTCTTTCTATATTCCTTCATCATCATCCTTCAGATAAGAATATGTATCATTCTTTCTTTTGTCCATAAAAAATTATAAAACTGCTTGATCGATGCCCAGTACACACGTAACAATGTTTACCACATAGTTTTGCACAGTCTTTCAAAGAAGAATATGAAGTTGGTCTGCCATGTGATTTCTTGTGAACTCTCCTGATCACTTTCTTTTTGAGGCATAGACAAAGCAGCATCATATTCACCTGTTCTATGATCTTCCCAGGACCAGCATTGAGCTCATCCAACTACAGCTTGTGAAACCAACTTCTTCCCGTTGTGAGAACTTAAGACTACATTTGCCATCTTTTACTTTCCAGCTGCTCATTCTTTCTCTGGATTCCTCAGCAATTGATCATAATTTGATGTTCTCATTTTTTGGCATTTCTCAATTTCTGGGAGAAAATTTCCAAACCAGAGGGCTTTAATTAATTTTGATTAACACCTTCTACCATCTTGGGCTTTCACTGACCTGCCATATAGCCTTTCCATTTGCTTCAATCCTAAGACCATCTTCTTTGATCCAGAACACAAGAACAAAGTAGGAGTTGAGAAATAAACAGTTGTTCCTTTTATACTATCTCACAACATTATAAAACAGGTTCCAGGAGGCAAACTGAGACTTTCCTTAACACTTTCTTGCTTCTCCAACTAGATACCCATTTTTATTGCCACAGTATTCTCTACTGTTTGACTTTTACACATGACTCGGGTCAACTACAATTCTATTTTCATGAAGCCCTCACTTTCCTTCTCGAAGGAACAACTCTCTGACCACCATACCCTCCTCATGGGCTGGACGGTCCTCCTGGTTCTCTCTTAGTCTACTGAGGCCTGTGTCATAGCATATCTAGTAAGAAACCCATAAGGATTAATGAGTATTTGCTGGATGAACGATGGGTAGGACTAACATGTAGAACTAAAGAGAAGGTGGGGAGCATCTTCACCAGGGAGAAGAAAGAAACATAAGCAGAAATGCTCAAAGGATGTTGAGAAGAGAGTGAACAGGCAGTTTGCCTAAAGGAAAGGCACCCCCACAGGAGATGATGGAGCGTATGCCGGAGAGGTCACTGAATCTTAACTGTATGCCAGCTAAGGCATCTGAATTTTATTCTGTTTGAGCAGAGAACAGACATGCACAAATATGTGTTTTAGACTGTATTGAGTTAATAAAGTTAATCTGCATATTTAAGTTGTATTGGGATATATCCTATGCCAGGGGTCCCCAGACCCCAAACCACGGACCGGTACCAGTCTGGGGCGTGTTAGGAACTGGGCTGCACAGCAGGAGGTGAGTGGCGGGCGAGCAAGCAAAGCTGAGCTCTGCCTCCTCCTGTCGGATCAGCAGTGGCATTAGATTCTCACAGGAGTGTGAACACTATTGTGAACTGCACATGCAAGGGATCTAGGTTGTGCACTCTTTAAGAGAATCTAAGGATAAATGCAATGCACTTCAATCATCCTGAAACCATCCCCCCTCTCCATCCATGGAAAAATTGGCCAGGCACGGTGGCTCATGCCTGTAATCCCAGCACTTTCGGAGGCTGAGGCAGGTGGATCTGTTGAGGTCAGAAGTTTGAGACCAGCCTGGCCAACAAGGTGAATGTCTCTACTAAAAATACAACAAAAACATTATCCGGGTGTGGTGGCGTGCGTCTGTAGTCCCAGCTACTCAAGAGGGTGAGGCAGGAGAATCGCTTGCACCCAAAAAGTCCAGGTTGCAATGAGCCAAGAACTCACCACAGCACTCCAGCCTGGGCGACAGAGTGTAACTCTGTCTTAAAAAAAAAAAAAAAGAAAGAAAGAAAAAGAAAAATTGTCTTCTACGAAACCGGTCCCTGGTGCCAGAAAAGTTGGGGATTATTGTCCTGCAAGATCACCAAATTTAATGTCAAGGGAGTCTCCAGTCTGGAATGCTCTAAATATTCACAGTGGAGTTGAGGTCATTTAGGCATCCAAAAAAAAAAAAAAAAAATTCCTAAATCAAAATTAAATCTTAATTGCCAGATGAATAAGTGTTGCTTACTGATCTGAATGTTTTTACTATTGATCAGTTTATTCATTTTAATAATCTTTTAAAATGTCAGGCCTTTCTAAATTGGGGGTGGATGCAGTTTCAAATGACCTTTCAGAGAAATAAAATACAATTTATGGGATTGACTATAATACTTTATCACTGCTACCATGGAAACAAACAGCAGTTCTCCTCCTTATTGTAACAAAACCTTTTATAAATTAGGAATTCCTTCTTAATCTGGGTTCTTGTCAAATGCAATCACTGAGGCCGGGCGCGGTGGCTCATGCTTGTAATCCCAGCACTTTGGGAGGCCGAGGCGGGCGGATCACGAGGTCAGGAGATCGAGACCACAGTGAAACCCCGTCTCTACTAAAAATACAAAAAAATTAGCCGGGCATGGTGGCGAGCGCCTGTAGTCCCAGCTACTCGGAGAGGCTGAGGCAGGAGAATGGCGGGAACCCGGGAGGCGGAGCTTGCAGTGAGCCGAGATCGCGCCACCGCACTCCAGCCTGGGAGACGGAGCGAGACTCCGTCTCAAAAAAATAAATAAATAAATAAATAAATAAATAAATACAATCACTGGTAACAAAATGAAATTCAAGGTGTCTGCCTGGCTCTTGAATACAAAATGGCACATTCAAAAATAGCCGATAAACATGCATGTCATTAAAGCATTTATTTGCTTTAGTTCCGGGTATATAAATTCCTAGTGTTTCTGCTTGAAAAGTCCTGACAGCTGAAACAGCAGGAATTCATGAACCTGTAAGTTATCCTTAGAAAAGGCATTCAGTGTAAAGTATATTAAATGGGCTCATATCTCAGCTCTGAATAAAAAAAAAAAGGGCACCACTTGCCAAGTTGTCATGTTTCCAAATATCCCCACACATTCTTTAAGCTACTATTCTGCAAAGAAGATAGCAGAGACTAGAGGATGGAGTTCAAGTTCAGCAGCCTAAATCTGAGACATGGAACGTAGGAGGGACTACAGTTCTCTATGGGGTGGCAACCAGCTAACTAAGTAGAAGACTAGAAGCTCTTCATTATTTAAGAGTTTGTGTTTTAACTGATGTCAGTGAAGGGAGATAGGTTGTACACATCAGATGAGTTGTGTGGATCATTGGTTTTACTCTTTCTTTCCCTTGACTTACAAGACAAAAGCGTAAGGTCAAATTCACAATTTGCAACTGCACTCATCTCTTCAAGATGTGACAACATGTAGGTAAAATATACATTCCATTTTTTAATTTATCATCTTGAATAAAATGTAAATAGCATTAGTTAAGCAGTGAATTGTATATTTAAGAGAAACTTTAATATACCTACAATACAGTATTTTGCTCTTTTTCTATTTTCATTTGCTACTGTAACATAATTCATCCTATTAACTTTCATTGTATCAGTCTCAAGGCTCTGAAAATGCTAAAACAAATACTGATCTGTGTGAGTTCATCCTATTCATAGCAGAACCTTAAACCAAAAGCAGAATGTATGCTGCTCTGTGAAGCATCTCCCCACAGATATGGTACCGGGAATGGGGGTTAAGATGGCACAAGGTCACACTGGGTTTCAAGTTTACTTTGCAGGATTGACACTGTTAATTTGCATATCACCACAGATGTAATGCTTTGTAGTGCCAACCCTTGGCATATGGAGGAACAGAGGGAAAATGACCATATTTGTAAAGTACTTGGGGTAAAAGATTGTGTCTGCTGATAACTGGAAGCCTGTCCTGGCTTTCTTTTTCCTTTCTAATAATCTTTATTTACTTTCATTTTCTTTTTTTAATTGAAGTTAAATATATATGCTTTACCATCTTTACCATTTTTAAGTGTACAGTTTACTGGTAGTAAATATTCTTTGTCCCCCTTCATCTCCCCCCTTCCTGACCTCCGGTAACCACTCCAATCTTGGCTTCCTGGCTCTCTTGAGGTCTGAAAGAGTTACTATCCTGGCATTCTTATAACACAATCGTGACTCAGAGGCAAAGGCTGGGGAGCTCTGCTAGGAAATAATCACGGTATAACAAAATTCACAGTATAGCCAGATGTCAAACGAGCATGTGATCTACAAATAGTTTTGCAGTAGAATATCATAACAATGAAACAGCGCTGTGTAATAGTTTAGGAAGCAATTCAAACCAAAATAAGAGAAATGGAAGCCATTCAAAAGACTATGTAACAATTTGTTACTATTAGTGTAGGTATTGCCTGCCCCTGAGAGCCTTCAGAGAATAGGAATTCAGAGCTAACTTCCCGTTGTACAATGAAGACAGCAAATGGAAATTATTTACTTAGATACTCCTGACAGCGCAATTACGGAATCAATACTGTATTGTGAAGTTGCTTCAGAGGTTTAGTCAGTCCTGATCCTGTGACTTGAAATTGGCATACTCGCCCTGGTTCAACTACTGATGTCCTTTGATATCCTGAGTACCTAACTTGCCTTGTCCTTCTCACTTTGCATCATGAAATAGAAAAGAATTAAAACTTGCCCTCTCCTTTATTTCATGGGAATAGAATAAAGATAAATGAGGAGTTAAAGGTGCATCTCTGTGCACAAAGAGGAAGAAAGTTCAGCAGTGCGATGCTGGCTAGTCTCCCATGGCCAGAAACTCCTGCCAGTCAGAACAGGTCGGTCACCACAGTTCCAGTTTGCGGAAACAAGACTAGATCCTTCCGCAGACACATCACACTGGAGTTCAGTGGTATGAATCAGAGATGCCTCAATCTCATTGCATGAGTACTATGAGGAAAGCATTGGCGAGTTCGTAGCCATTTCTCACTGACAACATCTCCCCAACATGAGAACAGGACTTCGTACTTCAATTTCACAATTGTCTTCAGGTAAAGAAAGCGGAGAATATGTTCAGCAACCTGATATAGTCCATAAACCATAATCACCTGACTCTCTTATCTTATTCCTACCAGATTTCTTCAGCATAATTGCATTAGACACATATCCAGGAAAGCATTTTTTGGATTATATAATCTGCAAATATTGTGAGTAACTTCTTTCTCATATTGTAGGTATAATTTTAAGTAAAGACTAAAAGGATAGAATGGTACTTTTTCAAGGCTCGACTTGATTGTAGGGAAATGGGAGGAATACGTTATCACAAAGTACTTAGATTAGTTATTACACTGAAAGAATTAAAAGATTCCTATCTTTACCAGAACATATATAAAGGTTCTCCTTAACCTTGTCTTCTCTAGCTTGGGTCACTTCCATAATATTTTAGCATTTTATTTCTTTTCTAACTCTTGCTAACTTGCTATGTATTTTCTTAAAATGCTAGTCTACTAAGGATGTCACCAAAAAGGACAAAAGCAAAAATTGCCCCACATACTTAGTTATTATACCCTTACAACCTAACATGATGTAATATCCCAAAACATTTTAGGACCACTTTCTCTGCCCTGGCCCTGGTGTTGCACACACTGGGCTTGTGGCTATCTGTACCTTCTGGATACCCCTTGAATTTGCCCCCTCTGCTCATTCAGCCGAGTACTTTCAGACGCAGATGTCCATATTCATAATCATCATCAGTGGCTCATATTCTAATTATATGTGACTAAAATGGGGTATTGAGTTTGCCTAATTAACTCACCCATGCTATTTGTAGATATCTCAACCACAACTGCATCACAACTCTCAGACCTGGAATATTCAAAGACTTACATCAGCTAACTTGGCTGTAAGTACTCTAATTCTTCTTTCTCCCATAAAGCATCATAGTCTTGATGATATATAACAGTGCTAATATAGTTTCCACTATTTGACATATCTTATTTTTATACTTACTTTCCTGATTATCATATAATCTGCAGAACCTTATCCACGCAATTCAATATCATGTCAAGTAGTGGTTATGTGCCTGTGTATTTTAGGATGCTAAGCACCATCTGTGGCCTCCACCCACTAGATGCCTGTAGTATACCCCTTCTCCCAAGAGTTGTGACGACTAAAAATGTTTCCAGACATTGCTGAATGTCCCTTGGGAGGAAAAATTGACCTCTACTGAAAACCACTGCACTGAAAAGTAAGCAAGTTAAGAACTTGTTCTGCTTTCCAGAGCATTCAGAGAGAAGTCTGAAAACATGATAGCTTGTAGTATTTCACCACTTTCCAGACTGAGCCACCAGCTCCGTTCCAAGAAACCTCACGTCAGATGTCTGTGCTTTCACCAGGAAAATACACGAGGGGCGGTTAGAAGGCTTTCTGTATTGTTTGCCCATTTTCTGCAGGTTGGCCTGGTCTAGTGGAAAAAGCCAGGGCCTCAACTTCATCCAGGCCCTTCTGTATGCCTGGCCCTTAGCCCCACGCTTAGTCTTCCAAGCAACTTTTCTCTTTCTTTCTTTTTCTTTCTTTCTTTCTTTTTCTTTCTTTCTCTTTCTTTCTCTCTCTTTCTTTCTTTCTCTCTTTCTTTTTTCCTTCCTTTCTCTTTCTCTTTCTCTCTCTTTCTTTCTTGTTTGCTTGCTTGCCTTCCGTCTTTCCTTCCTTCCTTTTTTTTTTTTTTTTTTTTTGAGACAAGGTGTCACTCTGTCACCCAGGCTGGAGTGCACTGGTACAATCTCGACTCACTGCAGCCTCAATCTCTGGGACTCAAGCAATCCTCTCACCTCAGTCCGGAGTAGTTGGGACTACACGTGTGAGCCACTACACCCAGCGAATTTTTTGTATTTTTAGTAGAGACGGGGTGGGTCTCACCATGTTGCCCAGGATGGTCTCCAACTCCTGAGCTCAAGAGATCTGCCTGCCTCATACTCTCAATGTTAAGATTACAGGCATGAGCCACCACACCCAGCCCAGGCAACTTTCTTAATTTTCCTAGACCTCTTTATTTTCATCTGTAAATTATAATTCGTTTTCAAGAGGGATGTTGTGAGGATTATATCACATAACAGTTACACAGTTCCACATGCAAAGCTCCTGGCATATAGTAGGTGCTCAATGTGGCTCCCTTCTCCCAATCTTGCCCTCACCAGCCACTGCAAGTAAGAGGAAACACAACCTGGCTTCACAGGCAACAAGAGGAATAGAGGCCTATTTCCCCTTACTCTAATTTCTTCTACAAAATGTAGTTTAAAACAGTGGTTTGAATATGCAAATAATTTCCCTCTTTCACCCAGAAAGCTTCTCATGAATAGCGTGACATCCATCCATTGATTTATACACACCTTATTTAATACATCAGTTTAACACCATGAGACCAAAGAACCCTCTATGATTTCCTAAAAATTATATTTTCATTCATCCTTCAGCTCAGCCAATCAGTAGGTTAAGGCACTTTGGAGCCCAAATGCATTCAATACATGGAGTTTGTGCCAGACCCAGGTACCCAGAGGTGACAGATACAACCTGGGTCTTTAAGTCCAGCGGGAGGTGGAAGCAGCAGGGAGAAAGCAAAACAATCAGGATCTAACTTGATAAGTGGGATGGAAGCTGTAGGAATTTGGAGGAAAGAGTTGCTTCAACCACAGAGGGAAGGAAAAGCTCTCAGGGAAGGGACAGGTGAGCCAAGTATGGAAGCACACAAAGGAGTAGGCCAGGTGTTCAGGGGAGGCAGGTTTTATTTCACAAATGTCTCTAATATTGGAAATGTTTCTTGATACATTGTTTTGTCAGAATTCTAGATGACAATCCAATAACCAGAATTTCACAGCGCTTGTTTACGGGATTAAATTCCTTGTTTTTCCTGTAAGTATTCATCAACTTTTCAATACATCTATCGATACATTGCAATGACATCTAGCACTAGCTTACAAAAAGAACCTTTAAAAAAATCAAGCCCACAAAAATTTGTATTAGTCAAAACTTTTCCTGTGTTTCCAGCCACAGTTATTGTTAATATAATACTTCCTGGCCATGGCTCAAAGGGAAGAGCTGATCAGATCATAATGAATATTTTAAGCCTACTAGTTGATTTTTCTATCCCCTTTAATTTCCTTTAGTACTAAGGCATGTTTTTATTTGCAGTGGTTGACCAAAGATTGTATTAATTTTCATATCCTAACTATGTTTATATTTTCTCAGAATCTCCCAGGAGTTCATCTCCAACTCCATTTTTAATGGAGGAAAATGTGCCTTTGCCCAGTGAGACTCATTGAAACTTTCAAAATCTTTGTCCTACCAAGAGAGCTGTCTCACAATAATATTTTCACTGTTTATTAACACACTGGAATGATTTATCAGCAGGGGATTATTATGTTCCTTTACAATTGATCATATAACATCATTATTTTTCCATTTGTCAAAAGGAACCACAATATCATAAATTAATCGTGCAACTTAACACGCTCATGAGTTGTTTTCTTTCCCCAAATTCCCCCTACTGTCACTTCTCCAATTTAATGCAGTTTTCAATGTGGCCCTTTAATATTATAAATGATTAATGATGCCCTTAAGAAGAAACTTTGGATGTATGGTACTGGAAATGATCACAACGTGAAGTTTACAAGGAAAATTACCATGAACTTCAAAATTATTACCCAATATATACTTTTGTTTCATCTCATAAAATTAAACTGTGTAACATCTATTCCTAGGATATGTATCATACTTATGCATTCATAGTTTCTTTGACAACATCTGCTCCCTAATCTTTGCCATACACATATTTTAAAGACCATTTTGAAATAGCTATGTATGTTATCATCGTAAGATAGTAATTTTAGCATGCAAGTTTTGAAATTTTAAAATAATAAAAAGACTGTCCTAAAAGTGTCATATCATTTTATTTCTAATTAACATTTTCTTTGTGTAAAGGTCTATGGTTAATAACTACTTAGAAGCTCTTCCCAAGCAGATGTGTGCCCAAATGCCTCAACTCAACTGGGTGTGAGTATTTATTTAGGAATTAATTTGTTATTTGCCCTGATTAAGGAAACTAGCCATAAAGTTAATTCAAGGTTACCTAGAAAGTCAATCTATAATTTCTTTCCAAAACCAAAATCTGATCATATTACCTTCCCAGTTTCAAAATTATTTGAGGGTTCCCAAAGGGTGAGGATAAAGTTTGACATTCCCTTTGAGCATCCAAGACCCTCATTTTCCATTCCTTACCCCATCTAGATGCTGTCCCTGACCCTCCTATGCATGTATCAAACTACTGCTCCTACAGTCAATTCCCTAAGCATATTGTTCCTTGGACTTAAAAAGTCTTGCTCCCTTATTCTTTTGGATAACTTAAACATTTCCTTCAAAAGACAACTTAAACATCACCTCCAGGAAGCCATTCCTGACACACCAACCAGTTTCAGCAGCCGCCTATGTACTCCCACACATTGCATCATGTACAAAACTCCACCATACTGCCCGTTTTCTACACCTCATCCTTATCTCAGGGTACTGTCACCATATAGTCATTGGGCTTATGTCTTTTTTTTTTTTTTGAGACGGAGTCTCACTCTGTTACCTAGGCTGGAGTGCAGTGGTGTGATCTCGGCTCACTGCAAGCTCTGTCTCCTGGGTTCAAGTGATTCTCCTGCCTCAGCCTCCTGAGTAGCTGGGATTACAGGCATGCACCACCAGGCCTGGCTAATTTTTATATTTTTAGTAGAGATGGGGTTTCACCATGTTGGCCAGGCTGGTCTTCAACCCCTGACCTCAGGTGATCCACTCTCCTCCGTGCTTATGTCTTCTGTACTGCTCCATAAATTCTGGGAAGGCAGAAACCTATCATATGATTTCCTACCCCAGCATTAGGACAATGACCAGTATATAATAGGTGCTCAATAAGCCTTTGTGAGGATGGATGTACTAAACCATTTCCACTCCTTGTTAGCTTTTAACCAATACCTGTTTAAAACATTCATTTAATTTACGTCGTAGCTTCACCACCATTACCCACCATTCCCTGCCACATACACCTTCACGGTCTTCTGCAACAACCAGGAGTGTCATGTCTATTGCTTTCCTGTTCCGTGAAAATGCTGATGGTACCGCTGCTGGAACTCCTCTCAGTCAAATCATGGAACTCAAGACCCATAAGATGATAAAGTTTTAGTACTTCAGCTTTTGATCCTCTCTAAACTAACCTCAAAATCTCTTGTTACAACACTATTAGGTGGTGGTGTGTTTATTTTCTGATGTTTATTTTTATGTATTTATTTAATTATATGCTGTCAAAAGGCTTCTAAAGCAATAGAGGTCTCATGTAAGTGTGCCACTATTAAAAACGGAAATGATGACCTGAACACCATGAGAATAAGAATAGGTGAAAAGAAAATACTTAGAAACTAAACAAGTGCATATACACAATGGGAAAAACACAGGAAAGAGTAAAGGTAGCAGAAAAATATCAGGGGGCTCAGCCTGCTGCTCTCCCTCCCCAAAAGGGGCATCAGTCAGCAGGAGGTGAGGAACCAGCCTCAGAGCTCAGGGTTCCTGAGACACTCATTTTCACAATGGGCTCCCACAAACACGTGGGAAAAAATAGACACGCAATAAAAACGCATAGGTAGCAAGACAGCCTGATTGCAACCAAGAGCCTTTCAACACAGAGGATAGGAAGCTGAGCGGCCAGACAGGAGAAAACTTGTCCTGGTGAGGCTTCTCCTCTTCCCTTACTTGCTGTCAAGTTGGACAATTGCTCCCACAACCCCAAAGTGTCCTACTTCTGAGAACATGAAAAACACTTTTTCCATTCTATTTCACAATATTTGGATTTTTAGGAGAGTATGGTGTTTGTTATTTTTAATCACAGTATACTGTGTGAAAAATGTACATCTCAAGTTCCTACACAAATCTCCAAGATAGTTTTAAAACAGGATTTTCTTAAAATGACAAAGGGAGTGGTGATTTTAGTGTGACTATGAGAAAAGTTCAGAAGCAGAAAAATAGCTATTGCCATATTTGGGGAACACTGTAAGAAGCTGACTATGAAGAGAAATCAGGAGACTTGGCAGAAAAATGGGCTGTTTCTTCGTCCCCGCATTGCTCAAAGCGGGAATGTCAGAGTGTTCCGGAGGGCGCTGTCTGCGTATGTGGGATGCCAATGACCTGCAGAATTACCTGGCAGAATGAAATCTCCCCAGCAGTGTTTCTCAGACGTCAGCGTGCATCGTAAACAATGGGCGAAATTGCTAAGACACAGATGGCTGGACTTCAGTGATAAAGTTTCTGATTCAGTCGGTCTTGGGCAAGAATCTGCATTTCTAGCAAATTCCAGGCAGGGCTGAGGTTGTGTCCCTGCCATTCTGAGCAGCATTTCCCTTGGCATTAGCATCCTTGAGGCATCATAGAAAGAGCCTGCACTTTGGCATCACACAGATCGGGATTCACATCCTGACTCTGGTGTTCAGTATGTACAGGATAACTTTGGCCCGAGATTCTCCTTCAGCAAAACAGAGACAAAAACATCTACCTGATGTTGGAGGGAATGTGAGGATGTAATGATCAATGACGCCACAGACATCGTAGTTAAGTGTCTAGGCTTTAGATTCTGACAGATCCGGGCTGGGTCAGTTCTACCACTTACTAGCTGTGTGGCCAGAAGGAAGGTGAATCACCAAAAGCCTCGGATTTCTCTTACGTTAAATGGGGGATAATAGCAGCAATTTGGCAGGAGTGCTGTATGATGCATGTAGAACAGCACCTGGCACCATAAAAACCCAATCAATGGTAGTTTATGATGGTTTGGGCAATAGTATAATTAATAGCATAGCATTCAGCACAGAAAGACACTCACTCAGTGTTAGGCTGCCCTTTCCTTAATTTTATTAACATTAGTTGGAAGGGGGAAAGAAGCATAATATTAGTTATACTAACCTTGCAATAATTAGGAGGAAAGCATAGTAACAACTGGAATGAAGTAAATATAAACTTGAGAACTGTTTTAAAAAGTATCTCTAAGCATATGATTTGTACAAAAAAT
This sequence comes from Nomascus leucogenys, assembly GCF_006542625.1. NCBI lineage: Eukaryota > Metazoa > Chordata > Mammalia > Primates > Hylobatidae > Nomascus > Nomascus leucogenys. The sequence continues at coordinate 7,493,597 of NC_044389.1, read as the reverse complement.
ATTAAAAGTATCTTTCCTCCATGACTTCCAGGGATTTGGAAGGCAATAGAATAAAGTATCTCACAAATTCTACGTTTCTGTCGTGTGATTCGCTCTCAGTGCTGTAAGTATACAATGGACTTCACTAAATGAGGGGAAACCCTACATATTTGGAAGCTAAAAAGAAAACATTGACAAAGAATTTTAAAGTAGTGTTTTGTTTACAGCCTTGGTCTGACACTGCAGTGCTAGAAAATGCACACACTGATTTATTGATTTGGATGTTGGGGCTGAGCCTCAAGTTAAGGTGCCCACCCTTTAGGGACATCATGTGCCATCTTTATTTCCGTGTACCTTCTCAGCTGAACTGGGACCTGAAAGTTCCAGTTTCCTAACCCCATGGTCACCAAGGAAGGGAAATAATGCATGTGAAAGGGGTTAGCTGTACAATGATTAGCCAATGACTCTTACCATTTGATGTCCTTCTCCCTAAAGTAAAAAAAAATCATAATTTCATCTAAAAGGAAAAACATCTAATGCATTCTGATTGGCCAAAGATTCTGCCTCATGATTCTGATCGCTGTTTATATTTTTTATGGGGGCGGGAAGGCAGATGGTTTGGTCAATCAGTGCATTCGTGCTGGAAAGCTTCAAAACATGCGTGTTTTGGTTTTGTTTTAATTATAGTTTTCCACATTTAGTAAGCACTTAGTGATGTTTGTTGATTGGATGGATGATTGGAAAAAAGAATGGAAAAGGAAAATTAAAAGAGACATTTTCTAAAATAATTAGATCCAGACAAAATGCAGCTTCCTAGACCGCACTCAGGACCTCGAATTGCTCATGACAGCACTTCCTGAAGAGAACATGGGGATGTCCGCGGTGACAAAGTCCTGCCTTAGGTTCCACTCCAAAAGACGCCTCCCTTGAAGACTTCAAAGGAGGCTTATAAAATTCTGCCTGGATCAGTGGCCTCTCCCAATGAGAACTGATTACTACAGCAGACGCAAACCCACATGCTGATTCTCGCCATGTCTTACAGGTTTCTGCCTAGAAATCAAATTGGTTTTGTTCCAGAGAAGACATTTTCTTCATTAAAAAATTTAGGAGAACTGTAAGTAGCGTCGTCTACTAGGAAAATATGATTGCTTCTTCCGAGATTATAAATTTAAATGACTAGTGAGACTGCTTTGCCACTAGTAGCAATCAAAATCCTGTAGACTATTGGATATTAAAAATCAATTAAGAAAACCAACATTATCCTGAAGTCCAAAGCACATTCAAATCAGACAGTGGGCTAAATATGGATTTAGCCTACCCTAGTTTCTCTACTTGTTTTCTTTGGGTGATTTCTTATTTATGTGTGTTTGGGAGTAAATGAGTTTTCCATGGCTTCTTAAACACAGGGATCATTTCTTTCTACTGGCTGGAGTATAGTTGATTACCAATAAATGTTTGATAATGAATAACTGACTAACTGAAATAATATTAATTCCTTATAACTGAACAAAGGAACAAAGATGCTTACTATTCCTTGAGAAATTATGACTTATATAGCAGGTGAAGCAAATCCCAATGTTGAGAATGAGGGTTAGGCTCACTGAAAAAAATATTCAGAGAGCGCATGTGAATTTTTTCTGTTCAAATATTTGTTTTATGGATCTAAGCCTTTTAAAATCATTTCTCTCGCTATTAATTCATTGCTCCCCACATAATTGTGTATCAATGGAAGTTAAAATTAAGTCTGTTATGTTACACATAGCAGTGATTAGGATAGAAAACTCATCTTTCTGATTGAGGCCTTAAAATGGAAATTAATTTCTGAATTAACCTCTCTCCATTCTTTACGCCTTATTTTGAAATCCAGAAAGGATTGGAGAAAATAACTCAATAAGAGTAATCTAAAAAATAACTCATGAATAGTTAAGGTAATTCAATCTAATTAATGAGCATCGTAAATCAAATCCACACATATTTATGAAGTGCCTGGTATGTGCAAGGTACTGCATTAGAACTGAAAGTATGATCATTTTATGGCAAAAACTTAAAGGCAGCTCACTCGGAAAAGACTTCCTCCCAGGGCATTCCTGCCCAGGCTGTGGAGGATGACTGTGGACTTGGGTTGCATGGTGGGGTAGAGGAATAACCCAGGACAAACAGAGGCGTTTTTTGTTTGTTTGTTTTGTTTTGTTTTGTTTTTGAGATGGAGTTTTTTGCTCTTGTCACCTAGGCTGGAGTGCAATGGCGCGATCTCTACTCACTTCCATCTCTGCCTCCTGGGTTCAAGTGATCCTCCTGCCTCAGCCTCCTGAGTAGTGGGGATTCCAGGCACCTGCCACCATGCCCGGCTAATTTTTTTTTTTTTTTGTATTTTTAGTAGAGACAGGGTTTCACCATGTTGGCCAGGCTGGTCTTGAACTCCTGGCCTCAAGTGATCCACCCACCTCAGCCTCCCAAAGTGCTGGGATTACAAGCGTGAGCCACCAAGCCTGACCCAGATAGGTATTTTATATCTAAACATAAGGAAACAGTGGTACAGAGTCCATATTTTTAAAATTTTCCTAACCCTCTTCTCATCCTACATATAGGCAGAGGCACACCAAAAATAAGAGCCCACTTGAGAGATGCCAACTTGCTATTAAGATCTATAGTGATCCACCACAATTCACTTAGCCTAGAAAGCTAAAAGAAATTCAGAAGCTGGTAGGCTTAACTTGAACAAGGCATTCATATGTCTTGAGTTTACAAATGTTAAACAATTTTACCGTGCCTTCATGACAACAAACCCATCCAGGGAGGAATAAGCACAAGTACTTGAGACCCCGAAGTCCTTTCCTCCAAAAGAGTGTGCTTTATTTTTCTAGGTAACCCTTTGAAAGGCATTTTCTAGGTGTATGAGATCATCGTCATACTGCTTTATTGTCAGGCTCTCTCTGGCCTGTGCACACCTGTGGTCTCCCTTCTGAGCTGAGATCTAGGTGTGTTCCTCTCATCTAGAGGACTAGATGAGACATCTCACTTTGCAGGACTTCAGACTTTGGTGTCACGACAGCACCTCAAAAGCAACCCATTTGAAACAAAACTAACAAGAGACCCCGACCCGATGGCCAGATTCTTCACCTGGACTTGCCATCTCAGTGCCTCCTTCCTGGTAGCCAGGCTTGAAGACCATTCTGTTTCCCTCCAACTTTCTCTTAACACATGTTCAGCCAGACCCTGAGCCCTGCTCTGTCCCCTTAACCCTCATTTGCTCTCACCTGGTCCATGTAGAAGCTCCTGCCTGGTCTTCCTCCCCCAACTCCCAGGTCTTGTTGCCTGTCTTTCATGCTTCTGACAGAATAATCATTCCATAACCCAGAGCAAATGATGCCATTGCCCTACTTAATGTTCTCACTCCTTGTTGCCTGGTGTTTAGCAAAGTCCTTGACACAGTTCTCAAACATGAATGTGCCGAAGAATCACATGGGATGTTGGCTTAAATGCATGTTACCAGGCTCCCTCCCAGAAAGTCTGATGTGATAGTTCCAAGGTGGGTCCCAGGGATGTGCTCTTTTTATAAGCATCCTTGGGGACTTGGATGCTTGGACTCTACTGTGAAAACTACTGCCTTGAAGTGCACGCATGGCTTTCCTGTTTTGTCTCCACACACTCTCCATGACGTCCTCTACCTCTCCCTACATCTTCCATCTTCCACCCATGTTGGATCACTTCCTGAGTCCTGAAAGTGTCACTGAATTCCAAGCATCTGTGGTTCCGATCATTTTTTACACCCACCTGAGAAGCTGTTCTTTTAGGTGGGCTTTTACCCCACCTAAAATCATCAAGCTTTCTTCAAACACTTCCTAATGTCCCAGGCCAAGACCGATGACTCTTTCCCTTATGTTTTCTCTGCACTTCAATAATAGCACCTGTTTGATTCTTTCCTTGTTTTTATCCAGTTGCTACTCTAAATGTAAGCTTCTTTACAGAAAGAGCTAAGTCGTAGTTATTTGTAACTCCCACATATCCATCAGCAGTTCCAGAGTATCAAAAGAGATCATTTTTGTTTGACTCTTAGTTAGGCAACTGTATATCTGTTTTATCTTTAACATTTTCTCTGACTCAGAAAAATACTCTGGACTCTTAAAGATTCATTTCTTCTGATTTTAACAGGTCTCTTTTCCACATTTTGTAGAGTCACTTTCTTAGGATTCTGTCTAGATTGGACAGTCCTATTATATTTAATTCTAAACTTGCAATTTCTTCTGCAAAAATAGTCCTGTAGAAGAACATATTAAAAGCGTGTGAACTTACTCAAGATTATCTAGGCAGATACTGAGTGGACAATATTGTCTTGGTTGGAATGCAAAATAAATCAAAGATGCAAGACTTGACCTCGAAAAGTGTAGTTGGATAAACAAGAGGCCACATATATGAAGCAAGTGTCAATCATAGAACGATGAAGAGTAGAAGTGTACAAAGAGTACCTAGAGCAGGGGAAATTAACCAAAGTAGATATGAAAGCCAGGTTGGGAATGTGTTGGAGAGAGGGTAAGAGGAAATTCCAGATAGGAACTGGATGAGCAAAGTGTTACATGTCTGTAAGTGTTGGAAACCGTATCCGTTTGGCTGACTCATACGGCCCTGTTGTGTAACAAGTTATCAGGTTAGTTAAATTGGATTCATATTATCTGTTACATCAAATGGGATGATGATAATTGTGAGGAGTAATAAGTCTGTCATTTACTTCCAAAGTAATTGCTTTGGGTTTTCATTGTCGTCAACAGGGATCTGTCTAGCAATATGATAACGGAGCTATCACCTCACCTTTTTAAAGACTTGAAGCTTCTACAAAAACTGTAAGTTCTACTTCTCACCATAATCAGATTTAAAGGGCAACATTTTGAGCTTCCAAAATAATAATACCTTCAAACTTCTTTTCCTCTCTCATCTAATGGTAAAAAAAAAAGGAACCTGTCATCCAATCCTCTTATGTATCTTCACAAGAACCAGTTTGAAAGTCTTAAACAACTTCAGTCTCTGTAAGTGAAATATTACAATTATATTGATTATAATTTTAGTGGATGTACTTAGAGACACATTTATTTTTAAATGGGTATTTTGCACACAGGAGCATGCATTTCAGACAACTGTGAATATTACTGATCCCATCAAGTACATACTGAATGACAAATAAGCCTCATTATTTACCATTCAACATGTATGATGTCCATTTCTGTACTTGAAGAAGTACAGTTTCCTTCTTGAAAACTGGGTTCATGTGGCAAAATCTCATCCTACAGTTTTCACAAAGAATTAAATTTGCAATAGTTTTGTTTCTAAAAGTTTGGTTAAAACAAATTATGTAAGACTTGCCTGCTTTTTTGTATTTTAGTAGAGACGGAGTTTCATTGTGTTGCCCAGGCTGGTCTCAAACTCCTGAGCTCGGGCAATTCACCTGCCTTGGCCTCCCAAAGTGCTAGGATTATAGGCATGAGCCACCATGCCTGCCCGGTCTTTCTTTTTTTCCTACGATTCATTTGCCCATTTATTTCACAAACATGTCTTAGCCACCAACTTACATAAAGCATTGTTTTAGCACTTGGGGTACAGTGGCCTCTGCTCTTCAGGATGCTATAGGTTATTAATCAAATAATCACAGAATCCATATAAAGCTGAAACTGTACAAGTCAAGGAAAGAGCCAGAGAGGGAAAAAAAAAAAGGAAAATTAAACCTTTAGAAAGGGCTTAGAGTCTCCTGTGAGAGGGGCCACGCAATTACTCAGTAGTATAACAGCTTTCTCAGATTTCATTTCTGACTTCTAAAAAGCAAGGACTCCTTGGGCAAAGGAAAACGCAGAACTATGTTGAGAAATCTTTATTCGGATTAGTCAAAAAGAAACCAAGTGAGAATCAGACATATTTCAAAATAAACATTAAAAGCAAAAGGCCTCTGTCCTTTTAGATCATCTCTCTCTATCTGCTTCCTGAGAACATGGCAGCTCTTAATTCATACCATCCTAAAGAGATCTTAAAAGTGTCCACATTTGTAGAAGCAAGCATTGAGGTCAACTAAGAGAACAGGAGTGATCCTTGGATCCCTTTGAGGACATTTTATGGGGCCTGAAGGATTTAAAGGAATTTAATTAAATTTAACTTAAATTTAATTAAAGGAATTCTAAGACATACCACTGGTGTCTTAGAAGACTCCTGAATTGGAGTTCCTCTTGCTACCTTCATGGTTTTGCATCCTAAAGACACATAGGCCAGGAAGAAATGATCATATTTAAATCCAGATTCTCACAAAACTCACTTCAGTGATGCTCTCAGGTTGGAAATATCATCTCCTGAATGAAACCCTCTAATTCCTATGGCATTACTTATATTAATAAAATCAAACTACAGAGCCAATTTCATAATTACACAAATCACCACTGCCATTCTTAAATCAAAGAAATGAATGAATATGTTCTATTAGAATGTAATTCTGCATGTGAAATGACACAATCAGTGCTAAACTGCAGGAGGCATAAATAGAAACAGCCATTTTCTATGATAGTGTACTGTAAAACTTTCATCCTAATTTGCATTGGTAACATAAGATCTTGAAGCATTATATTTTGGATATGATGAAGAATGCAATTATTAAAACATTTCATCTCAACACCATTAAACCTATTGTGTGTATTTTCCAGAGACCTGGAAAGCATAGAGATTCCAAATATAAACACACGAATGTTTCAACCCATGAAGAATCTTTCCCACATGTACGTATATATAAAAAATGGAGGAGGAAGCACGGTAAAATGTTTCAAATTATCTCCTGTAAACTGTCTAATGTATCACTGCAATGTGTTTCTATGCAACAAAAGTCGTTTTATTGAGAACTTTTTAATTTTGTCACCTTTGGTCCCTGTTCAAATAGAGTTCAAAATTATGATGTGCCGACATGAATGACCCTTCTCTCTGGAAACACGCTGTTTATCCAATTGAGGCCCAATAAGAGATCAGGGTACCAGAATGCCACATATTACACAAGATGAAGTCACTGGCTAAATGGTACTCAGGCGACCTGGAAACATTAATTCACCTCTCATGAATGAGCAGTCGGCTGCTCTAAGATTTGAGCCCTTAGGAAGAAAGGTGCTATATAAATTACAGGTGTTGTTACTGTTACTAAGTGCACTACAAAATGGAGGTAATTAATCTTTATAGTAGTTTTTGATAAGTCACTTTAGTATATTTGGCTAAAGTGCACTGTGTAAGTTGTATTAATATATGTGTTCATAATTATTTATCAACTGTGTAATCTATGTGTTCATGATTTCAAAAATTAACCATTGTTATCTACAAAAATAGGGAGGATTCAATGTAAGATTACAAGTTGGGTGCAGCAAGTGGATGAAATGGTTGCTGTGAAGGTGCTCTTTCGGGAGAACATTTTGTTTATGTCTGTGCAGTAGGTGTGATTACTAAAAGACAAGTGTTTGATGCATTTCCACATGGTTTTGTTCATTTTCTTCTGTGGCACTATTAGATAAATATTTAATGAGGATATCACTTCCTTGTTGTAGGCAGAATATGAGGTCTTCTTAGAATAGAGAAATGCAACCTATTTAGAATGTGATGGAGAAACTGCTGTGTTAAATATAGACCTCAGGCCAAGGTCAAGAAGCGGTCAACAATTAAGAGAAAACACATTAGCTTAGTTACTTCCCTACTAAGTAACCTGCTTACTCTTCTTTCATATTCCTTGTCCTTTATTTATTGAAACATCCCCACCTTGTCACCCCCATCCCTTTCACCTGACAACAAGTAGTGTGGTCACAGCGCAAGGGGGCCCTGAACCACTGAGAGATGCTAGATGGTTTGATCTGAAGATAGCAGACATAATGGAATCCTAAAAGGACCAAGAAATCAAGCCAAGTGTGTGCCAGGGACTCCAGGGAAGGAGAAGAAAAGAGAGTTCATTATAGGTCAGGTTCCTTTAATTGGATGCCAGATATTAGGAAGCTGAACTGTAAGCTACTTGAAGGCAAGAATTGCCTCCTGTATCTCTTCCTGACACACCCAGTGCTAAATTATTCATCATCCACTTGCTGATCCAAGAAGTATTTGTTGAGTACCTACATGTGCCAGGCACTGCTTTAGACACCAGGGACATAATGATGAACAAAACAGAGGATGTCTGTGCCTGAGAGCTTCCACTTAGCTTTGGGAACCAGAGAGTAAAGGAGCAAGCGAGTAAATAGTGAGTAAGTGCTACAGATTTAAATAAGGCAAGGTAAGGGATAGAAGGAGGATTGAGGATTACCACTGAGGTGGGGTGGATGGAAGTTGGAGTGAGGTGACATTTGAGCAGATCTGAGTGGAGGCAGAAAGCAGCCCTGGCAGTATCCAGGGGAAGAATCTTCCAGGCAGGGGCATAAGCAAAAGCAAAGCTCTGAGTAGGGCATGAGCATGGCTTGTCTGAGGGTGTGTATCTGGGTGGAGTAAGCATTGCAGGGTAAGAGGCGAGGTGGTGCGGGCAGCCAGGGGTCTGATGCCAGGCAGCCTTGGTCTAGAAACTGAATTGAGAAATAACAAAAAGTGAATTAAACTGACAGCAAAGAGCAGAAAAGTGAACTGAAAGAAGTAGCAAACGAATACAAATAGAGTAAGTTTTATGAAAGAAAATTCTAAACACACAGGTTTGAGGGATGGCGATGGCCAAATGACCTCACCAATTCCAGCACTTCCAGGTGCCTTGTGCCCAGAGATCCCAACTCCATTGACCACAAACAAACTTATTTTCCCACAGAAATTAAGCCCTTCCAGACCCTGGTAAGAAATCTGTGTTTAAGGCAGCTGCTTCTCTTCCCAGATCCAGTGAGCATGCATTTTCCTAGCGTCAGAGGTCCTCCCTTCCTGCCAGTGTCAGGGAAGAGGAGGCTAGTTAAAGTCAGTAGACCTCGGTGTTTAAAACTCAGGACAAGACAGAAATGCTCTAGGTGAGCAACAATAGGCTTTTCCCTTCCCAAGCCCAAGCTCCTGAAAGTTTCCTGGAGATCACTTTGACAAGGATAATCCACTTTTCATAATACCTTACAGAATAATCAACAAACCAATGTGACCAGGGAACATAGAGCTCCTGAGATTTCAAATGTTCATGTCCTCCCAAACTCTCCTCATCCAAGTTACTGAATTCCTATGTCCTTTAGGTTCCTCATCTTTAAAAGGATACTGCCTAGTATTTCATGAAGAACTCTTTAATTATATAAACACTACTAAACAAAAATAAACAAACCTAGTGAAGTTGTATACCTAGCATGGAGTTGCAGCCTCGATAGGATTGCAACTGTAGTTTCTGTATCATTGCCGCAAAGTGACACCTTTTTTTCCCTTTGACTTTAGTTATTTCAAAAACTTTCGATACTGCTCCTATGCTCCCCATGTCCGAATATGTATGCCCTTGACGGACGGCATTTCTTCATTTGAGGACCTCTTGGCTAACAATATCCTCAGAATATTTGTCTGGGTTATAGCTTTCATTACCTGCTTTGGAAATCTTTTTGTCATTGGCATGAGATCTTTCATTAAAGCTGAAAACACAACTCACGCTATGTCCATCAAAATCCTTTGTTGTAAGTATGTTTCCAATATAAGTAGATTTAGGGTATCTTCTGTGAGTTGTGCACTAGACATATATATGTATTTATTGGCTTTCAACAAATGGCATTTAATGTGAATTATACATCCTGGGCACATTTTTTGTTCTAAATATAAAAGTTCTGGCTGTTTATGGCTTTGTTTTAGGTTGTACGACCTTACAGTGGCCTGCTTTCAGGAGTATGTCTTGGGAATGGGCTAATAGGGAACCAGTGAGTCAAGTGACAGATTTCAAAGTTTTGTGGGTGATAAAACTAAGCTGAACTTCAATTACAACGATACCTAAGCTCATTAGGCCCAGAAAATGACTCCCTTTATTAACTCTGAAGATACTATATGTTAATTGTTTAACAACCAGTCCTTCCTCCTTCCAGAAAATTCCCATTCCCATTTTTTTAAACTACAAAATAAAAGCATAGTGTAGTACTTTAGAAATATTACAGACTTTTAAGTCCACTCGCTTCTTGGTACTCTGGTAGAGGTTTACATTAGTTTATTTGACGTAAGATGAAAGGAACTAGATCTAATTAGAAAATTAAAATCTGGAAATAGACTTAATCAGAAAACTAAAACAGAGACATTGGAAACTGATGACATACACTGTTTCGATTCTTCCACAGGTGCTGACTGCCTGATGGGTGTTTACTTGTTTTTTGTTGGCTTTTTCGATATAAAATACCGAGGGCAGTATCAGAAGTATGCCTTGCTGTGGATGGAGAGCGTGCAGTGCCGCCTCATGGGGTTCCTGGCCATGCTGTCCACCGAAGTCTCTGTCCTGCTACTGACCTACTTGACTTTGGAGAAGTTCCTGGTCATTGTCTTCCCCTTCAGTAACATTCGGCCTGGAAAACGGCAGACCTCAGTCATCCTCATTTGCATCTGGATGGCGGGATTTTTAATAGCTGTAATTCCATTTTGGAATGAGGATTATTTTGGAAACTTTTATGGGAAAAATGGAGTATGTTTCCCACTTTATTATGACCAAACAGAAGATATTGGAAGCAAAGGGTATTCTCTTGGAATTTTCCTAGGTAAATTATATTTTTTCATTTCCTAGAAAAACATAATTTTGCTAGAAATACTTTAAATTTCAGCAAAGGTGGATTTGTTTGTTTCAGAAAGTGAGGTAATATAGTCAAGCCTGTCTCCCTTTTTACAAAAAAAAAGTTTTTACTACTGTGTTTATTGAAGTTTTTATTAAACTTTTTGTTAGACAATATTTAGTGTGGAAAATAAATATATGCTACCAGGATCTCTGGATGATCTTTTTATTATCCATAAGATCCTTTGATTTCATGTTTATATGAAACGACTATGAGCTGGAAGAATTCCAGTTTAGTGCCTCATCCTGTAAACCTACCAAGTTATTTAAACTCTTTTTTTTTTTACAATCTAGTTGTGAGTTAAATAAATAATAATAAAACTCAGGAAACTGACAAGTAAGAGATATCTGAATGGAAATACCAGGAAGGCTTATTGCCTTTGTTAAATGCAGCTGTTAAGTCAGCAATCTAAGGATGCTTAATAAAGCTCTTTCCTTTCCAGTTTTCTCAATTCTTTCTAATACTTGGAAAAGAAGACCCTGAGTTCTTTAGAAATGAATGACAAGTTTAGCCCTTTAAAGTTAAAAACACTTTTTTTCTATTTTCTAATATGTATCCCTCCTGCTTAAAATCAAGGCCTTTCCCATGTCCTCTCTTTGGGGCGATCTTCTTTTGACTTTCTCTTCTAATCTTTTCTTCCCATCCAAGGAGCCAACAAGCTCTTCTGTCCTTTCTTTTTCTTCAAAATTTGCTTCTGCTGCTGCTCTTTCCAGTCTCTACCCACTGCTGTTGCCTTAGTTGGAAAGCTTACTCCCTCAACCCTGAATTATTACCTTATCCCTTACTGGTCTCATAACCTCTAGGGCCTTCCCTTTCCTCTCATTTATCTATTCACTACCATTGTTATATTCTCTGACTATCAAAAGGACTGTGTACACCTCCACTCAGAGACTTTCAATGGCTCCCTAGTACTATCAAGGTCAAGTTTAAATTAGTCACTTAAAACTCATCATGACATGACCCTAACCATCATGCCCAGTTCTTCTCCATTACTCCTTCTCTTCCTCCTCTGAAAAACAGAACATTTAGTTTGCACCACTTTAGTAATACCCCTTACACACTACCCTATTTGGTAGTTATTTGGTCATAGATATGTCATTCCCAGGATCCAGAGTATTATAGGCTATTCTTTGTATTTCCTTATCATTCATTCCCTCATTACTCCTAACATAGGTGCACTTAATAGATACTCTCCCTGAAACACACCACACACACACACACACACACACACACACACACACACAGCCCATGACATGCATTGTTTCAATAGGCATTTATTCAGCACTTACCATAGGCTGTGCACTATATACTATATTGGGTGCTAGAGATACAACAGATCCAGCCTCAAAGGCCTTACAGACCACAGAGGAGTAGGCGGACAAGTCAACATGTCCTCACATCACACACAGGCTGATAAATGCTATCAAGGAAGTGTACAGAATGTTCTAGGAGCCCCAGATCTGAGGAACAGGGAAGGCTTCCCAAAAGAAATGAATTCAACGTGAGGCCCAAAGGATGAGGAGGAATCAGCCAAGCGAAGGCAGAGGAGGGAGGGGTGGGGTCTGTGTTCCAGGAAGACAGTGGATTCCCAGGCTCAAAGCCAGGGAACGGGGTAAGATGAAGGACTGAAGAAACTCATTTGGTGGAACATACCATGCAGGCATGGAGCTCGGCCCAAAGGGGTTAAGTATCTGGGATATCTTCCAGATAGATAAAGAGAGAGTCACACACACACACACACAATCATCATCATCATCAATTTGCATATGAGAGGAAGAGTCCCAGAGCTCTAAAGTACAATTTTTTTTTCTGTTTGAAGAATATAAGAATACATAATTTTTAATTAATGTTTTATTTGAAAATAGTTTTCATTTTAGAAAAGGTGCAAAGAGGCCGGGCGCAGTGGCTTACGCCTGTAATCCCAGCACTTTGGGAGGCCGAGGAGGGCGGATCACGAGGTCAGGAGATCGAGACCATCCTGGCTAACACGCTGAAACTCCGACTCTACTAAAAATACAAAAAAAAAAATTAGCCGGGCGAGGTGGCGGGCGCCTGTAGTCCCAGCTACTCGGGAGGCTGAGGCAGGAGAATGGTGTGAACCCCGGGGGGCAGAGCCTGCAGTGAGCCAAGATCGCGCCACTGCACTCCAGCCTGGGCGACAGTGAGACTCCGTCTCAAAAAAAAAAAAAAAAAAAAAGAAAAGGTGCAAAGATAGTACAATTTTCCACATACGCCCCATCTGGTTTCCCCTATTGTTAACATCTTTCTTATATTACTATCGTGCATTTAGAGCATACAGTTTTTTTTCTTTTTTTTTGAGACAGAGACTTGCCCTGTCTCCCAGGCTGGAGGGCAGTAGCGCCATCTTGGCTCACTGCAACCTCCGCCTCCCAGGTTAAAGTGATTCTTTCGCCTCAGACTCCCAAGTAGCTGGGATTACAGGTGCCCACCACCATGCCCAGCTAATTTTTGTATTTTTAGTAGAGTCCAGGTTTCACCATGTTGGCCAGGTTGGTCTCGAACTCCTGACCTCAAGTGATCTGCCCACCTCGGTTTCCCAAAGTGCTGGGATTACAGGTGTGAGCGACCACGCCCAGCCTAGAACATACACTTTTGATCCTTTCTGTAAGTCTGCTATCAGAACTTGGGGCAGGGGAGCATCTTCTAACAGAGTGATTATCTTTTACGCGTAACTAAATTTTTTGGAAAGAGGCCTAAGACAACTAGTTTTATAAAATTTTGCCGTATGGCTTTATACTACGATTTCATTGAATACGAAATGATTTGGATAAAAATAACAGATCACCTTGAATTTAAAGTATTTTTACCCTAGACTTCACCAATCTTACATACAGTCTACGTTCACATTCATATTTTTAACAACTTTGCAAATATATGCAAGTCTTATTTTCACTGTGAGAAATGAGATGATCACTCAGGATTTTAGCGACAGCAAGAATAAAGCAAAGAGTGACTGAGAAGTCAGCATGAAAGGTAATAGTGATGTTAGGTGGGAATCTTGTGAATATATTTGGGCCCAAAAGAGTAATTCACATAGTTGAATTTTTAACTTTTTTCTTATTTTTTTTTATAAAATTAGTCTAAAGGTTCTGAACCACAGTAGTTTAATTTACTGTAAGAAACATGAAGAAAAATAAACAGAAATACATTTTTGTTCTATGTGTTATTCTTAAGACCAAAAACATTAGGAATAATGTTTCTCAGACAATTACATTCATGATAAATTCCAAAGTTATTTTATTCATTTTTTAAAATTATTTTTATTTATTTTTATTCTTTTATTATTCATGTTTATAGGATAATAAAATGGGGCTGTTTTTATTTTTTGAGACGTGCGTATGATTACAGTAATCCCTTAAGGTTTGAATTTGCAGAGAGCTAAAAACAAAAATAGCTTCTTTTCATGCTTTAAAAGAGCTAGAGTTTTCTTCATGATACGCCTAGATCTGAATTTTAGAAGTCTATAATTCCTCATAAGGGTTTATGTATTTGAAATCTCTTTTGCATCTGGTGAACCCAATTTCTTTGTTTTTATTCACTTGAACCTGGGTTTTACCTAACACTACTGGGCTTGTATAAAAGATGTTTCCTGGAAGTGCCCGTGGAAGAGGCACTGTATTTAACATCTAAGCACAGGTTAAGCATTTGTAATTTGAAAATCCAAAATTTGAAATGCTCCAAAATATGGAACTTTTTGAGCATCAACATGATGCCACAAGTGGAAAATTCCACACCTGAAGCTTTTGTTGTCTGATGGTTCAATGTATACAAACTTTGTTTCATGCACAAGATTATTTAAAATATTTTACAAAATTACTTTCAGACTGTGTATAAGGTGTATATGAAACATAAATTTTGTGTTTAGACTTGGGAACCATTTCCAAGATATATCATTATGAATGTGCAAATATTCCAAAATCCAAAATCCAACACATTTCTGGTTTCAAACATTTTGGATAAGGGATACTCAACCTGTACCATGGTAATTTTACTGTTGACTTTTATGCCTGAGATGTTAAAAGTGTGCTTTTCCCAACAGGTGTGAACTTGCTGGCTTTTCTCATCATTGTGTTTTCCTATATTACTATGTTCTGTTCCATTCAAAAAACCGCCTTGCAGACCACAGAAGTAAGGAATCGTTTTGGAAGAGAGGTGGCTGTTGCAAATCGTTTCTTTTTTATAGTGTTCTCTGATGCCATCTGCTGGATTCCTGTATTTGTAATTAAAATCCTTTCCCTCTTCCGGGTGGAAATACCAGGTTAGTCTCTTCTATCATTCCCAAGTATAATACATCGTGCCTTCTTATGTCCTTCTTTTGACAATCCCAGAGTCTAGGACACATAATAAATTACCCATAAAAACCTATAATTTCAATACAAAGAGTTATTTCCCTCCATGTTTTATAATCAGTATTATAAAACAGAAACTGAGTAGTGGTGCAATCCAACCAGGAATAATAAAAAGTAGGAGCTACAGAGAAACTAAGTCTGAGTATCTTGCTTCTATCTGAGCAAGACATTGGTTCTTCACTAGGAGTATGCATAAAAAAATCAAAATATACATGCCCAGGTTCCACCCGGACTGTTTTGTCTCTAGAGGCTAAGACCTATAGATGGATGTTATGTAAAAATTCCCCCGTGATTCTGATGCACATGCATCTGGCTAGAACCACCATTCTATTCCATGGTCCTAGCCATAAAATGTCATGCTGGGCTCTGCAGAGCACGAGATATTTCCTGAAAGAGTCTCCTCCAAAAGGCCAAATTCCCTGAACACACCACTACTTCAACCAGAGAAAATCACATTTCCTTAGCAGAATTTCATCTGAAGCCACTTCTGGAATCTAGAGATCACAGCTATTTAGGGGCCACCACCCAGGGCTTTAACCTAACTCTCGGTAAAATAGTTTGGAATCATCGTCAACCTACTGTTCCAGCCGATAGCAGATCTACTTGGGAGTTGATCCAAGACAGTAATTGTGTCTTATACATCTTGACTCCTCAGTGTCAAGCAGGATGCCTGATATTTTGATAGTCCTTATGAAAGAGTGATGAATGCACAGACGATAAACAGCTGTAACAACCTATGTCCCTCCTGTGCACTCAGTTGTGAGGCTATGTCAAATACCTTGCTGCAAAATACCACACAACATTCACAACATCCTCTTAAGCTATCAGTTCTGTCTCCACATGGCACAGATGTTCATCAGGCCGTGTAGGATATGAAAGTGAAAATTAGGAAGGAGATCAGGTCAGCGCTGAATACTTGGAAGCCTTTGCTGGGTGGTGAGAGAAGAAGCTGTAAGAGGGTTTTGTGGGAGGTCGTGTGGGGACAGCCAGTTGCACGTGAAGAACAGAGTTAATTAAATGTTAACAGTCACATTTGTTCACTTGATGAACATCCTCCAATCTATTACTGCTACCTGGACATCTCAATTTTATACCCTAACCTTTCAAATTCAGCAGGACAAAAGTGTCCGTTGGCCTCCATTGCTCATGGAATAAAGTCCAAGTGCTGGGGTGAGCATTATAATATTTCTTACCTCCCACCCTCACACACTGTGATCCAGGCCCACTGGAATGATTAGGCTTTGTTTTCTATGCTTTTCTGAGAAGACACCAGCCTTTCCTGAAGCTGTGCCCCAAACTGGATTATACTTTCACCTTCTAAGATTCTAGCCTACTAAACACCACTTCCCATCCTCCAAGGCTCAACCCAAATACTCCCTCTTCTATGGTGCAGTGCCATTTTCGATCTCTTCTCACCCCACTTTCATGCAATCCAGTTGCTTAAACGTCCATGATGGTTTGTTTACACCTCGTTTATTGGCCTCATGTGAACTGCCTCATAGTGACACTATTTCTGAGTGTGTCCATTGTGTCCTTCAGATGATAAGCTTAGGGAGGCATGTGTCTTATTCTTCTGTGCATTTTCCACAGTGTTTTTCACATTGTGTTTTCGAGTAAATGATTAGTCAACTAAACAAGGTGAGCTGGTCCAAGAGTGATGGAATAGGGGATCAGTCTCATCAACCCCCTCCCCACTACTGTATCCACACTTTCTTAAAAAAAAAAAGATGGAGTCTCGCTCTGTTGCCCAGGCTGGAGTGCAGTGGTGTGATCCCAACCGACTGCAACCTCTGCCTCCCTGGTTCAAGCGATTCTCATGCCTCAGCCTCCCGAGTAGCTGGGATTACAGATGTGAACCACCACACCTGGTTAATTTTTGTATTTTTAGTAGAGACGGGGTTTCACCATGTTGGCCAGGCTGGTCTCAAACTCCTGACCCCAAGTGATCTGCCCCCTGCCTTGGACTCCTAAAGTTCTGGGATTACAAGCATGAGCCACCATGCCTGACCCCGTCTCCACACCTTTTGATGTGCTTTCCCACTTGTATGATGCAGCCTGGTGTGGTGGAAGGAGGACCTGGCAACAAGCAAGGCAGAGGTCCTGGGTTCGTCTCCTGCCCCTGCCACTGACCTGTTGAGAGATCTCAGGGAGACCATCTCACCTCACCTCAATAAGACTACCTCTAGATGGTCTCTCAAATTCCTGCCTGTTTTAATCTTCTTTGAGGCTTTTTCTCTCTGTATGAGACCACTAGGACTGCTATAACAAAGGACTTCCAGTTCTGCAGTCTGGAAGTCCAAGATCAGAGTGTCAGCAGGTTTGATTTCTCCTGAGCCCCTCTCATTGCCTCACAGGAGGCGTCCGCTCTGCTGTGTCCTCACACGGCAGCAGGGCTCATCATCCTCAGCGAGTCTATGACACCTCAGATCATGATAAGCTTAGTAAATACCCCCATGAAGGGAACTAGAACAGTAGAACATTGTCTTGTGGAAACATTATTGAGCCACACACCAGTCTTTCTTTACATGTATAGTTCAATAGTCTGAGGTTTGTCTTGAACACCTCAGTGGAACCAGGAAAAAATGTCATGATCACAGTTGACAAAGCTTCTTCTTGCTTGCCCAGCTTCCCGTGGTGTTTTAAGAAATGCTGCCTTCACTGACCTAAACCAACCCTGTCCCCACCATCCAAGAAGTCTGGCGTTTACTAGTCATGGCATGTCACTGACAGTACCTGGGGTCACCCAAAAGATAGGCCAGAGTTAGCCTATCTCAGAACTCAGCTGCTGCTAATCTTATAAGAAGTCTCATCCCAGCACTTTGGGAGTCCAAGGTGGGCAGATCACGAGGTCAAGAGATCGAGACCATCCTGGCTAACTCGGTGAAACCCCGTCTCTACTCAAAATATACAAAAAATTAGCCGGGCATGGTGGTGGGTTCCTGTAGTCCCAGCTACTCGGGAGGCTGAGGGAGGAGAATGGCATGAACCTGGGAGGCAGAGCTTGCAGTGAGCCGAGATCGTGCCACTGCACTCCAGCCTGGGTGACAGAGCAAGACTCCATTTCAAAAACAAAACAAAACAAAAACAAAAAGAAGTCTCATTCAGAGTGGAATTTAAGTCTATGGCCATACCACCCTGAACATGCCTGATCTCATTCAGAGTGGAACTTACGTGGCCTATTTGCCTTTGCCTAATTGAAAGCAGGCGCTATCAGGCATTGTTTTTCTATGATGTTGGGGTGGGATTCATGATCACAATTCCCTTTGTGGGCACAACAGAAAAAGGCCACTTATTTTGTTTTTCTTCAATCACTAACTGTTCAGACTGTCTAATTTTTTTAAATTAGGGACAAATAATATAAAACTCCACTTAATTTAAGACAGGCTAAAACATAATTTTTTCTTTCATATTCCTCTTAGTTGAAGAATAAGAACAAGGAAGAGAAGATAGGATAGGAAGAGAGGAAGTAAATATAGAAAAGGAGAGGAAGGAGAGCAAAGGAAAAGAAGAGGGAAGGTCAGATAAGCAGTCAGAGAAGAAATGGAAAGGGAAGAAGACATAGAGAGGAAGAACAGAAAGATACAAGAAACAAGGCAGGGTCAAGAGAAGAACAAAATAACAGTGGCTGAAGGATAAAAAAAATTATGAGATTGTGAAGGAGGAGAGCAGACAAAGGATGATGAGAGAAAGCATCATTGTTCTTACTAGCCACCTCTTCACCTGAATGGGGAGTTCCTTGAAATTGTGAAGATGTGAGAGGAAGTAGCATCCTGTGGTAAGGTTTGAGGATCTCAAGTCTTAGTGCCAAAAAAGCACATTAGCAGAGCTGACTCTGGCCCAGCCCGCTGGATTCAGTGAGCAAGTTATCACCAGCCCCCTTTAACAGAGAGAGCAGATGAAGTTGAGGAAGCATAAGTGATTCGCTCACACTCACCTAGCTAAGTGTCCATCCACAGGATTAGGCCACGTGTAAAGGGAAAGATGCATTTCATGCTAACCAAGCAAATGAAATGATGCTCTCAGGAAGGACACTATCATTCCAAATTTCACCTCACAAAGAACTTCTTGTGACCTCTTTCCCTGAATATTCTGGTAGCATTTGTAGGGCTGCACACAAGAGAATTTCATCAAGTTTAGGGGATGCATTCCTCTTTGTTCTTCAAAGCTTTTAATAGGATAACAGGATAACCAGAATACCAGGGCAGGGCAACAAGATTTGAGAACAGGATGGAGTTAAGACCAAGGTCAGATCTGGCTCCTGGACCAGAAGTTTCATGAACCTCACTCTATTGACTAAAGATTATTTCTTTTTTTTTTATTTTCCTATAAAGTAAGGTGATAAAATAGGAAAAAATGCATTATATAGCAATTTATAGTTTACAAAATGTTTTCACATATTTCCTCTTAATATCACAATGACCTTCACATTATTTACTGAAACTCAGAAAAGTTAAATTGTTAAGACCTTGAATTCATAGCTTCTGTGCTCTTCCAACAAAGAGATTTTCCTTCAGGTGAGAGAAAACTTAAAATGTACTGTGTCTCCCTCTCATAAATAGCATTGACTGCAAAGTGTTATTTGTATTTTATGTCTACTTAAAACTTCAACTTTCTTTTTCACACTTTGCTTCCTTTTCCAGACACAGTGACTTCCTGGATAGTGATTTTTTTTCTTCCAGTTAACAGTGCTTTGAATCCACTCCTCTATACTCTCACAACCAGCCTTTTTAAGGACAAGTTGAAACAGCTGCTGCACAAACATCGGAGGAAATCAATTTTCAAAATTAAAAAAAAAAGTTTATCTACATCCATTGTGTGGATAGAGGACTCCTCTTCCCTGAAACTTGGGGTTTTGAACAAAATAACACTTGGAGACAGTATAATGAAACCAGTTTCCTAGCAATCATTTTGGATCACTGGACTTTCAGTGGACTACCTAAAACAGGGGACAGCTTTTGGAAGATGACATCTGCAATGCTTTTCATCTTTACCAATGGCAAGCCTTTCTGCACAGAGAGCACAGCAGAATGGCTCCCGTCACCACATTCCAATGGCAGCTGTACTATCTACCAACCGTGCTGAGGACAGCACCAAAGGTTCCTCTCCTCACCCCACATGCCTGAAAAGCACATGTGAATTCGTATACAGTGGGCTGAGGTGCAGCTGATCTCTAGCTAATCAACACAACCCACCCACAAATGACCACAGGTTGGCACTGTGTGGTCTTTCACATTGGGTTGCACTGTCCATGAAATAGAAACACTCACAACATCTGACTCCAGTGTGGCCATAATAACAGAAGTCTAACTTCTCTTTCCTTGCTTTTTCAATATCAAATAAAACCATCAGCATCCTGCTGGATTGATAGCAAAGGATTTCCAAAATATTCATCTACCCGAAGTCCTCCTCTGTGAAGGCTGGTGGAGTAGCCACTTTGAAAACAGAACTTCAGACCAGGTTACCATGTCTAACCTATGACCAGAGAGTCACACTGATGAAGCCTCATACCATTCGCCTTTTGGATTTTATTTAATGTCAGAAGAGATGAATTCTGAAGATATTTTTCTGAAGGTTGCCCAGGGCACAAAGCAAATTGGACACCTTCACTGCCGAAAACTACACTTTAATATTCTTAAAGTATAATTTCTTTAGAGCAGTATCCCTATTGCTGTCAAGTTCTGCTTTCATAAAATATGCAGATAAGAAGTGTTAAAGGGGATTCAAGAATTGTGGTTTTATTTGGGACTGTTTGCGTACTCACAATGGTTTTGTTCTCATTGTTTTTAACAAAAAAACAACTAAGTTTGGGGTTGTTTTTTGAAAATGAAACTGAAAAAAATTATATGTGAAAATGAGAATTGGGTAAATAAAATTATATTTTGCATTTTTCCATATATTATTTTAAGCTTAACAAAGACCATGGATGGGGTTTATTGACTGTTAAGCATGTTTCTCCTGATAGAGAATACAGCCAGGAAACACAGTGTTTCAGTTCACAAGACACATCCTACATTTTTCTTTCTCTTCCCCTTTTGCCACAGCATGAGGCAGTTACTTAATTTCTTCACTGTTCACTTCATTCTGAGTTCCTTTAACGAGATAAAATGTAAGCAGCTGACTAAGACCACCACAACACCTCCTATTACATATTAAATGGACACCCTTTATCCAGTAGCATCCAGAAGAGAAAGAAATTCAGAGTTTATGGGTCCCAGCCATTCTGGTAATTTACTTGTTATTACTCACTATTAACTAAAACCATAACGTGAGTTCCTTCATTTTGATCAAGTAAGATATTTCTCATGTATAATAAAAGATTTTCATTAGGATTCTAGAAATAATGTTCCTACTCATTGACTATGCTGTCCTTTCCCTTATGGCTTTAAATTTTTCTCCATCTTGTCTCTTCAGTATGATGAATTGCTTCCTAACTTGTTTTCCAGGTTTGCTGACATTTTATTAGATGTCTTTGCCAGTCCTTGATCATCTTATGAATTATTTCCTAATACATTTTCTAACACCAGGAGCATAAATAAGGGGTAGACCCTGAGCCTAGGGTATTGTAATTTTAGCACCAATGTGTGTCTCCCGTTCTTGAAAAGCATCATCCGTGGTCCATGAACCAAGTCTTTGGGAACCATGTAAGAGCCCGCACTTTACTGTAGTGCAGTGAGTGGGCGTGAGAAGAGGCACACGACCAGATGCTTTGGGGAAGGTGGCAGCTGTATGGAAAAATGGAAGCTCTACATAGGTCAGCAACATGCCAACAAATAGCATGAACTTCATATCTGATAGCTTGGTGATTTACAGTCTTATTCAGTGCTGCTCTACAAGTGGAAAACCATTAGAAATATGTATTATTTTAGCAAATAATAGTCTTTAATCTGGATTGAGTGAGAACTTTTGTGCTAGGCCAAGCCTGTTTTCTAAACAGGTGGTTATGAAAATATCACCTGTGTCCATGAACCATTTTCCATGACAATATAAGCATCAATTAAATGTCACTGCAGAATTTAAGAGGCCATAGACGGTGCCATCTCTGAGTGGGAGAGGGTGTGGGCAAATCATCTTCTAACTATGCATCTGTATATGACTGATGTCTTGAAGAGGATAAGAAAAAAATACCCTAAAAAATCAATATGGAGCTTCAGATGAGTGTACAGAAGAAGGGTATGTGTTTTATTTGTGTTAGACATTGATAAGATTGTTTACATAGCTTTGCTTCATCCTAGAGGCTTTTGTTCATAGCTTTCACAGCTTTTTTTCATTCAATAGGCTATTTCAGAAATTGCAATCGACATAAACTATTCTATCAAAAGAGTTCATGTCAATTGCAATTGCTGAAATGCCTCTTGGTGGTGTGGTCAGGAGCTTCAGGAGAAATTGTATTTATTTGAGCTTTATGTACAGGTAGCACTATCACCTTTCCCCAACCCTACCCTACACCCCAGCTCCACAGCTCCATTCAGCAGGTTTCCATGGCATCATGAAGCCACAAAAGCAGGCCCATCACCCCAAGGTTTATCTCTTAAGGATGACTCTGCTGCCAGATTGAGTTCATATTTGGTGATTTGCTACAGATTTGCTCATGCTACGTTTTCAAGACTTTATCTCACCCAAGGTAAAGACTTACTTTACCATCCTCAAGTTAGTAAGCAATACAGATCTCCCGAGAGTGCACATAATGGAAAGGAGAAACCATAGAGTGTCACCAATCATATCTAACCTATTATTTTATAAACATCCCAAGGGGAGCTGACAGAAATATATCTTCCAAAATTAACCAGAAATACTTGTAAGGCACATTCCTTTTTCATTGTTTTCAATGTAGCATAAATGGGCACTTACAAATTTGCCTTAGACAACTTCACTCAAGAAACAAAATATTAATTAAAGATAAGAATTTCTATTTCTTTATTCCCTTACCCTGTTGAATAAAGAAAGGGAGAGCCATTACAAAGATCTGCTTATATATTTGCCTGTTTATATGTCAGGTTTGTTTTTTTGTTGTTGTTGTTTTTTTGAGACGGTATCTCACTCTGTCACCCAGGCTGGAGTGCAGTGGCGCGATCTTAGCTCACTACAAGCTCCACCTCCCGGGTTCACACCATTCTTCTGCCTCAGCCTCCTGAGTAACTGGGACTACAGGTGCAAGCCACCACGCCTGGCTAATTTTTTGTATTTTTAATAGAGACAGGGTTTCACTGTGTTAGCCAGGATGGTCTCAATCTCCTGACCTCGTGATCCGCCTGCCTTGGCCTCCCAAAGTGCTGGGATTATAGGCGTGAGCCACCGCGCCCGGCCTCTGACATTCTGTTTATGCAGGATGTAAGATGCATATTTAGTAACGATCATTTTCATTTTTGAGCTAGGAAAATTAAATGAAATTAGACTATTCTCTTTTTAAAGGGCTTTTCAGTAGGAGACTTCAAAGTCCTTGAGAAATACTTCCTAAAGCCCTATAAACTAATAGAACCTATTACTCAATGTATTTCATTAGAATTGTCTTCAGGATATTTCCCCACATCCCACATATGGGAGAAGTAAATTAAAAATGAAGAAATTGGGAACAACAAGGCCAAGTTACAAAACTGCACATCCAGAAATGTGAACCTTCTGCTGTCTGAAGCCCATGGTGACATTTCTTACCTCTAAGCTCTAAGCAAATTCATAACTATTTTGAGTTATAAGCTCATAAGTGGCTTCAATATAAGAAGAAATTATTTATAGACCACCTGAGAATCAATAATGCTGTCACTGGTTTCAAAAATTTCTGAATTCATGATGCTAGGGTGTTTGATTCAGCAATTATTTTTAATGGAAACCATACCCTTTCCTGCTATAGGCAACACATATTCAAAGTAAGGAAATAAAGGCCAAAAGTCAGGGGGCTGGAGCTATAGTTTTAGTTCAACCATCAACTGCTTACATGACCTCAGACAAATATCTTTACATCTCTTCCCTTGTCTGTAATAGAGTTTCCTTAAGATCAAATCACATAAACAGATGACTGGTCCCCTGTCTGTCAAAATCCGTTTTGTGGATAAAACCACATGTTGAAGGTCCAAGTGGTAAGCATCTAAAAATTTACATCAAGTGCAAAGATCATTCCATTCTCAATTCCCCTGGGATATTACACATTGTTCACGAAGAGTCAATGCAAAGGGCACCAATGTTCAGAAATCCAGTCCTTTGAGGGGAGGCTTACAGGGCCCCATTCTGCTGTGAAAAGAAAGCTGAAGCAAACCACAGACAATGAAGCTTTTCTGAACCATGGCAGCTTACCAAAGAACAACAGTAAGTACCACGTAAAAATTAGGTAACCTATTGCTAGCAAAATTTAGGAATGCAGAGATCAGGAAGATTAACATGCAATCGTTTTACCACAGATCACAGACTGGTCTCTTCACATAAGTGTAGGTCTACTACTGCCTACATTATTCTCTAAACCAGACATAAATGCACAGGAATGTTTAGCATGTATGAGTGGGTATATTCCTGGGAAAAGTGTTGTAGGATAAAGAGATAACTATTTAATTTCCCCATAGAACCAGGATAGAACATGTGGTTCTTAACCAAGGTTGATGCCTACCTCAAGTCTTGCACCATCAGCAACACACCTTTTCCTGTGTATCATCAGCTTCTCTTCCTCTCTACTGGCTCTTTCCCCTCAGCTCTCAATGCTCACATTTCTCACACCTACAAAGACATTCCTACCACCCAACACCTTCTTATAGCTTCTGTCTTGTTCTCAAATGCTCTTTACAGCTAAACATTTTGAAATAATGATAAGCTCTTTGTCATCAACATCTTACCTCACTTTGACTTCTCAACCAACTGAATGTGGCTTCCACACTCACCACACCACCACACCACATTAAAGATTAATGTCTGCCCTGCTGGGTTTCAGACTTGTGTGGGAGCCTGTTGTCCTCATTAAGGTTGCCAGGACGACATCCAGTGAGCATTTGCCTTTCTTCAGCTACTTCGCCTCCCTGGAGAATTAATCTCTGATGTCCATTTTCTCAATCTCTAAACTCCTCTCTTGGAATGAAGGATATCATTCATTTCTGTTCTGAACCACTTCCCTGGCTCTTCCTTCTCACAGCTTTATGAACTTCCCTCTTTCTCCTCTTGGCCCTTAAACTTATGTAGAAATTTCTGGAGATTTACTCTTGGCTGCCCGATCTTTGCCCTCCATACAGATCTCCCTGACTTCAACCTGTCTACAGCTGTCATAGATAAGTTCATTTGTAAAAACTCTCTTTTAAAAACATAAATACAACTAGAGTGAGCTTATTTTGACCTTTCTTACTAAATATTGACACTCACTTTTTAATCTGATCTACAAATTATACAATAAGTTTTGTTGAGGCAGGTGAGCAGTGGCTCATGCCTGTAATCCCAGCACTTTGGAAGGCCAAGGTGGGTAGATCACATGAGCCCAGGAGTTCGAGACCACCCTAGGCAACATGGTGAAACCCTATCTCTACAAAAAAATACAAAAAATTAGACAGCATGGTGCCCACCCCCTATAGTCCCAGCTACCCAGGAGGCTGAGGTGGAAGGATCACCTGAGCCTAGGAGGTCGAGGTTGCAGTGAGCGATGATGGTACCACTGTACTCCAGCCTGGGTGACAAAGTGAAACCCTGTCCCAAAAATATTTATGGCTGGGAGCAGTGGTTCATGTCTGTAATCCCAGCACTTTGGGAGGCCGAGGCGGGTGGATCACGAGGTCAGGAGTTCAAGACCAGCCTGGCCAAGATGGTGAAACCCCATCTCTACTAAAAATACAAAAATTAGCCAGGCCTGGTGGCAGGCGCCTGTAATCCCAGCTACTCGGGAGGCTGAGGCAAGAGAATCACTTGAACCTGGGAGGCGGAGGTTGCAGTGAGCCGAGATCATGCCATTGCGCTCCAGCCTGGGCAACAAGAGTGAAACTTCATCTCAAAAAAAATATTATATATATGTATATAATAATGTAGTTGTTGAAATTCTATCCTCCCTGATGAAAATAGGCTATTCTCATAAATGCATCTAAAAGCAATAGATTTTTATATATTTAACAAATGGGTTCAAGACCCACCTAAATTTGGGAGGGGGGATTTTTATTAAACAGCATAGAAAATTCCAAAAGGTTAAAATAAATAAGTGGCCCAGGCTGGAGAGGGGAGATGAGAACCCTGGTGGGTCCATATATACATTTCCTAACTTCTTATTTTTTCTTTACTTTTTTCCTGGACCAAATAATAAGGCACAAACATGTCAACTAAAAGCATGAAATCTAGAAGGTGATCTTAAGGAAAAGTTTCACAGACCCTACTGAAGAAGCACTGAGTAGTGGAGTAAAAACCTCAATTCACATGATGGTTGTTTTAGGCAGTGGTATTAATTGATGCATCTTCCTTGTTTTTATGTCACAGGCAATAACCTTAGAGTGCTGTATTATTCCATTGCTTCGAAACAGAAAATCTTTTGGTTGTCATTGTCTGATCTTCTGCATTTCATGCTCTCCCTTAGATATTCTTGGTTCCTCACTTCCTTTGAATTTATTTCTACCCAGCCCTGCTCTTTGTAAGCCAGTATGAAAAGGGTTGGACATAATACATAATTCAAGAGTAATAAGATTTTTAAGAAAGTGAATCCCTCCAAAATGCAATCATCTAAAATTCTGTTGTCATCTACTCATTCATTTATTCATTCAACAAATGAGCCTTGTGAGAAACCACCTGGAGCCAGACATGCTATCCAACAAGATCATCTCCAAGGGCAAGTAAAGTCAGATCTCAAGAAAACAACTGCTATGGTTTGAATATGGTTTGTTTGGCCCCACCAAGTCTCATGTTGATATGTGATCCCTAATGTTGAGACAGGATCTGGCAGGAGGTCTTTGGATTATGGGGCAGATCCCTCATGCATGGCTTATTGCCATTCTCTCAAGTGGGTAAGTTCCTGCTCTATTAGTTCCCACAAGAGCTGCTTATTTTAAAAGTGTCTGGCACCTCTACTTGCCTTTACTCTTGCCATGTGATTTTTGCATAGGTCAGCTCCCCTTTATCTTCCACAATGACTGGAAGCAGACTGAGTTCCTCACCAGAAGCAGATGTTGCTGCCATGTTTCTTGTACAGCCTACAGAATGGTAAGCCAAATAAACCACTTTTCTTTATAAATTTCCCAGCATCAGGTATTCCTTTATAGCAACATAAGTGGGCTAAAACAGAAAACTGGTACTGAAGAGTGGAGTGTTGCTATAAAGATACATGAAAACGTGGAAGCCATTTTGGAACTAGGTAATAGGCAGAGGTTGGAAGAGTTTACAAAGCTCAGAAGAAGATAAAAAGACAAGGGAAAGTTTGGAACTTCTTAGAGACTGGTTAAATGGTAGTGACCAAAATGCTGATAGAAATATAGACAGAAAAGGCTACATTGAGGAAGTCTCAGATGGAAATGAGAAACTTATTGGGCTCTAGAGCAAAAGTCATCCTTGTTACACCTAGCAAGGAACTTGCATTGTGTTTGTCCCCTTGGGCTTGGTGGAAGGCCAAACTTAAGAGTGATGTCTTAGAGTATTTGGCAGAAGAAATTTCTAAGCAGCAAAGCATTCAAGGTATGGCATGGCTGCTTTTAACAGCTTACAATCAGACACAAGAGTAAAGGAATGAACTAAAGTTGGAACCTATCATTAAAAAGAAAGCAGAGCATAAAAATTTGGAAAGTTCACAGCCTGGCTGCATGTTCAAAAAGGAAAGAATATTTTCAGGTGAGGAATCCAAAGATGCTTCAGAGCAACCACTTGCTAGAACAATCGGTGTGGATAAAATGGAGCCAGGGGCTTATAGTAAAGACAATGGGGAAAAGGCCCCAAAATTATTTCAGAAATATTTGAGGCCGCCCCTCCCATCACAGCTCCAGAGGCCTAGGAGGACAGAATGGTTTTGGGGAAATGGCCTGAGGTGCTGCTGACCTCTGAAGTATATTCCCTGAATCTCTGCCACAGCTCAAAAGGCCCCAGATGCTACTTGGTCTGTCACTCTAGCTGGAAGCCTTGGCATCTTCCACGTGCTGTTAAGTCTGAAGGTGTGCAGAATGTAAGAGTTGGGGAGGCTTGGCAGCTTCCACCTAGATTTCAAAGGATGTATCTAAAAGTATGGATGCTCTGGCAGAAGTCTACTGCAGGTGTGGAGCCCCCACAGAGTGACTCAACCAAGGCAACGAAGAGCATAAATGTGGAGTTGGAGCCCTGCAGAGAGCACTTTACCAAGGCACTGCCTAATGGAGGGAGTGAAAGCAGGGCCATAGCACTCCAGACCCCAGAATTATGGAGTCACCTGCATGATGCAATCTCAGCCTAAAAAGGCAACAAGCATTAAACTCCAACCTGTGAGAGCAGCCACATGGGCTCTGCCCAGCAAAGCCTTGGGGATGAGGCTGCCCAAGGCCTTGGGAACCCACCCCTCACACCACTGTGCCTAAGATGTGGGACATGAAGACAAGGGATATGATTTTGGAGATTTAGAGATTATTGTCTGCCCTGCTGGGTTTCAGACCTGTGTGGAAGCCTGTTACCCTTTTCTTTTGGCCAGTTTCTCCCTCTTGGAATGGGATTGTTTTCCTGTACCACCATTGTTTTCCTGCCTGTATCACCCTGTACCTTGGGAGTAAAACCCTTGTTTAGGTATTACTGGCTCATGGCTTAAAGGAAGTTGCCTTGAGTCTTAGGTGAGACTTTGGACTTTTGAGTTGATGCTGGAATAAATTAAGACTTTCCAGGATTATTAGGATGGGATGATTGCATTTTGCAATATGAGAAAGACATGAGATTTTGGGGCCAAGGGTGGAATGCTATGGTTTGTATATGTTTTGTTTCGCTCTGTTAAGTCTAGTATTAAAATTTGATCCTCAGTGTTGGAGGTGGGGCCTGATGGGAGGAGTTTGAGTAATGGGGGTGGATTTCTCATGAATGGCTTAGTGCCATTCTTGAGGTAGTGAATTCTTACTCTATTTGTTCTCACAGGAGCTTTTTGTTAACAGACTCTGGCACCTCCCTCCCCTTCTTGCCTCCATTATTGCCATGTGATTTCTGCACAAGCCAGCTCCCCTTTGCCTTCCACTTGGAGTGAAAACAGCCTGAAGCCCTCACCAGAATCAGATGCTGGTGCCATGCTTCTTGTGCAGCCTGCAGAACTGTGAGCCAAATAAATCTCTTTTCTTTATACATTACCCAGCATCAGCTATTCCTTTACAGCAACACAAACAGACTAAGTCAATGACCATAGCAAGATAACTGTAGAACTTCTGTAGATTTGACTTCAAAGATTAAGTCCTGCATGTTTACCAGTCTTATCAATTTTAATCATAGTGCATTCTTTCTTATTGCAATATCTTTTTTCTCTACTCTTCTTCCTACTCTCTCTTTCAAATACTTTGCTGACATTTCTGACCCTTTTTCTTTTGCTCTCTCACCACATACTATGCACACACATAAACACACATACATACCTCTTTCTCTCTAAGTCTGCATTCTTGCCTCCTGGTCTCTGTCCTACCTCTATATTTCTATTGTTCTCTCTCTTTCCCTGTTTAGGCAGTGTTTGTACCTCTCTCTGTGTAGGCAGTGTCAAGACAGGATGGAGGCCAAAAGTAAGATGGACACTTATATTGAGTGCATAAGAAAGCAAACTGATTGGTAATATTCTTTTTTTTTGAGACAGAGTCTTTCTCTGTCCCCCAGGCTGGAGTGCAGTGGCGCTATCTCGGCTCACTGCAAGCTCCACCTCCCGGGTTCACGCCATTCTCCTGCCTCAGCCTCCCAAGTAGCTGGGACTACAGGCGCCTGCCAACACGCCCGGCTAATTTTTTGTATTTTTAGTAGAGACGGGGTTTCACCGTGTTAGCCAGGATGGTCTCGACCTCCTGACCTCGTGATCCGCCCACCTCGGCCTTCCGAAGTGCTGGGATTACAGGCTTGAGCCACCGTGCCTGGCCGATAACATTCATTTTTATGCTTTCAGCTTGCTGTAAGTGCCCTAACTTGGTAACATGGGTCTAACTGGCTGACAACCCTCATATAGCAACAGAATAATAGTATCAATACATCACACCTGAACAGTACTTTATACATTGCCATATGCTTTCAAATAGCATTTAATTTGCTGGAAGTCAAGCATTATTTATTCACAAGTGCATGCTTTCACAGACACAAACATACACAGAAACACATCACACAGTGGAATTAATTTATTTGGCAACCTCACCTTCTCAGAACATAGCTAACTTTAAAAAAAACCCACTATTTTTAAAGGCCTTTAAGGAACTAAAGACAAACAGTTGTCGCAGATTCATAAATTAAAGTTTAGAAGCAAGATGTGTATAGAAAAAAAGCACAGAGCATCTCATTTGAATTATTCACCCATTCACAAATATTTATTGAGTGCCCACTATGCGAGGAAATATTCTAGGTGATAAAAAAATATAACAGTAAAAACATAAACCTGTCTAAATGGAGCTTTCATTCTTGGGGAGTAGGTGAGACAAACAATAATAAAGGAAAATGAGCAAAATTTATAATACAGTAGAGGATGAGAAGTTTTAAAGCAAAAAATAAATCAGGGAAGTGAGAGAATTATTACTAGAGGAGGAGAAACAGCCATGAATGTATTCAGTAAGAGGTGGCATTTGAGTAAAATAGCCTGATGCTACCATTTCTTCTCAGTTTATTCATCTTTAAAATATAAAAAATAATAACCACTTCACAAAATTATTGGAAGTTTTAAGTAAACAAATACACTCTAGCACATAGCCTGAAACTAATTAATTACTCAACAAGTGATAGATATGTCTTCATCTCATAAATTTCAATCATCACAGAGATCCTTATCTACTCAGAACCCATTTTTCTATAATTCACATGTAATTTTAACAAGATTATTTTCCTATTTTATTTATTTATTTTTCATTGTTTTGAGATGGAGTCTCACTCATTCTGTCACCCAGGCTGGTGTGCAGTGGCATGATCTTAGCTCATTGCAAACTCCACCTCCCAGGTTCAAGTGATTCTCATGCCTTAGCCTCCTAAGTATCTAGGATTACAGCACCTGCCACTATGCCCGGCTAATTTTTGAATTTTTTGTAGAGATGATGTTTTGCCACACTGGCCAGGCTTGTCTCGAACTCCTAGCCTCAAGTGATCCACCCATCTCGGCCTCCCAAAGTGCTGGGACTACAGGCGTGAGCCACTGTACCTGGCCTATTTTCTTATTTCTAAGCTCAGATATTTTAAGAAAGTATGTATGCACACATGAATATGTGTGTATATATGTGTGTGTGACATTCATTTGAATTTGTACTATAAATTTAGACTTTCTGTGGTCTATAAACTCCCAAGCTGAGAAATTTACCTAAAAATTTATCTTAGGATATAATACCTCTGTTGTAATTGGAAGAACTAAACATAATCTTCTCTAAAACACATATCCGCAACTCAGTCCTCCCAGAATGTTATATCCTTATATTAGTCCAGAATGTTATATCCTTATATTAGCCTTTATAGACTTTCACAGGTAATGTCTCACAGAGGATGAATTCTTAATCCCAAATTAGTAAATCATGAGGAAATAATCTACCATGAGTGAGATTCAAAAAACACATAAAAATGATGATGAGAATCAAAACCAAAACCAAACCAAAACAAAAAACTTCAAGTAATAGAAATAACTGATAAAATCTACAAAATACATTCTTCAAGAATATTTAAGAATTACAAAAGAAATTGAAACCATAAAACGAACACAATTCTGTGAATAATGCCTTAAAAAGCAGAATATCTGGGAGTGACATTAACAAGGTAGCACAGAATAGGAGTTTTCAGCACTTACCTTTCAAAGAAACATCAATTTGAACTACCATCCATGCATGAAGATACCTTCACAAGAGCTGAGGAACCCAGGTGAAAGATTATGGCACCTGGGTGGAACACAGAAATAAGAAAAGACACATTGAAGAGGGAAGGAAAGACAGTTTCATATTACCCATATCATTCACCCATGACCCAAGCCTGTGCAGCATGCACAGAGGGAGATACCCTCTGTGCGGGGGAAGGAGAGTGAAGTGAGCACCCAACTTTGCCACAGACCAGAGGACTAGACCAGCCCCAATGAACCTTAGAGCCAGCCCAGCCCCTGCAGCTCCACGCCCGCTCCAACACCAGGCCAGCCGCACAGCACCCCCAGTCCCCCAAGCACCCAGACTCCATACAAGCCTACCTCAGCTCCAGGACACCTTCCACATATGGAGACTCCAGAACTGCCCCAGAACCAGGACCGTGTCTTATGGACCAAGGTATCAGGCCCAAATCCCCACTGATCAGTCACCAAGACAGCCTACCCAAGGACTCCAGCAGTAAACCTGCTCATAGGCCACACCAGCTGTTCCAGCCTGAATCCCTGGACAGGCTGATTTGTAAACAGCTTTCCATGCTGAAGTCAGTTGCAAAGACTGCAAGAGATGCCCACTTCCTCAAATGCACAGATACCAACATAAATCCACAATGATCACAAATAATCAGGGGAACTTGACACCAAGAAAGGGACAAAATAAAGCACTAAGTAACTGACCCTAAAGAATTCGTGATCTAGGAACTATGTGACAAATATTTCAAAATAATCATCTTAAAGAAGTTCAGTCAGTGATACAAGAACACAGACAACTAAATGAAATCAGGAAAACAATATATGAACAAAATGAGAAGTTCACCAAAGAGATAGAAGCGATAAAAAGTCAAACATAAATTCTGGGGCTGAAGAATACAGTGACTGAACTAAAAAAATTCCATAGAGAGCTTCAGTGGCAGAACTTGATCAAATAGAAGAAAGAGTCAATGAGCTCGAAAACAGATTGTGGGAAATTATTCAGTCAGAGGAAAAAATGTTTAAAAAAAAATGAAAAATGCTTATGAGACTTATGAGACAGCATCAACTGAACCAATGTATGCACTACAGGAGTTTGAGAAAGAACAGAGAAAGCAAAATAAACAGAAAGCATATTGCCGGGCGCGGTGGCTCACGCTTGTAATCCCAGCACTTTGGGAGGCCAAGGCAGGCAGATCACGAGGTCAGGAGATCGAGACCACGGTGAAACCCGTCTCTACTAAAAATACAAAAAATTAGCCGGGCGTGGTGGTGGGCGCCTGTAGTCCCAGCTACTCAGAGAGGCTGAGGCAGGAGAATGGCGTGAACCCAGGAGGCGGAGCTTGCAGTGAGCTGAGACTGCGCCACTGCACTCCAGCCTGGGCAACAGAGCGAGACTCCATCTCAAAAAAAAAAAACAAAAAACAGAAAGCATATTTACAGAAATAATGTCAGAACACTTCCCAAATCTGGATACATAAATGAACATTCAGATCCTTGAAGCCCGAAGAACCCCAAATAATTAAACATAAAGAGATTTTCACCAAAACATATTATAATCACATTCTCAAAAGTAAAACATGAAGTGAGAATTTTGAAAGCAGCTAGAAAAACGCTATTCATCACATACATGCATACTTCCATAAGACTATCAGTTGATTTCTCACAAAACCTTTGCAGACCAGGGGAGGGTGGGTTGATATAATAAAAGTACTAAAAGACAGAAACTGCCAACCAAGAATACTATACCCAGCAAAGCTGCCTAGAAATGAAGGAGAGATAAAGATTCCTGACAAATAAAAGCTGAGGAAGTTCATCACCACAAGACCTGCCTTACGAGAAATGCTAAAAGGAGTCCTTCTAGTTGAAACAAAAGAATACTAACTAAAACATAAAAATATATCAAAGTATAAAATGCACTGTAAAGGTAAGAATATAGTCAAATTCAGAATACTCTAATCTTGTAATAGTGGTGTTTAAAGGACTTTCAACTTCAGTGTAAGAATTAAAAGATGAAAGTATTAAAAATAACCATAGCTACAATAAAGCATTAATGAATATATGCAGTGTAAAATATATAAATTATGACATCATTAAAATAACATGTGAGGAGATGAGAAGTGAAAGTGTAATGCTTTTGTATGCAGTTGAAGTTGTTCCCAGCTTAAAATAGACTACTGTAACTATAAAATGTTTTTATGGGATCCCCATGGTAATCTCACACCAAACAAAACCAAACAAAAACTACAGCAGATATACAAAAGATAAAGAAAAAAGAATCAAAGCATAACACTCCAAAATAAAGTCATATTACAAATGTAGATAGCAAGAATGGAAGAAAGGAATTACAAAACAATCAGAAAAAAAATGAATAAAATGTCAATAGAAAGTCTTCACCTATCAATAATTACTTTAAATGTAAATAGATTTAATTCTTCAATCAAAAGACATAGAACAGCTGAATGGATTCTTTTAATCCAACTATATGCTACCTACAAGAGACCCATTTTATCTTTAAGAACAAAGATAGGTTGAAAGGGAAGGAATGAAAAAGTATATTCCATGCAAATAGTAAACAACAGAGAGCAGGGGTGGCTATACTTAAGTGAGCCAAAACAGATTTTAACTCAAATACTGTCACAAGAGATAAAGAGGACATTATATAATAGTAAAGAGGTCAATTCATCGAGAGGCTATAACAATTATAAATATATATGCACCCAAAGTCAGAGCACCTAAACACACAAAGCAAATATTAACAGAGCTGAGGGAAAAACAAACAGTAATATAATAATAGTAGAGACTTCAATACTTCATTTTCAACAATAGATAGATCAGAGAGAAAATAAAAAAGAAACAGCAGACTTGAAGGAAACTATGTGAGGTACTGTATATGTTAATTAGCTTGACTATGGTAATCATTTCACAATAAATATGCACAAAACATTATGTTATAAACCTGAAAGATATTTAATTTTTTATTTGTCAATCATAGCTCAATAAAGCTGGGAAAAAAAGAACTTCTTGAATAAAAAACATATTTATTAAAAGTAATGATTCAATGGATACTTTACAAAGCAGATTATATACAGCTGAAGAGAACATTATTAAAGTAGACATGAGGAAACCATACAGAATAGAGACAGAAAGATAAAGTAAGAAGCTTTCTTTCTAAAGAAAGCAAAGTTTCTTGACATGATAAAAGGGTTATTTTTAGGACAATGTAATTAATGGGAAGTGTTACAACAATTTCTTCACAAGTCAAGAATAAGCCAAGAAGGTCTGCTATTCAAAGTTGTGCTGGATGTCTTAGGCCATACAATAAGCAAGAGAAAAAAATACATAAAGATTTAAAAATAAGTAAAAGAAAGAAATGAGACTCTTAGTATTCATTGACTATGCAATTGATTCAATAGAAAAATTTGAGAAAGTCTATAAACTATTAGTATTAAAAAGAAAGTTCAGTATGTTTGCTAGGCATAAAAATCAATAAGTAAAATCAAATCAAACTTTTAGAAAATGTGATTAATAAAAGAACTATTTATAATAGCAGCAAATCATAAGATATCCAGGAAGAAATTACAAATCGCAATGATATTCAAGACCTTGTGATAGAAATTGAAACTTTAGCCAAGGGTGCTAGCTCATACCTGTAATCCCAACACTTTGGGAGGGTGAGATGAGAGTATTTATTGAGTTCAGGAATTTGAGATCAGCCTGGGAAAAATGGTGAGACCCCAAATCTACAAAAAAAAAAATGGAAATGTGTTGAAAATAATAAAAGATGTAATTCCAATCAAAATCCCAACTGGAAACTGTATAGAATTTTCAAAAGCTGACTCTCACTTATATGGAAGACCAAGAAGTCAAGAATGGCAGATATAATTGTGAAAAAATATCAAGGGGAAATCATTTCATTAGGCATTAAGACCTACTATGCAGACTGGGTGCAGTGGCTCACGCCTGTAATCCCAGCATTTTGGCAGGCTGAGGCAGGGGATCACCTGAGGTCAGGAGTTCAAGACCAGTCTGGCCAACATGGTAAAAATACAAAAATTAGCCGGTCTCTACAAAAATACAAAAATTAGCCAGGTGTGGTGGTGGGTGCCTGTAATCCCAGCTACTCAGGAGGCTGAGTCAGGAGAATCACTTGAACCCAGGAGGCGTAGGGTGCAGTGAGCAGAGGTCATGACACTGCACTCCAGCCTGGGAGACAGAGCAAGACTCCATCTTAAAAAAAACAAAACAAAACAAAAAAGCCTACTGTGCAAATGCTAAAACTATGTGGTAATGATGAAAGAACTGATGAATAATCCATTGGGTCAGAATAGCATACATAAAAACAGATCTACATAGAGGATCTTGGTATATAACAGAAAGCCTAAAAATCAGTAGAAAAGGTAATGGCTGAGTAGGTACTACAAAATCTACCATTTGCAGATTGAATCTAATTTTTTAAACTCAATATCTTCAGAAAAATAGAACAGAATACAGACTCTCCATAAAATCACAGTCACAATGTTTAGAATACAATCTCAAATTATTCTACATGCAAAGAACAAGAAAAGTGTGACTCATTCTCAAGAGAAAATAAAAATCAAAAGAACTCAGCCTTAAGGTGACTCAGATGTTGGAATCAGCAGACAATAATTTTAAAGAAGCTATTATAACTATGCTTGACATAAAAGAAAATATGTTGGTAATGAATGAAAAGATAGGGAACCCTATCAGAGAAACAGAAACTATAGGAAAAGAACCAAGTGGATATTGTAAAGCTAAAAAATACAATGTATTCCTTTCCTGTGGTTGCTGTAACAATTATCACAAACTGGTTAGCTTAAAACAATAGAATTTATTATCTCATAGTTTTGGAGGCCAGAAGTCTGAAATATATATATATATAGAATGCCACACTGTAATAGCACAAAAGTGGTGAGGTGGTGCATGCGTGCAGTCCCAGCTACTCCGGAGGTGGAGGCAGGAGAATGCTTGAACCGGGAGGCGGAGATTGCAATAAGCCAAGATCATGCCACTGCACTCCAGCCTGGCAACAGAGCGAGACTCCGTCTCAAAAAAAAAGTGGAAATAACTGTCTTGCAGTAGGAATATGGATTAATAAACTATGGTTTGTTCAATCAATTTTCATAGAACAGTTAAAATGATTTTATGTATCAAAATAGATAAATGTCAAGACATAATATTGATTAAAAATAAAGTTACAAAAGATTGTGTACAATATATCATCTATTTAAAAATTTAAAATACACAAAATGATATATCCCATATATATCCAATACATGGTAATGATATACACTCATGCATCACTTAAAGCCTGGAATACATTCAGAGAAATGTGTTGTTAGGCAATTTCATGAGCGTGCAAATATCACAGAGTCTATTTCCAAACTTCGATGGGATAACCGATTACATATCTAGGATATATGACACAGTCTATTGCTCATAGGCTACAAACCTGTACAGAATA
The DNA here is from genome assembly GCF_006542625.1 of Nomascus leucogenys. Taxonomy (NCBI): domain Eukaryota; kingdom Metazoa; phylum Chordata; class Mammalia; order Primates; family Hylobatidae; genus Nomascus; species Nomascus leucogenys. The sequence goes on along the minus strand of NC_044389.1, from coordinate 7,456,127 downwards.
TTACTGTACTGCATATTCTAGGCAATTGTAATGCAACAGTATTTGTGTATCTAAACATATGTAAACATAGAAAAGATATGGCTAAAACATGGCATTATAATCCTATGGAACCACTGTCAAATACTGGTCTGTCATTGACAAAAAACTTCGTTATGTGGTGCATGACTGTACTCCTATTTCAAGAAAGGACTTACCTCTGGTAAAAGAGAAAAAACATATTTTTTAAATCTTGTGTCTCTAACAATTGTTCTTTTAAAAAGGAGACCTTGCGTAAATAGGACACGATGTAAATATGATTTATCGGTTTAATTTTGTCAGTACATACATTGTTATCGATTATATTAATTCATAATATTTTATGTGATCATGTCATCTTTTAAAATTAAAATGTAAATGACTCAAGCCCTCACCTTACATATAGCATATAATGTACGAAGTCTTTTCAGTATTTCTTTGGAATTTCAGGGAATTTACAAATGGCTAAATGAGTTCCTGTTTTGTGAGCATCTTTCTTTCTCCCCTGATCCCTGGCTCTGGGCTTCTGCCAGCCTTAACTGCCTCAGTCTTCTCTCAATATGTTCCTTCCACCAACACATCAGCATAGCAGAGGGAGTCTTAGAGGAGGGGTGCATTGTTCCTCAAACCCCATTATCATTATGAACACGGAGCTACCGTTTATGGTAGATTTGTACTGATAGTTGAGACTAATGAAGGATTACAGCTTAATACTTAAATAAAATATTCTAAAAGCTCATTCAGCCATTTCCACCTCTGTGTTAGGCCTACATTGTTTCCATCTTCCTGGGCTTTTCTCTTAGGCACAGGTGCACCCCCACACACAAACATACACACATTCTACTTACTCTGACTGCCAGTCTCCTACCTCCAAATCCTGTTAGTCCTTCTGCAGAATAGTTTTGTTCTTCACCCTTGCCTCAAACTAAGTTTTAGGTCTACCTTTGCATATCCAAAATATGAATTCTTTGCTAAACAAAGGGCCTTCTATTCAAGGTCATTATTGTTTAACTGCACAAAACAAAAGGAAAAGCTTTAAAATTATAGGCTTTCCTTTAGCATGATCACATTTTTTTAAAAGACAGCTTATCCCTACAAGTCTTTCTGAAAATAGAGGGAAAACAGTATGAAAATTCACTCTACCTCTCTCCAGAATACATCTGCAAGAGTGGTGAGTCTCTTCCAGTCTCCTCATCCACAATTTACCAAACCTTGCTTCATAAACACATATATACACATGTTAAAAGCTCTGAAATCTTGGTCCATTTAGCAAAGGGCAAAGAATTCCATATATTTTAGGTGATATTGAAGAAATATGTGTATTATTACCCGTATTAAAATGAATGTCCATAATGATGATGCTTTAAATGTTCATGGCATTCTACAGTTTACAGGGAACTTTTACATAAAACAACCTGAAAAGAAATATGTAGGGTCCCATGAATAATTTTTAGTAAAACTAAAGCTAGAGTCCAGTTCTCTTGACTTCCAACATAGTGCCTTTTCAACCCATCATGTTGTCTCTACCCCACGATGCCAAGAAAAGGTTAGATTCGTGTCAGAGTATTATCGAAAGGATAAAGCAAAAGGAAATGTAGAAGGTGTTAGAAAAATAGATCATTTAAAAGTTTAAGGCTGGTAGATGAGTGTCTAGGACAGTCCCTAACACAAAATAGATGCTCAATAATTATTTGTTGAATTAATACATAAAATGTCACTTCTGAGCTGTTTAAAATTACAATCTAGTTACCCAGAATGATTCAAGGGTTTTAAATGGCTGTGACGGTGCTACACGGGATAGAGAAGATGCCTTTATGTGCATAGATGTATCCATAAATTTCCCATAGCCATCATTCTCTTCCTTGCCATCTAATTGTACACAAAACCACATTAGAAAGTGTAAATTATAAACAGTTAATCAAACATATCCAACAATATAAAAACCCTACCTAGAGAAAGACACTGAGATTCAGATAAGATTGTTTTACAAATTTGTGATGTACCATATAGAGGACTTTTGGGTAATCTGCAGTGAAACTAGACTTTCATAAAAGAAAGAGTATGTCTGATATTCTTCTTCCTGGTGCTATAAACAGGGTTAATAGGAAGGGAAGTCAAATCCTTGACTGTGACTGATATGAGGGAGTAAAATCTGCTCCGAGAATGGGACATATCAGAGGGCAGAATTCTGGTCTAGGCTTAGAAACGGCTTCCAGGTGGCTGAGCAAATGGCAGTCTTTTATTTGGCAGAATTTGCTTCAGGGAGTAAGAGAAGAGAGGAGATTCGAAGAAAAAGAGTGAAGATTATTTTCTAAATCACTGATAAAAAGTATTATAATTAAAGCACACTGGAAATTTATAACACTAACCAAAGTATCAGCAATCCCTATCTAGCAAAAATACCAGAGTGTCATTAAATTACCAGCAAAGAACACACAGGAGAAGAGAGAGATCTGCATTTTCACCAAACCACAGCAATCCTGGAGAGGGCTCTATAGCCGGTTAAGGCATTCTGGGTCACAGGATGACATAGGAGGTCAGTACAAGATACAGGTCATAAAGACCTTGCTGTTAAAACAGGTTGCAGTAAAGAGGCCAGGCAAAACCCACCAAAAACAAGATGGTGACAAGAGGGACCTCTGGTCATCCTCACTGCTACACTCCCACCGGCACCATGACAGTTTACAGATGCCATGCCAATGTCAGGAAGTTACCCCAAATGGTCTAAAAAGGGAAGGCATGAATAATCCACCTCTTGTTTAGCATATCATCAAGAGATAAACATAAAAATGGGCAACCAGCAGTCCTCGGCGCTGCTCTGTCTATGCACTAGCCATTCTTTTTATTCATTTACTTTCTGAATAAACTTGCTTTCACTTTACTCTACAGACTCACTCTGAATTCTTTCTTGCAGGAGATCTAAGAATGCTCCCTTGAGGTCTGGATCGGGACCCCTTTCCTGTAACACCTGCTCTGGAGAAGTTTGGGGTGAAGGAGACAGTCTCACTAAAGGGAGCAAAACACAATGCAAAGAGCATAATAAAAGGATCAAGAGTCAGAAGGTATAGGCCATTTTCAGAAGTCTTGATTAGCACTTCCCAAAATGTTTAGGAAGATGGAGGCAGGGACTGGAGTGATACTGCCACCAGTTAGGAAATGCCTGGAACTACCTGAAAGTGGAATAAACAAAAAAAGATCCTCCCCTAAAGGCTTTCAGAAAGAGCATAGCTCTGCCAACAATATAATGTTAGATTTCTAGCCTCCACAACTTTGAGAGAATAAATTTCTCACCCTGGTTTGTGGAGTAGAGGCAAAATAAAGATACTGGGTCAAAGAAGACCAAGTTAGAATGAGGAAATTAGGCAGCCTTGCTACTCAAAATGTGGCCAGAGGACTAAGAGCATCAAATTGATACAAGTGCAGGAGGATCTTGGGCCCAACCCCCAGACCCATCAAAGCAGAGCCTACATTTTCACAAGATCCCCAACTGATGGACAGGCCCACTAGGACTGAGAATTACTGCTCTAGGGACACTGATGATGGAATCAGGCCTTATGCTCTTGGTAGGCCTTATGCTTATGTTGAGCATAATGCCTTCTATTCTGATTCTTCTTTAACACCTGTTAAGAAAGAGGCTTAGCCTCTTTTCTTTTGGAATGTAGATAAGCAATGCTGAGACTACAATGGTGAGATCTGTAGAATGTAAACTAGAGTTTTCTGTTTTTACATGGCCATTATCAGCAAGCATTCTCAGAAGCTTCTTACTGACCTTAAGATGACTACAGACTCTTTCTTTTTTTTTTTTTTTGGAAGCTAAGCAAAATGAGTCACAACCTCACCTCCTCTTTGTTCTTTGTGGTGGCTACAGAGATGTGCCACCCACCGCATGGCCCTTCAATAAAGTACTAGTCCCAGCTGCCCTCCTAAAGGGGCAGCTGGCTTTCAGTGATGAAGTGGGCCCAGCCACTTTGGCCCAGTGCAGTCCAGTGCATGGCAGCTCTGATGGGTCATCTCCACTCCAGATCTTTCCATGGCGCTGGCCTAGGCTGCTGCTCCTGCATTCCAGCTCACTTCTCCCTCTGCCTACTCAGCTCCTGTCCTCTCCCTTCCATGAGTGTTGATCCCAAGAGCGCTCCACAATACTCCCTGAACACTAAATTCTGTCTCTGAGTCTGCTTTCTGAAGATTCCTAGGACATACCATAAAGAAAACGTAAGTTTGCCATGGCTTTGGGCACAAGTGGAATATAAATCTTACACTGGGCATTGAAAGATCTAGTTCAAGTCTCAGATCAGCCACAGAGAGGCAGTGTGGTCTTGAACAAGCATCTTGTTGTTTATGAATCTCAAATATCTGTAAGACAAGAACAATTCCTCCCCATCTATCTCACAGAGTTGTTGTCATGAGGACTTCAGATGAGATAATATGTGTCTGGGGAAAGCACTCTATAGAGTGCAAGACATTAAATATTTTATTACTAGTCAGTAGATTCTAGAGTTTGTTTTGTATTTTGTTGTTGTTGTTGTTGTTGTTTCTTTGCCTGCTTCTTAAATCCATTCTTCTCAGCATTAAACCGTTCAGATCACTCTAGCAAAATACTACTCTGGGTTAGTCTCATATTTGGCTGAGAATGTGAGTCCTAAAGGCTCATAAGGAGTTGTCAAAAATCAAAAAGACCTACCTATCTTTGTCTTCCTCTTTTTCTGGAAGAGAAATAGTCTCAGACTAGTGTAATAATTCACTTACTAGTAAATTTCTATGAGAGAAAAATTAAGAGATATAATAAGAGCCTCTACACCTACAGTAACCTTCAGAGACCTTTGAGCTCCTCATTTAAATTTGCTTAAAAAAAAAAAAATTCCTGGCTCACGCCTGTAATCCCAGCACTTTGGGAGGCCGAGACAGGCAGATCACGAGGTCAGGAGATTGAAACCATCCTGGCTAACACGTTGAAACCCCATCTCTACTAAAAGTACAAAAAATTAGCCAGGCATGGTGGCGGGCGCCTATAGTCCCAGCTAGTGGGGAGGCTGAGGCAGGAGAATGGCGTGAACCCCGGAGGCGGAGCTTGCAGTGAACCGACATTGTGCCACTGCACTCCAGCTTGGGCGACAGAGTGAGACTCTATCTGAAAAAAAACAAAATAAAATAAAAACAGATTCTTTTCTGCCTGATTTTCTGAGGGCAAAAAAAAAAAAAAAAAGAATTAAAAAATACATTATTAATCAAAAATCACAACTAAATTTCAGTTGTCCTTCAACAATTCTTTGAGTTCAGAAACAGGCAGCTCTTCTCTTTCCCTCTCTGTTCATCTCTCTTCTCTGTTTTCCTTAGGATCTTGCAATTTTTTTTTAAGGTTTTCTCCCCTTGAAGTTCCTGGCCTCCAAAATTCTTTATCCTGAAGCCATCCTCACAGGATTAACAAAAATTCTGGAAAGACATATAATTAACCATTGATTAAGCTGCACTTTGGCCCACTTCCTTGTAATTGAAAGTCAGGTAGCACTAGATACTGATCATTTGCATTCCCATTTTTCTGATGGATAGGCTTTCTGACTTTAGAATCTGTTTAAGAATTAATTTGTATGCCCATTGTTCTTATAGATAGGATCTCTGACATTAGAATCATAAGGCTTTCGTTTAGGAGTTGCTTAAGAGGTTTTTTTCCAAATCCCCAATTCCAGTGACCCTCCACATAGGAACTGAATCTGCATGATAATGCAGTTTCTTCATCTCCCTGTCCCATGACGTCACTGTGCACTCTTCAATGAATCAATGATCTCCAAATTTCAGCCCACCCCTAAACCCTTAAAAACCTTTGCCCTAAACTCCTCACAGAGATATGGATTTGAGGTTTTAAGTGACCCTAAGATTAACCCTCTTTCTCCACTGCAACTTGGTGTCTTGGAGTACTGACTTGCCATGAACATCAGGCAATGGACCTATTATGGTTGAAATTCTACCTTGGTCCTGCTTGATCCAGTATCATTATTTTGCCTTCACCACCCAACCCAGGATGTATACTTCTTTCCCACCCATACCGCACCCCAATAGTTGATGGATTCTCCTGCTATCAGTATTTAAAGGCTAATTTAGCTAATTCAGAGGTCAACTGGTATTACAGAAAGAAGCTGGGTGGAGACAGGCTGCTTTCAGATAATATATAACATGTGCATGTTAATAATAACCTTCTAAAGGCAAATAGTCTGTGGGAACCATTTCTCCATCAGTGTAATGGTGGAGATTTTGGACTTGACAGTTGAGGGGGCCCAGACTCCAGCTGGTTGTGGGAGCAGAGATAACTGCTAGAAAGGCCACTTTCACCCTGAGGAGGTCCCTCCCCAGCCCTAATCATTTGAAATGGACGTCTTCACCTGCTAGTTTCCTTCCTGCCAAGTTCTGGGAATGTTGATGCTATCTTGCCAAAAGCCTTTCAGGTCTCCTTAATTCTCATTGGTCTAGTCATATACTTGGCTTTAGAACAAAGAGGATTTCAGTGCCTGTCAATGATGATCTCCTGTGATCTAGCAGTTCTGAAAGATGAACTTGCCAAAATGAGAAAATTAAAAGAGAAGTGCCCTATGTAGGAGAAAAATTATGCATTAAAGTGCTAAGTACCACCCAAGAGATAAGTAGTAAGCATAAGTACTCAAAGACACTTACAGTATCTTAACTTTCACATAGAAAAAAAAAATTGTGCAGCTTTTAAACTCCCTCAGTTTTGCATTTTCCGAGGTAGAAGCTGTGTGAAAAGAGTGATATTGCCTATGGTGTTCGGAAGCTGACTGGCAGTGACATTAGGCAGCAGTCTCCTGTGAGAAGCACAGCTCCCACTCAGACAGGGTGAAGAATGGCAGAGAAAGGCTCCAGGAAGTGAGGCAGGACATATGGAGATGCTATAAAGGTTAAGTGGGAAAGCACCACTGAGAAGTTCAAATACTACTACAAGCAACACAGGCTTACCAGCTCATTTATTGGGTGTGTTGGCATGTGCACACTGAGAGCTCCCAGGGCTCCTGCAGCATAAAAATCAGTATAGGCAAGAATCCCCTTCCTCCCTCTTTTTCTGTTCTTATAAATTGGAAAATATAAGGCCCATATCATTCTGTTGTTCCCAAAAAGTCCTAACTATCCAAAATGATTAAAAGCAAAGAGTCATTCACTCATTCAGTGAAATGAATAGAGAAGAAAATGAAAGGATGGGGATTGGGGAGACAGATTTAACCAATTTTCACATATTCCAGAATGATCTTTATGCCTGCCCCTCATGTAGATGTAATATGTGAACACGGCTGAAAGAGATATTTTTATTTCCCATTAACATATGTATGGAGCTCTGCTTCACATGATTAATGTACATGTATATGTCTGAAATCAGTCAAATGAGTTATAATGAAACTTCATTCCCAAAGGGCTTGTTCATTGAGTTATTAATGTATAAAGAAAACAATGTTAAAATGCAAGCCTTAGGAAAATAAAAACAATAGCTTGAGTTTTTGCAAGATCGGCATGCTATTCACTTTTGCTCAGTAGTACTGGTTTCTCAAAATTAATAATCATCAATTGCAAGAAAGAAATAATTCAAGTTTTTTAAAAGTCTTGACTAATGACTCAATTTTTACAAAGCAGAGAATAAGTTGTATGGTTTTTAATAATCTTTTAGACTTAGCATCTGAGTATTTTTTCAATTAAGAAACAACATTTTCAAGGAAAATTCAACTGTGTCAGTAACTCCTAATGACTACTATACAATTAAACCAGATTAATGATTTGGTCTCTCTTTTCTAATAAATGACTTAGAAAAGTTTAATTTCCTAGAATGTCACGTAAGACTATTTCCATGTATTTTTCTATTAATCAAACATTGAAAATCCAAATGTATGAGTGCATAGATAGCTGATGTTAAATTGGTTTTAAAATGAAGTACATTATTTCTCTGGTCCAAAAGCTATTACTGAATTCTACAGAGACGTCTGTGATTGTGTTTGTAAGCATAACTATAATGGTTTCTGAAATATGATTTAAAAATCAATATCTAAAAGAATTTTAAATGCATACTTGGACATTATTCATCCTAGAGTTTGTAGAAAAATCAAAGGCATACTCTTTCAAAATCAAAATTATATTTTCAATTCTGTCTGCATGATTTGATTGCATAGGAATAATACTTAGATTTAACCAATTTAGAGGAAGAACTAGATAATGAAAGAATATTAAACTTGAGTAGCTTAGCCTTCATCTTCTATAGCTAGAACTTGGTGTCTTAGCAATATAAGTCTACCAGAAATATTGACTAACAAAGAAATTATTATAGTAAAAATGAACTATAAGTTTATTTTAACTTAATGTGCCTGAAGAAATACAGGAAAAAGAACTATTATGAATGAGTTCAATATTGTTGTTCCCTAATTATATAATACTTAGCTCATTTTGCCAAGGTATGTTTGCAGAAACAGAATGATGACTTAATATTGTACAGATTAAATCCATGAAGAACAATTGCTAAATAATAAAGCAAAAAATAAATATAAAAATTTTTTGTTGGCTGGGCGCAGTGGCTCACGCCTGTAATCTCAGCACTTTGCGGGGCTGAGGTGGGCAGATCACAAGGTCAGGAGTTCGAGACCAGCCTGGCCAAGATGGTGAAACTCCATCTCTACTAAAAATATAAAAATTAGCCGGGTGTGGTGGCGGGTGCCTGTAATGCTAGCTACTCGGGAGGCTGAGGCAGGAGAATTGCTTGAACCAGGGAGGCGGAGGTTGCAGTGAGCCGAGATTGCGCCACTGCACTCTAGCCTGGGTGACAGCAAGACTCCGCCTTGAAAAAAAAATTTTTGTTGTTGTTTTAAAGTCCCTAGGAATTTTAGAATACATCCTAAATGAACAGCTATAAATATATTTTGCTTTAGATAAGGTTTTTCATGTTTCTTTTTAGGAAAATTATTTTTTGAAAAAATAATTTATAATTATACATTACTTTAAGATTTTTAATTCATGCTCTGATATATAAGTAGATTATGACTAAATGAATTGACACATTAATCTGGTCCATGACATATCAGGCTATAGTTGATTCACCACTCATTACAGTTTCATCTTTAGTCTACGGTCAAATCTAAACCCAACTTTCTTCAGAGGGAAGAAGTATTGAGAATTGTATTTTTATATATTTATAATACTTAAATGTTTAACATTTCTAAATTTCATTGAAATGATAAATTTTGTTGATTCTCTGGCACTTCAGAACTTACAATTTAATATTTTTAGGCATATTCTTGAAAATTATTTATAATTTGTTGTGCTTTAGTTTAGTTTTTATTTTATTTTTGTTTATTTTTTTGAGATGCAGCCTTGCTCTGTCACCCCGGTGGCACAGGCTGGAGTACAGAGGCTCCATCTCAACTTACTACAACCTCCACCCCCCAGGTTCAAGCAATTCTCATGTCTCAGCCTCCCGAGTAGCTGGAATTACAGGCATGCACCACCACATCCAGCTGATTTTTGTATTTCTAGTAGAGACAGGGTTTCACCATGTTGGCAACTCGGGTTTCAAACTCCTGACCTCAAGTGATCCGCCTGCCTCGGCCTCACTAAGTGCTAGGATTATAGGCGTGAGCCACCATGCCTGGCCTGTTTTGTTTTTAGAAACAAGGCTCCACTTTGTGGCTCAGGTTGAAGTGTAGTGGTGCAATCATAGTTCACTGCAGCCTCAAACACCTGGGCTCAAGCAATCTTCCCTCCTGCGCCTCCCAAGTAGCTGGGACTACAGGTGTGTGCCACCATGCCTGGCTAATTTTTTTTTTTTTTTTTTGGTAGAGACGGGGTCTCATTATGTTGCCAAGGCTTGTCTCAAACTCCTGGCCCAGGGCTCTGGGATTACAGGTGCTAGCCACTGTGCCTGACCTATTGTGGTTTTAGTAGGCATTTTTTCATGATCTCATAAGAACTTCATATAGAACTTCATAAGTGTTGATTAGAAAAGGCAATTACAGAAATACATCATTTAGAAATATATAGTGCACAGAAAAAAATGAAATACATAAATATATCACAAGGAATGTACAAGGTCTCATATCTGTATGCAAACTTGAAGCATAGGGAACTACCTCCTTAGAGTAACTTTCCAAGAACTGTGAAGCCACTGCCAGACCACCACTGGCCCACTGGGCAGCAAAGGAGGGGCTGTGTGCAAGAGAGAAGCCAAGGACAATTCAGCCCAATGATGCTAAGAAGACCTGGACACACTTAACTACAAACTTTCAACCACTAAATCCCAACCGAGACGGGAATGCTCCCTCTTCTTGGCTGTCTATACCCCTCAAGCTGCATTTTATCCATCTGCCTTCAAAATGGCTGTTGAGGCCAGGTGCGGTGGCTCACTCCTGTAATCCCAGCACTTTGGGAGGCCAAGGTGGGCAAATCACCCGATGTCAGGAGTTTGAGACCAGCCTGGCCAATATGGCAAAACCCCATATCTAACTAAAAATACAAAAATTAGCCGGGCGTGGTGGTGGGCGCCTGTAATCCCAGCTACTCAGGAGACTGAGGCTGGAGAATGGCTTGAACTGAGGAGGCAGAGGTTGCAGTGAGCTGAGACGGTGCCACTGCACTCCAGCCTGGGCGACAAGAGCAAAATTCCATCTCAAAAAAATAAAAATAAAAATAATGCTGTTGGCTGGGCGTGGTGGCTCACACCTGTAATCCCAGGATTTTGGGAGGCCGAGGCGGGTGGATCACGAGATCAGGAGATCGAGACCATCCTGGCTAACACAGTGAAACCACATCTCTACTAAAAAATACAAAAAATTAGCCAGGCGTGGTGGTGGGCGCCTGCAGTTTCAGCTACTCAGGAGGCTGAGGCAGGAGAATGGCATGAACCTGGGAGGCAGAGCTTGCAGTGAACCGAGATTGTGCCACTGCACTCCAGTCTGAGTGACAGAGTGAGACTCCATTTCTAAATAAATAAATAAATAAGGCTGTTGAGTTAACCTGATTTCAGATCAATAAATTGTTAAGAAAGAAACATGCTGTTAGAGGTTTTTACACTGTGCGCACATATAGGGACAATGCTGCACTGATTTTCATCTCCACAGGCCTTTCCCTTGGGGCCAATTCCCTCATGAGCCCTCTAGGCTGCCTAGCCAACAAGTATACATGTAATTTTTCTCAGCAGAGCTCCAGAGTTTGGTCTATCTATTTTTAATGTTCCTGAGGATTAATTTATGACAGCTCTTGAAATTCAATGAGTCCCAGCTCTGAATCATGTTGAGGGCCGTGGGTGCAGAACACAACGCTTCAGGAACCTACCTAGAGCTGGAAATGCTACAGTTGTGTTTTAGAATATAGCATATACATGGTTCTTTTGGCAGTCACATGTCTTTTAATCTAATGAAAGCAGAAAAGTGCTAGCTGGAAATAACTGAATCTGCAAAGCTAGCTAAGATGATTCAAATCTGACAGAAACACTTCACCATGACCCCAAGCCTGTCCTGAGACAGCTTTGCATTTTATTGAATTAATCATTAATGTTGCAGCACCTCTAGTTTTATTCCATCATTAGAATGACATCACTTGGAAGAAGTAAAGAAGTTGCTATCAGATTAAGTGGACCAAGACAATCAATTGAAGTTTCTTAAAGGTGAAAAGATGGCAAAAATTCTTGTCCTTAGCTTGCTTACAAGATTTCCATTTGCCCACATACATACTATATATTATTTTCAATACCCCCCACGCCCATCACTTTTCATATTCTCTACAGCAGGTTCTGTATTTTCATGGCAAATAAACTCACAGTTGTTCCACAAACTCGAATTTCCAGGAAAATCATATAAAACAGTAATAGAAAAAGGATAAAAAATTTATATCTTTTCAAATCATTCTTCTTACTTTGTATCTTCTAAAAAAGAGAAACATTTATCCATTCATTTATCCTCATATTGAAAGGGGGAGTAAGATGTGCTCCCTTTTGCAAGGAGCTCATAATTTACGAAAGCGGTTTTTAAAATGTGGGTTAGTAATCTCTTTTGGATTTCAATGAGAACCAAAACGCTTACTGGGAAAATGAACATACCCATATAAAACTTTGAATATAAATGTTTAGGGAGTTGATAACCACCTGTGGCCCATCTATACAGCCCATGTTATGAACTGAATGTTTATGTCCCCCTAAAATTTATATGTTGAAGTTCTCACCCCCAATGCGATGGTATTTGGAGATGAGGGTTTTGGGAGGCAATTAGGGTTAGAGCAGATCATGAGGTTAGGCCTACATATCAACAGTGCTTGAAACCACAAAAAGAGAAATGACCAGATAATATATTTTTCCTGTTGAAAGAACACTACCACCTCCTTGCCAAAGGAATCAAACCTGAGTCTGATCAAGTACTTGAATCCAGTTATGAATTTGCAGGCAATAATGAGGACAGAGATAATTGTTAAACTGAACAATGAGTCTTATGCAGTCAACAACTGTGGGAAACTCTATTGGTCAAAAAGTGCTAGTTTTGCAATAGAAAAATTGTAAAGAAAGTAAAGGAATAGGAAAGGAATCTGTAGGCCAGGTGTGGTGGCTCACACCTGTAATCCCAGCACTTTGGGAGGCTGAAGCGGGCAGATCGTGAGGTCAGGAAATCGAGACCATCCTGGCTAACATGGTGAAACCCCGTCTCTACTAAAAATAGAAGAAATTAGCTGGGCATGGTGGCACGTGCCTACAGTCCCAGCTACTCGAGAGGCTGAGGCAGGAGAATCGCCTGAACCCGGGAGGCAGAGGTTGCAGTGAGTTGAGATCGTGCCACTGCACTCCAGCCTGGACAACAGAGCGAGACTCTGTCTCAAAAAAAAAAAAAAGAAAAGAATAAGAATCTGTAGACTAAAAAAGACATATCAAATTATAAAATGGGGAATATTCAGTGATAATATCTAAGGATGAAAATTTGTTTAGGTGATAGTACTATAAATAAGTGTGAGGAAGTAATTATTAGAAGTCAGGCTAGTGGTTACTTAAGGCAGATATGAGGGAGCTGTGATTGCAACAGTGGGGGCTGGAAATGTTCCATTTCTTGATTAGTTGGCTGAGTGGTAGCTACAAGAATATTCTCTTATGTGATTTATTAAGCTACACATTTGTTTTGTATGTTTTTCTTTACCTTGTGAATTTGACTTTTGGTTTCTTTTGTTTTTTGAGAGAGGGTCTCACTCTGGTTATTGGCTGGTCACAATCATAGCTCATTGCAGCCCCAAACTCCTGGGTTCAAGCAATCCTCCCACCTCAGCCTCCTGAGTAGCTGGGACTACAAGCACACACCACCATGCCCAGCTAATTTTAAAAAATATTTGTGGAGACGTAGCATCACTATATAGACCAGGCTGATGATCTTGAACTCCTGGCCTCAAGCAATGCTCTCACCTTGATCTCGAAGCACTAAAATTACAGGCCTGAGCCACCACTGCCCAGCCTGAGGTTGATTTTTTAATTCAAGGGCAAGACTTGCACTTACCCCCACTAAATTATATTCATCTCCTGTCTCTGGATTCTTAAGATGCCTTTGGATTCTCATGCTACCCAACATGATTGTTATTCTTCTTGGCTTAATGCTATCCACAAATTCAGGGGCAAAGTATCTTCACCAAAACAACGAATTAAAAAAAGAAGTTGACAACCCAAATTCTAGATCTTGATTTGGGTGGTGCTTGCACAGGTGTATATATTCATCAAAACTCACAAACTCTACACTGAAAATAGGTCCATGCCTCCCTCATGTTTGCTGGTTTGATTTGCTTTCCTTTCCTGACAGCAGGAGTCATTCATTGTGACTCATCCACAATCATGCAAACAATCAGCTGAAGATGAGGGAACCACTTGTTGGAAGGAACCTAAGGCTCTGCATGACCATTTGGGGTACAGCTACTTACTGACTGGGAATGTTTACCTACAGCTTTTAGGTGAGAGAAAAACAAACTTCTTTCATTTTTAAGCCACAATATTGTCAGGGGTATTTGGAACAGCAGCATAGTCTATTACTCTAATAACTCAATTGCCTTCAGGAGCCAAGCAAGGAACAGAAATATACAAAGAGGCCAGGTGCGGTGGCTCATGCCTGTAATCCCAGCACTTTAGGAGGCCGAGGCAGGCAGATCACTTGAGGTCAGGAGTTCAAGACCAGCCTGGCCAACGTAGTGAAACTCTCATCTCTACTAATACAAAATTAGGTAGGCGTGGTGGCACTAGCCTGTAATCCCAGCTACTTCGGAGGCTGAGGTGGGAGAATCACTTGAACCCAGGAGGCAGAGGTTGCAGTGAGCCGAGATCATGCCACCACACTCCAGCCTGGGCAACAGAGTGAGACTGTCTCAAAAAAAAAAAAAGAAATATATAAAGAGGGCCAGGTGTGGTGGCTCACACCTGTAATCCCATATCCCAGCACTTCGGGAGGCCAAACCAGGTGGATCACTTGAGGTTAGGAGTTCAAGAGCAGACTGGCCAACATGGTGAAACCCGGTCTCTATGGAGAATCACTTGAACCTGGGCGGCAGAGGTTGCAGTGAGCCGAGATCATGCCACTGCACTCCAGCCTGGGCAACACAGTGAGACTTTGTCTCAAAATCAATCAATAAATAAAGTAACAAAGAGGCAGGAGTAAGACACTGAGAACTGTGGTGAGTTAGTACATACTGTCCTAAAAGCACTCAAAAAACTGTAATTTTTTTAAGCATTCTGTACTGAAAACAAAATGCAGAGTCAAATTCTACCTGATGGCTATAGTTTGCAAACCTAGGTTAATCAGGACAACTGGAGTAAGATTATTCTTCCAGCTACAAATTCATGTAATTTTCTTGTACGCATTTCTTCTCTTTGTATAGAAGTACGTCATAAGAGACCTAAGCAAATGACTTATTAAAGTACACGTTTTCTTGATTAGGATATAACCTAAGCTGCTATCACATGGAGACTTAAAAATGCAGTGGCTCAGATAAAATGCAGGCCTATTTCTCTTTAACATACAACATGTTGGGGGAGATAGGTGTTTTTTCTTCATGTGGCCATCCAGGGACTCGGGGACCCTTTAAGCTGTTGCTCCACCGTCCCCTGGGTATTGTTCTGACTACTTGGTTGATGTTCTCTCACCACTTTCAGACTGCAGAACAAGGAAGGAGAAAGTGGAGGGGAGCAATCCAGGGACCAGACTGATGGCTCCTTCTTACACCCCATTAGCCAGAACCTAGTCATGTGGCCGCACCCAGCCACAGTGGAGTGCAGAAAGTGGAGTCTCTATATAAGCCATCATGCTCCCAATTAAAACTCAGTGGGTGCTTTTAATAAAAAGATGGGGAGAATGTTTATTGGGGAACAATTAGCAGTCTCTGCCACATATTCACTAGTCTAATAAGTTTCTGGATGATCTGACGATATATTCTTCAACAATCTGCTGGATTCTTGTTCTTCACTTTTTATTAGGAGCAAACTTTGAATAACCCATTCTAGACCCTCACTCAGAATCATTGTCAGGTTCATCAGTCTTACTTTGCAGAAATGAATGCTTTTTGCTTTAGAAAACTGGGGTTCACTTTTATTTTTTCCTATCTCCCTAGAGCACTCACCCCTCAGGATTCTTCAGAGATCAATACCTTGGTGACTTCCGTCTCAACCACTCCTGGTGCCATGGAATATCATTCTTACAGGTCATGCGACAGAAAAATAAAAAAGTAAAGGAAAGAAATGAAACTATTCCAACTAGTCTAGTGAATAGGCAAAAACTAAGAGTGTTAGGAAATTTAAAAGGGTAATTAAAAAAAATTATTTTTTTTTGAGATGGAGTTTTGCTCTTGTTGCCCAAGCTGGAGTGCAATGGCATGATCTGAGCTCACTGCAACCTCCACCTCCCTGGTTCAAACGATTCTTCTGCCTCAGCCTCCCAAGCTGGGATTACAGGCACCTGCCACCACACCCGGCTAATTTTTGTATTTTTAGTAGAGATGGGGGTTTCACCATATTGGCCAGGCTGGTCTCGAACTCCTGAGCTCAGGTGATCCACCTATTTGGGCCTCCCAAAGTGCTGAGATTACAGGCGTGAGCTACCACGCCTGGCCAAAATTCATTTTTGAGAGTTTAGCTACATCAAGACAAGGCTTCAAGTCATTTATTAAACAATGGATCATGATTTTTATGTCAATCTTCTTTACACACATGCATCCATAGGGTTTTGTTTTATTTTATTTTACCATCACTCAAGCTAACTAGAATTGCGAACATCAGCTTCTCTGAATAATCACTATGAAATCTTCCAAAAGAAAGGCAAGGGCTATAATCCTAGTCTAAATTTTTGGCAGTCCTCCCAATTAAGTGTCAAAACAATCACTGCCTTCGGGATAATGATTCTTTATTTTACTGAAGAGCCTTTTTAGTGGTTGATTCTGAATAATTATATATCATGCTTGACTTTCCTTGCATATAATATGAATTTTTTTTTATTCTCTATGGTAACTGCTAAAATATTTCAAGCTGATTTCTTTTCTCTCTTAAGTACATATCTAGTTTTCTGGGGCAGGAGGAATCCGGAAATATACAAAGGCAGAGTTAGTACAGGAAGTTTAGGTTAAAAGAAACATACACAGTCATCCTTCAGTACATGCAGGGGATTGATTCCAGGACTCCCATGTATACCTGTGCATACTTTGTGGAAGGTAGATACGGAAAGTCAGCCCTCAGTATATGTGGGCTTAGCATCCCATGAATTCTGTATTTTTCAACATGTTTGGTTGAAAAAAATCTGTGCATATGTGGACACCTGCAGTTCAAACCCACCTTGTTCCAGGGTCAACTGTATTTCAAGCTTCATCTCTCAAAATCCCCTCCACATTTCAACCACATTGAGTCCATTTGCTTTTTCCTGAAACACATATACATTGTTACACCCTGTGACTTTCATGGTGCCCTTTATTCAACAGGGAATGTCTGTCTTCCCCTTTCATTCTCAGACTATTGATCCTCATTCATCCTTTATTGTCAGCTCCAAATCCACCTCCAGCACGACGTTTTCCCTACTCATCCACAACATAATCAAGTGTTTCTGTTTCAGCTAGCAAATAGCTGCCCATTAACTTTTCAAAGAGAGTGTATGCAAGTGAAATTTTTTTATTTTTAAAAAACTTCATAGTTTTTACATTTATACTACACCCAAAATTATTCTTTTTCATCAGACTACCACTTCTGTGGTCGCTATCTACTGGTATCATTCCTTTCCTGAAATTTAGCCATAAGGTAAATCGATTGTCCTAGAATAGCAAGAAACCCCAGGCTAGCCGATTGAAAATACCAGGGTCTAGCAGACAGCTCAGCAGGAGAGCATTTCGGTTCCTCTCCAGTCCTATCCTTGATTGGCTTTGCACCCATAGAAACAGGTCCCATAAGCATCCTAAGGGACATTAGATCACTGTCTCTGTGACTCTGCCCAGCCACCTGGGAAAGGAGGAAGCCTTCTAGAGAAGTCTGCAAAGCCATGGCTAGGGGGTAGAGTTGATGGATGACAACCAGCTAAGCTGACCTAGCAACACACTTTCTACTTCTCCGGGACTGTTTTCCCCATGCTATCATATATGACCCAATTAGGTCTGTGCTTTTGCTCAAATTATTTGCTTCTCAATGTATTTAGAAAATTATAATGTTCATTTGCTTTTGCTTCTATCAGTAAAGAATACTTACTCATTTAGAGCTCTATTTGGTTGGTGCTGATCATATTTGATAACATTCACAAAATGACTTGTTTATATTCATTTTCTCATTTCTTCCAACCCATAATAACTCCTTGGGGAGGGACAACATCTGCTCCTTCGAGATGAATAGCTTCAGCCTTCCGGATGGTTTCTCCAGGCTTCAGACTCCAGGGAGATCAGCACTCCCCAGTTCTTTTGGATTCCCCAGATTTCTGCACAGAAGTTTATGGAAAACAGAATTGTAATGCTGAGGTGTTGATTAGCTATCAGAAACCTGTGAAAGAGAAAAAAAATGAGCCTAAGATATTGAAAAAGAAAAAGAAACAAGGAAGATTTACAAAAGATTTCAAAGACCTTTAAAATCAATAGTAAATTACCTCCTCAGGGATTAAAAATTCTATAATGAATATTAAATTTTTTCTGCTCCCAAGTGTTTAGTGTCTTTACTGTTAAAATATTAATATTGTGTTTTCCTGGAATGAGACTAACTTTTAAATTCCAGGCATTTAGATTTAGAATTCAATACACAGCTTATTAAAGTGTGGGAAGTATTAATGTAATTCTCTAATGTTCTTATAACTATGTCCCAAAGCCCTAGAGCACATATGCTATATGGGCCAATAAATATCCAAATTTCATAATGCATGTCATCACCATAGGCAATTAGAATAAAAAAAAATGATTCCCTTTCTGATGCTAACATGACATTGGACATTTAACAAACATTCATTGAGGGCCTACTGAGAATGGAAAGAAGGTAGGGAGGGGGGTAAGGATAGGGATGAGAATGCAAGTAAGGGGAGCAGAAGCAAGGAAATGACCAAAACACGGTACAGGTTGAGTACCCCTTATCTGAAATGCTTGGGACAAAACGTGTTCAGGGTTTTGGATTTCTTCGGATTTCAGAGTATTTGCGTATACATGAGATATCTTGGGGATGGGACCCAAATATAAACACAAAATTTGTTTATGTTTCATATTAGACCTATACACACAGCCTGAAAGTAATTTTGTACAATTTTTTTTTTTTTTTTTTGAGACTGAGTCTTGCTCTGTCGCCCAGGCTGGAGTGCAGTGGCACAGTCTCGACTCACCGCAATCTCCACCTCCTGGGTTCCAGCGACTTTCGTGCCTCGGCCTCCTGAGTAGCTGAGACTACCGGTGCGTGCCACCATATCCGGCTAGTTTTTTTATTTTTAAAAGAGGCGAGATTTCACCATGTTGGCAAGGCTGGTCTCGAAATCCTGGCCTCAAGTGATCCGCCCGCCTCAGCCTCCCAAAGTGCTGGGATTACAGGCGTGAACCACTGCATCCAGCCAATTTTTGTACACTATTTTTAGGAATTTTGTGCATAAAACAAAGTTTGTGTACATTGAACCATCAGAAAGTAAAGCTGTCACTATCTCAGCCACCATGGACAGTCTGTGGTTGTTTGGGATTACCATCATTCCTGACTTTTAATTTATATGCTACTGATAAGCAATCATTTTCTTACACTTATTCACACATAAGTACTTAACAGAAAAAAATTTACCATTATTACAGTTAGAAAAAATGTGTTCAGTGTAACCACGCAGCACAGGAGCATCATCAGAATACCTGTATCAGCTGTTAAACCAGCAGCAACAGACCTGGTGTGGTGGCTTGTGCCTGTAATCTCAGCACTTTGGGAGGCCGAGGCAGGTGGACCACTTGAGATCAGGAGTTTGAGACTCACCTGGCCAACTTGGTGAAACCCCATCTCTACTAAAAATACAAACATTAGCTGGGCATGGTAGCATGCTCCTGTAATCCCAGCTATTCAGAAGGCTGAGGCAGGAGAATAGCTTGAACCTGGAAGGGAAGGCAGAGGTTGGCTGCAGTGAGCCAAGATTGTGCCACTGCACTCCAGCCTGGTGACAGAGCAAGACCCTGTCTCAAACAAAAAAGAAAAGAAAAAAAAAGCAACAACAGATAACAGTAGGCTTTTGGTCTCCACATATGATGCTGTATTTTGATTTAAAGGTTACTAAACATTATATTTTACTTTTTTAAATGAGAAGAAACATCAGAAGTAGTTGAGGGACAAGGAAGTGGGTCTTCTAGGGATAAGGAGATATTTGGCTGGGTGGCTTTTTTTTTTTTTTTTTTTGAGACGGAGTCTTCCTCTGTCGCCTAGGCTGGAGTACAGTGGCGTGATCTCGGCTGACTGCAACATCCACCTCCTGGGTTCAAGCAATTGTCCTGCCTCAGCCTCCCGAGTAGCTGGGATTACAGGCACCCGCCACCATGCCCAGCTAATTTTTGTATTTTCAGTAGAGACACGGTTTCACCTTGTTGGCCAGGATGGTACTGATCTCTTGACCTCGTGATCTGCCCGCCTTGGCCTCCCAAAGTACTAGGATTACAGGCGTGAGCCACCACGCCCAGCCTCTGCTGGGTGGCTTTTTAAAATGTTTCCTCCGGAGTCATCTGCCTCATTAGCATTGGTTTTTGTCCTAGAAGTCTCTCTTTGATGTTATAACTGGCATGATTTCTTGCTTTGTTATGAGTGCACCCTCCTCTAGTCCTTCAACAAATAAGCCCATCACACATTTTCACCATGTCATCTAGAGGCGTGAGCCACTGTGCCTGGCCCTGCGTCTTTAGTCACTGTGTTCCAAGCCTTGGAAACAGCATATACAGCATCATTCATGCCAAACTCCTTTTAAAAACCTTCTACACTCACGCCTCTGTTCAGTGCTGCTAGTATGCTTTCCAAGAAAGTGTTCTTATAATTACTCTTCATTTGATATTTGGTCACATAGCTGAATTAATGAAGTCACATTTTTGGGGAAAGTATATGGCATAAATGATATTTTTTATGAGAATTTCAGCAGGAGAATGAGCAGGACAGTGGTCAAGGAATAACAATATCTTGCAGTAGTCATTCAGCCCAGCTTTTCTGCAGTGAGCACTAACCAACCACTGGTACAAAATGTTTGTGATACTAGTCAGAAAAGACATCCCTGGCAATCCATGCCTTTTTGTTAGCATAATAATGGACTAGTAAGAAATTCATTTCTTGAAAACAGCCAAGGATGCAGGCTTTTGCCTATCACAGCAAGTTTACCCTTATGCGTGCTGTCTGCATTAGCACATCCCTGCAGTTATTCCATCCTTGGCATCCTTAATTCCTGTAGGGGCTGTCTCATCAGCTGCAGTCAGTGTCTTTCTGGGGCAATAATACTAAAGCAGTGATGTTTCATCAGCATTATAGACTTGTTCTGACGTCAGATTTTAATCAGCCACGACCTTGGCAAACTTGTCAATGAATTTCTCTGCTGGGGAGAATCGCTTGAACCTGGGAGACAGAGGTTTCACTGAGCCGAGATCTCACCATTGCACTCAAGCCTGGGTGACAAGGGCTAGACTCCCTCTCAAAAAATAAAAAATAAAAAATTTCTCTGCTGCCTCATGATCAGCAGATGCTTTATTACAACTAAAATCTTTAACAATTTAATGCTGTGTTTTTTTCTTAAATTTCTTCAGACTGTTGAATATCACAGTTCCCTTCAGTTTTCAGTTCATCATGAATAGTTCTTTTCTTGTTTCATGATCAGTATACCATTAAGTGGCATGTGTTCACTGCAAAGCTGACACATCCACTCTTTCAATACATGATCAAAATCTGCATTTTTAGCTTTATGCAATGTTTTCACATTTTTCATTAACTTCTATTCATCACTTTCAGCATAGAACCTCAACAGTGTATCCTTCTGATTCTTCAGGTCATATATGACGGTCATTCCTATCCCATTCTCTTCCGTAAGATGTTTCACATACTCTGTCCAGTTTCTCCAACAACTAAAATTTCTGTGCTATAGATGAACATAAATGCTTCCTCTATTTCTTATCATTGTTACCCACGGGGTAACTCCAGGCCCTTTTGACATTTTAAATAATATTTTTATACCATGGAGCAGAAAATAAGCAAACAAACAAACAAACAAAAAACACAGTGAGCAATGCACTTGACCCAATGTGGGGCATCGTGGGGAACCTGACATTGAAGAGTCCAGCCTGCACATGTGCCATTTTATTATCCTATGTGGGCATGCCTGCATAGGGAAATCTGTGTGTGCATGAAAAAAAAATCACAGCTGATGGGGGCTGCAGGGGTCTTCTTTCTAAGTAAACTGTGTGTTGTATACCTGTGTCTTGACTGTGACCCATCACATAGGGTCAGGAATGGAATCTTCCACGTATGCCATCAGGTCAGCACTCAAAAACATTCAGATTTTGGAGCATCTCAGATTTTGGATTTTTTGATTAGGAATGCTCAACCTGTACCTACGTTCAAAAGGTGTTTATAATCCCGTGAGGGATGGAAGGATGAATGGATGTAAAGGAAGGTGCCCTCAGTATGCTGACATTTGTATAGTGACAATAGAAATAGGCAGCCTCCTGTTTTTACATTGTAGAGTCACTTTTTATGAAACCTGGAATCCAGGGCTTTGTTGAACAGACTCAATTGAAGAGCTAAGACTAGTAGCTAAGTTTTTTTTCCTAGGGCTTGTAATGTTTCTAGCTCCCAATCAAAACACAGAAAGACTCCAAGTGAAAAAACAGGTTTCACTTGCTACTGCTTAGAGAGCTTTTTGAGCTCAAGAGTTCTTTGCACTTATAAGGAAGCTTTACAACTTGAAAGGTTGACAATATTGAGAATATAGGATCCAAGGTCAGTAGATGGAGTTTCATCCAACCTCCGTCACTTAGAAGACATAAAGCCTTGAGCATATCCCCTTCACCTCTCTGAGCTTCAAAGGAGGCAATGCACAAAAACCATTTATACATACCATAAAGGTAGAAACAAAAGTCAGTTGGTGTTACCATTGTTTGCTTATATGATGATGATTGAGACCATTCACCAAAATCACACACTACACCAGGGATAGAAATGACCCAGAAGGAATAGAAAATTTACTTCCTAATTAGCCTGTGCCTCTTTAACTGAGCTCTAGTCCACAGTTCTACTCTGTCCTGTAACTGTCCAGCTTCACTTCCTGTCACACCTCTCACACTCAGCCACTTTGGCCACTGCTGAAACATTACACATCCTTCAGCCCCTTTATGATTGTCTTAGCACCTTAAACCTACACTTCGTTTACCTCCCTAGAGTGACACCTTATTATATTATAAACTGTCCCCTCAGTAGACTGGCAACTCCTTGAAGACAGAGATCATGCATTATTTATCTTTGTACCCATGTCAGAGTAACTTGATAAACATGGATGTGGATTGCTGAATGAATGGATGGATGCTAGTACATAAGTCATAATTTCTGCCCACAAAGAAAGAATTGTGACGTACTCCAAAATACGTGCTTATGTGGATTTCCCCACACCACTATCACTCTGGATACTTTTTTTTTTTTTTTTGAAACAGTGTCTCTCTCTGTCACCCAGGCTACAGTGCAGTGGTACCATCATAGTTCACTGCAGCCTCAACCACCCGGGCTCAAGCGTTAATACAGTTTTATTTTATTTTATTTTCACGACGGAGTCTTGCTCTGTCACCCAGGCTGGAGTGCAGTGGCACAATCTCGGCTCACTGCAACCATCGCCTTCTGGGTTCAAGCAATTCTCCTGCCTCAGCCACGCGAGTAGCTGGGATTACAGGCACGCACCACCATGCCCGGCTAATTTTTGTATTTTTAGTAGAGACGGGGTTTCAGCATGTTGGCCAGGCTGGTCTCAAACTCCTGACCTCGTGATCCACCTGCCTCTGCCTCCCAAAGTGCTGGGATTATAGGCATGAGCCCCATGCCCAGCCAATACATTTTTAAATATCAGAATTATTGAGATACTATTCACATTCCATAAAGTTCAGCCCTTTAAAATGTACAATTCAGTGGTTTTCAGAATATTGAGTTGTGCATCCATTCCCACTATCAAATTGCAGAACATTCTCATCACCCTAGGAGAGTCCCATCCATTAGCCATCACTCCCCAGCCCCCTCACCCCAGCAACCACCCATCTACTTTCTATCTCTATATTTTTAATTGATTGCTTGCTATACAGTATACATAGCATTACATATGAGAATGCAACTCTTCTCTGGACAGAAAAGAAATAAACGCTGAGGCAGCTTTGATTTAGCATCGAAATACAGAATCAATCTGTAACCAGCTCTATGACCTCGGACAACTTGTTTAACTGGATTTAGTTTCTTCATAAGATAAAGAAGTCTAGAGGTGTGTAAGGACACCTTCAGGTTAAAGAACAAGCAAAAACAAAAAAGCCTTGGTGACAATTCCAGTGCTCCACCCTAGACAGCCTTTCCTGGGCTTCCGTGAGAAACAAATTTATACAAATAAGATTTCACACCACAGGTGCCGCGGCCACTGCCCTCCCCGCGCAGACCTCTAGAGATGTTTTCTCTTTTTCTTTTCTTTCTGGCCGTCTATTTATCTCTGGGCTGGCAAGGAGAGGGAGAACTGCAGCGCCCAGGAGCGGAGGCCGAACGCGCCGGTGCCCGGAGGAAGCCTCGCCCAGCGCGGACCGCACCCTCCCGCGACGCCCCCGGAGAGGCCGCCAGTCTCTGTGCCGCCGGCAGCGCGCGCCCCCGGCGTGGGAGGAGCGCGGCGAGCAGGGGCGGGGCCAGCGACTCCCGCAGCCAATCGGGGCGGCGGCGCGTCCTTGGGGGTCCGCGGCTCGCCGGGCGCGCACGGGGCGGGGCTTTGCTTGACCGTGGCGGTCGCCGGGCAGCCGAGCCCGGGCGCAGCGAGCGCAGCGCAGCGCGGGGAGCGCAGGCGGTGGCGGCACCAGGTCCCCGAGGCTCCAGAGCTTGACGCAGCGAAGTAGCCTCCGGCGGTGGCAACTACAGCGGCGGCGCCGGGGCGATGCTGTGGGTCTCGTTGGGCGCCAGTGTCCTGGCCTCTTCCTCAGGTACCCAGCCCCGCTCGCCCCTCGCCCCGGGGAACCGCAGCGCCCGGGAGGTAGCTTTGTGAGGCTGTGGGCTCCGCTGCCGGGGAGGTGGGCCGGGGAGCGGGTGGGTGGGGCCGGGCGGGGCTGTGCGGTCGGGGCCGCCTTCCCTCGGAGGAAGAGGGTGGGGACCGAGGGAAGCGGGCGGGGGTGGGAGCGCTGTCTCCGGGCCGCCGCTGATGGCATCCCCGGGCTCCGTCCTCCTCCTGCCTCCATGTGGGTTGAAAGAGGTTTTGTTCCAAGAGAAAGTTTGATGCCCAGACTTGAGGAGCCAGACTCGGGGGTCCCTGAGGTCCGCGCCTTTAAAGAGGCAGCTCACCCTGCCGTGTGAGCCCGTGCCCTGCGTGTGGGCACGTGGGAACCCGTACCCGAGCAGCATTCCTGACACGGGACCTTCCTTGAGAAAATTCCTCTGTGGGAATCCCCCTTGGGGAGGGGGCTTTGTGGAGATGGCACCCAGAGCCCGCACAGTGTGGGTTTTGCTTGAAAACAGTGCAGCAGGTAGTCAATGGCCCCTTGTTATCTCCCCGTAGAATGGACTCGACCAAGATCTATGCTCTAAGAGCTTCAAAAATTTAAATCTACCTTGCCGTCTAATTAAATATCCCCAAACACTAGTGTGTCCAAGGTGCCAATAATTACTCTGCCAATTCTTAATATTTTCTTATTGCCCATACTTTCACTTGGCTTTTGCAGTTTTGGAAAGGGTGCTGTGGGGCATACCAGAGTGGGTAGAAGTTATGGCTCACCTCTCAGGGTGATAGCCCAATGCAAAAAAAATACAGAACGCATGCCTGTCCACTCGAAGATAGGAGAAAGTTTCAGCCTTCAAAGCAAGACAGATTAGGTGGGGGTTATTTGCTTTACAAAACTTCCTCCAATGCAGAGAAGTGATGCTTAGAGTTAAAATTGAGTTTTACACAAGATTGTAGGAACACATCTATCATAAAGCTGCTCAGAGTAGAGGTAGTGACAGGTAGAGGTAGATATCGTATAGTCTTGCCATTAAGCAAATCTCAAAAAATCCATGTTAAATTCTGCATCATTCTCACTGATCACACGTGGATGCTCACATTTACATGTTTCCTTTCTTATCAAGACATATTCCTACCATAAGACAACTTCATAATTCCCTCAAAACACCTTAGCCAAGGCCATTTTGTGGTCCATATAATTTACCCCCATGCTAAAAAACGTATCTGCAAAAACATTTACATTTAAGGGAATTTCTCTAGTGGTGACACAGTAGTGTCCATACATTGAGCACATTTTATTCACCAGACATATGACTAGGTGTGGACATATATTAATACTTTAATTCTTGCAATCACTCCAAGGAGGTATTATTATTAGTTTCTCTATTTTTGAATTTAAAGAGTTCAGGTAATTTTGCCAAGATTATTGGGCAAGTAAGTGATAGAGGCAGGATTTGAACCTGGATCTGTTTGACTCCCTGCCCATGCTCTATGCTATCTCCCAGTTCTTCTTGAGAGTTGCCCTTATTGTAATGCAGTGGCAACATATGCTATCTCTACTGGCCTGGTGCATCAGACCCCTTTACAGAGTGTTTTCTCCCACTGGGAACCCCCACTGTGTACATGTATACTGAAAGGCAACACTGGCGGTCTGCAGACTCTCCCCATCCCATCCCCAGCATATAAATCAGATGGAAATATCCAAACATGTAAACCCACCTCATTCTTTCAGATGAGTTGGCCCCAGAAGACAGGTAACCAAGTGTTTCCCTTACTGGCACTTAAAGAGCAGTCTCTACCCTCTCAACCATCCAAGTCTATTTTAGCTCTGCATATGGAAGTACACCCCATCAGTTGGCAACAACACATCCCCTGCAGCGTTCACACTGGCACATTCGTTCTCTTGTACCAACTGTCAGAGAATTTCTGACCCGGGCCAGGCTACCTAAAAGGAAAGACTGAAATGAAGTCGCTGGGGAAAGTAGTATTAGTTCCAGGGAATCCCTGAATTCTCCCTGCAGGGCCCTAGGAACAGAAAGCAGGCCTTCTGGATAGTGGGAAATACCACGTATATGGTGCAGTCTATTTTCAACACTATTGAAATATGTGTTCACCATATAAAACTCCACCTGTTGTCTTGGTGATGGATGTAGCCACACACCTATTCCTGATTTGATACTCACTTTTTTTTTTTTTGAGACGGAGTCTGGCTCTGTGCCCCAGGCTGGAGTGCAGTGGCGCAATCTCGGCTCACTGCAAGCTCCGCCTCCCGGGTTCACGCCATTCTCCTGCCTCAGCCTCCCGAGTAGCTGGGACTACAGGCGCCCGCCAACACACCCGGCTAATTTTTTGTATTTTTAGTAGAGACGGGGTTTCACTGTGTTAGCCAGGATGGTCTCGATCTCCTGACCTCGTGATCCGCCCGCCTCGGCCTCCCAAAGTGCTGGGATTACAGGCTTGAGCCACCGCGCCCGGCGATACTCACTTTTATGTTAAAGTAGTTGTTGCTTGGCTGAATAGTATAAAAAACTGATGTCACAATTGTGACAGTTTTGAAGCTGTGCCTAAAAAATTATTTCTATTATAATCTACATCCATTGTTTTATAATTTCTCTTCCGTAGAGTTTTGTGTGTGTGTGTACGTGTGTGTGTTCTCTTCCTTGATATGGTTTTTAACTGTCTCTGGTTCTAAAATAATTTGCAGTAGTAAGCTTTAAAAAAAGTTCATTTTTGAGCTGTGACCATATGCTGCTTGGAAACGTATCCTTATAGTTGGCATTTTACTCATGTTACTCTTGTGCTAAGAATCTCAAAGTCCCATATGCATGCTTTGAGATTTCAAATGGACCCTCCTGTCTAAGTATTTCATTCTATTCTTGGTAGCAGTAGTAAGGTTTGAGTTTAGAATACAGATCCAGCACCTCACTTCTAATATCTCTAAACTGCCAAAAATCAAAGTAGCACCAACTAAAGTTGGGAAAGAAGAACATGAGGCTTTCTTATCACACTCTTACATCAGAATGGAAGGTGTACCCAAAACATTGTTAGAAATAAGAGTGAATAGACTTTTTTAAGTGGCTAGTGATCTGCAAAACTATGCCAAATTATTGAAATTGTAGTTTTTCTAAAGTTGTGCATTTGCAATACCTTATTAACTTAAAACTGTCTAGAATCAACAAACTTCCACTCTGTATGCTGTTCTCTTTCTAAAACTTCTTATTAACTAGTAATCCATCTTTATTTCTATGTTTCATCAAATTAAAAATGCCATCAGTTGTAAGACATAGCATTGTTTTTCTGCTGTACACAAAGAGAAAATTATTGACATTTCACTTCAAGGATATTCTTCCATGATAATGCATGAATAGGTCACACTAGTCTCGTTGCTTTCAAGTTTCCTTCATCTCTTCCTTGGGTTTCGGTACATTTTCCTGCCAGTGTTATTGGTAGCGTTGCTTGGGGTGTGACGGTTCACTTGCGTGAATCTCAGTAACAAACTGTAACATAGCTTCATTAACTTATGTGTTTCTTTATTCAGTCTGGTAAAGCATTTGGATCTTGCTTTGTAAAATGATATGGAAATGCCAAACAGAGACAAATGTTTCCTTTAGTAATAGAAGGTTTATGTCACACTGCTGTTTTGGTGCCTTCATGCATACACAGTAATGTCTCTTTGCAGTGCCAAATGATAGTGTAATCTTTTTGAAAACCATTTCAGTGGCAATTAAACAGAACACGTGCAGTGCCAACAATGCCCATAGCTCAGTAGAAGTGAAAACAGAGTGAATAGCTGTGACTAAGTTTATGCACATGCAGGGACATGACAGTTGTGCTGTGAGTACTGCCAAGTTGTCAGTAATTTTAACATACCATAAATGTTAAGACATATCTTGATTTCAGGGATGTTAAAATGTGAAAAAGTAATCTTATCAATGAAATATGGTAATCTGTGTTCACGTAGTTTCATGATCCCTAACCTGATTACATTTTTGTGTATTCATTCATTCATACAGTCATTCATGGTGTTAGACTTCAAGCTGCAGAAGGGCAAGGACTTTTTCTATCTTTTGTTCTCTACTATATACCAATAGCTTAAGACAGTCTGTTATACATAGTAAACCTGCTCAATAAAATAGATAGTAGAATGAGTGAGTAAATATCCTCCATGGAAGCCGTGGAGACACATTGAGAAGCTCACTACCCTCCTGTTGGTTAGAGTACATATTCTTAAAATTATGACGCTGACAGGAATGCCAAACGTGAAAAAGGCGAAGCAGTCCTTGATTTAATTTACAGGGTCCTATTCCAAATATGCCATTACAAAGCTACTTTAGGATAGAAGAAATTCCATTATATCTTTTATTCATCTTTACCACTGAAGGATTATATAACAACTTATATCTTGGTTCTGTTGTATGGTCTAAAATCAATTTCTTGAACTCTATACTTAGTACAATTTTACATACTTGTCCTGTTGTACATTTAACATCTACTAGAATTAACAGAGAAGTGTCTGTAGGCCTCTCTGAAGCAGAAACTCAGTGCTTGTGACCTTGCTTGGAAATACATCCCCAAGAATATATATATCTACTTAGGTACATTGCCCTAGAGTCCATTTTTTAACCCCCAAAATGGCTGTCTTTACATTTTCACATGTTACGAAGAAAAAGAGAAAGAAACCTTGCTGGGCAACACAGATCTCCATCTGCCAGTGCCTCTGCTTCCTCACTGCTGCCGCCTGCTCAGGCAGAGCGCACTTTTAGACCAAGGACAGGATGCTAGATGAAGATGCCAGCAGAAGGAATGGCACAGAAACTAGCTTAGCACCCTCTCTGAAGCAGTCCCAGGATCTAAAGCCAATTAGCATCGCCCAAATAACCCCACACTCAGTGTAAGAGCTACACCTGCAAAGACGCACCCAGCTTCCAGTCCAGTGAAATATGCGACCTCTGAACACGTATCTTACAAACTGAGGTCGCTAGTGGGTTCCAGCCTGCTAGCTCAGGGGAAGATGATATAGGCAGAGTGTCATTACTGCCTGTCCCCAAGTACGGTGAAGCAATGTGGCATGGTGGTGGGTGCTGTGAAGCGACATGGTAGATAGCTAGAGCTTGCTCTTTCATATAGTAGAAAATAATGGTTAATTAAATCTTTTTGGTTATTCACTAAAGGAACTGACATATAATTGCTTTTATTAAGTATTGTTAACGTGGGCCAGACAAGGTAATGTAATGTAAACGACAAAAAGTTTAAAACTTGTTTACTGAGCATAGAGGGTGGGATGAAAGAAAACCCAAATAATCTTAGCTGCCAATTCTATAATTATGTGGGATGTTTTAATAGTACCCAGGATTTGTTTTAACCAGGTATGGTAAAACATGCAGACACAGAAATGACTGTCATAAAGGAAGTTTATTATACTCAAGAGTCCCCTAGAAACCAGAGGTACAGCATGGTACGCCACGCAGGGGGCACACAGGGAAGCAGCAGGATCAGGCAGGAGGCAGGGGGAACAAGAAGTAATGTTGGCAAGAGCCTTACGGTGGTTTCCATGGGAAGGAATGAGCAAAGCAGGGTAAGCAGGTTCAGGATTGGTTAGTTTGCATCATTTTAGCAGGCTCTGAGGTACAGGGCTGTCTCTAGTTGTCTGCTACGTGGCCCTGGGGTGATTAGGGAAGGAGAATAGTGCTCCAGAATGAGTCTGATAATGGAGCTGGTGGGGTGTGGGCTCTTTGTTGGTTTGCATATGGAGAGGCGCTTGCAGGTGAGTCCCTTACTGTGTGCAGGCATTGGCTAACCCTGGGAGGGGCAGTCTGTCCAGGCCAGCAAGTCCCCAAGAGGTCAAAACATCAGAATATAGAGAATAAAATTCATGGTGGATGTATGGGGATTTTTGGAAAACAGTCAACTAATGAATTAAGCCTATGTACACATGGGGTATTTAGCCAAATGTGCAGTAGTGCCTAGTTTGGACTCTGACACGTGGTATTCAGTAAACATTAATTAAATCTGAGTTGTGGTGCCGGATGGTCCAACCATGCTAACACTCAGTTCTTGAGATATTGTAGTCAGGTGTGCAGTGTTTATCTTGAGAGAAAGAAAAAAGTGAGAAACCTGCGCTACATAAAGGATCCCCAGATGAAGGATGAACCCCACTCAGGACAAAAAAGGCAAAACACTTGACTCTTAAAACATTAGGGAACTCTGGCCGAGCGCAGTGGCTCACGCCTGTAATCCCAGCGCTTTGGGAGGCCGAGGCTTGTGGATCACGAGGTCAGGAGATCGACACCATCCTGGTTAACACGGTGAAACCCCGTCTCTACTAAAAATACAAAAAAATTAGCAGGGCGTGGTGGTGGGCGCCTGTAGTCCCAGCCACTCAGGAGGCTGAGGCAGGAGAATGGCGTAAACCCGGGAGGTGGAGGTTGCAGTGAGCGGAGATTGCACCACTGCACTCCAGCCTGGGCGACAGAGCGAGACTCCGTTTCAAAAAAAAAAAAAAAATACTTGGGAGGCTGAGGCAGGAGAATGGCGTGAACCCTGGAGGCGGAGCTTGCAGTGAGCCAATCGCGCCGCTGCACTCCAGCCTGGGTGACAGAGTGAGACTCCGTCTCAAAAAAAAAAAAAAAACACACACACACACACACACACACACCAAAACATTAGTGAACTCTTAAGCAAATACATTTTTAGCTATAAGGTCTTAAAATGTACAAGATAATTATATGTCTAGGGTAATTCCTTATCCACTGTGGATTTGGAATACCGACAAAAATAAGGAAACATGAAGGCTACATGCATCTTTTTAAAAGGGTGTTTCTCAGAGTAAATATTGGAGTTGCAAAGTAAATTGTGTGTTGCAAATTTTGTGCTCAGGAGCAGGCTTCTAAATGGAAGTTACTCAAAATAGCATGAAACATACTTTTCTTCTTGACTACATGTCAGTATTAATCAAATGATCAGATGATATATACACACATATGAAGTAATGATACTGGAGAGAATTACATGAAGGTAATTAACAAAATATGTGTTAGTGGCAAGCTTAGTCACAGAATGTTTAAAATGTACCTGTATTAACTCTGATGGACATGGGTTTAGACTCAGGCACTACTTATCATGATGAATGGCAGGAGTGCATGAAGGTGGGAGTGTTAGGGCTCACTGCTAAGTAAATTGAATGACCTATTGCTATGGTCAGCCTCATGACTTTATGTGGTTGGTTAATGATTATAGCACCTTTAAAGTCCTGTGACTTAGAATCTTGACCATGCATGTTAAGAAATATTAATGAAAGCATAAGCAAGAGGTCAATCTAATAATCTAAGAAGAGTAATTCCTTCATGGCAGAAACTCTGAGATTGCCCTCTCCTTACAGCTACTTTCACCTTGTAACCTTACACATATCTCCTTTGCATTGTGTAGGAGCTTATGCACGTTGATGGAAATTGTATTAATGTATTGCTGGAGCACAGCTGCTCTCCCATTGTGTTTCCAAACTGACATCATAACTCTTTAATTAAAGTGGCAGTGTTAGCCTCAAATGGCTGGCAAAACATTTCTGCCTGGCTAATGGTGTTGAACTGGGTTTGAGGTTGCTCAGGACAATCATTGGCTTTATCCATCCCAGTGAAGCATGTCTCTTAAGACAAATTTTTCAATCCAGGCTTTCATGTCTTTTAACCTCCAATTCCATACACAAATAAGGCCCATATACATGTGGAATATTTAGTCAAATGAGATAATATGCAGAAATACTCTCAGGCCCTTGCTTTCCTGGAGCCTTTTGTTTGTGTTGATACTTATAAGTGAAAGCCCGTAATGGTGAGGGTGGTGGGTGGAGGGGGCGGGCGAACAGCCTTCCTGGAGCTGTTGTAAGTTTGTGCATTCTATCTTAGCTTAAACCTTCATGAATTTGAATTGCACTGATTTGGGGATGGGGTGGGAAGAGGCAAACCCTCCTTATCTTTTTAGTCCTAGAGCCTAGCGTTGTGCCTGCAAGTGGTAGGAGCTTAATGTATATTGGTTGAATTTAAAAATGTTAGTTGATTGGTTGACACAGAAATTCCCAGCCTTCTTTGGCTTAAGGATTCCTATAAATTATGAATAAAAGTCCTTACAAAATACTCTATAATCTGATAGTTAAATGATCTAGAAGGAAGAATCAAGAACATAAAAACTGCTTTTTTAATGAATAGAAGCCATGAAGTTAAACTGGCCTTAACAAATTAAAATGTCAATTACAAATGACTGTTACTAAAATTCTATGATATTGGACTGAACACCAGACAGATTAAAATAAATAGAAATTCCATATTTAGATTATTTAGTGAACTTAATTTAAAACATACAAATGAACAATAGAGCTTTGAAGAAAGGATCAATTATTTAATGAAGTTTGCAAGACCAATAGAATAGCAGTTCTAAGAAGTAAAAACAGTAAGAAAGAGAATAATATACTTTTTGTCATAACCAAATAGTCCAATAAATTTCAGATAGGCCTTAGTGTTAAATGTTGGTGTGAGGGGGCAGGAAGGGGGGAAAAGAAAGAAAACAAAGTAATGTATTTATCCCAGATGTAAAAGCAGTTAATATTTTTTTTCTGAATATTTATGACATCTTACAAAAGACAGATGCATTGGAATGAAGAAAACTGAAAAGCATGTAAATAATGAAATATAGTAAGATAATTCTGAAAGGGAAAGTGACAAAAATGATAAAAACATGGCTGATGAAAACTACGGAAGATACGTAAGGAATTGAGATGAATATGGGATATATGGCATGAGTTCTCAGAATCTGGTTCATGGTGGTTGAGGGAGGTGAGCAGACATTTGGGACCTGGAAATACAAATGGAAGGTTCAGAGCACAAAACATACACATTTATTGCCGCCTCTTTAAGATGCAGCTTGTGCTTTGACAAAAATCAGATGTGATTTGAAAAGTTGAAATTCTGTGTCCACTGACCGTTTTTTCATTTGTTGAACTAGTAAAACAAAAATAACAATAACAGTCCTTGAACCACTACTAAAGAAGGTAAATTGTAGGGACTTTATTTAGAACCCACTGAGACAGAATTAAATATCAGGATTTTCTTATTTTACATTGATGCTTTTCCAGACAGTAGAAATAAATTCAACAAAAGTCTTTAGTCTGGTCACTCAGAGACAATGGTAGCACATTAGACAGTGTCTCTACCTTAGTTATATCTCTTGAAAACACACTTATCCAAAACATTATTAAGGTTTTGAAATTTGGTCTCAATCCCCAGGAAATGTTCACTTCAGCATTGTTTTTCTTATTTCTGTGAGAGCTGGAGGTTAAAACTGTATGAATCGTGCATGGAAATGAAGAATGACTTCTCTGTCCATCAAAAGTATTAAAATAGGGGCTGGGCATGGTGGCTCATGCCTGTAATCCTAGCACTTTGGGAGGCTGAGGTGGGTGGATCAGCTGAGGTCAGGAGTTCGAGACCAGCCTGGCCAACATGGTGAAACCTCGTCTCTACTAAAAAAAGTACAAAAATTACCCAGGCATGGAGGCGTGTTCCTGTAGTCCCAACTACATGGGAGGCTGAGGCAGGAGAATTGCTTGAACCCAGGAGGCGGAGGTTGTAGTGAGCCAAGATCGCGCCATTGCACTCCAGCCTGGGCGACAGAGCGAGACTCCATCTCAGGAAAAAAAAAAAAGTATCAAAATAGGGGCCAAGAAGTCCCTGGAGTCATAGCTATATTATATTGGATATGATTTTAGAATGGAAAGATCTTCAGCTGCCGCTCATCTGGACTTGCTTTTCCCTCATCCACAGAATGAGGAGAGAATCAATGACTGTTGAAGACTGTATGGTTGGCATCACCCCTGGGGGCTTTACCTTCTCCCCTTATTTCATCCCCACAGTAGTCCCCCATGTGGTACACCCCATTATTGTCTTTATTTCACAGATTAGCAAACTGAAGAACAGAGAGGTGAGGTATTTTTCCCAAAGTCACCCTAATAGCCAGTGAAGAAGCTAGGAGAACCCAGAGTGTCTTCAGAATTACGTATTTAAGCACTTGATATGTGCTTACAAACTCATTTTTGAGTTAAACTCTTCCATTTAGTGAAAGAGAAGTTAATGATGAGCTACTATGAAAGCAGGCTTCTATGTTGTTTTCATAGCTGGATGTTTCTGTGTACTTATGTCGGCGTACATTATATGACCATGGCATGTGCTTCACATCCCTCTACCTTTGTTTCCTTGTCTGTAAAGTAGGTCTATTCATTTCTACTGGACAGGTTTGTTCTGAATTTGCAAGATAATCTGTGTAAGGCATCTAGTGCATTAAAGTTACAGTTGTTATTGTTGCTTTGGGAAATTAATGTAATGGTTTAGTGAAAGTCACAGGCATTTTTATCTCTAGATTTAGCCCAGCCATGTCCACTGCTATGGTACCAACCCCACCCTAGCTGCTCAACATCACACATTCACAGGAGCTTCCTTACTGGCCCTCATAAGTCCAGTCTACAACCCTGTCTTCTCCATCAGGACCTGTGTTTTCTTCCTTACATGAAGTGGCTAGATGAATAGGAAGCAGAAGTGGAAAAGGAAGCACTTCCAAAGGAAGGAGGCAGAGCACAGAGTGGCCTTATTCTCTGCAGAAAGTTGCACCCACTCAGCAGAACAGCAGAATTAAATCCACCAAAAGTAGAATACAAGGAAAGTTTCCAGTCAACACTCTGGTGCCAACATTGGGGAACTATCATCTTTATTTGCTATCCTTTGAGTCTTGGATGTATTATCTTATCAAATAAGAAGAAAACCATAGGCAACCTCTAGTTTACTATTCATGCACTGACAAAATAGAGTGTATGTAATTACAGGTTCCATAAGATCTTAAGTAGTTAGCAGATCTTAAACATTCTTGCAAATATACTGTAGGCAGTGAAGCCTGCATTGTGTCCTCCTGATCTTTCCTTAAGAGATCCTGGGGCAGCCACTAGGAGCTTTTAGAAATCCAAATTGCTCTTTTATTCTCAGAGGTCCAGCACTACAGGTGTGTGACACCTGATTAACACATTTTAAAATATATTAAATGCATTTTTTGTATGAATACCTTTTTAAAATATATTTTTACTATTCAAGCAATATGTGTTCGATATAGGAAAATGTAAAGATTTAGGTAAGCAAATAGAAGAAAATGGAAACGATCCACAATCCTACCTCCTAAATATAATCACTATTTGCATTTTATTTCTTCCCAGGTGTCTTTTTTTACCTGTAATATTGTTTACAAAAACTGAATTATTTAATATACAGTTTTATAAGCTGCTTTCTTCACATAGGACAACTTATCCCAGCTATTTTTCCATAATAGTAAATCATTATACTGATTTTTACATAGATTAAAGGCATCAGGCCTTGGTTCTTGTGTTTTGGGACACTGGAAAACCCCCTACTCAGTCCCTAGGCTAAGGACTTTTTCCATCTCTACATAAGGCATACTCCTTGCCTCATGGAGTTTTCAAATTGCTGAAGCTTGGGTCTACCTGCTAAGAGGGAGCTCTATATCTGGACTCTTACATCTGCCCGTTAGTCTTGTCATCATGAGCCTCCCACTATTTTCATGATCTAAAAAGGGTCTGCGAGTTATCCTGGTGGTTCTGACATGGAAGTGCAAATGATCTTTTTTTTTTTGCCTTGCATCTTCTGATAGATGAATGTCAGGAGACACACAACCCTGCCAACTGGCCTCTTAAAACCAAGCCCATCTGCCAATAAAAACTGCCATTCAAAATGCTGATACCTTCTTCATCCTATAATTGCCATTTCTACAGCTGGCTCTCAATTGTCGCTTCTCCTGGGAGCCAAGATGCCAAACATAGTTGAAACTCACAGATAATAACCAAACTTCATGATAGTTCAGATCTCCTCCCCATCAATCTTTTAACTGGATCTGCTCACAAATGAACTGGTTCAGGTTTTTTCCTTCTTTTATTTCCCCGATCAGGCCCTGATTCAGAGCCTAATGAACAATGAGGTAGCCAAAATTTGGATTCCGGAGGGACAGGCAGACCAGTGTGTCTTGAGTATGTCAGTCTGAAACCACCATACTGAACTGTGTGTGATGAGTATGAAGTAAGGTGTTGTATACCAATGGAATCAGACACTATTCCTTCTTGGTTCTTTATTCAAATATTTTACCCAAAACACATATTTTGCTGCCAAGGTTCTCCAAAAGCCCATCAAAGCTCTTCAAACATGTTTCAACTAATTGATGTTCTTTTTCTTTTTATACTACCTTGACCTGTTCTTTCCTCAGTCTGCTTCCATCTTATCCCCAACTTCCTGCAAAAAAAGAAAACAAAAAAAAAATAAAAGCAAAAAATATATACATATGTGTAATGTGTGTATTATGTATAATTATATATTACAATGTGTGTATAGTATATGTATACACATTTAAAAACCAAAGTCGTCATTCTCTAGCCTCAAATGTTTTCATTCTTTTACCTTCCCCACTGTGGAGCACTGAGCCTTGAGCCCATTAGTCGCCACCTATATCTGTGGCAGTCAAGCCTCCTTTCCACCCCGGTCAGCGAGGAGCTGCCGCTTCACCTCTTCAGCCCTCTCTCTTCCTGTTTCTTCCTCCCCCAACATAAAGTCTCAGTTGCCAGATCCAATCTTCTTTCAGTGCTTCAATTTCTGTCTCCCCATTTCTTTACTTTTGTACTATGTCTTTTTTATTTCCCTGATATTTTTGTCCTCTCGGTGAGACCATAGGATGTATCTGAAAGAACAAACCTTAAGATCATGGTATTTTCTGTGACCATCACACTGTTAAAGTTTCCTAAGATAGCACCATGTTTTTCCTTAAAGGAAGTCATTCTGTGCTTTTCAAGGCCCTCATGCAGCTAATTGGGTTGTAACTATAAGAAAGGGTTACTGCCCTCTGGTTACATCACAGATGCATTATAGAAGTGCCATTTTGATTTAGGCATTGCAAAGCACTCATTTCTGACCATGTTCTCTCTGTCTTTGCTTTATAAGTGGTTTATTCCTCAGAGGCAGTGGTGATTCAGGCCCTGGAGGACCGCTCCAGCCTATTTGAATAAGCTATCAATAACATTAAAAGCCTTCGCAGACACTGATGTTTGCCAGCACTTACAGGCTAGTGCAAATTGGATGAGTGCCTTGTTGGTGTTTTCAGTTCCTCCTCAGTGTTTGTTAAACAGTTGAAGTATTTGTCAGAAATGTCAGTTGGACAGAAATGCATTATAATATGCACTTTTAATTTTTTTTTGTTGTTGTTAAAACTGTGGAACTTGATTTCTTGTTGGATTATGTCCTTAGCACTGCAAAGGAACACTGGAAGTGTTGAAAAGAAATTATATGTGAATTACCCTCATTTAGTAGAAGACAGTCAAAGCTGGCACAGCCTCCTGAGCTTTCAGCCAGGGTTGAGTGCCGAAGACTGTTGATTAGCAGGCAGAAAGAGCAGGAGCCCAGAATCTGTGCCCTCCTCCTGTCTTCCACCCAACGAAGTGTCCCAGGCCCACTGACCCAGCAAGGGAGCGACGCCAGCTGGACCCTGGACTAGAAAACAAGAAACACAATTCAAAGCTAACAAGAGCCTGGGGAAAATGACCACAGTACCATTGATTTTATCTGGGTCCTGGTATAGATTCGGGACATCAGTGATTTCTCCCTTGAAATCTTTGTAAAAAATAGGCAAAATGTGTGTGCTTTTTTCTTTTCTTTTCTCTACTTTCCCCTCCTCCCTCCCATCCTTCTTTTCTTTCTTCTGAAGACAGTCTATATCTTTCATCAGATTCTCAAAGGAATCCATGAGTAAAAAGTGTTTAAGAACCACAATTCTAGATTTTCTGCTCTTTAAAATCACTTCTTTGCTGACTATGATTCAAGTTGCTCCTGGAAAGATGGAAATTTGAGGCGACATCCCCAACTCCAAAGTTTAGATACCATGGGAGATAAAACATTTTAAACCCAAACTTTTTCATGTCTGTAGCACCCAGTGAATCTTAGAAACCATAAAATTAGAGGGAGGCTGCTATGGTGAGGCCAAACAGCACGGACAGTGATTGTGCCCACTCCCAGCATGGTCTGAAGGCTGTAGTATGACACTAAATTGCCTAACAAATGGTTGAACTGGGCTGCCATCTAACTTTTGTGAACGGATCTTTATTATTTTGTCTCCAGTAGGCATATATGCCCACAACTTTGGCTATAATTCTGAACAGCCATAGGTCCAAATACACCTTCTTTATTCTGAAATTCTAAAATACACCCGACAAACACAGTCATTCAAAAAATATATGTTCTTTCAGATTGTAAGTGCAGTGAGAATTGATGACATTTATTTTGTTTTTCACTCAGAATATAAGTTCCTCAAGAGCATTGATATTGGTCTGTGGAAAGAATGGATGCTTGAAGGACATAGAGTATCTCTTTGTAAAAATGACTGGTCTGAAATAATGTAAATCAAAAGGAAATCAAGTGATAATTAAGTCTGGTTCCATATGCAGTTAGGTTTTGAGAGCTTAGGGACTGTCCTTTATCGCATCACATGCTGTCTATGATGAATTGACCCAATAGACATACAGGGAAAAGAAATATATAAAATTTTTACTTTTGAAAGTTTTAAATTAGTCTTAATACAGTCTTAGAGTGAAAGCTCAACCTAATTTTGGAAGGGAGAGTCTAAGTGAGTTTATTTTACACTATCTATCTTGTTGGCTAAATTTCCTTCTGCCAGCCTTTGGACCTGTCAGTTCTGCTCATGAGTTTTGTCTGTGAACTTGAGTAAAGTTTCTGAATTTTTGTAGATGGATTTACTTATTTTTAAAACTTTGCATGGTGGTCTCTATTTTACTTGAACACACGTTAAATAAGAGGGTATGCTTCACTGAAAGGAAAGTCTTCATTGAGGATTAACCAACCAATGCCAAAGAAAGTGATGAATGACTGATGTTAATTTAATTATCCTGCAGATGATCCTGAACCATTACTGCTTAAGTGCCAAACAGATTCTTCTGTTTACAAATAGAGCACTTTCTTTGGCATTTGCAATAGCTTAGTGTATTGTTTGTAGGGTTTATGCTTCCTTTTCTTAAGAAAAAAAAAGACATAACCACATCTTTTTTAGTCTGCCATGTACCACTTCGCAAGTACAACAAAGCCTCATTTGTCCACTGTTGTAGGGAACGAACATGTTCCCAATAGGTTAGTTTTTCAGATTGCTTAAGCTCTCACTTTGTTGGTAATTTTTCTAAAATGAAGACACACTCCTCTGTCTTCTGAAGCAGAGAGGGCTGCCAGGAACTTTCTCTTTTCTGGATGGTTTGGGCCATCTGTGTGAGCATGGTGATGTGCCCTCCAGTGCTGTAAATCTATGTATGTGGAACCATTTGTCCATTAACCTAAGTTACCCCAGATACGTATGCTTGCTTTCTTATTCTCTCCAATTTTTGTGAAACTTTTAACTCCACAAATTGTCATGGTTACTTTTCATACCTGCCACACTATCGTTTAATATACAGCTGTTTCCTGTAGTTACCTGGGTGGCTCCACACCTCTCTTATGCTATCAAGAGCACTTTAAGAATGCCACACTTTTATTAATAATAAAGGAGTTAATATTGACATTTAATTTAGGGCAATGACACTTACTGGTTTTAATTCCTTTTAAAATGGGCTTAGGCTGAAAAATAACTTCTGGTCCATTACAATGAAATTGGTAAATTTCTAAAATACACCTTACAATTTTTAGTTCTGAACCCTTTAGCAACTATATGTGCAAAGTCCATTATACAACTCTACTTGAAGTCAGTCTATTAATTGTACTTTGTTAAAAATCTCAGCTTGATGTATGTTGTATATTGTAAATAACATTAGTGACAAAATAATGCAATTAACGAGCCTAAAGGGAAATAAAATGGGAGTTTTGAAGAGCTCACATCACTCCAAATGTAAATGTAACTTTTCAGTCACTAGAGAGAGATTTAGGTACATTTAGAGTTATATGTCTCCCAGATATAAGGACCTGGCTATGTACTAAAGACTTAAAGACTTGATATATGTGTGTGTGTGTGTGTGTGTGTGTGTCCACAGAAATAATCTTTCCTGGTACATGCTTAGCAATCTGAAAAAAGTTTTTTCATGGAATGGAGACAATATCTCCATTTTTTATTCCATCTTTTATAATATTTATTTGAGCATTGCAAGCAGATCCATTTTTGCCTGTGACAAACATCTATAGTTTTCTTGCTCAAAACTTCTATATAGCTGTGGTGGCAGTGGCTATAAATAGCTAATTAGGAGCCATTTGATTAGGTGAACACATGTTTCGGTTTTGTAGGAAAGTCTGGTTACTACAGCAGCTTCCTCTTTTGTCCTAGAGCAGCATTTAACTTTTTTTCTTTTTTCAGTTCCAGACTAGAATTATTCGTAGCCTTTTTGGCATTTTTTTTCCTCTATGAATGCTAGTCATCTGGAGCTATGGCAGTTGTTCAGCAAAACTGATTCTTCTGCAGGTTTAAACCAGGTGATTTAGGGCCTCAAGCCATTTTAGACTGAAATCTTTATTTGCTTTTCTCTACTAACCGAGTTCACAAGATAATTACAAATCGTCCCATTCCTTTTTGGGTTTGCTCATAGAACATTATTTTTGTTTTCCTATTTAACTATCATTCCATTTGATTATATATTATCTAATAGTTTATAAGTTCATTTTCCCTGGTGTTTATCAAAATAACACTTCTACACACCTCTCTCACTTCATGAGGGAGAATCCCTGGGGATGACTGTGTAAAAATCTCTGCCTGAGAAATGCAAATCAAAACCACAATGAGATACCATCTCACACCAGTTAGAATGGTGATCATTAAAAACTCAGGAAACAACAGGTGCTGGAGAGGATATGGAGAAATAGGAACACTTTTACACTGTTGGTGGGACTGTAAACTAGTTCAACCATTGTGGAAGACAGTGTGGCGATTCCTCAAGGATCTAGAACTAGAAATACTATTTGACCCAGCCATCCCATTACTGGGTATATACCCAAAGGATTATAAATCATGCTACTATAAAGACACATGCACACGTATGTTTATTGCAACACTATTCACAATAGCAAAGACTTGGAACCAACCCAAATGTCCATCAATGATAGACTGGATTAAGAAAATGTGGCACATATACACCATGGAATACTATGCAGCCATTAAAAAGGATGAGTTCATGTCCTTTGTAGGGACATGGATGAAGGTGGAAACCATCATTCTGAGCAAACTATCACAAGAACAGAAAACCAAACACAGCATGTTCTCACTCATAGGTGGGAATTGAACAAAGAGAACACATGGACACAGGGCGGGGAACATCACACAGTGGGGCCTGTTGGGGGGGTGGGGGGCTTGGGGAGGGATAGAATGAGGAGAAATAAAAATATATATATATCTGCCCAATTAGACCTGACTTTAATAGTGGGTGAGGATAGGCAGACCCTCCACATGGTGGCCACCAGCATGAGCACTTGGTTTGAGGCTGACATGGAAGGCAGTTGAGCAATATGGGTGTGGCGCTGTAGACAAACCCAGGCTTGTTTCTGATTGCTCATCCTTCTCTAAAATGTGTGGCTCCTACATTGATGAGGGCAGGTGCGCAGCAGTAAAGAAGGAAGAAATCACACTGCTGAGCAGTAGATCCAGGGTCGGACAAGTCCAGACCTTTGCTTCTATGCTTGATCACTAATCTCAACCCCAGGACTTGACCTGGACC
Organism: Nomascus leucogenys; assembly: GCF_006542625.1. Classification (NCBI taxonomy): domain Eukaryota; kingdom Metazoa; phylum Chordata; class Mammalia; order Primates; family Hylobatidae; genus Nomascus; species Nomascus leucogenys. Next base: position 7,413,704 of record NC_044389.1, on the reverse strand, counting down.
TGACACAGAGTAGGTGCTTTGTTTTCTCATCTATAAAATGGACATTATAATGCCTACTTCAAGGTTTGTTGGAAGGGGAAAATGAGAGAGTAGGTGAACTGCCCAAGGCTGCGCCTAACACATAGTAGGCCCTTGTTATAAAAGTAATTCAGTTATCTCTTATCTGAGGTAATTTGGTTACTCGTGCTGGGATAGTGATGGAAAAAGGAGAATGGAGGCCTTGGCTTTATTTTTTTGTTATTTTATTTGTTTGTTTGTTTGTTTGAGATGGAGTCTTACTCTGTCACCCAGGCTGGAGTGCAGTAGCACGATCTTGGCTCACTACAACCTCCGCCTCCCAGGTTCAAGTGATTCTTCTGCTCGGCCTTCCTAGTAGCTGGGACTACAGGCGCACGCCACCACGCCCTGCTAATTTTTGTATTTTTAGTAGAGATGGGGTTTCACCATATTGGCCAGGCTGGTCTCGAACTCCTGACCTTGTGATCTGCCCACCTCGGCCTCCCAAAGTGCTGGGATTACAGCTGTGAGGCTTTATTATTTTTAAATTGTCTCTGAACTCTCTCATGAATGCTTTGAAGTGCCTTGGGTCTGAGTGTTTTAAAACAATTGTCATTCAGAAAAAGTTGAAAGCAAAAACATAGATCCCAACGATACAGCAGTTCAATCCACTACAGTTTGTTCTGGAGTAAAAACTCTTCTTACATATCACTCCATATGCAGAGACGTTCATTTAAACGTCTGAATGAAAATGTCTCTAACACATTGGAGAAGCCAGCTTCCCTGGTGGACTCATTGCAAAGCCACAGCTTCCTTTGGAAGGGCGGGCCTCTTCTTCTTTTTGGGGGCTGAGTAGAAAACCATGAGGCTCTGGGTTTGAAAGTGAGTGCGACTTACTGATCCAGGTGGAGCCTGGGGAATTTAGATAAGCTGTTCAGATGAAGTGAAAAATCAATAGGTCAGCAAGAGCTATACCCAGAGCAAGAGTGACGTGAATGCTCTGCCATCATTATTGTTAGCCAGGGAAAAGCAGTTAGACAGCACCACTCTGTCTGTTCTACTGATGGGTATGATAATTTCATAATGTGTGGCTTTAGATTATACTGTCTTAATGAGATCTGCAGCAAGGGGGAATTGAACCGCAGAGAATGATTTTGTGTGTGTGTGTGTGTGTGTGTGTATGTGTGTGTGTGTGTATGTGTGTGTGTGTGTGTATGTTTAAGTAGCATCCTAATGATTCTGAAAATTACACAAGGAAGATGCTATAATTGGCTAGACTGTGGCTGGCTTATCAACACTGGGCCATGTATTGTGCTTCTGCATTTCTAATTTGATTACCTGGAAACTTGCATCATTAAACTAAAAGGTATCCACATTTTATGTCTTGATAGGACAAAAAAAAAAGAAAGATTAATGATACTTTAGGAAATGATCGACTCGACTTTACCCAGGAAATGATCTCTTCTCACTAATGTTTCATTCTAGACTCAACAGCCCTGCCTATAATTCTATAATTAGAAATATAATATTCAAATCCAGGTACTAGAAAAAATGTGGGGCTTATTTTCTCTACCTCTATATTTGCTATATTTGTTTGGCTTATTGTCTTCTTTCTTGCTCAATGAAGAAAATGTATTTAAGTATGAGTATCAGAAAAATAAAATTAAATGATTTATAGAATTTTTTCATTTGGGGAATATTCTACTTTTATACTAGTTAATTGTGTTTTGGGACATAAGACACAGGAAAGGTTTTCCTGTAGTGCTTATGTAGTAACTTTTTAGCCCACAGAAATGTGTTATATTTTCTACCAGTATGACCAGTAAATACTTCTACTCAGAATATCTGAAGGGAAGATACTCAGTGTGATTTCCTGTGCATGATAGTGTGTCTCAAAATGAGAATTACAAAACCTGATAGTGCTGTAAAGCTGTAAAGGTTTTATGTTTAGACCAACATGCTGTCCTAAGGTGTTTACAAATTAACTGCTGCAAAAATACTGTTTACTAAAAATATTTTACTAAAAATATTTTTAAAATCCCATAGCCTGATTGTCTCTTACTAATAATCTTTATTAATATTCACTTGAACTTGATATTACAGTATTGCAGACAGTGCTTTGTAAGACTTTCTAATGGATCAAAGACAACTTTTATTAGTTGTTTGATGTGTAATTCTAGAAGAGTGTAAGTTTCCTTAGACTGCAAGGCCCTACTCTTCGAACATGCTTCCATCCTAGAATCCACTTACTTCTCCACTAGCATATACTATGTAGGCCCAGAAATCAGCTGGTCAGGGTCTAGGAGCTGGGTATATACTCTTGCCTACGGAGGGCATAATAAAGCGTAGTAGGAAATGACACAAGAAAAGTTCAAGACAGAATACCAGCCCTTGATCAAGGCTGTTGAAGACAGAGGATGAACATGGAGAAAACAATGAGCAAAGAACACTATTAAGTACTCAACTGCACAAGGTTCAAAGTTGTTTTCTTGTTCTTAGGAATGGAATCAAGCAGGGCTGATTTTGTTAGACATAAAGAAAATTAAGCTCTACAGCTCTCTTGGGTAGTAAAGAATTTCCCTGGTGGGTTACATATATATTGATAAGACTCCAAGACCAGAGTTTGGTACCTCTTAATATTGATTTATGGTTTTAATGGCTGAAATGTGTGACCCTAGGGTAAACATCCCCAAACCACCCTAAATTATGTGCTGTGGGGGTTTGCAAAATGCTATTTGGCATCAGCTGAAAAACTGCACTTCATCTTAGATGAAGCCAAGTCGCCTGTATATAAATGGGTGGCCTCTTTACAAAAAAACTATATGATAAAAAGGTTGGTCTATAATCCTCCTGAGAGTGGTATAGGGAGAAGAGAGAGAGAGAGAGAGAAACTAATCATTTGCATGCCTCCAAGAAAAATTTCTTGCTTATTGCAGCTTTTCTTAACTCTAAAATGAAGAACATGAATGTACCTATAGTAGCTAATTTAATTGATGCAGACATCCATATCCATATGATTTAGGGGGAAGATATGATTATGCAAGGAGAAAATATACATCAGTGCATACTCAAGAGTGCTTTACCTCTGCCTTCTAGTTTAGGAATCTAGAAAATGTTCATCTTAACCCTCTCTGAGAGATCTCTCAAGTGACCAGTGGGCTGCACTGCCAGAGCCTGCCAGGAGAAACCAGTGTGGACTAATCACACTGTGTTAACCTTCTGGACCATTTGCTATAAAATGATGCTGGTCACTTTAGCATCTGCAGCAGGCTTCCAGACTTCACCTGCTGTTCATGAATTCTTTGCTGAAGCACACCAGGAAATGATGCTCGGAATCTGTTTCTTGCTTGGCTTCACCTTTTTTCCTTGTCCGAAGTACTTTTCAGTGGGGACAATAACCTAACATACTGAGTTCAGTGTAAACAGGAAATCTGGCAGCAATAACTGGACCAAGGACTAACTTTGCAAAGCCAAGTTTTAATGAGTAATTTGCAAAGTAATTAATCAAGAGGTCATTGTCCCTAGAAAATGGAGTAAGTGTACCCCACACTGATGTGGACCTCTTTTGGCTGCCTGAGGCCACAGCTGATCTTCCTTATAACCAGTGGTGACCCGCTAGTAAGAGAGTAACCCAGCATTTCCAGGATCAAAGACAGAAAATGTGGAGTCTACCTCTTCAGTCTTGAAAACCTACAGATCGTGAACCATTAATAACTCATCAGTGGTTCAGAAAATCAATTTAGTGAGTCCAGGCCAACTTTTTTTTTTTGAGACCCAGTCTCGCTCTGTCACCCAGGCTGGAGTGCAGTGGCACCATTTCGGCTCACTGCAACCTCTGTCTCTCGGGTTCACATGATTCTCCTGGCTCAGCCTCCCAAGTAGCTGGGATTACATGCACCCGCCACCATGCCTGGCTAATTTTTGTATTTTTAGTAGAGATGAAGTTTCACCATCTTGGCCAGGCTGGTCTCAAATTCCTGATCTCAAATGATCTTGGCCTCGGCCTCCCAAAGTGCTAGGATTACAGACGTGAGCTACCGCGCCAGCCCCCAACAATTTTTTTAAAAAATAGAATATAGTAAAAATATTAAAGTGCATTGTGTGTTGTGAGGTTAAATATTTTGCAAAAAATAAATATACACAAATAAATATATATACCCATGTATGTACTGAATTATAATATATATTTCTTACCATGAATCTTCTGAAACTTCTTTAAGTTTGAAAACATTACTTTATTGAATATTCTTTTTGAAATATGGAAAGATAATATATTTCCAAATACATTTTAGATATAGTGATACAAGAGATTGTGTATTTCTTTATGCTTAGGAGAAATAGTGACCCTAGGGGAACAATGCATTGATTTAAAGTTGCTGTATTCAGATAAAATGAATGTGATTATATAGTCTTCCAAAAAATATGGCATTAAGCATAAACTGTTTGAAATTTTACCCTAGGTTTAAGTATCCTGAAATATTTCAAAGCTATATTTATTACTATATTTTTGTAGACACTGTTAAGGTATATGCAAATCCATGATGAGAATGCAAATAATTTAAATATGTAAACATTTAAAATCATATTTCAAAATTTAGAGTCCTTACACTAAAAAGAAAAAATGAAATCTAATAAAAAGGCAGAAACAAAATAAATCTACAATTTCTTCTAAGCAGTAGAGAAATACTTGGGCTGTTTCAAGGCTGCCAGCAATATTTGTTTCCATAGATTGTCATAGAAATTCTAAAAGTCCTGTTACTTTTAGTAATTGTATAGTTTTCTTTACCTTCCATAGTGGAACATTTATTTCCTTTTTTGGGCTGGTGGGAACATTTTACTTTAAAGACATTATTTTTACTTAAAATATATGAAACAGAGAGGAAACATAGGAACACACTTTGGAGCCAGACTGCTTAGGTTATATGAGCTAGAGCTAGTCACTTAGCCTGTCTATGCCTCAGTTTCCTCCTTCATAAAATGGGAGACAGAGCAGTATCTATGTTAATGAGGATTAAATGAGTTAATGTTTATGAAGTCTGGCCCACAGGAAGTGCTGCTAAGTGTTTTCTATTATTAGGGCACCTACACAGCCTTTATTCATTCAACAAACATTCCCTGAGAGCCCACAAGATCAGACACTGGACTAGGAATAAAAAGGCAACCTCCAGTATCTCACAAATACAGTGGGCAAGTCAGATTTCTAGACAAATGAATAGAAGACAGTGATGTAGAAAAGCTGAATGCCAATTTGGTGATATGGAGGAAGGTATGCTGAGATGGGCAGTGGAGGTGAAAACTGGCTTGTCTTAAATACATGCCATTTGATCAGTTGAAATAAGGTCCAGATGTTGACATTTATTTTGGATTTTTCCCTCAGCCAAGCAGCCTAATTCCTGCCCCTTTCCTTCCTTTCCCTAGTCTCACTTTTCTTTAACAGGCCGGTCTTAATGGAGCCGTTGAAGGGCTGGATCGTGATAGAGGTGTAGCTGATAACACAGAACTCTAGTTGACAGATGTGCGTCTCTCAGTACTGATCCATATGCCAACTGTAGCCTACAATTGACTGGCATACTTATTGGAGATAGAAAGGAGTTACTGCTTTACTTTACAAACTTCCTTTCCACCCCTTCCCAGGGCAACTGCTACACTTATTGGAGCAATGCTGCAAACATTCTCTAGTTGTATTGGATATGTGGCACAAATCCTCTAAAGTGTATTTCACTCATGAAAACGTAAGCCCTGGACCATTCTGATTTCCCAGCAATTTGTCACACTGTATATTTGCAAACAAAGTTAACATTACCAAATGGAAGTTGTGCATTGAGGCCCAGGGTTAGGAGTAAAGGAGCTTTTCCAGGAAAGTAATAGACATCTCATTTGTTGATCAGTTGGTGTCTCAGTCCACTTGTGCTGTTGTAAAGAAATACCTGATGCTGGGAAATTTATAAAGAAAAGAGGTTTAGTTGACTTACAGTTCCACAGGCTACACAAGAAGCATGGCTCCAGCATCTGCTTCTGGGGAGCAGCTCAGGCTGCTTCCACTCACGATGGAAGGGGAGCCAACGTGTAGAGATCACAAAGTGAGAGAGGAGGCAAGAGGGAGAGGGAGGTGCCAGGCTCTTTTTAAACAACCAGCTCTTGTGTGAACCGCCAGAGCAAGAACTCATAACCACGAGGATGGCACCAAGCCATTCATGAGGGATCCACCCCATGACCCAGAAACCTCCTTTTAGGCCCCATCTCCAACACTGGAGATCAGATTTCAGCATGAAGTTCGAAAGGTCCAATATCCAAACTGTATTAATTGGTAAGCCCCAACTATGGGAATCCAAATATGAATCAGATACTCAAGGATCTCTTAGTTGGATAGAGGAAATGTGTATGGTTGCAAATGTTAGGAGCACAGTAATGGAATCATAAACATATTTCAGTGGTGGCTTAAAGGAGGGAGTGGTCAATTATGCTTGGGGTGGGGAAATACTATTAGAGATCCCGTACTAGATAATTGCCACAACAAGCAGCAGCACGTATTAACTAAGGACCTACTGCATGTGGAACAGAGTACTCAGGGCTGTATTACACACCAAGGTGGGACAGTGGAAGGTAGACCAGCAAGCCCACATAGCCACATCTAGCCCAGTCCTGCACCATAAGGTCCCATCTGAGCTGAGGTCATGTTCCAGCCATTAGCACACCTATATTCATGTCATGTCTACTCTTGCAGGGATGGCTTAAAAGTTATTTCCCTCACTACTGAGATTGAGAGTGTGTTTATCTTATCTAAAATGTGCGGGAGATGCTGAAGCAAGCAAGTGAAAGGCAAACTTCTACTAAAATGATCAACATCACCAGCAAAGCAGAAACTTGATCCAAATATAACCATAGAATGTTAACAATGGGAAGGAATAGGGAGAGAAGCTTTGGGAAGGAGTATGGCTTTGAGTCAAATGAGAGATGATTAATGAGTGAGGAATAAAAGCAAAGCATTGAAACTAACACACACTGAGAAAGATAGTGTAATGCAAAAAGGGAAGCATTATGGTAAAAAATTCAAGTGACTGAACGAAATGGAAACTGATTTACTGGGTGGTAGGGATACAGCTGGAAGCTCAGCAGTTCATCTGGGAATAAAAAGTAGGAAGTTAACCTGTTCTAAGTGACCCTCCTCAGCCCAGTAATGATATTGTCAAAGGGGAAGGGGAGTGAGTAAATAAAATAAAGGGTTTAACTCCATGCAGAAGAGAAATTTCCAGGTTGGGATCAAGAAACCAAGATGATTAAATCAACCCAGAATACTTGGTGTGAAATGTGATCAAAGCGATAAGAAGATTATCTTCTCAAATTGTATCCTAAGTAGGAGTCCCCAGATGGGGTGGCAGGGATATATGCAGATTATAGAAAATGGCTAGTTTAAACAGTTAAGGAAGGTGGCCTGAAACAAAAAAATGGATAATGAGGACAACAACAAAATCCTAACCTATAGAGCCCTCCACATATACAAGACTTAAGAATAAAGGAATCGATTGCCTCTCTCCAAGCCATACCAGTTGTCTGGGTATGCCCAATCACCTTTTTCACAAGTCAGGAAAAGGTACCAGATCTAAAATTAAAATGACAGACAGACAGATAGATTGACACAGATATAGACAGATTCAAAGAAGAGGGCCTTGTTGATTCAAAGCTGGAATAGAGGGCAGAAATGTCACAATTGAGATACAAATAGGGTGGCCTTGGCGATCGAGGAAATGCTGGACAGACACCCAGAAGCCCTGAATTCTAAGCTCGCTGCTGCTCCTGCCTAGCTTTATGGTCTTGGTGAGGGAGTTGCCTGATGTGTTTCTGTGTTTTCATGCTTGTAAAACAAGAGGGTTGCAATAAATGAATTCGAAGATCCTTACCACACTTAAAGATTTCCGTAACGATATAAAGAATAGAAGAATATGAAGTGAACCCAGTTCTCATGACAAGTTCAAAGCGAATTCACCACTTGGGAAGTAAATATCAAGTTTCCATCATTTAGACATTAATTTATTTCTCTTCTGTTTTTAGATTGCCAACCCACTCCTGATCTAAGTTCACAAAAAACCTGTTTCATGTCTTTCTCAAAACCTTCCAGGAATGCCATATTATCTGTAATTTTAATTTCAACAAGAATAGGCACATTTGGATTATTAAAGTCCATACTGTCCATATTTGTGCATATTCTTCCTGTTTTGCTCCTGCTGGAGATACTTTTGGGGGTATTGGAACCCTCTGTTCACTCTCCTCTGTGAGTGTTATTTCTTTGGAATATACATGCCAGGGGACTTAAACATTGTGCAGTAGAATATTACTTTATAACATCAGTTGTATTTATAAATCATCAAATGTAAAACATGAGACACAAATTGCCTTGTTTCTACTGCAGGGTCAGGGGTTCTTTCTCCTGTTCAAGATAATTAGGCAGTGACTTGTATAATAAACCCAAGGATGGAAAAGACATTTCAGCCTGCCAGTTACACATAGAATTGCACTGACTTCGTATCCGTAGGGTATTTAATGCCACCCTAAGGGATCCGAAAAGCAGGACCCCTCTCTTGTATAGGTTCCAAAAGAGTGGAAAGTTATTGAAGAATATTGTAGAACCTTGCATGAAAATATGTCTTCAATAGAATTGAGGCTCTGTGGCCAGAGAGGCAAATCGATGAGAGTGGAGTTAGGAAGACAAGAATCAGAAAGGCAAGAGTCAGATGACAAGACTGAGCAGACTGGGGGAAAGTCCTGGTAAATTGCAGACAGCAATCTTGGTCAAGTTACATTTGAATTGCTGATGAGCTGCCTCAGAGAAGATGCTGCAGAGATAGTAGAGAGGCAAGATTCCACAGGATGAAGAGATCTGGGGTGGACAGTAGAACCGGGGACCTAGGAACATAAGGTGGATGATATAATTTGAGTACAGGTAATCGATTAAAAAAAGGCAATTAGTGTTTGACAATTAGACAAACAGTGGAATTTATTTTACTTTTTGAAATTCACACAAGCAAGAGGAAGCAAAGTCCTTAAGGCTATGTGTACACTAAACTCACAAGGGAAGTCAGAGGGTCCAGAACATCTTTTAGTGTTCCCTGCAATCCGGCAACCTGGAGTTCCCCAAGAAATTTTTGAAACGGATGCTCCGTCTGCATTCCAGGTAGGATGTTTTGTGTTGGGTTCTGTTTGCTTTGCATTTTGATTCCCTTATAGAATAATCTACTAGAGTGGATTCTGGAACTCCATTCGATCTTTAGACCAGTGGGTTCCTTGAGGATCTGAAATATGAGCCTCCTAGTGAGTTTAAGTTTATAAATGGCCTGCCTTGAACATGCACTTGGAAAGATTAGTGGGAAATCCTCTACAGGCATAGCCATTGATAAAATTCCAGGAGAGAGACTCAATGATGAGGAAAGTCTTAGTTAAAAAAATCCACCCATAGTTTAATGAGGATAAAGGTATAATAGAGGCAATTAGCATTGTTCGCAAGAAGCCAAATTCTGACTTTAATTAAGAAACATAAAGGTAAATTAAAGAAAAAAATTTTGTTTAAAAATTCAGTAAAGTACTAGAGAAGAAAATGATGATTATCACAGAATATATCACAGGTTTCTGTTAAAGGGGAGGAAAAGAAATTAGTGTTATCAGGAAGAGCCATTGGTTCAAAAGAGGCTTTTATGAAAATTAGTTTGAGAAAGTGACATTCTTAATTGATGATATGAAAGGTTTAAAACATTTCCTGCACTTTTTTGTCTTTGTGTTTAATTAGTATGCTCTGACATATGTCAGGGCATTAACAATTTTGCAACATTAGTTATCTGCCCAAGTTATTATAAATGTATGTGCATATGTGTGTGTGCATTACTTAATAGAGCAAGAATGTGAGTCTGTAACTTCTAGCTCAGTTTTGAGATCCCTAGCCTGGGTTGCCTCTCATTAATAGAATTAATGGAATTTAAGATATATTAAATAGTAACCAATTTATGATATTCTCATCCTTACTCCACAAATATATTGTTGTGTGAGTTTTAAACATTTCTACTTTAGTACCATACTTGAAAATTCAGGGTGTTGGCAGAACGAAAGCCCACTTGAAATATTAACTCCAAAATAGACTCATTTTTTCCTTGCCAGTATAGGCAAATCTACAGGGACCTTTTGTTGCCAGTCAAATGGAAAAATCCTATTTTAGGAATCAACCCTATTTTTAAATAGTTTTGAATCATTACTTAATGAAAGGCATAGCTCTTGATCTGCTGTTCAAAGGATTAAACAAAAATCTGGACTTCAAGTGAAATGTCAACAAATGCCACATATACCCTACATTGAAAAGTTTAAGTGTTGTGGGGCTAATTAATACTAGAGCATCAGAGATAAATTTGCATGACACTAGCCATTTATTATTTTAAGCTTTTTTGGTAAATGTTTTCTTAAACACATGTTAACAGTTGTTTGATACAAGGTATAATAAAGGCATCCAAATTCATAGTTTGATAATTTGCATTAAGTTCTTTTCTCTATGCTAAATAAAGTATGGATATTGCTAAGACACAGTTTTCAAAGTATAATGTGTTCAATCATGATCATGATCGATGGCTGAACGTATTTCCAAATATTCTCATAACTTTAGCTTAAATGTACTTGAGTTGAGTGCAGATTGAATAACAAATGGAATTGAGATACAGTGGCAACTTGAAGCTAAGTCAGATAAAGAGCACTAGCATTACCCTTGGGTGTGGACCAGAGTGGAAAAGGAATCTGGGATTCTGATGTTGCAATAGCTAACCCTGAAACTCGATGCAATGCTTGACTTATGAAGAGACCTAATCATGTGTATGCACAGTATTTTGAAAGGATCAAATACACACACACACACACACACACACACACACACACACACACACAGAGAGAGAGAGAGAGAGAGAGAGAGAGAGAATAGATCATAAGTAGTTTGATAGCTAGATAAATAACCCATTCAAAAAATACATAGAGAAAGCATGGTGTGTATTTGTGTGTGTGTGTGTGTGTTCTACGGATGGATGGGTGTATACACATATATGTATGTACACTTATATTTAAAGCTCTATCTCAGTTGTCTGGAAGTAATGCTCAAATTGTCTCCCTGCTTTTCCTGTGCATTCCTGTATAACATGGAAGTTGTAAATGATTGTAAAGTTGTCAGTAATGCCCCTAGGCTCATGTTAGCATGTAGACGAGAGCTAATTCTGGGTAGATAATATCTGAGCTTGTTTATTAAAACACATTTTTGCCTTTTTTTAAGAGTTACTTAAAAAAATAAAGGCAATGGAAAGCTTTTCCAGTGATTTTTTTTCATGTGAAATTAAGTTTTAGCCTTAGACCATGTGAGGTGGGGTAGATATCATAGAAACCCAGGACCAAGCTGTTATCCCGAGGGTAACATTTCTAACATTTCTGACTTTGAGATGTAATTTCCATAGGAGCCTGTGGTTCAAATTTGAGGCGTTCAGAACTAAATCTGGAATTTTCAGATCATGGAAGTGAGATTTATTTTGATGAGGAAAAACCCTGTGCCTATGTGGAAACATAAGCTTTGAGACGTCAGTATTCATGTGCATCAGGGTTTATCTTTTATGTTATCAGATCTGTTTCTGAATCTGCCCCTGCTCACCAAAAAAGTCTAGATTTGCTTCCAAATTAAAGATATGGTATATAGTACCTAGTGGTAAGAGAGTGAAGATATACAGTCTAGATGCAGTGGGTTGTTTCTAAACATTGCCTTCAAACAAGACTGCAAATATATTAGAAGAAAAAATACTAAGTGATTGAGATAAATATAATTAGCCTTTGGGTTGTTGCTTTTATTATCAATGCAGAAATCTCATTAATTTTTGCACAGTTTGGAGTTGATGATTATGTGAGATCTCAGCATACTCTCCAATTTCTATATTTATAATAAAAGAAGAAATAAATAGCGTGGACAAGATAGATTTGCTTACATGAGCAACATAATGAGTGCCTGTAAGTGCTAGGCATGACGTATGATATATAACTTAATGTTCATAAGTTGTCCATAAGGGGCAGATGATATTATCTGTATTTTATCAATAAGAAATCTGAGGCTTCTAGTTTAAGGGACTAATCAAGGTCATGTATCTAAGGAAGTGGATTGAGGATGTGAAGTTGGGTCCTGTGCTTTTTTGAATACCAACCCTCTTAAGTTCCTTAGGCATTTTTATTCCTTTGTTCAACCCATTTCCTGAGTGACACTATGGTAAACATTATTTTTGCAAGCAGTATGCTTACTACTGTATTTACCAGTCATTCTTATCTGGGCACTAGAGCAGTTCTCTCAAGAACTTCAAGGTGCTACTGCTTTCTTAGACTGGCAGAGACTGTATATACATTTGAAATATTCATATCCTAGTAATGTATCCTCTTTCCGACTCATGCATGTCTCTTACTAGTTTCATTATTGCTGTTTTACTGTGTGTGTTCATGGAACATCTTAGAGTCAGTATTCACTATAGAAAAGGATTAATACAGTCAAGACTTAATAGTAGCTACTTCCTGGTAATGTTGTCTGCAAAGGCTCCTTCTGAATCTAAATCCTGAAAATGCTCTCAGATATTGAGCTGATGCTGGCACAAATGAAAATCAGATAGAACTTTTAGGTAGTAATTTTTAAAATCTTTACTGAGTGTCAGGTAGGAGGAAGCAGCTGGGAATATGCATTATTTTTAAAACTAAGAGCAAAGGTTTTCTTGTGTTCTTGTTGCCAGCTTCATGTTTCAGAAAATAGTTGACTCTCCTGATGTGTAAGTTCATAAAGGCATGCCATGCTTCCTTCTCAGCTCTGAATTTAGTGAGCTTTTAGGTTTTGAGAGATGTCTAAAATATTTCTTCCTCCTATTTAGTGAGACGTAAACATTTTTATTGAAATGCACAGGAAAACCCAGCATAGTTCCTGCCATGTGCAAGGCAATCTTGCCTGTTTCATCACTGCTGTTATGTTTTTTGGTGTTTTTTTTTTTTTTTTTTTTGAGTTGGAGTTTTGTTTTTGTTGCCCAGGCTGGAGTGCAATGGCATGATCTCAGCTCCCTGCAACCCCCGCCTCCCATGTTCAAGTGATTCTCCTGCCTCAGCCTCCCAAGTAGCTACGATTACAGGCGGAGACCACCACGCCCAGCTAATTTTGTATTTTTAGTAGAGACAGGGTTTCACCATGTTGGTCAGGCTGGTCTCAAACTCCTAACCTCAAGTGATCCACCCGCCTCGGCCTCCCAAAGTGTTAGGATTACAGGCGTGAGCCACTGTGCCTGGCCAATTGTGATTTATTTAAAGCCTTTCTTCAGTCTATGAGATACACTGAGTTCTAAGTGCCCCTGTGAAATGTCAGTGAATGGAAGTGGGCAGGCAATTAAAGAAAGAAGCTATATTGGCATAACTAGACTTTAGCATATGTATTTTAGGGAATAAAAAGGTAGCTCAAGTGATGGAAGAGTGGAAATATTTTGAAAGATGTCTAGGGATTTGTTAGCAATGTATATCCTACCACATCATTTTTATTATACAATTTTCTCTTGGAAGAATCATGGGGTTTTACAGTAACAAAGACTTTCCCAGGCCTATAATAAGATGATGGGTTGCTTTTTCTCTTTCACTACTGCATGAAATTTCTGCTAACAGAGCTAGGCCTCATTAACCTTGTGCCATCATTTCATCTGTCCTGTTACCCGTTTCATAAAGGATGTCCTTTTGCGTCCCATGATCAAGATGGAAACACCTCTAATGAGGGCTTCACAGATAGTGGAATGAGCCCCTGGTGTGCACACTGGAAATCTACTATTTTGACATCTACTTGCTTGAAAGTCAGATTTACATAGAGTGATCCTTCTTTAGCAATAATATATGGCCCTAGAACTTGTGGCATCAGGCTATTTCAATCATAATAAAAATATATATTTTTTTTTTTTTTTTTTTTTTTGAGACGGAGTCTCGCTGTGTCGCCCAGGCTGGAGTGCAGTGGCGCAATCTCAGCTCACTGCAAGCTCCGCCTCCCAGGTTCATGCCATTCTCCTGCCTCAGCCTCTCCGAGTAGCTGGGACTACAGGCGCCCGCCACCACGCCCGGCTAATTTTTTTTTGTATTTTTAATAGAGACAGGGTTTCACCGTGGTCTCGATCTCCTGACCTCGTGATCCGCCCGCCTCGGCCTCCCAAAGTGCTGGGATTACAAGCGTGAGCCACCGCGCCCGGCCTAATAAAAATATTTTTTATAAAAACAGGTGAAATTGGAAGAAACGTGGAGGTGTTGGGGTGGGTAGAATAAGAGAAAGAACAGGTGACCAGAAGAGAGAGAGGAGGGAGAATAAAAGGAGACAAAGAAAGACAAACTTCTGTCATGTCCCAGTGAAGTTAGAAGCCACCCCAGAAATTTCTCAGATAGTTACATTGATAAACAAGAGTGAGAAGTCCATACAATTGCCAGATGGATTATGTCAGCAAATATGCAGATTGGAAAGTACAGTTTCAACACAGTTTTTCTTCAGAGTTGTGTTTTCCTTTTCAGTCATACTTGACTTGAACACCTAATTTCCTCAACCTTATGTGTTGAGTGAATGTCATCTGGAAGCATATGTATCAGCTTACACATCTATGACTTCTATACTAAAATTAAAATCTCATTTAATTTTAATGCATCTCATTTGCTAAGAAAATAGTAGTAATTTAGGCGGTTGTCTTTGTCACACACACCAAAAGATCAATTAGAATGGTTCCCTTGTTTTTCTTGGCTTAGAATCCTTTGTCTCATACCTGCTGGAAATTAATTTTAACAGTCAGTCACTTATTTAATTAAGTTAGAAGACTTTTAAAAGGGAATGTATCCAATAAAATCGTAGACTAATGGCCACTATGAAATGCTCGTTATGCTAGCAGCCTTTAAGCCTTTAGCAAAAAGAATTGTGAAGAAGGTTTATATGAATGGATTAGATTTCATTTTAAAGTGCGTTAAGTGACATAAACAAATGTGAAAAATTTAAGTAACTTACAAGTACCTTAGATTACTAATTAAATGAAAATAGGAGTTAAATATTGGGGTGGTAGTAAAGTTTCAGAGCAGCGTTTTCAGGTATGTTGTATTAGTATATCCACCAGAGAGGAATAAATGTGTTTTAAGATAATATAAGGCCTATGATGTCAGATGTTTTCGTGTGAGCTACAATTTATTTAAATGATCAATGTCCCCCTTGGGCTTGTTTTCTTGCTTAATAAATGAAATATGTGGTTATGCATTATAAGAAGAAATTAATAAGACATAATTCAAATGATAATTTCTTATGGGGAGAAAGTTCTAGATAGTCTATGTTAGAAGAAGCCTTAAAGTGGCATTACATAATAAAACTATAATGTAAGCCATATATATAATTTTAAATTTTCCACTAGACACATTAAAACAAGTAAAAAGAAACAGGTAAATTTATTTAATACATTTTCTTTAGTGCAATATATGTCAAACATTATGTTAACTTATAATTCATATAACAAATTATTAATGGAATTAAAACCTTTTTTTTCGGCCGGGCACAGTGGCTTATGCTTGTAATCCTAGCACATTGAGAGGCTGAGGCAGGAGTTCAAGAGCAGCCTGGCCAACATGGTGAAATCCCATCTCTGCTAAAAAAAAAAAAAAAAAAATACAAAAATTAGCCAGACGTGATGGTGCACACCTCTAATCCCAGCTACTTGGGAGGCTGAGGCACGATAATTGCTTGAATCCAGGAGGCAAAGGTTGCAGTTAGCCAAAATCCCACCACTGTATTCCAGCCTGGGTGACAGAATGATACCTTGTGTCAAAAAAAAAAAAAAAAAAAAATGAGTCTTTGAAATCCAGGGTGCATTTTACATGTACAGCACATTTCAATTCAGCTGTGTTTCATGTGCTCAGTAGCACATGTACTGGCAATTACCATGCTGGACTTCGAAGCTCTGAAAGCAAAGACTCATGGGGCCAAGCAGGCAAGAAAATGACTGAAACAGGTCACCTGGGACCTGTAGCAAACTGCCACTTTCTACATGCACAGGGCTGCTCTCAGCCCAGCCGGTTCCTGCCTTAGCCCTAGTGCTGCCAGATTTTCTGAAGCCAGAAATCCGGAGTCCTATTCTTGATATTTAAATGTTGGCAACTAATATAAACATCATACCATGCTGGCCTTCAGGTTGCCAGTTTGTGGCCTCTGTTCCTGGGATTTCAAATTTTAAGCCATATAAGGGTTTCTGACTCATCTAACAAGCTGTATTGGGTTTGGTGAAGGATAATAAAAGATCCCTTTTTTCACAAATACAGTGTGTTTGAACGTATTTTTCAATTTGTGGAATGGGTTCCACATTAGAATCAACTCAGTGGTTGCCCTTACCACCTTCCTGTGCCTGTAGAACGTAGAGCTGGAAAGCTCTAGGATAAACTACTTCGTTGCTCTAGCTTACTTCACCTCTCCCCTGTTGTTAACATTCATCCCACCAAAGCTGTTGTTGAAAGTCCCTAATGCAGTCTTCTTGAAGGCAGGCAGACTCTGTCTTATTCCACACTGTATCTCCAGCACTTGAATGGATGAGTAGGTGATACATAAAACCCAAAGAAGCAGTTTGGCAAGGATATGGAGAATTTGGAACCCTTGTGTACTGCTGGTGGGAATGTAAAATGGTACAAGCTACTATGGAAATACAGTTGGCAGTTCCTTAAAAAATTAAAGCTAGGACTACCATATGATCCAGCAATCCTACTTCAGGGTATGTACCCAAAAGAAGTGAAAGCAAGGACATGAAGAGATAGTTGTACACCCATATTTATAGCAGCATTAGTCACAGTAACCAAAAGGTGGAAGCAACCCAAGTCTCCACTGACAGATGAATGGATAAACAAATGTGGACTGTACATAAAATGGACTATTTTTTAGCCTTAAAGGAAGGAAATTCTGATGTATGCTACAACATGGATGAATCTTAAAAATATTATACTAAGTGAAAAAAAATCCACTGGCAAAAGGGAAACTGCTGTATAATTCTTTTATTAGATACCTAATATATAGATACCTGTATAATTTCTTTTATTAGATACCTCCACTAGTCAAAGTCATAAAGACAGAAAGTAGAATGGTGGTTATCAGGGGCTAGGAGGAGAAGGAATAGGGAATTATTTTTTAATGAGTACAGAGTTTCAGTTGTGCAAGATGAAAAGAGTTCTGTGGATGAGTAGTGGTGATGGTTTCACAACAATGTGAAAGTGTTTAATGCCACTGACTTGTATGCTTAAAAATCGTTAAAATGGTAATTTTATGTTACGTATATTTTACCACAATTAAAAATAAATGATGTTTTTTAAAAACCCAAAGAGGTTAAATGATATATCCAAGGTCACAGTATTGTAGTCTGGAGCTTTTAAAACTATCCCAGGCTATTCATAGTATGTTTTGAGGTAGCATAATAATAAAGGAAGGACTTAGAGCTCGGAACCCGTAGACCCTTATCTTGGCAAGTCACGTGATATCTTGGCCCCTCAGTTCCCCTACACATCCAGTCTTGTCTTCTGGAACCAACTGACCAGTAAGGTTAACATGATAAAATGAAATATGTATGAGAAAAATATATGTCCTAGATTAATCTGGCCCAAACTCATTATATGCTGGGGAATTCATGTGTTATTGAGATTTTTTAAAAAAAACTTTCCAGTAATGTAGGAAATGTGTAAGAGCCTTGTTGAACCCCAGCAATATGATTCCCCAGTTCAGTTAAAATGATCAACTGAATATAAAAGTTTGCCTCAGCCACTGAGCAAATTTGTTTCACTTTTCTGTTATCTATATGATGATGATGATTTTATTTCATCGTCTTCCATGTGTGCTGAAATGCCCTAGAAGTCCAATTCTTCTTGTCTTCCTCTCAGAGTAAATTGAGGTGGGAAGAGAATCCCAAGTGCAATAGGATATCTAGTCTCAAGAGGCAGCACCACCCGCTGAAGCACAGCATCTTCAGTGACCTTTCCTGGCTTAGTAACTATGTGAATGTCTGTTATTCAGAGTTACCAGATTTCAACAACCAGAGAAAAAGACACAAGCATTTCCTATTTCCATTCTCTAGAGATTTGCTTTGTTAGGAAAGCAAGACTCTTAGTTTCTGTCACATGGTGTATTAAGTTTTATTGTTGAAGAGGACGTTATCTTGAGACCAAGAAAGCAAACAAGATTCTATATTAGTTGTCAATTGTAGATGGCCCAGTTTATCCAGTCTCATGTTTTAAAAATGAACACAGCTCAATGGCTTGCAAGTTGCTACTTACAGATAGTTTCTTCCCATTGTTTGAGAGCTTTACATCACATTATGAACTAAAATAAATTCAAGATAGATTAAAAGAGTTACATGCAGAAGAGAAAACCATAAAAATAAAAAAGAAAATACAGGTGAGAAGCAAATCTTAGCTTGAGGAAAGCATAAAGTCATAAAAGCAATGAAAAAAAATTGCAAAAGGAAAATAGATACATTTAACTGCATTGATAAATGAAACTGCATACAAAATTTCTACATGTTGAAAATATGATAACATGTAAACACAAATTAGTCAAATATTCGCAACAAATATGATAGACAAAGGCTAACATAAGATACGGCTTGGCTGTGTCCCCACCCAAAATCTCATCTTGAATTATAATAATCCCCATGTGTCAAGGGTGGGATCCAGTGGAGATAATTGAATCATGGGGGTAGTTTCCCCCACACTGTTCTCATGATAGTGAGTGAGTTCCCATGAGATCTGATGGTTTTATAAGGGATTTCCCCCTTCACTTGGCTCATTCTCTCTTGTCTGCCACCATGTAAGATGAGACGTTGCTCCTCATTCGCCTTCCACCATGATTGTGAGGCCTCCCCAACCATGTGGAACTGTAAGTCAATTAAACCTCTTTCCTGGCCAGGGCGCAGTGCCTCACACCTATAATCCCAGCACTTTTCGAGGCCAAGGCGGGCAGATCACAAGGTCAGGAGTTCGAGAGCAGCCTGACCAACATGAAACCCCATCTCTACTAAATGATACAAAAAATTAGCCAGGTGTGGTCGTGGGTGCCTGTAATCCCAGATACTCAGGAGGCTGAGGCAGGAGAATCGCTTGAACCCGGGAGATAGAGGTTGCAGTGAGCCAAGATAGTGCCAGCCATTGCACTCCAGTCTGGGCGACAGGGCAAGACTCTGTCAAAAAAAACAAAACAAAACAAAAAAAAAACCTTTCCTGTATAAATTACCTAGTCTCGGGTATGTCTTTATTAGCAGTGTGAGAACACACTAATACAATATATAAATACATCTTTCAAATCAATTTAAAAACCTTACTATCTTAATAAAATAATGGCAAGAGACGTGATTAGAGGTATGATTTTTCTTCACAAAGAAGACATGTAAGTGGCTAACAAATGTGAAATGGGTCATTATTTTTAGTAATTAAAGAAATGCAAACTAAGATGAATAGGATCAAGACAGTTTCTACGATTAAACTAGGTTTTTTGGTTGTTTTTATAAGGTAACCCTCAATTCTGGCCAAATTACAGGGAGTATAAGGTGATACAGCCTTTCTGGAAAGTTATTTAGTAACAGGTGCTAATAACTTTAAATATGTAAAACTAATGTGTAAAAGTATAAGTAATTGCATTTACAGGAACCTGTCCTTAGAAAATAATTAGAAATGCCAGTACAGATTTATATACCACAGTGTTCACTGCAAAATTATTTGTAGTAGTGAAAAATTGAAGATCACCCAAATGAACAACTATAAGGAGTTATTTATATAAATTATGGTTCACCAATACTGACATTATTGCTGACATTAAAAATTAGGAGTTTGAAGAATATTAAAATGGGAATATTTATTAAAATGTGTTCAATGTAAATTTGGCAGCTTGTATAATGTGTCATTGTATAAATTTGTAACAATGGTATAGCAGTGTTAAATATATGTGTATGCACTGAGAAAAGATTAAATGAAAATCAGCAGTGTGTTAGAAACAGTTTTCTCTGGATGGCCAGATTACAAGTAATTTTAATTTTCTTTATACTTTTCTGCCTGTTCCAAATTTTCCAGAATAGAAGTATGTTATTTTTATAAATGGAAAGAAAGTTTTTAAAGAACTGTGTTGCTAACAAAGCAGATTTATTATGAAGAACACTCTTCAACTTTCTCCATAAACTTTCTCCTGACACTGTCATTCACTTCATAGTTAATGACTCCATTTTTCCTCCATATCTATCAAATTACCAACTTCTACTGTCTCTCTCTTCAATGTCTCCTAGACCTGGCCCTTTCTTTCCCCTCCTGCAGTCAGCCCAGTAGTTTGGATTAGCTCCTCATTACTCTTGGCTTATTTGGAAGCCTTCTCTGACTCTCCATTGCTCTCAGTTTTGAATCCTGAACCCGGCCTGGGATGCATGATTCTCAGTAACATGCTTCTCACCTAGCTTTTCACATTAGTCCTCAGACTCCCTTACACACATCAGCCAGACCCTCACACCCCTATGCCTTCACTTCCCTGTGATGTTCCTGCTACTAGCAATGCCCTTTGTTCATTCATTCATTCATTCAACAGATATTTACTGAGCAAATTTCAGAGCGCTAGGCACTCTGGGGTACAAAGATGAATTAAACACAAGTCTCTGCCTCCAAGAGGCTCAAAGTCAACTTGAGGAGACAGACAAATAAACGTTTTGTGTGAGAAGTGTGAGTTACGTTATTAATGTGTTATACACTGGTGAAACTGTGATTCGAACCCATGTCTGTCAGCCTCTAAAGCCATGTTGCTTCAAGGTAAGGAAAGAAAAGCAACTGCACTGGTCTGATATGGCTGGCACCTGGGTAACTGTTGAGGAGCAATAGGAGGTGAGTCTGCAGAATAGTTGTGTGTGCCATGCTGAGGTATTAAAACTGAATCCTCTTGACAACTAGGATAACAATAATTAATCATTAATACTCCACACCATGCTCTGCTCTAAGGGCTTTGCACGTGCTAACTCAGCTAATCCTCACAATGACTTTATGAGGTAAAACTACTTCATCTTTTCATAGATCAAGAAACCGAGGCACAGAAAGATTAAGTGATTGGCACAATGTTGCATAGTAATATTTTATGTGTTTAATTGTCTTGTCTCTGCAAATAGATTGTAAAACATGAAAGGTTAGAGGCCGTCATGGGCACTTTTGCATTCCTAGCAGGACTCTATTCATGACCTAAATACACATAATGCACACCCAATAAATATGAATTGAATTGAATTGAAAGCCTTCAAGGTCTTCATGAAATACTCTTAATTGCTCTGATTATTATCCAGACCTATATTTTGGGGAGGGGAGGGGGAAGGTAGAGAAATGAAGAGACATCTTAATTTGACATCGCATGTCCTTCAGAAACAAATGACATATCTGTGTTAACTGAACTCACAAGGTAACTTCCGAACTCACAGAATCACAGTCTCTTCAGGTTGATAGCCATCATAGCAGTCGCCTTGTTGAAACTCCCACTCGTTTGAAACTGTAACTTGACTGGAAGGCTCTAAGAACATGATTCTGGAATGTGAGGGACTCTAGCTTTTTAAACTCACTTGTTCTAAGCATGTAACTTTTGGGGGGGAGAGAGTGAGCCCTGCTGGTCAGATTCCAACATAATAGGGTCACAGTGTGTAGGTTTAAAGGAGATGCTAGGCAAATGAGCATGTTTCCTGTTTGAGCCCAGAGATAAAACAGGAAGCGTAGAGTGCATATTAAATTTTGCATTATAGGAATCAGTCGATTGAGCTGCACAGCCACAATAGGAATCTCACTGAAGACTTGCATGCCTGTGTGCACAAAGAGTGGAATATGTTAAGCCTTTTCTCTTCACCCCTCACCCCCTCTCCCTTGCTCACACATGCTCACACATGCGGGAGGAGCAAGCTGCCATGAGGTCATGTAAGGACACACAGCACTTCTCATTCCAACCAGATCATTGCATTTGCTTTAACAGGGCAAGAGGGTGGAGAGGACAGATGAGAGAACAGCGACATCACACACCGTCTTATCCCATGGCTTTGTCGTAGCTTTCTCTGTCACAGCCCTGCCCTCATCTCACAAACCAAAATCATCCATGGCCTTTGGGGCTAGGCTCGACAGATGCCTCCTCTGTAATAACAGTAATCGCAGCTAACGCTAATTGAGCATGCCCATCAGGTGCATGGGTCTGTGTCCTTTCAGGAGGTGCATACTTGTAACCCTTGAGTGATTCATTGTTCAAGGCTGCACTTACCAATTGCAGAAACTAAGGTTCAGAGAAGTTTAGTGAATTGCCTGAGGTGACAGAGCCAACAGATGGAGGAGCCCAGACTCAGGTCCAAGCTTCTTGCTCCAAAGCCCAGGCTTTTAGCTTTTGCGCTACATTTTCTTGGCTACAAAACCTCTGCCTTCAAAATTCTCCCTGCCTCCATCTCCAGCCAGAAATCATTTGCCCTTATTCCAAATTCTCACAGTGCTTTATCAGTGTTTCTTTTATGGGGCTTACTGGTTTTAACATCTTATTGTTGTCATTTATATAAAGTATTCACTTTTCCTTTTCGGGTGTGGGGCGGGGGATAGAGAGAGTCAATTTCTTGTTCTTTGGTGTATTTTCCACAGCACCATATGTAATGGTCCTTCAGACAAGGAAAAGCCAGGATGTTTCTGATCAGATCTGTCCTGTCTGAGCACCTGCACCTTAATAGGAATTTGGGAATGTATAAAACTACCTGTAGAATTTAACTCAGATTTCCTAAAGAAAAGTAAAGACCTAGCTGAGAAAGACCGAATCATGTTTCCCCTAACAATAGGCAAATCACATATCATGGTCCACCTTACACTGACTGTCTCTTCCTTCGTGTCCCCATCCCTTACTGTCCTAGTGTTCTTTAGCATCGCAGTCTGCTCAGAACTCTTTTTGTTTATGGTTCACATTTGCTGATCCTTTTCTGCAGGTCTCATTTGTTTTGTGACAGAGTTGAAGCTTCCTTGCATCCTTTATGGCAGGCTTCTGAGATGCTTCCCTCTCACATTGCTTCAGATTCAGACTTTAAAGAATGTAGTCGTCATTAGCTTGCTTTGAAGTTCTTGTATTGTATCAATTTATACACCACATGGATTTTAAAACATTCCGTGAGATGCCTGCTGCAGCTGTTTATTACACCAAGAATACCCCCACCTCTCTCTCTCTCTCTCCTCTCTTTCTGTTTCTATTCTGTCTGTGACTCCCTCTTCCCTCTCTGTAAGGCTGCTTCTCTCTAATCTTGTTTCTTGGGCTGTGACAAATGAGAATGGGTTTAAGTTCATATCCTGATCTAGTTTTTGGCAGAAGAGAGCTGTTTTGAGGATGAACTCAAGTCTATAATTCCTCCCACATTCCACCCATAAACATTTTTCTGTATTGCTCAAGGTTTTTCTGTTTTTCTCTTTAATCATTTCATAATCACTCAGCCTAAGCTGTATGGTGACAGTATTTTGTTCATAATTAACCATATATATTTGCTAATAAATGAATCAGTGGGGAAAACAGGAAGAAAAGAAACTAGAGACTCCAGGTTCACTGGGACAAGCAGTGTACCCCTACTGTTCAAAGTACAACCCTAAACAGGCCATCCAGTCATAATACCACCACTTGGGACCCATTCCTGATGAATTCAGTAAATCACAAAGGTGCTCATGCTTGTCTTGAAGTCAGTCTTGATGTTTGTGCTGTTAATGGAGCACAATCTGCAGCTGGCCCAGATGTTGCTGACACTAGCCCTGCCTGCCTCCATCAGCATAGCAAAGATTCTAGCAAATCTGTAATGTTGTCCATGCACCTTGGTGCAGAGAGTCACATACTGCTTCCTAAAAGGAAAATGATATGGTTCCTTCTGTGTTGTATTTGCTGGAAAAGGCTGGAGACCAAGAAGTTCCCAAAGCCAGGCTACCTTGGCCCCTTGAGTGATAACATTCTTGCTCCTGCGACCATGTCTTAAGGGAATTGAATGCCCTGACAGTCCCATGGAGATGAGGTTCTGGAAAAACCCCTCAACCCTGCTGGTCCTAGTGTTCCATTACTGCCATGGCTGAAGACAGAGGTCCAGTGTTGCCACTTGTTGAAATTCAACAAGACTACAGAGAAGTGGCACAATACGGCCACTTCAACTGCCAATGCCGCTTCACTGGCACTACCACCGGACCAGGTCCTGCTGGTTCACCCAGGCTGCAGTGGTTCCTCAAGGGCAAGAGCTCTGTCACAAGGGCACCAGTGGCCTGGCTATCTCATTTCACCTACACTGAGAGCATCATCCTGCTGCCCACCAGCATCTGCCTTGGAGCAGATTCTAGAATAAAGCACTTCATGGACCTAGACTAATACACCCTTGAAAGTCTAGCCCTTGGTATAGAGGCAGTTGCCTTGGTCCCATCTCCTCCTGCCTTCAGGGGGATTCTTCCCTTAGGCACCTCCGTCCTTTCTTCCATCTAGCCTCTGCCAAGGTATGTTAATAACTTTGAGAGGGAAGGGACTGGGATTCAGATCACTTTAATTCAAAAAGATCTCTCTGCTTCCAAGTAAACTAGTGGGTACGACTAGAGGTACGGGAGAAAGACTCCACTCAACTCCTCCTAGGCCTGTGGAGCTCCAAATGTTGGCATATATAAGGGAGGGAGTAAAGCCCCTCTGGTCATCTGCAGGGCTGAGCTCAGATCATGGGTCGACCCAGATGCATGGTCGTGTAAGCCATCGTCTGTTTGCCTATAAGTGAAGGGGGAAATCCTTGTCATTGAGTTCCACAAGTTTCTTCCAAGTACATTAACTTTTTATTTCTGTTCGTCTCTTTCAGGAAATTATTATTGATATAAATTGATTATAAGTAAATATTTGCAGGAAAAAATATACATATATTTTGAGACAGAGTCTTGCTCTGTCACCTAGGCTGGAGTGCAATGGCGTGATCTCAGCTCACTGCAACCTCCACTTCCCGGGTTCAAGCGATTCTCCTGCCTCAGCCTCCTGAGTAGCTGGGACCACAGGTGTACACCACCACACCCAGCTAATTTTTGTATTTTTCGTAGAGACAGGGTTTCATCATGTTGACCAGGCTGGTCTTGAACTCCTGACCTGGAGTGATCTGCTCACCTTAGCCTCCCAAAGTCCTGGAATTACAGGCATGAGCCACCGTGCCCAGCCAGAAAAATATTTAAAATTTAAAATTTCTACATACAGTTGGCCTTCTGTATCCTTGGGTTCTTCATCCGTGGATTCAACCAACCATGGATTGAAAATATATACATATATATATATATATTTTTTTTTTTTTTTTTTTTTTTTTTTTTGAGACGGAGTTTTGCTCTGTTGCCCAGGCTGGAGTGTAGTGGCGCGATCTCAGCTTACTGCAAGCCCTGCCTCCCGGGTTCACGCCATTCTCCTGCCTCAGCCTCCCGAGTAGCTGGGACTACAGGTGCCTGCCACCACGCCTAGCTAATTTTTTGCATTTTTTAGTAGAGACGGTGTTTCACCGTGTTAGGCAGGATGGTCTCGATCTCTTGACCTCGTGATCCGCCCACCTTGGCCTCCCAAAGTGCTGGGATTACAGGCATGAGCCACCGCGCCCAGCCAAATGTCTATTTTTTTAATGGATAGTTGTGTTTGTACTAACCATGTACAGACTTTCCTTTCTTGTCATTATTCCCTAAACAATACAGTATCACAACTATTTTCGTAGCATTTACATTGTATTAAATATACATAATCTAGAGATGATTTAAAGTGTACAGGAGGACGTGCATAGGTTATACGCAGATACTACACTATTGTATATCAGAGACTGGAGCATCTGTGGATTTTGGTATCTGCAGGGGTCCTGGAACCAATCCCTTTTGAATCCCAAGGGATGACTATATATAAATTTTTGATGTATAAAATCTTTTTTTCCAAAGAATGAACAATGTCATAATCTAACACTTAGCCTCTAGAGTTAATAAAATAAATAGAAACTTAAAGCGCCACAAGCACTGATTTCCACATGGTAGACTGTGACCCACTGGTGGGGTATAATCATCATTTTTAATGACATAGAAAGAGAATGTAGTGGAACAGGACTGGAAGCAGTGGCTCACACCTGTAATCCCAGCACTTTGGGAGGCCGAGGCAGGCAGATCACTTGAGGTCAGTCAGGAGTTCGAGACCAGCTTGGCCAACATGGTGAAATCCCATCTCTTCTAAAAATACAAAAATCAGCTGGGCATGGTGGTGGGCACCTATAATCCCAGCTAATTGGGAGGCTGAGGCACAAGAATCGCTTGAACTGGGAGGCAGTGGTTGCAGTGAGCCGAGATCATGCCACTGCACTCCAGCCTGGGCCATAGAGTGAGACTCAGTCTCAAAATAGAAAGATGAGTGCTTTATACCTAGTATGGCTAAGTTATTTCATGAAACTTTTCAGTTGTCTGTTTATAAAAGTCTGTATTTATGTAAATCCTTCCGTGCACGTACACAGGTCACCCATTTGCATGTATCCTGTAGGTCCTGGGGCCCTGTGTAGAAAGCAGGTCTCATCGTGGACCACAGTCAAGCAAACGTTGAAAGCTACAGCTCAGGAGGCTCCTCACGCCCCTGCTATGCCATCTTTGTCACTACTTCCTTCAGCCACTTTGGATTCTGCTTCCCTTTCTCTAACTTCCAGATGCATCTTTCTTCCCTTAAAGCCAGTCATGCATTCCAGACTGGTAGTGCCATCTTTGAGCCCTTTGTTTTTTTCATTCTTGCAAGATGACTGAGGGGAAGAACAGAAATAGCGATACACAGACATTAGATAAATGGCATTTTATCATTCCCACTTGAATATCATATTAAAAATAATTCCTGTTGCTATTTCAAGATGTTGCTCAATTTAACGTGGTATTTCTGCTGTTCAAAATGCATGCCTGTAGCAGTGCATAATGCATGCTAGTGCTTTGGGTGCTTTGGTACATTGCCCTGCTTGAGTGAGTTTTGCAGATAGTCGTCTGCCTACATATTCCTTGGGAACAGTCAACCTGGAGAGGCCTAAAAATGCTTAGGAATGTTAAAGAATGGCCTTTTTTTTTTTTTTTTAACTACTGAACTCCTTGTTCGGAGGTGCCAGTGAACAGACCATAAAATGTTTGTAAAATGAGGAAACAGTTAAATTTTCTACTAAGCACCAAGCACTCAAGCATGTGACTCCACTTTTGGCTGCTGGTAGCATGCACAAATGAAAGGTTATGAGGCCCTCTCCTAGATGCCAACCCTCCTATCAGTGCCTAGCGCATTTGGAGAACATTGCTATCAGATACAGTAATTCATTTCCTTAAGACAGAACTCAGAGTTGAAAGGAGGTTAAATGAAAAGGAATGCAGCAGTGCCAGGTTTCCAGCCCTTTCCTATGTTCTTAAATATTAATAGACACTTGGCATAAAAGTTTGTGTAGCTTTGTAATCCCTCAGGATAGTGGCAGGGCTTTGGGTTGGATATGCATTCTTAATTCCCCATTGGCTTGTCTTTGGTTACTCAGCATGTTTCTATGTCGTGGGACAATACTGTGACAAATGAGTGTAGTCTAACAGGCAGAAGCAGGTGAAGATGAATCTCTTATGAACTGCACTTCTTATTAAGTCTTCTGATCTACATAAAATATAAAAGGAAGATAATACCTTTCTAAGACACCTTCCATACCTTTGCTCATGGAATTGAACAGAACTCTATTTAGCTGGGAAGTGAAGGAGGTATAGGCTTTGTGTTTTTAATGCATCAAAAGTATTGTTTATCTGAAAGTAAAGATTGATACAAAAACATCCCCAAAGCAAATTAACGAAAGAGGGGCTTATTTTCCAGGGGAAGGTGAGGCAGAAGGCTTGAGTTCCGTGCTGTGTATCAGCCAGGTGACCTTAGCCTGGCCACTAGCCTCTCTGAGGCACAATTTCTGCATCTATAAAGTGCCGTACAAAGCAGCTATGAGTATACCGTGAGATACACCCATGGAAAGGCTCAGAGCCTGAGCACCATGTCACTGTCTTATTCTTGTCTCATTAACAAAGTTATATAACCCATATAATTTAACATGAGACCGGGCACGGTGGCTCACGCCTGTAATCCCATCACTTTGGGAGGCCGAGGTGGGCGGATCACGAGGTCAGGAGATCAAGACCATCCTGGCTAACACGGTGAAACCCCGTCTGTACTAAAAATACAAAAAATTAGCCGGGCGTGGTGGCGGCCGCCTGTAGTCCCAGCTACTTGGGAGGCTGAGGCTGGAGAATGGCATGAACCCAGGAGGCAGAGCTGGCAGTGTGCCAAGATTGCACCACTGCCCTCCAGCCTGGGGAACAGAGCCAGACTCCATCTCAAAAAAAAAAAAAAAAAAAAAAAAAAATTTAGCACAGAAGACTGTAAAATTGCATGTTGTGCTGTCAGGCCTCTCACTTGCTCATTTGAGACTTCATAGTGCCTACTGCACAGTAACAGCCTGTAAATTAGCTTTTCTAATCTTAGGCACATATCAATTATTCACCAGCCCGGCTCTTCTTGTACTTTATCTTATAGAATTCACTGGCAATGTTGCACCGCATTTCTAAATCTTAATCTGAAACTGATACATTAATACTAGGTTTCAGTGGCCTTAGGTAATTCTGCATGTCAGCCGATTCTGAAAATAATTTTTTTCTTTTTCCCTTACTTATGTGAAACTCTATATGAAGGTTAAGAAACAAACTGCTGGCTGTTATTTTCTACTTTTCAGTATCATTATGAGATCATACATCTGACATATCAGCCATTTAGCTTTTGAGAGAGAACATAGAAGCAAGAAATTCTGCTTAAATTTATTTTAAACACCATATTGTTTGCAGTGTCTAATAAAATAGTATAAAATCGTGTTCACTGTTCTTTTCAAATACATGTAATTCAAAATTACACATATTATAGTTATTTTCATTGCATAAGGAGAAAATTATATACAATATCAATATCTGTTGTTTCCATAGGTAAAGCATAAGTAATTATGTTAAGTCTATGCCTGTCAGAAAACATAATATGAACATAAGAAATTCAGCCTATTTATGTTTTCTTTTAATTAAAAAATTTTTTAAATCATGGATACAAGCAAAAAAACCACTTAATGTCATTAATGGGCCCTCCTGACAGGATAGATAATTGTCCTCAGAGCACCTGAGATAAACGATTTGATGGTTCCTGGAGAGAATCTAGACAGCTCAGAAAAGGAACAGAGACTGCAATTACAATATTAGTAGTATTAATGAGCATGTGTGTGTTATCCTTGGAGTGGTTGGGTGCCCCATGATTCATGCCCAGCCTTCAGTATCTGCTGAATTACTTCTACTCTGTAGTCATGAAAATTAGATAGTGGATGATTTCTCATGAGAAAGATAACATTCTTACAGAGATCTCAGAGCAGTGCCATTTGACATGCTCTGTGTTTATCAGTGTGTCCGAAGATGGGCTCATGAGTGTTGCCCATCAGTGATATTGCTTCTGATTAGCCTAGGTGGGGGAGAGAGTAAGTGAACTATAGTAAGGGGCTTTCATAGCCTGTGTAATCAGGTGTTAGAGTTAGTAACATTTTAAAAAAACAAATTAAGGTTTAAGTATATCAAGGATCCAATGAAGAGGCCAGGCACGGTGGCTCACGCCTGTAATCTCAGCACTTTGGGAGGCTGAGGTGGGCAGATCACGAGGTCAGGAGTTCGAGACCAGCCTAGCCAACATGGTGAAACCCTGTCTCTACTAAAAATACAAAAATTAGCCGGGCGTGGTGGCACATGCCTGTAGTCCCAGCTACTCAGGAGGCTAAAGCAGGAGAATCGCTTGAACCCAGGAGGTGGAGGTTGCAGTGAGCTGAGATTGCACCACTTCACTCCAGCCTGGGCGATAGAGCAACATTCCATCAAAAAAAAAAAAAAAAAAAAAAAAAAGATCCAGTGAAGGAAGTCAGCAGTATCATAAACAGTATCATACTTTAACAACATGCAACATGGAACTTTTTGCCTGCTTCTGGACATCTTCAGAATGGCAAATATATTCTAAAAGTGCATCTTCAGTTTCTTGTAGGATATCACTGAGCATTTTTCACTCTGCCTTTGGTGATATTATGTTGTATTAAATAAAATATTCTGAAACATTCTAATTTTCATGAATAACTGGATGTTATTTTTGACAATATTTATCCAAATCTTTCTACTTCTTTTGAAGAAGATTTTCATGGTAAGAAATATTAATTTGTTTAGTAAATTTTATTCAGCATCTTTTTAAGCTAAGCACTGTGTTAGGGCTGGGGATGCTGGTCACAGTGTCTAGAAAAGTGCTTGTTACATAGAAGATTATTGATATTTAGTGAATAATTGCATAAAAGATGGATAAAATACATCCTTGAGAAACTTGACAAACTCATAATCTAATAGCTTGCCCAGGAGATAGGAGAAAAAGACATTTGAATAAAAAAATCACAGTGAAGCAGAAGTAAGGGCTGATAGGTACCAAAAAGTACTATAAGAGAGAGTAGCAAATGAAAATACCTCCAAAAGATATTAAAGTCCAGTGATAGATTTTATTGGCATTTACATTTACAAAAGTTTGCTTCAAGGGGTACTCAAAGTTATAGCAAATTATATTTGCAGGGAAAAAAATAAAATGAGGTACATTCAGTATGATTTTTTCCCAGAAACAACACTAGAATAGGAATTTGCATTTCTATGCAGTCTTAATTCCCAGTAGTTTTTCAAATAATGAACAAAAGCACCATGTTAAATCAGCCATTTAGCCACCATAAATTATAAACCTTTTTGTTGTGCAGATTAAGCTTCCTGCCATATCAAATTATATTTAATATGACATGGTATTACCCTCAGTTCTCACCTTTATCATCCTTGCTATATTTTACAACAACTACTCAAAAGGTCAAATAATTCATGGAGTGGTAGAATTGAGATTAAGTTGTGATAAGCATCTTTGAGGGAGTTTTTGTAAATACTTGGGTTCCTTGACGGCTTATTTGAGGAACTCACATAGAATATATTTTATTCTTTGCTTTCTTTCTCATTTTGAATTGTTCTGAAGCAGGTATACAGATTAGAAACCTAGTATTGATCTTTCAGTGTTTGAAGACAAATCCTTCTATGGGCAACATCTCATCTATAACAGCAGTTTCACCTTGAATTCTAATAAAATTCGGTATAATTATATAAATCAGACCAGTATAAAGGACCGGTATAATTGCATATTTAAATTTTACTATTTGTGCCTTATTTGCCACAGCATTGCTCCCTACTGTTAAGTTCTTTGGTTCCAAGTGCCTAGTATGATTAATTTAAACAGGCCTGGGTTTGAGATGGGATCCATGTGTACCAGCTGTGTGAATTTGCACAATTTACCTAACTTCTTTTGAGAAGGAACCCCAATATTCCTACCTGTAAAATGAAAATAACAAGGTTTTTATGGGGACTAAAGGAACTAACTGATTCTCATGGTATTCATAGTACAGTGTCTTGCACATGTTGTATGCTTAGTAAGTGTTAGTGATAATAGAGCAAGCTGCTGAAGTTGCAGTGTGCAGCCTGCACAGCTCACTATGGCTGCCGTGATTAGCTACTGCATTTTTCTTTGGGAAAAAGTGATCTGAGATCCAAGCACTTGGTTTATCTAAGGCTTTTAGATTGTGGCTTTAAGTTGGAGTTATAAATTATTGGAAACTTGGGAAAACAAATTAGAGATGTGCAGGGGTGGGAGAGATCTCTCTGAACTGGATCAATCAGAGAAACATCCTTAAAGATTTGATATTTGAAGAATGGGCAGGAGAAAGGGTATCCAAGTTAGGGAAAATGTTTTGTACTTACTTGAGTCAAGGTTTAAATGGAATTCAGTGCTGAGCTTGAAGAAAAGGCGTCTTTGTGTAATTTTGACTGGAAGAAAATCAGAAGGAACATGATTTACATTTACATTCCAACTTCTTAGAATTACATTTTAAGAATGGATTACAATCTTGTTAGGAAGGCTCTTCCCTATCCCCAGCCCCTGTGACCCTGAGTTCTAAAAGACTCACTGTTCATCAGGCACACATCTGATATGACACTGTCCACCAAGTGAGGCCCATAAACCCTAGTCCTTGTCTGTGTTCCCATAGAGGGGCCGAGGAGGCTCCACTCTGTGACTCTGACAGTTCTGGTGAAATGAATGTCCCTGGCCGAGGAGGCAGCAAGGCTGTCTGATGGCTCACTGAATAGCCCTGGGAGTAAGAGCTGTTTCCCACCATGAAAACAGGGACTCCACCCTCAGAAGAAAGCAGCCTTCACAGCTGCTTAACTAAGTAGCCTCATGGGACTTCTGGGAGCTAAAAACCACAGCAGAGCTTTCTGCCCACAGGGCATGGCTCTAAGACAAGAAAAAGAGATAATTTTAGACCACAAACTTTGACCTTGTGAATAAAAGGAGAATAATGTAAATAAAGAAAAATAAGGTGGAAGTAACTCATAACAAGCAGAAAAATGGTAAGATATAAACCACCGAATCCTGAGATCAGGCATAGTTTTTTAAAAAATTGATAGTTTTTTTATTGATACATAATAGAGATACATATTTTGGGAGTACATGCGACAGTTGGATACAATCGTATAATGTATAAAGATAAGGGTAATTGGGATATCCATCACCTTAAATAATTATCTTTTCTTTATGCCAGGGACAGTGGAATTATTCTCCACTAGCTCTTTTGAAATGTACAGTAGATTAATGTAAACTATATTCACCCTATAGTGAGCTGTTGAACACTGGGTTTTATTTCTTCTGTCTAACTGTATGTTTGTACCCATTCAGACATAATTGTTTAAAAGTTCCCTAAACACTAATATTGACTATTGGAGACTTTAAACCTTAACCTAGCTTTCATTACTTTTTTTTGGCTGGAGTGCAGTGGCGCAATCTCAGCTCACTGCAACCTCCGCCTCCCAGGTTTAAGCAGTTCTCATGCCTCAGCCTCCTGAGTAGCTGGGATTACAGGTGTGTGCCACCACGCCCTGCTAATTTTTGTATTCCTAGTAGAGATGGAGATGGGGTTTCACCATGATGGCCAGGCTGGTCTCGACCTCCCAGGCTGGACTCAAGTGATCTGCCTGCCTCGGTCTCCCAAAGTGCTGGGATTACAAGTGTGAGTCACTGCACCCAGCCTCATTACTTTTATTTTATTTGTAATGCTACATGGATTAGGAGCTGCTTAACATTATCTGTTATTTTGACATCTATTATTTCTTTACATTTTGCCTTCAACAGACAGTGTGTAATGCCCTGCATACTTCTACCATGAGCATATTTATTCCTTATGGCTGCTGTAATAAATTACCACAAATTTAGTTGCTTAAAGCAATTTAAATTTCTACTACGTTCTGGAGGTTGGAAGTCAACTGGGTCAGCATGGCTGTGTTCCTTCTAGACTGTAGGGGAATCCTTGTCTTGCCTTTTCCAGCTCCTAGAGGCCAACTGCACTGCTTGGCTCCTGGCCGCATAGACTCTGTCGTCTGTTTCCTCGATCACATCTCCTCTGACTCTGACCCTCCTGCCTCCCTCTTACAAGGCCCCTTGGGCTTGCATTTAGGGCCCACATAGATAATCCAGAATAAACTTCCCATCTCAGGGTCCTTAACATCATCTGCAAAGTCCATTTTGCTGTTAAGGTAACATAGACACAGATTCCAGAGATTAGGATTTGGAACTATTTAGCCTGCCACATTGAGGAATGTGTGAGACCAACAACCTAGACGGAAATCAGACGGTGGAGAAAACGGTGAAGTGTTTTCTCCGTCGGAGAAAGTGGATGGAAGATTATGCATGGTCAGTTTGTCCTTGTACAGAATTCTATAGTCTAATCCATTTTATATATAACAAATGAAAATGTTTTCAAGTATGATGATCAAAAGGAGTGAGTGTCTCCCTTACCATCCTATAAATATTTTAATACGTAGTCCAGTCCATCTTTCTCACTCACTCTGCAGTGTTTGATCCATTACCCAAGGTAACTGAGGGCCCACCACCTACTGGGTGCTCCATGAACCCCAGGCAAACCGCAGTCAAGTCAGCTCATTTCCTGTGGGTACACAGGGTGTCTTTGTCTTATATTTAGCTTATAAATGGGTTGTCAGCTCCATTGCAGAGCAGTAACACGAACTTGTGGTTTAGCACATCACATCCTTTAAAGGACAATAACGTTTTTCTGGCTTCCCCTTGTGGCTCTTGATAACAAGATGGTGTGGAGAGCAGCAGGAAGAATGTCCAGGGTACAGAGCTGCCCTGGAGTTGGGGCCGAGATAGCAGATGGCACCCTTTCTGTGAGAAGGCTGTTCTGGGGTTGCTGGGTGACTGATGCATCCTGACAGTGCCCGAAGGGGCTGCTTGTGGAGAGGAGGTTGAAATTCAAAATCCAAAGCAGAGTCTCTGCACTGAGGCAGATGGAAGAACTCACTGTAGAAGCTTCACGCTGGGGTGTGCAGCCAAGGGCTTAGAGGTCGGGGCACCTGTGAAACGTGGAAGCCGGAAGGTTGGGAATGGCTTCACTATGCTCAGACAGGTCCCATCCACAGCTCCTTGATGCTGCTGGGGACTCACATTCTCCTCACACTGGAAGTGCTTGTGCCAGGGCAGGGACCCTAAGACCTACCTCTCTGCATCCCATCCGACTTCTGCCAGCCACATGGATGGTGGAGAGAGCCCAGCTGCCCATGCTTCTCTCTCGGTGGACTGTGAGAAAACCACTCACAAATTGTGTGCTCTCCAATGCATAAGGGGCATTTGTTGATGCCTAATTAAAATTAATATTTATTGAATATCTACTAATACACCAGACACTATTAGCTCTTTACATGACTTATGCCACTTAATTCTCAGAACTATACATGGAAAGTGCTCCTAGTGTTTTTTTTATTTTTTAATTACAAAAAATGGGCCCAGGGTGATGAAATAACTTGCCCAAGGCCACACAGCTAGTGAGTGGTATAGTTGCCATTAAACCCAGACAGCCTGACATGGAAGCCCACACTTTGCCTGCCCCTGCATCCTGCCAAGAAAAGATGCTGACTCTTTGGTATAGGTATTTAAGAGAATTATAATGATAATCCAAACACTAACGAGGGCTTTTTGTATAATTCATTTAATCCTAAGGAAACCCCTGAGGAAGGTTTGCTTATTATCAATAGACGGACTAAAGCATGGGAGGGCTTAAGTAACTTGCCCAAAGTTCACGTTGATAGTAAGTAGCAGAACTGTGATTTGAAGCCAGGCAGCCTGCCTGTGTGTTCTTAGAAAATGTGTTGTCATTGAGATACAGCAATAACACCAAAGTTATAGGCTAAAATGATGGAATTTATTAAGATTGTGGAAGGCACTGTAATCGATGCAATACAGACATGAATCTGAGACACAGTCTCTTTCATTTCCTCAGTGTGTGCAGCCCCAGATAGATGCATACATGCAGCCAATTATAAGCTCAAATGAATTCTGGAACTTAGAAAACACCATGACAAGAGAGAAAGGGCCTTCTGGTGCCCTAGAAGCATTCCTTCTAAGGAGGATGATGTCGCCCACATTGCAGCCTCTTCCTTTCAAATTTCATTGGTTACTTCTGCATATAATAGGTACCTTCCTCTTTAGGATGCTTTCTTCTACCACTCTCTCTTTTTTTTTTTTTTTTTTTTTTTTTTGAGGAGTCTCACTCTGTCGTCCAGGCTGGAGTACAGTGGCATGATCTTAGCTCACTGCAACCTCCACCTTCCAGGTTCAAGCGATTCTCCTGCCTCAGCCTCCTGAGTATTGGGATTACAGGCATGTGCCACCATGTCCAGCTAACTTTTATATTTTTAGTAGAGATAGGGTTTCACTGTGTTGGCCAGGCTGGTCTCGAACTGCTGACCTCAGTTGATCTGCCCACCTCGGCCTCCCAAAGTGCTGGGATTACAGGTGTGATCCACCAAGGCTGGCCTTCTTCTGCCACTCTCTGCAGCAAATAAAAGTCTGAGGAAATGCAGACCGTGGTGTGAGTGCGGACTTAAACTGTGAATAAGGCAAGTTAGTTGGCACTGAGGAGGGAAGTGACGCAGGCACAGTGACCCATGAGTGACAATGCAGGGAGGAAGGCAGGACTATGACAAGGCTGACTGGAGGGGATGGAACTGAGAGGCAGTGATAACGAAGAGTGTGAAATAAATCTGTGATGGACAACAGCAGCAAGTTCCTTAGAGGCCTTTAACAAAGGGAGTAAGAAATTATTAATGACAGAGGTGAGAAAATGCATATACCAAAGATTCTCTACAGCCCTGTCTTCAGGGTTTACATTTTTGTTTAGAAGAGCATCATTCTTACCTCTTTCTTTAACACAGTTATGGTGAGATTTTGTTGTATTTTTAATTTATGGTGACCAGACATGATTTGTGCATGAGAAAGGTATTCCCCACACAAATACATGACAGGAGATATATTCTTTCCCTACTGCTGCTGTAACAAAGAACCACAAACTTAGTGGCTTAAAAGAACACAAATGTATTTCTTACAGTTCTTTAGATCAGAAGTTTAACACAGATTTCACTCAGCTGGGATCAAAGACGCATTCCTTTCTGGAGACTCTCGGGGATAATCCTTTTCCTTGACTCTTCCAACTTCCAGAGGCTGCCCACTTTCCTTGGCTCTTGGCCCCTTCATCCATCTCCAAAGCCAGGCTAAGTCCTTCTGCTGCCATCTCTCTGGTTCTTTCTTCATAATCACATCTTTTGATATCTGGGTTCTGCCAGTCTTTTGGATGATGCCATTCTCTTCCAAAATTGTGTCCCTAGGCTGTGTGTGTTTCAGCTAGGGAGTTAGCAGTGAAGAGGCAGTGATGATGACAGTGAGGCAGAGTTGGCAGGCATGTGGCCAGGCATCAGAAGCACAGGCAGGTGGGAGCAGTTCGGAAAAGAAAGGCACCAAGAGGATGCAGCACCAAGAAGGATGTCCTGATGAGTCTGAACTTTTCATTAGTAAAAAATGTGCTTGTCAAATAAATGAAGTTTAAATGCTTCTACACACAAATACATGGTTTTTATTATTCAGAGAAAATAATTCATGATAAGAAGAGCAAACAAGCTGAACAGATAGATATTTACTAACCTAGGCATTGCTGATACGTTAGCATTGCAAAGACTTTTTAGAAAAATCTGGATTCTGTTTGACTTATAGAAATGATATTTTCTATATTTATAAGTATGTATTCTTTAAGTATATTTATACTTCCCATCTCTCTATTACACTCCACATTACAACTCTGGGAGAATATAAAAATTGATCTATATCGAATAGAAACATGACTGGCAGCAAAATAGCTTTCCATTAAAAAACAGAGCAAAGTGGACCAAAAGAAGAGGTAAGCAGATTTTATTACACTTATTTTTGTCCACTTCCTCAGTTTTTCATGATTTATTTGAAAGTTCTAGTCCCATGGCACAGAACTTATATTTGTGGTTAAATAAATATATTCATTGGGCTCAAGTCCATTTAAGGAAAGTAATGCTAATCTTGGTTCAAGTGACATTTTAAAATCTAACATTCTGTATTGGTTTAGTAACTTTAGAGTGCTGTTGTTTTCAGACTTTGCACACAAATCCAATTGCCAGCTCTTCTTCACTTTTCTCACTTCCTATATACCATTAAAGCTTGAATGGGTGCCTTTCCTTCCAGGACAGTATTCTCATCTGTTTGCTATTCTTTTTTAATTCCATTCTTGCCTTTCTGCCTTAGCCATATGTTAGTCTCATACTTTCTCTATTGAATAACTCTCTTTGGCTCAATGGATACGAGAAACCAAGCAAAACTTCACATTTGAAGTAAATTATTGGCCTAGTTTATACACTAAGTCTCTCTTAAAATTCTGTAACTGTTTCTTATTCAGGCACATTAGTGAAATTCTAAATGTCAGCAAGCAGTACCAAAGGCCTGTAGTTATATGCTTTTCAAAATAAAGTATCGCCATTGCCTGCAGTTTTGCATATTCTGGTAAAAGGCATTAACAGTTTCTTTGTTTCTACCTCAATTATCAAGTGGTATCATGCTCAAAAATTGCTGGAAGATTACTAGGTTTTGGTTAGTAGTTAAAGAAGGTGAGTCTGCTCAGAATCACAAGAACATAGTATAAACTGTTTGAGTTGTGCGTGTTACATGCAGGGGTTAACTCATGTGCCAGTCTCTGGTGACTGGAGCACTGTGCTGAAAATTCTGGGTCTGTGATCAATTAGTAATGTCTGCATGGGTGCAGAATTTGGGAGTGGAAATATATATGCCACATACTTTCTATCTTTGCTAAATCTAGGTGAAGTCAACATAACAGCCTTTAAAAAAAGAGAAAAGCAGCGTGACTTGGTGGAAGGGAAGAATTTAGGCTCTCAAATCAGATAGCTCTGGGTCCAAATTCCAACCACACCTTTATCTAGTTGTATGACACTGGGAAAGTTAGTTAACTCTTCTGCAACTTATGAAATGTGTATAATAAAACTGGTATTACATTGTTGTTGGAACAATTAATCAGAACTATACATGTACAGAAGAACATGCGCCCACGGAGAGCCTTCATAAATGGTCGTCGTAGTGGTTCTTTCCTATTTTATCTTCCCACACTGTTACTCACCTTTCTTCCAAGACAGTCTTCAGGTCATGTGGCTCTAGAGGGAGGAAAGGATATTCCAGCCTAAGCCAAGCACATTGTACTCCTCCCAAGCCACAGCCATTGATTGAGAGCGGAGCTTCTGACCCAAATCAGATCAAACCCAGGCCTTCCCTGGAGAATTTCTGAGCTGAGGCTGGTGAAAGAGAGACATTTTCTCCCTGTTGGCATGTGGTCCCAGAGCCATGGGTTCTCCTCCATGTGACAAGGCCTGTCTACATTGTCAAGAAGAAAGTCAGAATGCCACATACGGAAGTCTAGTTCCGGTGACTGGGGCCCCCAGAGACCTGGACAATTTCCTCCCAAGGTCTGGGACTTTGGTCATCTTTTCCTTTATTCATTAAAGCACCATCCTCACCCCCATCCCATATACCCATTGTCGGCTGTAGATTTCTGATGGCCTTTAACTTTAAACGAGGTCCAGACTCAAAACACTTCTGACTAATATAGTAGTTATTATTATGTCTGTTTTTTAAGAAGTTTGATTTCTGTAGATTTATCACCTAATTACTGTATTGCTCCTCTCTTGACATTTTTCCTGTCTTCCTGGTACAAGGAAGCCTCAAAACCCAAAGTGGTTTTCAAAAGCTTTTCTTATAAACATGTCATATTAAGTAACTGAGCTATAAATATTTACTGATGATTACATCTTGGGAGATTTATTGCTTGGAGTGGCCTAAGTAGATAAAAATTTATTTCTTAAAATAGGCATGATTGAGTGGTCTCTTAGAAAAATTTTGTGCCATAGAGTGTAAAACAAAGCCACAGTCATTATTTTGAACCTGTTCAGGCAACTTAGCTCTCCACAAAGAAAGCTCTGCTCCACCTGACAAACTGTGCCCAGCATGTGCTGATGCTGGGGGTCCCTGTGTCCCCAGGATTGCCTCAGCCAAATGCATCAGCATGGTGGAAACCAGAAGCAGAATGCATGGCACTCTCAGCCCATGGTGTCTCATCCCCATCACCGCACCCCTCCCACTCCAGTGTCTGGCCATGGCTGGTCTTCCAAAAATGTTTGATTGATCAGAACCACAAATATCAAGAGAACAGCACATTAAACATTAAACTAATGCATCTGTCCCCTGAATCTCACCCCAACAATTGTCTCTCCCTCACCAACAACGTCTTCACGTTTTTTTTCTGTCTAAGAGCACTTT
Source organism: Nomascus leucogenys (assembly GCF_006542625.1). Taxonomy (NCBI): domain Eukaryota; kingdom Metazoa; phylum Chordata; class Mammalia; order Primates; family Hylobatidae; genus Nomascus; species Nomascus leucogenys. Next base: position 7,373,818 of record NC_044389.1, on the reverse strand, counting down.
CTTTCCTATACTCAAAAATGCTGTTCTCAGCTCTCTTAAGAAGAAGCTTCACTTTGCCTTGCTTTTCATTCTGAGATTTTTTGATAATCTGGGTAGAAAAATCAGATCCACTGTTTTCAGTTTATTACTCACAAAAAAATGACCCTTGCCCTTGAGAAATTACCTATATTATTTTAGAAATCCACACAGGTGAAATAGTTGAAAAAAGTCACCAATTCACACTCTCATAATTAGGAAAACTGAAAAGGAGGCAGCCACATAAGAGTCCTTTTTCTTGTCTGTTTTCCTCATTGTGGCACTAAGCATGAGTAGACCAAACATTTGCTTGTTAATTTGCACTTTAACTAAATGCCTACTTGATCCTGACAGCCTTTTAACACCAATTCAGCTTCTCCTTGTTTTTCAGTCATTTCACCTTGGTTGGTTATTATTATTTATAATAAATAAATTAAAAGAATAATTTTATTCTTTATAAAGTCTTCATGAACCAAATTTGAATTGAGTTTTTATAATTACCTCTATGCCTCCAGAGATACATTAAATACTTAGTTGATATTTGATAACTGAATAGGGAATTACAGAGAAACTAATGTCTTTCAGAATCTGTTAGTCTAATGAGAAACACTGGGCAAACTCAGTTGTTTTATAATTTCCCAAAGAACACACAAATTAATTTAATGAGCTTTCACTTTAAAGCTGAACTAGAGTGCATTACTCAGTGTGACTGAAATTTTTGTGCCCCCCCCTCCCCAAAAACACACAGAGAAATATAATGTGTGATATGAGCACTGTAGACAAACAGAATATGCTGGGCAGTAACGTGATCTGGTTCATATAATTTCAGAATTTCGTGACCTATTAGAGTCTTTAGTCTGAGTGTTTCGTTTTACAGATGAGGAAACTGAAGCACAAAGGGAAATGACCACCCACAATTACACACTTAACTAGTGGAGAGCTGTGGAGCCTCAAACCCCACGTGACCACTTTGTCAAACAACTAGGATGAAATACAATAAACCGAGCATGAAACTTTTTGCACAGTTTATCTTCTTGATGCTACAGAGCTATGCCATGGTGCTAAAAAACAGTAGAGTCAGAGTCAGAGAGTCCAGCTTTGAATTCCAGCACTCATAATCATGGGCCTGAGGCACACCGTCCAGCCTCCCTGAGCCTCAGTGTTCACATCTGTGGAATGAGTGTGATGGCCACCTCCCAAAGTGGATTTCAGTGTCCACTGAAACCATATGTGTTAAAATATTTTGTAAATTGTAAAGCTTCATGTAAATGTGAGGTTTCATTTTTTTGTTGTTGTTGGAATCTTTAGTCGGCTCAAGGCCTAAGAACATCAGTTACATGGAATTTCTGGTAGCATTACACAAATGTCAGCTGAGGGCCAGGTGTGGTGGCTCACGACTGTAGTTCCAGCTACTCGGGAGGCTGAGGCCAGAGGATGGCTTGAGCCCTGGAGTTCAAGGTTACAGTGAGCTATGATTGCACCACTGCACTTTAGCACGGGCAGCAGAGCTATGACCCTGACTCAAAAAAAAAAAAAGAAAAGGAAATTTCAATTGAGGAAATGCAGGATACACCTGATTTTACTCTATAGTTACTTAATAATGAGATTTTAAAATACTGTATAAGTAAAGGGTGCTTTTAGAGTAAGCTTTCAAAAGAAGTGTGTGTGTGTTTTTAAGGCTTTTCATCCAGAGCAATAAAGAAAAACATTAGAAAGTCTTCTGATTCATTTCTTAGCCAGGTGTCAAGTTTTTTATTATTTGCTCTGAGATGAGCACTATTAACTAACTTCTATTTATCTGTCAAAAACTGAATTCTCATCTCTATTCTCCTCCTGCTCAAATTTGGCAGCTCTGCATGACCGTCAGTCATGGCAGTTGGGAATGTTGCTCCCCTCCCTCAGCACTGAAAACGGTGAATAGATGTATTATTGCTGCTTGCAAAGTAATAGAATGTAGCTGCCATGGGAAAATTTAAATGGTCGCAGTAACAATAACAATAACAACGCAGCCTGCCTGTCTTTCTTCTTGTGTTCCGGAGCAGAAAGGGAGCTACCACCAGCTGCGCAACTCAGTGGCTACACAAAATGCAAATTTCCCTGGCTTTGAACGTGGAGATTGTCCAACATCTAAAGAAAATTGTCTAAATAAAAGAAAGAATAAGAATTTTGGGGTGAAACAGTGCCTTTTCCAACGTTAAGTTTCAATTGCAAATCTTCACAAAGTTAATCCTGTTTTCCTGCAGCAACAGGGGAATAATTTATCATTCAAATCATTGAAACCCAGAGACAATCACCAAACTTTATTTTAGTCAATGGTTTCATGTTTCTTATCAGGAGCAAGTGTTTTCTACAAAGGGTAACAATTTGATTTGAATTTTACCTATTTTTTTGTGTGTTGACTGCCCTTGATTTTGAATAATGTGAGAAAAAGGAAAGAAAGCGAAAGGCAAAGAATATTATTCATAAAGCCAAGTTTGAATGTCTGTATCACAACATGTGCTCATAAGGTTAGAAATATTTAAGTGCATGTTTAGGTGATTTGGTTATAGAAATTAAAAAGACGTGAGCTGTAAATAGTGAAAAGATATTTTAGAACTTACGAAAGGGAGATTATGTATGTAAAGTACGTACCGTGGGTATTCATGGTGTTGGACTGAATTTCAGTTGCCCAGCTTCTATGCAGACGCCTTCCTCCTTTTAATCTAGTGATATTGTCCAATTCCCTGGTCACCCTTTCTCTTCATATCTTACTAAGACATCTCTGGTAGTAACTAACTCCACTGACCTCCCTACTTTCCCCAGTTGTTCTCTGGGTACCATACTCCTGATTTCTTCATACTTCACTGGCTTCTTCTTTCCTATCTTCTCTGATAGCTTCTCCTCCCTTGCCCAACCACTAAATGCTGACTGCCCCAAGACACTGGGTCCCAAAACCCCTCCTGTTCATTATCTATGAGGTCATCTCCTCCAATTCCATGTGCTAGTAATACCCAAATCTATATCTCTGGCACTGGCCTATCCCCAAAATATTCAACTCAAGTCCTAAATGCCTCTGTGTGGACATCTTGGAGACATTGCAGGTTTAACCTGGCCAAAATAAAAGTTGATTCTCTATCACATACCTGTTCCTCCAGTTTTCCTGTTTCTGTAGATAACACCAACATCCAACATCCAGACAAAAAAACTAAGGCTTATTCTTAATTATTTTCTTATTTTCACCCTCTGCATTCAGTCTATCCTATCAAACCTGCCTCCCAATCAGATCCCAATCTATCTAATCCTTTCTGTTTCCATTATCAACACTCTAGTCCTAATCACTGTTTGCTCTTGCCCTCACCTATTGTGAGAGCCTCCCGGTTTTGTCTTCCTCCTCCTATTCGTGTCTCCCTTCAGTCACTTCTTCACACAGCAATGATCTTTTAAATGATCTTTTAAAATAATAATAATATTGTATCACATTCTCCTCCCCATTTATAATACCCCTGTGGCTTCCTATCTCATTTGCAATGAAATCCAGACTCTGCCTGTTTACGAAGCCCCGACATCATCTGGGCCCTGTCTAGTTCTCCAATATCATTTTGCATCGCTCTTCCCTTTTTACACCCCAGCCAAACTCTAGTTTACTTTTTATTTTTGTAACACACCAAGCGTGCTCCTACCATAGAGCCTTTGCATGTGTGTGTCTGGGCTGGATGCTTTTGACCCTAATATGTGCGTGGCTGGATTTTTAACATTCGTGTGTCAGCCTCATTCTCTCCTCATAGACGTCTCCCTGACACCTAGCCTATTAGGTTGGTGCAAAAGTAATTCGGGTTTGCCATTACTTTTTCACCAGCCTAATAAAACGGTGACGTCTGTCGTGTTACTATGCCTTAATTCTCTGTGATGTATTTGTTGTACTATTCGACATTTTCTTATGTATCTATTAATTTTTCCTTTTTAGTTTGTATGTGCGTGCTCACACATAATCATATTATCAGCTTATGAGAGCAGGGGTCTTGCAGTCTTACTCACTACAATAACCTCAGTGCTTGAAACAGTGCACATAGTAGATGCTCAAAAAACACATTTTGAACAAATGAATAAACCAATTTGAGCAGCAGGAAAATCTGTTAAATGGGAAATAAGCGACATTTTATCTTTTATTTCATGGTGAGGTCTTGGCTGATTTAGCCAAATTTCTAAGGACTAACCGAGAAAATAAAACTGAAACACATCATTTGGCCGATTTGTTTCAGTGAAACCCCTTTCTTCTGAGTTTGCGATCAAGCCCACCATAAAGAAGAGACATGATGGCACTGTAAATCTGATAAATTTCTGATGAGATACATGGCAGTTTAATGCAACTTGGTGACATGACCCTTATGCTCTTACCACTGCTGGGTCCTCATTCATGTGACGAGACTGTAGACCAAACTCTAAGTAGGTTCTGACACAGATGGAAAGCTTGGAGTACTAAGAACTGCTCCAGTAATACTCCAGTTCTTTTCCCATTCCTTCCTCCTTTTTACTGATGCAAGATGAAATGGGAAGTACAGCAGGACAAGGAGTGTGATTCGTCCTCAGAGTAGCTGTATTACGGGTTCTCACCTGGCTAGAACTCCTGTTTGCATGGGATTATCTGACTCTCAGCTAAGATACACTGTTTCCCTAAGGCAATTTCAGAGGCCAAGCTCAAAAGTGACACATTTAGAAATTCAGGAGCAAAGAACTTTCTATTTATTTGTCGATGGAGTACTATTTATGGCATTTTAATCATGTGGCACTCTTAAGACTGTAATTATAGAGGTCTAAGAAGAATATAGAACATTTCTTCTGACTTATCCTTTTGAGATTTAGAATTGAAAATAGTTTGATCTCTTTTTTGAGCCCCCTCGGAGATAACTTACACGACCTCTAGCCAATTCCCCATTCTTCCTTTCTCATTTCACAATTGCAAATGCTACTGGGTAGTTTTCCTCTGTTTTGAGCCCCACCCTTCCTGTTGCTACGCAGATGAACTGGATTACATAAATTGTCAATTTCTCAGCTGTGAAAATGAAAAAGACAGGACAACAGTAGCAAGAAATGAGGACAGCTGCTTCTAGCACTTGGGATTTAGGGTTAGATGATGAAGAGAGAATCAAAAGGAAATAGGTGAAGTTAGCACAAGTAAAAAGTTAGACACAATTCTATTACTTTAATACAAACTCTGTTAACAGTTGGGTATATTTCCTTCAGAGATTTGTACTCATTATATTAGAGTGGAGTTATTTGGGTTTTTGTTTTTCCTTTATGCCTACTTATAATTTACATGCTCTTATCCTTTGTTTTATAATGAGTTGCAGTTATTATTTTAATATTTCAGGTTAAGTTGACTTTTAAATATGGAGTCAGTTTTAAGTTTGTGCGTTTTAAAGGGGCATATTTGCATTTCTGACCCACAAAGGCTAACATCACTTGTGACAATTAATTTTCACTCATCTAAATTTTGCAATTTTTTTAAACCATAACAGGTTTAATAATGATAGGTATCCACTAAACATCCAGCTCTTATCACGTCACCTGTAGCTTCCCATGGAAATTTTCTACGAAGCAAACATTGGCTAGTATTACAGAGATTTCCTTTTCAAGTCCTCATGTTTAATCAACTCCATTTACCTGTGTGGCTTTAATAATCGTAATGCCAACTCCATCTCCCCAGAGTGAGGTAAACAGCATGTATGGGCATAATTAGCAAATCATTTGGTTGTAAGATGTTGTATGATCCACATATTTGGTTTTCTTTAATGAGGCATTCCTCTCCAGACACATTAGTCACTTCCCAAAATGCTCCTTTGCAAGTAGCTATAGAAACAGCAAATAATGAACTAAAAAAGGTGTGCTGCATGTGGGACACCAGAGGGCGCTAGAGTAATGTTATAATGTGCCTCTGCTTTTTTCTCTTAGCTTTGCTATTAAAAAATTAAAGCTTTTAAAATAATACACTACCTTGTCTTGAAGACATTTATTTGAAGTTATACGATATAGCTTTATGATTTGAGTCAAACATTTATTATTATTTATCATTCCAGTCAGCATCTTCTCAAAAGCAGATCTTTTATTCCCATGCTGAATTTTAGAAAAGAAATTCTAACAATAGTCCTCCTCTTAGAATTTTTTTTTAAGGAAAACACATTATTCTTCCAAGATTGTGACTTTGCCCTCTCCCAAGAGACAGTCACGTGTGTTAAAACGTTTAGTAGTTCTAGTCTGCTAGATATAGAGGAAATGAATTATTTCTAAACTTACTTTTAGAACCACAGAATTTGGGTATTTGATCAGTATTTGTCTACTGTTGAATTTAAAATAAAACATATGAATGTATCAGGATAAAGTGGCAGTGCTGCAAAAATTAGAGTGAAGTGCTGAAAAAAGTTAGAAAATTAAATTTGCATTTATTAATAATAAGCAACCATTTTAGTTTAGCTGGAAGGTTTATTTTCTAGTGTTAAGCTGTCTTAAAAATCAGAAGTATTTTTGTTCAACATAGTTTACTGAAAAGTATGTATAGAATGCCTAATATGTATGTGCCTAAAATTGCTCTTAGTGACCAAAGATTCACATGATGGGTGTGGTGGCTCACGCCTGTAATCCCAGCACTTCAGGAGGTAAGAGGTTTCCTTGAGGCCAGGAATTCAAGAGCAGCCTAAGCAACATAGCAGGACCCTGTCTCCACAAAACTTTTAAAAGCAGCCAGGTGTGGTGGTATGTGCCTGTTGTCCTAGCTGCTTGGGAGGCTAAGGCAGGAGGATTGCCTGAGTGCATGTGTTCAAGGCTATAGTGAGCAATGACTGTGCCACTAGACTCCAGCCTGGGTGACAGAGCGAGATCCTGTCTCAAAACAAAAAATCAAACCCAAAAACCACAAAAAATTCACATGACAACTTATGTAATCTAAGATATAAATCACACATACCAAACATGAAATTCTGCAAATGTGTATCAGATAAAATACTATGTGTTTAAAGGATGGGGATGCTACGTGACTGAAGGGTTAGGGGAGACTGGCGGAATGGAAGGAACTAGCTGAGCTTGAAGGATGGGGTAGGATCTAATTCAGCAGAAAACAAATTATAGCCGAATAACCATGGCCAGAAAGGGAGAGACGACACAAATGCATGTGCAGCAATATATCAAGCATCTGTTCTTCATTTTTCCACAGGGAGGTCCCATCTAGCATTGTAAAGGGCATTGTATTTATGTTATTTATTTGTCTTTCATGTTGTGGTTTGTATTGGTTTGGGTTTTTTGGTTGTTTTCTTTGTATTCTTTTACCAGAAAACAAAAACAGCCTTTCAGAGGGCAAATCATTCCCCATCCCCGATATGATCAGTATATTTTCCAGCCTTTCCCAGCTCTGATCCAGCCAGATGAGAGTGCCGCTGTAATGTCCAGCGCTATAGCTGGGCAGCCTCAGGGAGAGCGAGGGTTCAAGTCCTCAGCCTTCCCGCAACGCTGCATCCAGGTGGATGCCACAGATCTTTCGATGCTGTGCCCTGTACACTGGGAAAGTGTCTAAATTTCCCTCTAGGGACTGAGGTTCTCAAGGTAAAATCATGGCCTGATGTCCCCTTTGTAGTCCTAATGCTCAATGCACATTAGGAAGTCAGTATTTCTTTTTTTAATGTAATTATCTATTTATTAGTCCAAGATCAGTGTAAATGTATTGTAGAAAATTATAAAATACATATAAGAAAAATAATTTTTGAAAACCATTGTAATCCTGCAACAGTTTATTGGTATTACCTTAGTGCCTATCCTTCCAAACACTTTCTGTCCGTCTCTATATTTATCTGTTTTGCTATGTATCTACCTATCTAGGCATTTTTAAACTGAGATTAGACTATACACACTGTTTTATAGCCAGTGTTTTCTCATTTAATAACCTCCATATTTCCATGTTAGTAAGTGTTGATCTTAAATGATTATTCCTATCAACAAACTTGCTGCACCTGGATCTGGAGATTCAGAATCTCCAGGGTTATGGTTCTGGAATTTGTATTTTCACAAGCATCTGAATGCTCATATTCTAGTCACTGATTTACACCATCATTTTGGGGAGCCAGAATAGATTTCCACTGTCTAGACAGATATATTGCATTTAACCAATCCCTACAGTTCAGTTTTTTCATTATCATGAGGCAGGTCACAAAGATCATTAAGTGATGAGCATTGGAAGTTAAGGTGATAGACATGCTAAATCTCTATAAATGTCAACACAGATTTATTTATGGTTAATATAGGAAGTTAAAAATCTATGCCCAGTCTTGACAGATGAGGCTTTTTGGTTATAAGGTGGTTATCCCAAAACCACAAAGCAAAATAATAAAATGAACAGAACTGCAGGGGTGTGTCTTTCTTCCTTCCCTCCTTCCTTCCTCCCTTTCTTTTTTTTTTTTTTTTTTTCTCTCAGTTGTGGGCCATGGGAACATAAATCCAGGTGTGGGTAGCCAGATGACTCAAGTCCCCAGATTTGGTGCTCCCTCCTCTGTTTATATGGACACAGTGACTAGTTTTGCCTTTCTCAATCCTTTTGACCTCTGCTGACAGATTCTTTCTTAATACTGCTGATTTAGTTGTAATGAAACAACCCTGCCCAGCCCACATTATTTCATCTCACTATGCATTAGCATGACTGCTACAGTTCTCCAAGTTCTGGGCTGCCTCAGGGAAAAAGTCTGCCCATAATTTTTTCATAACTATTTCTTTCCTTTCAATTACATTTTGTAGCTCCCCCAGTTTCATGATGTAATGTTAGTGGAATTAAACTTGATCAGCTTAAAATTAAGTAATTAATTACTTAATTTTAAGCTTCAATAATAGTTACAAATTGCTCCCTACCTATCTGGGTGACACCCAGTGACAGTGAATTTCACAGTGCTATGAGGAACAGATGGCAAAGCTCCATTTGGCCTGTCATTTAAAGTATTTAGGTAATTAGGTTAAAAAACGTTTTCAAAGAACTCAGATGGGCCACATTTGTCCAGCAAGCTATATATGAATGCCTGGACACCGTTTAAGACATAATATTACTGGATGCTGTTTGGGCACAATAGATAGTGCTTAAACGTCTATTTATTTCTGTCTGTTGAGATCTTGCTTAGTAAGTGCCAGATACTGTGCTAGGCACCAGAGATTCTGTGGTGAATAAGAGAGACATAGTCCCTGTCTTCATGGAATTTACAGTCTAAGGGACCAAAGACCAAAAAAAAAAAAAAAACAGGCAATTCCTCTAAGTACAGTAAAGAGAATACATAAGAAAAGCAATTAACCCAGACTTGTAGTGGTAGGAAAGGCTTCTCCTGTGAGTAATGTCCAAAAAGAAATCTAAAGGACAAATAGAAACAGGCCAAGAGAGGGCAGAAGATGTCTAAGGCAAAAGGACCAGCATCTAGAAAAGTTCATGAGCCACCACCATACTACATTCAAGGTACTGTAAGAAGCTGGCTGAGACTCAGCATGGAGCTGGCTCTGAGCTGAAGCTGGGTGGGCATGCCAGGCCAGGATACCAGGTTCTTGGAAGCCCTGGCGAGGAGTTTGGACTTTATTATAAGGACAAAGCGGCGCCACTGAAAGTTTTTTAAGGAGAAGAGTGTTATATTTATGTTTTTAAAAGATCACTTTTGTCACAGTAGGAGGAATGGGTTGAAAAGTTGCAAGATGAGAGGAAAGGAGATCAGACAAACTGTCCTGCAGTCATCCAGCTGAGAGATGCTGCTGACCCATTAAAGAAAGGATTCCTTAATTTTTTTACATTCATCAGGTATAACTATTTAGCTTATTATATTACACAGCTCGTAACACTGCACTTGGCTCATACTGTTTCTGCCAGAAGCCAGGCGCTTTTCTATGCAGTCTCTGTTTTTGGAGCTTACATTCAAGTGAAGAGAGATAGAAAGTAAACACATTTTTAAAATTAATACAATAGCATTTTTCACAATAGCCAACAGGTGGAAACAATCCAGATGTCCATAAGGAGGTAAACAAAATATGGTATACATACAATAGAATAGAATATTATTCAGCCTTAAAAGGAAGGAAGTTCCAGCACATGCTACAACGTGGATGAACTCTGAGGACATGATGGTGATGATGTTTGCACAATATGAATGTACTTAATGCCACTGAATAGTACATTTAGTAATGATTAAAATGGTAAATTTTATGTTATCTTTATTTTCTCACAATTAAAAAAATGTCATCCTTCCCCACAGCCAAACATTCTATGAAGCTGTGGGGCAAAGAAATGCAAAAAGAGTGGTCCAAAACTATGTTTCAGGTAGATTTTTTTTTTTCACTAGGAAAAATTAACACAGGTTGTGGTAATTTATTTGAAGAAACCAACCAGAGGATGCAGTGGAGAGCAATTTGGAGGGGCAGGTGCGGGCTGGGCACTTTGTTTAGGTGGAGTGGTAAGAGAAGCCCTCTCTGAAAAAGTGGCATTGAAGCTGAAACCTGAAAGGAAGGCAGCAATGCACAGATCTGGTAAAGGAATATTTTGGGCAGAGAAAACAGCAGGGACCTAGGCCCTAAGGTTGTGATGAGCTTGGCAGAGAAAAGGGCTAAAGAATAGTGAAGAAGAAGCTAATGGTAGGAAATGAAGTGAGAGAAGAAGGCGGGAAAGAGGTTCTAAAGGCCTAATAGGTCACAGAAAGCAGGTGGGTTTTATTCTCATTGCAGTGGAAGGCACTAGAAGTTTTTAAGCATACCAGTGATAAGATCAGATTTTTTAAACAAAAAGATCACCCTGCTGTAAGGCGATAGGCAGAGGTGGAGGCAGGAGGCCTTGGAGGCTGTCAGAGTGAGAGATGAAGGGGAGATACAGAAAGGAGAATGCATTTGAGAGCTACTTAGAGGGCAGATTCCGCAGGACTCAGTGTTGATCGACTGTTGAGAGTAAAATACTTGATTCTCCTGTGCCTAGCCTGGGCTTCTGGATGAACACTGGTGCCACCTTAGTGGTCTAGTTGGTAGAATCCTGTGTTCACACTGTTGAGGCCTGGTTCTGTTTCTCATGAGAAAAGCAGTATTTGGAAGGAAATGTGTAGTAACGGGTTAGAGCATTGCACTCCGGGTCAGAGAAGCCTGGGTTTGAGTGAGCACCCCTTCCTAACTTTGGAAAAGATATTTCATCTCTTTTATTTTTCTAGTCGCTGAAGTGAGGCTAATAATATGAACTCTGGGTGAAATAGGCTCCCTAAAAATGATTGATGCCCTTTCCCCCTGTGAGCCCCCCTCACCAGCTTCACCAAAGGAAAACCATGAGCTCAAAAGGCAGCAATACAAAATCTTGCCTGAAGGATCTGTCAGGCAGATCTCTGAAGACACCCCAATGCATGCACTTTCCTAAAGAAGCTGAAAAAGAAAAAAGAAAGTATTGACTTGCCGCTTGCCGCTAAGCCTTAGGGAAGTTGTGCATCTAAACTGCCAGACACAATCAACCACGAACACCTAAAGCCTCCTGTCAACAACAACAAAAAAGTGTTAAGTAATGGGGGAAAATAGAGATCTCATTCACAATAACAAAAGCTACACAGTATCTAGGAATAAATCTAAAAGACATTCAAGTCCTTAAGGAGAAAATTATAAAATATTACTGAAGAATGTAAACTCAGATGCAAATAAAAAGAGAGATACACCACTCTTAGAACGATTCAATAGCAAAGTCAGTTTTTACCAAATTGATTTTAAAACTCAATAAAATTCCAGTCAAACTCCAAGTAGGTTTTGTGTGGGTGTGTGAGGGTGTGGAATTTTACAAGCTGATCCTAAAGTTAATACTGAAAGCATGAAAAAGAAATACCTAAAACATGTGTGAAGACCTGTCTGGAGAATCTTACTCTATATCAAAACATATTTTAAAGCCATAATAATTGAGTCAGAGTAGTGTTGGTGCAGAGATAGAAACATAGACCAAACAAAATAGAAAGCACAGAATGTATTCATGCATATACAGAAACCTGATACATGCTACTTGATACTGACATTGCAGGTCAAGTAGGGGAAATGACTGATAATCAGTAATGGTGCTGGGATATTTGGTTTTCTATATGAAAAAATATGTGTGTGTGTGTGTGTGTGTATATGTGTATTTTTTAACCTCATACCACATACAAAAATACATTCCACAGGGCTTAAAAAGCTAAGTGGTGTTAATAAAAAAGCCAAACTCTGTAAAATATTTAAAGAGGTTTATTCTGAGCTAGTATGAGTGACCATGGCCCAGGGAACAGTTTCAGGAGGTCCTGAGAAAGTGAGCCTGAAGTGTTCGGGTTAGTTTGGTTTTATACATTTTAGGGAAACTGAAGTTACAGGCAAAGACATAAATCAATATATGTAAGGTATATGTTGGTTCGGTCCAGAAAGTTGGGGTGGGTACAGGTCACAGGTGAATTCAAACATTTTCTGATTGGCTATTGGTTGAAAATGTTAAGGATTGAGGTAAAGGCATAAAGTCAGTAGAAAGAAATGCTGGAGTTAAGATAAGAGGGGTTGTGGAAGCCAGGGTTCTTGCTGTGTAGATGAAGGTTCCAGGTAGTAGGCTTCAGGGAGAATAGATGGTAAATGTCTTTTTTTCAGACTTTGACAGGTGTCAGACTTTTGGTTAATCTCTCCTAGATCCATGAAAGGCATAGCTACATTAATGGAAATTCTCTACAGATGCAAAATTTCCGCCAAAAAGGATGGCTTTGCAGGACCATTTTAAAATATAGCAAAGACATATGTTTTGTGGTAAAATATTTTTATTTCCTTGAGGGTCTGCTGTCTGTCATGTGATGCTATACTAGAGTCAGGTTGGAATTTGGTATCTTATTGCCAAAGAGTCTATTTTGTCAGTCTTATGATCTCTATTTTAATGTTCGTGCTGGTCAGTTGTGCCTAAACTCCAAAGGAAGGAGGGTATAAGAAGGCATGTCCTGGCCCCCTTCCCATCAGGGCTAGGAATTCAGTTGTTTAGGTTTCCCTTGCCCCAGAGGGGGTCTGTTAAGTCAGGGGGCTTTGGATTTTATTTTTGGTTTACAGTGGGAACAACAAAAGCATAAGAAAAATATCTTCAAAATCTCATGGGAGGATTTATCAGGATACAGAAAGTACAATCACAATTGACAAGTCTGACTACATAAAATTAAGAGTGTCTGTTCAAAATGAAATATTAAGCAACATAATGGGAGGAGATATTTGCATTGTATATAACTTATAAATAATTAGGATCCAGAATATATTTTAAATCTATAAGATATAGAAACAGCCTAATACAAAATTAGGCAAAGAAAATGAATGTAAAAGACACAGGAAAAAATTTAATTGGGTATGAAAAGAAGCATAGCCTCCTCAGTTATGAAGATGTAAGGTGTAGGCCTTACAGATACTTGTGCAATTGTGCAAAAACTCTGTGACGTTAGTGGGAGGTCCAAGACTCACGATATTTAGGAGTTCACAGGGTAACAGTGTGATTTGGGGCTAGATGCCAAGTCAGTGCCTAATTATTTCAACTTTGCCAAAGCTTAGAAGGCCAACAATCAGAATAATATGAAATTCAAGTCTCAAGCCAAATCATACAGGGTTTTCAAGACAGCAGAATTTGGATGAAGACTTGGTCAGATGGGGGTGGAGCGCAAGGCTGTAGGCATGAACAACCCAGGAGCATCACAGTTGGTGGACAGGAAGAGTCACAGGAAGCTGGGTTGTGGGCTGAAATCCATGCCACATCAATCCTAATGTCTGTTGGTGTTGGGCAAGTGAAGGCTGGATCCCAAGGCGAGCTGTGCCCCGTGGGGAAGGCGGTGACTCTAAAATGATTTGGTACAAACCTCTGGACACCTGGACACCTCTATCCCTGCTGCAGACCTTTCTCAGTTCTAAAGACTCGGCAGTGTCCCTTGAGCAAGACTAACCCCTCAAAGTGGGAATTGAGATCCTTACCCACTTAGTGTGGGAATTTTCAGTTAACGACATTTGCTTATTCAACACATAATGATCGAGCACCTTGCGTGTACCAGACACTGTTCTAGGTGCTTGGGATACATCAGTGAACAAAATAGACAAAGTTCCCTGCCTTCCTGGAGCTTACATTCTAGTGGGAAGGTGAGCATTATAAATAATCAAAATAAATAAGTACATTTATTTATCCCAGGCTCCACCCCAGACTTAAAGAATATGCATTTTAACAAGTTCCTGTACTGATTTTTATGTACATAAAAGTTTGAGAAGCACCATAAGTGTAGGAATCATTAGCTTTCTACCAAATCAATGCCTAACCTGTTGTTAGTTACAGACAGTTCTGCTGTCTCACAGAGGTAGTGGTAGAAAGGGTACTGGTAAGCAGATATTGTAGGCAACATTTACCATGTCATTCTGAATTTAGGACTACTTTCTTTCTATAAATACGCCTATTGCTTACACTGAGCAACTAGTAGCTATAATTAAGGCAACTTTAATGGCAGCCAGTGGTTTCGTACGCAACTTACTATTTTGGAGCAATTTATTTTAGTTCTGGTATATCTGGTTATACAGAAAAAATATTGAATTCTTTGCTAAATAAAGACGTACTATTTTCCTCATCACTAACATAAAGAGGTAGACAGACAGTGAGAACAGAAGGTGAGCAGCTGGAATGGCCTAAAGTCCTTTCTGACCTCCACAGTTTAGCTTCCAGCATTGCCACTTCCAGGACGTTCTGTTCATGTTTCTCTGCCAATATAACTCCTATCCATTCTTCGACATCCAGATCCTGGTTAGTCTTGTCCATTAATATTTTCCTGCCCATCCCAAAATGAAGTAATCATTTTTTACTTGCAACCCATAAAGCACCTACTGTCTCTGATTCATCTTAAAACTGATGCTAGCCCTTCCACACTTTGAACGGTCATTCACATCTTGTGAAGTGTCACTGAAATCTTGGTTCATTATTTATATGCTCACACTTTTATATTGTATCTTCCAGTATAGACTGTAGATTCCTAAGGACAGGAACCATGTCTTAGTAGCTGCATGCACTTTCCTCAACACATCACCTTGTACGAAATAGTCATTCGATAAATACTTGCTGATTTTAGTATGTGTTTGTTCCACGGGTGAACAGTTTTCTTTTGAAAGGTCAGGAATCTAGCCCGTAAATTGTAAAATGTGGGGCTGACATCACACAGGCATTTCCATTTGCTATTGGAGTAGAGCTTTAATATTTTAAGATTGGAGTTGAATCATATTAAGATTGGAATGACATTTCTCAGGTTGCTAAGTAGAAAGAAGTCTTCGAATATATGCTGGTTTGTTCCTAGTGTGTGAGATGATAGGAGCTGAATTACAGTTTGAAAAATAAGGTAAGTGGTCTATACCATTAGAAAACAAGCAGAAAAGAAATTTAGACTTTAAAGTGAATGCCATTTATTTTCAGTAGGATGTCCCTTGTATAATGTCAGCACCAAATATTTGAAAGAAGGCTGTAATCTAAGTCTAAACAACGTTGTTGCAAAAGCAGAGAAAACGTGAAAAGTATACAGAGATTTTTTTTCCTATACTATAGTGGAAAAGCAATTCTGTACTGAAAATAACACAGTTTCAAAAGAAGTGGTACAGATCAGTACCCTAAAATGTTTTAGCAATTTATGCCTAACTATGCAGTTTACCCAAGAAGAGGAGACTAGCAGGTACTAAGAAATAACTGAGAGAGAAGCTAGAGTTAAGATAAAAGGTTACATTCCTTATGCATTCTTTTTTCTCCAAAAGATGCACATTCTTACTGTATTCTTTTTCCTTTTTCCAAATACCTCCCCTTTATATTGATGGAAGGAAAAAAATGAGCTATCATATTCTTCAGTTTATTTTTAATAGCTTAACACATAATTCTGTGCTACATTGGGCCAACTGGAATATTGCTATACACTGTTCTGCCAAACTTCTCAGTGGGATGAGCTGCAGTTGTCTACAGAATTGAAATTTTGGAAGATGGAAAAAGCAAAAAACAATTCTAAACACTCAAAGCTTATTTTGGAAAACATCCAAGCTCCTTCTCTTCCATGACTTTTTTAGGGTTTTCACATTAACTGTAAAGTTTCGTAATCTAAAAATGTATCTCCTGAACATCTAACCCAGAGTAGACAGCCACTAATGTTTTTAAGAACTTGAATTGTAGGAGGCAAGCACCCACACTCAGATTTTCAGAAATCTGGTTGCCTCTCCTTCCCAAACTCAGACATATCACAAGATAGAGAATCGACTTGGGGAAAATAATGGCAAGTGTCCAAAAAGCATCCTGTCACACCCAAACCAATCTTTGTGGTCATACGTTTCCTCCTCAGGATGAATTTGTTCTTCCTTTCATTTCTCTATTTGGTTCTTCAAACTGTAGTTATATTTACTGCCATATAAATACTGGGCAAACGGTGAAAAAAATGACTCTTGGTACCTTTTGTGAGGGCTGTTTACTGTGAACTTCACATGAGTAGAAAGGTAATGACCATATTAAAGATGGTTTAATATGACTAGCATAAACCCTTATCTATGTAAACCAAAGTTTTAAAAAATCTAAGTTACTGATTATTTGACTTAGGCAGCGTGAGATGTCTTTGAACTATCAGATTCATGCCTCACATATTATTTGATGGAGTTTTGCAAAAACTGAACTAAATTTAGGGAAGATTGTCATTAAACCACAAGATATTTAAGTCACTTGTGATATGACAGAAGGTTTAAAAAAAATAAACTTACTGACAGAGGTTCCACAGTCTGCTTAGAATAGAGACAGCAGACTTATTAAAAGAAGGAAGAATGAATTTAGAATACTTTCAGGGTTAATTTCTTTCTGTTTTAAATTATTTTTAATGTTAATATTTTCATTGTACTCCCATCCCCTTGGAATTTAAAGAATCAAACAATCTTACTTTCTTAACAATGTGGGCTGAAGTTAACTGGGCACTTTGAGTCACATCCTTTTGAGTGAAAGAACATCTTTCCTCTGAACATAAATAAGGTAGTAAAATAGGATGAAGAAAATAAGACTAGGAGACATTATTAGAAAGACCAAACAGCAAGAGGAGGTTTCGCTCCACTACCGTTATTAAATGTAGGAGCCAAAGAAGGGAATTTTATTTCAATCAGCTGACATATGTTTTTGGTTTAGTCTCTGGCATTATTATAATCCAGCTCCAATTAATGTCTTCATTCAGTAAACTGAGTACTTTTTAGGCCGAGCACTATGCTGTCCCACAGTAGACAAGATAGGCACAGTTCCCACCCTCAGGCAGCTTACAGTTCAGTGGAATGTTCTTTTGGATACCCTCTAGTTCAGAGAGGACGGTACCCCAATGCCCAGTGAGTCTACATAGTATTTTACTTTTTAAGGTGTGTTTTTTGTTTGCTTTTTTTTGTTTTTGTTTTTGAGACAGGGTCTCACTCCCATCGCCCAGGCTGGAGTACAGTGGCACGATCACGGTCACTACAGCCTCAACTTCCAGGGCTCAAGTGATCCTTCCACCTCAGCCTCCCAATTAGCTGGGACCACAGGCACATCACCACACCCAGCTAATCTTTTTGTACTTTTTGTAGAAACGAGTGTCTCTCCTTGTTGCCCAGGCTGGTTACGAACTCCTGAGCTCCAGTGATCCACCCACCTCAGCCTCCCAAAGTGCTAGAATACAGGTGTGAGCCACCGTACCCAACCTTTTTTGGGTTTTTAAAAATCATTTCATTGAAAAATCTCTCTTGAATTCCATGCTTATATTACCTTTAAGTTTCCCCTAATTTATTGGCTGCTCTTTCTCTTTCCTTTTTTTTTTTTAATTTTTTATTGTTATTTTTTGAGACAGAGTCTTGCTCTGTCACCCAGGCTGGAGTGCAGTGGTGTGGTCTCTGCTCACTGCAGCCTTCACTTCAGGTTCAAGTGATTCTCCTGCCTCAGCCTCCAGAATAGCTGGGATTACAGGTACCCACCACTACCCCCAGCTAATTTTTGTATTTTTAGTAGAGACGGGGTTTCACCATATTGGCCAGGCTGGTCTCGAACTCCTGGCCTCAAGTGATCTGCCCGCCCGGGCCTCCCAAAGTACGGGGGTTACAGGCGTGAACCACCGTGCCTGGCCTTCTTTTAATTTAAATGTTGCTGTTTACTGGGTTTACCCTAACTTTGTTTCCTATGCTAAATGCCCTGTTTTGGGGCAATCCTATTTTCTTTGGTTTCAGCTATCATCTATATACCATATGCTGATGATTCCTGCATAATTTCTAGTGCTCTTTCTCTCCTGAACTCTAAACTCTAAGTAGTTCCTGAATATCTCCACATCCTGCCTCTCAGGCATCTCAAAGTCAACATAGTTTAAACTGAACTCATCTGTATTTTACAAACTTTTTCCTCCTCCTGTCTTACTTAATAGCATCATTCGTCTCTCAAGCCAGAAATCCTAGAAATCCTGGGGTCATCTTTGACCTCTTCCATTCTCATAGCATGGCTTCTCCCCCAAGGACCCTCCAGGCCTGTCATTTAGTTTTGTATCCTAAAGTCTCTCTCTCTCTTTTTTTTTTTTCATCTGTTTAGTTCTCTACATCTATATTGTCTTTGTCCCAATCTCAGGTCATCCTAAACTACACAATGCCTTGTAACTGGTCTCCTTGCATCCAGCCTCTCTCTAATGCCTCCCTGCTGCTCTGTGCTGTGATGGAAGAACACAGGTGTGGAATGGAGAAGGCCTGAAGTAGAGGCTCGCAACAGCATTGTTTTAAGAATGCAATACATAGCACAAAGCCTGACCCATAAGTAGTTTCTCTGACTACCACCACTTATTTACCCATGTTTCCATTAAAATTATCTTTCTAAAATAGTGATAATGATTTCATTCTATTTTTGTAAATTCTCCAATACCATTTGTTTTATACACTTAATACATATTGCATGTGTGTGCACACACATTCGCTTTTTACTAAAAAACAGGATTATGTAAAATATAATATTTTATAAGCTATTTTTCATTTAAAAGATACTTATTGAGCCATTACTTTGAGCTGGGATCCCTGAGAGATCTACGTAGCCACTGCTGTCTGCCCTGCCTCCCACCCGCCTTGGATAATCTCTGTTGTGGGTCTGTGAATGCTGCCCCTTCGTGTCTCAAGCACACACCAAAGAACATCTCCATGTTTCTGCCTCACTTTTCCTGATACCTTACAAGCTCATTTTTCTCAAACACAATCACATCCCAGAAGCAACTCTCAACAAGTGGAGATGGGAGCTGGTATATGAAGTGGGTAAATGAAACGTCCCAGCTCCCAATCCTGCATTAGGACAGTTCGCAGGCTTGTTTACACAGTTCCTTATGAAGACTGCAGCAGGAGTGAGCTCCAGCACCCACAGACTAAACTGTTCAATCATCTTTTATTGGTTTTTCCCCTATCCCTGTCTCATCCCCTACTCCCTCACTCCCATATCTTTGGATCACCTCCCAATTAAACCACCTGCACCCAAGTTCTTCTCAAGCCCTGCTTCAGAAGACCCCAAACTAGGACATCATCAAATAATTAAAGGCATAATCATTTTAAGTTGTGATGAGAGAGAAAAGCTGTAAGTACGAGATACTATGAGAGAATATAATCAGGCAAAGGCTTTGGAAAAGAAGACCTAACAGATGACTATGGGTTGGCTAACAGAAAGGGGAAGGGAGTCCATGAACATCTTAAGATATTAATAAATATGAATCTATATCTTTAGCAATCCAATCAGTGAAAAATCTCTTACTTGCATTCCTTTGATCATTATTAAGGCTGAACATTTTTCATATGTTTACAGGTTATTATTCATCTCTTGAATGATGGTAAATTAGTTGTTCATAATCTTAGCTTATTTTTCTGTTGGTGTTTATTTATTAATTAAATCTCTATGTACTGAGCATCTACAATTTTCCAGGAACAATACTAGCAACTATGTTGTTAGCCTTTATAATTTAAGAATATGAACCCGCTGTACATCATATATATTGTGAATATGTTTCTTATTTTGTTGTTTGTCTTTTAACATTGTTGATGGTGTCTTTATTGCCAGACTTTTTTTTTATGTACATGGTCAAATCTACCAATGCTTTTCTTTATGGTTCCTATCTTTGTAGCCATACTTTGAAAATCTTTCTCTACCCCCAAGATTGACTTTTCTCATGAACTTGAGATTTTAGCTTTATCTATTCTGAATTCTTAGTAATATCTGTTTCTGCACTTTCTATTCTATTCTATTAACCTTTTTGATTATTTATGTTGCCATATTGTCTTAATTATTATGCTATTAAAACATATTTTCATTCCTAGGAGTATAAGCCACTCTTATTTTATAAATACGTATGTGTGTATGTATATATTTTACATATATGTGTAGTTGTTGTAACTTTGGTATTTGATATAATTATAAACTTACAGACAACTTGCAAGAATGTTACAAGGAACTTCCCTATACCCTTTTCCCAGATTCACCAGTTATTTACTTTTTACCTTATTGCTTTATCATTCATGCTGTCTCTTTCTTATCCTCCTTCCCTTTCTGTTCCTCTGTCTCACACAGACATATGCATGCTCACACACAGTCTCCACACTTTTTTTTTTTTTAGCTATTTGAGTCAGTTGCAGATACAGCTGCAGTGCAGATGCTCTAAATATTAATACTTCAATGTGTATTTCCTAAGTTCAAGGATATTCTGTTTCTGCAATACATTTTCCAAATTAGAAAAAAAGTTTAGAAAATTTAACATCTGATCACAGTCCATATTCAACATTGTGTCAGTAGTCCCAATAACGTCCTGTATGGGTATTTATACCACCACCACATTCCTTTCAACCCCCCAAGTCCAGGATCCAATCCAAGATCACACATTTCATTTAGTTGTATTGTCTCATTAGCCTCCTTTATTATGGAACAGGAGGTCCTCATTATCTGTCTTTCTTGACCTTGACATTTTGAAAGACTACAGGCCAGTTATAGAATGTTCCTCATTTTGGGTTTGTCTGATGTTTTCTTGTGATTAAATTCAACTTTGGCATTTTTGGCAGGAATATCATAATAACAATGCTGTGTCCTTATTAGATCATATCAAACAGAACGTTGGTTTGTGCCAGTACTGGTGATGTTGACTTTGATCCCTTGATTAGATTAATGCCATTTAGATGTCTCTAATTGTTTTAGAATTATTTTGTCAAGCTCCCAGAAAAGTACTATTGGTATTTTTATTGGAAATCCACCTGATTTATATATTAACTTGGAGAGAATAGATGTTTTCTCTATTTTTAAAGCCTGCTTTTCTGTCTCTCAGCAAAATCTTTTAGTATTTTTTCTTTATATAGATTCCACAGATTTCTTGTTCTGTGTTAGGTTTTTAATATTTCTCATTTTTTTAATAGTCAAAACAGAATTTCTTTTTCCTTTTTTTTTTTTTTTTTTTGCTGCTAGGTAGGAAAGCAGTTGATCTTTATTTGTATACCTACCTTATCTGTCTTTGTTAGGTTTTATAGGTTTTTATGATTCTCTTATATTTTCTAGGTAAATAATCTTATTACCTCAAACAATAATGTGTGTCCCCTGGGTTTGAATTCTCTTTACATTGGATTTACTAATATTTTATTTAGGATTTCTGCATCTGTGCTTCTAAGTAATGTCAGACTGTAGGTTTATGCTTTGCTTGTTTTTGGCACTGTGTTCATCTGCCTTTTGTACAAGGATATGTGAATTTTATTAAGTGAGTTGGGAATTTTCCATCTTTTTCTATCCTCCAAAATAACTTGAGTAATATAGAAGTATTTGTTTCTTAACATTGCTTATAAAATAATTTGACACTAGTGGCTTTGGGGAAATTGTTTTATATTTTTAAATCATTGATACAATTTTGTTCATAATTATTTGTATATTGATACATCAAAAAAATTTTTTTAGTTACTTGGTAATAATGTTCTGTAAGATTATCTATTCTTAAAAAGTTTTCAAATTTGCTAACATAGAACATATATATATATATATATATGTATTGTTGTTCATTTACATCTATGGTTACATCTCCTTTTTTATTCCCAAAGTAGTATATTTGTACTTTCTCTCAGGTTTAATCTTTACCTTTGGCAGAAGTTTTAATCTTTACTTTTTTTTTTTTTAGACAGAGTCTGCTCTGTCTCCCAGGTTGGAGTGCAGTGGCACAATCTCGGCTCACTGCAACCTCTGCCTCCTGGGTTCAAGCAATTCTCCTGTGTCAGCCTCCCGAGTAGCTGGGACTACAGGTGCCCGTCACCACACCCAGCTAAATTTTTTTGTATTTTTAGTAGAGACGGGGTTTCACCATGTTGGTCAGGCTGGTCTCAAACTCCTGACCTCAAATGATCTGCCCACCTCGGCCTTCCAAAGTGCTGGGTTACAGGCGTGAGGCACCACGCTCGGCCAGAAGTTTTTATCTTTTATTGTTATTTTAAAGATCCAACTCTTAGATTCATCAGTTCTACAGTTTTTTGAATTTACCAATTTCTGGTTTTATGTCTCTTTTAAATAGTTTCTTCCCGATTTTCTTTGTACTTACATTATTTCCGTGTCATCTTAAATCATATATTTAATTCTCTTATTTTAATTTGTTCCAATTTAATAACAGAAATCTTAGTTTCAAAATTTTGCGTTGTGTCCCATAGAAGAATAAAGGTTTGGGGACTGGAGGGAATTGTCAAAATCATATAACGCAAACCTCTTGTTTTCCACATTCAAAATGCAAACAAGTTAAAAGGCTTATTTCACAGCTAACTAGTTGCAGAACCAAAGTAAAGACCAGACAATTTTCCTGGCCCTCCTTTTTCACTACACCACTCCTGCTGGCTTCTTAACCAAAAAAGACACAAGAATAAAGTAAAAGGAGACCATTTCTAGTGGGAATGCCGTTATAGTCTGGGAAACTCCTGGAGCGGCTAGGACATAAAGTAACCAGCTAAGTGCTTTTAGAGCAGATTATTATTTTTTTGTCTTTCTCTGAAACAGAGGTTACTTTGTGTTGACACAAGGTGAATAAATAAGCCTTCTATTGATTCAGGTAGGGTTCAGGGCACCTGTCTTAAAGGGGCAGCACCTTACTTCAGCTGCCCAGCTCTAAGCCAGAGTTCCCGGAGAGAGGACCTCATTTTTCCCACTCATGGGTCCAGTGAGAACCACGCCCCCCCCAACCCACATGCCATTGTTCCATCATAGCCTGATTGCATTTTCACCCCAGAGCCACTTAGGAGAAGGATTGCCACCTCCTTGAATTAGAGTTCTTGGAGCAGGGCCACTAAGCTTAGCAGTGGGAGCAGGGAGAGGAGAAGAATAAATGGAGTGAGTGCAGCCCAGCCTGCCTGCGAGAGTGTGACCTGCGTTTCTCCTTTCTTGCCCTGGCTTGAATTAGTGAAAAGGTGAAGTGGGCGGGCAGCGAACAAAGGAGTAATGTAGACATGGATTCAAAAATGAGGTTTTCCTTCCTTTTTACTTACTAAGGGTTGTGATGGTTAAATAAAAAGTTTAATTTAACACCATTTATTGGTGATCTGCTACATAAAGAAGGTATGAAAAGATGGATGTGAATGTGTACACATGTACATACAAATGTATGCATGCATGCACGTGCACACACACACGCGTAGACACACAGTGGAAGAGCCTGAAACCCAAGGGAACTTTGTGGTGAAACATCTTTCTGTACAATGAGGAATGTTTTATAGTGGGAATAATTTTACCCCTTTTTTAAGTGTCTGTTTTGTCTGGGCTGTCTACATTTTGTATGGAATAATGCTCAAGATATGTTTTTACTTCTATTTTTATGCATTGCATGAAAATAAATGTTTACTCTTATCACCTGGAGTTACCAGTAAAATTCCATGCAGCTCACAAAAATTCAGAGTGAACCAATGATTATTAAGGGCCAGCTCTGTGTGAAGCACTGTGCCCAGGGACTTTCACAAGAATTATTTCGTTTACTCCTCCCTAACCGCTTCCTGTATAGTTGACGTTAAAACTCTTTTTTTTTTTTTTTTTTTTTTTTTGAGACGGAGTCTCGCTCTTTCACCCAGGCCAGAGTGCAGTGGCGCGATCTCGGCTCACTGCAAGCTCCGCCTCCCGGGTTCACGCCATTCTCCTGCCTCAGCCTCCCGAGTAGCTGGGACTACAGGTGCCCGCCACCACTCCCGGCTAATTTTTTGTATTTTTTTTTAGTAGAGATGACGTTTCACCGTGTTAGCCAGGATGATCTCAATCTCCTGACCTCGTGATCTGCCCGTCTTGGCCTCCCAAAGTGCTGGGATTATAGGCGTGAGCCACCGCGCCCGGCTGATGTTATCACTCTTACTTTAAAGATGAAAACAAAGAAGCTCAGAGAGGTTAAGTAACTTACCCTAGATTACACAGCTAATGAATGTCAGAATCTGGAATCAAACCCAGATCTTCTGATTTCAAGTTATATATTCTTTCCTCTGCCTGACAGACAAAAGCAATTTAATACTAGATGGTAAATGTCTTAAGGTTTAAGATAATGCCTTGTTTACTTTCATGCAGTGTGATGCCAGCTGTTTCCCAGAAGATTAAAATATGCTTTGCAGCTTATTATCTTTTATTAATTTTCATTTTTATCACAGTATTACATAGACATTCTTTGAGAGATCAAATAACAACTCTATAAGACCTTTAAAAAGTAGCCATTCCTTGACTCAACATACATAATGAATTTTTTGTTCCAGGGCTATTCTGTGTAGTTTGATTTACAATTAGAAAGTAAAAGGGTAGGGAATAAGAAATTGCTTTTACTTAACAAGTATTAAGTCCCAGGCAATTTGAGCTGCACCTTCTGCAGGTTATCTTATTTAATCTTCAAAACAACTCTGAGGCATCTGACTAACCTATTGTGGGATTCCAGCAATAGGGATTCCCTGGGCTGTTTCTTCCTCACAGGGCTGACTCCCATGTTAAAATGCAGCTGCTTTTCAGTTCTTCCTTCTAGTCATACCATAAATTGATTTGTTACTAATTAGACAAAAATGATGCTAAAACAAATCGGCACCCAGCAATTTATCTTACAAAGTCTGGGTATATTCATTTCCACTCTCTTCCTCCTGAAAACTGATGAACATTTTATAGGTTTATTTTAATTTTCTGTAGCTTTTAAATTTTGTAGCTTTTTAGAAGCTATATAAGTAGTACATAATCTTAAGTAAATGTTCTTAATTTGGCTTCTAAAGTATTGCATTTTATCCTGCCCGCAGAATGGCACATAAATAACCCTTTGAACTTGAGAGCAGACAGTACAGTCAGCTACATTTATGAAATTCAGTACAAACAAGGAATCACTTGTTGGCACAAATTATGTTCACTAATTTTTTACTTATATTCATTTCTCTATTTAAACTATTCACCAAATACATATGATAGGAATTTCATCTCTCTTCCTTTCCATCCCCCACCCATTTCTTAGTCAAGGTATTCTCTGTCTGTTCTTTATGGTAGCCAGACGATTAATCTGGCCAGATAGCATTATTCTCCTTTGTTCGTTCAATTATAAATTCCTAGAGCTCAGGAACTCTGCCAGTTTTTTATTCCCACCTCCCAACCTTGGAGTTATATTTCTGATACATGAAAGAGCCCAGTAAATGTTTGCTGCATTGAATGGAGTGGAATCGTAGCAACTGCCCAGCCTTAGTGGATATCCTGCTTGTACTTCCATGTGCCCTGGTTGTGTGTTAGGGGCAAGCGCTCATAGAAGGGAAATGGGGTTCACAGGGAGGCACAATTCGCTGTGGCACACAGTAGAGCTTTGGCTCCCACAATTCCACCTGCCTGCTTGCCCTCTTCCTCTTGCTGTAATTAAATCCTGTCCCTTCCTCAGTCTTGCCTTTTGCCTTGGAATGGGCCGGTTGTCATTGTCCAAATCTATTTTTATCATCTAGACTCTCGAAATGTCAGTTGAATGAAATGGTACTGGAATCTGCTTCCCTTTCTTCCCCTTTTTTGTATAATTAACAAGAAGAACAATTAGTTTTTCATTATTTTGTTTTTGCACTCTCATTTTGAAAGATAACCAAAGCAGTTGTTGAGCGTCACAAGCCATTTGTGCATCACGAAAATCAGCCTTACAAGGTTAGGGTCAAGTATTCCAGCCTTATCTTTCCATATCAGCCTTTTACCTGAATATTTCATTTGGTCCTGAACTCTTACTATTTTTCTTTCTCTAACTTCCTTTCTTCTGCTGATATCAACTAGTTAGGTATTTGTGTTTGGTTAAGTGCATGAAAATATAACTTCTAAAGTCCCAGATTGTTTTTAGAGCTTGCAAGGGGTCAGAAGACACAATTCTCCTTGTATCCAGCTCACTCTTAGCTCTGGGTGCCTTCTGCAAGAATGCACATGCACCTGGCAAGGC
This sequence comes from Nomascus leucogenys, assembly GCF_006542625.1. Lineage (NCBI taxonomy): Eukaryota > Metazoa > Chordata > Mammalia > Primates > Hylobatidae > Nomascus > Nomascus leucogenys. Next base: position 7,347,413 of record NC_044389.1, on the reverse strand, counting down.
ATAGGCAACCCCAGCAACTCAGGAGGATATGGCTGCAGTTCCACAGTCTAACAGAGATTTACTGAGCATTTATTGTATGCCAGGCACTACACATACAAAGATGAAGAAGAAATGAGTTACATCCCAGCAAGGGAGACTGATACGGAAGCAGATAATTATAAAATAGTGGCAGATAGTTGTATAGAGTGAGGTAGGAGCACAGAATGGCAACGGACTCAGCTGCAGAGAGCCAAAATGATTTCTTAATGGAGCTTGAGAAATTGGGAAGGGATTGTGCAGTGCAGAAAGCGAGGGAAGGGAATTAAGGAGTGAGCAGTGTTAGCAAAGGATTCCAGGAGGAGGTGGCAACATGAACTCAGGCACAGACTGAGAAACAACTGGGGGTGCGCAGTGTTTGGGGTATTAACTGCATGCAATTGAGTTGCTGAAAAGAGATGACTGTAAAAAGGTAAACTGGCAGTCATAGAGGAAATGCTTAGTCATACCAAGGTATGGAAATAGAGCTAACATTGCATTTGTACCAGTAGCCCATAGGGAGCCTTAGAAACAATTTAAACTGGAGCATGAACTCATCACTTGCCTTTTAGATGGAGCCATTTGGCACCAAATTTAGGATATATTTGAGAGGCAGAGCACTAGAGGCAAAGAGGAAGCTGTTGCAGGATCTAGGCAAAGAGGAAGCTGTTGCAGAATCTAGGCAAAGGTTAATGGAGACCTGCATTAGGACAAGGGTGGTAGGAATAGAGGAAGTGCTGAATTCTAGGTGGTAAAATTGGCAGCACCTAGTTAGCAGTAACTGTGTATAGTGGTGATGAGAGGGAGGAATTTAGAAGGATTTCCCAAGTTAGAAACTTGTTTGGCCGAGAAAATGCACGACAGGGAGCAATTTAGAGATCATGATGATTTCAATCCTGGTCATGTTGAGTTTTGGATGATCCTGAGTATCCAGATGGAAATGTCGGGTAGTTGGATGTAGGAGCCCAAATTTGAGGCAGTAAAGTAGATTTGAGAACTATATATATTTGAGGAACTCACAGCCAGTACTTGTGAATGGAGATCCAGAGGTTGATTAAATTTATCCATCAATTAACAATACCTGTTTAAAAATCCAAAGCTGCTTAGACATAGATATATAGATATAGATATAGATATAGACATAGATATAGATATACACACACGTGTATGTATGTGTGTTTATGTGTGTGTGTGTACTGTCCCCTCCTCCACTAGGGATCAGTATAATAAGTATTTTGTGAAACATTGCATCAGAAGGGGCGTTTGCAAGGAATGTAGACAAAACATAAACCAAAAATCACACACCTCCTCCAAAAAAAGAGTGGTTCATGTAGAAAATTACAGCTTTGGATTCATGTCAAGGAAGAGTGTTTGACAGCTACAGGATATGAAAAAAAGATTCAAATGACTGACTTGTTTGGTCTGAGGAAAGAAAGAATGTTCGCAAGAAGTCAGCGCCCCTTGTATCTTCTGGTATCTAATGAAGTCACTTTAATATACCCCTGCCCCACAACTCTAACAGTGTTGTTAGTGTGTTTGCCCAGCTGTTTTCTTCCTCCTAGGAAGTAGGAAACTGTACAGTATGTTACTTCTTTTTAGAGCTGGGCATTCACTAATTCTTTTTGATATTTTAAAGTAGAAGTGAAATTGTAGAGATTTTCCAATTTATGTATTTATTGTGAGACAGGGTCTTACTCTGTTGCCCAAGCTGGAGTACAGTGGCATGATCATAGCTCACTGCAGCCTCGACCACCAGGGCTCAAGGGATCTTCCTACCTCAGCCTCCTGGGTAACTGGAACCACAGGCATGCACTACCATGCCTGGCTGATTTTTTATTTGTAGAAACGGGGTCTTACCATGTTGTCCAGGCTGGTCTCAAACTCCTGGACTCAAGCTATTCTATTCTCCCATCTTGGCCTCCGAAAGTGTTGGGATTACAGGCATGAGCCACCACTCCCAGCATATTGTAGATATTTTCTAGAGAAAAGAAGCTTCATATGTATATCTGTATAGTGTGATGTGTGTTTATGTGTGTTACCTTCCAGATAATACATGGAACTCCCTTATTAAGTGATTTAAATAATTTTATTATGATTCCTGTCCTGGAATGGCAGAAGAAGAAACATTTGTCACAGTTGGTAAACATTATATTTTTGTTTCAAGTATGAATTACATGGAGAATTCCATACTAGTTTTTCCAAAGTTCTTAAATTTAACAGAACTTTTAAGTGTCGTGTTACCATAAACTTCTTAAGAACTATATCTTGACTTAGAAAAGGGAATTTAGATAAACCGCAGTTAAATACCTGGCCTTTCCAATAACTACTAGGTAGAAAATAAAGGTCGGCAAAAGCAAAGACATGAAAGCTTAAGCTGAAGTATTCTTTTGAGAATTTTAGAGGAATTATTGTGGAAAATGGAAAGCCACAAAAATAGTTTTATCAAATTACTAGTCAAACTTCATCTTCATAAAGACCAAAGTAAAACCATAAGCAATCATAGATGGAAAAAAACTGACCTCCCTAATAGGATAGCATTTCATCAAGGTGGTGTGATAGTTGATCCTTTGTGGAGAAACTTGTTCAACAACCAGAAAAATACAGGTTTGTGTAGAACACAGTAATTACTGATTTAGTGAGAACATTGTTGACTTTTGGTCGTTTTCTGTCTACTTTGAGGACAACCTGTAGAAAAATGTAAACTATATTTTGACTTCATTTGCCCTCTTCCAACAGTTGGCATATGCCAGAAGAGTGAAAATTTATTTCTTTATTTGCCTGTATAAATTGCAATTATAAAGACAATTCATTTAGCATATATCAGACTCCTGAGTCTCATATAAGTTATTTGAAACTATCCCACCTTCTTTAGCATATAAAAGTGGTTGACATGCGTTGGTTACATAGCATGAAGACCTATTCTATGTGCAGGGAAAGGGGGCCCACAGAGAGTGATGTGCAGGAATTTAAGGCGCATCATAAAGCCTGTTCTAGTTTCTCCTCTCATGGCCTACCACAAGGCTCACATGGCCGTTAGGGAAACAGTTTTGTGTTAAAGTAGAATTTCCCAAAGTGTGTTCCGCAGAACATTAAAGCTAAAGAATACCAATAGTTATTATGTAGACAAAAGGGGAAAGAAAGTTCTATATTCAACTAAGTTTGGAAAATGATGGTTAAACAAACAAAGGTAAACAGGGTTGCCTCTTTGCTGCAAAATTCAGAAGGCTTCGACATGCTTCCTTGCATGTCTACTTGGATGGTCAATCTCCAAGACAGGACAATTGTTTGCAGAATTTTATAGATGTTTCTCATCTGGGTACACCTCTGAGACTTGGATGTTCACAAATCTGCTATTTGAATATGATGGGTTGGCTGAGAGTGGTGGCTCATGCCTGTAATCCCAGCACTTTGGGAGGCCTAGGCGGGTGGATCAACCGAGGCCAGGAGTTCGAGACCAGCCTGGCCAACGTGGTGAAACGCCATCTTACTAAAAATACAAAAATTAGCCGGGTGTGGTGGTTTGCACCTGTAATCCAGCTACTCGGGAGGCTGAGGCAGGAGAATCGCTTGAACTCAGGAGGGAGGTTGCAGTGAGCTGAGATCATGCCACTGCACTCCAGCCTGGATGACAGAGTGAGACTCCATCTCGGGGTGGGGTTGGGGGGTGCGGGGAATTAGTTTAAGGCATTTCAGAAGTTCTGTGAAAGCCTGACTATGGGGCCCCAGGAAGTGGGTTAAGTCAGAGGCTTCAACTAGTATGTAATTTTGGCTTCTTTGGCCTACATAGTGTTTTTAAAAACCTAAAGCCAACATTTACAAATCAAGATATTTCAACATAAAAATCCAGGTTACAAGTTTCTCTTAAAAATTAGAGGTTGAGAGAAATCGGGGCCTTCAGTCCTCCAGAGCCACAGTCCACTGGGTCTTGGGAAGCCACTGCCCCTTTAGGGGAGAGATGTTCACCCCAGTTTTCAGAGTGTCTACCACCGTTTATGTTCTTACACTACAGCATCACTCATTTATCTCACTTGGGCGGCCCCTCCCATCCCCATGATGCCATTCACATGGATGAATTCATTCCTTTGGCTGAGAACAGGCACTGAGGTTAAATCTGGGTGGCAGGTGATGGCAAGACAAAGCCTATGGTCTGAAAGCAAATATGACAAAATATAGACAGTGGTTGTCTTGATTGGTGAGGTTATAATATGTTTTCTGACTCCTTTTATTTACTTTTTTGTGCTTTCCAAATATTCTGCAACAACCATGTATTTCTTATGTAACTAAAAGGGAGAATTAAAAAAAAAACAGCTAGATTTTTTTAAAAGATTTGGTTGGTATGAAAGTATCTGCCTCCCTTTGAATCCTAACTACTAATAGTATTAATACGATGAGTAAGATAAGTATATATTTGGGCAAAAAAAAACCCAAAAATATATCTGCTTTAAAAGCTTTCTTAAGATCCTGTTTTTCAGCTGTTCATCATAAATTAATATTACAAATATTTAGTTTTATGAGGGTAGAAAAGTGTTGATTGGGCATCTGTGAAGTTTGGTTTTTGATATTTGGGCCTTTGCTAGCTTCTAGAATATGATATAAAATAAATAAAATAAGATAAAAAATATTTTTTATCTAGAGAGCGATAAAAAATAAATAAATGGATGGGTAGATTCATCTGAGATGATAGGAGAGCCTGGGAGAATTGAAGTGGAATATCAAGGCCCACCTTACTGTCGAAGGCAGTTCCCAGCGTTGACCATGTGTTTTTGCAGCTGGCTAGTACTCCCCAGCAAGCAAACAGGCCAGACTCTGAAATCTTGTATACTACATAGGCACATTTGGAATCCTGAATTGGAATTTAATTCCTGGCCAGAGGTAAGAAAATGGTGACTCCTTTTTCACTCTCGAAAGTAGAAAGACATTCTGCTTTTTGGAAGGACACCTTTTGAAATCCCTCATTTGATTTTGAAATCCCTCATTTGATTTTGAAATCCCTCATTTGATTTTGAAATCCCTCATTTGATTTTGTTGTTTTCCCTGCATCATAGAAAATGGCCTAGAAATCAGGATGGGGACACGTGAGATGCTTTGTGGATAAGGAACCAGGGAAATGGAAGGCAGAAGCAAAACGGAAGCACTTGGAATTAGTTGGAAAACAAGGAATAAATGGGGAAATGTATATTTTATAGATGTTGGTGTGAATGGAGGAATAGGCATTGTGGGAATTGTTTACCTGATGTAGTTTCTCGGCCTCTCAATGTGTTTCCTCCACTGTATAATGGAGATAATGTTAGTACCACACTCACGAGGGTGAATGAAATACTGCACGAGAAATGCTTAGTATAGGACCTGGCCAGAGGAAATGCACAATAATTTATTCAGTTTCAGAGATAATCTTTTTATTTTTTGCTATTTTTAATATTGATTTTCAGTTTTATTGAGTAGTGGTAAAAGAATGCCTTACATAGCGTGACAACATAAAACAAATTGGTATTTTGAGATTTGTTTCGTGGCCTAATACATAGCCCTTTCTTCGTTGTTGTTCTAAATAAGTTTGAAAAACAGTATTTTTGGGTGTAGTGTTCTTTGTCCATTACATCAAGCTTTTTAATTGTCATATTTAAATCTGTATTATTACTATTTTTTGTTTGCTTAATACCAGTTTCTGAGAAACTATCTTACTCCTGTATATGTGAGGTTATGAAAACCGCCAACCCCAAAGCCAAGTTCGCATTTAAATGGCCATGAGTTATAACGTTTTTCCTCTGACTATACCTGAAATTGCACAGAATAGAGCTAGCTTGATGTAGGAGATGACAAGGACATTTTAAGTATTTTTCATTAAATGTGTGGCATCACCTCAACAATCAGTGCAACATGAAATTCAACTCCAGAGCTACCTAAGGTATTCTTGCTGCACTTCCTTCTGGAGGCTTCAGATAGAAGAGCCTGAAGAACATCAGCAGCATCAGAAAGCATGGGAAGAATCTCCAGGTTATTCATTTTGTCCAGCCCTTTGGTGTGTAGTAAGCCAGCACCTAAACCAACTAAGATAACCAATATTTATCCTGATCTTGAAGTTCTTTGGGCTAAAATATTTCACAATTTTTGTTGGTAGCTTGTGAGGAAACTCTTTCTGTCAAGAAGTGCTTCCCCCACCCAGCCTCCATTTTGGCTCTTCACTCATTTACTCTTTCCTTCTTTCTCTAATGTTTGTTGAGCACCTTCTCTGGGCAACTCACCGTAACAATGAATATGTTACCTAGAAATGTCAAAGGAGACATTCTTTCTGATATTCTTGGAGTCTTACAGTATATAAATTAAAACTTAAACATAATTCAGGGTAAGGAAGTCCTTGTCAGAGTGAGAAAGACTCACATAACTCTTGGGCATATGTATATTTTCCACTCACTGTTGATGCAGGTGATAGAATCAGAAGAATTATTTTCACTTTTATTTATTAATTTTATTAGCTGGAGCCAGGCATAGCAGCTCATGCTTGTAATTCCAGCACTTTGGGAGGCCAAGGTGGGAGGATGGCTTGAGACCAGGAGTTGAAGACCAGCCTGGGCAACCATAGTGCCACCCCATCTCTACAAAAAAATAAAAATAAATTAGCCAGGCATGGTGGCATACACCTATGGTGCCACCTACTCAGGAGGCTGAGACAGGAGGATTGCTTGAGCCCAGGAATTCGAGGCTGCAGGGAGCCTTGATCATGCCACTATACACCAGCCTGGGTGACAGAGTGAGACCCTGTCTCAAAGAAAAAAAAATTATATTAGCTGGAATCCATTTCCAAATCTTTGGTCAAATGCACTGAGAGAAGGTGTAGCATTGCCTTTTTAAAAAGTTTTATTTACATATAATTGACATATAATAAACTGCACATATTTATACAATTTGATAAGTTGTTTTTTGTTTTTGTTTTTGAGACAGAGTCTTGCTCTGTTGCCCAGGCTGGAGTGAAGTGGCGCAACCTCGGCTCACTGCAACCTTCATCTCCTGGGTTCAGGTGATTCTCCTGCCTCAGCCTCCTGAATAGCTGGGATTACAGGCATGTGCCCACCACACCCAGCTAATTTTTGAATTTTTAGTGGAGACGGGGTTTTACCATGTTGGCCAGACTGGTCTCGATCTCCTGACCTCAAGTGATCCGCCCGCCTTGGCCTCCGAAAGTGCTGGAATTACAGGTGTGAGGCACCATGCCCAACCGATAAGTTTTGACATAAGTATATACCTATGAATCCATCACCACCCCTTCAACATTTCATCCAGTGTCTTGGTAATCCCCCACTCCCGTCCCTCCACCACTATCGCCAGGCAACCACCGATCTATTTTCTGTCATTGAAGATTAGCTTACATTTTTTAGAATTTCGCATCGGTGGAGTCATACAGTATGCAGCTTTCTGGTCTGCTTTCTTTCACTCAGCCTAATTATTTTGAGACTCACCCATGCTGTAGCCTTCCTTTTATTGCTAAATAGTATTCTATTGTATAGATACACCAGTTTATTCATTCAATTGTTGATGGACATTTTGTTTCCAGTATTTGGCTATTATATAAGTAAAACTGTTATGAACATAATATACACGTCTTTGCCTTCATTTCTCTTGAGTAAGTACTAAGAGTAGAATGGATGGATTATATGGTAGGTGTATGTTTAGATTTTTCAGAAATTTCCGAACTTTTTTCTGAAATGGTTTTACCATTGCATATGTGAATTCCAGTTGCTCCACATTTGGTTTGGTCAGTCTCTTTTAATTTTAGCCATCCTAATAGGTAGGTAGTGGTATGTCATCATGGTTTTAATTTGCATTTCTTTAATGACTAATGATGCCAAACACATTTTCATGTACTTATTTGCCTTCTTCATTTTTATGAAGTATCTGCTCATGTATTTTGCCCATCTTTTAATTGCATTGTTTGTTCTTATTATTGAGCATGGAGATTTCCTCACATATTCTGGATATAAGCTCTTTACTAAATAAATGCCTCGCAAATATTTTCTCCCAGTCTGTCTTATCTTTACATTCTCTTCACCGTGTCTTTCAAAAAGCAGAAGATTTTAATTTTGATAAAGTCCAGTTTATTAATTGCCTTCCATGGATCAGAGGTTTTCTCTTACATTTTCTTCTAGATAATGTATAGTTTTAGAGTTTACATTTAGGCCTGTGGTCCATCTTGAGTTAGTGTCTGCATGTGGTATGAGGTATAGATCAAAGTTAATTTTTTTTTTTGCATATGGATGTCCAAGTGTTCTATCACAACTTATCAAAAAGACTATTTTTTCTCTACTTAATTGCCTTTGTACTTTTGTCAAAAATAAGTTGTCTGTTTATTTATGGGTCCATTTGCGGACTCGCTGTTCTATTCCACTGACCTTTTTGTCTATCCTTGTGCCAGTACCACACTGTCTTTAGTGTAGCTTTATGTCAAATCTTGAAATCAGTAGGTTTTTTTGTTTTTGTTTTTGCTTTTGTTTTTTTAAGATGGAGTCTCCTTCTGTTGTCCAGGCTGGAGTGCATGATCTCGGGCCACTGTAACCCCCACCTCCTGGGTTCAAGCAATTCTCCCTTCCTCAGCCTTCCGAGTAGCTGGGATTACAGGCATGGACCACTTTGCCTGGCTAATTTTTGTATTTTTAGTAGAAACAAGGTTTCGCCATGTTGGCAAGGCTGGTCTTAAACTCCTGACCTCAGGTGATCTGCCTGCCTTGGCCTGCCAAAGTGCTGGGATTACAGGCGTAAGCCACTGCGCCCACAGAAATCAGTAGTATTAATTCTCCAACTTTTTTCTTTTTCAGTGTCATTTTGGCTATTCTTGATCCCTTGCATTTCCATTTGAATTTTTGTATCGGTTTGTAACTTTCTACCAAAAAAAATTTTTGCTAAGATTTTGACTGGTATTACATTGAATCCACAGATCAGTTTTGTTATAGCTTAACAATACTGAGTCTTCTGACCCATGAACATAATATATCTCTCATTTACTTAAATTTTCTGTAATTCCTTTTAGTAATATTATTTTAGTTTTCAATAGACAAATCTGTCACATCTTTTGTCAGATTTATTCCTAAATATTTAATATTTTTATGCCATTAAAACATTTTAATTTGTTTTTCATTGCTAATATAGAAACACAATTGATTTTTGTGCATTTATCTTATATCCTGCAGCCTTGCTGAACTCACTTATTAGTTCTTGTAACTTTTTTATAGGTTCCATCAATTTTCTACATAAATGATTATTTCATCTGCAAATACAGTTTTATATCCAATTGGATGCTGTTTATTCTTTTTCTTGACTGATAACACCATATAGAGCCTTCAGTACAATGTTAATAGAAGTAGCAAGAGTAGATGTCTTGCCTTGTTCCTGATCTTAAAAGGAAAGCAAGCATTCAGTCTTTCATCAAGTATTATATCATCTGCATGCTTTTTGTAAATGTCTTTTATTAGGTTGAGGAAGTTTCGTTGTTCTTACTCTGTTGAGTGTCTTTTAAGAGGGAAATGGGCTAACCAGAGGTGGTTAGTTAAGACATAAAGGGCCAAGTGCCATGTCAAAGGTAGAATGCTTAAGGAACTAAGCCTCCAAGTAGCCAGACCTGTTGGGAGTCTGAAGCAATAACTCAAGAATGAGATAATGAATACTACCACTGGTCAGTGTCAGCAGGGGTGAGGAAGAAGACACAGATCAAAAGATGTTTAAGGGGTAAAAATGACATGATTTGGACAGAATAATTCCAAGGTTTCTGGCTTGGGTCACTGGGTAAATGTGGTGCCATTTTGGTAAAATAAAAAATACAGAAATTCAGGAGCTGCACATTTGGAGGAACCAGTTTTATACATGCTGAGTTTCCACCAGGAAATAGTCAGTATGCAATTAAATATAGATATCTAGGACACTGTGGAGAAGTAGGGGGTGGAGCTTGGACTTAGACATCATCAGCTCACAGGTGCAAGTTGAAACCACAGGTGAGAATGCCTAAAGATGGTGGAGCCACTGATGCAGCAGCTGTCTCAGTTACATTGGTCACGTGACAGCCTGGGTCTGGCAACCGCATTTCTGAAGTTAAACACTGTCCTAGTATTTGGACACACAAAAAATAAAATTTTTTAGTTCTTTTATGAATGCAAATTTTAGTTCAATCCCTTAAACAGAAGAATAAGACAAACTAACAGTACTTCCTCTCATAGAACATGTGGGTGTGTCAGGGGTAGTGTACAGAGGGAGATTTCTTTATTTTGTACCCTCTCACCAAAGAGAGCCACACAAGCCTAGAAAAAAAAAATGTGCCCTTACGCCTTACCTTAATTTGAGAAAAGGCCAGGCATTTACTGGCATTTTGCTGGGACTTGCACAATTGAGCAAGGAAGAATGCAAGTGTAAATGAAGTTAGATTTCAAGCCAGTAAAAACTGGTTCTGAAGCTTTTTAAAAAAGATAAACTCTGCATGACATTAAAAACTGCGTTAAGAGTCTGCTTCAGCAAATCCCTCTATCACAGTTTCTGGAATAAATAAAGATGGTTTAGGAGAAGAGTTACTTACTGGAGCTAGAAAATTTTAAATTTTGTTAGGAATTACCAACTTGTTTTAAAAGGTTACAGCCAATTTTTTAATGCAGATTTTTTCAAAGTCTGTATTATTATCTGGAAGATGTCTGATATATGATGGTGTTAAAATATATATTATAATACCACTGATTGTTTTTCCTTCAGCTCTCTATTTTCTCAGATTGTCCAATCTTGTTTTCCCAGTGTCCATACTTCTGCATGAGGTAAGGTCCTGTGTTGGCACAGGATTGCTATGTTTGTCATTCTGTGGACATTCGGTGCTAATGTCACACCTTAGTGCCTTTGCCCAGGGTCCACTCATCTGCCTTGTGAACTTACTACTTCTCCTCTGAGAACCCTTTCCCATCCCCTCTCTCCATCAGGAAGAGAATACTGAAACACTTTTTTGTGTCACCTCTGCACAGAGCAGTCATTCTGTATTGCAATAATTTGTTTATTGTTGTTCTGCTCCTTTTTTAGATGAAAAGATTCTGAAGAATAGAGATCTTGAACATAGCATGGTGCCAAACACATAACAGGTATCCAATAAATGGGCCTGCCAAAGAGAGGGAGGGAGGAAAACAGACTTTTTAAGGAGCCCCTGAAGAATCTGAGCAGAAGGGACCTGAGACATAGGAAAACAAATGAGAAATAATAGTGTCATGGAAGCCAAGGGAGCAGAGAATTGTAACAGGGGAAGCTTTATCATTAGTGTTCACTTCTATTGAGAGCCAATGAGATACTGAACATCCACATTGTATTTTTAGGATCTAAGAAAAGATTTCCCCAGCCATAATCATACCACAGGTAATACTGCAAACATTGTTACCCATATTGAGCAAAGATGTGTTGGCAACAAGAGGTGGCTGGTGACCTTTTGGAGGGAGAAATCAATTGACCTGTTTGACTTGGTGATATCCATCATTCTGATATTCTATACTGTTATTTTTTCCTAGTGGCAAACCCACTGATTAGTAGGTCATCTCAGTTGAAAACTGAATAGAGTTCAAAAATAAGAAATGTTTGCAGGATATGCAGTATAGCTGGGTCAGATTGAGATTTGGAATTAATTTGGTAAATCCATACAGGCCTAAAATCTTCTTGGCAGACCATTTCTATGAAGGTGACAATGAGAAAAATGGTGACAGTTGTAAAATTGTATTGTTCTCAATATAATTGAAGCTATCTCACAACAAGCAAAATAATTCAGCAGTTCTATTTAAAAGCTGCCAATAGGGCTGGACACAGTGGCTCATGCCTGTAATATCAGCCTTTTAGGAGGCCAAGGCAGGAAGATCACTTGAGGTCAGGAGTTCAAGACCAGCCTAGGCAACCCCCATCTCTACAGAAAAAAAGCTACCAAAATCCACAAGGAAAGCATGGCTACAAAGTGAGGAAATGTCTTTCTACAGACTATTTGAACAATCTGAGGGAAAGACGATTAAAGTCTTACCAAGAAGAATAAAATTTCCATGATATTATAACATCATTTAATATAAAATACACAACTTCTTGAAGGATAATAAAATAATTCGAAAGAGATTAGTATATTGGATTTATAGGAGAATAGAGACCTTTAAAAACATAATGGTCAGCCAGGCATGGTGGCTCATGCCTGTAATCCCAGCACTTTGAGAGGTCGAGGCAGGAGGATCACTTGAACCCAGTAGTACAAGGCCAGCCTGGACAACATGGTGAAACTCCATCTCTACAAAAAAATACAAAAAATAGCTGTGCGTGGTGGTGCACACCTGTAGTCCCAGCTACTTGGGTGGCTGAGGTGGGGGGTTTGCTTGAGCCTGGGAGGTGGAGGCTGCAGTGAGCCATGATCACTGCCACTGCACTCCTGCCTGGGTGACAGACAAGAGACCTTGTCTCAAAAATAATGATGATAATGATAATAATGGTCATTAAAAAAGAAAATGTCCATTTATGTATTTAAAATTATTTATTTATACTATAATTTTTGAAATTCCTCTTAGCCCAAAGCCTGTATCATCATTTTTCTGACCACCTGAAAAAAAAATTCCACTTTGGCTGTTGCTATACAGAAGGAGAGATGGACTTAACGTTGTAGTCTATAAATATTCTCATGTAGACAAACCAAGCTAAATGTTCTGTGGTTGATTGTCATTCATGTGGCAACCAATTTAACTATTTTGAAAGAATGATTTACTTTACTTTTTCATGTTCACAGATTTAATACTACTTTTGAATAAATAAAAATTGTTCCTTGTTTACATTGCCCCAATATTTTAACAACAGAAAATTGAAGTTGTTCTCACTTTTCTCCATTAAAGAAGTGTATTAAATGAGCTAGATCCCCATCTGTTTCTGTTCTGTATGAGGGGAAAATGAGTTGGGCAGGAGAGAGATGAAGTTGGACACATCAGGAACTTCTCTTTCCTCTCTTAGGTCATTTAATTTTTAGAGGTTTAGAAGACTTGATGTACCTCTGAAGTAGGGTAGAGGATTTTTTTTCTTAATCATAAATTAAATGTCAGGAATACATAATACTTTTATCTAAAATGCATTTTAGTGTGAAATGCCTCAACATGGATACTTTATTAGTAATGCAATTACTTTCTAATATACTCTGGCAAAAATTTGAATTTTCTTGCTTTTTCTCTTTCATTCTGTGAACCTCAAAGACCTCCTGACACCTGTTACATAGGGCAAACCTAGTTAAGTGAGCCAGATCACTCCTTCACAGAGTTGATGCAGTGAGAATCTGCTTGAAACCGATAATTGTTTTTAGGAAAGTAGAGAAAGACTTTTAATTCCTTTTAGATACTACACACATTTAACAATTGTTATGGTGGTATAGTTTACGGCGTGAACTTGAACTTTGGAGTCAGATAAAACCCGTGTTCAAATCTTCTCTAATTCCTACGTGTTCGACTGTGTGTCTCAGCATCTTCATCTATACAACAGGGTGATTAGGAAGAATCAATGAGGTAATGCATGCCAAAGGCTTAGCACAGAATCTGGCCAGTTTTAAGCGTGCAGTAAATGATGGCTATTATTATAATGCATTCCAGATACATATGTACTTCATTTTCTGTTTTCAGCGGGACTCTTAAAGACAAAGGCACACTATGCAGACATACCTGGTGTACACTCTGTGTGATAAACACCTTTCCTTAGAGACTTCTATTTAATCTCATACACTCTCTTATGTTGGCCCCTTGGTAACAGTGTGATTGAGAAAGACACACTCACCAAATAGTTTGAGCTTCTGCTTTCCTGATTGCTGAATTTCTCCCAGTTAGCACCCAATCTTTTGTGCCCTAGGATTCTATCTTGCTTTATATTTGAAAATTAAACACTGTTCTTAAAGTTTGGATTGTAGGAATGTATGTTTTTTCCTCCTATTATATCATTATCTCAAACTTTAAAAAATGCTTTTACTTTATATTTCCTTACTAGAAAAAATGTATTATCATTAGTGTGAGGGAGATTCAGGCAGTCTCATGGGCTTTTAGAAATGGTTTCCTACAAGTCACTCATATGTTTTGAAGTTCATGGTACATTTCAACTTGACAAAGTTATTCTAGGTCCTGGGAGGGAAGTGGTGCAGATGATTCTCAGAATTGGTGAAATAACTTAATCATTTAATACATAAATATGATTGCTGGATTATAATTATAGTTATGATTGCTAGATTATAATGCAACTCTCAATTGGGCATATTTGTAAGAAAAAATGCATTTCTCTCCAGAAAATCTTTTGTGGTTTGGAGACCTGTTGCTGAAAGGGCATAAAGAGAACAAAACTTGTATTAGTGTGGAAGTATATTCTCAATTTGGTAAACAGAACCAGCTCCTAAATATCAACAAATATTAAGACATATTTAGCATCTAGGAAACCAAAATAAACAGTGATTTCTGAAATGACCCCTAAATCCGTTATAATTTCATGTATCTATTGATTCCAGACACTGGGAAGGGAAAAGGCAAATCTCATCTTCTCACATTGCAACCAGACAGAACACAAAAGGGGTGTTGTGTGTATGTGACAGAGAGATATTGCTGATGGACATGGGCATAGCCCCGAGGCATGGCTGGGGAAGGTGAATTATAGAGTGATGATTTCTGCATAGTCAGTTAAGGAAAGAAGTGCAGAACATTTCCACATACATAGAGCAGGAGGGAAGGGAGCAAAGGACATAAAAATGCAAAATCCAGGAAAGAGCGAGAAAGAAGCTGGGTGATAAGACAAGCAGGAATCTTGAGTGAAGAAATGCTGGTTTTTCTTAGACCACCAAACCCATTGACCATTTTAGTTTAAAGCTAGGCAGAATCCCCGCAAGGATAATAACATTGACTTTTTATTTGTGAGTGGAGGCCTGTCATTACTTCTATGGCTAAGGCTTGTTTTCTAGACCTCTGACTCCACTGCTAGGCAGTAGGAACTTCTGGAGAAGCTATCTGCCAGCTGGAGCACAGGATGGAAGGGGTGGGTGGCAAGCAACAGCAGGTTCCCGGCACTGCTGCCTGACACACGCCCACAACCGGTTCCTTCCTGGTCATCACCAGTCATCTCTCATCTCCCTCTTCCAGCCAACTTCCAGTTGGCGGCCAGCCAAATAAGACATTGGATAAAGAAGGATGTTCGTTCTGTGTTATGTGTATAGCTTGAAACTTAAAGGTATGAGGGAATGTAAAAATGCTTCCCCAAAACTGTTTAAAATCTGTAAGAGTTTGGGAAATGATACAAAAAATTAGACTTGGAATTTACGTAGGCATTTATTCTTGAATAGTGAACTGTGTTTGCTTTATGGCGCTGCACCCATGAAGCTGAAATTTCATGCAGCAACCATTACACCACTTCTGTTACCATCCACTCTGAGTCACATCTGTTCAAATTCCCCAGTCTTCTGCAACTAAGTTTTTTTTTTTTTTTTTTTTTTTTTTGGATCTCTCCTCCCCTGTGCTATTAACTGTAGAAAGGAGGGGCTACTTAGTAATTCTACACCTGTTAAAGTCCACGCCTGTCAACTTGTTAAGCTTCCCAAACAAGTGCAGGGTAAAGCATGAGAACATCAGAGTCTGGGACGGCGGCGGCTGCAACGGTGGCTGTGACGGTGGCTGCTGCTGGGTTTGGCTTTTTGGATTTTTGTTCAGAGTCTCTAATGTATCCCCAACAATGGCAGTTGATGACAGCAATTTATATTCCAGAACGAAGAACAAGCTAAATTCATCTCAAAATGATTATAAATCATCAAGAAGGAGTAGCCTACCACCTGAACTACTCATAGGAAATGACATTAGAGGAAGACTTCAGAGAAACATTAAGAACTTGGATCCCATTCACCTGAGGCACCTGAAGAAGAGACCATCCATATTTCCAGGTAGGAATTGTTTACATTTATACCATCCAATTGAAACAAAACCAAACACACACACACACACAGATTATATTTCCCTTGTTACAATCAGATGTTCGTTTAAAATTAACTTGGGTTACAGTCAAAGACTTTAAGTAAATAAACATGTCTGAATATAAAAGTTAGAATAATTGTTTAATCTGAAAGCACACTATCTTCTCCCTTTTATTTTCTTTATGGATTGTAACATCTTTAAGGACCTGTAAATAGGCAGCTATTTTATTATTTGTTGGCATCAGCAGGAATGTGGAACTACTTTGCTTGCAATCCTGAAGAATTCCATTGCTGTATTTCATTCTCTGGCATTTTTTTTTTTTGCAATATTATTGTATTGTTGAGTGAAGTTGATGTTTGCTTGCACCAAAAATTAACACCATTAAGTACTCCAATGCGTGCTTCAAATTCCTGTCTTGCATCAGAGCCTAAAACCATTTGTAGTAAAAAGCTCAACTCAACAGCGTGGATGGTGAAATGTATTAGAGCACAGGAGACATGGATTTCAGTCTTGATAAAGGGACTCTGATGTCTGCCCCAGATGTGTATGTGTGGATATTATAGATACGTAGATTGTCAGAGATACCTGTGACTGCGAACCTTAATTGAGCTCTCTAAGTGATCACTGGAGAGTATGAATTATATGAATTATATAGCCAATTTGGTTTCAATACTATTTGCTTTGGAATTTCCAGGAAAAACTGAAAGTGGCCTTTTTGTTATGGCTGATCGATTTATTGGAGCCTTCTTTATGGGGGACAGATGAGACTAAATTATTTTTTCATTTCCTGTATTCATAGAGTTAACCCAACACTTAGGGCTAACTCTATGAATGTAGGAAACCAAAAAATAACTTAGTCGAGTTTTACTTCATAAAAATTATATGGACTACCGGAACAGCTGACTCTTTATACTGCTTTAGGAAAGCGAGAAGATAAAGATGATTTAGAGATATGGGACTCAAGGCCACAAGCTAAAAATTACATTTCTTAAAGAAGCTATTTTAATAAATTTCTTCAGTTCAGTGATATTGCCCTAGTGTCACACTCTTCTGCAGAAAAGAAGCAAAACTCAGCCTGGAGTGGGCCAGAAGGTGTAAGCGTGTGAGTGTGTTGGGGGAAGGAGAGGGGGATGGTATGAAAAGTGCTGGAAAGAGGAGCATTTGGGTGCCTGAAGTATTTCACAGAGCACAGTCACTTTCTGCCTGTTCGCTTGGATCTCCTGAGGGTACCAAGGAGCTTAGGCCTGCTGTGTTTCCTAAAACTACATGGTATGACGTACTTTCTGATGAATTGGTTCACTAGCCCTTTTTCCAGAACCTCCTTGCAGAGCAGTTCTTCACCTTTTGCTTTTTTTTCTCTTACGTTATTCTTTGGTTAATTATGTCTGGGTTCAGGTACGTTATAATTCATCCTGCACTTCTCTGCCACCACCAACATAGCCCCACCCCCATATTTCGTGAAGCCTTCTTCTTTCCAAACAACTGGATCCAGGGGAATGCCTCACTCCTGCAGCCAGCATTCCTGCTTTGCACTCTTGTTCTATAAGGTCATCTGGCCCTGGCTGGTAGCGACAGCCACAAACTTATGAGAAGGCCTCTTGGCTTGAATCTTACATAAGTTGTCCTTTCTAAGATCTTGAGTTAACATAATTAATTTGACAAGATGGAGTTGTCAAAAGAGCACTGAACTTCAGAGAGCTGAGTTCTAGTCTAGACTATGTCCTTAACTGCCTGTGTATGTTCTCCAAGCTACCTCACTGACCCCTGTGACCCCTCAACTGTACCACCT
The DNA here is from genome assembly GCF_006542625.1 of Nomascus leucogenys. Classification (NCBI taxonomy): domain Eukaryota; kingdom Metazoa; phylum Chordata; class Mammalia; order Primates; family Hylobatidae; genus Nomascus; species Nomascus leucogenys. Next base: position 7,329,671 of record NC_044389.1, on the reverse strand, counting down.
GTTTCTGCTCTTTCTGTGCCCAGTACTCTCCTTAGGGGCAGCAGCAGGAGAGGGGCGCTTCCCACCCCTCTCCCAACCTCTCCACCAGGGTCTCCAGTGGACAAGTTAGAGAGCCACCTGCCCAATGGCTACTTGATTTCTAAATCCCCACTACCTAAACCACGACTCCACCCTCAGGCAGGCAGGTTTCACTAACTGACTGATTTTTACAGTGGATGATTTAGAAACTCCACTGGGCCATCAGTTTTCCCACAGTGCCTACGTACCACCTGAAAACAGAAATGCACACAGATTGCGATAACCATTCCCATTCTAGCTATGCAGTGGCACATAAAGAATAGGCATAATAGATGTGGAACCCAATGGTCAGAGAAATTAAGGCACATCTCAAAATTAATAAACATCAGTACTAAGACTCAGACCTTGGTCTTTTGACTCCAACACTGAAGCTGTTTCTACTCTGTTCCACTTTACTCCATTGTCAATTGTTATAATTTGTCTGATGAGATTCAAGACTTGAAGACATATCAGTGTTCCAATCAGCTTTTACTCTGACCCTTATATACATACAGACAACTTTATCCTCTGCCTGAAGTCTTGTATTTTCAATCCTGCACCGAATTATTGATTGATTCATCGATCACTTCATTCACAAAATAATCATTTGGTTCTTACATTGTGTTAAGGATAAAACTTCAAGGATCTAACTGCATATTACTCTTTTTTTTTTTCTACCCATTGCTCCTTTAGGGCCATCTCACACGGCAGATAGTTACCTAAAATGCATATCCACTTGTTTCATTCTCGCATAAAATTCCTCAAGGTTACCACTGCTCTTAGGATGAAGTCCAAACTCTTTAATGTGAAGTACAACAGATGCAAATTCTGGCCACTGCTTCCATCCCCAGCCTCTTTTCCAGCCCTCCTTCCCCTTGTGTTTCAACAAACTCAGCCACTTTCAGATCCTCATGGTCCTTCACATTTGCAATTCTAGTGTAAGTACTGTATACTCTACCTGAACAGTTTCACCCAACCAGTTTCTACCTTGGCTTTGGGGGTCAGCTTGACATCCCCTCTTCCAGGAAGTTTTCTTGATGCCAGTGTTTGGGTGGGGTCCTTTCTACATCCTTCTCATAACACCTGGACTTTTCCCTATCATAGCACTTATCACACTATATTGTCATTGTCTGTTTACTTCTCCGTATCTCCCACTTGCCAGTGACCCAGGAACGATATCAGTCTTGTTAACCATTGTATACCTAGTACCTATCACAATGCCAGGCACACGGTGTGCATTCAATAGATATTTATTCAGTTGACTCAAATCACACTAAATGGAATTAACTCCTGGTGTACCTTGTGTGCTCTGGCTTCTCCCAGACTCTGTCTGTGGCATTCTCCCTCACCTCCCAACATACAGACACACATTACACACACACAACCTGCATTTCTGTTATGCCTTTTCTTCCATTCTTCCGCTGGTTAAAGGCCAAATCCTAGGCTTCTGTCTTCTTCCTCTGACCTCCTTTAGTTTTCCTTGATGCCACCTCCTTGTCCTCAGGGATGCATTATAGTAACTTTATGTTTGTATGGAAACTCTCTGAAAAACAGAGACTATCTCAGTTGCTTCCTTGCATGGCTCATTTGTCTAGGAGGGGGGGAAGTTGCACAAAATAGGTATCCTATCAACATCTAGTGGTTAATTAACTGATTTGCTATGAAGCTGTGTCAACTCCATGGAGCCTATCTGATTCTGGCTCCAAGAAAGAATTAGTTGGTAGGTAGAGATTGCCAAAGGGAAAGGTCTTTATACTGATTTTTATAACAATCTGAACTCCTAGTTGGGGGAAAATGCAGGTATGGCTTATCTTAGTGTGTCATTCATTCATTATTAGGATTCTGCTATATGCCGGGAACCATTCTAGGCCTTGGAAAGAGAGCAGAAAACCAGACAGTTTCTGGTTTAGGCTGATGGGAAAGAATTTTCCTAGCAGAGTACCTTGTGTATTGCACACCTCAATAAATATCTCCAGAATAAAGGAATGAATGACCCTCATGGTCACAGCAATGAATCTTAAAAGAAGAAACCAATATATTTTAAAGTCATATTTATATAAAAACATTAAACTAACATTTTGTTTTCCGTTAAAAAAGCCTCAACAATAGAATGTTAGTGTGAGTTATTCGGCTGAGGTTCTATGGTCTTGGGTCTTAAGAGACCAGGCCTTAAGAGTCTAGGCCCCTGTAGTAAACAGGCAGCCTGTTTTCTCGTTCCTTCTGAAAGAACTCCAGCAGCTGAGTTCATAGCAGTGGGCCTAGCTTGGTTTAAGGAAGCAAAAGGGAGAGAGAGAAGTGGTCCCGACACACATCATGCCCACAGGCATGTCAGATTAAAATGAGCGTCTCATCCTGCACCTGGAAAAAAGGGGGGCTCAGACACCAGGTGTGATGGATTGTTCATTCAGCACTCTTAAGCCAACAAGTTGGGGTGTTTAATCAGCTAGTTCTTAGAATATCATGCTGATTTTACAATTATCTGTTATGGAAAGCAAGGAACCATCTGCTTGGAGGAAACAGGCGGCTCCAGGTACTTCCTTGTTGCTTAGTCAGAGGACAAGTGTGATGAGGACTGTTCACAACCAAGAGGAGAAGAGAGCCCCGGCCAGGACTCACATAGCAGGAACACCAGCGTGCAGGCTAACGTTGCTTCTCGTTTTTAATTATTTTATTCTTATAATTAACTGGATTTTGAGCATTTCTAAAGTTAGACTGCTATATTTGTTTTCTTTCTGCATGTAGGTTTTTATTGGAAACACAAGGTAGTCATAGGAACAATGGTGGCTAGATGCTTTCTGACCTTCCTTCGGGTGAACAGCCTCTGTCAAGGAGCTGTAGAGGTGGGGGTCTGGTCTGGGTTCCCTCCTCAGAGCCTCCTCATCACAGCACAGTGAAGGCACTCTGTGATTAGGCATGTCTCCTTTAGTGTTATGTTCTCTGTTAGAATTCTGTCATTCTGGAAGCCTGCAGACAGGTGCGTCTGATGACGTTTCAGTGGGGCCTTCAGGAGACATGCAGAACTTATGGTCAGGGCATCCATAAACATGTGCTATGAAGAGAGTGCCTCCTGAGATTGTATTCAGTGGCCTTAGGTTGCAAATGGGGTCAGTGGTTACAGTTTGTGAGGACAGGAACCGTGTCTTCCTACATCGTGGTATTCCCCACAACACTTACCACAGGGTTGGGTGCTCAAGAGCTGGTGAAGTCATCAGGCAAGGTGGAAGACAGACGACGTGCAAGAAGTGTGTCACAGCCACTCAGCTGGCCACACCCCTGCCCATCTGGTCACGCAGCTTCCTTAAATAGCTGCTTCTCAGGCAGGCCTTGCTCAGGGCCAGAGTCAAGGGAGCCTCAGAGACAAGAGTTTGAACACTTCCTCTCATGAGAGGACTTCAGCCCAGGGATTTCACAAAGTCATATCTGCTTCACAACTGGTTTCAAGTTCTGATCCCCCATCTTACTAAACATGTAATCTGGGACAAGCCACTGGCTCTCTCAGAACCTGTTTCTTCATCTGTGAAATGGGAATGCAAACACCAGTTTCACCAGCTGTCTTAAACCCAAATGAGATAATGCATAACTACAAAATGATACACAAATGAGGTTGACTCTACTATTCTTATTCCTTGGTGGCATTAAAGGTTTTGTTTTTCATAATTAGTACTTTTTCTTTGAATGTGTGGGTGCTAGATGCAATTGGAACCCTTTTGCAACTCTTCTTGGTTGGAAAATTATCTAAAGTTGCTAATCAGACCCTCTGCTAATGTAAATTCTGTATAATGAGACACTGCTCAACACCCATTAATTTTAACTTTCTCATTAAAAAGGATGACATAGAAACCCTTCTTTGTAGTCAATATAGATGTATTTTCTCAAAGTGAATCATTAAACTTAAGGGCTTTGTCATGTGAGGCCTCTGAAAATTGTACAATATTAGAAACATCAATGTCTGTGTTTAATAAACTTACCGGTAGCTTTACTGTGTTGAATGTCTCTACCTAATTTTGTTTGTTTAAAACCTTGCTTTTGGAAATTTAGCCCTTCAACTTTTCTTTAACAAAATCTTGGAATGAACTTCTGATTAAAAAAAAAAAAGCTTATATATAATATTGTAAATGAGCTCACCACTTGAAAGTAATTTACTTAAATAATGAGATTAAATTTTAAAACCTTTAAGTGTCAACACATTTTTATTTAAAATTTGATATATATGGCCTTTCCTATTTAAAAATACTGATTAACAAAAACTGAGATAGCCTGTTTACTTTTTATTTATTTACAATAAATAAATACAATAAATAAAATTTATTTATTTATTGGAAAAGTTTATTGAGGATGGAGTTTTTGGTTTTGTTTTGTTTCCTTTTCTAAAAAAGGATGAAAACACACCCTTTCCTTAGGCGTCCCGTGTCCCCCTTTTCCTCCTCCCTGGTTGCCGCGTCCTTGGCTGGCGTCAGAAAAATGGCTACAAACTTTCTAGTACATGAGAAGATCTGGTTCGACAAGTTCAAATATGGAGATGCAGAAAGGAGATTCTACGAACAGATGAACGGGCCTGTGGCCGGCACCTCCCGCCAGGAGAACGGCGCCAGCGTGATCCTCCGTGATATTGCCGGAGCCAGAGAGAACATCCCGAAATCCCTGGCCGGAAGCTCAGGCCCGGGGGCGTCTAGCGGCCCCAGCGGAGACCACACCGAGCTCGTCGTCTGGATCGCCAGTCTGGAAGTGGACAACCAGAGAGACCCGGCTGAACGTGCTGGAGAAGAGCTTGCCCGGCCACCGGGCCACAGCCCCGCAGACCCAGCCCATGTCTCCCATGCGCCAAGTGGAGTCCCCGGCCAAGAAGCCAGCCACACCAGCAGAGGATGACGAGGACGATGACATTGACCTGTTTGGCAGCGACAATGAGGCAGCACAGCTGCAGCAGTACCAATGAGGCGCGGCTGCGGCAGTACGCAGAGAAGGCCAAGAAGCCCGCGCTGGTGGCCAAGCCCTCCATCCTGCTGGACTTCAAGCCTTGGGACGATGAGACGGATATGGCCCACCTGGAGGCCTGTGTGCGCTTCGTGCAGCTGGACGGGCTGGTGCGGGGGGCCTCCAAGCTGGTGCCCGTGGGCTACGGTATCTGGAAGCTGCAGATTCAGCGTGTGGTGGAGGACAAGGTGGGGACAGACTTGCTGGAGGAGGAGATCACCAAGTTTGAAGAGCATGTGCAGAGTGTCGACATCGCAGCTTTCAACAAGATCTGAAGCCTGAGTGTGTGTGTGTGCACGCGTGCGTGAGGCCCTGCCACAATTAAAAACTGAGACCGGCAAAAAAAAAAAAAAAAAAAAAAAACGAAAACAAACTTAATGAGGCTGTTAGTGGTAACCTGGTTACTTTTAAGGAAAACAAAAATGCTAATACTGTATTATTTATGTGCATGATTTATTAGCAAGGAGAAACTTTTTACCTTTATGTAGGGACTGATAGTGAGCCCAGTATGAGCAGAAAATGTTAGATTTATAGCTCAACTTTAGGTTTTTCTCCTTGTCATGAAAAAAAAATCAAAAAACAGGGTTCTGAATTCAAGACTTGCCTTGTAAGTATATTGAGAAGTGACTTGAAGAGATGTGACCTAAAAGCAGTTCCTTTTCAATTGTTGCTCAATAGCTAATGTGTATGTAGTTACAGATTTGAGAGCTTCCACATACTTTTCTCTCACATTCCTAAATAATGCTCTAATTATATATTCATATCTAGACTATGAAAATACTTTTATATCTGTATAATTTAATATTTACTCAATAGACTTCAGTAATACTTTTTAAGCACTTGTAGTTGTCTGTCTAAGTAATGCTTTTAAAAAAGTGTTTGAGAGGATAATGGGCATCCAGTTATTCAGTTACAAAAGAAATGGCCATACCCAACGTTCTTTGTTTCAGATAATTTGGGGGAAAGTAGCTACCTAAGGAATCTTTGCTTCAGTATTTAATTGTTATACCTCCATCTTTTTTTTTATAATCTGGAAGAATATGGATTTGGGAATAGAGGTTTAAAAAATGGGATGAAATGGATAGTTTTTGGTGACATGAACATAAAAACTCTCATTACAAGATGGTCAGAGCTGGGTGCAGTGGCTCACGCCTGTAACCCCAGCTCTTTGGGAGGCTGAGGAGGGCAGATCACCTGAGGTCGGGAGTTCAAGACCAGCCTGACCAACATGAAGAAACCCCATCTCTACTAAAAATACAAAATTAGCCGTGCGTGGTGGCACATGCCTGTAATACCAGCTACTCGGGAGACAGGCAGGAGAATCCCTTGAACCCGGGAGGTGGAGGTTGCAGTGAGCTGAGATCATGCCATTGCACTCTAGCCTGGGCAACAAGAGTGAAACTCTGTCACAAAAAACAAAAACAAACTGGGCATGGTGATGCAGACCTGTAATCCCAGCTGCCTGGGAGGCTGAGGCAGGAGAATCGCTTGAACTCAGGAGATAGAGGTTTCAGTGAGCCGAGATGGCCCCACTGCACTCCAGCCTGGGCGATAGAGCAAGACTCCATCTCAAAAAAAAAAAAAAAAAAAAAAAGATGGTCAAAGTATTTTTCAGTCATTATTTTAATGTTTAGAATTTCCATCCTAAGTGGTGTTAATTCTTTTGAGTTAAACAACTGATTGTCAATGTACCCTTGAACATCCTGGGAGTTCAAAGCACATAGATGGAGGAACAACAAAGAAGATGTGTATTTTTGTCACTAGATTAGATTTATTGGTGTGTTCGCTCAGCTGTCAAATAACTTCTCTCCCACCTTGACACTTGACAGACTAAAGTCATCTTAATGAATAATTAATACTGAATAAAGTTTTAGAGTAACTGATTTTTATAAGCAAGAAAGATACAATTTCAAGATACACTCTTTTTAGATTTTAAGTATCAAAATAGATGCCAAAGGATAAATGAAAGGTATACCTAAGAAAGACTACATCTATTCAACAAAAATCTAAACTATGTTGTTGCACGTGTATTGGGTGCAAAACACGGTACAAGGACTCAACAAATGTTCAGACACTGATACAGTAATCTGCTTTCCTATCTAGTTTTTTACTAGGAGAGCAGAATGCTTTAATTTGGGTTTTCCTGCTTCATTGACATCACTATTTAAGCTTCCCTGTTGCACCAGCTAATGGCAGTACTGACACTACGTCATCTGGTAGAGAATCCCTAATTGGCAATGATGTATTTTCCTCCAGGAAAGTCCCAGGGGCCTTAGGTGTCCTCCACATCAGGGTTTCTTAGGTGGGGGTTTGTATGCTTTTCGTAATTTATGTCTGTTCTCCACCCTCTAAAAAACAGCTAAGTGGTTTTGATTTGCATTTCTGATGGCCATCTCACACCAGTTAGAATGGCCATCATTAAAAAGTCAGGAAACAACAGGTGCTGGAGAGGATGTGGAGAAATAGGAACACTTTTACACTGTTGGTGGGACTGTAAACTAGTTCAACCATTGTGGAAGTCAGTGTGGCAATTCCTCAGGGATCTAGAACTAGAAATACCATTTGACCCAGCCATCCCATTACTGGGCATATACTCAAAGGACTATAAATCATGCTGCTATAAAGACACATGCACACGTATGTTTATTGCGGCACTATTCACAATAGCAAAGACTTGGAACCAACCCAGATGTCCAACAACGATAGACTGGATTAAGAAAATGTGGCACATATACACCATGGATTATATGCAGCCATAAAAAATGATGAGTTCATGTCCTTTGTAGGGACATGGATGAAACTGGAAAACATCATTCTCAGTAAACTATCGCAAGGACAAAAAACCAAACACCGCATGTTCTCACTCATAGGTGGGAATTGAACAATGAGAACTCATGGACACAGGAAGGGGAACATCACACTCCGGAGACTGTTGTGGGGTTGGGGGAGGGGGGAGGGACAGCATTAGGAGATATACCTAATACTAAATGACGAGTTAATGGGTGCAACAAAACAACATGGCACATGGATACATATGTAACAAACCTGCACATTGTGCACATGTACCCTAAAACCTAAAGTATAATAATAATTAAAAAAAAAAAACAGCTAAGTGGGAAAGGGTCATAAGTCAAATATCCCTCCTCAAGTCCCAACTTAGGAACAGTTTCTGGTTTTTTGAGAGTATATTGGAGCCCCTGCATAACAAAAGGAATATTAACTTACCAATTTAGGGCTTTTGTTTTCAAATAATAGTGCAAATCTGAATTTCTGGAGGAGGTTTTCCAAAATCCACAGGCACTGGCCAAGAGATGTGATTTACCAAGTCTGCACTGGGCCGGGCATCTGACTGCAGTGTGAACATTTTCCCAGGTTCATCTGATGTTTGTCCCATCCCCTGGTCAAGAACTACCCACTTAAAGAAAGTGGAAAAGATCTTCAAAGATCAAATTTATTTGTAAACTATTCTAAGTTTCACGTGTAAGAAGCAGGAGGTAGCTATGCCTGGCAGGCCTCTGTTGCTGCCCCATGCAATCCAGTCCCCTTCCACGTACCAACCCAGCCACTACTACCCTCAAAGTTTAGTGTATTCTCTGGCAAAAGAGGAACCTGTAATTTGAGTTTCATCGTATGCAAAGTGCCTCCGTGTCCCCACTCATAACTGTAAAAACCAGAACTGCAGAGTGCAGAGGTCCAAACACACCCATATTACGGTCTTTGTTCTAAATCCTGCTCACACCATGGGGTAAAACATTAGGACTCACTCTGTGCCTCTCAACCATCTTTTTTTTCCTTTTATTTTTAGTTGACATATAATAATTGTACATATTTATGGGATACAGAGTAATATTTCCATACATATATACAATAAGTACTATCAAATCAGGGTAACTAGCATATCCATCACCTCAAACATTTATCATTTCTCTGTGTTGCAAACATTTAGAATTCTCTCGTCTAGCATTTTTTGTTGTTTTTTTTTTTTTTTGAGATGGAGTTTCATTCTTGTCACTCAGGCTGGAGTGCAATGATGCGATCTCAGCTCACTGCAACCTCCACTTCCTGGGTTCAAGTGATTCTCCTGCCTCTGCCTCTCAAGTAGCTGGGATTACAGGTGCGTGCCACCACAGCCAGGTAATTTTTGTATTTTTAGTAGAGACGGGGTTTCACCATGTTGGTCAGGCTGGTCTCGAACTCCTGACCTCAGGTGATCCACCCCCCTCGGCCTCCCAAAGTGCTGGGATTACAGGCTGAGCCACCGTGCCTGGTTTTGGCTTTATGAGAATATGCAGTAAGTTATAATTAACCACATTCACCCTACAGTGCTGCAGAACACCAGCTGTAATTTTATATCTGTTAACCAACCCGTCCCCATCCTTCCCTCCCGCTTGCCCTTCCCAGCCTCTAATACCCCCAATCCTACTTTCTACTTTCATTAGCTCAAATTTTGGGGGGGCTCCCACATGTGAGTGAGAACATGCAACAATGAATTTTTTAAAATGGTAACAGTGCCTGTTAGAGGCAGCTGATTAGAGTAAGTTGCATGAATGAGAAACATTTTAAGGTTTTTAAAAATAAAAGCTCTCAACAATGCAAGTGATATTATAAAATATAGAAATTTTTAATGAAGAAGAGTTAATGAATATCATGGGTGATACTGAGTGCTGCACAGAAACTTCATTACTCAGAATTAGGGTAAACTATAGCTACATATTTTCTTTTGTTACTGAATCACATCCATATGAAACAAATAGCAATCTGGAAAATTCTCAAAAGAAATATTCTCGAAATGTGCTTATTTGTAATAAGGATGCCATGAATCACTACATAATTATTTAAACAAAAGGCAAGGCAGTTTTGGAAAACTATAAACATTGCAAAGTTATGGCCTTGTATTTTTTTCTTATTTTCTGCTAAATTAGAAAGAAATGTGCTGTTTCAAATATACTCAAGCTGTTCAGTTCTTCAACAAAAAGTAGGTGACTGAAAATTGTATGTTTATGCTTAAGTTAATATTTACAGTAAGGATAGAAACCATTTTATTGGCAATAAATCACTTCTTGATTTCCACACCAGGCATGCCCACATGCACAAACAGGTGTGTGGGAGGAAGGGAAATGGGCAACAATGATTTCCTTCAAGAGGCTACGGAGAATGAAAACTCAAAATCTGTACAAATAGGAGTGGCGGAAGGAGAGGAAGAAAACTCCATGCCAGAAATAACATGCTCAGCAGAGAGAGAGAGAGAGAGAAGAAGAAGAAGAAGAAGGAAGAGGAGGATGAGGAGGAGGAGAAGGGGGGAGGGGGAGGGGGAAGGGGAAGGGAGAGAGAGAAGGAGGAGGAGGGGGGAGGGGGAGGGGAGGGGGAAGGGGAAGGGGGAGAGAAGAAGGAAGGAAGGAAGGAGAAAAAGAAAAAGGAAGAAGGAGGAGGAAGAAGAGGAGGAAGGAGGAGGAGGAAGGAGGAGGAGGAAGGAGGAGAAAAAAAACAGCAGAAATAAAATAATGTGGCACCTATATCTGCAGACATATCTTCCAGCAGGCAAAGTGTGAAGTAGTTTTTATTTTGAAAAGTTGATTGATACACACAGGGCTAGATAACTGATAAACTGCAGATAAGAAACTGGGTTTGGTGCTTGCCTGTGGGAAATAAGGATGTTCCTTAAATGTCACCTAGATGGTTAAAAGGAAGGGAAGTATGAGTGAGTCACTGCTCATTTGATGAGTAAGGGTTCCTTCTTTAAAAGGTTCTTTGGGATGGGCATGGTGGCTCACACATGTAATCCCGGCACTTTGGGAGGCCAAGGTGGGCTGATCACCTGAGGTCAGGAGTTCAAGACCAGATTGGCAAACATAGCAAAACCTTGTCTCTACTAAAAATACAAAAATCAGCCAGGTGTGGAGGCAGGCACCTGTAATCCCCAGCTACTTGAGAGGCAGAGGCAGAAGAATCGCTTGAACCCAGGAGGCAGAGGTTGCAGTGAGCCGAGACTGTGCCACTGCACTCCAGCCTGGGTGACAGAGCAAAACTTCTTTTCAAAAAATAAATAAATAAATAAATAAAGTAAAATAAAATAAAAAGGTTCTTTGAAAGTTCCCAAACATTGAAAATAATGATGAATTAACAGAAGATTGAATGAAATGAGATAGTAAGAATCAAAGGTTTCTGTTTCTTTCTCCCCCCAAAACAACAACAGACTCTATCACTAACCAACTGCTGCCTTTGGAGGTTTTATGGGAATGTTGGCTGGGGTAGAAGAGGAGAACGAGACAGGGAGAGAGAGATTGAGGCTCTAAGAGTTGCTGGCTACTCCTTCTGTTGCACTTCTCCTTGAAAGGCCTCCCTAGGGCAGTCTGCCTCTTATTGCTCTAAAATTAAGATAGGTCTAGCTCTGTTGTAGTTGGGCAGCAGAGGTAGACATTATGCCAATATATGCCATTTTGATGTTCAGACAGAAGTCCAGCGTTGTGAGTTACTTTCATTATGTGTGAAAATACAGTGTGTAGAAGTAGATAAAAATTTGCTCAAAAATTCACTACATTCTTTCAGGAGCTATAGCAGGGCAGCAATTTATGATTTTGTTTCTTTTAAATGTGGAAGTTTGGGATTCACAAATGCTATAAAACAGATAAATATATAAAAGTTGTACACAAGATGCACATTAACCAGCTGACTAGAATTTTGCCCCAACCCCGAACCAGAATGTTTATGAACCCCTAATCTCTTGTACTCTACAATTCTAATCTCAGTGTGCCACATTGCTGCATGTTACTCATTGCTGAATGGAGTGGCACATAACATCTATTTAAATGCTGCATAATAGAACTATGGTATAGTTTAGGACTTTATATAAAAGTTATAAAATTTGAAATGCCATGAATTTCATCCCAGTGGCAACATTTCTCTAGTCAGCTTTTAAGGAATATAATTAGATGAGATGTATACTCCACTTTTAAAATATTTTAATTATCAGACAAATAGAATTATAGAATTACATGTTTTTGTTTTTTAAAATTACATAGATTCTTCAAGCTTGGATCTTGCCAAGCCTGGACATCAATAAGCTATTTCAGTTTGTTGTCGTTGTTGTTTTAATCAATGATAGGGCATCTTGGAAAGCCTATGGCATTTCCTCAAAAGTTTCCTTCTTATTTTCCCTCCTAATATAAGATACGCCTTTGATTCTTAGGGATTTACTATTTTTTATTTATAGATCAAGCTTCAAAAAGTGCATGGTGGTTATGCTGTTGAATAACTTAGACAAGAAAATAACTCACTTGGCAGTGAGCACAGTGGAGAATCAAAGAATCAATGAATTGTGGATCTGAAAGAAATCATAGAGAACATCAAATTCAGTGCACTCATTTTACAGATGAAAAACTGTAGACCTACAAAGACAGTTGACATGGAGGGTCTTCTAATTCCCATAATGTTCTATAGCATCATCCTTCATGAGATCATCACAGAAACCTAGTTTAAGAACCTCTGGGTCATTTTTGTATGCATGAGAAGTGAGAAGAAAATGATACTTACACCTTCCTGTGGGTCCAGAGGCCAGCAATCCATGCATCAACCTGTGTTTATTAAATACCCACATGCCCTCTGCTGTGCACCAGATACTGGTGGGCAGAGCTGGTGTGTAGAGATTGGAAGTGTTAAAAAGTACATGTCAGTCACACTTGGTGAGACACTTACTCACAGGTGAGCCTTAGCCTAGTGCACAGCATCAAGACATCAACTGGTTTTATTTTGCAGTCTGTCCTTAAGAGAGAAAAAGTCTTTCTTTGATGAAAATAGCCATTAAGTGAAAAAGAGGATATTTTAGTTCAAGGTATTATAGCTTTAGCTCAAGGAAACACACAGGAAATGGATTCTCCTCAGAGATATGATCCAAGAGAAAACCAGGATCCTCAACATTGCTTTTTGAGGAATATGTCTCAGGATATATTCCTTTTGAAAGGTAAGGGTCTACTAAATGGTCACCATCCTCACAGACTGAGATTTGTTACTACTCCCATTTCACAAGGAGGAAACTGAGGCATATGGAAAACAATCTGTTAAAAGTTAAGAGAACAAATTTGAAACTGGGTGAAAAATTGCAACTTCTTAGCTTTAAGTTCTCCTTTACCAAATATTCTCTGAAGTTTATTCCATTCTCATGTTAAAAAAAAATTGTAACCAAAAGCAGCATTACTACTATGTATCTTAGTAGTTGAACAAAAAAGTGTATCATTTTTCCCACACAGATAATAACCAAATTCTTATTTAAAAATCAGTTAAGAAACCTCTAATTAAAGGGGCAGTGAATGGAAACAGTAGACTTGGCCTAAATATGCTTGTGGAGCAGCTATGGGCCTGCATCTGTCATGAGTAAAATACTCATTTGTGGGAAGTGGTTCCCCTTTTGTAGGTTTTCAGGGCTCAATTTAGTCCCTGAAAAAGATGTCACCGTATTATTTTATGTGGTCCTCAACTTAAAAAGGTGTCTAACTGTAAGTACTACGCCTCTAAAGAGAGATGTTAGAAATAATCATTGCCTTGGAAAAAAGATTCTAATAGAGCAAATTTTAAAAACAAATACAAAGCCCAATTTATTCTAAGCACAAGAGTTTGAATATGTAGAAGGTCATTTTGTTTGTTTTCTTGTTTTGTTGAGTAGTAGAAGGAAAAGATCATATGACTTCATATAACCCAAATGTCATCTGGGAGCACTTTGCTTTTAAAATTTAAGCAGGTTGGTCAAGCTTCCATTCCATACCTGTGGATAGTCTCAGGCTCAATCCAAAGATTTTTATAACTTTTCAGGGACACGGGTCCTTGTGCTTAAGTTTCTGCTCCTGTGAATGTTTTGTTTGTTGGTTTTTCCTTTTTTGGTCATTTATGATTTTTTTCCTTGATATTGTCTCTATTCTGTACTGTGTGTGGGTTCAGAAATGAAGTTCACCTTCTTGCCTTGATTTCTGCAAATAAAAACTCAACCCAACCATAAAAGCCTCTGTATGTGTAGTGGATTCTACTGGATGTCTGGAGAGACAGAAAGAATTCCAAAAGTAGATATTCATTCAGCACAAACAACTTTAACAGCAGAGGGCCCTATTCTTGAAAAGCCCTCTCAACCACCCTCCCCTTCAAGATTTCTTAAAGCATGTTCTACCAGTATTCAACCTCTGGCCATCAAGATGGCTCTTTTTTCCTTCTCTTCCATCTTTCCTTTCAAATTTCTTTTTACCGTAATGTCCCCAGAATTTCATTTTCTTCTTCCTCGATCATATAGAGCATATCTGCTCTTTCCAGCCTTACTCCCAAGCCCTTCTTCAGACCTATCATTGCACATCTGAAACCAATCAAGGTACCCCTCATAAACCAAAGGACCACCTGAGACTGCTCCCTTTCAGCCCATGGTTATCATAAGGGTCCATGAGAACCATCTGCAAATCTTGTTAAAATTTCAGGTGCTGGTTTATCAGGTTTGGGGTTGGCTGAGGAATACGTACTTTTAATAGTCATGATTTGATTCTGTTAGAGGGATCTTCAGCTTATTCTTTGAGAAACTCTGTAGTCTAACAAGACTCATCCTGTACAGAAGGCAGTTGGAGTCCAGAGAGCATTTTTTTTCTCTTTTGCATATATGGTAAACCTTAGTCCAAACAGAGCCCTGGAAAATATGCATGGTGATTGGAGTTAAATATCCCTCCATCATCCTGTTGCTCAGACTATCTTGCTTACCAAAGACCATGCTCTTTTTAGAAGCTCTATCAATTAAAACTTTGGTACACTCATTAGGAAGGAATAAGACTCTTATTTCTCCTGTCTTAAGAGGATTTCTCTTGCTATGAAAATGGTTGTATTCACTTGAACAGGCACAGTGACTGGTTTAGTTAAGGCACATAGAAGATAAAGCTTGTTTGGGGACAACCCAGGGAACTTAAAGGATCAGTGAGCAGGACTATCTTGTTAGCAGAGTTCCACATTATTTTATATTTTTATTAATTAATAGTTTGTGATAAGTTCATATGTTAATTTGAGTAGCAGCATTACTCAATGAAGGTAGCTTTTTTGTAACTCATTTTACATTATAGCTTTGTCCTTTTTGAAAAGTAATTTAATTACAAAAAATCAGAAAACTGATTGGAGGGTCATTATCAAGTGTATAAATTATCCATACTATGAATTGATAAATTTCCTTATATAAATGCATTTTAAATTATTCATTTTATAAAAATGGGACATATGCTTTTCAGGAAGATATCAACTCTTGTGTGAATAAATAAATATCTATATTATTCCTAAGAAGTTTACTGTCTTTTGGCATGCTTCTGCCATTTTTCTGTCTTAATTATTAGCTCTTTGAATAGAAGAGCTAAGTTTTCTATTTTTTTTTCCTTTCCTTGACACGTGTATCCAGTGATTTCTGCCCACAGTGGGTGCTCAGGAAATGCTGATGCCTTTCATCCCCGTAACTATGTTATATTCTCCTCCTTCCATTAATAGTGTGTGAATCTAACCAATAATTTACCCACCTAGTGTGCCCTGGATTCTTCCTTCTAAAGTGGGATAAAAATAATAGCTGATCCCAGGAATGTCTACCATCCTAAAGACTCCTGGAGTCTAGAACTGCACTCCTGAAGTAGTTCTCTCATCCACTGGTAGATTTTCTGTAACAATCTGCTTTTTTTTTTTTTTTTCTTGATAGTGTCTCTCTCATGTTTAAGCTTTTTTTGGAATCAAGCCCACATTCTTCAGCACGGCATCGAAGACTCAGGAGCCCTCCCAGTCTGGCCCCGTGCACAGATGGAAGGCTTTCTTTCCTGGTCCTTATCCGTCTCTGCACACTACTCCAGTCACACCACACCACGGACTGCTCTCTGACCCTGATGGCATTCCCGTGGCATTATGTTCTCACACAGCCTTCCTCATTTGCCCACCTTGCTTGTCTCTGACTCATATTCTATTCCAAGGCCAAGCTCAAATGTCATCATATCTCTCAAACTGTCCCTCGCACTCGCACCCCCACATGATTTAGTTGTATTCTGCCTTTTGTTCCACAGGTCTTTGCACATCATGGTATTATGGTGTTTAAGTCTGTACATATGTATTGGTATTGCCACCCCCAACCCAGGCTCCAAGGCTTCTGAAGGTAGAAAAATGTATCACATAAATGAAGAATGAATGAATGAATGAGTAAATATTTAGCCTGTCTGTCTGAACTGCCTGCTCTGTCTTAGCCATTGGAAACATGCTCAGAGCTAAATCATTTTCTAAGAAACAATAGTCTTCCTTAGTATTAATTTTATGTTATTTTTCTCTCTGCTCTCCAAGCCCTTATCACTTGGATTCTCGCTATTTTACTTTTGCTTTAAGATATCCCTGTTGTCTTATTAACTACTTCAAGTCCTACACAGATTTATGTAAGTGAGAAATATACAATATCCTGTGTACCTCACCTGAGCTAAATAAAGTCATTTTCTATCAAAGGCAGCATCACTGTTTTCACTTCTCTTATTGTATTTTGGATAAAGATGATGTAGGCTTTTCATGCGCCAATCAAGTTGCATAATGTTTTTGAGTCAGTATTATTTACCAATTTATCTTGCTTCTGCATATATTGTTGGCTATGATTATATGACAGTTTCTCTTGTCTAACACAGATTTACAAAATCAAATCTTTCTAATTCACTTCAGTTTTGCTGGTGTCATTATGTATGCCATAGTTGCAAAATTGTGTTTTGTGCAACAATATAGAAGAATAAAATACAAAGGATGAAAAGAGACTCAACAAGGAGAGATAATCTTAAACTTGTCAGAAAATAAAAGTGAATTTCCTAAAATTATTAATATGGTGGCAAGTATATACAAATTTTGCATTAAATAATTGGGTGTAAATTCTTAACGCTAAGAAAGCTTATTGAAACGATGGCTCTTTGATGTATGGAATGGATTGTTTACCAAATGAAGCAACATAACAGATATCTCTGGAATAACCAGCTTTACAGCTGGCAGCAAACTCCTTAGGCCAAAGACTTTACATGTTTGGCACATTGTACTTATTGTATATCAGTGCAGTTTAAATATTTAATAGCAGTTGCTCCCGTACCTATTCCTGGCTGGTCTAGCCTTCCTGACTTGTCATGTTCATAATCAAATATGTAGTTCTACATTAATTTGGGGTGTGGTGCCACTTTTAATCCCAGGTGGGATGATGCCATCTTCTGAAGGCTTCGGATGTGCTCTGGGTGACTAGAATAAAGATAATTAGCTATGAATATCAAACATTATCTTTTCTTTTTCTTATGTAAAAATATGTTCCTTTTTAGAGATAGATTGCTTGCAGAGTGAACTGTATTTTTTTCTAAAGATGAAGTAGTCACTGTTTTTGAAGATACTCTAGGACCTGGGCTTCATCATCCAGGCTCTATAACTAATGACGTGACCTGACCTCTCTGGTCAGTTTGGTTATCTGTAAAGAAATCCTCCTGGGCTAATTGCAGATGTTTCCAGCCCCAGAGTTGTAGTATTATTGCCTATTTCCAGTTGTAATATTTGTGCTTATTTATTTAGAAGAAATAAATTAGTTTACTTTTAATTTATACTGGGGAATGTAAAAAAAGAAGTGCTCCTACTTAAATGTTTAATCTGTTTTGTGATTTATTTCTTTCAGGGGAATTTACCCAATATTAATTGTATAGAAAAAAAGAGTCATGGCAACATATGAGAACTCCAAAGCATATACACATAGAATAACCTAGCTGTTTAATTATGTAAATTTTAAAAGAAAAACAAAATTTAGTGATAGAAAAGAACAAAATCTCTTGGATCTGGAGAACAAAAGTCTACTAATTGTGTGAACTGTGTCCCTTGGGTTCTTTATCAATTAAACAGGAATCTTTCTGTTTACCAGAGAACAAGAAATGAGATAAAGACACGAAAATCCATTGTGATTGTGGACACTACGATAGGGGAAAAGTTTCTTTTTTAAAAAATTTTAATTGTTGTGAGTACATAGTATATGTATATATTTATGGGGTATATGAGATGTTTTGATATGGGCATACGATATGTAATAATCACATCAGGGTAAACGAGGTATCTTTCACCTCAAACATTTATCCTTTGTGTTATAAACAATCCAATTATACTCTTTTAGTCATTTTTAAACATACAATTAAATTACTATTGACTGTAGTCACACTGTCATGCTATCAAATACTGGATATTTTTGTGTAAAGATACTGCTAACAGACTGATGCTTCATTTTCTGACAAGGGGAGTGCCTTCATCTTCATCCACTCACACTTTCTCTCCTGACCTCTCTTGTGACTTTTGCCACAATTTCCTTATGTCTGGCCACATTTGGAGTTACCATTTTTGCTCATGCAAAACAATATTTGTTGTTGTTACAGCAACACTAATCAGCCCACAGAAGGATTTAATCTGTTACTTGTTTCCATCAATAGCTTTTCCAAACATCCAGGTGTATCTGCCAAAAGTGAAGTAGTAAAGGCCCCATGAAAATGCTATACAAACCCTTTTAGTTTTACCGACTTTGACTTCCTTTCTTATCGGGGAATTCCCAGTCTCCGAAGTTTTGTTTATGCATGCTGCAGTTTCCAAGGGTGACTGCAGTGAACTGGAAACGTTCTATCTGAAGCCACTTTCACTTGTATGAGGTTAAGCAGTCATTCAAAGAAGTGAAGCCCAGTTAGGTTTTTCTGCAGGAGTACCTGAATGCTCTGCTTACACTAAATCTTTGGAGTTAGGTAGCCTTCAACACCTAGCAGCAACTACTGTGCTTCCCATTACAATTATTTATGCTTATGTTACTTTCACATTTAAATTATTAGTATTATATATCAATGTGTAGATACGATAGGTATAATACCCAGAAACATATAAACCATGTGCACAATTTTTCTTTTTCTTTTCTTTAGAGACAGGGTCTCGCTGTGTCACCTAGGCTAGGGTACAGTGGCACAATTGTAGCTTACTGCAGCCACAAGCTCCTGGGCTCAAGTGATCCACCCACCTCAGCCTCCTGAGTAGCTGGGACTACAGCTGTGCATCACCATGCTGGTCCATTTTATTTTTTTTTTTTTTTTTTTTTTTTGTAGAGATGGGGTCTCGCTATGTTGCCTGGGCTGGTCTTGACTCCTGGCTTCAGGTGATCCTCCCACCTTGGTTCCACAAAGTGCTAGAATTATAGGCATAAACCACTATGCCCAGCTCATGGGTGCTATTTTTAAGTGTGGTGTTTTATTCATCTCTCTAAATATCTTTAAAAATGAATACGTCTTCCAAGGAGTCCCTGAATACCAATTTTGACCTTTCCATCTTCAACTAAGATCATCTTTCCTTATCTAATCTTCATTTTTGTATTAGTAATACTTGTAATTTTTATTGTTCTGATCTTTGCTCCACATTTTTCTCCTCATGACTGTAATTCATAGAATCATGCAATAAATCATTCATTTATTCTGCAAACACTTTTTGAGTACCTATTACCTGCCAAACACTGGTCTAGATCTGGCTCATAAGTATTGAAGTCTCCTACTACTGTTATAGAGCTATCTATTTTTTCCTTCAGTTCCATCAGTGTTTGCTTCATATTTTTGGGAGCTCTGTTGTTTGGTACATATATGTTTATATTTTGGGGAGGTGTTTATATTTTGGGTGTGGATTGATCCTTTTATGTTTTGGTATGTCCTTTTTTGTCTCTTATAACACTTTTTGATTTGAAGTCTTTTTTTGTCTAGTATTAATATAGCCACCACTGCTCTCTTTTTGCAGCTATTTGCAGAGAGTAGCTATTCTCATTCTTTCACATTCAACCTGTGTGTCCCTCCTAGATCTAAGATGAGTCTCAGCATATAGTTGGATTCAGTTTTTTATAAATCCGTTATGCTAATCTATGTCTCTTAATTAGGGAGTTTAATTTATTTAAAATTAAAGCAATTGCTGATAAAGACTTGCTATTGCCATTTTGTTATTTGTGTTTTATAAGCCTTATAGCTATTTGTCCCTCATTTCCTTTTGCCTTTCTTCTTTTGTGTTTACTTGATTTTTTTGTAGTGACATGTTTTGATTGCCTTCTCATTTTCTTATTGTATATTCTATTTTCCTAGTGGTCACCACGGGGATTACAGTTGTTATTTCATCAAATAAGCTCTCTGTCTTTTTCTCTATCTGTTCTCCTTCTGGAACTCTCATAATGCCTATATTAGTCCACTTGATGGTGTCCCATAAATTCCTTTGTTTCTGTTTATTTTTCTTCATTCCTTTTTCTTTTCTTAATCAGATAATAATTTCAAATAACCTATCATCAGGTTTACTCATTCTCCTGCATGTTCAAACCTGCTGTTGAACTCCTCTAGCAATAGTTTTTCCATTTTTTTTTTTTGAGATGCAGTCTTTCCCTGTCACCCAGGCTAGAGTGCAATGGCGTGATCTTGGCTCACTGCAACCTCCACCTCCCAGATTCAAGTGATTCTCCTGCCTCAGCCTCCCAAGTAGCTGGGATTACAGGCATGCGCCACCACACCCGGCCAATTTTTTTTTTGTATCTTTAGTAGAGATGGGGTTTCACCATGTTGGCCACACTGGTCTTGAACTCATGGCCTTGTGATCCACCCGCCTCAGCCTCCCAAAGTGCTGGGATTACAGGCATGAGCCACTGCACCCAGCCTCTACCAAGTTTTTCATCTCAGTTATTGTGTTTTTCAACTCTACAATTTTTGTTTGGTTCTTTTAAAAACTTTGTTGACAGTCTCATTTTGTTCATGCATCGTTTTCTTGATTTTATTTAGTTGCTTGTCTGTGTTCTTCTTTAGCTCATTGAGCATATTTAAGACAGTTGTTTTAAAGTTTTTGTTAAATCTAAGGCCTGTGTTTCCTTTAGAGTCAGTTTCTTGAGATTTAGTTTGTTCCTTTGAGTGGACCATGTTTCCCTCTTTTTTGTATGCCTTGTGACTTTTTGTTGAAAATTGGGCATTTGAAAGAACAGCCTTCTCTCCAAGTCTTTGCACACTGGCTCTATGCAAGGGAAGACCTCCAATAATCAGGCTCTCATGATATCTCAAGGTCCTTTCAGATTTTTTCTGGAAATGTCTCTTCCCAGGGCCGGCACATGTGCTTTCCCCCCCAATTTCCCTCTATACACAGATGCTTTAAATGTCTTAATTTCTCTAAGAGTCTCACTCTGCTTCTTCTCAGGGCCTTAGATGTTATATTGTATTCCTCTGCCCATAATATTTTGCCCACAGGTGTAATCTCC
This sequence comes from Nomascus leucogenys, assembly GCF_006542625.1. Taxonomy (NCBI): domain Eukaryota; kingdom Metazoa; phylum Chordata; class Mammalia; order Primates; family Hylobatidae; genus Nomascus; species Nomascus leucogenys. Next base: position 7,308,376 of record NC_044389.1, on the reverse strand, counting down.
TTGCAGCTCAAAACCCACTACTCCTGCCACTACTTTCAGCAGCCTTCAATTGATATTCAAGTTATGCTACTATTCCCTTCAGTGCTCCTAGTCAGGTCAAACAGAAACCAGTCCCTTGAACAGCTGCCAAACAAGCCATAAGATTGCAAGCAAGTTCCACTCTTTTTCTTCTCCCCTGAGAGAGGAAGTGAGACTGGGTGGTATACCGTGCTATGTTGGGGAGTAAGGTGACAAAACATCCTGTTGTCAAAACAATGGGACTCAAAAGTTTGGTGTTCTTTTGTTTTTTGTTTTGAATTAGGTACTCACTTGGTTGCTGCAGCTTCTTAACTGGTTTCTAGAGTTCCTACAAGGCTATGTTGGTCCCTGGGTTTCTCTTTATATAGTGTTTCTGTAGGGAAATGAGGGCCTATAGCTTCTAGTCTGCTATCTTGCTGATATTACCCTTGCTCGTAAGTAACTCATAAACCAGGGATAAAGAAAGATATATAATGAGAATGACATAAACAGTTTTGTGTTTAGAATAAAATAACTCTTAAGACTAAATGCTCTTGTACAAAAAGAATAATGAACTTCAGAACCAAAGAAACCATTAGAAACTCCTCATGTATTAGATTAGGCGAGAAATGGTAAAGGCTTAAACTGAGACAGAGGTACATACTCAAGAAATACTCAGAAGGTGCAATTCAAAGATTCAATAGTCTATTGGAAGCATTGGCCAAGGATGTGAAGATGGAAGAGATATGGAATAGAGAAATCAACAAATAGATTCCATTAACTCTGTGATTTTAGATAAGTTACTTAGCCTTTGTGAACTTCAGTTTCATCATCTATAAAATAGGATGGTTGTGAAGGCTAAAAGGATAACACATTTAAGTGCCTAGTAGATAGTAGGTAACTAATAAATGCTAATTTCTTTTTTTAAATATATCTACCTCTGACCAACGTATCTAGATTATGCAGTTTATTGGATGATCATGCTACTCACTGAAATGAACAGGGAAAGCACAAAACAATATTTTAAATCTTTGGTTTGTTTTTTTTTTTAACTCCTGCGCTTCAGTAATAATACACATTAGACAGGTTCTATATAAGGAGCTGTTTGCATTTTTGTTTATCTCTCTCAAACCAGCTATCCCAAGCATCTTAAAATTATTGTCTGATTCCCAGAGCATTCCCCTTAAATTGGGCAGTGTGCAAGGTCACTTTTTGCACACTGCTTGGCTCCAGGCTATTCAATAAATTTGGGGTAAAGTGATAAAAATAATTTCAGTCTCCTAGCTCTCGAGCCAATGTTTTGTTATCAACTCTGAGACCTTTTAAGAATTCTGTGAGAATCTTCTCCAAATGGCTCTAATTTGACAGATTTACAGCCATGTAAATATATATGTGCATTCATGATGACAGTTTAAATGTTATATGTAGAGTTTATGAAAGGAAAATTGCAAAAGGAATTTCAAATAGCCCCCTTTTCCCCATTAAGGCACTGACCGTTTTATAAAATTATGCTTCCATAGGCTAAGATTCACATTGCTCTCAGTACTAGGGAATGTAAGTTTTCGTGCAACTGCTGTTTCAAATGGACTGTATATCTAACTTAACAAATCATAGTGTAGCTTTTAAAGAATGAAAACGAGCAATTTTAAAACCTATTCTAGTAACATTATTTTTAGAATAATCAGGATAATTTAACTCTTAATAAATAATTCAACAGTTATGATCTATGCATCAAATTTTAAAAGATGGTAATTATGTATACAGATATTCCATTCTGATACAAGAAAAATCCATTGGCTTATAAAATGTGAAAGCTCAGAATTTGGGATAATTCAGGCCTCCAGCCGGGGAGTGATGCGAGCAGTTAGTACAAGCATACCCTGGGCTCTTTCCTCTATGGCACACCCCACCCTCCCACACCACCAAGAAATGGAATTTTCCACAGTGGTGTATTTGATTTGTTATATGTTTTGAATTATTTTCAAGAAGAACAGAAGCTATAAAAATTTCAAGTAGCATCATCTAGTTTTTTTTCTCCTCATCCTTTTGCTGTGATACATTTCCTGAATCTTATTTCTTATCTTGTGAACTAGCCAAATATGTCAGCAAAATGTCACCTCCTATAGAGAAAGTAACAAACACATATTTTTTGGTACAATAAAAATGACAAAATACGAATGGAATTCTTATTATAATTCATTCTTACTCACATGGAGATATTTTTGTTCGGCAAAGTCCTGATAGCTAGAAGACACAGCTGTTCACTGGGTGATGCCTCAATCTATTTTAACACATGGTATTGTATTATTCAGAGATTTGACTCGAGAACAGCATAGGACTGCATTTTCAAGAGATGACACATGGACATGCACAGACACAGATAATAATTTTGCCTTGTAAACCCTCATCCCATGAAAGACCTGGCTCAGATGATAAGATTCCTCATGAAGTCCCGATGTAATTGACGCAGGTGCCATCTAGGTGATCGCTGACTTCCCAGACTCATGCGCTTCACCACCTTCGGGTGCCTTTCCCCACTCCGTGTGGTCCTTCCTCCTTCCCTGTTCCACCAATGCCTTCCTTGTCCTGATTAACTCCAAGACTCTTTCCGAACATGGCTTAGGTGTGAGCCCTTCTGGGAAGATGCCTTGGGATCCAAGCTGAGTTAAGTCTCCTTCAAAGTACTCCCTAGCATCCTCTGCCAACCTTGGTTCTAAGGTTCGTTCTAACGTTCGTTCTAGTCATTTGCCCGTGTCCCTCATTAGACTGTGAGCTCCTTGAGGATAAGTACCACCTAATTTGCCTTGTTATTAAGAACACCTAGAATATTGTCTGACACCTATGCAGGACTCAGTGAGCATGTGTTAAATGAATACATGGACGGATGAATGAATGATTGCATCCTGATCTGTAAATGGCATACTGCCATGTGTATACACGAGTAACAGCTAACTCTCACCAGCTTCTTTCCGTGTGCCAGGCACGGTGCTTGGCTTCTTAGTAATATTCACTCATCTAGTCCTTCAAACAAACCTATGAGATAGATATCTTTATTTTCTTTGTTCTGTGGATAAGAAAATGGAGGCAAAGAGAGTTAAAATGACCAAGACAGCACTATGCAGGCAGATTTCAACCTTCGCTTTGTTGGGCCCTTTACAGTCAGACTATACTTGAAGTTATATGGCTGCTTATTATAAAAATGTGTTGAAATCATAAAGGCTGAAGGAATAGCTACAAATCTGTCTTTTACTATGTTAGTGCTAATAGAGAAAAAAACCCACATAATTCTTAATACAACTCTGTAAATATTTTGGTTCCTTTTCTTCAATTATTTTTTTCACATTTAAAATATATTCTTATTTCCCATATATGTATGTGTAATATTTATATTAACACTATATTATATTCATACTAGCATTACTGCATTGTCTCCATAAGCATAATAGTTAATGGTGTGATAATATTCCATGTCAGTTGATATCTGTAGCCAAGTACCTGCTATTGGACATTTGTTTCTCTCTAACAATATTATGATGAAAATATTTGTGTGTATAGGGAATTTTTGTGACTCTTCCTTCACTTTTCATAAGGGAATTTCAGAATGAAAGCCACACTAATTGTTGAACCGTAAAAGAATCCAGAGCCTAGACATTCAGCACTATTTCTATATTTCTAGAGGTGCTGTATGAAGAAATAAAGACTAATTGTGATGAATCCTTGAGTTGACCTTCATTAGCTGGGTAATCTGCCTTGGGGAAATGCCCCAGATCCAACAACCCGGAGTACAGTCTGAGGAAGAACCCATAGTTTATATCACATTATAATACAGAAAAAAAATCTGGAGAAAACTAGTGTCCATCATAGTCACAAATGAAAGTCAGATATCGTCAAAAAGGGACCATGATATCATGAAAGGTTTGTGTGGTTTAGAGGGAGGAGCCCCAGTATGAAAACCTTGCCTACATTGTTTTGGTGGTTCTGGAGGACTTTATGCTGGAAATCTCAGGAATTAAAACGTCAGCTAGTGTCACTGAGGTCTGCTTTCTGGCATAGGCAGCTCCAGAGCCATTTTACACTGAGGCTTTCTGAAACATTTCAGAGAGCAGACTGCTGCCTGGATGAGGGTAGGGATCATTTCTATTTTTGTTTTCATGTTCAACACTGTGTGTCAAGCACTCAGCACAGTACTTGGCACATGGTAGGTGCTGACTAAATATTTGTTAAATGAAGGCGTAAGTATATTAGAGAGCACACGCTTTAGAATCAGAAATATTTGGGCTTGTATCTATCGTTTGCATACTGTCTGGCCTTAGACAAGTGACTTAACCTCTCATAGCTTCAGTTTCTCATGTAAAATGAGGACAGAGTGATTTACCTTGCCTGGTGCTTTATACATAATTGCTCAGGTGTAAGGTGATCAGTAAGAGGTACTCACTTGGGGGAAAATCCAGAGATCACCTATGGCCAAACAGTGCCTTGAGTAAGAGATATAAAATAGGTAAGAAGATGGGAGAGAAGTACACAGGAAGCATAACCTTACCCAAAAGCAAAAGAGCAGCAGGAAAAATAGGAATAAGGTGTGGCAGGAGCTCATTAGAAATACAGTAGAAAGGGAAAGAACCAGTATTTCTGATTGCTTTCTGGAATTCCTTACAGACCTGATGAGTTATTTCCCACTTGTTGACACCTTAGTTCCTTCTTTGGGTAGTCTCATTTTTTTCATACTGGTTTCTTTTGTACCCCTAGGTAGATTATCATTATAGAACACGTAAATAGACACAGATTTTATGACATGGGGATTTTGAAGTATTGTCTTTTAGTAGATCCTGCCATTTTTTAAAACGTGTGAAATTTATTTTGAAACTCTCACTTGGCTTCCAAAGGACTGCCTAGAAATCTTTTTAGAAGAGTAACTTGGAATAAAATAGAAATTACAGCTTGATAGGAATCCTAGAATCCTAATTTGTCCCTTGCTTTAGAGCTAGTGTACTCCAGTTAGGCTCTGTGTGTTCATGTGTGTCTGTGCATGTGCATGCACATGCGTGTGTGTGACTCAGTAAAATGCTGTTACATACTGCATATGCTGGATGAGAACTCTTGAAAAGCCAAGACTAAAAAACAATAACAACAACACTCCCAGCTCACCGTATGCTGATCTGCTCAAGACACCTCCTTACTCTATTGTCATTTCATATTCAAGGATTTCCCTCAATGCTGAGCTTCCTGTAGAGCATTTCTTTTTGATCTTCCACTCTTCCATTATTTGAACTGCACCTTTGATTTTATAAAGCCTGAACATTGATTAGAAAAAACCTGTTGGCCGGGCACGGTGGCTCACACCTGTAATCCCAGCACTTTGGGAGGCCAAGGTGGGCAGATCACAAGGTGAGGAAATCAAGACCATCCTGGCCAACATGGTGAAACCCCGTCTTTACAAAAATACAAAAAATTAGCCAGGCTTGGTGGCACGTGCCTGTACTCCCAGCTACTCAGGAGGCTGAGGCAGGGGAATCGCTTGAACACAGGAGGTGGAGGTTGCAGTGAGCTGAGATTGTGCCACTGCACTCCAGCCTGGTGACAGAGTGAGACTCCGTCTCAAAAAGAAAAAAAAAATTAAAAAACCTGTCAACTCCCTCATAAACCTCCAAGATCTTTATCACTGGGTCGGGGTACCAACTTCCTTGATTCTCCCAAGAATGGATATGTCTTTCCCTTTAATGTATAAGATAAATTTCTCTTGTTTTATTTGTGATTTTTTTAGCTTTAGTTTTTTTCTTTAAATTTAAAAAATTATAAAGCACTCCAAAAATAAAACATATTATAATAGATAGCTGTACACCAACCCTCAAAATGAAAAATGCTAATATTTAAGAAAGTAAATCTCACCTCACATATACAGCTAGATTTCTATCCCCATCCTTTCCCCATTACTCCTCCCAAGAAATAACCATTGTCTCCTGACATTGGTATACTTTATTCCTATGAAGTGTTTTTTATACAAGAGGACTTTAAAAAGTACATGGAAAATGCATATTATGAAAAAAACTATGCATGGATTTCAAATTTTGACACACTAAGAAGGATAAGGCATCAGTTTGAAAAGAGCCCCTGTCAGAGCAACATGAATTCTGCTAAAATGAAGCAAGAACAAACATCATATATGTACTGAAGCTTGAGTGGAAGAAAGGTTAAATCATTGATGCTTTATGAAAAGTTTATGAGGATAATGCCTCCAAACAAATCAACAGTTTACAAATGGGTAATTTGTTTTAAGAAGAGACAAGACAAAGTCAAAGATAAAGCCTACAGCAGCAGACCATCCACATCAATTTGTGAAGAAAAACAATTAATCATATTCATGCCCTAATTGGATAGGACCAATGATTAACAGCACGAACAATAGCCGACACCATAGACATTTCAATTGATTCCTCTTACACAGCTTACACAATTCTGACTGAAATATTAAAGTTGAGCAAACTTTCCACTTGATAGTGCCAAAACCATTGCACCCAGATCTGCTGGCAGACAAGAGTAGAGCTTTCAATGGGAATTTTCAACAAATGGTATCAAGATCTTCAAGCATTTCTTCAAAGAATTTTAAGAGGATGAATTTTATCAGTTGATTCTAAACACAAAACACAAAGCAGTGGCTACCGGCCAGGTGCGGTGGCTCACGCCTGTAATCCCAGCACTTTGGGAGGCTGAGGCGGGTTCATCACTTGAGGTCAGGAGTTTCAGACAAGCCTGGCCAACATGGTGAAACCCTGTCTCTACTAAAAATACAAAAATTTGCTGGGCATGTTGGCTCACGCCAGTAATCCCAGCTACTCGGGAGACCAAGGCACGAAAATCACTTGAATTCGGGAGGCGGAGGTTGCAGTGAGCCGAGATCGTGCCACTGTACTCCAGGTTGGCCAACAGAGTGAGACTGTATCAAAAAAAAAAAAAAAAAAAAACAACAACAACAAAAAAAAAACAATAGCTACCAAAAGGAAGTGGTCCAGTGAAAGCAAAAGCAGACTAGTCAACAGCAGAGGTCATGGCAACAGTTTTTTGGGATATTCAGGCCATTTTGCTTGTTGACTTTCTGGAGGGCCAAAGAACAATAATACCTGTCAATTATGAAAGTGTTTTGAGAACATTAGCCAGAACTTTAGCAGAAAAGTGCCTGGGAAAGCTTCACTAGAGAGCCCTTTCCTACCATGACAATGCTCCTGCTCATTCCACTCATCAAACAAGGGCAATTTTTTGAGTTTTTATAGAAAATCATTAGGCATTTACCTTACAGTCCAGATTTGGCTCCTTCTGATTTTTTTGCTTGTTTCTTTCTTTCCTAATCTTAAAAAAATCTGTAAAGACCACCCATTTTTCTTCAGTTACTAATATAAAGAAGACTGCATTAGCATGGTCAAATTCCCAGGACCCTCAGTTCTTTAGGGATTGACTAAATGGCTGAAATCATCACTTGCAAAAGTGTCTTGACCTTGATAGAGCTTATATTGAGAAATAAAGTTTGCATTTTTAAAATTTTCATCTTTTAATCCCATTTTTCCATGAACTTTTTGATGTCCCTTCATATTTTTACCACATATATATTTATTTAATTTTAATTTTTATTTTTATTTTATTTTATATATATATATATATTTTGAGACAGAGCTTCGCCTCTGTCGCCCAGGCTGGAGTGCAGTGGCACCATCTCGGCTCACTGCAAGCTCCGCCTCCCGGGTTCATGCCATTCTCCTGCTTCAGCCTTCCAAGTAGCTAGGACAACAGGCGCCCATCACCACGCCCAGCCAATTTTTTTGTATTTTTAGTAGAGATAGAGTTTCACCGTGTTAGCCAGGATGGTCCCGATCTCCTGACCCTGTGATCCACCTGCCTTGGCCTCCCAAAGTGCTGTGATTACAGGCGTGAGCCGCCGTGCCCGGCCACCACATACATATTTACTGACAAAAATATATCTTGCCATGAGCCCAGGGCCTTATTTCCTGTCTCCAGTCAGCCTGGAACTGAAGCTCCCAGGTTCCCAAGACTAGCCACTGTTGCCAGCCTCTCCTTCCAGGGCCACCATGGCATCACCTCATGTGCTCACTGGTATTCAATTCTTGGGGCATTTCTGGAACCCTTTAATTTCTCCTTTTCTAAAAACTTAGCTATGCATGTTAAAAATGGTGTCCCATATTTCAGCCCATGTATCTGGGTGATTTTAACAGGAAGATGTTCATGTTATGTATTCCACAACGCTGCAGAAACCAGAGGTTCTAACTTCATTTTCATAAACCAAACATTTGCCTATAATAATCCTTTTATACTTTGGGGTTTTTTCAATTAATTTTTAAATTGACAAATAAAACTTCTTTCATATGTTTATGGAGTATAAAGTATGTTTATATATAAATATATATACACACACACATACACATCATGAAATGACTGAGTCAAGCTAATTAACATATCCACTACCTCATGTATTTTAAAGTCTGGTTCTAATGTTTTGGTAAGACTGTGCCTTCTGTCAGCATGCATCAGGGCCTCTATCTAGAATAATGAGTCCCCCAGGCCTCAGTGTCCTCAGTTGTCTTCTAACTGTAAGATTCAGTGATTGTGATGAACTGTAGTAACATGAGACAAGTGTTTAGTATTTGATAGAAGTTTTTACAATAGCATTAACTAAATGTTAGCATAATACTGCATAAAATTTTACAGCAATTTTATTATAAAAACATCTTTCAGCCATGCGCATTGGCTCACGTCTGTAATCCCAGCACTTTGGGAGGCCAAGGCAGGCAGATCATCTGAGGTCAGGAGTTTGAGACCGGCCTGGCCAACATATTGAAACTCCATCTCTACTAAAAATACAAAAATTAGCCAGGCGTGGTGGCACGCTCCTGTCGTCCCAGCTACTTGGGAGGCTGAGGCAGGAGAATCGCTTGAACCTGGGAGGCAGAGGTTGCAGTGAGCCCAGATCACACCACTGCACCCCAGCCTGGGTGGCAGAGTGAGACTGTGTCTCAAACAAACAAATAAACAAACAAAAGCAAACAACAAAAAAAACCTTTCATTTCCTTCTTTGAAAAAAAATAGTTCTCCAAAGTGACGGTAGATATTTTCTTTAAAAGACCCATATGATCATGAAGTAAAACTATTTGCTTAATAAGTGAACATGCAAGTTTTAGCAAATTACCTCAAAAGTTTGCATTTTTTATTCTTAGTAGTGGGCATTTTGTGTTTCTTTCTTGACAATGTTTCTCTTGCCCTTATCCACTCCTTAATCAAGATTAGTTCTAAGTTTTTAATTATAAGTAATTTACTTTGTAAGTTAAGGTAGTTGAATCCTGACTGATTACTGGAAGAGTGAAACTAGAAATTCCACTTAAGTTTCACCCAAAACATTCTATTCCCACAGAGTCATTTTGTCTTTTAGAAACTCTGGGGTGGAACTCCATCCCCTGGACCATGTTCCATCTGTGTTTTCCAGTGTCCCTCATGCTTTGCTGCAGTCCACATATTTGCTTTAAGGCCAGTAAACTTGAAGTATTCAGTGGCTTTTAGCCAAAATGAGGAATACAATTGAGTAATTTCAAATTCTTCCTGATTAAATATGTTGTTAGGAGATTTGGGGAGATAACACATTCCTTGAGCTCCACCACCTCTAGCCGCACACAGATACACAGTCACAAGGTTGTCCTAGCAGCTTCCCCATGGGAGTTGCATGATGTGGGATTTACCCATACAGAGCTCCAGAATCACCAGCAGAGCCTCTGCTGGCTCCCAGTTCCTAGCCCAGAGGTTTGCACTTAGTTTCAAACCATGACTGAGACACCCATTTTATTCTAAAAATAGTACTGAACAGTTCTATTTCTCCATTAGAAAATACTTTGAAATACATTTTATATGCTTTGGGGATAAACATAGGCTTAGGAAAACTGAGTGTGACGGAAAACAAAGGGTCTGTTAAAAGGACTGTTGGTGAGATAATTCAGGCAGGTAATTCTGGAAAATTTAAGGAAACCTTGATGTATGAGTGTATCCTGAGATCCTTGGGAAAGGTGAGCCTCTAAGGTCCTCATCAAGCAGGAGTTGTAATCGGGGTTCTCTTTTGGAGGATGAGTAAAGAATTGAAGGGGCATCCAAACCAAGCAACAGGAAATCTGGATTCTAATCATGGTTCTGCCTCAAAATGTCATTATGACGTAGGGCAAATAGCAGACCCTGTGGTCCAGTTTTCCTCATCTGGAGGTTTGTGGAGGTGAGATGAGATGACACCGTAAGTCCTTGTCCATCTCTAAGGAGCATGTACTCATCAAATTCCTCTCCAAATACAGCCAATTTTAAGTTTGTTTCCTTTAGTACTGGCCCAAATGCTATGGAAGCCTGGTACATATCGGCGCCTCCTTGTTTTTTATAGACAGACTACTTTCACCTCAGGGACTTAGGCTAGGGATTCAGTAACCTGCTCCTTATTCCCTGAAAGCCATTTGATTTCCTCTAGATTCCTTTCTTCAGGTCTTGGCAGTAGTTCAATGCTGACATTAACTTTTTAACATCTCTGTTCTAGTTTAACTATCAAGGCATCTATTGCTCATGCTTCGTTCGACCTTACCACCATGCACCATACCATTGACCTGCTTCTAGGTCCATTTATTTATTCATATATTCATTCAACAATCGCTAAGCACCTCCAATGTTCCAAGCCCTACATGAGGCAGGGGCTCTTGTCCACTTTGGGGTTGCAAACTGGACAAGAACACAGTTCCTAGGAATATATACGTCTGAGCACTGCTCTGGTAGAGATCAGCAAGGTGTCATGGAATTATACAGGAGGCAGTTATTTGCTCCATTATGTTTCTGAAACAGAAGATCTCAAACCTTCAGACCTTTAAATCCACTGTTATCCAATAAACCACATGCCCATTATAACTCTTTATTTATTTCTATATTATTGAATTGGATTCTGCCTTGTATTCCAGTTAGTCACTGCAATGTGGTTGCTTACTTTTATGTTCTCCGTCTAGTTTCTTCAGAAATGGTATTTATATTTATTTCTCTTTGCTCAAATGGATATCATAAGGAAAATGTGAGGAAGTCAGCTATGTTTGGAAATCATTCCAAACAAAAAAATTGTTCTCTAAGACATTGTACTTAGTAGTCAATTTGTAAAAATATAATATCTAGCCAATCATATTTTGAGTTAGTTTACTCATATATATATTTCTGTTCTTAAAAGCCTACACTAAGGGCATTTGAATGCTTAATTGATGAAGATAATTCTGAAGATGGGACATTTGTTTAGAGTGTAGCTAGACATGAAGAGGAAAAGCAGGAAAAGAAATTTAGATGGAGGTATGATGAAGGATGGCAATTAAATGCCATGTTTTTCTGAAAAGAGGACAACTTTTTTATCTCAATAATTTAACTGTAAAACTAGGGGAGCACTTAAATTTGAACAAACCAACATCTACTGGTGAAAGGAGTAATTGAAAGCTAACATTCCTATTGATAGGTAAACGCTGCATAGAATGAAGTAGATCCAAACAGCTTAGTCAAAGTAAAAGTAAGAAAGAATTTTAAGATAGAGTACACAGTGCATGTAATGGAAATTTTATGGGAATTTGAAGTATATAAACTGAAGGCAATAACAGAGTCATGCATTAGAAGGAGTAATGCTGTGGAGGCCATGCATTTGAAGGAAACTGGGTGGTGGCCTCAGCTCTTCTTTCTTCCATCCCAAGAAAGCCTGCTGTGATGCCCCAATACTTCTGGTGAATTGTTAAATGCTTCTTTGACCTCTTCTGGAAATTTTTGAAGACAAGGAGATCCCTTCTTTGCAAACAGTTTATTCCATAAGTGAGCAACTGTGATTGTTGGAACTTTTTTCTCATACCACAGTCAAATTAACCTACCCGTACCATCTACCAAGTTACTTGCCCTGAAGGCACATGAAGTTGAGTATTCTTCATGATAATAGCCCTTTGCATATTGGTTCTTCTAGATTTCTCAACGATATATTTCTGTTTTAAAATCATTCTTTCTAGGAGCTTGTTTTTATACTTTTCAGTATCTTGGGCCTCAATTTTTCAAGGTCCCTCTTAAAGTATGGCACTGATCACTCCAGATGTGGTCTGAGCACTGCCAAAATGACTGGTGAACTCTTTATTACGTTCATCCAGCTCAAGGTTATATTTCCTTTGGAGGGTTAGTTCTTCCATATTAATGTTTATAAAGAGAGTTTAGTACTTTATTCTCAACCTTTCTTAGCTTTGAATATATCCATTCTGTTTATTTCTTTCTATTTAATTCACAAATGCTAATTGAGCACCATGCTATTTTAGGCACAGTGCTGGGCCCTGGGGACAAATGATGAATAAGACTCTGGCAGGAGAATTTTATGATGTTCTAGTGGGAGTGACAGACACATAAAAATAATTACAATGTGATGTGTGATATATATATAAACTTTAGTGCTATTAGAACATAGGATGTGGAGCAAACTGCCTGGGGAAACTGGTAATGGTTAATCATTCACTCAATCATTTGATAAATATTTGCCAAGAACTGTCTATGTGTAAGGTACGTAATAGACACTCATTCCTTACTACATTTTCTTTTTGTCTTTTAATCTGGTAATTCTACCAGGATATGAAAGGAGGTTGATATAGTGAATAACTATTGGTTGCTAATGATTGTTGATTTCCTTTCAAAGTTCTTAAAAACTACTTGTTTTATAATTTGCCCTGGAATGTGAACAAAGAATAAAATTCATGCTATAGTTTTACAGTTTGTATGATACGCCTTTTACCTTTCTTTGGAATTTACCACTTCTTCCCTTTGTTATAATTCCTCCAAGACTAATAGCAGCATTTTTTGGATCACATTTGTAGTTTTTTTAGGGTGCTCATTTGTGATTTTGTGGGGGTCATGAGGACTTGAACTCAGAGTCCCAGGGTATTCCTTTACTGTCTCTTATTTATACTAGGCTTTTATTCCCTCTAACTCATGTTCGTTGTAATTTAAAAATAAGATTCAGTGATAGAGAAGAAAGACACAAAATATTGTGAGGAATTTAGTACTCCGACCTCAGTTCTGAATCCTTCCCTCCTCCATTCAGTGGATATTTATAAGTGCAAGCTTTGTTCCAGATGCTGGGCTTTGCACAGACCTTAATATTCCTTCGCTCTGCCCTCCTTGGATCCCCACTGCTACTGACCTGGTTCAGGCCCTCATCATTTCTCACCTGATCTTTTGCAACAGCCACTTAACTCATCTACCTGCCTCCAGCTTTGTCTCCCTTGATCCATCATTTGCCAGGCAGAGTTCTCTGATGCGAAAATCTTACTCCCCTTCTGAAAACTTTCATCTGTCTACCACCTGCAGGATAAAACCCCAAATCCCCCACTGCTGGCCCAGAGCTGCTTAAGTTCCCTTCATCCTCCATGCTGTGTCTCCTGTCAGTGTCTGTAAAAGCTTCCATATATTGCATACGTGTTACATGCCAAATACTGAGTGACAGATATAACACATGTTGCTCTATCTGCAATGCCTTCCTTGTCCCAGTCCCTTCACCTAGCTCCTAGTTATTCTTCCAGACTAAGCTCATGTGTCACCCTTCCAGGAAGTGTTAATTAATACCAGCAACTGCCCACCCGCATCCCTTCCCTGTATAGTTTGAGATGGGAATCCCTTCCTGCTCCCATGATATCCTGCAGCTACCTCTGTCACTGTCCTTACCACATTATTTATGTGTCTTTCATCCCCAGACTAGCGTTGTCCATTAGGAACATAATGTGAACCACACATATAATTTTAAATTTTCTAATAGCCACAATAAAATGGGAAATATTAATTTTAATATATTTAACCCAGTATGTCCAGTATGCTATTATTTTAACATGTTATCAACATAAAAATGATTAATGAGATGGTTTACATTCTTTGTTTATACTTAGTCTGAAATCTGATGTGTGTTTTACACAGTACATCTCACATGCTCGGTAGCCTTATGGGATGTAGTGGCTACCATACTGGATAGTACAGGTCTAGACTATGACTCATTGAGGACACAAACCACATCTTGTGTCCCTGGCACAAAGCCCAGTGCCTGGCATTTAGCAGATACTCCATTAATGTGGAAGTAGAAGAGTAGAATGGAGCAATCTGCATCCTGTATAAAAAGTAAGAACAGTCTTTATTAAGGTACTTTTCTCTTTTGCATTTCCTTATGATCAATCTCTCCCTATTCTGCAAGGGGCGCTTTTGTTTCTAGACAGTTAGGTTTATTGCAACAGAAATACAAAGTATAAAAAGGAATTCCTATTTAGTTTTCTGATATCCAAAGCTAGCCTTTGTTTTTAAGAAAGAAAAGAAGTTTTTCTGGATTTTTAAAGCTCCCATAGATATATCAAAATTTAGACCTTATAGATTAGCAGGTATACTAACATTTATTCATGCTATTCAATATGTACAAGAAAGTCCCTTCACCTGTCCTCAGTGAAAATAAAAAGAAATTTTGTGGTAGTATACATAACTATGTGTATAATATATAGTTATTATATATATAATATAAATATTGATATGGTTTGGCTCTGCGTCCCCACCCAAATCTCATCTTGAATTGTACTCCCATAATTCCCACGTGTTGTGGGAGGGACCCAATAAGAGATCATTTGAATCATGGGGGTAGTTTCCCCCATACCGTTCTCATTGTAGTGAATAAGTCTCACGAGATCTGATGGTTTTATCAAAGGTTTTTGCTTTTGCATCTTTCTCAGTCTCTCTTGCCGCCACCATGTAGGAAGTGCCTTTCGCTCCCACTATGATTCTGAGGCCTCCCCAGCCATGTGGAAATGTAAGTCCAATTACACCTCTTTTTCTTCCCAGTGTTGGGTGTGTCTATCAGCAGCATGAAAACGAACTAATACAGTAAATTGGTACCAATAAAGTAGGGTGTTGCTGAAAATATACCCAAAAATGTGCAAGCAACTTTGGAAGTGGGTATCAGGCAGAGGTTGCAACAGTTTGGAGGGCTCACAAGAAGACAGGAAAATGTGGGAAAGTTTGCAACCTCCTAAAAACTTGTTGAATGGCTTTGACAGAAATGCTGATACTGATATGAACAATAAGGTCCAGGCTGAGTTGGTCTCAGATGGAAATGAGAAACTTGTTGTGAATTGGAGCAAAGGTGACTCCTGTTACATTTTAGCCAAAAGACTAGTGGCATTTTGCCCCTGCCCTAGAGATCTGTGGAACTTTGAACTTGAGAGAGATGATTTAGGGTACTGGCGGAAGAAATTTCTAGGCAGCAAAGCATTTAAGAGGTGACTTGGATGCTGTTAAAAGCATTCTATTTTAAAAGGGAAACAGAGCACGAAAATTCAGAAAATTTGCAGCCTGATGATGCAGTAGAAAAGAAAAACCCAGCTGGTGCGGTGGCTCATGCCTGTAATCCCAGAGGCCGAGGTGGGTGGATCAGCTGAGGCCAGGAGTTCGAGACCAGCCTGGGCAACATGGCGAAACCCCGTCTCTATGAAAAATACAAAAATTAGCCTGGCGTGCTGGCGGGTGCCTATAGTCCCAGCTACTTGGGAGGCTGAGGCTGGAGAATCGCTTGAACCCGGGAGGCAGGAGGTTGCAGTGAGCCCGGATTGTGCCACTGCAGTGCAGCCTGGGCAACAGAGCCAAACTGTCTCCAAAAAAGAAAAGAAAAGAAATACCTATTTTTTGAGGAGAAATTCAAGCTGGCTGCAGGAGTTTGCATAAGTAACAAGGAGCCATGTTAATCCCCAAGACAATGGGGAAAATGTCTGCAGGGCATGCCAGAGGTCTTCACAGCAGCCCCTCCAATCACAGACCTGGAAGCCTAGGAGGAAAACATGGTTTCGTGGGCTGGGCCCAGGGTCCCTACGCTGTGTGCAGCCTAGGGACTTCGTGGCTTGTGTCCCAGCAGCTCCTGCCATTGCTAAAAGGTGCCAAGGTACAGCTCAGCCCATGGTTTCAGAGGGTGCGAGCTCCAAACCTTGGCAGCTTCCATGTGGTGTTGAATCTCCAGGTGCATAGAAGTCAAGAATTGAGGTTTGGGAACCTCCACCTAGATTTCAGAAGATGTATGGAAACATCTGGATGCCCAGGCAAAAGTTTGCTGCTGGAGTGGGGCCCTCCTGGAGAACCTGTGCTAGGACAGTGCAGAAGGGAAATGTGGGGTTGGAGCCCCCACACAGAGTCCCGACTGTGGCACCACCTAGTGGAGCTATGAGAACAGGGCCAGACCCCAGCATGGTAGATCCACTGACAGCTTGCCCCGTGCACCTGGAAAAGCCACAGACACTCAGTGCTAGCCTGTGAAAGCAGCCAAGATGGGGGGTTATACCCCGGAAAGCCCCAGAGGCAGAGCTGCCCAAGACTATGAGAACCTACCTCTTGCATCAGCATGACCTGGATGTGAGACATGGAGTCAAAGGAGATCATTTTGGAGCTTTAGATTTTGACTGCCCCACTGGATTTCAGACTTGCATGGGCCTTGCAACCCGTTTGTTTTGGCCAATTTCTCCCACTTGGAACAGCTGTATTACCCCAATGCCTGTACCCCCATTGTATCTAGAAAGTAAATAGCTTGCTTTTGATTTTACAGGCTCATAGGTGGAAGGGATTTGCCTTGTCTCAGATGAGACTTTGGACTGTGGACTTTGGACTATGCTGAAATGATTTAAGACTTTGGGGGACTGTTGGGATGGCATGATTGGTTTTGAAATGTGAGGACATGAGATTTGGAGGGGCCAGGGGCAAAATGATATGGTTTGGCTCTGTGTCCCCACCCAAATCTCATCTTTAATTGTACTCCCATAATTCCCATGTGTTGTGGGAGGGACCTGGTCGGAGATAATTTGAATCATGGGGGCGGTTTCCCCCATACTGTTCTCATGGTAGTGAGTAAGTCTCCCGAGATCTGATGGTTTTATCAGGGGTTTCCACTTTTGCATCTTCCTCATTTTCTCTTGCTGCTGCCATGTAAGAAGTGCCTTTTGCCTTCTGTCATGATTCTGAGGCCTCCCCAGCCACGTGGAAATGGAAGTCCAATTAAACCTCTTTTTCTTCCCAGTCTCAGGTATGTCTTTATCAGCAGTGTGCAAATGGACTAATATGTATAATATATATATAAAACTATATATGCAGTTATATATAATATAGCATATAATAAATGAAACTGTTCAAAAGAAATACACTATTCAAGGTGGTCAAATGATTTAAATGAAACTGAGACCTTATCACCTGATCATGTAGTGCTTAGATAAAAGATGTGTTATGAAGAACAAAAACATCCTTAAAAAATTAAAAGTGTTAGAGTACATTAATTATATTCTAGGTTTTTACCCAAGTACACAAGAGATTCTTTAACATGCGGATTCTTTCTCCACCTTCAACCTCATTCAGAATGTTCTAACACTGAAAAAAATGTTGTCAAAGGATAAACATACAAGAATGCTATAGAAGAAGAATAGGATTCAGAGGTTCCTGAGAGAAGACAAAGGGCTGGTTTGTTGCTCTTTTACCTACTAGAAAAGATAATTAAGGCCAGGTGGGATGCATACAGTAAAAGAGGGCACCTGAACAAACAAGCATTGAATTTAGGGAATGCCTACGAGTCTGTGCTGGGCTACGTTCCCAAGACAGACTCAGAAGTTACCTGCCCTGCCAGGTACCTCCTAATCTACCCTCTCCTAAGGGAACATTTTCTTCATGGCTGTATGAAGCGCCTCTTGAAAGCTCCAAATCTTATTTTTTTCTACGTGATTAATTGGCACAGTACTAAGTTTGACTCATTATATTAAACAAGTAATTTTTGATGGTGGAATGAATCCAGGGTTCCTTGAAACTGTCCAAATGGTCCCACATAAAGGAAACACTTCACAGACGTTTCAGTGTACCTACGACTAAAAAATTGGTGTCAGTCTGTAGATTCAAGCTGAGGGTTCCTGTGGGAGAATGCAAATTCAAGGTGAATTAGAAGATGTAATGTGAGATGCCATCTGTGAAATAAGAAATGGAACACTTTATTTAAATTCGTGGTTCCTTGTAGCCTTCTAATCAGAAATGTAAAAGAGAGGCTTGGCATAGCATTCTGGAATAATACTGTGGCTCCTTTTGCCTTTCCATGTGATCTTATTCTTTTTGTGTTTATGGAACGTAGATAAGATGCTGAGTGCTGCATTATGCATTTTTTGCTGCAGGCATTTAACAGAATGCCAGCTTTCCACGTGCATGGACCTGCACTCACTCAGTACCTACTACTTGGCAAGCCGAAGTCACCCACTGTGTACCCTTTCCCCTAATGAAGCTTCCATTATCCCACTTTAACACCTGTATTCTCAATTTACTGTCCCTATCAAAATGCTCTCAAGAAATGACCTGAAACCTTTACATAAATCTAGTAAAGCAAATTATCTCATTGAAGGTTCGGCTAGTGAATTAACAGTTGAGACTTCTGTGCTGTATGTGCCTGTGTTTGTTTCTACATGATGAAAAGTCTTCATGTCTGTCCTTTCCATGGGATGAGGAGGATGGATTAACTCAGGTGGAAAGATTGTGACTTACTGAGAACAATGGGCTGTTCAAACACTCAAAAAAGAGTGGTTTCTTTTATGGAGGGGAGGAGGGTCCTAAAGGCTTGGCATTCTTCCTGATGAGCTGTCAAAAAGGAATAGAATGAAGGTTATGGTTTGGGTAGAGGGTGAGGTGAAAAGAAATGGAAAGTGGTGAACCTTACTCTGTTGATCCCCATGGGCTTAGGGAACAGAGATGCAGGTTCTGGATTCCAAGTGTTGTTGGATCCAGCTATGAGGCAGGACCTCAAGGGGAACAGGGCTTAGGCTCTCTGAAGGGCAGGCACTGCAGCTTCAACCTTGGGAGGTTGAGCAAAGGGAATACATCTGAGGCCAGCTTCAGGTAAAGGAGGTGGCATTAATGTGAGGAACTTCACTTCAAAATGTCCCACCATTCTAGGCAGAAAGAGGAGCAAGTAAGATTGACTTTCACAGTGAGGAACAATATCAGACAGCAAAGTGATTAACAGCAGCAATGTGGGGCTGCCATGGGACCAGAGGACTTAGTGGGAAGTGTTTAATTTAAAATGGTTAATTTTATATATGTGAATTTCTCCTCACTGGAAGAAACAAAACAGAACCAAACAAAAATCTTAGCGGTGAGGGCTCAACCCTGTTCAGGAGCTAGAAGCCTGGCAAACATCTGGTTGGAACTGTCAAAGAAAGCCACTCATCCTCAAATTACCCAAGGGAAGGCGAGGGAACACCAGAGACCAAGAACTAACAGTGGGAGCAAGAGCTAGTTCTGACTCAGGTTTAATTGGAAAAAATAAAGTGTGATATTTACTTGACCCTCAGGTATTGTTCCAATGCGTATTCATAGTCCCATAAACAACACAGATGGCCCTCCGCTTCCCACAAATACAAAGCCTACAGAAATACAAAGTTTCAGTGGCATTCCAGCCCCTCTACATGAAGCTCCCTGCCATCTTCCAGCCACCTGGTGTCATTGCAGTTTCCTTATCTGCTCCCTAGAAACAGTAGAAAGATGCTAGTCTGGAATTTCTTAAATTTTGTTTTGTTTTGTTTTGTTTTCTTTGAGACAGAGTCTCGCTCTTGTGGGCCAGGCTGGAGCGCAGTGGCATGATCTTGGCTCACTGCAACCTCCGCCTCCCAGGTTCAAGCAATTCTCCTGCCTCAGCCTCGTGAGTAGCTGAAACTACAGGTGTGCACCAACCACCCTGCCTAGCTATTTTTTGTATTGTTAGTAGAGGTGGGGTTTCATCATGTTAGCCAGGCCTGTCTCAAACTCCTGACCTAAGATGATCCGCCCACCTCGGCCTCCCAAAGTGCTGGAATTACAGGTGTGAGCCACTCACCCAGCCTAAAATTTTTTATTGATATGTAATAGTTGTGCATATTTGGGGGGGGGTACATGTGATATTTTGACATATGTATACAGTGTGTAATGATCAAGTTAGGGTATTTGGGCTACCCATCACCTCAAACATTTTTCTTTGTGTTGGGAACATTATAAATCTCTTCTAGCTATTTTGAAATATAAAATTATTGTTAACTATAATTTTCCTGCTATACTATCAAATACTAGAAGTTATTCCTTCTTTCTAACTGTATTTTTGTACCCCTTAACCAACTTGTCAGTTCTTCCCACCCTATCCCATCCCAGCCTCTGGTAACCATCATTCTACTCTACCTCCAAGAGGTCCATTTTTTTTAGCTCCCACATATGAGTGAAAACGAGATATTTGTCTTTCTGTGCTTGATTTATTTCACTTACCACAATGACCTCCAGTTTTATCCAGGTTGCTGCAAATAACAGAATTTCATTCTTTTTATGGCTGAATAATATTCCATTGTTTATATATACATTGTCTGTATCCATTAATCTGTTGATGGATATCTATTGATTCCGTATCTCAGCTGTCATGAGTAGTGAAACAATAAACATGGGAACACACATTTCAATATACTGATTTCCTTTTTGTATATCCAGCAGTGGGATTGCTGGATCATGTGACAGTTCTGCTTTTTAGCTTTTTGAGGAACCTCCCTACTGTTTTCCAATTTTTAATGGGTCCCCTGTGTGGAGAAGAAGAGCTTTTGAACAACAGACCTATTGTATAACTCTCTTGACCTCTCATTTCTCCCCTACCCAGGGGATATTATGTCTTTCTGCACCACATAAATATTTTATATCTCGGTAAGAAAAAACTTATTTTGCATGTTATCAAACAGTTACCACTTTGTCATTTCTTGGCCTGATATATTCATTCATTTCCCAACAAATATTCAACAAATACATCAGGCACTGTGCTTAGTTCTAGGAATACAAAGATGAGGTTGTGGACCCAAAAAAGTTCTCTAGCTTGGAAAGAAACCAGTTTCTTGGAGAACCAGTTCTCCAAGAAGGAACGCTTACCTTCAGTTGTGAAAGATATTTGACATTATGGTTTTTTGTTGTTTTTGTTGTTTGAGATGGAGTCTCACACTGTCACCCGGGCTACAGTGCAGTGGCACGATCTCGGCTCACTGCAACCTCCGCCTCCCAGGTTCAAACGATTCTTCTGCCTCAGCCTCCCAAGTAGCTGGGATTAGAGGCACCCACCATCACACCCAGCTAATTTTTTGTATTTTTAGTAGAGACAGAGTTTCACTATGTTGGCCAGGCTGGTCTCAAACTCCTGACCTCATGGATGCCTGCTTTGGCCTCCCAAAGTGCTGGGATTACAGGCGTGATCTACCATGCCCGGCCGACATTATGGTTTCTTATCTACATCTGTTTGGAAGGTGCTATAGACTGACTGTGTCCCCCCAAAATTCATATGTTGAAACTTAATCTTCAATGTGAAGGTATTAGGAGGTAGGGTCTTTGGGAGGTGATTAAATCATGAGGGTGGAGCCCTCGTGATTGGATTTAGTGCCCTTATAAAAGAGGCCCCAGAGGGATCCCTCAGTCATCCTGCCATTTGAGGATACAGCAAAAAGATCGCTGTCTATGAATCAGACAGCAGCCCTCAGCAGACTGAATCTACCACTGCTGTGGTGTTGGACTTCCCAGCCTCCATAACTGGAGAAATAAATTTCTGTTGCTTATAAGATACCTGATATGTGGTATTTTGTTTTAGGAGCCTGAACGGACTAAAATAGAACGAGTAAGAATATAAGTGATGGCAGGGCATAGCACCTCACACCTGTAATCCCAGCACTTTGGGAGGCCAAGGCAGGCAGATCACAAGGTCAGGAGATCGAGACCATCCTGGCTAACAAGGTGAAACCCTGTCTCTACTAAAAATACAAAAAATTAGCTGGGCATGGTGGTGGGCGCCTGTAGTCCCAGCTACTTGGGAGGCTGAGGCAGAAGAATGGCCTGAACCCAGGAGGCAGAGCTGGCAGTGAGCCGAGATCGCATGCCACTGCACTCCAGCCTGGGCAACAGTGTGAGACTCTGTCTCAAAAAAAAAAAAAGAAAGCATATA
The DNA here is from genome assembly GCF_006542625.1 of Nomascus leucogenys. NCBI lineage: Eukaryota > Metazoa > Chordata > Mammalia > Primates > Hylobatidae > Nomascus > Nomascus leucogenys. The sequence goes on along the minus strand of NC_044389.1, from coordinate 7,286,343 downwards.
AGTGACTTCAGGATGTTTTGAAGACCTATTCAAAACTCATCAATACAATATTGTTTGCTTAAACTATTGAATAATTCAAGGTAATTTCTAATCAGCCGTTATGGTGCCATATGCCTTTTTCACAGACACAGTGGCTAAAAGACTATACAGTCTGAAGTGGGATCATTCAAATTCTTTTTTCCAGTTCATTGCATCTCTGACTATGAAGCGTACAATGCCCAAAACAGAATATCATGGGAGAGAGGATTCAGCCAAAACAGGAGAACAAGCAGCATACAGGTCAAAACTTCAGAAAGCCTAGATATACGCATGTGAACATATTTTGTCCTCTTACAACGTAGGTACCAAAGAAGGGAAGAAAATACATAGGACTGGATTCAGAACAATATGAGAAAAACAAAGGCCAGAACTTCCATTTCTCAAAGAGAGAAAGCCTGGATGGGCAAAGGTGACTGTGTTTGCTAACAAAGACATCACCTAGGGAAATGCTGAATACCTCTCAAATTAATCTCTAGTTGCATATAAATATTCTTCTGTTGACTAGAGTGGATTAATAGATAATTTATTTTGAAAAATAGAAGCATAATGGTATATCTTAATTTAAATTCTATTATTTCTGTGATGTAATTTCAATTCATTTCATGCAGTTTTGCTCTTTTCTTTAGTGATGTTTAACATGCTTGTCAGGAGAGGGTAATACTTTCTTTTAGGTTCAGTACTTGGACAATGGTAATTAGAGGATGTGGAAACTTACCTGACACAGTAAAGTACATTCTGGAATGTAAATTTCCCTTTCTCCATGGCATTCTGTTTTCAACTTAACTATTGCTTATGTATGCTGATTTTACCAGACCCTAGAGTTAATGGGGAAGAATGTTGTAATCTCAGACTTCGCTTGGACAAAAAAAAAATTTTCATCTACCGTATTGGTTGGCCAAAGGCTTTTACCTTGAGTTTTCTGCATTTAGGTTATCTTTTGTGTACTTATAGTTCCTCCGTTATTTTTAGAATATTTGGAATATCGTTGGTTACAATAAATAGGTCTACCAGTATCCTGGAACATGTGAGAGTTACAGAAGGTAATAGTAAGAATGTCGTTTTCTGTTTGTATAGCACACTACACATTCATGTGCATTGTCTTATTTATCAAACTAAGCATACGAGTCAGATAGTACTACTATTTCCAATTTGCAAATAAAAAAACCTGAGACTCTCAGAGGTTATGTAATTTACTATGAAACACGTTTATAAGTGGCAGAGTTGGGTTCATACCAATGCTGGATTTTGACTTCAAATCCAGCATGGATTACATTTTTTTCCTCAAAAATTATTACTTTTTGTATTTCCCTGAGGCAGTCTAGCATTTTTGCAATCTAGAGAACTGGATTTGAATCTTAGTTCCTCCAACTACTAGACACATGGCTTGAAAAAGGTGTTTGAGCTCTCAAAGCCTCACTGTTCTGAGGCCATAATGTCCACGTGATGATGGACTAAACTTTACCTTTTAAGATGTTGTGAAGTCCAAATCAGGTTATATTCAAGCATGCAGTTACCACTCAATAAATTTTAGTTATTTTTCTTATTATTCTCAGAACAATTCTTAAGGAGACATGTTTTTTAATTTTGGTAAAATATACATAATTTTTCACCCAGGCTGGAGTACAGTGGCATGATCTCAACTCACTGTAACCTCGACCTCCTGGGGTTAATCCATCCTCCCTCCTTAGCCTCCCAAATAGCTAGGACTACAGACATGCACCACCATGCCCAGCTATTTTTTTGTGTTTTTTTTAGAGATGGGGTTTCACCATGTTACTTAGGCTGGTCTGGAACTCCTGGGCTCAAGTGATCTGCCTGCTTCAGCCTCCTAAATTGCTGGGATTACAGGCATGAGCCACCGTGCCTGGCCTCATCTTGACCTTTTTTTTTTTTTTTTGAGACGGGGTCTCTCTCTGTTGCCTAGGCTTTAGTGCAGTGGCGCAATCTCGGCTCACCGCAGCCTTCACCTTCCAGGTTCAAGCAATTCTCCTACCTCAGCCCCCCGAGTAGCTGGGATTACAGGTGCACCACCATGCCCGGCTAATTTTTGTATTTTCAGTAGAGACAAGATTTCACCATGTTGGCCAGGCTGGTCCCGAACTCCTGACCTCAGATGATCCGTCCACCTTGGCCTCCCAAAGTGCTGGGATTACAGGTGTGAGCCACCAGGCCAGGCCAACCATTTTTAAGTGTACAGTTCAGTAGCGTTAAGTATATTCACATTGTTATGCAAACAATCTTCACAACTCTTTATCTTGCAAAACTGAAACTTTTTACCCATTTAAGCCCCCCATTGCCTCCTGCCTCCTAGTCCATGGCAACCATGGTTTCTGCTTTCTGTGTCTACAAATTTACCTATTCTGGATACCACATATAAGTGGAATCATACAAGATTTGTCTTTTTGTGACTGGCCCATTCATTTAGCATAATGTCCTCAAGGTTTATTCTTTATTCATGTTGTAGCATGTGTCAGAATTTCCTTCCCTTTTAAGGATAATACTACATCTTGTTTATTCATGAACATTTGGGTTTTTTCTACCTATTGGCTATTTTGAATAATGTTTCTATGAACATGGGTGTCTAAATATCTCTCCAAGACCCGACTTAATTCTTTGGGGGTACACACCCAGAAGTGGAATTACTGAATCATCTAAGTCATTCTGTTTTTAATATTTACTGCCATGTTGTTTTCCATAGTGGCTGCACCATTTTACATTCCTACCAACAATGCATAAGAGTCCACATTTCTCCACATCCTCTTCTTTTTTTTCTATGTGTTTTTTGTTGTTGTTGTTGTTTGTTTGTTTTTAATGTACCCATCCTAACAGATGTGATTAAGGAGATACTTTAAGAACTGACATATGTAATTTCCACTCTTTTAACCCTCAAGCCTAAGATGGTCTGTCTGGCCTAATTCTTCACCCTCTTTTCTTGTGTGTGTGTGTTTTTGTTTGTTTGTTTTGAGACAGAGCCTCGCTCTGTCACCCAGGCTGGAGTGCAGTGGTGCCATCTCAGCTCACTGCAGCCTCCACCTCCCAGGTTCAAGTAGTTCTCCCACTTCAGGCTCCCGAGTAGCTGGGATTACAGGGGCGTGCCACCATGTCCAGCTAATTTTTGCATTTTTAGTAGAGATGGGGTTTTATCATGTTGGCCAGGCTGGTCTCAAACGACTGACTTCAGGTGATCTGCCTGCCTTGGCCTCCCAAAGTGCTGGGATTTCAGGCATGAGCCACCATGCCCAGCCACTTTTCTTGTTATTCCCACCACGAGTACTCTGGCAAAAGATATCCTGTAACCATGGTGAGCCTTCAAGGCATGGTATTTCTATGTAACCATGGTGAGCCTTCAAGGCATGGTATTTCTATCTTGTCCTTCTCAGAACACCCAGCAGCAAATTTTGTATCCATTTACACACTGAGGGTCAATCTTTCTCTTTTACCATTTCTTTCACAAAATAAATATTTTCTGCTTATAGTTCAATTTAATTGACAGGCATAGTTAGGGGAATTTTCAAGTAATAACGTGTCTGGAGTTGGTTCCTTCCAGTGGGTTCTTGGTCTTGCTGACTTCAAGAATGAAACCACGGACCTTCGCAGTCCGTGTTACAGCTCTTAAAGGTGGCACAGATGCAAAGAGGGAGCAGCAGCAAGATTTATTGTGAAGAGCGAAAGAACGAAAATTCCACAGCTTGGAAGGGGACCCAAGTGGGTTGTTGGTTGGGGTGGCCAGCTTTTATTCCCTTATTTGTCCCCACCCATGTCCTGCTGATTGGTCCATTTTACAGAGTGCTGATTGGTCCATTTTACAGAGCACTGATTGGTCCATTTTACAAACCTCTAGCTGGCCACAGAGCACTGATTGGTGCGTTTTACAATCCTAGCTACAGAGTGCTGATTGGTGCATTTTACAAACCTCTAGCTAGCCACAGAGTGCTGATTGGTGCGTTTTACAGAGCACTGATTGTTGCATTTTACAAACCTCTAGCTAGCCACAGAGCACTGATTGGTGCGTTTTACAATCCTAGCTACAGAGTGCCAATTGGCACATTTTACAATCCTCTTGTGAGACAGAAAAGTTCTCCAAGTCCTTGCCGGACCCAGAAGTCCAGCTGGCTTCACCTCTCAATAAGTCAAATGTCAATTTTAGTTTTCCAGAATGATAATTAAGAGTTTCTCACCCTATCTTCCTTGTCTGTTAATCTCATTCGTATTTTTCTTCTCTCTGTGGTGCATTTTGGACAATTTCTTCAGATAGGCTTTCAGTTCACCAATTCATTCTTTCAGCTGTATTGCATTTGTTGTTAAATTTGTCCACTTAATTTCTAGTTTCAATTGTTAAATTTTGTTTATTTCTAGAAGTTTATTTCCTAACATATTTGGATATTTTATAACATTTCTAGTTTCTTGCACATGTTTTCAAACTTGTTTTTAATTTCTTTTTTTTACTTTTTGAGACAGAGCCTTGCTCTGTCACCCAGGCTGGAATGCAGTGGTGCGATCTCAGCTCACTGCAACCTCTGCCTCCCGGGTTCAAGCAATTCTCCTGCCTCAGCCTCCCAAGTAGCTGCAATTACAGGTGTGCGCCACCACTCCCAACTAATTTTTGTATTTTTAGTAGAGATGGGGTTTCACCATATTGGTCAGGCTGGTCTCAAGCTCCTGACCTCAGGTGATCTGCTTGCCTCGGCTTCCCAAATGTGCTGGGATTACAGGTGTGAGCCACCGCACCTGGCCATTTTTAATTCCTTTAAACATAGTAAGTACAGTTATTTTAGAGTCTGTATGTAGTAATTCCATTATCCAGAATCCTTGAGGGTTCTATTTCTGCAATCTATTGTTTCTGCTAATTGTTCCTTATGGTGCCTTGTTTCCATGTGTGTTTAGATAGTTTTTTGGCATGAACTACATATATATATATATATATATATCTTTTTTGGGGGGTGGGGGACTTTATGTGTGTGAATTATTTAAGCCTAGGACAAAGATGTATTACTCCAGAGTCATTTTGCATTTGTTTGTACTAGCAGGACTGCCTGAAGGCACTACCAGTCAAGAATCACTCAAAATCAAATTTGGGACCTGAGATACTTTGGACTACCTAAGTAGCGTGAATTTGAGCTCCAAGCTAACATGAGGACTGGCTTATGAGTCCAAGTTCTCAGCAATGATTCTCTCTCTGCTCATTAACTAGATTTGAGACTCTTTTTTTTTTTAATCTGCTGTTAAGGGTGGGAGTGGGTGTCATTTTCTATTTACTTCCACCGAGGGTGTAGCCCTTTGCAGTCTTAACTTTATGCTAGAGAGGAAATCTTTTTAGATGACTCCCAACCTGGAGGCAATCTCTAGGTTTTTTACCTGCACACTGTGTGGTCATGACAATCAAAGCTAAGGTTCCTGCACTTGAGCAAATGCCCCCAGAGAGAAAGTCAGCTGCAGTGCTCCACTTAACTCTGAGTTCTTTCATTCAGGTATTAGGCCTAAGAACTATTTACCCTCTTAAAATTCATCAGTGCATTTAAGATACTTTAAATATTTTATCCAGAATGCTAAGTTGTTTCCAGTGGGAGGGTCAGTTTGTATACCTGTTCTCCATATTACCAGAAGCAAAGTTCCTCCCCATATTTTTACCAATTCCATCTTTTGCTTCCAATTTGGTGAAGTTTGGTAGAATCGGCAATGAGTGGGTGACAAAATTTGATCCAATAAAAATCAGGAAAATATGGTTAAGCAAACAACTAAGTTATTCCTTTTAAAACATATACTTCCTGTGCTCCTGAGCTAGCTCTATAATCGCTGTACAATGACAGGGTGACCGTACTGCCCTCGCTCAGAGAGTAGCTTCAGGCTGATTTCATACATATTCACACTGTGCAAGCCACTGTCACTCCACGAAGTGTTTAGGACCCTGGACCTCTGGCTTGGCAGTGTCCAAAATTGCTAAATGTTGGATTGAGGGATGCTCACACTAGAAGAGCAGATGGAAAGTGGATAGGGATGGGAGACCTGGTGATTGTGGGTCGGTAAGTAGAATCTTTGAGACAAACTGAAACATTATCCCAGAAAAGAAGTTCCAGAAGCAAAGGGCCAGCAGGTGTTCTCACTAGAAAATAGGAAGAAAGATAAATCTTGCTGAATTAATCTTCCCTACCGTTCCCGCCTGTTCTTGACAGCTCTTTTCACCTGGACGCTCCTGCCCTCAACCATGACTTCCCCCTACCTAGACTCAGCTTTATCCACTCCGATCCTTCTCTGCTTTCCTTCCCTGGTCAGCTATTGTTTATCAACCAGTAAAGTCTCTCTCAGCTATTGTTTATCAACCAGAAAAGTCTCTCTTTATAAGTAGGCCTGCAGATCTTCCTCTGTGGAGCAGTTTTCAGAGCCTTTGGAGTGAGACAGACATGAGGCAATAGTTCCAGGATTTAAAAAAAAAAAAAAAAAAAAAAGCCGGGTGTGGTGGCTCACACCTGTAATCCCAGCACTTTGGGAGGCCGAGGCAGGCGGATCATGAGGTCAGGAGTTCGAGACCAGCCTGACCAACATGATGAACTCCCGTCTGTACTAAAAATAAAAAAATTAGGTGGGCCTGGTGGCACGCACCTGTAATCGCAGCTACTCAGGAGGCTGAGGCAGGAGAATCGCTTGAACCCAGGAGACCGAGGTTGCAGTGAGCCGAGATCGTGCCACTGCACTCCAGACTCTGTCTCAAAAAAAAAAAAAAAAGAAAGAAAAAGAAAAAAATCCTGGACCAGTTAAATGTTTAGAAAAGTGTAAGGACGGACAAAGAATTTATTCACTTTTTAGTTTTCTAAGTAAGAACATTAAAAGAAAAAAGCAACCTTACCGCATATCAACTTCTAATGTTGTATCAGTTTGCTACGTAAGGAACCATCCCTAAAGCAGCACCACCTCCTGTGGGCCCTTCTGTCAGGGCCTGCTCACCTGGAGCCTGACAGTTCAGATACTCTCATTCACACATTTGGACCCTCAGTTTGGGAAGCCAGGTTGGCTGGGGCCTCTCTTCACAGGGTCTCTGATCTCAAGAGGCCAACCAGGGCTTGTTCACATGATGGTCAAGGGTTCCTAGCGGCAAGAGAGAAAATTTCAGGGCACAAGCCCTTTTCAAGTCCTTACGTCACCTTTGCTAATGTTGCATTGTCAAAGCAAGTAACACAGGCTAGCCTAGATTCAATAGGTAAATAAATAGATTCCTCCTCTTGACAAAAGGAGCTACTACATCACGTTGCAAAGGGACACACAAACAGGAACAAATTTGTGACCATTTGTGCTGCAGCCTACTACAACCATACTAATCATTTCATAGAAAAAGATCATCTTACCATGGAAAGTTAGAAAAAAAGTTCTTCCAATGTAAAATATTTAGCTTTATATATATATTTATTATATATAATATAAATATATAAAATATTATATTTATATATTATATTTATATTATATAATAAAAATATATTTATATAATATAATAAAAATATTATATTTATATGTTATATATATTTATATATAATAAAATATGTTTATATATAAATATTTATATGTAAATAAATGTATAAACATATTTTATTATATTTTTATATATTAATATATAAACATATGTAATATGTATATATAATATATAAATATATAAAAATATATATTATGTATAATATATATAAATATATGTATTATATATAATTTTATATATAATATATAATATTAATATATATATTATATATATAAATATTATATATAATATTTATATATATAAATATATAATATTTCTATAAACTCACAGCATTTTCCTTATTTTATTTCATTTTTCTTAATACCCTGGACTGGTGAAAACTTTATTCTTAGCAGCACTGTTCCAGACAATGGTGTTTGGAACTATGTTAAGAAATGGAATCTGGCAGCATTGCCTAGGATTAGAGAAAAGGGTGGGGAGACTGGAGGAGGGAAGCCAGATAAGAATGCAGATAAAGATAATGAGAGCAGGAAGTAGGTGAGTGGCCACTGGAATAACCAGAAAGGAGAGAAGTGTGATAACTAGCTCAGAGTAGCCCTTTAGTACCAGGATAGGATGGGGTGTGTGCGTGTGTGTGTGCGCGCACGCGCGTGTGTTTGAAAGGATGGAATCCTGATTCTGGGGCTTTCGTTTTCTATTACTGGTGACAAATCACCACTAATTTAGCCACTTAAAACAACTTCCACTTGTTATCTCACAGTTTTCTTTGGGTCAGGAACCCAGGCATGGGTTACAACTTGATCCTCTGCTCAAGGTTCCACAAGACCAAAATGAAGGTTTTAATCCAGATGGGCTCTTACCTGGAGGCTACGGGGAAGAATCCATTTCCACACTCTTTCAGGGTGTTGGAGGAATCCATATCCTTACAGTTGTGGGACCGAGGTCCCTCTTTCTTTGTTGGCTGTCAGCTTGTCTTAGTGTACTCAAGTGCCATAACAAAATACCACAGGCTGGGTGGTTTAAACAACAGGCATTTATTTTTTCACAGTTCTGGAGACTGGAAGTCTGTGATCAAGGTGCCTGCATGGTCACATTATCATGAGGATGCTCTTCTGGCTTATAGATGCCTTCTGGCTGTGTCCTCACATTGGAGGGGTCGGGGGAGCGAGAGAGCTGTCCGGTATCTCTTCTAAGGGAACTAATCCCACCAAACCAGGATCCCAACCTCATGACCTCATCCTACCCTAGTTGCCTCCCAAAGGCTCCGTCTGACAATATCATCACATTGGAAGTTAGGGTTTCAACATATAAATTAGGAGAGGAGGACACAAACATTCAGTCTTAGGACAGCTCCTGGGGCTGTCTGCCTTTCTTCCATGTGGCCCCTCCACCTTTAAGCCAGCAGTGACCCTAATGCTTCAGGTCTCTCTGTTTCGTTCTTCTGCCACCAACCAGAGAAAGCTCTCTACCTTTAAGGGCTTGTGTGATTAGATCACACCCACCTGGATACTCTCCATATTCTAAGATTATTTCTGCTGTCTAAAATGATCCTGGGATGATAGATATTTCATCATATTCCAAGGATTACAGCGGGACATGTTCAGGGAGCAGCTTTATAATTTCTGCCTACTGCATCATTTCTTTTAAAGAGAAAGTGAAAGAATCAAGGAGATTTTTTCATAATATGTTATTGTGTAATAACTGTCACCTCCTAGGATTATTGTTAGATGCCTAGAATATCATGTATAAGGAAATGCATTACAAATATAAAGCCCTTTAGGGATCATATCTCTTATAGACAGAGTGAAGGGCTGGAATGAGCACAGATTCATAGAACTGAAGTTTGAAATTCACCTCCACCACTGGTCAGTGACCTCAAACATCCCTCTCCTTTGGGGAGTTTTATTAATTGCTACCACTAGGTGTCACCTACCCCGCTGGAGAGAAGATAAAGCTCCCTGAGGCTGGGAGCTGCTTAGGACTGAGACCTGTGCATTGTACAACCCCTGGGAGATTTGGAAGCCTGGAGCAATCTGGAGGAATTCAGCTCTTCCAAAAGAGTGAGCAACTGATTAGCTTTGGAAGGAGCTTATCATCAGTGTAGGCAGGTGGTGGTGACAGGGGCCTGTGATGTTTTTGTCACCTGCCATGGCCTGGTTGTTCTGGCTGGGAAGTGAAGTGCTTGCTTGCCCTGACAGCCTCAGCAGTGTGTTTTGGTGCCCTCGAGAACTGGGGTGGATGGCATGAGCCAAAGCGAAAACCAAAATGCTGACATTGACATCACAGCCATTTTTAGGGTCCAAGGGGTAGTGGTGGAATTCTTTGCTGCCAAGGATTCTGTGAGGCTTGGCTGTCAGGACCTGGACCATGGCTAGTGTTGTTCGTCACTGGGGCAAACACATGTACTTTAGATACAGTCAGGAACTTGGCATGAGGGGGCAGAGCCACTGCAGGAGGTTTGAGTCCAGAACTACTGCTGGAGCTAATAGAATATAAATGACTTGCAAAAGACAACCCTTGCCATGGAGAGCTCTCCTGCAGGCTGTAGTACACAGACTTAAAAGAGACAACTCTAAATTTATGCTTATTATCTGTGGTGGTGAAGTGAGCTTCAATGTGAGGGAATGCATGTTCATGTGTGCTTTTTTTTTTTTTTCTTTTCTGAGACAGAGTCTCACTCTGTCGCCCAGGTTGGAGTGCAATGGTGCGATCTCGGCTCACTGCAACCTCCACCTCCCAGGTTCAAGTGATTCTCATGCCTCATTCTCCCAAGTAGCTGGGATTACAGGCGCCCACCACCACGCCTGGCTAATTTTTGTATTTTTAGTAGAGATGGGGTTTCACCTTGTTGGTCAGGCTGGTCTTGAACTCCTGACCTCAAGTGATCCTCCCACCTCGATCTCCCAAAGTGCTGGGATTACAGGCATGAGCCACTGGGCCCGGCCACATGTGTACTATTTTAGCACTAGACTCTAATTACCTAAAATCTGTAGAAGTAACTGCCTATAGCCTTATAACCAATGCCACTGAAGAAAATATGGACTACACAAGTTTAAAAGTTTGTTTTTATTTAAACTTTCTTAAACTTTAAAAGTTTATTTTTTAACTCATATAATCTCTATGTAGAAATCACCAAAGTTTCAACAACTTAATGTTAAATGGGATGTTTCAGATTTTTTTTTAAGAACATGCAAAAAATGCAAAAGGTAAATTATAAGTGAAATGATTTTTTTTAACCACGGTTTATGAGAAAGTTGGTCTTGAGAGTTATTCTCAGAAGCTGGGATCTCAAAAAGGGCATTAGAATATGAAGAAATAGCAGAAATTTTTTTTGTTTGTTTAAATCTGCCCAAGTGTCTAATGCATTCACTAAATCAATTTGTCAAGGACTGAGGAAGATGTAAAGTCCGTTGCAGGCATGCCTCAGTGATGCAAGGGAAACCAGGATCTGTGACTACCCCTCAGACCCCAGGCCTTTCCCTCTGCTGGCTTGCTCTATGGTAGAGACCTGTTCCTTGAGCAAACACTGATTTCCCTTTGCCAGTAACTCTCGGCCTGTGTCCAGAACATAAATGCATGAAGTAGTGTAAAACCCCATCATCTGTGCATACACCTGTCCCTTCTTAATCTAATTTACAATCAGACCATTTCCCCAGAAATCCTTGTTTCTGCTCAGCCATGGCAGGCCTGAGTCGGTTTATTTTTTACATTAGAAATAAATTTGGTAATGAGAGAGCTTTCTAGTCCTTGCAAAGGTATAACAATAATCTGTGGCATTTTTGAATTTTTACTGTGTGCTTTATAACCCTGACATTGACCCATTGACATAGATATTATTGCTATACCCCACTTTATAGAAAGGTGAGCCCCTGGAAAGCAGTATGGCAATCCTCAAAGAGCTAAAAGCAAAACTACCATTCAACCCAACAATCCCAAGACTGGGTATATACCCAGAGGAATATAAATCACTCTGCCATAAGGACACATGCACACGCATGTTCATTGCAGCACTATTCACATAGCAAAGACATGGAATCAACCTAAATGCCCATCAATGACAGACGGGATGAAGAGAATGATAAAGATAAAAAGACAAGAAAATGAAAGAAAAAGATAAAAGAAAATGCATAGTATTTCATAGACACCATGGAATACTGTGCAGCCATAAAAAAACTGAGATCATGTCTTTCGTGGGAACATGGATAGAGCTGGAGGCTCTTATTCTCGGCAAACTAACGCAGGAACAGAAAACCAAATACTGCATTTTCTTACTTATAAGCAGGAGCTAATGATGAGAATTTATGAACACAAAGAAGGAAACTACAGACACTGGTGTCTACTTGACGGCAGAGGGTGGGAGAAGGGAGAGGAGCAGAAAATATAACTACTGGGTATTGGGCTTCATTCTTGGGTGGTGAAATAATCCGTACAACAAACCCTTGTGACATGAGTTTACCTGTATAACAAACCTCCACGTGTACCTCCGAACCTAAAATAAAAGTAAAAAAAAAAGAGAAAGTTGAGGCTCAGAGGGTGCAGTAACCTTCCCAGTCACATGGCGAGGCTGTAGCCTAGCAGGATTCCCACCTGGGGTCCAGGCTCCAGGCCCTGTACTCTGGTGCCTCTCACTACTATACCTCTCAGGAAGCGTGTGCTCACCTGAGTCTGTGCCTGGAGCCCCCATGTGCCTTTGACAGTATGACGGGAGCATGTCACAGGCTAGCACTCTGAAAGGGTAGTCATTGGCCCTTCACTTGTATGAGATGAACTTTTACCTTGATGTCTGCCTTCTGCCCATTTCAGTGGCAGAACTGGTTTTTCAAAGCCTCAGTTTCTTAATTGGTAGAATGGGTCTAATTTTTTCACTGCTTAGAACTCCAATGGGGTATTATGAATCTTAAATGAGACAATATATAGTCATGTGCTTGTTAAACTATAATGCATTACCTCATACCAGATGTTATTGTTAGTGTAATTATACCTTATAATTCCACTTTAATAAAAAATGAGACCTAAATTATATTTTTCCTTGGAATTACATTGTCCTGTTCTGAAAAATAATTACTTTTATGTCCTTGCCATGTTTGGGGCTTTCAAAAAAAGAATTACTTTTAGATTCTTTTAAAAATATCTAGATTCTATTTTGCTTCCTGACAGCTATTTTCCCAGTTTTGTGTTTCCTGTGGAGGAGGGGGGAAGTACACCATTAAAAACAATCCTAGAGAGCTTTCTTGCTTGGCACTAAGATAGAATTTAGTTGGGAATCTCTACTAGGGCTGCACTGACATCCTTATTCAGCCTAGTATATGGGAACGTTTTGAGATAAATTCTTGATCATGTAGAAGAGATTCTTTTAAGAGCAGAAGTCAGGAGGAAACATGCTTCCTGGCTTTTATGATTACCTTATCTGGGCATAATAATAAGCTCTCCCTTGCAGGCCGCTTTTTCTTCCATAATGTTCAAGAATGTAGGTTACATGGTTCGGTTATAATAACACTTTAAGAACACAGTAAATCAAATTGCATTGCCTAAAAGTCTGTGAGTGTCATGGCAGGTCCAGGACAGAGTGGCCTAGTTGCATAGATTGAGGTTGCTGAGTGGCTCCACTCAGCAGCAACAAGAAGAATCCAGTGTCACTTCAGGCCAGGATGCTCCCAGTCCTGAAGCAGCCCAAACCTATGCAGTAAAGAGATAAAAAATGACAACCAGTTAGGATGGATCACCTCTCTAACTCAGTCACGTCTTTTTTTCCCCAAGGAAGGAATCAAAATTGTATTAGTCTCTCAAGAGACATCTTATATTCTACAAATAGGGTTAATATTGTGTACAAAATAATATTTGTGAACAAAAGTCTCTTTTAGCTGGTGATACATCAAAAGAACCATTTTTGTGGGTTAGTGCTTTCCTTTCCAATAAAATAATTTTTTGAGCTATAGTTTTTGTTCAGATTATTAATTTGTCAGATTTTATAGCCTAGCCAGTGTGTTTTTATTTAGTCTTATTAAAGTGCCATGAGTTTCAATGTGGCTCAATTCTTGCTTAAACTTCCCTGTGCTAACATCATATATTGATCCTGAAGTCCAAGGTGATGTACCTCAAAATAACAAATGTGCAGAGCCTTTATTTAAAACAAACAGTTTCCCTTTCAAATGCTTGGGATTTTTATGTATTCTTATCGTAAAATTGTTTAAAAATAGAATTGTGGAAGCACCCAAAATGAATCTACATTATAGTTATTTACTGAGTATATATTAATATGATTTTAATTTTGATATTGATATGATGAATCAATTCAATTATCCCCTTAGCGCCTTTCTGCCTCAGTTAATCTGTTTCTTAAATGTTACTGCCTTGTTCTTGCAATCTGCATGGTGGCCCATCAGAGTTGTCCCCTGAGAATTAAATGAAATGGGAATACCTTCTCTATTAAATTCAGGTTTTTAGTGTCAGATTACTTTTAGTTTGCAAGAAACTACATATAGTATTTGCATATTCGGTTCTATATTTGCCTTCAAGAGTTGTGTTGCAAACTCTTGAAGGCAAATACATATTTTAAGCCTGTTTGGGTTCCCATTGTTTAATAAATATGTCTTAATAGTATAAATTATCATATCTTCTTATTCCCTGACTCCTCTCCTGATTGAATTTTTTCATCCCTCTCAAGCTGACTATAATAGCTTCTTTAGGAACTTTGTCTTTAGATTTCTTTGAAGAACCTAGAGCTAAATATTTTCAACCTATTAGACCTACCTCCTTTTTTTGTAACATTTAGTCATGCCTCATTTACTGTCTTGAAGTAGAATTCAAAGATAATACAACTCACCTATACATATAACTTTTTAAAATACATATGTATTTAAATCCCTATCTTTAGGATACAAGAGAAAGGTAAGAACAGTAATCCATGGTAAACTACTCTGAATTTCAACCCATCAGTACTCTGGCACCATTACATGGGAGGCATGCTGAAATAGTAGGATGTGTGCACCTCTCACACAGCCACCATGGATGCACCGCCCCCTCAGCCCTGTGGACTGTCACAGGTATGGGCCAGGTGTGGGCCAGGTGAGGCCCTATATAATTTCCCAAAGTATAATTTCCTGTGTATAATTTCCCAGTGTTATAATTTCCCAAATTGATGGTCAATTGCTGTTAAAGCTTCAAACACAACCAAGTACAGTTTTTCCTCAACTTATATGCTAATGCATGCCTTGAAAATATTAAAGATATTAAACTTGGGCAAAAATATTTTCTTTATATGTAAAACAGATAGATTCCAGACCTAGATCATTGTAAGTTTTTTATCTCCAAGGATGACAAGGAGGAGCATTTGAAAGTCAGGTGAGACGTGGGACAATTTTTTATTGTGCAGGAGAGCACCACGCTTTGCAGGGCATCAAGCAGGTTCTGCCTTGTGCTCATGGAATGTCAGTAGCACCCTCCCCCATCACTAGGATGACAAAACCACCCCACAAATTTTGAAAAAGCCTACACAGTGAGAAACACTATTATAGAACATTGAGGATGCTTTGTAATGAGTGTGATTTTGCTTTATTAAAGAGTATAATTATTGTAGAAATCTATGTTATAGCCACCTTCATATTGAGTGATCATCATTTATCTTGCTACTAGATCATAAGCCTATCAAGGGCCAAGGTGTATCTTACTGTGTCAAGGGGATCTAACACAGTGTCAGGCAATATATTGGTGATTGGTCTGTTGAATAAATAAAAACTCATGAACAATCTCCTCTACTTTCAAAGGAACTGATATTTTAATTAGTAATACATACCACTGTTATCAGACTTCATTGTTAAAATGTTACTGTTCAGCTATTAAATGCTGGACTGTACAAACCTAGAAAATAGCTAGTGATCTATGCCTAGTTGGAGCAGGTTATCTTTCTTTGTGTGTTGAAATTTTTATTAATATCATTTAGAAATAGTATGTAAGAAAAGAGATGCTAGCAGCATTTACAGACTGTGTGTTTTTTTCTCCTTTAAATTATTATTTTCCATTGTTACAAAACTGTTGAGAGCTTCTTGGTACAATAGGGCAGAGAAAAACAATACAGTCTCCATCCCCTGGGGTGTTGTCATCCATTTGGAGTGATGGACTAACATCTAGAACCATTAAAGCTAACGACTAAGTGCCAGGTGGAATAGTGATGTTGATAGATACAGTAAGAGTCCAAGGAAGGGATTATTATGAGTAATCAGGATAGTCAGAAGGCTCATGGAATGATAGGACTTGAGCTCATCTTAAGTGATGGGTGGAATTTGAACTGGTGAAGAGGACCACATCCTCAGCAAAGGGAGAAAAATGTAACAAAGGTTTAGAGGTGGCAATTAACATGATAGATGTGGAAGGCAGGCAGCAGGGCAGTGGCCAGGGATGATGGTGGGTTGGAGGAGGAAGAGTATGACTATTGGGGAAAAAGGTAAGGAAAGTTGGTTGGCAGAGTGAGGGCCAAACTCAAAGATTATTTTGTTTTGGCCAAAATTAACTTTAAAAGATCTGATGTTAATCTTATGTTATACCTTTTTTAAAAACTATTCTCTTCAGAGGTTTTTTATTTTACTTATTTGTGTCGGTAAAAATAAAATGTTCACGGCCAGATTTTGGATTGAATGCTTCGTAGTCAGGCAAGTATCAAAAAACAAGATGTAGATAAGAGAAAATGTTATTTTTTTTACTGTATCATTTTACTATTATATTTTATGATTTTTTATTGCCTTCATTCAGTTAACTGAAGTTACAATAGATGAGAATATGGAGTTAAAGGAAGGCCAGGTGGAGAGCTAAGCTTGAATTGGAATCCAGAGTCACTTACAGCTGTGCCACCTTGGGCAATAACTTTACTACAATGAACTTCAGTTTTCCCATCTTTAAAATGGAGGTAATACCTTATCCAGAAACACACTACAGGTCTGTGGATTAAGTGTCATAACAGCCTATTGTGTGGCACAAAGAAGGCACTTAATGGATGTTAGGTCCCTTATTGGATTAAAATAAGATATTTAACTCCTTTAAGATTAGGTACAATTTGTGTCGAGTCATAGAACCATTAAAGCTCATAAAAATTACATCATATCAGGCAAGTATTTATTATGAGTGACCTTGGATTCTCTAAACTTCAGTTTCTCAATCTATAAAATGGAGATAAAATACTCGTAGAGTTATGAGGATTAAGTGAGATAATGCATGAAAAGTACTCAGCACAGTCACTGCTGATACCTAGCAATCATGCAATAAACACTATCATTAGTATAAGGATGTTATAATTACGATGCCTACATGCTACACATTTATACTGTCTCTATCTTCACTACAGTCCTAAGTGGTATGTATTATTAATGTTCTTATGTTTATATGAGAAGGAACTGAAGTACAGGGAACTTAAGTGACTTGCTCAGAGTTTCCAGCTGGTTCATTAGTGAGATGACTTGACCACAGATCCTCTGAATCCAAATCAGGTGTGGTTTCGCCATATCCTTTGCAATGTGCAGGATAACCCCTTCCTTCAAATCCCCCTTTAAAAATGATTTATGGCTGAGTGCAGTGACTCATGCCTGTAACTGCAGCATTTCGGGAGGCTGAGGCGGGACGATCACTCAAGGCCAGAAGTTTGAGACCATCCTGGTCAACATAGCGAGACCTGGTTGCTACAAAAAATTTTTGAAAAAAAATTAGCCAGGCATGGTGGCACATGCCTGTAGTCCCAGCTACTTGGGAGACTGAGATGGGAGGATTGCTTGAGCCCAGGAGGTTGAGACTGCAGTGAGCTATGATCATGCCTCTGCACTCCAGCCTGGGTGAAACAGCGAGACTCTGTCTCAAAAATAAATAAATAAATATAAATAAAAATGATTTATATAACAGTTTGGAAATCACTGGACAGAATAATGAACCAGATCTGCCTAGAGCTGCCTGCCCAATGACGGAGGTAAAGATGAAACAGATAACCCTGTTCCTAGCAACTCCACTTTGTTTGCAATGCATTTTTCCCAATGCGTTCATGCTCACAGTGCAGGCTGTGGAAGTTGGGTGGGAAATTTGACTATTAGGATTTATTCAACACAGTTTGCCTTTTACTATTGATCACGGCTTTTCTGGAATTGTAAACATGTTTGTATTGTAAACATAGCCAAGTTTCCAAATCTAGTTGTCAACCAATGTTAATAGTTTCTTTGGTTCTATTTAGAGTGACAATAAATATTTTGGAGACACAACAAATATGAACAAAGGTACTGCAAACTTAGACATGTGTTGGGTTGCAGAAGTTGCCATAATAGTCCCATATGTAGTATCGCTCTTGGCACATGGCAGAATTTTAGCAAGTTGAAAATAAAGTTTGCAGGAGCAGGCAAATGTTAAACATCTGCCAAAGTGAATTATGAAACAGAAATTGTATTTACCAAAAATGTTTGTGCTTTTTAATCACCTGAACATTATAATCCTCAGTATTTCAGAGCTATGTGAAAAACTTAAAATCTTAACATTAACATGGGAACTCATATTCTTCATTGTAGTGGAAGTTGGAGGGTGTCCTGTCTTTCTTACTCTTTCATATTCAAGGACAGGCCTTTTTTTTTTTTTAAACTGCTGTAAGTTCGTCTGGTGATTTTTTTTTTTTTTAACTGAATTGCTGTAAGAAAGTATACACCTCATCTGCTAGCTCAGGGTCTGTGCCAAAAAAACCTTTGGAATAACAACAGCAGAATTCATGAGATTCCTGTGAGTTTCATTCTGTTCTTTGAATGCTGGCTTATTGAAAGATATATGGGCAGCCACAGGCACAGCTAGAATTAGGCACAGCCAGAATTCACCATCTGCCACTACTCGCAGGAGTATAGGAAGATGATGATAATTTTTAACATTATTAATTATTCATCTTAGACATTTATTAAGACTCCACAGTCTTCAGCTCTTGGAGCTCATGCTGTAAATTAAACAGACCTAAGAAGCAGAAATGGAACCAGAAGAAACATCTATCTCCTTTAAAAAATAAAGAAATAAAATGAAACAAGTTGGCTTTAAAAAAACACTACGTATAGTAAATTCTACCTAAAATTTATTTTTTCCCAGGTCTTAGAAGGTACAATGGATGGATAACACATTAAGGTTGGGAAAATGCAAAATATAAGTGTATGGCCCTGATAACTTTGATAGAATCTTTAGATGAGAACAAATGTAGACCTTTTCTCTGAGGTCTGTGAACATGTTCTATGAACATGTAGACCTTTTCTATGAGGAATGCCTATATTTGATTCATTAGTAGAAGTAAAACCAGATTAAGAAAATTTCAGCATTGAAAAAGGACCTTGAAGTAGCCTAACCATGTGCCCTGTGCATGAAGCTTCTCAATAACATCCTCATGGCAGATGTGTTCAGCTTCTGCTTAAATACCTCCCATAACAGGAAAATCATTACTTCCAGAGAAAATTGATCCACTCAACATATTTACCGAGCACCTGTTTACTGTGTCTGATCTGGTAGAGCTTACACCTACCCAGAAGAGTCAGACAGTAAACAATACATTCAATAAATAAGTAAATTATATATCAAGTTCATTCCATTTTCAGATGTGTTATTTTGTCAGAAAGCTTTTCCTTATATTTCCTTCCACATAATGATTGGTTAGGTGTTTGAAGAAAGTATTTGTTGCCCTCTCGAGTCACCTGGTTTTCAAACTGTTCGCTCCTGGTTGGTGAAACAGTTGTTCCTATGTATTAGTTTGCTAGGGCCACCATAACAAGGTACCACAGGCTGTTTGGCTAAACAACACGCATTTGTTTTCTCACATTTCTGAAGGCTAGAAGTCCCAGATCAAGGTGCTGGCAGGGTTGGTTCTTTCTGAGGCCTCTCTCCTTGCCTTATAGATTGCCATCTTCGCCCTGTGTCCTCCCGTGCTCTTTGTATGTGTGTGATAATCTTCTTTCGTTTGTTTGTTTGAGAGCGAGACTCGTGCTGTCACTCAGGCTGGAGTGGAGTGGTGCAATCTTGGCTCACTACAACCTCCTCCTCCTAGGTTCAAGCCATTCTCCTGCCTCAGCCTCCCGAATAGCTGGGATTACAGGCACCCATGAGTTGCACCATGTTGGCCAGGCTGGTCTCAAACTCCTGACCTCAGTTGATCCACCTGTCTCAGCCTCCCAAAGTGCTGGGATTTACAAGAGTGAGCCACCACGCCCGGCTGCTAATCATCTTAAAAGGACACTAGTCATATTGGATTGGGTCCACCCTAATGACCTTGTTTTATCTTAGTTGTTACTTTAAAAGCCCTGTCTCCAAATACAGTCACATTCTGAGTACGGAGGGTTAGGACTTCAACATATGGATTTGGGGGGCACAAGTCAGCCCCTAACACATATCCCTTGTCTTTTGGAACCCATAGAAGTGGGAGGATAATTCCATGATATAACCAGGCAAGATGGTCCCATCCCATGTTCTAGACATCTAGTTTACCTTTGATAGTCCCAGCATGGTTGACTGATATTGAGCTTGCAGCCTATGAGAAATCCCAAGTCTCTACACAGCTTGTTTTTTCAGTCTTGTCTTCCCCTATCCTTTGCATAATTTATTCTTTTGTCTATTCACACTGGGGATACAGCAGGGAACCAAGTAGACATTGTCCCTGTCTCTTGGAACTCAACATACATTAGTGAAGGCTGTCAGTGAACAAGTGAGCAAACAAATATATAATTATAAATTGTAAGATATACTATAAAGTGAATGAACAGATAAATAGTAAAAGAGATATCCTACTCTTCATAGTTTTTTTTGGTGTGTTTTTTTTTTTGGTGGGGTATGCATTTTGGCATTTACCCTGAAATAAAACATTATTTTTAATATATCTGGCCTATTATTCCACCCTACCCCAACCATTTATAGAAGAGATCCTGGCTGTTATTTGTTATATTTAGTGCCCTCATCCTTCACTTTATTCCTAAATGTGATAAGTATGACACCTCTGGCTTTATCCCAGTCATCAATAAAAATATCTAACAGGACAGAACAGTACCATTGTTGTCCTAGAGCTAACAGTAGTATCCATTAGCTACACATAGATAAAAATCTAGCCAGCATATATAAAGTGAGACTCTTATTAGAAATATTAACAAGATTAATGCTGCCCACTGCTAAGTTTTCTATTTCACCAGCTGAATCTTAAATGTTCCTCTGGCTGTACCACATTGATCACAAAAGGCCTTTCAAGTTGTCTGCCTGATGATTTTTAAAAGGTCAAATTCATTTAAAGTATTTCACTCATAATGTGGGGAAATAGAAGTTGTTTTCAATCTAACCAGAAAGAACGTCACTTACAAACCAGAATGCCTACATTTTGCAGGGCCAAGGCTCCAAGGTGATGTTCATCAGCTCCTTTCCCATGGATCTAACCTGCCCATGTAGGCCTACTCCAATCACCTGGAAAGTGTGAGTCCAAGGCCAGAACCTACCCAGGCCAGTTCTGTGTTGCCCTCTGTCTCCTTACCTTGGGCATCCTTGGCTTTAATGGCCAATTCTGTACGTGCTGCCCTGGCTCTACCTGGTCTCCCACATAGATAGTTCCCACGTTTGTATTTGGCCATTGAACACAGTGTTTGGGTAAGAGGCACTCCAGATCTCTCAGCTGCCAGTCCACTGAGCTGATTCTCTTTTTAGTTGGAGTAGGGAGAGTTTAATCAAATTTAGAGAATTGGGGATTGGAATCATCCAGCAGGCACATCACCCTTGGTCATCACAGGGTTACCCATCCAGAGCAGTGGAGAAAATGAAATGTTTTCAGAGGCAGTCAAACTTGACCTTTAATTTAGCATGGACCATAGCTTGTCAAGGTTCATCAGCAGAGCATTACTGTTGTAAGCATTTGCTAATGTAGATATTATTTGACATTAATTTACTTGCTAATTTGACACATTTTTATATAACACAGAATAAGTTAAATTGCAACAAAATTTATTTATTTATTTATTGAATATTCCTTAAACACCTATCACATGCTAGGCATTGTTCTGGGTGCTAAAATTATAGCAGCGAATAAAATAGACCCAGCCCCTTCCCTCGCAGATCTTATATTCTGGTGGGGGAGGGTGGGAGACCAAGACCATGTAAATATGTATTATTCAGAGAGTGAAATATGCTTTGAATAAAATATAGAAACGGAAGAAAGTTACAGTGACAGGGGAAGGAAATTTCACCTTATATTGGATGGTCAGGGAACATCTTGTTGATAGGCAGAGCCTGAAGAAAGAGAAAGAGCAAACCATATGGATACCTGGAGAGAGGAAGTTTGGGCAGAAGGAAGAGCAAATGCAAAGGCCCTGGGCTGGGTCTTTTCAAGGAAAAGCAAGGAGGCCACTGTGGCTGGTGTGGAGCCGGTGCTTATTCTACACTGCTGCATTTCAGAAAGTGTAACAAAGAACCAGATTGCTCTTTGCTAGACTTGCCCTGTTTTGTTGTGGTTGTTAACTAAAAATACATGAGAAAAGGGTGTTTTTTATACTGCTAAGGCTGCATTCTTAATTGGCTAAGGAGTTAACCCCAGGGTGTGTGTGTGTGTGTGTGTGTGTGTGAATGATGTATATACATACCTATACACACACACGTTTGTTTAATGAAATGGGAGAGAAGTTGAGACATACCTTTTTGCGCTTCAGTGTGAGCCTGTGAGAGTTAGTAGTTTACCTGATACAAAACCCCTTTGTAATCTATTATGCAGCCTGTTATTAGCAATCAATCCTACAAGTGCTATTATTTTCATCCTCCGAGTAAAGCATAGGAGTTGGGTAAGGGTCAGAATAGTTTGAAATTTGGATAAGAACTCGAATTCTTTACTGACTTCCCTCACACCTACATCTAACTTCTGCAGGAGCTATCCCATTAGTGGTGAATGATATAATAAGCAAAACCTGGGGTGAGTTTACCTCCTGAGGCCAGTTCAGTTTTTAGACATAGTTGGCTTGCCCTGAGCTCTTCTTGGCCTATTTCTGGGCATTATGCATCCTGAGAAATATTGAGATTTTTTTTCTGTTACAAAGCAAACACCTCTCGTGCTTCCAAGTGTTTACATGTATCAGGCCCTAAGTGGTGGCCCTATCAGGAGCAGAGTGTGCAGGCGATGCTGTGCAGGGTGGGCATGGCTCAGCCTGTGCTGTCTGTGTGGTTCCAATATCCCAGCAGGGCTGTGCCTGTCCACCAACCTGCTGGTTACCACAGCAGACAACACAGTAGATTCCGGGTTCAAGAAGAGCAACCACCCAGAGCAAATGAATAAAACTGTAACTGCTTCATGGCTAGACTCTCTGAAGAAATGCCTCTGACATAACCTCAGCTGGTCCTCAGAAGAAAGTTTGCAAAAACAAGAACAATGTCTGAACTCATTCCTTGACCGTAACCATCAAATTTAAATGCCACAGTTTCTCCATGTGGGAAATTCAAAGACATTGTGGACCTTTGCATGACGTGAAGGTGTATTAATTAGCCAGCTAGCTCCTTTTTGGAAAAGCAGACCTCAGAGTAAGACATAGAGGTCTTTCTTGGCTGGAGCTGCTCTTACATGAATGATTCAGCTAGGTAAGCGTGTTCCAGTAAAATTAAGCCTCACCATTGACAAGTGTTTGGAGAGCATTGTAAGATTCATGGATACATCTTGCGTCTGCCTTGTTGTTTTCTAAGGGTTGAACATATGGCATTTAGGGGAATTTTGTGGTTAGTAACAGAAGATTTCAAAATTAATCTCTAGAATTTATATCTCTTAGGTTGGATATTTTAATAAAAACACAATATTCCATAGTGTCATGTTATTGCTGGCCTTTGGTTTGTATGAAACAATTGTTTCACTCTTTCTGTAGATTTCTACAAAAAATCACTTGGCAGATACATACCAAAAGAATATTGTATTTTATATATTTAATGTATTGAAATTTAATGTCATACCCAATGCTTCTGAGCTCACCCACAAAAATAAACCTCATGTTTATACTTAAATTTATTTGTTCAGCTAGCATGTTTTAGAATCTGTTATGTACCAGGCACTATGCTAGATGCTGGTAATTCAGAAATGAGGGACATAGCCTTCCACTTCCATCAAGGGGCTTATAGTTTAGTGGGGAGACAGAGAAGTAAATTGCAAACACAAGATCAGATCTGGGGCCCAAAGCAAGGGTATTTCACTTTGCCTGGGGAAGTCAGTCAGAGCTTCTCAGAAGAATGGGTAAGGGTTAGAGCTGGAATTAAGAGGAAGGAAAAGCAGAATGTATAGTACAGGGCCTAACAGTAGTTCACAGCCTGGTGTTTTGGCAGACTTGCAGACAGTTCCCTATAGCTGAAGCACAGGGTTGCATGAAGTTAGAGAGGTGGGAAGGGGTCTTGTATGGCAACCAAGGGTTAGGCTTTATCTCAAAAAGGATTGAGAAACATTGAACAATCTGGCAGCAGTTATGACGACTGAGCCAATAGGAAGGCTACTGCATTGATCCAGGTGAAGAATTATAAGTACCTTAATTAACAGAATGATGGTAGGAATAAGGATGAGAAAACAGATAGAAGCAATTTTTAAGAGGTAGATTCAACAGGGCTTGCTGAGTCTTTGAATCTGGGAGATGAGGAGGAAGAAAAGTCTTGAATTTCTAACTTGAGTGACTTAGAAAATGATGATGTCATTCAGGCAATAAAGGAGAAAGTAAGAACTGGGGAAGGAAAGTGGTTAGCTCAGATGTAGCCATGTTGAATTTCAGGTACCTGAGAAGTATCCAGATTGAGGTGGACAATAAGATGTAAAGAGGTAACATATGGACGTGAACTTCCATGGAGAGGTCTGAGGTGTAAAAGTAATTTGGGAAACATCAGACAATAGGTGAAGCTATGGGTTCAGATGAAACATCCTAGGCAATATTTATATATAAGAAGGAAAGGGGCTGAATATGGAGTTCTGAGTTATTCTTGCCATTGCAGGGAGGGATAGAGAAGGAGCTCCTAATGCAAAGAGACCAAATAGTCACAGAGGTAGGAGGACAGAGAGACAAATGTCACAGTAGCCAAGTAAAGTGAACGTCTCAAAAAAGAAGACTTGACCAGTAATGCCAAATGCTGTCAAGAGGCCAAGTAGGGTAAGGACTGGAAAGTTCCATAGGGCTTAGGCATTGGTAGTCATGACACACTCATTCCCAATGTGCTGGAATGGCAGTAAGTTGGAATGAAGGGGATTAGGAGGGAGAGACAGAGAATTTTCTAAGAAACTTGGCTGTGAGAAGTAAAAGTGAAATAACTAAACATGAGGAAAGAGCTGTCTGCTGCTGGTTGCTGCTGAATCTGTCAAGCTGATTTCTCCCAACCTGAGTGAACAAGAGCAGCAAGGAATGCCCTGCCCCCCCGCCTCCCATCAGCATTCAAATCAACAGGATCTCACTAACAGTGTTTTAAAGGATAAGGGTGGCCAATCCTAGTTAGACACCTGTCCTGGGGCTTTGTAGTACCTCCAGTTATTCTGAAGTAGAAAAAGAGTTTCAGACTTACTAGAGATGTTATGGCTTTGATGTAAGCAGTCTTTAGTAGACATAAAACCTTGCTTTGAATAGCATGGATGTGAAATAGCTCCAATGAGAAATCTCTCCTTTAACACGCAAGAAGTAACAGGATCGATGTCTCAGCTGTCTACCTTAACAGGCATTTGAGGGTACACAAAAGGGCAGTGAATTTTAGTCCATTCAGTTCTCCCAGCAGTGAGGACCTTGGATACATTGTTTACAGCTTGGCCTTGAGGTTGTCATCTATATCATGAGTGGATTTGATTCAATGACTTATAAGATCCACCCCTCCCAGATATGCTGGATTTTGATCCTGTCTTCAGAGCTTCCATTTGTTTTCCCTTTCACCATACCTCCCATGCATTTCCTTTCCTCCCACACGTAGACCTTCTGCAGCGTCCAAGTCTACATTACACTGCTAGGGAAAGAGCCCCATCTACAACTGACATGGTCAGAGGTTGTGTCAGGGAAGTAAGAACTCAAACACTGAGAAAATTGAGACTATTTTTCTCCAGCAGCTTACTTTCCTTGGCTTTTCTTCACCCGTTGCTGCCAGCTTATTCTCCATCATGCTTCTCTTAGTCCAAACGGGACTTTGTTCAAACAGATACCCAAGGGCCTAAAAAAATATGAACAGCTTTTGCATGGAGAAGACTAAAGGCCTGAAGCAGCCCGGGTAAAGTCACTGACCTGCTCTGACTCCCTGTCAGTGGTGAGAAGATCTGTTCATTCATTCATTTAACACCATGGCTGTTCATTCAGTAATTACTTACTAAGTGTCTACCATGTGCTATGTTTATTGTGTCCCCCTTGTGTCCTAGAACATAGGAGTAAGATGGTGACCAAAATAAACATAGAATGTACCTAGTGAAATTGATAGTCCAAACAGGGAGAAAGCATATTGAAAACTAGCTACACAATAAATGCATAATTTGTGATAAAGTATTTGTATCAATAAGAAATGTCAACTGTGGCTCTAGATTTAGACCAGGGAGTTAAGGGAAGGCTTTTCTGAGGAAGCAAGGGCAAATAGAATTTAGCCAAGGGAAGAGAGGAGGGCCTCTAGGCAGGTGGAACAGCAATGCTGAGCCCTGAGGTGCAGGAGTCCCGGGCAGCAGGGAAGGTTCAAGATGAGACTGAAGAGTTAGGCAGGGGCCACCCATGCCACACCTGGAAAACCAGGAAAGTGTAAGGTCACGGAAGCAAGAAAAAGAGTTGCAAGAAGAAGGGTGTGGAGCTATATCAAACGCTACGGAGATGCCGTTTCAGTTAAGGGCTGAGAAGTGCCCACTGGCTAAGTGGAAGCTGTTGGTCACCTTAGTGGAAGTGTGGCCAAGGAGTCAGCCTGAAGTGGGCTGAAGGGGGAAGGGGAGTGGAGAGAGGAACTGAAGGCTGCGTATAAAGGCAGCTGTGTTGAGACATTAAGCGATGATTGGGAAGTCAGGAAGGTAGGCTAGGAATTTGTATTAGTCTGTTCTCTCATTGCTATAAAGAAATATCTGAGACTGGGTAATTTATAGAGAAAAGAAGTTTGACTCATGGTTCTGTGGGCTATACAGGAAGCATAGTGGCTTCTGCTTTTGGGGACCTCTCAGGAAGCTTCCAATCATGCCAGAAGGAAAAGGGGAGCAGGCATCTTAACATGGCAGGAGCAAGAGAGAGTGAGGGGGGAGGTGTTGCACACTTTTAAACCACCAGATCTCATGAGAACTCACCATCATGAGGACAGTACCAAGGGAGATGATGCTAAGCCATTCATGAGATATCTACCCCATCATCCAATCACCTCCCACCAGGCTCCACCTTCAACGATGGGGATTAGAATTCAACATGAGATTTGACGGGGACACAAATCCAAACCACATCAGAATTGGAAGGAAATGTGGGATAAGATAAGGATTTGTGTTTTGTTTCTGTTTGCTTGTAAGACAAGAGGTATTGGCTATGTTTTCATAAAGGCAAGAAAGATTTTATAGAAAGGGAAAGGTTAAGATGCCAGAGACCCATAGGAGTGACAGTCTTGGGCAGGAGGCAGAAACACGGTCAGGAGAGGGGACAAAGGTGGCTTTGTGGATTTGATGGCAGAAAAATGGGACTTCTTATCCGGTGCCATGTAGGAGGCAGGGTCATCCCTGAGAACGAGATGGGTGGAGGGAAGCAGGAAGGCTGTGGAGTGCACAGGGCAGAAATGACTGTTGCAGTGAGGGATGCTTGCTGGGCCCAGGAAAGCCTGGTGGGGAGGTCTGCTTCCCTGACCTGCCTGTGGTGTTTTCTACTGACCACCTCCCCATTGACCTTGCCAGTGTTCTTAGAAGGGTGTAAAAATGTTGTTTTGATTTTGTTCCCATGTTTTTCCAAAGCCAAATTGTACCACATTATAGAATTTCCTACAGATCCTGAATATTCTGACGTGGGAGCAAGTGCTTTCTGCTCTGGTAATTTTACGCTATTTGATTTCAAATTAATTTCATGATTTGTTTCCTCCCATGTTTACCCTTTGAGTTGCTTATTCCCTTTGGCCTCATCATTTGAAAAACCCATGATTTGGTGTCTGTCTTTTCTGGTTGTTTTTTGCAACCACATCTCACAGTTTAGAGCCTTCCATTTCATTTTATGGAACATGTTATAAAGTTGGAATCTTTCACGCAAGCCCACTTGCAAAAATATCCAAATATTTTTGCCTTATGTATTTCTTGGTATCCTCTCTTTCTCTCTCTTCTCTGTATTTCTTGGTATTCTCTGTGTGTGTGTGTGTGTGTGTGTGTGTGTGTGTGTCTGTCTGTCTGTCTCTGTCACCTTCAGGTAGCATTCGTGGCAATAACGAGAATGTCTGCTGGACCCTTTACGTCTCTCTTCCTTCCCCTCTATACACCTGGTGCTCACCAGGTCCCTGCTGCTGTTTTATCGCTTGACTTTGTATCATATTGAGTTTCTGCCCTGGGTTCTCTGCTTGTACTCTGTCTTCTCCTTTTCATAATCACTCCAGGTCCCTGCCACTTTTTTTCTGGATACCCAGAGTCTTTTTCTTTCTTCCAATGACAGTCAGAAGTTGGGGGAGCCCTCTTGGACGCATCTTGTTTGAGGTTCCTAAGTTCATACCAAGTGTCTTTAGAAATCAGGAAGGATGAGGAACAGAACTAACATTTTATGAGCATCTACTGGTATTAGATGCATTTCTTATGCCACCTTATATTAACCTTTACCATAACCTTGTGGTAGGGAGTATTGTTTTGATTTTATAGACAGATAAATCAATCCCAGAAAGATTCCATAACTTGAGAAATATATCAGGGCCAGGACTAAAACTGTCCTTGTTTCCTGCCTGAAGCTCAGGGTGACTGACAGTTATCATTGTCAACGTCTAGACACGAAATAGTCATCCCAGTTAGGCATGGGCCTAGGTGTGACCTCAGATCTTGAACTCACGCTGTGATATGAAAGTGGTCTCCTAGCAGTCAGGCATCTTCAGTCCTGGAGTCTAGACAGAAGGTGCCTCTACCACTAGGTGGGGATGTAGCAGCACCACAAATGACTACACTACAAATGGAAAGACCCTCTAGAACAAAGGCATTCAAACTTAAAAAATAAGAATAATTTATTGCAGTGAAACAACATATAATTAACCATTTTAAGATGACCCTTCTGTGACATTTTGTACATTCGCGGTGTTACACAACCACCACTTCTATCTAGTTCCAACACATTTCCATCACTCCAAAGTAAAAACCCCTTCCCCATTAAGCAGATTCTCCCAGTTCTTCACTCCCCGTAGCCCCTGGCAACAGCTGATCTGCTTTCTGTCTCTATGGATTTACCTATTCTGGATATTTCTTATAAATAGAATCATACCATATGTGACCTTTTTGTATCCGGCCTTCTTCAATTAGCATAACATTTTGGGGGTTCATCCATGTTGTAGCATGTTCCCAAACTTCATTCCTTTTTACGGATTAATAATATTCCATTACATATATATGCCTCCTTTCATTTATTCATTGATCCATTGATGGACTTTGAAGACTTTGGGCTATTATGCATAGTGCTGCTGTGAACATGTGTGTACATATACTTGTTTGATAACTTGTTTTCATTTCTTTGGGGCATATGTACACAGTGAAATTACAGGGTCGTATGCTAATTCTATGTTTAACTCTTTGAGGAACCATCAAATTCTTTCCATAGTAGTTAAACCGTTTTGCATTCTCACTAGCAAGGTATGAAGATTTCAAACTTTTTAAACCATGACTCACAATATAAAGTACATTTTACATTGCAACCCAGTATTTAACCGTGTGTATGTACACATACATATATAACAGAGGTTTCATGAAACAGTACTCAACCTGACTGTGAATGACGCCCTCTAATGTATTCCCTCCTATTCTATGTCATTAGAAAAGTGTCTTGGTTTGACCCACCAAATTAACTCCACAACTCAAAGTTAATTTGCTATCAGTTGAAGTCACAGATATTTTCATCATCATTACAGTTGCTTTAGGCCTATTGAAATATTATTTATGATCATTATTTTATTTATAATTTCTTATAATTATTATGCCTCTGGATAATGTTATTTAAAGCACTATTTAAAGAAGCAGGTATATACAATACCACAATTTTGTGTTTTTTTAAATAGTTAAATAACTGTGTTTCAAAATAATTGCTTTCTTTGTCACCCTGTGTCTTCCATATTTTATTCATGTAAACACATTATTCTGAGAAGGAACTCATGGGCTTCGCCAGACTTCCAAAAGGGCTTATGGCACAAAAATACTTAGGAACCTTCTAGAGCTACACTGTCCAATAAGGGAGCCATTAGCCACTTATAGCTATTGTACACAATAGCTACAAGATGGATGTGGCTAGTCCAAATATAGATGTGCTGTAAAATACCCACTGGATTCCAACTATTTGGTACAAAAAATATTAAATGTCTCACTAATATTTTTTATATTCATTAATTATTGAAATGATTTTTGGCATATTGGGTTAAACAAAATAGATTATTAAAATTTCACCTGCCTGTTGATTATTTTAATGTAGCTACTTAAAAATTTAACACTGCATGTGTGGTTCGCATTGCATTTCTGTTGGACATCACTGGCTTAACACCAGATCGGAGTTCCAATCTTGGTTTCATCACAGGACCAGCAATAATCACTGTTACTGTTACTATCATTACTCTGCTGTGGGACCTACCCTGATAAATCTCAGTTTCCTCCTCTGGAAGAGTAGATATAAAGCCAAAGGAGAGCATATTGCTGTGCTTATTCTGTATTCAGCCTTTTTCCTAATACATTTCTCACTATTGGAATTGTCTAGTCATCTCATCTTTCATCCAGAAGTCTGGTGAAGGCCCACATCCATGTCCCTTCCCTTACGCTTCTGCTACCCCTTGTTGTAATGAACACAAAATATAAATTATATATGGGAAAATCACATACCAAGGTAAGGATATAAGAATTCATAGACAAATAAATATTTAAAAATAATTTTAAAGGATAAGAAAAAGGGGAAACTCCCTTGAGGAGCAAAGAAGTTGGAAAATAAGGCTTGTGGTAGGGTGGAGTAGTAATTTGACCACAGTTGCCACCCATCCTGTATTTATCCAAAGTCCAGAGTGGCATTTGGATAAGACTCAGGCAAACCACCAGCGCATTCCTGGAGTTGATGAATGGCCACTTAAAGAGCAGGACACCCCTGGCATGTCCCTAAACCCAAAACTAAAAGTCCAGCAGGCTACTACAATGAGGGAAGGTGCCAGCGTGCGTCTTTAAGGGCGATGGGCTGAGCAGGGACCACTCACCCTCTTATTTGTCTGATTCTTAAACTGATGGGAGCCCTGAGAATCTAATATTAGCACCCTGGGAATACAAAGCCCTTTCGTCTACATAATCTCCTTTAAGATCGTGAAACAACCTTATGTAAAGGGCAGTATCATGTGTACCTTATAAATGAGAAAGAAATAGGTCAAACACGTAAGTGGATCACTGAGGCCATTACTGGGTGGAGCAGGGTTTATCTGACCATGAGCTTGAGTTTCTCCACAGCTAACACTGAGGATCAGAATCATGACCCTCCGCTTCTGTTTCCTTGGGCTTCTGAGTGATCTCACCCCTACAGATGGTCTGCAAAGATCATTACTCTTGACCTCACTTCTGCCTCCTAAGCTGAGCCGTGCAGTTGGAGTCGCTCTTCCCACTAGCCTGTTAAGCTGCTGCCTTCCATCATTCAGACAGTTTCTGACAGCCCCACCCTCCTACACAAAGCCCTGCCTGTCTGGTCAAAGGAGGGTGGTGATTTCCCACCCTTTCTAAAAACACGCCTTGTAAGACTTTCTCTGTCCTCTAAAATATACTTGCTCCTTCACAGTCACATTTTCTACTACTGTACGGTTAAACGTCGTCTGTGGGAGGGAAGGTGATGTATGGGTTTTTCTGCTCCACTGTTGTTGGGCTTAGACCACCGTCTTCTAAAGGCAGAAACCTGGGGTCTGTACCAGACAGCTCCATGAACAGATGGTCATTTTGAAGTCTTTGAAGGTGAAATCTGTGATGCTCAGTGAGGTATACACTTCTTTTTAAAGTGGTAGTTCCAAATGAAGTGATGCTGTAACATATCCTTAATTCCTTAGACCACTGTCCTTAATCTCAGTTGTAATAACCTGGTGTGTGACTATTGTTTATTCCTGGTTTACAAGAATTGTCTAGTTGTATAGTTTCTGTTGGCTTTCCTCTAAGCTGAACAAAGCACTTTGATACTACTTCATTAATTTCACAGTAGGCAGCTTGATCGTTTTTATATTGATTTATCGCTTTCTAATCCCCAATTATTTTTTGGTCCTATGTCAGCTTCTCCTGCCAGTCAGGCAGTGTGTGTTTTCATGGATACTCTTGACATGAGCTTTATTAGAACATAACCAAGAAGGTGAATCTATTGCCAAAAAATTAAATAATGTTTGCCAAAGAGTTATACAGAATAATTTATTACCCAGTGTTCTGCTTTTCCGATGCAATGGTTCCTCCCAGTGATATAGAAAACCAAAGATTGGCTTGCCCTAAGAGATGAGGCAGTTTGGGGATGGGAAATAGTGTTCTTCTTTTAGTAGATAAATAACATGTCCAAGGTTATAGGATTGGGATCAAAATAAAAAGCAGAATCACGAGTTTCCTAATTCCCAGCCCTTCAACCTTTGCTAATAGGTAACTATAAACATGGTCATACCTAGAAAGAAAAACATTTTAGCACCTAGAAGGAAAAAAATGTAAAATTTAAGTAGCGTGCACTAAAAAACTATCCAAAATTTCTAATTTTCCTCAATTTCATTGATTTGAAAATTATAGGTTTTAATAATTATGTACATTAAATGGTATCTTGAGGAAAAGTTGATCTTTCCCTTATTACTTACACCCTACTATTTATTTTTGTGTATCAAATTGGTAACATTGGTGGGAATATTCACTCTAGCCATAAAAGGTATTTAATTTTTATCACCAAATAATAGGGGTATCACCCAATAACTTTAATACAACTATGAGAATGCTCTATTTTTTTGTTTTGCTAGATTATCATTCACACAGGGAAGAACCAACATTTTCTTAGTTCTCCTGTAGATGGCAAATCTAAAGGGTGACGACGACTGATATAAATATAATTGTTTTTTATACTGTTAAGCATTATGTATCTGCATTTTTGGTAAATAATAATATGCAAAGTTAATGCCTATTTTTTTTTTTTTTTTGAGACGGAGTCTCGCTGTGTCACCCAGGCTGGAGTGCAGTGGCACGATCTCAGCCTACCGCAACCTCGACCTCCCAGGTTCAAGCAATTTTCATGCCTCAGCCTTCCGCGTAGCTGGGATTACAGGTGCCCGCCACCACACCCAGCTAAATTTTGTATTTTTAGTAGAGATGAGGTTTCACCATGTTGGTCAGGCTGGTCTTGAACTCCTGACCTCAGGTGATCCACCTACCTCGGCCTCCCAAAGTGCTGGGATTATAGGCGTGAGCCACCATGCCCAGCTGCAAATGCCATTTTTTGCTTCTTCAGAAGGGACTTAATATTTTATAATTATGTATTAATAGTTGGCTCCTATCGTGGCCATTTATATTCGACCTGTTTGTATCTGAAAGTAAATAATTTCTCAGGTTGCTGGTGGTATTCAAAAATAGGATAATAAAGTTATCATTAGTGTTGTATGCTTTCATGCTAAGGGGCATGAGGTAAATGCTGCCATGTTTTCTCTTTGCATACATGTCTTTAAATACATTAAATACTAAGTGTGCTATGACCTTATTCTGCAGAAATTGAGGTCGAATCTTTATGTGTACAAAATATGTATGAACCACAACATATCCTGGTTTTGACTACAGGTTAATGATATCCAAATATGCAGGCCCTACTTTGAGAGGTTGATGAGAACACTAAATTAGGCAAATTTTGAGATGATACTCACCTAACCGAAACCACTACTCAAATGGAAGTTTACCCTGGGTACCAAATGTTATGACTTAATATTACTAAAATATTAAGTAATAGTGTTTGTATGTGCATGTGTTTAGACTTTCTTCACCTTTCCAAAACTTCCAGCCTTGTGGGCAGATCTACCTTACCTTGGTAGCCAGCAGAGGTGGATGGGGGTGGGGATCTCTCTATGATGGGCAGGTTCTCTCTCTCCTCTTTCCTTCTCTTCTCTTTTCCTAACCTGACTATGGAGTTAAGGAGGCATTTTGTGCTGCATGTTCTGGGTTCATTTCTCACTACAGATTTGCTACATAACAGTTGTCATCTGCCTAGGCACTCATGTAATCCTCATGACAGATTTGTGTGACAAGGCACTAGTTTACAGACTAGGAAAATGAGGCCATGAGATGCTCAACAACTTTGCCAACAATACAGCTTTTATATGATAGAGCATGGTCTGGTCTACAATGTCACTCCCCTTCTAATTAATATCCTTTGAATATTTGTTCTTTTTTTTTTGTGACAGAGTTATGCTCTTGTCATCCAGGCTGAAGTGCAATGGCACCATCTCAACAACCTCTGCCTCCCGGGTTAAAGCGATTCTCCTGCCTCAGCCTCTTAGCTGGGATTAAGGGTGCCCGCCACCACGCCCAGCTAATTTTTGTATTTTTAGTAGAGACAGGGTTTCACCATGTTGGCCAGGCTAGTCTCGAACTCCTGACCTCAGGTGATCCGCCGACCTCAGCCTCCAAAATGTTGGGATTACAGGTGTGAGCCACCGCACCCGGCCTGAATATTTGTTCTTGAAGTCACCATTCAGTTGTCTGGAGCAGGGTCAGGGGAGAGGCTCAATTTTCCTTTCACTAGTGTGCAGGCCCAGGTTAACTGGTGCCCTAGTTCTAATTCATTCTAATGATGTCTCAGTGCCAGTTTTAGAGAAGTGCCCAGCAGGTGCCCAGTAGGTGTGCCCCTTTGTTCAGCTTTGTCTATGCATGCCCTCTGATATACAGCCCAGCCGCAGGCCTCAATATTAGGCCTGAATAAATACCATTCTTTTACCCCACTCTAGACCTATCAAAACACCTTGGATGACAATGGACACATGGAGGGGACCTTCCATGTGCAGAGCAGAAAGCAGGGTAAATTCCAGGCTTTCTTTCCTCCACTCCCTGCTGCCACTTCTCGGAGTCTTTATTGTCTTTTGCTTAAACCCTTCGGGGGCTTCCCGTTGTGCTAGACTTCCTGCTGATTCCTTTGTCTTGGCTCTGGGTTCCTTATGAAACCCCTTCGCAGGGGAGCTGAGTAGGAAAGAAAAAATGAGTTCTGCTGCTATGTTTCAGTGATAACAGTTTTAGAAGACATGATTTTTCTTGTTTATGTTTGAATCTGGACAACAACAAGCTTTGCTACAATGAAGTTCTGTTGCATTCAAAAAATGTAAATCTATTTCAATTCATTGAAAAAAATTATTTGCAGTGGATAGTAATGGAGTAAGTGTTTTTCAAAACTTGCTGAATCTATCTTTGTGAAGATTTATGTATGTGGCTTGGATTTTTTAAGGGAATGATTATTGTGTTTGATGCTTACCACATGGACATTGCGTGGCATCATTTCATATTTTTTCTCTAATATTTCTTAGGATAGGATAGATCCGTCCAAATCATGCATCAAAAATAGGTCAAAAGAGAAGTTTGTTATTTATCTCAACACTTTGTCCTTTAGGTTATCTCTAAAAAGCCTCTTATTCTACTGTTTAAAGAAAAACAAAACCCTTTTTCCATACTTGTCACCATTGATTGTAACTGCTGTCTTTCTATCTCAATTCATGGGATGCTTAATTTGATTTGGAGCTGTTCTTAAGATACAATGTATAATAGTGGGAATATAATATAGTTCATGCTTTTTTGGAAGTTGAGACTGCTGATCAAAAATTGATTAAAAAAATGATTTTCTTGCATTTAGTGATTTTCCTTTGTTTCTTCAGGATGCTAGTGAAACATTTCTGCCTAACACATTCTGTTCATGAATGTACATGTCACTCTGTGACAGTAATTACACATGTGTACCCACGTGCATCCGTCTACAAGAAAAGGGGGTGGATTCCAATCGTAACCCAATCAACTCAATCAGATGCTTTAAAATCATTAGGTAATGGCTCTTGATGTTGGCATGCATCCAGACTGTTTGCAAGGCTTTGTTTCCACATTTTTTTTTGAATGCCACACAATTTAGCCTCAAAAAATTGTCCAAAATGCTTTTAAAAAAAGAGTAAATTAAGTATGAATTAAAACAAAAAATTGCATTTCTTACACATTTTTTTCCCACAGGCAGCAGATAACAGGCAGACATGACAAGCTTGCTCATTCACTTATTCACTCAACATATGTTTATTGCATGAGGACTTACTGTGTGCTACAGAGATGTAGGGAACACAAAGCTGAGTAAGACACAGGTCTTCTGGAGGGAGAGACAGGACAGATGGTTATAATTGGGATCAAGACGGGAGGAGAGTAAATGCCATAGATTATGAGATATAGTCCCTGTATCCTTTACCACCCTCATCCCACTCTGCTACATGGCTTGCTAGGACATAGGTACATAGGTGACCAATAGGCCACTCCTTCTGACCACCTCCTTCCCACTGACCACCCAGAGCTACCACCAGCCCATGTGGTATCTTGATAAAAAAAAAATAGGCACCCCTTCCTCTGGATTGAGTCCTGGGCTGATGCAGACCCATGCCAGGGTAGAAGCAGCCCACTGCCACCTCTGTACCTGCCAAATTGGAGAGTAGAGTTCAGACTAGATTTCCATCCTCAGTCACCCCATCTCCACTCTAGGTCAGACATCCTTGTAGAGACCACAGCCTGTATAATGAATCAAATTAGTGTGAAAAATAAAGGCATTCTTCTCTCGGTTTCTCGGAATTGGATACAGCCCCCAGGGAATACGTCACCCAGGCCAAAGCCAGGCAGGAAGGCAGTGAATAGGCTGGGAGAGTCAGTGGGACCTGAAGTGCCTCTGCTGTGTTAAGGAGTACCTTAGCATCTCTTCCTGAACTTTTTTTTTTTTTGAGATGGAGTCTTGCTCTGTTGCCCAGGCTGGAGTAGAGTGGCACAATCTAGGCTCACTGCAACCTCCGCCTCCCGGGTTCAAGTGATTCTCCTGCCTCAGCCTCCCAAGTAGCTGGGATTACAAGGAGGTGCCACCACACCCGGCTAATTTTTGTATTTTTAGTAGAGACGGCATTTCGCCATGTTGGCCAGGCTGGTCCTGAACTCCTGACCTCAAGTGATCCACCCGCCTTGGCCTTCCAAAGTGCTGGGATTACAGGTGTGAGCCACTGTGCCCAGCCTCTTCCTGAACTTTCTCTAAAGAACTTGGTAACCATGATTCTCACCTTGCTTGTGATTTTAAAAAAATAATAAATAAATAACAAAGTTATGATAAGTGACTCAGGGTCTAAAATAGACCTAAATTTTACTAGCTATATGAGTTTGACCTTATTTTCTGCCTCCTTAAGCCTCAATTTTCTCATCTGTAAAATGGGACTAATAATAGTACTTACTTCATAGGTTTGAGGTGAGGATTAAATATAAAAATATATATATTTTAAGTACAATATTTATATTCAACAAATTTAGATGGTGTCATTTAGTGTCATCACTTGTGTCAGGCCACTTTCCGACTTTTTCTCCACTCTTTGATACCATTTTCTAAGGCCTTCCACTTTTCCTGTTATCTTTCACTCAGTCCCCAATATCTATGCCTAATTCCATGCTTGACGATTCATTGTATGTTCTCCTAATATTTTTAAGGAAGGATCCCTCATTTTTACAGGTATGAAAGCTGAGATAGCTTTAGGTCCTCTTAAATCATAACTGAAGTCACTAGCAAGCCAGGAACACATTCAGATTTTACTGTTGCATTTTAAAGTACCCCTGCCCAGGTGCCTCTTCTGACTACTTTTTTTAAGCCCCCCAGAGAGAGAGGAGACAAAAGGATAAATGTTTCAACTCAGCTTGCAGCAGGTGTCATTCTATTTGATTTGCAGGCCTTTCAACAAAACAAAAGCCCTTTTCTGTTCTTTTACAACATATGTCCTCTTTAAAGGTACTCAAATGAAAAAAAAAAGCATACACTGGACAAGATTTCAGGTTCTAAGAGACAGAAACTGGGCTCTTAGTTGCTGACTCACTCTTCACAGTGAAAACTGGATGGCATTGAAAACATTATTTTCTAAGTAGCATTTACATTTTTATGATCGTTTCCCTTGAAATATATGAGGGGCATTCTCAGCAAGTTAGTATGTTTATAGTAGTTACATACTGAAAACTTATGTATTTAAGTATTGAAAACTTTAAAAAGCCAGTTAAAAAATTTTTTAAATAAAGTCAACAGAGAGAATCTCTATATATTTGAGTAACAATATACAATAGCATGTTTGCTTATTGCAACTGATTTTAAATGTCTCCAACTTGCTCTCCCCAAATAGTTACCACTGGTGTTCAAAAGTAATATATATTTTAAACCACATAAAGAGCAAAGAAAAAAAAGTATTTAGCTTTTTAAAAAAAAGTTCTATTCTAGAGTCACTGAGGAGTCATAATAAGAATGAATGGGCCAGGTGCAGTGGCTCATGTCTGTACTTTGGGAGACCAAGGCAGGTGGATCACCTGAGGTCAGGAGTTCAAGATCACCCCGGCAAACACTGTCAAACCCCATTTCTACTAAAAATACAAAAATTAGCCGGGCATGGTGGCACATGCCTGTCACCGTAGCTACTCGGAAGGCTGAGGCAGGAGAATCGCTTGAACCCGGGAGGCAGAGGTTGCAGTGAGCCAAGATTGCGCCACGCATTCCAGCCCAGGCGACAGAGTGAGACTGTCTCAAAAAAAAAAAAAAAAAAAAAAAATCAATGTAGCTAAAATTTAACGAAGTGTTAACTATGGGCAAGATACTATGCTGAGCCCCTTTCATACATAGTGTTATTTCTTGTTTCCAACAACTGTAGGAAGAAGGTAGAACCCCATTTTACAGATAAGGAAACAAAGGCTTAGCAAAGTTAATAGCTTACTTTGGGGCTCAAAGCTAGTAAGGGCTGGTGCCAGGAGTGAACATGGGGCCCTGCCTTGAGAGCCCGTGCCGTCGTTAATCTCAGGGCACTGTGCAGCCTACCTGTTCATTCACTGCCATCTGAGTCTTGGGCAAGCATCAAATGGGCGTAGGTATGAAATTTATTTTCAGATATAATAATTGTTTCAAGGTAAAACCTTTGGGTCTTATTTTACCTAGAATCCGTACATTCAAAGTACAAGTGATAAAATCAGCTCAGCAACTCTAGTATGTACATGAATTAAAAAGAAGTCAATCTGATGAGAGATTTCATCAGAATAAAGTGTATAAGTGGAGTTGGAAATCTGAGTGATGGAGTGCTTGCCATTTGGGTAAGTGTAATGAGTTTGAAAAACTAATTATATTGATAAAGTATCTTAGGGCCTTTCAGAACATAGTTCTAAAAGTTTTATTTAGTGTTGAATTTTAAAAATTCTTTGTCTTAAAAATAAAAGTACATTGTAGTCTTTCCCTCCATTTTTAAAATGAACTGTTAATCTAGGAGGTCCTGTTTGTGTGTTGATTTGGGGAGTTTGCCCAACATTTGCTATGTTAAATGCTTATTAACATGGTTTATTACTTTTTTTTTGTTTTTTAGAAAACATTAATCATGAATGTACTGGGACTTGGGAAGGATCCTGTAGTTTATGAGATAGTTGGCCAAATCCCACCTCCTCCAACATAACCTGTGATTATTAAAATATGATACTCTTATTTAATCCCCTGGTCAAGCTAAATGATAATGTGAAACAAAGCTAACCAAAATCAGGACACCTGATATCAAGAATTCATGAAATCAAAAGCCATTACAGAGCAAGGAATCTAATGCTTTTGCTTCTTATCCTTTTCATACAAATAAAATAAGCTTCACTGGGCTTGGTGAGTCTTAGAAATGAGAGGTTTGAGAATAAGATCCATTGTGGAGTGTGTGACATTACAAAAACAAGCCAACTAAGCAGTTTATACTGTCCCCTTAGAGTGCACACGTTCGGGCTCCGATGCCCCTTGAAAAGACTGCATTTCTGGAAGGGAAAAGTAAAAATGCAGATTCCACCGTGCGTGTGGAAGGCAGGGATGAAAAAGCCCAGACAAGCGTCATCTTGTTGAGTCTCTTTACTGCAACGAGGCTGACGGATGGGGTTTTTCAAAACGTCGCTGCAACCAGATGCAGGGCTGCAGCTTTGCTTACCGCAGCGTGCTGCAGTTGTGTTTATTTCAGGGACAGACACAAGGGGAAGCAGCAGCCAGAGCACACCCGGGCCGCTCACGGGAAGCCTTGCTGAAGAAAGAGGATCCGCAGAAGCTGGGAAATTCCTCCCGCAGCCTAGGCGGAGACTGAGCCGCGGCTCAGGTTGAGACAGTGGGGCAGGGGCAGGGGGCGGCGCTCCCGGCCCATCCCTTAGCCCCGCGGCGGCCGTGTGGGCCGGAGGCTGCCTGCACCGCGTCAGGGAGGCCGGCCCAGAAACCCTCCCTCCCAGAAGAAAGCCGATCCCAGTTCAGGTGGGGTCTTCCTCGGTTGCGTACCTGGCTGGAGCCAAGCTGGTGGGCGGCCGGCAGCCGGCGTTTCTGGTGATGACAGCCCCGAAATGAAAGCAGCGCGGCCGCCGCCTCCGAGGGCTGCAGGGAGATCAGCGCCCAGCAAATAAGAAGCAAGTCCTGGACCCGGAGGAGGAGGAGCGGCCGAGCATCTCTCGCTGCTCCGCGGTGTCCTTTAGATGAGGACTCCCGGCCGGAGCCGGAGGTGGATCCGCAGAGCTGCCTCTCGGCGCCTGACCCCGCGCTGACATCACAACCTGTGACAGGCGCATCACGCCCGGTACCTGCTCCCGGCCGCTGCCCGTCCTCCCAGCCTCTTTGTATGCCGCAGACATGGCCAGCCAGCAGGATTCGGGCTTCTTTGAGATCAGTATCAAATATTTACTGAAATCCTGGAGTAATAGTGAGTAATAGAAAATAACCTTTTTGTTTGTTTGTTTGCTGGATGTTGCATAAGGCTGGAGACAGAAAATCTCAACTGGACACATATGTTTGTGAGCCGCGAAGTTTTTCTTTTTTTCTTTTCTTTTCTCTTTCTTTCTTTCTTTCTTTCTCTTTCTTTCT
Organism: Nomascus leucogenys; assembly: GCF_006542625.1. Classification (NCBI taxonomy): domain Eukaryota; kingdom Metazoa; phylum Chordata; class Mammalia; order Primates; family Hylobatidae; genus Nomascus; species Nomascus leucogenys. Next base: position 7,245,639 of record NC_044389.1, on the reverse strand, counting down.
TTCTTTCTTTGCTCCCATCTGCTGTGAAAATCAAAATGTCAGAGACTGAACCAGCTTTCCTTAAGTGCAAAGGCTGCAATGGAATTACAGTAGATTGTGTTTGATTAAATTTTCAAGTGAGGCAGCCCTTCAGACTCTGGGGGAGCTCAGGATCAGGCATTCCTGGCTGCATTTCCTGCCTTGATGTTTATTTGATTTGTTCAGGCTTTCTCTAAATATTTTGTGAAGTGTGATTTAATCAAAGGGGTGTGGCAGGGTTTCAGAGTACTTTGTAATTGCTTTTTTAGGGTATTGTCTGAAGAAAGAAAAGTACTTAATAGTGCAAAACCTAAGGCATCCTTTTTGTATATAGAGGCATCTGCAGATTTATTTCATCTCTCCCTCTTCCATGTGGATAATATTCTGAATGCCATTTAATATTCGAATTTTTAAAAATCCTGATGTTTGCTATAGTCCAAATAATGTGCTTTTTTGAAACATAAACAAGTGAGGTTCTGACCCTAATTATTTATTAGGATAGCAGAATATGATGGCTTCTGAAGTTCAATTTCTGACCTACATAAGGATTTTAGCAATACGCTATTTCAAAAAGACAACCTCTAAGCCGTCGTGGATCTGAAATCAAATTAAAATGAGGCCTTCAGGTGATCAATGATGCCTTGTATTTCCCGAACAGTTTAAAAACAAAGTCTTCTCTATTTCACTAACAGCCTTTGTACTTGCTTTGGATAAAAGATCAGCAGGTATTACTGATGCTTTATTGTTTTAAATAAAAATTTTTTTCCCCATGAAAATTTTAATATTGTATTATGTGCATACTGATTAACCTACCTGTGCTCAAAGAGCTAGTGATTGTCTCCTACACAAATGACCTGTGGCCAAGATTGTTCTTATGTAAACAAAACCTGGGCAGGAGAACCTGTGCTGTAATTGCTTTGAGGAAAAGAGCTAAAGTACCTTCAGCCTTAAGGTATTCAGGGATCTGCATCTCTAAATGATATCCGTAGAAACCATTTTTTTCCAGGTCATTTTGCACCACTGTATACACTATGGGGCTTGTCTGAAGCTGTTTTTCTACAAGTGGGAAGCCATTTGGGAGTAATACTGTTGCCCAAACAGCATTCTTTACTTGTCATAGCTATAAATCATTTAACTTGGATTCATTATTTGTATAATACTTTACACTCAAGGATGAATCTTCTTTTGTCTATCTGCTCTTTGATTAATGAAAAGAATTTGACATACAGTGTTGTTTATGGAGCAGTTTTCCAATAACTGAAAAAACTCACTTTTGAGTTTGACATCGGTATGTGGTTTTTAAACATATTTGATTATTCCAAGGCCAGACTGTTTTCTCCATCAATTTTTGTCATTGCCTCATTAAATAGAAAATTATGTTGTGACAATACTGAGGCCAATGGGATTTCTTTTAAAAATCTCTCTCCCCTTGTCTATTTTCAAATCATTCTAGATAAAGGATATATTCTCTCCACCCTTCCTAAACTCCTCTCCCCACATACATACATCAAGAAATGATTCAAAATGACTGTTCATTTCTACTTTGAGAATATCTGTGATACAATTTTGAATTCTTCCAATTCATTCAGCAAATATTTATTGAATACCTACTATGTGCCAGGCTGTGGGGCTACACAAGGCGAATAAGACGCAGTCCCTGCCCGCTATATTAATTTTTTTATTTCAGAATAGTGAAGTTGGTGGCTTTCCAGCATTCTTTTGAGGGGGAGAATGTTTTTCAGTCCTTTCTTGAAAGAGGAAGAGGAAATATACTTTATCTTCTTTAAGCTTGTTACAACACTAACCTGCTTACAACCTAGCATAGTTCTCATTGCTAAGTTTTACATATTTTGAGCAGCAAAGAGAGAAAGGAATTTGTCTGTGTAGAAGACAAAGTAGAAACCGAAGCCCTAAGGCTCAACATACTCAGTGTAACCGTGGCTGAGAGGATGCACCATGAGGCAAACGGCTAATTGCACCTGCACGCACCTGCACGCGCATGCCTGGCCTCACAAGTTTGAGAGGTGAGGATGTTCATCCACATACCTGAATGGAGACTCAGCCTCTTAATTATATGGTGGTGCTTATTTACAAAAGTGCAGCAATTAAAAAGCAATAAAACAAACTCTATAACTATGGCTGGCTGTTTTGCAAGGTGTTAAAAGAGAGGTAATTCCATAAGCGTTTCCAGGTAAAGCTTTCCATATTTTTTTAAATGGCACATTGTGAGGAAAATGTAATTATATATATATTAGTCCCCTCCAAAGAATTCACAAGCCAATAAATAGATCAGTCACTGGCTAGTGAGATGTACTAGCTTTCATTCGATGTTCATTTTGGTGTTCTCCTCTTTATTGGCACGTCTACTCTGTCATGCTGCCCTTTGATCTGAATGGAGGTGGGAATTAAAATGGCCTTGATGTCTGGAAATAAAATGTCCTATGTAGACCTGAATATGGAGGCTTTCCTGTCCCCTTGGATGCCTGTCCTGTTGCTCTTCCCTGCTCTTATCCAGCCCTTCCCCAGCTGTCCAGTGGTTCTCACGGCTGCAGCCCCTTGTTGATCATGGCCACAGCCTCCACATGCCCTTCTCAGTTTAACCTGGAATGCTCCAGTGGTGTCCTTACAGGCAAAGGCTGCTCCCCAGCTCCCTTTTGCCTCTGAGTGTCAGTGATAACCGCTCAAGACCCTCTTTGAGCTCCTCGTTCATCCTCTCTCATGTTTTTCTGCTCCAACCAACCAAGCTTAACCTACTCACTCTCCTCTGTATTTAACTAACATGCTCCCAAATTCATGCCTGTACACCCATCAGTCTCCTAATAAGGCCACGCTTACCTAGAATGTAAAAATGGCAGGGCCAAACGGGCTTGGTTCATATCTCTTGCTCCTGCACTTGCATGGCTTCGGACAGTTAAGTAATCACTCTCTCAGTTTCCTCATTTGTAAAATGTACGCAAAAATAATGGGTACCTCATAGGAGTAAATGAGGTATTAAGAGGTAAAGCACTTAGCACAATACCTAGCACATTGTAAATGCCCAATAAACATTAAAATAATATTCATGTATTCTAATGCCCTCCTCCCTTCTAAATCCACTTCAAATCAGATGTAGACCATGTCTTCCCTTACCCTTGGCATCCAAAGTGGGTTATTTTATGAGTAATAAACACTTGCTACACTCTAGAGAAGAGAACTACATAAATAAATGTCAAAATTAGTTGGTTATTTTGGGCTGGTTTTTTTTCTCCCAGATTTACTTTTTTAACTTTACCCCTTGACTACTTTAACTTTCCACCTCACTTACTATTAAAATATCCCTACTTACCCTAAGTGCATACTTTCTAGCAGCTTGGGAGTTGGTCTGGGAATGTTCTTAGTGGCAGAAAGTCACCTTGGCCTCTTAGGTTTGCTAGAGAACAAGTTTAAAGTGGATAGTTCAAGCTGTTTTCCAGGAGAGAAGGGCTTGCTGTATACCACTTCACAGAGCTGGTGTGTGAGCCCCCACACTAATCTGAAAGCTCTAAAGGACTTCCTTGTGTCTCTGTCCACCCCAGGATGCCTGATGAACACACAGGGCCCAATGAATGAAGGTACATTCAGAATCTGTTCAACACCTTGCTCTTTCCAGGGCAGTGTGAATCCTTCCTATAACATATGGCAAATCTTGCTACACCATTGAGGGAAACTTTTGAATGCCCATTAACTCTTTCACATATTTAGAATTTCATTGACAAATGAACTGCTCTGAGGAACTGAACAATCTCTGCAGTAGGAAGGTGTTGGTGTGCATTGTGAAATGTTTGTTGCTCTAGAAAAATCTTGCATCACTTAGGAGCATCAGATTCAGCATTTTTCAGGTATGTTGTAGTGAGTTAAGTTGTAGTGATAAGCCCAGGATCTGTTCAACATAGAAATACTGGTTAGTATGAGGTCAGCTCTGGGGCCAAAGAGAAAAGTCATGTGCAAGTGAGGATGGAAAACATCTCAGATTCTCTGCAGAGCAGTGTTTATTGATGCCTATTTATGTTGCAAGTATACCTGAAGGACACTATGAGAAAAGCTTAAGAAAATCTCAAAATTAATTTTAGTTTTAACCTCTATATAGACTTGGTTGAAGGAAGTGGAAAACTAAGAAAGTTAACTGAGTTGCCTAAATCCAGCAAAGGGGTACAGATCAAGTGCAAGCATATTTAATTGGGTTCTTTAAATAGAGGAAGTACCCAGCACTGCTCCAGGCAATTAGAAGGAGACTTACTCCAGTGTCCCATCCACACCCTCTCTAAGGCCACGGGGTCACTTCTGCTAAAGTAGTTTACAGCTCTAAGGAGAAATAAAACCCCAAGTCAACATCCATGTTCTCTAAATAGAAAGGATCTATCCCTGGGCTTATGATTAAGACAAATCAGAGGGGTTTTTTTCCCTATTCAAATGCATGAACAGTTCTTGAATAACAATAACTGCCACTCTGTATAAAATACTATGCTCCATAATTTATATAGAGGGCAACCACAAAATTGTTTTTCCCAACTGTGACACTTTTGAGAGTAAAAGTTAATAATTATGCTGAGACACTGGGTGCAAACTGGGACTGCCCTCAGCAAAGGACGCCATATGACCACTCTGTTTATTATTTTCACTCTTTCCAATAACCCTGTGAGTTTAAGTGTCATGCACATTTTCGATGAAAAAAAAAAAAAAACAGGACTTGAGATAGGGATTTGCTCAAAGCCAGGATGGTAGTAAGCTCCATAAACCCCTCCCCCAGTCCAGCTGATAATTGCATTGTTTGTTTTAATTACTCAAAGGACCAAAGGATAAAGAACACTGTGAGGAACTTAGTGTTTTATAGGTACTTTCATTTTTATTTTTGTTGGCTGATGTCTCTGCCAGTTCTTAGCCTTCTTCACCCTCTCTCCTTCCCTCCCTGCTCTTTGTCTCTCTGTTTCTGTCTCTCTCTGTTTTACACACACACACACACACACACACACACACACACACACACACACGCTGGAGAGCACCATCCCCTCAGCATAGGCCTATTTGAAAGACCTTAAGTGTTCACAAGTCTTTTCCGTCATTATTGCAAACAATACATAGACAGTTCTGTGCCCTATGATCATTTGATTAAATATATACAGACATTCACAAAATAGGATTATAGTAATAAGGCGCATTTCTTCTGTTAGGAGTGTTTTATGTGTATTTTCCCTAGTTTCAAAAGTAAATAAAAAAGCGTGAATGATGTTTACTTTAGAATGGTAGTTTGCTTGCCTTGCTGAGGGTTCTCTGATGTATTGTTTTTCTGTTTAGGAAACAGTAGCAAATTCACTAATTGTCTTTAGCAGTGAGATCAGAGAGAATATTTCTAGGGATAATGGAAATCTATCTATAATTCAGGTATCTCATTTACTTGATAGCTCTGGCCTGCTCCATCATAAAATCATGTACAGGACTGGCAGCACCAAGATAAATTTTGACTTATTTGCCTGCTCTTGAGTGCTGCTTGATGAAGTCCCAACAAGAGTTGAAATAGAAAGGCAAACAGCAGTAGGCAAGAAGAGATGACCTGGATAATTTTACAATCTGAGAACAGCTCAGACATTTGAGAAAGTTGCCAATATTTAGAGGTTTCAACTGATACAACATGCAAAGATTCTCCTATCCCACCCTAAACAGACACCTGTTTCAAAACATTTTAATACCCATGACTCAGTAGTTTACTTTTGGGTACAGTTTAAGGAGTCAAATAGGTTACATATATCCTAATCATCTTATTACTAACTTCCATATTTCTGAGGCTTATGTGATATTAACACTGAACTGGTGTCAGATGTGAGTTTGAGCTAACGAGAAATGACATTTTACTATGTTAGGGGCTGTTCTGTAGACTAATAGACACAGATATAAGCTTTTTATGCAGGTTCTATTACTGGTACTAAACCTTACATTTATTTAGTGCTTTGTAGTTTGCCCAGCACCTTCAAACACATTACCTCATTTGATGAGTGAGATGCACTGATTATTAATTAGCTAGTTTCTTCTTAAATGCTCCTGGTTTAGAATAAGACTTAATTGTTCCTAAGTTCAGTTTGTGTGGCATGAGATACCCACATGGCATCATGTAGGTATATTTTGAGAAGTTTCAGATCAGATTTAAATGAACAAATAATGATCTTCGTCCATGGTATTTAAAATAGAACTTCTAAAAAATGCAACGAAGCTTGGTATTTATCACTTAAGAAATACAGAGGTCTGTCCAAAAACATATGTATTACGATTTTCTGAATTTATTTGTACCCTAGAATTTCTCTTAGTCCTCTTTTTTAAACATTTAAACATTTATAATTTTTCTTAATGTGGTGCCTTCTGGAAACCATCCACCATTTGCACACTACCCCAGTGCAGAAGATTTAGCAAGTAACCACTTCCTGGAAACGTGAATGGCATTTGTGGAACAAGATAATACACAACTTAACCTCATTTTTTTCATACTAATGTCTTTCATTTGATAGATGCCATTCATCATATTCCTTTTAACATTGCTCCATCACAGAACTGCCAGCTATGTGATAAGAGAATGCTTTCTCTTTCTTTGAGCTGAAAAGGTTGCATCTTCTAGGCTTGGAGAAACAATGGGAATGGGCTTTTCCATAAGACCATCTTTACTTACCTTTCAGTGCTGGATTATACTGCAAATCTTACTACCTAAGCATTAATTTTTCTTGGTTATTGCTCCAACATGCAACAGTGTCAGAGAAGCAAGGCAAGCACTATTTAATACCTGTTTACTGAGCATCAACTGAGCACAACACACACTTTGTTTTGGGAGCTTCATAAATGCATCCCACCTGGATCCTTCATCCAGTCCCTCAGAGCTTCCTTTCCTTCCTTGTTAGATTCAGAATTCAGTTACATTAATGCAGAAGTTTCCAGGACTTCAGGGATCCTAGGGAGAGGTATCCAATAATGTTTTAGAGACAGAGTAGGCCCTAGAAAATTTTATTGTGGGAGAATGTGTTTGATAGATTCTGTTGACTTTAACTTTATGGATTTGTGCTTTCACTGCATCAGAGAACCATCAGAAGCACAGGCAATGGTCTGTAGGAACACTTTCAAATATTTCTTCTAGCAGATGGCTGAAGGAGAAGAGGAAATGTAAGCTATTTACCCTGGAACACTTGACCAGATTTCAGAATATGGGGCAGCAAGCATTTCAGACAGGCATTCCTTACATTAGAAAAATGTGAAGAGGAGTTGCCATGTTTATCAGAATTTTGCACATGGGACAAATTTAAAGCCAGTTGTCTTTCATCCTGAGTGGTTCTCTCACTCTTCAAAATACTTGGGTGATTAAACAGAAGGGCTATGTCTGTCTGTCTCTCTCTCTGTCTTTCTTTCTCTCTCTCTCTCTCTCTGTCTCTCCCCCACCTCCCCCACCCCGTGTGTGTGTGAGAGAGAGAAAATATATATTTCCGTAAGTTAAATTTAATGATCAGATATCTCACCTATATTCTTACACTTTTCTATTTTTCACAGAATATACAAGCACAGGCATTTAAATGTTAGTCACCCAAAACTCCAGATGCTAAGCAGTGAAAGTTTATATTCTGCCAGCATATCAGACTCTGTAATGAGTCTGATTTGGTTTAATTCCTTTCTACTGTTTAGTCATTTGATGAGCTGCAGATGGAAATTTAAGCCAAAGCCATAACATTTCAGCTAATACTTTTTATGCTGCTGTAAGAATTTGTTGTCATGTCAATTTAAGGGAGTTGAAATCTTTTTTGAGAAGGCATTCAAATCTGCATTAAGTGCTTTTATCAACTCTAATTTGATATACAACTCTGACTGCTTCTGCTGTTCTTAATCAATTGCAAAGTGCAAAGTAGTTTAGCAGTGGAAGACAGCTTTGAAATTCCAGGATTCAGCTAATGCCACAAGCATAACATTATGGAAATATACAATTAAATTTACATTAAAAATTTTTCCTATGCTTAAGAAACACCAGGCCAACTTCTTTGAGTTTAGCCTTAAATAGGTAAATATGTATTTTGGCAGCCATGAAAAGAATAGGGTATTAGGTTAACTAGGGCAATACTTTGGTAAAATTCCGTTGGAATGTTATGTTTATGCAGGAGAGATTTGGCCAATCAATAAGATGGTTTATTTTGTAAGTCAAATCAATAAAATGTTTGAACTGTATAAATACAAGATTGGGTTTTTCTTCTTTGTTTTTCTGTTATGTTTCTGTGTGTGACCTTGGCTTTCTCATTCTCTCATTTTCTTATACGAAAGGAACAAACCTGACACTTATCTGTCACTGATTAATGTGAAGGGTTTTGAATACTTCCACTGAAAAATGAGGTTTTGGTAAACATCATGATATTCATCAGTTATTTCTCCTGCACCATTAAAGCCAGACTGAAAGAGATTGAGTTGTACATTATTGAACTTGACTGATAACTGGAGGCTGGATCTCAAGCCTAACTTTCTAAGGTTGGTCAGCTTCTTGGACTAGCTTGCTTTTCAGTATTCTGAATAAGAAGAAGTTGTCACACTACACAGCCTATCAGGTTCTTTCTGTTGTTACTTTTTGCAGTTAAGTCACTGTATATCTAACTCAGTAAATCTGAACAGGATTGTCTCCAATATGAAGTGCCAGTATTGTTGGTCTGGAGACAGGCATTTTTTTTTTCTATAAAGTGAGATATGGTGTTTATGGAAATTGCTGGCATTCTGAAGGTTTTTAAATATATGATTATACAGCTAAAGGATACTCTCCTACGTTTCAGTAGATATCATGTTTCAGTTAACCCATGTTGAAATACGAAAGGTCATAAGAATGCAAGAGGCTGTTAGAAAATCTGTCTGAAACATCTTTGGTTCACCTTTACTTAATGCCTACAGCTTAGGTAGAAAGCTCTGTGACAGCATTAAAGAATTTTAAAACGAGAAAGTTGCTGTAGGTGAACAGATTGCCAATGAACATAGCAGACTGTAACCAGTGAGTTTACAACTCAGTGTTTACAAGTAAGAGCACCAATTAAAAGACAAATTGAAGTTTTTCTTTCTAAAAAAGTCTGCTTTTCAACTTTTAGTTTATGAACACTACATGTTTAACAAATCTCCCCTAAAAATGAGGGCTTGCAATTGAATGACAACATGGACTTAGCTATAGTATCACTTATTCTAACACCCCTAAAATTAATCTTTTTCTTTTCCTTTTTTTTTTTTTTTTTTTTTGAGACGGAGTCTAGCTTTGTTGCCCAGGCTGGAGTGCAGTGGTGCAATCTCGGCTCACAGCAACCACTGTGTCCTGGGTTCAAGGAATTCTTCTGCCTTAGCCTCCCAAGTAGCTGGGATTACAGGTGCCCGCACCATGCCCGGCTAATTCTTATATTTTTAGTGGAGGCAGGGTTTCACCATGTTGGCCAGGCTGGTCTTAAACTTCTGACCTCAAGGGATTACAGGCATGAGCCACTGCGCCCCGCCAGTCTTCTACTTTCTGAATGAGAAACTCAGCTTCCTTAGGGAGTTTTGAGGGTCACACACTGAGTGTTTTGTTTCACTTTCCTCATGATTTGGTGGTGGCCCTGAGGCCTGTTGTCAGCTTCTCTTCCAGGTTGAGGGTGCAAGACAACTTGTCGCCCTTCTGTTTTACTTGATTGAATACAGCTGCAAGAGAATAGGAAAATCAGAGATGTTTTTGTGTCTTGCTTGCTGATTTTATGTTTCATTTATAAGAAACCCCCAGTGCTTATCATTATAGGAAAGCTATTCCTAGTTCATGCCAATTGAGAGATCAATTTTTGAAGATGTTTGAAAACCTGGCCCATTTTCATCTGGCAGAGTAAACTACTTTGTTCTCAACTAACAATTTAAAATGCTTGAACTTTAAGAAACATCAAAATTATAAGTGAGAATGAAGATTCTAGCACATTTTAAATATCAAAAAATCCATTTTATCTTAGCTTCTTTTCCTTTATTTTGTTATCTGTTTTGTTAACCATGTCAATCCTTAGCACCACTTTCTAGAGGGGAAGAGGAGTGGACATTTAAATTATATTGTCTCCAGTTAGTCAACCACTTTATGAAAAGAAGGAAGGAAGAAGGGAGGAAGGGAGGGAAGGAGGGAAGGAGGGAAGAAAGGAAAAGAATCGGAGGGAGAAGAGAGAAAAAAATACAAATTGGAAACAATTACTGTAGGATTTTGAAATCAGTGACTTTCATTTCTAAATCCCTTGTTACTAATCAGAATTTTCAGTAACATGCTACTCACAGGTTTAGTGTTATGGTTATTACATAGAACATATTTTTGCCATTTAGTAATTTGAAATGGGTGCCATTTTAGTATACTTTTGCTATAAATGATAGAATAACCTCATAAGGGCTGAAAGAATAAAGACTTTTAATTAGCTTGCCCAACCCACAGCCTGGAGATGGGAGGTTCCAGGTGGGCTTAGAAGCTCAAAGACCTAGGCCATCCAATCTTTGGACTGGTCACACTATATGATCACAGGATGGCCACCTCAGTTCCAAATATCTTTGCTTCACTTAAGTCAGGAAGGAAGGAGGCCCAGGTTAGGGCTTTCTTGTAACAAGATTATTTTGATAAAGGTCCCAGCAAACTTCCTCTTGCTTCTCTCTAATAGAACTAGGTCATATGCCTACCCTTAGACCAGTCACTGGCAAAGTTGAATGGAATAGCCAAGTTGACTTAGATGAATCATGATTCAGGCCCTGGCACTGGGCTGGGTACACCTTTTGTGAGACAAGGGACTTCTACCTGCCACCTGAACAAAACAGAGATTCTTGTACCAAGGAAGAATGATAGGCAACTAATAGTGCCATTAAGTAAAAACTACAACAGTATGTATTAGTCCGTTTTCACACTGCTGATAAAGACAAACCTGAGACTGGGCTATTTACAAAAGAAAGAGGTTTATTGGACTTACATTTCCATGTGGTTGGGGAGGCCTCACAATCATCACGGAAGGTGAAAGGCACGCCTCACATGGCAGCGGCAAGAGAGAGAATGAGAGCCAAGTGAAATGGGTTATCAAACCATCAGATCTTGTGAAATGTATTCACTAACACGAGAACAGTATGGTAGAAATTGCCCCTATGATTCACTTATCTCCCACCAGGTCCCTCCCACAACATATGGGAATTATGGGAGTACAATTCAAGATGAGATTTGGGTGGGGACACAGCCAAACCATATCACAGTAGATGACTATTATTAGAAACTCAACATCTGTTGTTGTATAACATTGCATTAAGGGCAATAATAATAGCTGATCTTTATAAGCACTTATGAAGTGTCAAGAGCCATATGAAGTGCTGTATATGTATCATTTCCTCTGGTCTTCACCATGACACTGTTTTACACATGTGGAAAGATGAAGGAACCATTTGTAAGTGATGGAGCAAGGGTTCCAACCTAGACTCTAGGATAAACACTACACTATGTGGCCTCTCATCGTCATTGGCAAGATAAAGATACTGGCTAACAGCAGGTGAAATTGATGAACCTCTAGTGGGAGTAGAATTATATTGATGTGTACTTCCTAGTAAGTTACCACAGTGATATTTGTCAAAAAATCAGTGGCAAAGTCTTGAAAGTAGCCCCTACCAAAAAATTCTGTATTGCTTTGCCTTTGGTTTCAAAAAGGGAACATTTCCTAATGTTTTCTTTACTATACTCACTCAAAAAGAAATGGAGTCTTTCTATTGCTTTAAAAAAAAAAAGCAAATTATAAGAAAGAATATTTTTAGATCAGTCACTTGAGCCCCTTAAGATTATACCAAGGCCAGGCACAGTGGCTCACACCTGTAATCCTAGCTCTTCAGGAGCCTGAAATGGGAGAAGTGCTTGAGGCCAGGAGTTTGAGACCAGCCTGGTCAACACAGTGAAACCCCATCTCTTTTGTTTTTAAATAAATTTAAATTTTAAAATAAGATAAAAAAAAAAGAAAAAAAAAGGAATATGTAGGTCTATTGAATTATGCTGTTAGGTTAAAATTAACAAGTTCAATATTTATTTGTTTAATGCTATCCAACAATAGTAGATGAAATGCCCTTAATATTTCCCTTAGACACCAAAAGGACAAAATGTTTTTCTGTTTTCAGATATTTCCATTTCATGTGGAAATATCAGTATTTTCCAGTAAGGTTTATATTTTAATCTTATTGTTCAGATTTAGCTATTAATTTGAAAGGGCTTTATCACTGACTCACTTTCCCTATTCACAGCCTCCCTAAGCTAGATATTGCAATGGTTAAATAAGAATAGCTAGCATTCATGAAGGACTGCCATGTTTCAGCCACAGTGTTAAGCACTCTCTCATTTAAACTTCCTTACATCCTATTGAGGCAAATACCATTTTGTAGAATAAAAACCAAATGCTAATAAAGAAATAAGAGACATTCACAATCAGTAAGTGATGGTGCCCAGATTCCAATCTGCTTCTGTCTCTAGAGCCTCTCTTCTTGTTGGCAGCCCAGTTAGAGCCACTCCCGCCCCACTTTTCCTCTGCTCATTTCCCACCAAAACATCTGAAAGAGCCAGATGCTTGCTTGCTTAGCCTTCGGTGCAAGCTTCTGACTGCTCTCCCAGTTGCTAGGGGAACTTCTGGAAAGGATTTTCTTCCTGGAAATGTGAGAAATGCATCTTTTGCCACCCTGATAGACTTGCTGCTTCCAGCCTTTGGACATAGTTTGTGTAGGTGGCTGAAAAACAAAATCAGAATAATCATCTGAGATGATTTTAAGCTGAACTTGAGCCAAGTTCCTGCCCTTAAGAGTGTCAAGTGAAAAAGATCTATATAAATCAATAATTGCAGTAAAATATGACCAGTAATCAATCCCATGAAATGTTCCTTGTGTATATGTGAGTAAGAGTGACTGTTATTTGTACATTATTATACCCGCTGTCCCCTAAGGCCAATTTTCAATATTTTTTCCCCATATTGCTGATATATATCTCCAAAATAGGATATTTTCTTATCAACCTGCTGAAGCTGTGACTTCATCTCTCTCCTCCAGGACCCTTATAGGGCTTAGTTCCTCATCAGTAATGCTGAATTTCGCTATTAGTCAGTCCTACGCAAGAAACTAGACTTTTTTTCAACCCTTCGTTGTTGTTCATCCAAATTGCTGCTAAAACTTGTCTTGTTTTCTTCCTCAAATGACATCTCCCACATCTGGATCTTCGTCACCATCACCTCTGCCAAGGCCTGGTTCCAGGTCTGCATCACCTCCCATCTGGAGTACTCACAATTCCTTCTCACTGGCTATCTGCTGCTACTGCCTTTCCAAGACAGTCTTTCCTAGAAGTCCTTCCCATAGCTTTGAATGCTGATCTTCACCTTTTTACTCTTGTAATTGTGCATCAGCTTCCATAGACAGGGATTGCATGACAAATGCTTTTGATGTCAATGGTTGCAAGCACACTGAATAATTAAAATATCATCATGAACTGGGAGTGATCATCTAAATTAATTTCATTGATGATATATATGCAAACCATTTGTTTTGGTAGATTCAAGAGTTCTGTGGGATACAGAAATGGACTGAATCTTTGACCTGTAGCCTGTAATCTAAATACCAGTGATATCCTTGGAGTATTAGTCACAGTCATTGGCCAGAGATGAGGTAGGAGTATTACTGTGGTACTACAAACACAATGTAAGTTAAAAGGACTAACATCTGCTACTCTATATTTTTATGCCGATGAGATTTAAACAGGCTAGATTTGACAAGGCATAATGTAGAAATTGAGGAAAGCCTTGCTGAAAGTTAAGACCAAAAGCTAAGTGTAATGCTCTGGTTAATATGTTAAATGAGCTCAGGCAGAGGATACAACTACTCATGAAGTATACACACTCCAGTGATGGAAGACCCACTCAACAATTCTCAAGTGTCCCTCGTACACAGAACAACAGCCATCAAACTGGCCCAATGAGCTCATTAAATATCATATTGTTCTGCCAGACAAGGCCCTTGTTTTAGGGAGTGACTAAGAGACTGTCACTTCTTGGGCCAGGAGAATGAAAATGCTCTTCAGGCTCTGGGAAAAGGATAGAGATAAATTGTTGATACTGTTCCTAGGACGTCCCTCCCCATTTCAGTCTATGTCTGAATGGCCTATGTTTTATACTGAAAGATGACAACTCAGCTGATTTATTCAGCTCTGTGTTCTCCTGAAGTTCTTGCTATTGACCCACGCAAGAGACAGAAGGTTAGAATCTGTCTTCTTTGTGGACAGTGCTAAATTAATGCCAAAAGATCTACCCTAGCCTGATGCTGCTGGGGCTGGCAAAGTTATGTGAACTCAGAAGTTGAGACCAAGCCTCCATCTCCTTTACTTTAAGTGGAAAGTTAACACAGTCTGGAAGAGTCAGCCAGGAATATCAGCCCGTTTGTGTTAACTTGCTTTTATTTTTTCTTGCTGAAAACAGAAGTGAATTACACTCTTCACTGAATCCTGCTACAGAGGAAAATGATGCAACACTGGTCACATGACACAAAGATAAAAGGCCCTTTATGCAAACCTAGTTCTTCATTGTGTTTCCATGTAAGGAGAGGTTCAATACCCACACTGCAAAGCAACACCAAATTGTTGTTCTTAATCTTGGATCTTTCTCTACATGGAGAAGCCATGATGTTTTACTTTGTTTTTGTCTCTTTTTAAATTTCTCTGCCTTTTTGACTACGAGATTCATTAATTTTTATGTAATACAAAATATAGAAAGAAATTATATAGGCCCATTTGATTTACTTTTGACTAAACAAGAGTTGTTTTCTGTGTGATTTAGACTGTTACGATCACGTGCTGTGCCTCAGCCATATACTTGCTATGTGACCTTGAGCAAGTTACTCAAATTCTGATTCCTAAAGAAGAGACTCTACCTGATATGTATGAGATATGTATGGGTATATATATATATGTATATATATATATATATATAGCTACATAATCATGTATATCTCTATAAATAAATGTTTATCTATGTATACCTACTCATAGAGCCATAACAATTAAAGGAGTTGACATTTATGAAGGGTTTAGCATATTCACTATTGTACTTGCTCAAATAAATGGTAGCCATTGTTATTAGTAATTTGCCTAATTAATGCTTGTCTAAATCCCTCTGTAAGTTAATGGTTTTGTCATGTTGGCTCATTACCAAGACAGTATGACCAGGAAAGAAAGAGTCTTGGAGCTTTTTTATGAGATCTTCTTCACTTGAAGATCTGAACTTTACCACTCCCTAGAGAGGACATTTTGGTAGCAAAGTACATTTCTGGAACTACAGAAAAGTAAACCATCTAAAGATGTCCAAGATAGAATGTGTTCCTTCTAAATTCAGAGCTATGTATGATGGCTGAAAATATAACAAGGCATTATCCTATGCTACAGTTGCAGCGCAGCGTTTTCTTTTTCCTTTTTGTTTTTCTTTTTTTCTTTTATTTAATTTTTTTTTCTTTTTTTTTTTTTTTTTGAGACAGAGTTTCACTCTTGTTGCCCAGGCTGGAGTGCAACAGCATGATCTCGGCTCACTGCAACCTCCACCTCCTGGGTTCAAGCGATTCTCCTGCCTCAGTCTCCCAAGTAGCTGGGATTATAGGCATGTGCCACCACTCCTGGCTAGTTTCTTGTATTTTTAGTAAAAACAGGATTTTACCATGTTAGCCAGGCTGGTCTTGAACTCCTGACCTCAGTGATCTGCCTGCTTTGGCCTCCCAAAGTGCTGGGATTACAGGTCTGAGCCACCGCACCCGGCCCAGTTACAGCATTTTCTGTGAGCACTTACGTGAATTAAACCTGAAGTGTGAGCTTTTTGGATTTGGACCAAACTCTTATCCTGTGTGTATGAGTTTCACTCTGACTGACCCACTCCACTTCCCCTTCCCCTACCCTTTCTACATACTTCCATTGTAGCAACAGTGGCATTGTGTAACTGCTTTATCTGTCTGGGTCCCTCTGTGGCTAAGAATCAACCATCTTTGCATTTTTCTACCCTCTAGCACGTCTTAGGGCACATTAGCTCTTGTGAATAATCTGTTAGATATTGACTGAGTGAATAAAATCACTTGAGTGGGTGTGGGAGGTCTGTGGCTAAACTTTGCTAGCATGTCTCCCATCAGTGGATGAGCACCCAGCAAGCAGTAACAGTGTTTTGTCTTTTGGGACCTTTCTTTTATTCCAAGCAGGAACTCAGCATCTAATCTTAGCTATAAAGTCTCTTTCCTCTGTAACCCTCACCTGTTGTTTTGTTTGAGTGAGTTCAACAAGCTAAATTGTACCATTGTGTTCACAGAACTCTGGGCAGATATGTCCATGAAATGAAAAGTGTAGAGTGAAGTGATGTTTTATTTGTATAATGATCAGCTAACTTGAGGAAACATTTCAGAGAGAAATTATTTGTTTATTTTTAAATCATTCAGCACCATCAAGGATTGCTCTCTTTAAAAATACTAACTTTTTCCTACATTTACCTAAATGTCATTTATGTTACAAGGATTTAACTTACTTTTAAACCTTCTAGCCACTTTTGCCAAATTGGAAGGAAACTATGCTCAATGAAGTCTACTGAGCTGATTTAATTCTTTACTTACAAGGTCTTTTTCCATGTGGGGAATGCTGCTGTTTTATATTTATTTGGAGACACTGATGGCCTTACTAGAAAAAAAAAATCTGAATATAAAGATTTTATCTTCTTGATTAAGGTGCATGTACTCAAATAGCTGCCCAAATTGGACATGCCTGAATAAGCTTCAGGAAGTGCCTGAGAGTGAATCAACAGTCCCCCCTTTACTTTCTTATCAATTATTAAATGCTTACATGTGTAGGGTACTGTGGTACATAGAGTACACAGTGATTCAGCAGGCCCAGCTCCTGCCTTCTCTGGGCTTCACAATCAAAGACAGCCTACTTTGATGAAAGGGAAGGTGTAAGGAAGTTGCAAGAGAACAGAAATAGGTGCTCTGCCCATGCCAGGCATTGTGCTGGGACCTGGGGACACTGACCTAAATAATCATTTAGAGAAGGAAGTGATTCATCATTTTAAGAGGGAGGGAAGAGGCTGAGGGATAGTTCCATGGAGACTGTGACATTTGAACATGAAGAATGTTACAGAGAAGAGGGGGAAAGGCAGAGGGAAGAACCTGAGCAATTGCAGGGAGTTGGGGAGATGCCTGAGGGAATGACAACTGGATCCCAAGGTCCCTGAAGGAGTGACAGATGGTGTATACAAAGGCAAGTTGGGTCAGATGACAGGGAGCATGGAAGGATCTGCTGGAGGGTCTCGGCTTATTCTGAAAACACTGGGCAACCCCATAGGTTTTTTTGTTTTTGTTTTTGTTTTTGTTTTTGTTTTTGAGACGGAGACTTGCTCTGTCAGCTGGAGTGCAGTGGCACGATCTCAGCTCACTGCAAGCTCCGCCTCCCGGGTTCACGCCATTCTCCTGCCTCAGCCTCCCAGGTAGCTGGGACTACAGGCGCCCACCACCACGCCCAACCCCATAGATTTTTAAGCAGGGAACAGCATGATCACATCCCAGCAAATTCAGGGACTCTGGACTGAGAATGGAGGTAGGGACAATCACTGCGAGAATGACCCAGGAAAGAGACAACAAGGACTCAAAATAAAGTAGTAGCAGAGGATTGAGATAGAAGGGAACAGATTCAAGCCTGTTGTCTGGGGTAGAATTGTCAGAGTTTGGTATCTTCCCTGGGTCCAGCCTGTGTTTCATTTTAATGTATGATAAAAAAAACATGCATGATTATATAGCTCAAGCAAGCTGCTTTAAAAAAAAATAGGCAGAAGCAATTATTTGATGAACAGTGTTTTAAAATTATACTCGGCTAGAAAATATGCTCTTTAAATAGAATATTTGCGTTGAGGGTAAAAAGTGATGGCGGGGTTCTCTCTTGACAATACTCAATTGATTTAATATACCAAATTAACACAGTGGTGTTGTATAGCTGCTATGTAAAGCCCCTATTACATTCATTTTATAGTTATTCCCAGGTTATAGATTGGCGGAGATTTTCTTTGGTTTTGTTTTTCAAGGAAATACACATTTTAGATGGCCACATGACCTTAAACCATTTAAATGTCAAACAAATATCTAATGGATACTGCATAGCTTGTTGGATTACTTTGGGATAGTTTTAGAGTATCAATTCATCTAAGTTGTCTAACCACTTTTTACATATGACAATCTCTTGGAAAAATATAGTGTAATTTTCATAGAAAACAAAGGCATCATGAAAGCTCCCAAAGATAGCACCTCTTAAGAAACAAGTTCAAGATGATCTCTGTCAGTTGCTTTTATTATATTCAGAATTATATATGGCTTGGTCCTGCAGTGACACACAGGCGTTAGCAGTTGTTTCACCTTTCTTTCTATCCTTCAGGGAGAGCAGCGTGCTTTCCTGGGCCATGTATAGTTGCATAATAAACCCTTCTAGGAGAAAATGTCTCCTAATCTTAGGGGAATTTTTGAAAGCGTATTTTGCTCTGTTCTTACGCCACTTCAACTCCATCCCATTAGGCTAGTTGAATCAGATTCTCCAAGTGCCTCCTCCCCACCCTTATGTGAGGAAGTTTTAGCAGTCATGTTAACATTATGGGCTGACAGGGCATGACATTCACTACTTCAGAATGCCACAGAGTGCTCTGGTGACAGTTTTTACAGAATGGCATCACATCAGTCATCACATAAGAAAGTGAGACAGAGGTGCGCCTAACTCTTCATAATGAAACAACAGGTTGTAAACCTTACACCTGTACTACTGTACTGTGTTGTGCACTCTCAGTTCTCTGAATGAATATTGCAAAATAAAGAGACCTAAAATTAAGTTTTAATTATATCCACCACATACAGCATTTTAGGAAGACCCTTACAACATAACGTGTCAACAGACTCTGAAAAGCAACAGTGAGGATTATTCAGGGAAACAAATCCATACCAATATGGTTGAGAACAGAGGTAATAACTTAATGAGAGGTTATACAGCCATAAAACTCCATTCATGTAGATACATACTTAATTATTTCCATTTCTTTCTGATTTGGGAGCTCAAAATTATTTTATCCCAGGATGTAGTTGGGTGTATTTGCTTAAGGGAGGTTTTGTGGTATAAGTGGGATTTTTACAAGGTCTTTGAAAGAGAAGATGGGTTGGCAGGATTGAGGGAAAAGACATGTCAAGCAAAAAGTGTGTAGTTGGGAGAGGAAGAAGCAGAGGAAGGGAGTGGTGAAATGGCTGGCAAGAGCAGATGGAAGGGAATTAAAGAACTACCTACTGGAATGAAAAAGAAGCCCAACAAAAAACCCTACAAACATTTGCCAGTTTAGCTTTCTGCTTAAATATTGAGCTTGTTTTCCCCAGTGCCCGAATTAATCCTGAGTTTTCAGATGGATGCTAACTCTGTGAGACCAGTATACTCTATTTACAAGATGTAAATGATTCTGCTATAGGAGTACTCTATGTCAAAATAGTGGTTTTGCTAATGCAAGTTTGTATCAGGAAATCACAATTTTTCAATTCAATTTTACCGGCTTTTCTTCTCACACGGATGTGGTTTTAAAAAATTAAAGATTTCAACAAATCAACCAGTATTCATTGAGGACCCACTGTGTACAAAACACTGCAGCAGAAGCGATGATAATTTGCAAAGTATGAGGTGCTTTCTACAAAGAAGCAGGCAAGGTGGAAATCCATGTGATATTTAGAAAGAATGAAGATGTCAGTATAGGAGCTAGCACAAGACAATGTGTGATCAATCATAATGTGGATGATATGGTTAGAGCTAGAGGAAGATTAAGATATTTAAAAATTTTTTCCCTAGTCAGTTTTATATTTTTGGTTTTGTAATAGATTTGGGTGCCATATAGAAGTATTTAATATCAGAAATCTCTTTTATGATCTTTTGCTCCTCAACTTCTAGGAGGCAATCTGGTATAGCAGGAAGAGTACAAACTCCAGAGATGGAAAAGCTATCTTCTAGTCCTTCCTGGCATTTATTGAGTGTGCTGTCTTTGACAAATTACTTCAGTGTTCTCTTCTATAGAATGAACATAAAGGTGACCACCTCGCAGTCTCACCTGGTCTGATACTTTTTGAAGTGATCAATAAATGTCATTGAATCAATAAATCAGCATTTGTAATAACTTATTTTTGAATATACATGACTACATGCATTTACTAATTCATAAAGACACAACACTGTAGCTTTTTCTGAATAGTTTTCCATGTTTATCTGCAAAATTATTCCCTGTGTGTCTAAGTTTTATAAAAAGCATTAACTGGTCTAAAGCAGTGTGCCCATCGCAATACCAGGCACACATGTAATTCTAAGTTTCGTAGTAGCGACATTAAAAAGAGCTTAAAAGCATTGAAATTTTCATAATTTATTTTATCTAATTCAATATATCTAAAATGTTATTTGAACATGTAATCAGCATAACTATTAATAAAATATTTTACCTTCTTTTTTTGAGGAATTCAGAATTCAGTGTGTATTTTACACCATCAACATATTTAAATTTGAACACCAAATTTATCCAAAACACTTGATCTGTATTTGGATTTAATAAAATTTACAGTTGAAAAAGTACTTTCATATATGCAGATTTGTCCAAACATACTTAAAACATTTCCAATAACTGAACCAAGTGTCAGTTTTTAAATTTGAATTTAAATTAATTACAATAAAAATAAAAATCAAGTTTCTGTCTGGACACGGTGGCTAATGCCTGTAATCCCAGTGCTTTGGGAGGCCGAGGCAGGCAGATCACCTGAGGTCAGGAGTTCAAGACCAGCCTGGCCAACATGGTGAAACCCTGTCTCTACTAAAAGTACAAAAATTAGCTGGTGTGGTGGTGTGGGCCTGGAGTCCCAGCTACTCGGGAGGCTGAGGCAGGAGAATCACTTGAACCCAGGAGGCGGAGGTTGCGACGAGCTGAGATGGCTCCACTGCACTCCAGCCTGGGTGACAGAACGAGACTCCATCTCAAAAAAAAAAAAAAAAAAAAAAATTAAGTTCCTTAGTAACACTGACCACATTTCAAGGGCTAAGCAGCCATCGGTGGCTAATAGCTACTGTATTAGAACACAAAGGTAGAATTATTTCAAATTGTATTCTCAGGAAGTCACAGACTTAGACAGAAGAGTTATTTTGTAATATAAAATAATGACATTCTAAGACTGGATTTTATTTTGGGAGTTGTCTCTTACCGACTATGCTTAGTAATGACTTCCGACACTCCTCAGCTTATCATTTGGCCTACTAGACTTATGACATATCCTTTGAATGAAGCTCTCTAGGTTACTTGGCCTAAAGAATGTATAGATACTATTAAAATGCTGCAGGACAATTCCTGTTTCTTCATGTATGCACCTGACTTCATCGTCTTTGCAGACAAACTCTCTGGGTCTCAGACTGTGTTAGTTTTCCAAGGTCCCACGGCTTGTTAATGGCAACATCAGCCTATGAACATGGACTTACAGGTCCATAATGCCACAGAGTCCATACTTAGCCTCATTTAAGTGCAGGTGCGTCTCTGATGCACTTTGGACACTTAGAGTCTTCCCTGAAGGAGGATCCTTTCTTGGGCTATATTTTTTAATTCTCAAAAATATCGTCAACTCAAAATACAAAGTGAAATTTGGAAAAACACATGAGGTAGACTAGGTTGTCTCAAAGAATCCTTCTTGGGTAGAACAGGGTTGTGGGGATGAGGATGTTAGGCAAAGAGGCCTTAGTAGTAAAAGGTTGTGTGGCTTTGTGCCTTCTCTGTGCTCCTTCACTGCACAAGGAGAATCGCTTGAACCCGGGATGTGGAGGTTGCAATGAGCCGAGATCACACCACTGCACTCCAGCCTAGGCAACAGAGTGAGACTCTGTCTCAAAAAAAATAAAAATAAAACAATAAAAGATGCTTTGTTAAATGAAAATAGTTGTTTACTTTCATTCTAACCGTGCCTCTAGTGAACAAGTCACTCAGAACTGAACTCCCATTGTCAGGTTAATTTTTTTAAGTTTTTAGATGTTTTGAACAAAAATATGAAAACCCTGCAGAAGTGTTTATCCTTTACTGTTAATAGGGTGTCATCTTGAACACACCCCTTTTTTTTTGTTCTGTACGACTATTCAGGAAGTGTTCACAGGGACTGTGAAGGAATTCTGAGGGGTATACTAACTAAATGGCACCACTTGCTTTGTTGTTATTAATTGTATAAATGCTTTTTAGAATTTATGCATTTATCAAGTGATCATTTTTTACATATTGTCTTTTGATTTTCTGCATTCAATTTGCTAGGAGTTTAAAAACTAGACCAAACAAATAAATAAATAAACCTTGCTTGGGTTGTAAATAAGAGTTAGGCTTGAAGTGAGACCTTGCATTAGTCTATGTATATCAAGTACGTAGATTTCTGACACCTATTTGGGGCAGAGAAATGGAACCCCTGAGGCTGTTTAAAGGTAAGAAACAGGCCGGGCGCGGTGGCTCACATCTGTAATCCCAGCACTTTGGGAGACCAAGATGGGTGGATCATGAGGTCAGGAGATCGAGACCATCCTGGCAAACACGGTGAAACCCCGGCTCTACCAAAAATATGGAAGAAATTAACCGGGTGTGGTGGCGGGTGCCTGTAGTCCCAGCTACTCGGGAGGCTGAGGCAGGAGAATAGCATGAACCCGAGTGGTGGAGCTTGCAGTGAGCTGAGATCGCACCACTGCACTCCAGCCTGGGAGACAGAGCGAGCCTCCATCTCAAAAATAAATAAATAAATAAATAAATAAAATAAATAAATAAATGGTAAGAAACCAAAAAGGACAGCAAAAGCAAACCCCAAGTTCTTTTGGTTAACTTCCTGATTCTTCATTATGTTTTGAATTATAGATACAAGGTTACCAGCTAGAGAGCTCTGTTTTATTATTTATTTCTTTATTTTATTATTTACTTCTTTATTTAGAGACAGGGTCTTGTGTCGCCCAGGCTGGAGTGCAGTGGCATGATCATAGATCACTGAAGCCTCCCTCCTGGGTTTAAGCCATCCTCCCACCTCAGTCTCCTGAGTAGCTGGGCCCACAGGTGCATACTACCATGCCCAGCTAATGTTTGCATTTTTTGTAGAGATAGGGTTTTGCCATGTTGCCCAGGCTGGTCTCAAATTCCTGGGCTCAAGAGTCTCCCACCTCGACCTCCCAAAGTGGTGGGATTACAGGAATGAGCCACCATGCCTGGCCTAAGATGGAAACTATTTTAAACCCTCCTGTGCATTCCTCTGCCTGGGAGGATGGTTTACTGAATACTCTGTTCTCATTTATTATTAAATATTCCCAAGGGCCATCAGCAGCTTCCAAACCTGGGTACACACTGGAATCACTAATGGAACCTTTAAAAAGACAAATTCTAGCCTTGCCAGGGGTTCAAATTCTGTAGGTCTTCATGAGGCCATTGAGTCTGTACATTTTGTAAATCTCTCTCCATCTTTGGGTAAACTTTGGGCTCTTGTCAGACCCCTCTCCAAAAAAATAGTTCAGCTCAAAAAATAGAACCTGTGCAATAATCCTCCAAAACAGTGTAATTAAAAGAGGGGCAACAGAAAGATCAAGTGAGGAATTACACATGTAGAACTGGGGGGTACCTATAAGCTGAGTAATGGAAATCAGGAAAACCTATTGGAAAAAGAACATTTAGTGTACTTCTGATAGATTTAAGTTAGTATACCTTCCAGAATATTTCTCATTAACATGGAATCTTTCTGATTTTTCTTTCCAAGGTTGGGTTTAAGAATACACCTGGTAGCCTGGGTGCAGTGGCTCACGCATGTAATCCCAGCACTTTGGGAGGCCAAGGTGGGTGGATCGGGTGGATCACGAGGTCAGAAGATTGAGACCAGCCTGGCCAATATGGTGAAAACCTGTCTCTACTAAAAATACAAAAATTAGCTGGGTGTGGTGGCAGGCGCCTGTAGTCCCAGCTACTTAGGAGGCTGAGGCAGGAGAATCACTTAAACCCGGGAGGCGGAGGTTGCAGTGAGCTGAGGTCGTGTCACTGCACTCCAGCCTGGCGACGGAGTGAGACTACATCTAAAAAAAAAAAAAAGGAATATACCTGGTAATTTACCAGAGAATGGGTAATCTTTGGAGGTTTAAAGTGAGCCTCTGTATAGGTTCACACAGTCTGTGCCCAATAAGTATCATACACCTGGTTAGTAGAATGCTGCTTCACCAGTAGCTTGTTGTCAGAGGTACCCTGTGCCAAAACAAACCAGTATTTTCCTAGTGGCCCTCCTAATACAAATTTTCAGGTTGCATTTGTTTGCTGGATATGTCTTTAGGTAATGACATGCTTGGCAAATGCTACCTACAACTGTAAGCCTATTTAATAGCCAGTACTTCCCAACACAATGACACATTATCTTTTATGGGTTCCCTGCCCTTATTATGGTTTCCACAGGGAAGAGGCCAGGCTGCAGGTGATGTTTGCTTATGTTGTGCTCCATTTGGTTCCTCCCTTAGCACAGCCTCAGAGGCTCCTTGTCTCTGAAAGTTTTGTTAATACAAGTGAATGAATATATTCTGTACTATGTTATATCACTGAAAAATAGTGAAAATACATAATCCTTTTGGCACTGGCATCTACTGTTAATTGCCATGTTTCTGTGAAAATACTTTAACTCTTACGTTTACTGAATTTCTAGAAAGACTAACATGTATGTAAATAAAATGTAACCATTTTATTACTGAAATATTTCACTGAATTTATCACAAACTGGTTCTAAAACCTCAGTTTAGAGAATGTTGGGTTTATAAGACCAATGATGAAAAAAATAAGAATCATCATCAGCAAGTGTATCCTCTCACTTCAGAGTTTTGAATGAAATAGGTAGGGTTGCAATATGATCATTTTAAATGGTGACTTTTCCTTTAAGTTGGAAAAAAATTCTTGAGTTGATGTGAAAAAGTTATTTCTTGCTTCCCATAGTAAAATAGAGCGGGGAGACTATACAATAAAGTAGGTGGATAGAGTCCAGTAGGTTACATTTATTTTTACTTTTTTTTTAAGACAGACTCTCACTCTGTCACCCAGGCTAGAGTGCAGTGGCAGGATCTCGGCTCACTGCAGCCTTCCACCTCCCAGTTTCAAGTGATTATCCTGCCTCAGCCTCCTCAGTAGCTGGGATTAGAGGCACGTGCCACCACGCCTAGCTAAATTTTGTATTTTTAGTAGAGACAGGGTTTCACCATGTTGGCCAGGCTGGTCTCAAACTCCTGACCTCAGGTGATCCACCCATCTCGGGCTTCCAAAGGGCTGGGATTACAGGCATGAGCCGCCACGCCTGGCCTAGTAGGCTACATTTAATGAGAGTAGTTGTATGATCTAACCTTTACGCTAATAAGTAGCTATTGGCCAGTAGCCTAAGAACAGTCCTCCCAGAAGCAACAAGGTAAACTAAGCAGACTCAGGAACTTCCTTCCTTGCAGATTCTAAGCCCATAAAGGTAGAAGCACTGGGTTCAACTTTCATTTGCACTTAAAAATATTCGCAGTCGGCCGGGCACAGTGGCTCACTCCTGTAATGCCAGCACTTTGGGAGGCCGAGGTGGGCGGATCACGAGGTCAGGAGATCGAGACCATCCTGACTAACACGGTGAAACCCTGTCTCTACTAAAAAATACAAAAAATTAGCCGAGTGTGGTGGTGGGCACCTGTAGTACCAGCTACTCGGGAGGCTGAGGCAGGAGAATGGCGTGAACCCGGGAGGCGAAGCTTGCAGTGAGACAAGATCGCACCACTGTACTCTAGCCTGGGCGACAGAGCGAGACTGCGTCTCAAAAAAAAAAAAAAAAAAAAAATTTGCCGTCTTGCCATCAGGCCACACAGAAGCAGAAAGGAAACTTTTATGAATATTAGATTAACTTTTAAAGAAAAAGGAAGCATCAGCTTTAAAGTCATTCATTCAATTAATATTTGAGGGTTGTTATGAAACTATCAATTAAGTCAACAATCCGTTTATTTTATTTATTAAATTTAGTTTACATTAATATAGTTTAAAATATATGACATTTTTTAGAATCATCAGAGAGCCAACAATCTATAAATATACTTACCCTGATCATGAAGGTTAGCCCTGGAAATAGCAAATCATTTTAATAATTTTGAATACAGTTTTTTTCTAAAAAGTATTTTACCATCTCTGTATCTGTTGCATAAAATGCTATCATAATTTAACCACATCTAAATGAATTCAGATCATCAGTGAATATTAATTATTAGAGATTTTATAATATATGGATACCTTCAGGGCTTTTGAAATGTGAAAGGCATTCTCTTTCTGTACTAAAATATCTGTAGGCTGCTTTACTTTCTAAGTTTTATGTCTGCTTT
This sequence comes from Nomascus leucogenys, assembly GCF_006542625.1. Lineage (NCBI taxonomy): Eukaryota > Metazoa > Chordata > Mammalia > Primates > Hylobatidae > Nomascus > Nomascus leucogenys. The sequence goes on along the minus strand of NC_044389.1, from coordinate 7,219,205 downwards.
GTGTTTTTGTTCTCTGATTTTTCTATTAAAATCAGCCATCAGCTGACAGCTGTCACTTACACTGTCAGTATGCCTGACCTTAGGATCCTTCACCTGTCCATGATTTTTTGCTTTTAATTTAACATACATTTGACAGAGAGACAAGATTATGTCTCATGTAGGAGAACATAGGCTTCAAGTGGGGATGGTCAGGTGAGGTGGAGGGCACCAAAGGTGACTGCACTCTGGAATTCAGCTATGTTTTGGATATGCAGGATATCTGGGTAAAAAAAAAAAATATGTGTACATTATTTGAGGCATCTCTTAAATGTATATAAAGACAAATACTCTAAGGTTGCCATTGTTTAGAAGTCTCAATCATATTAAGGAAAGCACTAGAATAAAAATTAATAAATGTAGTGACACTGGAGTCTGATAAACCTGTATTTGAATGACCCTGAGCAACCTTATTTTTGTTCTTTTTCATTGACTCTAAAATGTAGATGGTAATGCTTACCTTATGAGGTTACTGTGAGGACTTAGTGAAATAATACATGGAAAATGCCTAACTTAGGATCAGAATCAAGGTCAGTCCTCCTTCCCTCAAATGTTAGCTCCCTTTTCTACCTTTTTTTCTCTTCACTTCCCTTAGTATCTATAAAAAGTAGGAAAGAAGAGGATACTTTTTTTTTCATATTCCTACAAGGCTGTTTTAAGTAATGTTCTTTTAGTTGAATGACAGTCACATCATTTGAGAGGTTAGTCTAATAATAGCACTGGAGACTTGAGGATGACAAAGTGCAAATTTTCAATTGGGTCTGGACTCCAATTTATTTATTTATTTTATAGTCAACATGGATTTATTTGAACCTGACCACTTTTGACAAAATTAAAAGGAGAAATTGTAGACTTCTACAATTACATTCACAGATTTGTGCATTACTGTCTCAGAAACTTAGGAAGCAAAAAAAAAAAATTATAGAGAATGTAGTATTACACTAAGGAGATAGTGAAGCAGAATTCCATTTTCTTTTTCTTTCATCTTTTTTTGTCATAGATTTAGGTGTGCACATGCTGTTGTGTTACATGGTGATATTGTGTAGTAATGGTGTGGGCTTCCAGTGTACCCATCCCCCAAATAGTGTACCTTGTACCCAATAGGAGGTATTTCATCCCTTAGACCCCTCCCACCTTTTGGAATCTCCCATGTCTATTGTTCCACTCTGTACTGGATTCCTAGTTATATGTGGAATGAGAAGGACTTTACTCTCTTCTGTCTATACACAGATACCTCCATAGGCACACTACTGTCTTTTAATGGTTTTGACTTCCTTTAGTAAAATGTAAGCCAAATGCCACATATTCACCTCTGTCAACTCTACAAAGGCATTCTAAACCCTGAATGTGTAACATGCAGGAGTAGCATGGGGCATCTTTACTGGTGTTTAGCTCAGCAGAATCACTTTAAGTGTTCATTTTGGTAAACTGGACATTTTCTTTCTTCCTGTGAAATGTTTCAGTTCATCAGTCAATTCTCCTTCCATGCTGTTTTGTAATTACAACCTATATTGCTAAAGAAAACCTTCAATTTACCCTGAGAAAATCAAGAATAGAAAATTACTTGGGTTTCAGTCTCTTCACAGCTGAAATAAATTTTCACTGACCCTCATAGTATTCTGCTCTCAGAAATAATGCCCATAGAAAGATGAATTCGTTACACTTTTGTTTTTAAGTAACTTTGCATTTTCCTTCTCAACCTCATTAACCTAAACCTGTTTTCTTTTGAAGGCAGAACACTTAACATTCTCCAATATTGCCATCTTGGTTTTATAAATTAAGTTTTTAACAAGTCAGTTTAGGCTGTGTCTTTTAAAATCATGTAACTATAGATTTGAATCCAATCACTTTTCTTTGCAAGTTATGTCAACAGATGTTCAGTGTTTCGTTTTCCTTAAGGGTGTATGGTTTCTCGCTGACTCTTGGCTTCAAATACAGATTCTCTGCTGTTGGTTTTGTCTGTAAGCATATAAGCTGTTGAAAGCTGTTTGTATTCATGGCCAAGAGCCCCTAGTTCCCAGAGCAACAGTTTATCACTCACCCTGTATTATCTTTGCTCCTACATTTCTTGAGTCACAGAAACACAACCCCAGCCCGTTAGATCCGGGGGGCAGCATGTGTATTTGCTATGCATGGACTGTTTATGGCAAACTGTGTGGGTCGGGCTCATGTTCCTGGAGTGCTTTGAGCAGCTTTACTAATCTGTCAGCATAGTATGTTCTTGTGGATAAATATAGACATACGGGCACTCTGTGAGTTGTAGGTCACTGTCTTACTGTGCAGCTAAAAATTGTCCCATTGGTATGAACAGTCCGCCCTGGACGGAAGGCCTGTTTTAGTTTGTCTTCTACTGTAGGTCTTTAGCACCTGACTAAAAATACACCTGGGGCCAAAAATATAAGGGCTGAGACACTTATGGTGGCAGTGAGCAACAGGACCATGGAGCCCATCATTATGTGTTTTGGCTTTGGAACATAGTCTGTGTAGCTGTTCCAGACTGTTAGTTTGGGTTTCTTTTCAGGCTCATGGAGATTACAACTGCTTGCTGGAGACGATCCTGTGTGATCAGCTTCATAAAAGGGCTTGGTAGGTATGAAAGGCTGTTAATATGTGTGGAGTGGCTAATTGGTTGTTAAATGCTGAATATGGGAGGACTCTTCTAAAGGTTTCAGCGGATGGGGGTGGAAGTAGCAGTTGCATCTGCATGCAGGGATCTACTTATAATGCCATTGTTCAGAGACAGGAGTAATGCTTGAGGTGTTACATTTGAGATTGTTATATTTTGGAGGCAAGATGTCCTTTTTGTATACGAGCCTGTGGAACAGGCGCCAGGATACAATGGAATTTTTCTGTGCACTTAACTTTCACTAAAAGATTTGGTATGACACTGCAGTAAAATTGCTGCTCTGTAAAAACAGCTAGTATAAATTTGGAAAATAATTAATAGCGCATATTTAATATTATAGTAGAAGTAGGATTTATGCTTGATTTCTTCTAAATGTTAATGTTAATGCCCTTACTTGTTTTAAACATTGCAGTAGGCCTAAAAGCAGTTTTTTTCTTCATTTTTGGCTTAGCCTTGTTCAACATGTAAAAGATAAAATATTTTTCCTTTTTGTTTATAAATTTAAAAACAGGACACTGTATGTTAACCAACATTAAATGGGTCCAGATTGCATGCCACTGCTTTTCCTTTATCAGACAATAGTACAGTTACATTAGTTCTAACATAACATTTTAAGCAATATTGTACAACAGTTCCAAAAAACTAATGAGAGGAAACATCCGTGACACAGAGTTAATTACATGCATTTTGGATATCGGCTCTTTAACTTTATTTAGTGAAGGTAGGAGAAGTTAACTTGTAAGTGGTAAAGGCACAACATATTGCTCTAATCAAGGAGAAAGATTTTGTTTACTAAAGATTTGGGAGATTGAGTTACTTGCTAATTATTCCACTGCACTATCTCTAATGAAATTACTAGAAGTTTACATATGATAGCCTTCTGTTTCTAGGAAAAAAAAAATCCTGTTAGTCATTATTTTACCCCTTACTTTTGTGGTTTATAAAGCGTGCATTAGAGAACTTTTTTTTTTCCTCCCAAGGAATTTTTTTTAGTGTATAACAAGCATACAAGATAAATGATAAAATTTATGGTTTCAGGTATTTGGAAAAGGTTGCATCATTATAGGATTCATATGAAATGCTTAATATTTCTATTGTATGGTATCCCTTGAGGATGTTACTAACCATTAGTGTATTTTGGCTGAACAGACCACTCCCACGGTCTCATGAACATGTTGACTGCTTTTTCACTCATTGCGTTTCTTGCTCATAATAAAGTTTATAGTGAAGTTAACTTTATAGTACAGTTAGTAAAGTTTTAGGTATTAAACTTTACTATAAAGGCATCAGAAACAACTAATCTGCTTCTGTGAATTGGTAGATTTATTACCATCTTAGATTATAAATTTCTGGTGAGCATGTATTAAGTGAATTTTACGTCTTTGTCCATTTCCATAACTATTTAAGAATTTAATAAAACCTAAAATATTTTTAGATGAGCTGGTATCTAAATGAATAAGCCCATATGAACCAAGAATTTAATAAATATTTACACGTTGATAAAGTCAAACACCAACAAGACTGAAAAAGATTTCACTTATTCACTTAACTCATTGAATAAATGTTTATTGAGCTTCTGTTGTAAACACTGTACTAGAAGCCCTTTGCTTGCTGTATATAGATCTTGGAACTGTATATAGTTACCATATATATTTTATTAATGGAAATGTATATCATCACATATATTTTAGAATGCATATATATGCATATGTAAGTATATACATATATATGTGTATACATTTTATAATAGAATGCATACTATAATGTATATTATACTTGTGTATAGGTATATAATTTTACAGTATAATGCATATTATATTAACAAAGACAACTGTAAGATTAGACTGTGCTTCAAGTCACCCTCTGCATCATGTAATCCCCAAGGGGACCCTGGAGGGGCACAACTATAACTTTAATTTGTGATGTTTATTTGTCAAAAGATGGCAGTTGCTGGCACTGTCTTGTGGCAGACCCCCCACCACGTCCAGTTTGCGTAGTCTTCAGTGTCCCTTTCTGTTGGGTCCCTGTGTAATGCACTTGCCAATTCAGCTGCAGAAAACATCACCATGGTGTTCTTCTCTTGCCCTTGGTGTTTGACTTAAATATGATTCTAATAAAATAGCTCAAGAAGCTGGTTTGTCGTTTCTGGCAGAGCTCAGTCTAATGCCCAGATAACAGTGTGGGAAATACTACTAGCTCCTTAGCCTCCAGAGCCTTTTGACCATGACCCACAGTAAGAAACACACTTTGCATTGTGACCCAGAACTCACACACATACATACCTGTAGACACAGACAGAATCTGAAAACAACAGCTTTGTGAAACAATGCTTCCCTCCTCACTGTGCAGGATGCCACCAATCTGCTATTTTTCTCTTCTCCTGTTTTCTCTTCTATTTCATCAAAATCAAGCTGGTCAGCACCCACTAAATTATTTTCATGATCCAGTAATGGGCCAGAACTTGCACTTTAACAAACTCTGCTTTAAAGATTCCAACAGCTAGGCATTCACAACATACCCTTAGTCACGTTCTTAGCAGAAATGACATGCTGTCATCCTTGACATACTATTCTACTCCTGAGCATATTGGTGCTTTATTTGTCAGAGTATTGCTTTGTTGCAGAAAGAGCTCTCCTGGTAGTTCTGATGCGAGTCTTGGGTTGAATGTAAGGTTTCTAAGCTGGAGACAATGCATGACCTTGTACATCTTAACACTTCCTTACTCCTTAAAGCAATAAGTATTTGTTGAGTACTTGATATTAAGCCTAGTACTGTGCTAGAAGGTGATGCTACAGGACGAATAAAGCAAATTCCTTGCCCTTGTTGCAGTTAAGTGTAGTGGGGGAGACAGACAGGAAATGCGTATATAATATGTCATAGTATGTCAAGAGGCAGCCAGAACCCTGGATGACAGTAAAGATGATACAAACTGTTAGCAGAGGAGAGTACCAAGGAGTGGCTGGCCAGAACAGACTCTCATAATCCTTGAAGGAAGTGAGCATGTGAGCCATCATGACATTCCCCCCACCATTCATAAATTCCTACAACCCCTCTGCCCCAGTTCTCTTCCACTTTGAAGGTTTCCCTGACTGTCTCTATCGTCAGTTATTTCTAGTTCTCAGCTTAAGTGTCACTATCCCAAAGTCCTGCCCCAACCCCCACAATCACAGATATGTCCCCCCTGCATCTCTCCTGCAGCAGCCGTTGTAGCACTTCTCACTTTGCAATTACAGTCCTGTGTGTTTTTATTCTATCATGCCTCTCTCCCTGCACACTGTCAGCTGTGTGAAGCTATGAGCCATGCCTATTTTGTTCCCCCAGCAGATAGCCCAATACCCCAAGTACACTGGGCCTTCAGTAAATAGTCAATATGTGAATAAATTAACAAATTAGTGAATGAATACTCTCCTAAATTCTTGTGCTCATCCATTGGCTGTTCAACCTGGCTGTTCAACCTTTGGCTGTTCAACCTAGTGGCATACTGTGACTGAATAGATAAAACTTTAAAAATCTTCCAAGCTGTCTTTTTGAATCTATCTTCATATTCTCCACAGAACTTTGCAGAATGCCTTATACTAAGGTCTTAATGAAAATTCTTTATTTAATTATTTGATTAATTCATCACACTCATAGTCTTTTGAAGCAAAAATAGTTCTGAAAGGGCTGTAATCATGTCATATGATAAAAGATGCTTATGTAAATGACACCTCCATTCATCCTTGCTGTGTGTTATGCATGTAGATACTCAGGCCAACATTCAGTTATGCAGACAGTTCAGTTACTCAAACCTATGTGATCGAACCTGAATTACAGATGGTGTTCAATTTTTTAATATAGTCATTTATTTTTCAAATTGAGGTTCTAAGATGGCATTTCTTTATTATTGCCATTGTAAGATATAGGAAACTTTTTATAAATGAGTCTTATCTTTTAAAAAATATTTATTATAAAGTCTTAAACCCAAAAGGAGAAAAAATTAGGACAATATGTAACATATTGCCATCACTCAAATTCTACAGTTATCAAGATTTAGTCATGTTTGGTTTATTTGTACCTTTATTCTTTCGTTCTAATTTTTAAAAAAAATTTTTTTTGAGACAGAGTTTTACTTCATTGCCCAGGCTGGAGTGCAGTGGCACAATCTCAGCTCACTGAGACCTCCGCCTCCCGGGTTCAAGCAGTTCTCATGCCTCAGCCTCCTGAGTAGCTGGGATTACAGGTGCCCGCCACCACGCCTGCCTGATTTTTTGTATTTTAGTAGAGATGGGGTTTCACCATGTTCCCCAGGCTGGTCTCAAACTCCTGAGCTCAAGCAGTCCTTCTGTCTCGGCCTCTCAAAGTGCTAGGATTACAAGCATGAGCCACTGCGCCCAACCAAAAACATTTTTTTAGAGAGAGTCTCACTCTGTTGCCCAGGCTGGAGTGCCATGGCACAATCATAGCTCACTGTAGTCTTGAATTCCTGGGCTCAAGCAACCCTCCCATCTCAGCCTCCCAGTAGCCAAGACTGCAGATGCATGCTACCATGCTCAGCTAACCTTTAAATTTTTTTTTGGTAGAGATGGGGTCTCACTGTGTTGCCCAGGCTGTTCTCAAACTCTTGGCCTCAAGTGATCGTCCTGTCTAGGCCTCCCAAAGTGCTGGGGTTACAGGTGTAAGATACCATGCCCAGCCCTTGTTTCTCTTTGTTGAAGTATTATGAATCAAATATAGATGTCATTTCATTGAACCCCATATAATCAGTATGCATTCTAGGAAATATAGATATTTTCTCATCTACCCACAATACTATTATCACATCTAACAAAATTGATTGTAATTCTTTGCTATCACCTAATATTCAGTCCATACTCAAGTTTTTTATAATCCTAAAAAGTCTTTTAACAATTGGTTTGCTTAAATCGGGATTCAAACAAGGTCCACATATTACATTTGGTTGTTTTATCTCTTCCCTTGACCTGTAGAAACTGGTACAGTTTTCCTATAGAACGAACCTACTTCTGGATTAGCTATTTTGCTTCCTTATGATGGTAACATTAACTTGTTCTGTATCTGCATTGTCTCTTGTGAAGGCACACTAGCTCTAATGTTTTGAAAGCATGATGAATATGGTCACAGGGCAATGTATGTTTCCCCCTGGTCATAGGTTATATTCCAAAGTCATTTCTGTTCCATTATTATGATACAATAGAACTGTGTCACTCCCAGGTATACTTCCCTAACAGTTTTCAGTGTGTGGGTACAAGAACTCTGACCAATATATTGCCACAGGTTGGGGATTTTGAGAAAGCTTCTAGAGTCAGTGTACTAAAACCACTTCTTCAGCACCTTATCATCATAACAAGTGCAGGTCTGTTTGTGTAAGATGTAGGACCTTTTTTTCTGTTTTAACAGGCACCAAATAGGTTCCTGCCTTCATTAGTCTTCTCATGGTAGGTGCAGTCATCTTTTAGTTTGTGTTGTCCTTCCAAGCAGCCGCTTTTTCTCCCAATTTACACAGCAACATGAGATCAGCATTCTTTCTAGAAACCCACTGGCTCCCAGTGGCCCTCAAAATAAAGTTCACGTTCATTGGTTTGCCATTTAAGACCTTAGTTCTAATGCTAATAAGTATTTTAAAACCTGCATTTTTACAGTACTTAAGAGTTTATTAAGTTTTTCCATATATGCTCTTCTTTATTTCATCTAGCAAATACTGTATTACAGAATTGGTTGGGTTCAGGTCCACAAATATTAAGTGAGCACAGTTATTTACTTAATTGTGCCGTGCACGGTGCTAAGTGCTGGTGATAAAGACGAGATAATCTTGTTTTTGAGGACTCTGCAGTTCCTTGGTGAAGACAAATTTGAACAGATATACTAAGACCAGGGATGTGTGGTAGGAGGGTGACAGGAGAAGGGGGTAAGAAGACACACTTGGCAGATGCCTCTCTGTACCTGCCATGCCATTCCATTTGCCCGAGTTGCCCCTTTCTCTTCCCTACCTATCAGAATCCTACCTATCCTTTAAGACCTGGGTCAAATGCCACCTATTCCACAGTGTCCACCTACTCCGTGGCCCAGAACAGAGACTAGGCCTAATGCAGGGTTAGGTTAGACACAAGTCAGACTTTCAGTACATTTTTTTTCTTAATATTAACAAAAGTCTTGAGTTTACAGGTAGGAATAAAGACAGGCTTCCCCACTGTCTGCCTGCAGTTTAGGGAGTTTCCAGGCTTAAAATTTAATGAAACCAGAGAAGTGAAGATACAACTGGAAAGGTCAGGATTATTTGTCAAGCTTTACTCTGTAGAGAGGATAGATGATAGAATCTCCCTAATTCATATTAATTTAAAGGAAAGCGAGTGTTAATTATTAAGTGTTTGAACTGCAGAGATTTTGAACAAATGATGTTTTCATACATTTTCAGTGCATACTTTTATATTTCATAGAATAGTAGAGGTTGAAAGGACAATCTAACCTAGCCTCTTTAAGAATAACAGGTAAGGCTGGGCGCAGTGGCTCACGCCTGTAATCCCAGCACTTTGGGAGGCAGAGGCAGGCGGATCACGAGGTCAGGAGATCGAGACCATCCTGGCTAACACAGTGAAACCCCGTCTCTACTAAAAATGCAAAAAAATTAGCCGGGCGTGGTGGCGGGCACCTGTAGTCCCAGCTACTCGGGAGGCTGAGGCAGGAGAATGGCGTGAACCCCGGGAGGCCGAGCTTGCAGTGAGCCGAGATTGTGCCACTGCACTCCAGCCTGGGCAACAAAGTGAGACTCCATCTCAAAAAAAAAAAAAAAAAAAAGGAATAACAGGTAACAGGTAAGGACACTGAAGCCCAGTTGGTCCAAGTTCCTTCCCCAAGGTCACTGAGAGCAACATTAGAACTTAGACCTTGGACTCTGAGTTCAGTGTTCTTTCCACTATATTTTACCTACAAAATGTTAACTTTGTTGGAGTTAATGAAGCATATCAGTTTTTCTATAGGCAGATAAGATTAGAAACAATTTTATTAACTGATTAAATTGCCCTCCTTTTCCTTCCTATTTATTTCCATCAGTGGTGTCAGTGTGTGGTCCCAGGGCAGCAGCACCAGCATCACCTGGGGACTGGTTAGAAATGCAGACTCTCCAGTCTCACCCCAGACTCTGACACTGAATTGGGTAAGAGGTGTCCAGCCTTCCAGGTGACTGTGATGTGGTAAAGACTGAGCACCAGTAATTCAAATTGTAAGTCAGCAGATGTTTTTTTGAAGTTAAGATTTAAAAATTCAAGGTCTTGTCCAAATAATCTACACATTTTGAATTTGTAGAGTTCACATTAATGATATTTTGAGGCATAAAATGAGCAAGCAGAAGAAGAAATTAGAAAAGAGAAGAAAATGAAAAAAGGGAGGAGAGCCAGCAAAGGACACGTGAATGAGAGCAGTTGGTCACTTCTCTTAGGGAGAAAAAGGAAGTTGAAATTCAGGATTATCCTGCCTCTAGCAGGTTATTCGATCTCCTTTTGGTGAGAAGGGACCTTGAAATGTCAATGTAACCTCATCTTCCTTTGCGCACGGATCTTGGCAGACATTCTTTCAGGCTCGGATGACAGTACCTACTTTGAAAATCAGGGGAACATCCATGTAATCGCATCTTGGCAGATGACAGACATTTATAAAGGAAATCACTGAAGTGTTACTGTCATTTCTTTCAGATAAAATACTGGAAGGCAGAGGAAGACAGAAAAGAAAACATGGCAGACTCTTGATGCTAACTTTCTCTTTATTGAACTGTTTCACTCTCTCCAAGGTATTCAGTCTGGGGAGACCAGAGACAAAAATGGTTTTGAGAGAACATAGATTGAAGTAAGCAGAGAACTGTGCCTTCAAGTAGACTTGCTCCTTGTTAGCATAACAGGCAGTTAAAATTTATATAATCAACGTATCTAGGAAAGAATAGTCTCTAGGTCTTTCTAAGGTATGTGTGTCATTAATCAGATCTAATATTTTTATGGATCCTCCATGTTCAATTCTTTTTTTTTTTTTTGAGACGGAGTCTCGCTCTGTTTCCCAGGCTGGAGCGCAGTGGCATGATCTTGGCTCTTGAATTAATTTTTGTATAAGGTGTAAGGAAGGGATCCAGTTTCAGCTATCTACATATGGCTAGCCAGTTTTCCCAGCACCATTTATTAAATAGGGAATCCTTTCCCCATTTCTTGTTTTTGTCAGTTTTGTCAAAGATCAGATGGTTGTAGATGTGTGGTGTTATTTCTGAGGCCTCTGTTCTGTTCCATTGGTCTATATATCTGTTTTGGTACCAGTACCATGCTGTTTTGGTTACTGTAGCCTTGTAGTATAGTTTGAAGTTAGGTAACATGATGCCTCCAGCCTTGTTCTTTTTGCTTAGGATTGTCTCGGCTATGTGGGCTCTTTTTTGGTTCCATATGAACTTTAAAGTAGGTTTTTTCCAATTCTGTGAAGAAAGTCAATGGTAGCTTGATGGGGATGGCATTGAATCTATAAATTACCTTGGGCAGTATGGCCATTTTCACGATATTGATTCTTCTTATCCATGTGCATTGAATGTTCTTCCATTTGTTTGTGTCCTCTTTTATTTCGTTGAGCAGTGATTTGTAGTTCTCCTTGAAGAGGTCCTTCACATCCCTTGTAAGTTGAATTCCTAGGTATTTTATTCTCTTTGTAGCAATTGTGACTGGGAGTTCACTCATGATTTGGCTCTCTGTCTGTTATTGGTATATAGGAATGCTTGTAATTTTTGCACACTGATTTTGTATCCTGAGACTTTGCTGCTTAAGGAGATTTTGGGCTGAGACGATGGGGTCTAAATATACAAGCATGATTCTACGTATATGCGGTATCTAAAATGGGTAGATTCTTGGAACCCAAACATAGAATGGTGGTTGCCTGGGGCAGGGGGACAGGGAAATTGGGAGTTGCTAATCAATGGATATAAAGTTTTAGTTAAGCAAAATGAATAAGCTCTAGTGATCTGCTATACAATTGTATGTATAGCCTAACAATAATATATTATACGCTTAAAAATTTGGTAAGAGAGTAGATCTTCTGCTAACAAAATAAAATAAAAATTATTTTTTAAAAACACAAAAATATATTTAAAAAATAAAAGACAGGGCGATATGGGAAGCTCACAAGATAACATCATCACATTCATGGGTCAGATCCTGAGTTGACCACTCTGTAACCTTGGAGAAGTCCCTTAACCTCTCTGAATCTGCATGGTCTTATCTGTAAAAGGGAGATTAGCCTTCTAGGATTATTTTAAGAATTAAAGATACTAATTCGTCTGGAGGTATCATGTAGATTCTGAAACTTGAAGGAACACAGCGTGAGAACTGTAGGAGAATTAAAGTGTAAGTAAAAGGAGGAATGTATGTAATCCACAGAAATGGGAGGAATATTTCACATTATCAGAATTTTATGGAAATTAATCAGAAATTAACTAAGCCTGCCTTTGGATATACTTTCCTCCAATGCAAAAATTGTTTTTCGGTATTTTTTTACATGATATTCTTTTATTGGCCCCCTTTAAAATAAGTAATTATTTAAGAATCATCTATTGCTTTGTTAAGCAATCTTTTTGTGTTGCTGAAACCATTTTTCTTGTCCCAACATTTTTGGTTTCTTAATGTCCTTCAGAAGAAAATAATTCTTTCTGTCGTGTTTGGTTGTTTTCTTTTTCTTTTTATCCTAATTTACTTTACATGACTTCCAGGGTTTCTGGCCATTTGAGTATTTGCAGTACCTTTTTACATGCCATTTCTTAAGTTCCCTCATACTTGCTTTAATGGACAATTTGTTATTGCTCTATACACAGAGTGACATGTTCGCAAAGAAGCTGCGTCACCCTTCATTTATGTTTTATGAAATGTTCCTGTACTGCCAGTAAACAAATTAAGTCTTAGGAGAAAAGGCATTTGAGAGGGAAAGTGTAATTCTAAAGGAAGATCCCAGCTCTTGGTTACTAACAGAGTTTGCCTTCAGAACCTGAAAAATGAATGAAGTATTGAGAACTGGCAGAAAAAATAATTTATGTACAACCATGAACAAAGAAATCTCATAATTTACTCCTTTGTTGAACGATAAGATTACATTGATCTCTATAAAGTTAAGTTGTTTAATCAGATCACCTTTCTAGGAAGAGTACTACTTTGAATATTTGGTTACCACATATAATCCCAGGAACACTTAAAAGAAAAAGGAAGCCATTTTTTATTTCAAATACTCTGGGTGAAATTCCAGTAATGGGAGCATCAGTAAAAGCAATGAGTGTTTTGAAAAATTAACTCTGGGCTTGTCTGTCTTTGCAAGTTGGTGAAAAAGCAGGCCAAACATCTCTGTTTCCTGAGGAATGGAGTACTTCGTGCAGGAAGATGGGAAAGCAGTGTGCTCATTGGGCATTTTAGTTCATGCCCTTCACAGCCTGGTTAAAATTCTCATCTCCACCGGAACTGGCACACAGATATGGGGCAGGCCAAATGCATGGATCAGGAAAACAGATCCTGCCCAAGCCATGTGTACCTGGATTTTCTTAGACACCAAGAATACACACAGCGTTCATTCCTTCCTGCAGCAGCCCCAGACTGTAGCACCTGAATGCCTGTAGGCAGATAGGGAAGAGCAGGTCCTTCTAGCCACTCACTCTGTTTAATTTTTCCTTGTTCTTTTAGAATTTATTGTAGTCTGACAGTGTGGTATTTGTGTGTATGTGGGCGGGTGTGTGTATGTGTGTGTGTATATACACATGAAATGCTGATTATGTTACCCCACCTCAGTACAACATAAGCTCCATTAGAATAGGAACTATCACTTTGTTCACCAGTATCTTCCCAGTGCCTGGAACAGTGCCTGAAGCCTAGTCACTCATTAAATAAGTATTGGTTGAAATGAATGAGTAAGTCAATGAACAATAGCTTCTAATGAAAGATGGTATTACTTCTCTGAAAATCTGATTGAGAAAACCAGTTGCTTTCCTGTAACATCTATGCCACCATTAGCCTCTGGGGCTCTTATATGAGGACACTCATTTCATTTCAGTTTTATAATAAAAATATAGCTGAACTATGAGCTGTGGAGGTGTTTATATTGGTGCTACAGTTAGGAGGGTAGTCTGTCCTGGAAATGTGGGAAATTGTACTGAAGATTTAAACCAGCTAAGAGCAGCCAGCCTAAAAATTAAGCTAAAAGTCAGTGAAGTTGGGGGAAAAATAGTCATGTTCAAAAAGATCATAATGTGCAGTCCGAAATAGATTTAATAAACGGAAAGTGAATGGGCCCCAAAAGTATAAAATAAACTTCTCATAATTTAAGGAATGGGCCCTGCTTAATATAAAAGATAGAGACCCAGTGAACACAAGAAAACGCTTCCTGAAGTTATCCAACAAAATCAATTAGGAACAGAATTTGGAATAAAAATAATAAAAGAACATTAAGAAAACCCATTTAAGACAAAAGAAGGCAATGGAGAAAAATTAGAACGTGTTAAAACCAAGATTAAAATGTAAATGAGAAAATATAAAGAGAAGACAAACTTCAAACGGATTCAATAATTAGAAACCTAATTAATATGTAAAAGTAATGCTCTTCTTCTCCACTCCACACCAGCCCCCACCACAGGAGCACTGGTTTGAATGACTTTTTAGAGAAATTGAGCTGTTATATGAAGATGGAAAGGATGAAGGAAAGGAGAATAAAGGCAGATGGAGTTGGAGCTAAAAAATTCATCACATGGATGCCACTGAGCCATACACTTAAAAAAGACTAAGATGGTAAATTTTGTCTACTTTACCACAATTAAAAATAAATAAAAACAGATTTTAAAAAATTCATTATATGCAAAAAATTTTAATGGGGGATTTTAACACAACAGATTAAGCAACAGAAACAATTGTTTCTTCAACAAGTATTTGGATGGGGAAGATGTGATAAAGATTCTGTCAGGATCCTTTCATTGGGAGAGATCCCTATTTCCAGAGACCTGGCAGGAAGAGAAGGCTGACCCTCGGGGCAGCTGGATGGCACTGGCAGGCAGGGCCCAGACCAAGCCAGGTAGAGGAGACCATACTGACCTGGACCCTGAAAGGTAGGAGGATTTGCTTGCAGGACTGGGTAAAAAGCAAGGAAAGCACCCCAGGTAGAGAGAAGTTGATTCAGTCATTGCATTTGCAAACCTGGAAAATGGGGCCTCAGTGTGGCTAGTACTGAATCCATGTTTTATTTTGTTTTTTCAATCAAAAATAAGTTTCAGTTAAAAATCAGACCTATGAAGGAATAGATTTAATTCTTGAGAGCTAAATTCTTAGAGGCAGTGAATTTTTCCCTTTTATACACCAAAAGTTTTTTTAGTTTTATCTTTTTGAAATGGAAACCTTTGGAAATTTATATTAGTCTTTTTCCCACCTTTTTTACCTTTCTGTGAGACTTAAGGTCATCATAATGAACGTAAACTGTGACAGCAGTCGAAGCCCTCAAGCCTGTGAGACTGTCATATTCAGCCAACTGCATTTTTAAGTTCTGGCGGCTTTCTAAATTATGCAATTTTGTTTCTTCTTTTGCTACTAGCATTTCTACCCATAGAAATTACACCCCTCCCTTATAATTTTCTGTTTCCAGACTACTGTGAATTTAGAAACTAGACAAATGATCTTACTTATGTATAGATTAAGGGCAAGCAAATGCTGTGAGAGGGTCTGATGATTTTCTTTCTAATGATAATGCTCTAATATTTACATTAGTGTGGACTTTGTGACTCAAGTTTGACTACCAGGGAACATGAGTTTCCTGGTCTGCACTATATTGTCACCAAATAACTCAAGTATTGAAAGGTGCCGTGTCCTAATGTTTACTTTTGAAATTATCCTGAGGCTAGGATTTGCCATGAATTAATTAGGGTAGGATGAGAGGGGTTACTGAAACTTGGAAGTGGACCTAGTTCAAGTACACTTACCCCATTAACTTTCATGCCGTCCAGCTGCCTAGGCTGATCTGTGTTTGAAACTCAGAATGATGAGTGACACCCCCACTTGAATCATTTTCTGCTCTGGTACAGGGCTCTGCTGGGCTAGGATAGTTCCAGCTCAATAAGGCTGTTCATATAGTTTTATCTTTTTGAATATCACCTTTGTATTTACAAAGATGTCTGGCTTTGAAGTACAGGTGAATAATATTTTTTATGATAGCAGTGAATTGGCTCTTTAGCTGTTTAAATGGAGGATTTGTCTGAGAGGTTTTCTGGTATCTAAATTTCAGCTCTCTAGTTCAAAATGCAGCCTTGCAGGAGGACTGTCAGAGGTCACTCTCATGAAAATGTTTTCACTGTAGTTAAGACTTTTAGGCCCCAGAGTCATGCAATTATGGATCTTGTCTTGCAATAACTGTATATATTACATCAACCCAATTATTGCTGTCATCTAGAAATGGATCAAATCCTGTGGAAACCCAAAGATAATTAAAAAGTCATACTCCAAATAGACATTTTAGGTTTATATCCCAGTCTCTTGTTCTGTGGCATGATGCCTTTGATACCTGAGGAAGATGTCTTGAGACTGTGTCCTTCTCTAAGCTGGTGTTGGGGAGGTGTCCTACTTCCACAAGGTGCCTGCACTGGGGGAGTAGGAGGTGAAGCAGAGGAGTAGCCAGGACCTCATTTTCGTCACTTGATTTTCAATATGCCCCTTTGGAATAAATAATGCCTTTTAGTGCACTGCTTGCAGTACCATTTAATTAATGACTCTTCTATCACAACTACTGCATCCTTTCTTAAAAGACTCTGACATATTGCATCTCCTCATGTAGTTCCTATCCCGGGAATCCCTTTAAGACCTGCGGAAATAAAGTCAGGGGACATTTTCAGTTAGTTATTTAAGGAGATTTATTGAGTATTATCTGGGCAAAGAACTTTGTATGACATCTGGGAGTCTACAGTCTTATTAGGGAACTTTTAGGAGATATAGCTAGAAGAGTATATGGTTTAATTACAGGGCCGACCCTAGACAAAAACCTTGTCTCCAATCAATAATTACTTTACTTGGCAGCAGTCTATTGAGCCTTTCATAGGTAATGTAGGATATACATGACAAAGCAAAACACCAAACAGTTTGGGTTAAATGTTCAACTCTTGTAAAGCAAACTAATCAGTGAGGACTGGCCTAGTGGAGGTAGGTGTTATGGAGATGAGACTAGAAGTGGCTCTGAAAGAAGAGGAGGAAGAGATGGGCAGAAAAGAATGGAAAGGAGCTACAGAAAAGAAAGAAGGAAGAATAAGTGAAGCCAGTGTGCTCACAGGCCAATGAGGACATCAGCAGGACTTGGGTGAGGGTGTGGAGGCAAACTACTAAAGGCCCTCAAAACCAGGCCAGGGTGCTGAGGCTGGGTGATGGTAATCGAGAGCTATTGAAAGTTTTGAGCAGAAAAGTGTTATGATTAAAGCCATGCAAAAGAAAGATTAGTTTGATATGGAAAACAGATGAAATAATGTCCGCAAAGAAGTTATTAAAATAATCTAGCCATAGGTCTCCAAGGGCCTGGATAGGATGTGGCCAGGGGGAATGGAGAGGAAACGAGATAATATGCAAGACATTTTATTATATTTTTGTAACTTGTGAGGCCATATTCTTATAGTTTAGTGGTAGCTGAGATCTGGAAAGACCGTTCAGATGTAAGGGGCTCCTCAACTGTAAATGAATTACAGAGGAAGGGTAGGAAATGTGAGGGAGAGTCATCTATGTAACAATGGGGACATGTTTGTAATTTAATAAAATAAACAAAACGTTATATTGCTTTCTCAGAACTTGGCTTGAGACAGAAAGAAGGCAAGAGAAGCCTTACATTTATTTGTAGTTATGAAAAGAGTATCCAACTTTCATGGAGAAAGAACTTTGTTCTGCCTTTAATATTAAAGACACCACCATTCTCTTGATATCCAGTCCAGTGTCCAAACTGGAAACCCACTTTTTACTTGACCCTTTCCCTTAATCTCCATATCCAGTTACCCAAAACTAAATACTTATGTTTAAATATATACTTCCTGTTCTCAGCATTCCCAATGCCTCTATCCTAAGCCCACTTGCTCTTATGTTTCTTTCACTGGATATTAATAACTGACCATCTTACAAGGGCTTGTGTGGGAGGGGTGGTAGAATTTAACATATCAAAGTACTGTAAAAAGTAGAGACTCGAATCTGCATTTATGAATTTAAAAAAAGTTTAGCAACTATCTAATTAAAACAGTGTCTGACTCTGTTGCATTCTGAACAGAGGCCACTCATCAGGAGCTTTAATAGCTGCCTCTGTTGAAGATATAGTACTAGTGGGGAATCAACATATTTTATAAAGGAAGCGCAGAGGTGTCCCAGCTTGAGCCAAAGGGTGGTGAAAGTGAAAAGTTAAACCCAAACCTTGGACGGCAAACTGAGCACTGCCTGAGCCTCGTATCTTTCAAGAGGTGCATCCGTTTCTGGAGCAAGAGCCAGCTTGGCTTCTGAAAATTGATTCTTGGAGACTTCTGGAAGGAATGACCCCAGAGTCTTTTCCACTATTAGAATGAAGCACAGAAGACAGAGAGCTCTTGACCATGAGGAAAACCTGGACAAGAAATCACTTTTTTTCCCATATATGTTTTCTACCCATTTTCTAAATGGGACTGCTGTTTCCCTAGAACCAAAAAAATAAGCCAAAAACATCTTAAGTATGGTAAGATTGATCAGCTATATTATGAGCTTCCAATATAATTTACCTAAAGCAATGTAGTGACTAGAATTTTGAGATGATCAAATATGGTATAACAGAAACATAGTGTAATGAAAATAATAAAATTCTGACACCATTTCCAAAGAATAAGGCCAGGTTATGATATTAAGTGTGACTTTCTTGATATGATTCATATCCTGATATTTATGGTTTAACACAGTCCATCTGAATATTTATGACATTATTTTCAGCCAGTAAGAATGCCCATTCTGTTTTTCAGCTTCTCCCGTTGGCAACGGTTACATCAAGCCTCCGGTTCCACCTGCTTCTGGCACGCACAGGGAGAAAGGGCCGCCAACCATGTTACCCATCAATGTGGACCCAGACAGCAAACCAGGAGAATATGTCCTCAAAAGTTTATTTGTCAACTTCACCACTCAGGCCGAACGCAAGATTCGTATCATTATGGCAGAGCCCCTGGTGAGTACGTGCCGTGGAACCTGCCTCTTTGAAAATTCATCTGTATGCTGAATATACTAGATTTAAACACTATAACAAAAGGTGGATTGCTTTTCCTCTAGTTTGTAAAGGTTCTTTAATATCATAGGTAATGTTTTAAAGATAATAGTTAGGTTCCCTGATCTAAGAGAAACAATTTGAGTGTTGAGGATTTTAAAACAATCTTCAGCAAATACTATTCAGTAGCATGCTTCACTGCTGCATTTGGGACTAATAAGCATAATTTAACAAGAAGAAGTATCAAAGAAGTATCAATCACAGAAAAATTGTGTTCAGAGTCTCTATGATATATATATATCACATATATATATGGCAAAATCTTTTGTCCAGTTTTTAAAGTAGATGACAAGAAAAATCATTTTGTTCAGGTAGCTGTGTGGACTTCGAGTTTGAGAAGTTAAGGCCTTGGTACCATATCGTCAGAGAAAGTGTTTTGATGAGTCGTTCAGAAACACCACTTCCATTTCTAAAACTTGGAAGACAATAAATTCTTGACTTACTTACCTTTAGTTCCCTCATTAGACACATGATGCCCTTGGATGTGTCTGTCTTTGGTTGCAGTTGCTTCTGCTAGAAAATAAGGCAGGCATGAGTCTGCCTTACATTAATTGCTCTAATAGGACTCTAAAGAGCACTGAATCTCTCCAAAGGACAGTCAGGAAGGAAGGAAGCGCAATTGGTAGATTCAGATTACTTGTTTTCTAACCTTGGCAAGGCCACACACAATAAAAGAAAAGGAAAGGAATTGAGAATGACGCAGCTGTTTCTATGAAGTGTGACTTTGTACCTCCTGTGAGGTTACTGGGGCAATAAGAAGATAATCAGAGGTTTGCTTTGCAGAATTATAACTTAAAATAATTAAATACAATATTCTTGAGCCTGCAATACACATCTCTGAAAATACGTAACAGATGATGCACATCATCTGTTAAAAGTGACCTTTACAAGAATTACAACATGAGGTTCGGGAATCAGAATTCAAGAATGTTTGTTAAGTGTGTTTACCTGAAAGTTACAAACTTTGAACATTAAAATTTTTATTATATTAGTGGATGTTATACTTATCCATTCTGTTCATAAAGTTCTCTTCATTTATTGAATTTCCATAATTAAGGGAAATGTTTCTTGCTTTTACAGATTAAATCATCTAAATTCATCCTTACTACAGGACCTTTATTTCCATTCACTCATGTTTTTATGTTTCTGCTCCTCTTACTACTAATCATAGCTGGTATCTGTGGTGTACTTACTATGTGCTAGGTATTGCACACAACTTATTACCTCCTTTAATCTTCACAATGACCTTAGGTAGATAGCATTTATTTCCTGCTTACAGGTGGGGAAAGTTGGCACAGAGAAGGTTAAGTAAATACTTAAGGTCACACAGTGTTGATTTAAACTCAAACTAGGTGGCTTCAGAACCCACATCTGAACCCCTCTATACTTTATTGTCAATCTCTGCATGGTCCTCTTCATGTAGAGGCACTGTTGCAGATACTGTTGCTAACTTTTTAAACCAACACAGGACTCTCCTGTAACTTGAGTCAGCCACCTCAAGTATCCAAAGTCCCATTGCCTAGAACAGGGCTGACCCTTGGAGCCTCCGACCTCTTGAGAGATACTGAGGCAGCCCAGACTCCTCCCCTGGTGGAGGGAGGGAAGCTACCTCCATTTCAGAGGACGTGGGTCGGTTTAAAGAGAGAGTGGTGAGGCGCAATAAAGATTGATTTCACCCTGTAGCCCTAGAAAAGTGCAAAAATGACAGGTCTAGTCTCTTTGAAATTGTGTATCCTAATGCATTTCCCGAGGAGCTGTGAAGTTGTACAAAAGTTCAAAGAGATGCTTACACAGCTAGGTCCTGACACCTTTTGAACCATCCATGTTTCCAAAATAATAGTTGACTGTTTTTTAAGAATTTATGAAGTAAAATAGTTTGGATTTAACATTTTCCCTCTTAACTCAGGTTGGAATTTGTTTGTGTGGAGTTTGTTTTTTCTTCTTGGAATAAGGATTAGATCTGAAAAACATACATGTGCCATAGCATTATTTTAATAGAAGTAGACATTTTTGTTCCTCTCTATGAAACAACTAAAATGTCCCCAAACAAGAAAAAACTTTAAAGTGTAAGTTCTTGTCATAAGGAAATCTTCCTTATGTGCTTAGAATGAGGGATTCTGCTGGGTGTTGACGGCCAAGAAGACACACTTGATGTTTTTAGCTGAAGAGATGAATCTAATCAGTTTTTAGTATTATTGTTTTTTATAAAAAGAGACTTTTTTGCTCTATCACCCAGACTACAGTGCAATGGCACAATTTTGGCTCACCACAACCTCGGCTTCCCGGGTTCAATTAATTATTGTGCCTCAGCTTCCTTAGTAGCTAGAACTATAAGCGTGCACCACCACACCCAGCTAATTTTTATATTTTTAGTAGAGACGGAGTTTCACCATGTCGGCCAGCCTGATCTGGAACTCATGACCTCAGGTGACCCTCCCGCCTCGGCCTCCCAAAGTTCTGGGATTACAGGCATGAGCCACTGGCCTTTTTATTCCCCTTTGATTTATTCCCCTTTGATTTTTTGGCAGAAATGTAAGCTTCTGTGCCATATTCTTTTCTTGTCTGCTGAAAAATGCTTAGTAATTTTCTGCCCTTATTTTTGCCTACTTGTAGGCCAGTAAATGTGAATGGATTCAGAGGCTTGTCACCTGATTCTAGAAATGTGAATGTGCATTTGGCATTTTGTCCTGTAGCTGCAACAAGAGGTGTTATTTTTGATGTATGTAGAGTACATTTAAGGTGAATTCTATTAAATGTCCTCTACTATTTCTCTTGTTGAGTTAGCATCTTTTACAAAGACATTGAATGCTTTAAAACCCTGAATTTATGTGGGTTTGTATCAAATCACAAAATTGTATTCTATTATTCTTAACTAAATATAACTTGTATGGGGATGGCAAAGGTAATTTTCAAAAACTTGAAAGTATAGATTTACTATTTGGGGGACTACTCAGGAATCTGTATTTTTCAGTTTTATTTTTAAAAGACTAACTCGGAATTTCACACCCATTAGCTTGTGTGGAGCAGATTATGTACAAGTTTAAATTAAAATGTAAGGTTTTATTTATGACTTTGCAATATCCAGATAGCCAACTTTAAAAAAAAAAAACAGGAAATAAAAATGTTCCACAAAACAAATTTTAGATTTGTTTCTTTGTAAATATCTTTCTCTTGTTGTGCAGAATGGCTCTTTGTACCCAAAAGATGCTCAGGTCGTATTCATGAATATTTATGGATAAGTCAATAATTTTATTCTATTTTTATTGCTTCATGGGGACATTTAATAGCATTTGTTCTTGTCCAGTCTTATCATTATTTCACCTTTCCCAAGCAAAGTGTTCTAAACAAGCTAATGGGGTCATCTGTGTCTCTTTTATATTTTTATTTCAAAAGATAAAAACTGCAGAAAATAAATAATGGATACAATTCCTTCTTGCATCCTCCTCCTTCCCTCTGAACTCAGTTTTCTTCTTTCCAAAGTGAATCTTTTTCAGTTTTTTAAGTAAGAATCAGTGAGTGGTAAATTAGTCTTGTTCATCTGAATGTCTTTATTTCTCCCTCATTTATCAGTGATGGTTCAGCTGGGAATAGAATTCTAAGTTGAAATTCATTCTCCCTCTGACATTTGAATCTTTATTTCACTGTGTTGCTTTATCATTGCTGTTGAAAAGTCTGTAGTGAATTTGTTATTTCTTTGTAGATTCTTTACTTTTTTCCCTGTTTACTTTTATAGTTTTTTTCTTTGTCTTGGTATTCTGAAGTTTCACTACACTGTGTTTGGATGTGCATTTATTTTTATTTTCTTGTTTGAGACTCTTGTGCTTCTTAAATTGAGGATTTATATCTTTTCATCAATTCTGGAAAATTCTTAACTATTAATTGTATGAATGTCATCATTTTTCCATTTTCCCTCTTCTCTTTTTCTGGTACTTCTATTTGGTGTAAATTGGACTTTCTTATGCTACATTGCATATCTTTTTACCCATCTTTTATTATTCTACCTCTTTGTCTCTTCTGCATTCTGAGTAATTTTTTCAGATCTGTCTTCCAATTCATTAATGTTCTCTTAGGCTATATAATCTGTTTTACCTATCTATTGAGAATTTTAATTTTGATGACTATATTTTTTATTCCTGGAAGTGCTATTTAGTTCTCTTTGAAAGTCTACTTAGGCTTATTCTCATTGTATTTTGTTTCTTTTTTAAGACTACAACTTTGCTTTTATGTCTTCAATCACCTTGAATGTGTCTTTAGATTATTGTTCTGTTATATCACTACTTGTTGTGTCTGCTAATTCTTCTGTTTGTTGTGCCTCCTAATTCTTGCCCATTATGGATTTCTTTTTATGTACTTTGAAATTTTTCCTTGTGAATTCTTTCATTGAGCCTCTTTTTCTGTGAGTTTTCCTTGCATCCACGGTTGTGGGAGTGTTTCTCCAGCACGGTTTTGCTTTTGCCCCTTCTGTTGCCTAGAGTTATTGCTGTCCGGGGCCAAATATCCGGTTACTTTCTGCACCTGGAACGTGACACAACTGTATATCCCAAACTTGTAAGACTTTGGCCTGTGGTTTCAAATTCTTGGATGTGAATTTTTTTTCTTGTTATTTTACATAGAACTCAAGCAGAGACCACTGGAAACATCTTTTCATCTTCTTTTAACGGTGCATAGATTTTTCCCTAGTCCATTGTTTAGGACCAGACTTTATGTAAGTCATCTTATTTTCCATGTCCCACCTCTCAGGGCCCACGTCACTGTTTCCTATCCCCCAGTGGACAATAAAAAAAGTCTCTAGGATAACAGTCCTCTCCCTGGATAGCCACTATGCTACCTCACTCCCTCCTGTTTTTCCTTTCCCTTTGCCTTTCTTGTGAACTCATTTCTATACCTTTTTAAAAAAAAAAATGTTATATTTCATTCAATATTTCCAAGCACTTACTCCATGTGAGCTTTTGGGTTATCTGAGCCCATCGTCCTGCCTGTGTCCTCTGCAGAATTCTCAGTTTGCTTCCCATGCAGATAGAGCCAGGGTTGGCCTTTGCTCCGTGAAGCTCATGGTGAGGTGGGGTGTCCTCAAGGTGAATAAAAGGAAGAATAAGGGGCCTGTCACCAATTTTTCCTCCTCTGATCTCATCTGTGAAAATTCTCTAAACACAACCCTGTCCATTACATTTCTTGCACAAAACTTTCATTTCATTCTTTTTCACTCCTTGAAATGGCCCAAACTGATCTTACTCCCACCACATACCTTTATGAACCCAGGTTTCTTGTCTGCCACCATGCATTTATGCATGCTGACCCCTCTTCCTGGAATGCCACTCAGCTCCTCATCCTGCCTACCCTTTAAGGCCCAATCCAAAATCTCATCATCTGAAAAGCTTGGCTTGATTTCTTCCCTGCTATCTCCACACAATCATGCTTATGATAAAACACACTTATACGTATCTGCAATTCTCTACTTTATCTGAGCTACTGTATCATTCTGTCTTGCAAACTATTCTGTCCTTATTGAATTAGAGTAATTAGTATAGACTAAACTAGTAAATACCAGAGTGTATTACAAGTTTTAAGGGTAAACATTTTATGATACTTTCAGTTGTGCATGTGCATACCAGACCATAGTGTATTTTTTATGATGGTAGGGTAGGGGCAGAGATTTTCTCTTAAGTTGAAGAAGCAATATGTTAGCCTGTAAGTTCCTTGGAGGCAATATCTGTGTGGGATGCATCTTGACACACACACACATGCAAACACACACACACACACACATATCCTATGTCCCCATGTTTAGGACAGTGTTTGCGTATCAGAGACAGTAAATGTTTTTTGAATGAATGAATGAAACATTAATATAGTAGCTTGAAAAGAATGTCTTTATTGGAACCTGTGTGTTTCCAAAGGTCATCTTACCAACTCTAAACTAATAAACTAATAATAATGGATTTTGTTCTGTTCTTTGCACTCGACAGATGAATGCCCTACAATGTGCTGAGTACAAGAGGCATTGATTCTTAGCCTCCTGCTTTCAGGCATCTAAGGATACCTCTTTATTCATTGATATGGTCACCTTCTCCTCACCCCGACTCCAGCAATAGGTGACTCTTAGTGATCAGACACAGTATCAGAATATATGCTCTCATTCTCTATGAGTCTGTCTATATAGCATCTATTACTGTAGTCACAGGCAATTACCTTCTCAGTAAGCTCTTTCCAAAAACAAGACTCTCCAGTTTTTCTGAATTCAAGTGCTACTATCAATTTTGACTTTGTAGATCGAATGGACAAAAGAGATAAAGTTAAAGACAAAACAGCTGTTCATTCTGACTGATCCGGATTTGACTCCTGCTTCCACCTCTTTAGTGTTGTGTGACCTTGGACCAGCCAGTCAACCTCCTTTTTTTCTCGTTTGCAAAATGGGAGTAATAGTACCCAGCTCACAGGGTGGTTGAGAGGATTAGAGGGAGTGTGTGGAGCCCCTGATATACTCCTGAGCATGTAGGAGATGCTCGTTTGTCCTCATCACCACCCTCCTCATTATCCTCATTGGAGGGCTGAGATGAATTTCTGGTATATTTCCTCAGAAGTCAGCCTGGTGCTTCCTCTCTTTGTGTTCACTCAAACATAATGGAGGCTTGAGCAGGGGACTTGACTGTCTGCTGTTGCCATTTATCAATACTGTCAGGTGGCTGTCCTGAGCTCTGCCAAGGCATTGACAGAGGCAGAACCACAGCTCCTTTCGGCAGACCTGGTCTTGGCCCTCCAGGTGCTCATGCTTTGGGAGATGACAGAGGCAAACAAAGCACTTGAGAGAAGACAACACTCCCAACGATCTCACTGTATTTCCAGCAAAATACTTGAGGCCTACACAGGTGTGAATTGTGAAGACCTAGGCAGTAAAACCAGGGATTTGAGGTAAGTCCACCTCTGAGGGTTTTTAAAGGCTTTCAAAGAGGAAATTTCATTGATTCTTGAGAGTAGGGGTCTCAGAAAAAAATAAGAACCACATAATGCCAGGCAGCCCAAAATATGAAAGGCTGGATTATTCAGCTAAGTAAACCAAGTTTAGAAAATTTCAAGAATTTTCAATCACACTTCTTAGGCTTTTGTCCACGCCCCTCCCTATAACTTGACCAATACACAAGAAAATTGTTTTTTTATTATAGCCCTGCCACTAACCTGTGCTTCTGGCAAAGTCACTTACGTGTGATCTATCATTGTTTTCTCATCTATGAAAGGATAGCAGCCAGGCCGTTTTCACTCTAGTGTATAAAACAAATGAAATAAAAGCAGCATTCACTCTCAAACCCCTGGGTTTAAACTCTTAAATTCCCTGGGTTTAAATCCCTGGGTTTAAACTCACTTATTAGCGAGTCTACCCAGGTTTAATCTCCCATTGTCCCTTCCAGGAGCTGCAGTGGAAGCTAAATTGGGGATTGGGCCAGGAATTCCATCTGGATCTAGTCTATCAGCATAAAATATCAACGGGAAGAAGAAAAAGAAATTCTAACTCGCCTGACAAAGAGTTACTCAGAAAGTAATTTACTGTGTTTTGATTTTGAAACCTGGAAAAATGAAAAGTTTTTTTTTTTTTAAGTCTGCTTGACTTAAAAAAAAATCTAACTTTCATCTTGTCCTTCAGCAGAGACTAAGAATGAGAGAGCTGTGCTTATCTTCGTCCAACACCCTGGAATTCAAAAACACTTTTTATGATGAAAGATGAGTGAAAATGGGGATTTTCATTATTGAGATTGCTTGAGCCTTAGTAGCCTTGTTCACAAAATAGTTAACGGACAAGATGCAGGCAGGATATTTTAGACATTGCCCCTGTGCTGAGTTAGGAGCACAGGTGTGGGCTGACAAACAGTGATAATTCATAAAGGTGCTAACTGTGTCATGCTGGAATGGAGGCTTAAAAATAATAGAACATGACCTAGCTGGTTTGCTAACATGAAAGAAGTAAACTCAAAGTAACACAAACTATTTTCTTGGGGTACACAGTCTGAAGAATCCAGGATGCCAAACTCTATTGCATCACACATCATGAATCTGTAATGAAATATGTCATGCTGAAGAACAAACCTGTAGGAACATCAGTCATGGCCAGCTGGCACAAACACTGAAAGGCCAAGCAATTAGCTAATAACAGCATTACTGCATGCTAATGTTGTTCCAGGTTCAGGCAGTAACGTTGTTGACATACCTTTGTTCCTTGGCCCAGAGTCTGAGGCTTCCAACTCCTCCTGTGTGCTGATGTGACAAAGCTGGCATCAGGACAACTCTCCTGTTACCCCTAAAGTTAAGTAGGACGCTGTGCTGTAATAAGGACACTGGTGGCCCACCACCGACAGACGGTATATGATGAGTGGTTCTAGTCATTTTGATGAATGGGACTGTGGGTCTAAGTAAGCAACTCCTTTGGCAAGTGACATACATAGTTGTCCCAGCTTCCTCTTGTGATTTTAGACGATATCTGATGAGAAGTAAGAGACTGAAATTAGGATACACCCTGTTTTTAGGTGTAAAAGAGGTTTGTTCATCTCTGGGCCATCTGGAGATTGAACATTCATCCATAGTCTTGTATTTCACTCATTCACATGACTGATGTGTGTGCAGACTTCTAGATATCAGAAAATATCAGATCCTTTCATCCGGAACCCTTTTTAGTATTTTAGTAGTTTGTGAATTGGGAAATTCTGCTGTGCTAAAGGACAGAATGACTGCCTCTAATTAAGTTTGGATCTTTATAAGGCAGATCTTCATAAAACTGATTGTAATTAATCATCTTCATAGGCTTATCACCATTTACTAACCTCAGCCATATGATATTTCATAATATTTTATCATGCCCGTTTGCAATTTGGTGGTTTTTCTGCACTGCTCTACATGCCAATCTTCCTATACTAAGCAAAGGTTACATGTCTGTTGACTAAGGATGTGTAAATAGCAGAAATGCCAGCCTTAATGTATTTCTGCACTGTGGATTCCAGTCAGCTTCCCAGAAGGATAATCAGCTAGTCTTGTTGGTCAAACTCCTCTTTAAATAGAGGCTGCTGTTGCTTCAACAGACCAAATAAGGGAAATATAGTGTAAAAGTAATTTCATTTAGCTCCCTGTTGACTGTAGTGATAGAATCAAAGTAATGCTGTCCTGAAAAGAGACTAAAACATTGCTGGTCAGATAGGGAATATTTATATCACACTTGACAACATACTGGCTAGTTTTCAATTTATAAATAAATAACTTTTAAAATAGCTGTTTCTTAGCAAAACAGCTTAGCCTGGAACGTCCCTTAAATAATCTATTAAGGATATTCACCAAAAACTTGAAAATTCACCCTAACCCAGAAACATAGCATTGTTAGTAGTTAAAAAGATTTTATTTAACGGCTGAATGAGGTGATCTTTCAGATGAGCTCATAAGTTTGTTTTCTTTATTATGAGTATGCTTGGAGACATGTAGATGAAACACATTTCTTCTGTGGCTCCTAAATGGAACTTTATCAGCTGTGAAATGAGATTTAATGCACCACCATAGTAAAAGTTTGATTGAACCTTATAGCAAATAAATGATGTGAAAAGTATCACAAGGTAATAAAAAATATCAGAGGGCTTTTTACTTAAATTTAATAGTATGCAATTCAATTCATTCGTGGATAAGGCCATAATTTTTATTTTTATTTTTATTTCTGGTGACTTTATGAAGAGATTATCGAAGTTTCCTTTTTTTGAGAATACAAAACCAGACGAAGGTAATTCCTCATTATTTTCAGTCTAGTTTTTCTGATGATGTGTTCTTTGTACTATTTACAAAGACATCCTTTTTAATACAAACAAAAGATCATCTGGAAGTATATGTTTTAAAGTGACAGAAAATGCCAATAAAAATACATTCAATAATAATGGCATAATACCAAGTAACAATGGCTCATTCCTTAAGGTCACTGTGATGTACTATTGCTATGTTTTCACACAACATTTTGCATTTCGACATTCCTGAAAATCATCAGTACAGTTTTCAGCAATAGCAAGTTTTACTATAGCATTGTAGCAATTTTAACCAGCACGAATTTTGATTTCTATAGGTCATGCTAACAATAAGACTTGTTTTATTAGGTATTTTTACTGTTGCTTACATACGTATCTAGTATATTCTGACTTTTAAAATTTCTTAAAACACAATGTTCTATTTGATAATATTTCCTGATGCTTTTGGGAATTTCTACTCAGTTCCTAAGTTGTAATCACTTAGGTTGAAGGCAGGGGTTTGGAATGTTCCTGTAGGCTTTCCCAAGGTGATTCAGCCATGAAGAATACAAACATTCAAGGAAAAAGACTATGCAGGCCACAGAGAAGGAATGTCTGGTGGGCACAGTGGCTCACACCTGTAATCCCAGCACCTTGGGAGGCTGAGGTGGGAAAATTGTTTGAGTCCAGGAGTTTGAGACCAGCCTGTGCAACATGGTGAGACCCCCCCATCTCTATCTACAAAAAATAAAAACAAAAAAATTAGCCAGGCGTAGTGGCACATGCCTGTGCTTCCAGAGGCTGAGGTGGGAGGATCATTTGAATGAGGCTGCAGTGAGCCATATTAACACCACTGCTCTCCACTCCAGCCTAAGTGACAGAGTGAGACCTTGTCTCCAAAAAAAGAAAAAAAGAAGAAGGAATGTCTAAGACGTAGGAGGAGAACAGATGGGAGGTGGGGGGGTGATTCAAGTGGAAAGAAGGGAGTGAACATTGCTGCTAAAAGATCCAGCATGAAAAATGGCCACCAGATTTGCCATTTGGAAAATTGCTGGGGTCCCTAGGGAGACTAATTTTAGTGGTGAAAGAAAGGCCAGATTGCAACTAGTTGAAGACATTTTGAATAGGAGAGGAAAGAAAGACAGGAAATGTAGACCACCCATTGGAGAACTGAATATGAGAAGAGGGTTAGAAAGGAAACCACAGCCAGAGGTGGATGTGTGGTCAAGGAAGGCACTACGATGAAAAGGTTTAATGTTGATAGCTGAGAGAAAGACCGAAGAGAAGGGAAGGGTGGAAGACAGGGGTCACTGAGGAGCTGGCTGATGGAGCGATGTCCTGAAGGAGACAGGAAAAGATCCATCCACACACACTGTAGTAGACACTGAAAGTCTACTGAGTGAACGTGACATGCACAGGTAGAGGGGTATATTGGGACAAATAAAATTGAAAAGACCAACAAAATAGAAAGTTACCCAGAAACAAACAAATGAAGGTTGTATCTTACATTTCTTAGCAGCTGCTGTAGTTCTTTTTTTTCTTTTTTAAAGAATGCCTATGAGAGCTGCTCTTTTGTTCAATTAAAATGAAGATTAACTTTGTAACTGAATTTAATTGAAGTTTCTCCTCCACTGTTCAAATAATGGATTTGTACTTAGGATTGTTAAATGTGGCAGAGAAATAGGCTCCACTGAAATGAGCAAAACTACTGCAAATAGGACAGATTATCTCAAGAGATTTTGCTTAAAAAAAAGTGCCAACATATTCTTCCAGATTTACATCTGCCTTCAGTTTTCATAGCATAGGGTACTGGGCAGCATCTTACCTGATAGTAGCTTGGATTTATTTGAGCTGTGTCTTCTGTATCATTCTCTTTTGTTCCTTTTTCCCCAATATTTTAGGTGAAAGGCAACATTTATTATTTCGCTTAAGAAAATTCATTTTAATAACTAAATGGAATAAAAGAGGAGAAGTTTTGTCAGTTTCCACAAGTACCCTTCTTCCACAGACCTCCAAGGGTTTTAACAATTTCTCACTAGTTATTAGAAACCTACTCAGGATGTCATAGGGTGATGTCCATTTTTACAAACTGAGGCAGGTTATCAAGGGGGCTAAGTCTTCCACCAGAAGTCCAGTGATCCATGCGGGCAGTCAGTTGACATGACCAGAGTACATCTTCAAGATGAATCACACCACTGGGGCGCCGATTACCCCTCATGATGTGGAAGTCATTTGGGGAGTAATGGTCAGTATTCAGAACTGTGAGTCCTCAGGCTCACTCTTTAGATGTTTTTCCAAACTTGAGTCAAATTTGGCACAAATGAGATCTGATGCGAAAAAGATGTCAGACATGAAAACATTTGGGACCCCATTATTCTTTGGTTCATACTGAAGTAGAGTGCCTGCTGCTGGGTGCAGATAGTTCTGAACAAAATGCTTTGGTGCATTTCCACAGTTGGGTCCACAGCTCTCTACTGTGAAGGGTACCGCCACATGGGGTGAGGAAGCTCACCACTAGGCATCTTCCCATGTTCTGGTGAAGAAGAGAGATCCTAATGGTGGTAGTTCCATTCTGAAATTCTTTATTAACCACTAAGACCAGACATTTACATTTTTAAATTTCACTGCTGATGATATCAAAACCCTCAGCTGATTGTGTGTATCCTCATTTTTTCGAAAAGATAACTGAAGCTTAGAGAAGTTAAGAAAGGGCCATAAGTTGTGAGGACTTGGATTCAAACTCGGGTCTCTCAGATTTCAAAGCCCACACCCTTAACTGCTACATCCACTGTTGTAATAATTAAAAGACTTTAAAATAGCATCTTAAGCAAGGTTAGTGATATATTTAACTAATTGAATAATCTCATATTAACTCCAATAGCATTGCTGGGTTAAACACATTCATTGAAATCTCTCTAAATGCCCAGATGTCACCACAACGCAGTATATCCATGTAACAAAACTGCATTTCTACCCCTTAAATGTATACACATTTTTAAAAAAGAAATATCTCTGAGGGCAGTAATACTTTGGATCTTTCTAGATTAGTGAAATCTTAACTATGTGGAGCACCCTTGAAATTTTGGAAGGCCTCTAAAAAGTTAGAAGTAGAAAGTTATTTGTATTAAATGAGCCCCTTGTATACCTCAAATAAAACACCTCTTGATATATCAGACTCCCTCTAGACTTCTAAGTGACTGTGGCCTGTCCGTCTGGCCATCTTTCTTTCCTCCTAAAGATCACAGAGATGTATGATATGAAAAGATTGTGAAGTGAAAATGTAATTAGTGTACACCGAAATTGTTTGAAAATTAAGGTAGAGGGCGATGGCTTTCCTCTGCCCTTGTTAGTTAGATGTGGACACAAGGAGTGTTTAAAGTCTGTATTTTTTTAAGCTGGGAGCGGGGAAGATTGGAACTCCTCAGGGTGTGAGAAGTACAAACAGCTGTATTCCTATGCAAATACTGAAACTCCTGCAGAATTCTTCAGCACAGGAGAAAATTCCGCTTGTGTGGGTTGGGACAGCAGCAGTCTGTGATTGAGAGGGAGAAAACTCAAGGAGAAGCTCAGAGTGCAGACTGAGGACTGCATCTCACTTCTCACACAGCAGGCGAGGCATCTCTGAGATTCGGCCACCCAAATCCAGTCTGAAAATGGGGAGAAGTGGACAGTGGTCCCTTTTATAGCTCCACCAGGAAAAGATAAAAAAAATTGGAGAATTGCTATTAGAATAAGTTTTGAGAGTATCTTATGTCATCTTTAAAAATGAGACATTGTAATATTTTAACAGTGATGATAAGTGATGCATCACAACCTCCTGTTTTTAGTTTTTGTTTGTTTTTTTTTCTAAAGAATGTAAAACATAAACATATGCAAACAGAATAGCACAATGAACCTAATGGTCATCTTCAACAGTTATCGACTCATAGCCGATTTGTTACACACTCCCTGAACCTTCCCCTGATATTACTTGAAGCGAATACTAGTAACAAAATCATCTCATCTCTAAGCATTTCCATATGTATCTCTAAAAAAATTCTTCTCTAAACAAAACTGCAATACTATTACTACATCTAAAAAACTAACAGCAATCCCTTAACATCATCAAATCTCCCATGTGTTCAAACTGCCAATTGTATCATGAATGTCATATTTTCTTTTAACAAAATATTTGAGTCAGGATCCAAATAAGGTTCACACATTGCAGTAGACTTTTAAAGAAATCAACAGACTCCCCCTCCATTTCTCTTTTTTTTACCCTCTCAAAACTTATTTATTGAGGAAACGTCTTTCTTTCCCGCTCTTTCCTTCAGTCTGGATGTGGCTGATTACATCTTTTGGTGTAATGTAATATATTCCTCTAACCCCTGTATTTCCTAAAAATTGGAAATTAGATAGAAAGGCCTGGTTAGATTCAGGTTTGAGCTTCTTGTTTGTTACTGCTTTCTTCCATCAGAAGGGACGTAATGTCTGGGTTTCACTTTTTTTGTGCTGTGAGCAGCCACTGATGTTCAGCGCCAAGTCTCAGTATTTTGGGTTTTCCCAGGACCCCAGGTTCTCGTTTGTTCACTGTCACTCAGTGAGCTGGGGCATCTGGTCAGACCTAAAAGGTCTTCAGTTTTAGCCAGCTAAGAACTTTCAGGGACCCATCACCCCAAAGTTATGCTTTTTCAGAGTGATTTTGTGAAAATAAACATATTCAATTCATAAAACTTCAGTACATAAATAAAATTAAACTAAAATATAGAACAAAGACAAATTTTTAAAGTATATGAAGTCTTTCTATTCTTACTTGAAGTATACTGTTCTTACTTGATGAATGGCATCATTATTTTGAGCTTCCTTTGCCATAATCTGTTTCTACTTGTTGGTTAAATACCTATTGTGTATTCTGTGCTAATTTTGCTTTACTACTTATTTAATGCTCTTTAAAAACCAGGATATCTGAATGTGTAAATCTTGAATTTCATGCAACTGGTGTCCTGCAGTAGAACTGCAAGCAGAAGCATACCTCTACAGTTCTCTTTTCTTCTCTTTATTTTTTATTTTTATTTTTTGTGGGTACATAGTAGGTGTATATATTTATGGGGTACATGAGATGTTTTGATACAGGCATGCAATGCATAGTAATCACATAATGGAGAAAGGGTGTCCATCCCCTGAAGCATTTATCCTTTGTGTTACAAACAGTTCATTTATGCTCTTTTAGTTATTTTAAAGTGCACAATTAAATTATTATTGGCTATCATCACCCTGTTGTGTTATCAAATACTAGGTCTTATTCATTCTTTCTAACTTTTTTTTTACCCATTAACCATCTCTACCTCCCCACTAATCCCCCACTATCCTTCCCAGCCTCTAATGAACATCCTTCTACTCTATGTCTATGAGTTCAATTGTTTTAATCTTTAGATCCCACAATAAGTGAGAACATGCAATGTTTGTCTTTCTGTGCTTGGCTTACTTCACTTAATGACCTCCACTTCCATCCATGTTGTTGCAAATGACAGGATCTCATTTCTTTTTTACAGCTGAATAGTACTCCATCGTGTACATGTGCCACATTTTCTTTATCCATTCATCTGTTGATGGACACTTAGGTTGCTTCTAAATCTTGACTATTGTGCACAGAGCTGCAACAAATGTGGGAGTGCAGATATCTTTTCCAAATACTGATTTCCTCTCAGTATTTGGAAAAGATTGCTGGATCATATGGTAGCGCTATTTCTAGTTTTTTGGGAAACCTCCAAACTGTTCTCCATAGTGGTTGTACTAATTTACATTCCCATCAACCAGTGTATAAAGGTTCTCTTTTCTCCATATCCTTGCCAGCATTTGTTGTTGCCTGTCTTTTGGATATAAGCCATTTTAACTGGGGTGTGATGGTTTCTCACGGTAGTTTTGACTTGCATTTCTCTGATGATCAGTGATGTTGAGCACCTTTCATATTCATGTTTGCCATTTGTATTCTTTTAAGAAATGTCTAGTCAAGTCTTTTGCCGATTTTTTGATCGGATTATTAGATTTTTTTCCCATAGGGTTGTTCGAACTCCGTGTATATTTTGGTTCTTAATCCCTTGTCAGATGCATAGTTCGCAAATATTTTCTCCTGTTCTGTGGATTGTCTCTTCACTTGTTGATTGTTTCCTTTGCTGTGTGGAAGCTTTTTTTTTTTGAGACGGAGTCTCACTCTGTCACCCAGGCTGGAGTGCAGTGTCGCAATCTCAGCTCACTGCAACCTCCGCCTCCCGGGTTCAAGCAATTCTCTGCCTCAGCCTCCCAAGTAGCTGGGATTACAGGCATGCGCCCCCAGCCCGGCTAATGTTTGTATTTTTAGTAGAGACGGTATTTCACCATGTTGTTCAGGCTGGTCTCGAACTCCTGACCTCATGATCTGCCCACCTCAGCCTCCCAAAGTGCTGGGATTACAGGCGTGAGCCACCCCACCTGGCCACTGTGTGGAAGCTTTTTAACTTGATGTGAGCCCATTTGTTAATTTTTGCTTTGGTTGCCTGTGCTTGTGGGGTACTACTCAAGAAAATTTGCCCAGACCAGTGTCCTGGAGATTTTTCCCCAATGTTTTCTTGTAGTGATTTCATATTTTGAGGTCTTAGATTTACAGGTCTCTTTTCCGAAGCAGGCCTGAGACTTACTGATCTTTCCCTTGTATTCAGATGGCTCTCTTCTGAGCTGGAGCAAGTTTGCCTCTATCCTTTCCTCTCTTTTTATTTCTCTATCCTTCCTCCCCTCTTTTCTTTCTTCCCCCATCCTTCCTTTCTTCCCTTTATTTTATTCCCTCTTTCCTTCCTTCCATCTTTCTTCCTTCCTTTTTTCCTCTCTTCCCTCCTTCCTGTCTTCATTTCTTCACTCATCCTTTCTTCCCTCTTTCTTATACTCTTTCCCTTTCTCCCTTTCATCTTTTGTTCTCTTTATTTTTTAGCCACTGTGGTATTCTCTTCCCTAGTTGTACTCTTAAGCCTCATTTCACTGATACCATCTATGTTGATGCGAAGATAATCTTGGTAATGTTAAAATGTGAACCCGATTGTCTGTGCCCAAAGCTATCTTTCCAAATGCATACAGATATAGTCAACCATTTAACACACCCTGATAACTTCCAACTGTGTGCTAGGGGTACAGAGGAGACAGACAAGTTATGACATGATGGGAATGCTGACAAGAATAGGTACAAATAAAGTACTGTGTGACAACTAACAGGTGACCCTGCTAGGGGAAACTGGGGAGGGGCTTCATCTGGGAAGTGACATTTAAGCTGAGTCTTCAAAGAATATGATTAAGACAGTATATTTGTGTCCAGGCGCAGTGGCTCATGCCTGTAATCCTAGCAGTTTGGGAGGCCGAGGTGTGCGGATCACGTGAGGTCAGGGGTTTGAGACCAGCCAGGCCGACATGGCAAAACCCCGGCTCTACTAAAAATAGAAAAATTAGCCGGGCATGGTG
The DNA here is from genome assembly GCF_006542625.1 of Nomascus leucogenys. Taxonomy (NCBI): domain Eukaryota; kingdom Metazoa; phylum Chordata; class Mammalia; order Primates; family Hylobatidae; genus Nomascus; species Nomascus leucogenys. Next base: position 7,183,073 of record NC_044389.1, on the reverse strand, counting down.
GCATGCACCTGTAATCCCACCTACTCCGGAGGCTGAGGCTGAGGCAGGAGAATCTCTTGAATGCAGGTGGCAGAGGCAGCATTGAGCCGAGATCATGCCACTGCCCTCCAGCCTGGGTGAACAGAGCGAGACTCCGTCTCAAAAAAAAAAAAAAAAAGACAACATATTTGTGTAAACATAGTTAAGGAAAACTTAGTATGTTGTTTTATTGAGGCATTGACCCCAAGTTCTTAGCTAATGGACTTGACTTTTATATATAGCAACAACTTACGTATATATCAACTTTGCCTGTTAGAGAAAGTGAGCCTGACAATATGTTGTTTCCTTCATATGTATGCAAAAATGTGTAAGTGTAAAATATGTTTATCAGCTTCCCATCTAATTTGTAGTGGGACAAAAATAACTTTTAGGTATGGGAGCTTTGGGATGTGGGTAAACACAGTCACCTTTCTTTCCCCGCTGTGGCAGGATCCTCTTTTAGGTAGTAGTGAAAGAGGACTGCCTTCCGTGCTCCCATTATGTGAACTCCTGAGTTGTTGTAAGGGTCTACAGACCCACAGGTGTGCTGAGTTATCATTTTTCTGGGTTTTAAGGTCTCCCATATAGATGTATTCCCATGTTTCTAGTATGTATAAAAGAAGTATTGTTGCTACTCTAGTACATAACTTTTTTTTTTTTTTTTTTGAGATGAAGTCTCATTCTGTCACCCAGGCTGGAGTGCAGTGGCATGATCTTGGCTCACTGCAACCTCCACCTCCTGGTTCAAGTGATTCTCCCACCTCAGCCTCCCTAGTAGCTGGGATTACAGGTGCCCGCCACCACACCCAGCTAATTTTTGTGTTTTTAGTAGAGACAGGGTTTCACCATGTTGGCCAGGCTGGTCTCGAACTCCTGACTTCAGGTGATCTGCCCACCTTGGCCTCCCAAAGTGCTGGGATTATAGCCATAAGCCACCATGCCTGGCCCAGAACCATTTAGAAGTATCACTGGAACTGTAGTATTAGCTCTCTGTCATTATGTATAGTTTTAAACAATAGATACTAAAATAAAATTACTATCGTGTATGTTCGGAGGTGTGTGTGTGTTTTTTGGTTAAGAACTTTTTGAACATTTCTGAACTAAAAGGAATCTTCATAAAATAGATAATGATGATGTTTGAACAACATTTGAATGTACTTAATGCCACTGATTTGTACACTTTAAAGTGTTAAATCTCCTATGTATATTTTACCACAATAAAAAGTATTTTAAAAATTTTAAAACTTAAAACAAGATATATACACAGAAAATAAAGGGATTTTCACATTTGAAGAAACTGGACACCACTGTCCTAGAACTTTTATTAATTTGGCAAATGCGTAGCCAGCACCAAGCGAAATGCACATGGTGGTCTCACGCTACAAGTCTGAGGTTTCGTCAAGAGCCTTACAAATCAGCTCCTCTGTCTCCATTGCAAAATATACAGGTTCAAAATGTGTACTCATCTAAAACACAGAGAATACTGTGTTCTTATGGGTAAACATTTTCTGTTCAAAGTACACTATTTAGATATAATGAATAAATACTATATGTATTCATCACTCAACAGTGTCTGAAGGTTCACAGTGTGTCACATGCTACGTGTCGGGTGGAATGCTACATGTCAGGCAAGCCACGCTCTCTCCTGTGACTTTAAGTATTGAGAGAAACAGAGGTCGCTGCATTTCTGGGGCCTGCCACCTAACAGGAATGGTGCTCAGTGCTTCACTCATGAATGCGTAATTACGCAAGATGATGACTGTGATGTAACTTTGCTCTATGGTAAGGTCAGTGAAAGGACAAATACATGAGGCTTTGCAGGCATGTACAGGGAGAGACACCAAGTGTTGGGGGATGGCTCAGAGAAGGGCTTCCTGAAGAAGTGATAGTTCAGCTGAGGTTTGAATAATGAACAAGTAGAGACAACACTCATGAGAGGAAGTTAACCACATTTCCCCCCTCAGACTTGACTCTTCTCCCCAGTAGCGGGTATCATGTGTTCTTCAGTATTCCACCCCGGCATGTAGCATTTGATGCATTGTGAACCCTCAGTCACTATTGAGTGATGAATAAACATATAGTATCTATTCATTATATCTAGATAGTATACTTTGAACAGAAAATGTTACCCATAAGAACACAGTATTCTCTGTATTTTGCATGAATACACATTTTGAACCTGTATATTTTGCAATGGAGACAGAGTAGTTGATTTGTAAGGCTCTTGGTGAAACCTCAGAATTGCAGGATAAGACCACCATGTGCATTTCTTCAAGAACAAAGACAGTATGGGGCAGGGGTGGGGCTTGTATATGCCTTAGGTATAGATCATCTTTGTGAGTGGAGGAGAGGATTGGAGAAATGATTAGACCCACAGTGAGAGGGTCTATGTGAGCAGGTACATATAAATGGAGTCTTGCTAGGGAACCTGCATTGGCCAAAGTAAAACTTAATATTTTTTGATATATAACTTTTGCATTGTTTCTAATCCTAAACCAAATTTTGGATCAGAATGAGCTTCCATAGCAAAGACATATCTATATATACACACACACATACATACATACATACACACACATACACTAACACACACACACACACACACAAATAAGGATAAGTAACATAAAATGTTCTGCTGGAGGCTTAAAAAGCAATGCTGCATGAGTTGAGTCATTTTGGAAAGGGTGAGTTAGCAATATATATTATTCTATAATTAAAAATTCAAGTTGTCCGAGTTTTAAAAAGCTCTCTGAAAGAGCACAAAGAAATGTGATTTTGAAAACGTATAATACAGTCAGCATAAAACCACTATTTCCTTTGTGTGACTGAACATTTCCCATGTAATTAATTTACTTACAATAGATACTTCAAATCCTTCTACCAGATATGTAAAAAATTTTTTCTGAAATGGATTGAAAACAGAAAACTATTCATGATGAATATTTTCCTCAGAAATTTCGGTCTGGAAAACTGTCTTGCTTTGAGTTACATTTTCTGGAGTTCTCAAAATGTCAATAATGTCTGAATTAAACTCTTTGAATTGAAAAAAAAATGCTCTGCTGGAAGATCAGTTAAGGCTTCCTAATGTAAACAAAGCTGTAATAATTAAGGAGAATTGTTTCTGTAGTAGACTCTTGTTACTACTGATATTATTTTTGCAGAGAACTAGATGTGGTGCAAGACAAATCACATGCCCCAAATTCACCAGTTACACCTAGTAAATGTATGATTGGTAGGTTCTCCCTCAGTACTAGTCTAATAAATAAACCTTACTTTGCTTCTAAATCTAGGGACTTGGAATAGTGAATTGCTTTCAACTTTTATTTTTATTTTATTTTATTTATTTTTATTTTTTGAGATGGAGTCTTGCTCTGTCACCAGGCTGGAGTGCCATGGCGCAATCTTGGGTTCAAGTAATTCTCCTGCCTCAGCCTCCCGAGTAGCTGGGATTACAGGCACGCACCACCATGCCCAGCTAATTTTTGTATTTTTAGTAAAGACAGGATTTCACCGTGTTGGCCAGGGTGGTCTCCATCTCTTGACCTCGTGATCTGCCCACCTCAGCCTCCCAAAGTGCTGGGATTACAGACGTGAGCCAATGCACCTGGCCTCAACTTTTTATTATATGTCAAGTCCCAAGATAAATATTAAATTGTTCAAATAAATTTTACGGTTTTTATTATGTTGTTGCCATTGAAGACATAGGACCACTTATAGCATCAGATTCTTTTTATAAAATTGGCAAATAAAAAGTTTATTTATGGTGTTCCAACATGATGTTTTGATATATGTATAATGAGTAAATCAAGCTAATTAACATTTCTATCACATTACATAAATTTTTTTTTGTGATGAGAACATTTAAAAATCTACTTCCTCAGCAGTTTTCAAGTATACAGTGTGTCTTAGTCCATTCAGGCTGCTATAACAAATACCGTAAAGTAGATGGCTTATCAACAATAGACATTTATTGCTCAGAGTTTTGGATACCCAGAAGTCCAAGATCAAAGCACGGGGATATTTGGTGTCTGGTGAGGGCCCCCTTCCTTTATAGATGGTGCCTTCCCGCTGCATCTTCACATGGCAGAAGGGGAGAACAAGCTCCCTAGGGCCTCTTACTGATCCCACTCAGGAGGGTTCTGCCCTCACGATTTAATCTCCTCCCAAAGGCTCCACCTCTTAACACCATCACCTTGAAGGTTTCAGCATATGAATTTTTGGGGGATACATTGAGGACATAGCACATAACTGCAGTCACCATGCTATACAGTAGCTCTCCAGAACTTATTCTTTCCTGTCTAAATGAAACTCTGTACTCTTTGATCAACATCTCCCATTTCCTCTCATCCCTCTCTCACCAGCCCCTGGTAATTACCATTCTAGTCTCTGCTTCCGTGAATTTGACTTTTTTTGATTTCAGGTTTATGTGAGATTGTACAGTATTTGTCTTTCTGTGCCTGGCTTATACACTCAGCATAATACTACTCCAGGTTCGTCCATGTTGTCAAAAATAACAGGATTTCCTTCTTTTTTAAGGCTAAATCGTCTTCCATTGTATATATATAGCACATTTTCTTTATCCATTCATCCACTGATGGATACTTAGACTGACTCTATATTTTGGTTATTGTGAATAATGCTGCAGTTAACATGAGCATGCAGATATCTTTCAAGATACTGATTTCATTTTCATTGGATACATACCCAGAAGCTGAATTGCTGGATCATATGGTAGTTCTATTTTTAATTTTTTGAAAATCCTCCATACTTTTTTCCACAGTGCCTCTACTAATTTACATTCCCACTAACAATATACAAGAGTTATCTTTTCTCTACATGTTTGCCCACATTTATTATCTTTTGTTTTTTTGATAAAAGTCCTTATGACAGGTATGAGGTGATATCTCATTGTAGTTTTAATTTGAGTTTCCCTAAGTATCAGATTCTTAATATTTTGGTCAAAGAGACATGTATTAAGATGAATGGCAAGAGTCGTGGCAGTAATGATCAAACATAACTACTATGGTTACAATACCTAAGGGAGAATTCCTCACTCATTTAAAAATTGGCACCTCCTCATTCCATAATGAGAGAAATGAGTGCAAAAAAATGTAACAATAATGGCATTTCCTTTATACTATTTAAGAGACTCTAATAATTATTCTTGCATATATTCTTTTTCTTTCTAGGAAAAGCCATTGACAAAATCTCTGCAACGTGGAGAAGACCCCCAATTTGATCAGGTATGTGATATATATGTTATATACTAGTTTTCCTTTATTTCATCATTCACGCAAGGCAAGGCCTGCATGCTCACTATTGTTGTATGGATGAACATCCTCAAAGAGGATATGGGTATGTGGTCTTAAGAACTGTACCCTGCAGTTTTCATGGTTGTGGTTTATAGCTGTTCAGTAAATGTCTATTGGTTAGAATCAAAAAGAACTGGAAAGTATTGGGATGAGTAGGTCTTCAATTGATTATTTCCTAAATCTTTACATATCAGAATTAAAGAAACCAAGAAAAGAGAGTTTAAAAGATATTCCATTCCTTTAAAAACTTGAGATTCTTCTAAATAATTGATACTATGTGATGATCAGATCTCTGCACTAGAGCTTATTCTTGTTTTCATCCAACATTTTTTTGAAAGCCTACTATTTGCTTGATGCTGTGCTAGGTACCGGTGATACAAAATCTAAGATAAGTTTTAGGCCTTCAAGAATTCACAGTCTTGTGAGAAAGATACTACCTCAAAAATAAGTATAAAACAGTATAGGATCTTAGATTCTAATAGAGAAAATAATACATGAACAAAATTATTTAAGACAGAATAAAAACAAAGTAAGTCCTTTGAAAATAGGTTAGGACTAGTAAAAGAACATTCAACTCTAAACAGTAGGTAATAAACATATGAAATCAGGATTTGATAGATTCTGGTTCAGTAACTTCAGGAAGGCCCTAGACATGTTTCAAAATGATGGATAACAGGACATCCGAGGAGGCTGGAGGTATGTTTGTGAAGTTTCCTAAACTTTTGCAGTTAATGTCAAAAAGGACATTATGTTCTTCAAAAACCTCAGTTGGTGCCAACGTCAGATACAAAATACTGCTAGATATTCCCTGGCTTGCGCTAGTACGGTGATTTTATGGTCTAATGAAAAACACACAGAGTGTATACTTTCTGTAGGGCTTTGAAATTGCCTTTAATATGAAATCCAGAGAAAGTCTCCCTGGCTGTACAAATTTAGACTTGTGAGATCCAGAAACATCATGACTGTACGGACAAAATCCTTTGTTTTCTATTTTATGAGCTGTTCTTTGAAGGAGACCTCACAGGTTTATGCTCACAGCCAGCCCTGCAAGGGTGGCGTGGCTCTGGGCTTGCTCTGTTGCCAGCCGAGCTAGCCATTTTCCAGAATGCTGGTGAAATGGAAGATGGGCCTCATCTCTTTGTGCCATGACACTATCTTCTCTAGCCACATTGTCCACCGTTGTTGTCACCTGGCAGGTGCCGAGGTGGTCAGAGACCCTTGGTGAATATGGTATATGATGTTTGGTGTTACCATTTTGGAAATGTGGCAAGTTGTGGCTTTTTAACAATAAATAGTGCTGGGCGCAGTGGCTCACACCTGTAATTCCAGCACTTTGGGAGGCCGAGGCAGGTGGATCTCCTGAGCCCAAGAGTTCAAGACCAGACTGGGAAACATGGCGAAACCTTGCCGCTATCAAAAATACAAAAAAAATTAGCCAGGCGTAGTGGCACATGCCTGTGGTCCCAGCTATTCAGGATGCTGAGGTGGGAGGATCACTTGAGGAGGTGAAGGTTGCAGTTGAGCCAAGTTCACGCCACTGCACTCAAACCTGGGTAACAGTGAGACCCTATCTCGAAAAAAAAAATGTAAATACTTATCACCTGTCTTTTGTTATCTTTCCACTCTATTTTATATTCTTTATCTCTTTGTCCTATTAAATTATCACTGTCCTTTCTTCAAAAACATTTTTCTCCAGCTTAATGTACCTCTCTTTATCCTCTGAGAAAATGGTTCTAAATTTTAACTTTGCAGATAATAGTAATCCCAAATAACTAGGCTTAAACACAATTTCTCATTTGTCACTCAGCTTACTATTTCTGAATCTCAGTATTGTGGAAAAGACATGACGTTTGGAATTAGACAAACCTGGGTTTAAATCCTACCTTTGTCACTTAATTAGCTATATTACTTTTAACTTTGCATCTCCAAGTGTTGTCCATGGATCTGTGTCATCAGCATCACCTGGGAATGCAGCATCACCTGCTAGAAATGCAGACTGTCAGCCTGGCCCCAGAACTGCTGCATCCGCCACCTAACAAAACTCCCAGGTGACTCACATGCACATTAACGCTTGAGAAGCCCTGCCGTGTAACATATCTCTGTGTATTAAAGACACTTTAAGTGTGAACCAATAGTACGATGGTCACTAAGAACTTTCTAATAGGACACATAGGATTGTCCTCTGATCATTACATCATAAACTCACAAATGAACTGTGAGAGAGGACAAGCCACAAAATCTAGTCCTGTTTTAAAATGATAGCAAGACTTTCAGGCCTGATATGGTTTGGCTGTGTCCCCACCCAAATCTCTCCTCGAATTGTAGCCGCCATAATTCCCACGTGTCATGGGAGGGACCCAGTGAGAGGTAATTAAATCATGTGGGGCCAGTCTTCCCCATGCTGTTCTCATGATAGTGAATAAATCTCATGAGATTTGATGGTTTTATAAAGAAGAGTTCCACTGCATATGCTCTCTCTTGCCTGCTGCCATTGTAAGACGTGACTTTGCTCCTCATTCACCCTCTGCCATGATTGTGCGGCCTCCCAGCCAAGCAGAATCGTGAGCCAATTAAACTTCTTTCCTTTATAAATTACCCAGTTTCTGGTATGTCTTTATTAGCAGCATGAGAACAGACTAATATAAGGCCATAGAGAAACTTGACTAAAGTTTGTCCACCTGTAGATTCAATGGGGAAAAAGTTGGCAAAGCATAATAGCTTTTGAAAGTGCCTACTGTGGTTCAAATGTGTACCCTCCAAAATTCAGCTGCTGTTAATGTGATAGTATCAAGAGGTGGGGCCTTTAAGTGATAATTTTCCCATGAGGGCCCCTCCCTTGTGAATGGGATTAGGTGGTCTTATAAAAGGTCTTGACAGAGGGAGCTCCTCTCTTTTGGTCCTTTCTCTACGTGAGGACACAGTGTTCAAGGAGCCATCTTGGAAGTAGAGACCGAACCTTCACCAGACAGTGAACCTGCTGGTGACTTGATCTTGGACTTCCCAGCCTCCAGAACTGTGATGAATACATTTTTGTTCTTTATCAATTACCAATCTCAGCAGCACTAAAACAGTGCTCATCTGCTGTTTCAACCAACAAACTATAAGAATTTCAGTTCCATTGGTAAGGCCATGAATATAGCAAGGTCTCTTAGTCCTTTCGCATTAAACATTCAAATTATATAATTTTATTCCAAACAGTAGGATTTTAATCTGGGTTCCCACAGAGGTCGGTCTATGGGAAAAGAACATGCTGGAGATGCCACCTTGAGTGGTTCAGACTCCATTGCTATAATTGTAGGAGTAGTTGTAATAGTAGAGATAGCGTTTATTTAGTACTTATATGATAGGTACTATGTTAAGTGCATCCTTTGAACAACATACAGTTTGTTCCTGTTTAAAAGATATTTGTATCAAGTTCTGTCTTCTAAATGTCACTGGCATGAAAAACAGGGTATATAGAGCTGGATATCTACTGTTTCACTGCCTAATCCTGAATGGCCCTTTTTACTCCTCTACCTAACCAGCCCATGATTCATTTTCTTCTTGCTAGAAATAGAAGCAAAAAAAATTCATGTAATACTTTATAGTTTACCCAGCCCCTTCTCATGTTATCTCACCTGACATCACTCAGTCCTTCCAGCAACTCCAAGAAGGTATTATCTCTATATTAAATATGATCTATTAATATAATATTAAATTATATTAACATTAAATATAATATACTAATATTAATATTATGTTAAGTTAAATTATATTAACATTAAATATACTATTGTATTAATATTAATATACTATTATGTTAATATTAAATATATCTATAGGATATATAACATTATATTTACTATGATATTATATTTAATATAGAGATGATAATAATGATGAGTCTCAGAAGTTTCCCGATATTATATGACTAAAACCTGAAGGAGCCAAGACTGTAATTTATTGTTTCTGACAGTACAGCCGTGCTTTTTATTACTCCATAATCTTTGTTTCTAAAAACTAGGTTGATGAGAGTTCAGAGGGAAGTTTTCAGCAGGTAAAGGATCTAAAATCTTTTATCAGTTATGATTAGCTTTGGCTGCAAATGGCAAATAAAGTAAAATCTTCTTGAGCAAGATTGTTTTTTCTTTCTTATGTATGGCTTACATTCTCAAGGTCCAGTATGGCTGCTAGAACTTGGCCATTGCATCTGTATTCCAGGCAGCCAGAAGGAGAAATGGAAAAAGAATTATAGAAAAACAAAAAATGAAACTTTCCAACATAGCATATACCATTTCTACTTATATCCAATTAGCCAAATGTCAATCACATGGCCACATCTAGCTATAAGAAAGGTGGAGAAATTTTACTTTGGGCGACTATGTGTCCATTTAAAAATGGGATATTTTATACCTAAGGAAGAAGAAAAGCTGTTATTGGGTAACAGCTAGATGTATCCACTAGATGTTTAGCCAAAATGCCCAAAGTAGAACTATTTACAGTTCTGTACCTCTTTCTTTCCCACTGGTGGTTTCTCCTCAAATTTGCCAGTTTTCCAGTTTGAACTTAAATATACGTATATATTTAGAAGCTAAAACTTCATGTTTTCTTGTTTTCTTTTATATTCTATATTTTTACACTCATAATTTTATTGGTTTAGTATTTCTAAATTTAACCTAATTACACTCCAACTCTGTAAGAATAAACCTGGAAGGGCCTGGCATAATGGCCCACGCCTGTAATCCCAGCACTTTGGGAGGCCGAGGCGGGTGGATCACCTGAGCTCAAGAGTTGGAGACCAGCCTGGCCAACATGGCAAAACCCCATCTCTACTAAAAATGCAAAAATTAGCCAGGCGTGGTGGCACATGCCTGTAATCCCAGCTACTTGGGAGGCTGAGGCAGGAGAATCACTTGAACCCGGGAGGCGGAGGTTGCAGTGAGCTGAGATTGCACCACTGCACTCCAGCCTGGGCAACAGAGTGAGACTCTGTCTCAAAAAAAATAAATAAAAATAAAGAAGAAACCTGGAAAAAAGGTTTTATAAATGACAAGATGTCTAAACAGGATTTTTAAAGCTCAGCGTTAGTAGGAGAAATATACTAGTGAATGCTTTACACATTGGAGAACTAGGAATTTGTGCCCTCATTTCCAGAATTTCACTTTTCACAAGCTTCAGGAATATGAGGTTTTTTCCATTGTTATACAGCACCTACCTCCTCGCAACCATGTGCCAAGCATTATGCCAGCTCATGGAAACAAACAGGAAGGAAGCATAGTGCCTGTCCTAGAGGCCCCACCACTGGAGTCTTGTGGGAGAGAAAAATAAAACTACAATCAGATAAATGATAACCGCAGACTAGTAAGTAAGCTAAAGCTGGTGTGAGCCTCAGGAGAGCAAACTTTGCCCTGCCCTGAGGAGCGAGGGAGGCCTTCATGGAGCAGGCAGCAGAGGTTGAGAGCAGTATGGGCTATCACTTGTGGTCCATGCTAGTGATAAAGTCATACCAGTTAAAAGAATCAATAAAGGCAGAAGAGAATTCCAACAGCATTTGAAGATGCTTTGATTTGAAGATCACTGTTTATTTTAAATTGCTATAGTAACTGTCAGGGCTTAGCAAGTAAAAGGAACTAAAAATCGTTCTGGTAATAAAGTAATTTAGCAAACACTTACTGTACGTGTGTACATGTATATACATACACACAAAGTTTTATATGAGACAAAGAGATGTAAGAATGTGGTCCCCAGGAATGTGTTTCACATTCCAGGAGCTCCAGATCCAGAAGAGGGTCAGGCAGTGCACAACCAACCTTGACATAGGCCTGCATGTGTAAGAAGTGCCACATGAATGGTGTGGACAGTAAACATGGTGAGACTTCAGGAACAGAAGACACATGCCTCAGGACCAGGTGCCTAGCTAGAAAATGCCTTCTAGATGAGAACAAGGTTTATCAGGTGCCTAAAACAGTAGAATCGATAGGATTTGCTGAGTGTTGATGGTGAGGAAGACAGGAAATTTCAGAAGAAAGGAACATTTTATGCAAAGGTCCTGAACAGAAAAATGACACTATCAGTTATCTTAGAGGAACCTAGAAATTGATCAATTTAGTTGATGCAGAAGGCATGTATTGTTAAAGGATAATCTTCAAAAACAGGCAAAAATATGACTCACATAGAGATATAAAATGAACCTGTGTGAAACATTTTATTTAACTCGTTATTAATGCGGGATGTTACAACCAGTTAAGAAATTGCAAAAAACAGACACATTTATAAATCATCACTGAAATGAATGCAATCAGAGGCAAAACTGGCTTCCTTCATGTGGGGGAGGGAAGTCCACTGAACCTTCACTGGATAGTTTTTCATGTCTATAGACAAGAATTATTTTGCATTGCTGTCAGGTATCTACCGTTTATACAGTTTTAAAATAGCTCAAAGGCATTGACAGGTGTAGAGCCCCCATAGACTCAGAATCAGATAACCCCTTGAGAGGTATGCTCTAGTTTTCCATTATAAACAAACATTTCCTACAGTCTGGGGGAAGTTAAAAAAGAGATCAGCCAGCATAGGTAGGAAGGGATCAGATTGTGGAAGATCTTAATGCCTGTGGGATGGGGCTGTATGCATACTAGTATCAAGGTATCAACTTGATGTTAACCCTAAGGAGACAATGGTCATGAAGGCAGTAATGGAGAGACCTAAGGCATTTGGGGAGCATGGCATTGATAAAGATTTGAAGCTAAAAGGGCCTAAACTAAAATGGAGGCAGTGAGACTATAAGAAGGGATGATTATAAGCAAAATTATATAAGAAGGATAAACATTGGTTGAGAGAAGGAGAAACAAAGGATAACTGTAGTTTTAAGCATGATTTGGAGCGATTTCCATTCAATTAAACAAGCAATGAGTGCCCGACACATACTAGGATCTATGCAAGGTGCTGAAGTTACAAAAATGAGTAAGACAGAGCCCTGTCCTCCAGAGATTCTCAATCCCAGAAGGAAGACAGTTATCTACACAAATAAAGTGGCAACGTAAAGGCTATAATAGAGGTTGTATCAAGTGCTCTAGGAACTCAGATAAAGAAGCAGTTAATGATGCTAGGAAGGTACACAAGTGTGTATTACAAGAAGCAACCAAGGAGCAGTGACATTTAAAATAAGCCTTTTATCCAGATGAACAAATTGGGCCAGGGTATGCCAGGCAGCAGGGGTCTCACAGACAAAGGAGAAGTTGAAGGTGAAAAGAGCAGAGTGCTGGGGATGAGGGTGGAAAGGTGGACTGAGCCTATTGCAGTGGGTGGTAGGAGCCATGCTGAGGGGTCTAGATTATTTTCTATGGGCTATGAGTTCTTCAAGCAGAGGAAACTATACTTGGGGGCAAAAGACAAGGGAAGGCTGTAAATCCGTTGTGCATACTGAGTTTTCAGGGAAGGTGGAATACCTCAAGAAAAATAACGGGTTCAGTTTATTATGTGGTCACTCAACAAACACTGATAGAGACTAGAGCACATGAGTAAAGAATGTCATAAAGAGTTTAGTATCAGGAGGTGGGATCTACAAAAGAATGGCTAGAAAAAGGGTAGTTTGAAAAGTGGGAGAAGCCTGGGAGATAGTGCTCTCTAGGGCAGGGATGGCCCATCACAGCAGCTGATGCAGGGACATCACGGAAGATGCAGACCAGGAAGAACTGGAGGTTAGCAGCTAGGAGCTCACTCGAAGTGGCTTTGAGGAAGGCTTTTCCTGCAATGGCTATTCATGGACGTGTAGAGTGCATTTTCATAGTCGACGGACTAATGTTAAATACTTTGAAGCTTGCTTTCACAAGCTAAGTTATACTGGCTGATTATGATTGGTAGCACCTAAATAACAAAGCAGCGTGCTAGAACATAATCATGGTACCAGTGATGAGTTCCTTATCTGGCATCTGTGGAGAGCATCTATGAATTAAAGGCATGTGAGCTCACCATTTTACCTTCAAGTGGTTTTCTTCATTGTACAGACATCTTTTTACAATAAAAGTCCACAGCATTTTATTTCAGATTCTCCAAAGAAACAATAGCCAACAACAAAGAACTACTCATCCAACTGTGATGAGCATGGACCTGGGTGGGTGATGATCAAATTAGCCCATTTTTAAAAGTGAAAAAGCAACCCTCCAGAATAACTCTTACCTGAGAGAGTTTGTGACCCTTACCTGTTGGAGACTGTATTAATGACAGCCACTAGATACAGTTACTCTCAGAAATGCAAATTCTGGCTGATGAATGAAGTCATAAACAAATATTCTTTCACATACCTTCCAGCTACATGCAAATGCTTACTTGTTGATTTGCTCTGCCCTTGGCTCTTAGACCTTTGCTTATGTAGTATTTAATGATGATATAAGCATACAATGTGTTAAATAATACCAAAAATTGTACGCTGTACAATGTTTTTCTGTTTGAAGTATTATTTCAACTTTTAAAAGAGTCTCATGCAGTAAGTGAAAGTTATTTTCTCTTTGCGTAATAAAGTCTGATTACTCTGCAAAGGAGCATGTGTCAGAGCAATCAGAATTCAGATCCTTATTGTCACAGATGAATTGTCTCTACTATGCTTTGGTATTTCATGAGGAACAGCATAGAAGATAAGAGAAAGTACAGGAAGCTAATTAAGACAGGGCAACATCATAGGATTCTGGGGAAGAAATCCTTTTCAGGAGAACCTGGTAAATACTGTCATTTGCTCAGGAGACTTCAAGGGAAATGGTTGCAAAAAAGGCCATTGGTTAGCCATTGAATTGTCCCTGCTGATTTTTCAAATAAAGGTGCCAATAATGTGGCAAGAACAGAAATCAGATTTCAAGGATCAAGAAGAGAGTTGGGGCCAAATGCAGTGGCTCACTCCTATAATCCCATCACTTTGGGAGGCTGAGGCAGGTGGCTCATTTGAGGTCAGAAGTTTGAGACCAGCCTGACCAACATGGTGAAACCCCATCTCTACTAAAAATACCAAAAAAAAAAAAAAATTAACTGGGTGTGGTGGTGCATGCCTGTAGTCCCACCTACTCGGGAGGCTGAGGCAGGAGAATCACTTGAACCCGGGAGGCGGAGGTCGCAGTGAGCCGAGATTGTGCTGCTGCACTCCAGCCTGGGCAACAGAGTGAGACTCCATCTCAAAAAAAGAAGAAGAAGAAGAGAGTTGGCAGTGAAGCAGGAAGAGGAAGAAGAAGCATTGCATGGGTGATTGAGAATCTGTCAGGAAGAAGGACAGATAATTGAGAATTAGATGAGAAAGGGGAGAGCAGGATCATATGAGGGCTACATGTGTTTTACAGAACCCTCTTATACCAAATGAAGTACAAGAGCTTCACACTGTGCCTTCTTGCAGAGGGTTGTGTCCATTTGTCACAACCCACTTATATTTGGACTCAACACTTTTCTCAGAGTGGTTGAGGATCCTGAGTCAATAATTGGTTTTATTCAGTTGATTGATTCTGGTTCCAGAATAGTCATGAGTTACTATCCTCAGTGTCCCTTCTCATTGGCTTTGAAATGAGCTGTTGCCTGCAGCAAATTCAGGGAGCCAGATGTTTGCTACCTTTCTCTCAAGGGTCTAATGTAGGACAGACATTGCTCAGTGACCTCTAATGCAAGCATTTGCAAGGCGCCAGGCAAAAGGCTTTGTATTTACATCTGCTGGAGTCAGAAAAGAATGGGAACACAAACTAAGTTGCAGCGGTTCTAATGAAGACCCTGGGAGTTTGTGCTTGGACATGGGATAGGTGGGGATTTTCAGGTTCCCACAATATACTTAGAAAGTGACATTTCTTCAGCTCTGGTGAATAAAATTCTGACAGCAAATTCTGTTACTTATTCTGTTATTAACTTAGCCTGTGATCTCATCACAGTCATTTTTTGTCTTTTTTTTTTTAATGCTCCTCTTTCTATATTTGGAAATGAAAGAAGGAAACACATTTTGGAAGGTTTATTATGTGCCCCACATTTTATAACATCTCATTTGTCCTCATAAAATCCCAGTGAGGTTAAGTATTTAGTCCCATTTTACAGCTGAGAACACAAAGCGTCAGAGAAATGGTGGCATGCCAAGCTTATACAGCTATAAAAGGCAGAGTTGTAACTTGAACCCAAGACCATTTGATCATCCCATATATTAGAGAAACTATGAAAACATGGCACGTGAGGGGTCAGTCTCACATGTTGGGTTCTGAGAACATTAAGTTGTAACTATTTGCAATTGAATGTGACATATTCTTAACTAGTGTCATATCCGTGAATTGCAGATCATTTGCCCAAACATTCTAAATAACTTCAGTTAAGGTTTTCTTCCAGATGTTATGTCTTATGTACTTTTGTGTACTTGTGTACTTACGTACTGTTTACTTTATTTCTTAATATGTTAAAATACTATCTGTAAACAGGAAACACATGGTTAAACATATTCACACCTCTATAACTGAGCTAAAATCACTTTCTACCATCTTGGTAGTAGTAATTTTCCGGAAAAGGAAGCAGATGAAGAATGTAAGCAATTAAGAGTGAAAACAATTTAACTGGCATTGGATTTACATTAGTGTTAGTCAGCATTGCTTAAATTATTCTCTAGTGGAACACTGTGTTCTATGAAATGAACTAAGATGTTAAAATCAAATAATCTCTTCCTAACTTGAATGAAAAAATATATTTAGTGTATAGATTTTTATGATATTATTTTTTCTATGAAACTGTTCTTAAATCTTTGTCATTACTCATCAAATACTATAATCTAGCAATAGTATGATATGTGATAAAGTATACATAAATTGCATTTGAAATTAAGATATCAGCATTTTATGGTATTACACAGTGAGTATCATGGCCCTCAGAGTTGCTGACCACTTGAATTTGTTTGAGAAATTAGACCATCAGTGCAGTTACTTTAAAATTATTCATTAAATGTTCCATTTATGAGAAGCCAGTCTTATTACCATAAAATATGGAATGACTCCACTGAGTAATTATTCAAACACTTATATGTAAAGTTTCCTTCTTTGCATTTAACACGTATAATAAAATGCTTATGAAAAATCAATGTCTTAGCTGCAGCATAACAGTCTCTTTTGGCCTATTTATACATAAACTGCCAAAGTAAACATTAAAACATTTACAAAGTACATTTAGTTTTCTTCTCTATCGCCCCAAAAAAGAAAACACAAGTATGAAATAGTTCTGTGATTCTGTGCACTTCATCTCCTCATGCTGCCCAGTACCTAGCTCACTAGCTCATCTATGGTGGAAGAATATGATCATTTAAATGCAACAAGAACATCTTTGTAAATGGGCCTGCCCTCTTTCATCAGGAGCACAGAGCGAGAATTCATCTTACCATTGGCTCTGCTTCCCGTAAATGAAGGAGTTGAGTAACTAAGAAGCCAGCTAGACCTTCCTCCCTTCCTGAACTTTGAGGGCCAGGTCTTTGCAAATTCCACCCTTCCTTCCTGAAAGCCTGGGCTCAGAAGGGCAGTAACACAAAGATGGAAAAACACACACATCCACCCCATGCTGACCTTTCATCCCTCCTAAGATGGTTTCAATGTTTTGCCATGGAAAGTATGCCCAGTAGATCTAATACCAAGAATGGATTCAGGGTGACTTTTTAATGAGGAGAAAAAAATATTTTAAGAAATTATTATAGATGAGGTTTGATGAACACTGTGGAAGTTCTCTATGGAGAATGGAGGTTCCACATACGTGAAGTAGCGGAACATTGCATTGTCCAGAGATGTTTAGGAGTCAGATGTAAGTTTCAATCTCTTTTATGGGTCTGTAGTGAATATTGGAACTTATAAATATCCCACACAAGTGTTTTTTGAATAAACTTTTTATTTTGAAATAGTTTTGAATTTGCAGAAAAGTTGCAAAGATAATTCAGGCAGTTGCCAGTTTCCCCTACTGCTATAGCATCTTACATTGCCATGGTACTTTTGTCACAACTAAGAAACCAGCATAGGTACATTATTGTTTTATGTGTTGGGCTTTTTTAGCGGTTTACTATAAAGGACATTGCAAAGGATATAGATGAAGAGACGTGTAGGGCAAGCTATTGGGGAAGGGATGCAGAGTTTCCATGCACATATTGTTAACTAAACTCTGTACTGTGCTTTATTTGTATTTCCTTTCTTCTTCTCTGATATCTTTTTTCTGTTCCAAGATACCATTCAGCATACCACATGAACATTTAGTCATCATGTCTCCTTAGATTCGGCAGATTTACATAAGTATTTTTAAATTATTGAAATATAACTCTAATGCTTTGAAATTTCATTACCTATGTAATAATTAAGATAGTCATCCTATAGTCAGAAACTCTGAATTCTGATCCCTTTTTCTTCTATAGGAGGAATGTCCTTCATTTCTCAATTCAAAACATTTTAGATGATGGTGACTTAGGAAAGTGAATATCCTTTCTCGTGTTGGGATAACTTTAGAGACAATTAGTGAATTACTACCTTGCCACGTCATGATTAGCTTCCTTCTGAAAAGTTACTGCTGTTACATTTATGACTGCAGCAGGAAAAATATGTCTTGGCTGTGGATTTCACTAGAGTCAGGGGAAGGGTGACTCTTTAAAGAATTAGATTGCTCTTCAGTTTTAAAAAGTTGATGCTGACTAGGTTAACAGGGCAGGCTGAATGCAATAGCCTATTTATTTTTACCTTATATTAACTCATAACTAAAGATAATGTACAATTTTGTATGTGTACATATAACCATCATTATAGGAAAGAGAGCATGAAGTAGGCTATGAAGAGGTAGAATGTGAGAAAGAAAGCAATAAATATTTTGTTCCATCTTAAGGTTTCTTTTAAAGGTGACAGTGGAAAATCCTATTGACACAAAGCACTTTAGCTCCCTTTGCTGTCATTTCCTGCTTTGTAAAAGGAAGTGAAGCCTGGCCTGCTTAACTCCAGAAATATTGTGAGTTAACTAAGGATTTCCATTTCTTCTGCCATCTCTGCCTCTCAGGCCGAGATCACAGAATGCCTGGAATCACTGCCGTCACCTCATGCAATTCAAGCATGTGTGTGAATTCGCCTCCACATCACCCCACTGTTTGGGGGATTCGACCTCCTCATACACAATTTGTCTGGGCTTATGTCCCTATTCAAAAATTTTTGGAGTCTTCTCATTTTCTAGAGAAGAAAAATTTTCAGCATTATGTTCCTTCACTCTGGCAAAATAAAGTCTTCATACCAGTCAGATATTTCTTCTTTCATTTCACTCAAAACCTTGTCACATCAGTTGTGATAATCATCAACAGTTACTTTGTAACTTCATTACTAAAGGCTTTTTTTACCTTGAGTCTTTGCTTTTTTTTTCTTGAGTCTCATCTCAAATTTCTACCCTTTCTAAAATAGGCCCAGGTATTTACAAGAAAAAAACAAACAACCCCATCAAAAAGTGGGCAAAGGACATGAACAGACACTTCTCAAAAGAAGACATTTATGCAGCCAGAAAACACATGAAGAAATGCTGATCATCACTGGCCATCAGAGAAATGCAAATCAAAACCACAGTGAGATACCATCTCACACCAGTTAGAATGGCCATCATTAAAAAATCAGGAAACAACAGGTGCTGGAGAGGATGTGGAGAAATAGGAACACTTTTACACTGTTGGTGGGACTGTAAACTAGTTCAACCATTGTGGAAGTCAGCGTGGCGATTCCTCAGGGATCTCGAACTAGAAATACCATTTGACCCAGCCATCCCATTACTGGGTATATACCCAAAGGACTATAAATCATGCTGCTATAAAGACACATGCACACGTATGTTTATTGCGGCACTATTCACAATAGCAAAGAGTTGGAACCAACCCAAATATCCAACAACAATAGACTGGATTAAGAAAATGTGGCACATATACACCATGGAATACTATGCAGCCATAAAAATGATGAGTTTGTGTCCTTTGTAGGGACATGGATGAAACTGGAAAACATCATTCTCAGTAAACTATCGCAAGGACAAAAAACCAAACACCGCATGTTCTCACTCATAGGTGGGAATTGAACAATGAGAACTCATGGACACAGGAAGGGGAACATCACACACCAGGGACTGTTGTGGGGTGGGGGGAGGGGGGAGGGACAGCATTAGGAGATATACCTAATGCTAAATGACGAGTTAATGGGTGCAGGAAATCAACCTGGCACATGGATACATATGTAACAAACCTGCACATTGTGCACATGCACCCTAAAACCTAAAGTATAATGTAAAAAAAAAAAAATAGGCCCAGGTAAACTCTCATCTTCATTTCTCTTAAATTTCCAGCCTCCCTCTCCCTCTAGTGATCTGGCCTAAGAACCCCTGGTTTTCACATGCACTCTATACTTAGTATGTTTGCTTCTGGTCCTGCTTTCTGCATATGTATACTTACATAGTATCTCTACCAAATTGGAATCATACCAATTAAATGATTCTTCATTTTTTTCATTTACCATATCATGAACATTTTCATGTCATATTTTTATATTTATATTAAAATATGATTTTAATGGTTTCATAAATATTCCACACCAAATTTCACATCTTATTAAGCATTTACATGTAGTTGGACATTTATGTTGTTTCCATCCTTTTGCTGTAATAAATAATGCTGTCCTGCACCTTCTTGCTTATCTTTAATTATGGACTTGAGATAAATTCTAAGAGTGGCCTTCTTGAGAATGATTTTTATTAGGTTCTTGATATGTATTTCCAGATTACCTTCCAGAGATGTTATGACTATTTTTTTTCTATCAGCAGTATATGAACATGTCCACTTTATCACTGCTCATCAACTCTGGGTGTTATAATTTGCATATACAGTTTGTTAATTAGCTAGTTAAAACCTATTTCATTGTAGTTTTACATATTCTGGAGACAAGGCCTTAGTCAGATGTGTGTTTCGCAAATATTTTCTCCCACTCTGTGGTTTGTGCCTTATCACGTTCTTAACTGTATTCTTCTAAAAGCAGAAGCTTTTGGTTTTGATGAGTTTCATTATATCAAATTTTATCATGGACTTTGCTTATGGGGCCGTACCTAAGAAATCCTTGCCTAATCCAAAGTCACAAAGGTTTTATCCTATGTTTTCTTGGAGTTTTATATTTTTAGGTTTTATACTTAAATTTATGAGGCATTTTGTGGAAACTTTTGCATAGGGTAATGAGATATGGATTGAAGTGGTTTTCTTTACAGTAATCAGTTAAAAAATCAGGACTCTTTCCAGATAAGGAAATTAGAATAACAATTCTACCAAAGGCACATTTGTTCTTTAAAGAAAAAGGGAGAACTTTGTCTTTAATGTAATGGGGGTAAATTATTGCTGTCCGTTTATATTATGAGTCTAATTTGGGGCATACTTCAAATTAATGAATAATTATTGTCCAAAACCATACATTATTATTACCACTTAGGTTGTTTGGTGATGGGGGTAGATTTGTTTATATCACATAAATTATTAATGTAATTGTATTAATATATTTATACAACAAACATTTTTAGGACGGAAGAAGCATTCATCTACTTTAGGCAGATGAATGTGGGAACATAATATCTTTGCATTTCCATGAATAACCTGTATGCAATTAACATCTGATTTCTAAAATGAAAGGGAGTCAAAGTAATTAACTTTCTCAAACTACAAAATTATTCTTATATGAGGAACATTTGTCACCATTAAGAGACAAGCTCTTGGGAATGTACTAATAAAGATTATGAAAGAAAGGACTATGATACGGAAGCAAATATTTTAGTGAGTAATGCTTGGGGTTACTTGTGAAATAAAAAGTTTCTCAGTAATTGGCAGTGCTACCAGTGTTCTAATCACCTGCATTTTCCTCCATAGGTCATCAGCTCAATGAGCTCCCTTTCTGAGTACTGCCTGCCTTCCATTCTACGTACATTATTTGACTGGTATAAAAGGCAAAATGGCATTGAGGATGAATCACATGAATACAGACCAAGAACAAGCAATAAATCAAAAAGGTACATTTATTTCGTGTAAGGATCATGGTTTTATTTTGTTTTATTTTCAAGAAACATAAATCAAAATTAGAGTTACAAGGCAATTGAGTCTTCCTGACTCTTCACAAGGATGCCTAGCAGGTGCTGCATCCTTGTGTCCACAGCAGGTAACCCATTTGGAGCACCGAGTCACTGCCAGCCATCACGGGTTGAAAATTCATACACAACCTTGTTTCAACTTTGGTGGAGACAGGTGTGAAGGGCCGCAGGTCGCTTTCTTGCCAGCTTCTTTCCTCTGCCCTCTGCCACTGAGTCTACACCCAAAGCAGAATGCTGACTGCAGGCCCTGCGTGACATGCCAAGATATTTTAGTCCTCGTTCCAGTAACCTTGAGTGCTCAGTGTACTGTAGTGGGAAGGACACTGGACTGGAAGTTAGTGGTAGTCCTGGCGCTGCCACTATTTAGCCATGTGACTTTGGGCAGCTCCCCGCCTCTGTGTACCTCAGGCTCCTTGTGAGCAAAACAAGGAAGTTAGGTGACACCAACTCCAACTCCTCCTTCCAGCTGAGTATTTTGTTTATTTATTCCCTGTTCCCTTCTTCTTGTGGGTTTGAAAAATGGAACTTGCTGCTCCAGGAGCATATCAGCATCTGTAAAACTTAAGATTCTCATTAATGTGTGTCCCCCCCAAATTTTAGGTAAGCACATATAATTTCATATGTTTAGTCAACCTATAGCAAGGCAGTGAGTATAAGCAAGATTAATACACTTACTTTTTAAAAAAAAAAAGATTATTTTAAACAGTAGTTAGATTTCTCCACATGAACAGATTATTCCGATTAAAAAAATACTTTTAAAGTCAGTAAACTGAAATTAGTCAATCAGAAAATCAGACATTAACTATTTTTTGTGAATGATTTATTTCTCTCATTTTTCTTGAAAGTCCTAATACTGTTTCAAAAGACTTCTTTTGAAATTGAAGAATTGTAATATTACCATGTTACACTTCAACCAAATTTGTAATCTGCTTTTATAATGTGCTTGAATTTATGCAAGATTTAATCATATAATTTTGTTTGGGAGAGAGATTAATAACTTTTTCATGTTGAATTTTTTTTTAGTGAAGAAGGAAATTTTTAGAATTTTTAGATATAACTCAGATGCCATAAAATTCACCCTTTTAAAGTATATAATTCAATGTTTTTAGTATATTTACAGGGTTGTACAACTATTACCACTCTAATTTCAGAACATTTTTATCACCCTCAAATCCTGTACCCATTAGCAGCCTCTCCTCATGAATATTTTTTAATTTATCAAGTTTTAAAAATAGAATTTAAATTGTTTATCTGAAAAATGGTTCAGACCATGTGATGAAGAAATTAAAGGGATCATTTTATTATTTTGTCCATATTACACGTTGACTTATGAACAGATATTAAACCTTCCCTGGGCAGGGAGTGGGACAGTTTTTAGTGAGTTGAATTGAGTTTTAGTTTTGTTCCTCTGTTTTGTCAAAATTTAGTTGCTGAAATTATATTTTTCATGAATTGATTTCTTTATGGATTAAAAATTATGGTTTTTAAAATTGTATTACTGATTATTTTCAGGAGATCAGAGTAAGTACTGAGATCAGATAAAGAATCGGGACAGTAAAATTTGACTTAGTAGCATTTTAGTTAATGCTTGAATTTTTAAAATAAGAGAGAAAATGTGCTTAGAAAACAGCCAAATGAATGAAGCTCTCTAGGGTATGATGTAGCTAAATGTGAGTTTCTGCTACTAGGAAAAAAAGATTGGGGAGACCTTAAGGAGGAGCATAAACTACTGAAAATAGTCAGATGTCAGGGATGCACATTGGGTTGTGATTTCTGAGATGAGTACAGTGTCAGCATTTGGACTGCCAAGTAAATTTGTCAAATGCCTCTGGTTCCTGGCAGTTAGACTGCAAACCAGCAATAAAGTCTAATGCATTATTAGAAATGTATATGTCTTACTTTGATTTGAAAACATAATTTGGCATATTAAATGAAATAGAATCAAAGGTCTACATTTTTTTTTTCTGCCAAGAACTGCTACTTTCTCAGGTTCCTCTGGCCACTTGTAAAGACCCTTAGCATCCAGCACAAAAATACTGTCTCTACTGCTGCTGGCTATCTTTGGGAGTTCTCCTTCCTTTTGGTCTTTCCAACTTCCTGTCTCCTTATTCTATAATATAATGGATATAAAGCCTGATTTCTGAGTGCCCTCCTTTTTAATGCAGCTGCATAGGTTTTCCTTTCCCCCAGCTCGCATTGCCGCTTTCTAGTTCCAGTGGGTCTTGGAGGACTTTAGATAGATGGTTTAGTTCACAGCCCTTTCTCCTGTCAGGGATGTTCGTAAATGATCCTGAAAGAATGAGTTCCTACTCTGCTGATACATTTACTCCTTGAAAGATAAACATGCAAGTTCCTTCTTAACACGTTCTATCATCCACCAGCCTTAATTTGACTTGCTCAAAGTTACAGAGCAAGGTCTTACAGAAGGTCTTCTTTGTATCTTAAATATCACATTCTTTTCTTCTTATTCCCTTTTGACTAAAGAGAAAAACATTCCAGATTTAAAATAGTCTTGATTTATTTTGAAAAGATCTTCCTGGCAAGTCTAAATCCTGTCATCCCTCCTCATTGGTTTTATTTAATATATACTATTGAGCATTTATGTGTTTGGGAAATTATGCTAAATACTTTACATTTTTATCTTCTCAAACTATTATGTAAGTACTATTATTCACATTTTGTGGATGGAGAAATTGCTGATAAATAGAAGAGGCATAATTTTATGCCAGACTGTTCCACACCAGAGTCAGTGCTCTAGGCCACTTCTTGTGCCCAGGAGCCCAGCAGTAATTTCATCTGTCTTTGTTCAATTCCAAATGAGCCCTCAATCAGTGTGTTAGTCAAGCAGAAAACGGGGTAGAGGGACTGCCTTGCTGTTCTTCTGACAGTGCTGATTCTGCTTCTAACTTTTTTAAACATTTATTTATTTTTCCGTACGTTATTGGGGTACAGGTGGTATTTGATTACGTGAGTAGGTTCTTTAGTGGTTATTTGTGAGATTTTGGTGCACCCATCACCCAAGCAGTATACACTATACCATATTTGTAGTCTTTTATCCCTCGCCCCACTCCCACTCTTCCCCCCAAGTCCCCGAAGTCCATTGTATCATTCTTTTTTGTTTGTCTGTTTGAGACGGAGTCTCACTCTGTCACCCAGGCTGGAGTGCAATGGCATGATCTCAGCTCACTGCAACCTCCACCTCCCAGGTTCAAGTGATTCTCCTGCCTCAGCCTCCCAAGTAGCTGGGACTACAGGCATGCGCCACTGTGCCTGGCTAATTTTTGTATTTTTAGTAGAGACAGGGTTTCACTATGCTGGCCAGGCTGGTTTTGAACTCATGACCTCATGATCCGCCCACCTTGGCCTCCCAAAGTGCTGGGATTACAGGCATGAGCCACCATGCCCAGGCCCCATTGTATCATTCTGATGCCTTTGCATACTCGTAGCTTAGCTCCCACATATCAATAGAATGTTTGGTTTTCCATTCCTGAGTTACTTAACTTAGAATAATAGTCTCCAGTCTCATCCAGGTCACTGCAAATGCTGTTAATTCATTCCTTTTTATGGCTGCATAGTATTCAATAATATATATATATACCACAGTTTCTTTATCCACTCATTGATTGATGGGCATTTAGGTTGGTTTATGATTTTGCTATCATGATTTGTGCCACTATAAACATGCATGTGCAAGTATCTTTTTCAAATAATGACTTCTTTTCCTCTGGGTAGATATCCAGTAGTAGGATTGCTGGATCAAATGGTAGTTCTACTTTTAGTTCTTTATGGAATCTCCACACTGTTTTCCATAGCAGCTATACTAGTTTATATTCCCACCAGCACTGCAGAAGTGTTCCCTGTTCACTGCATCCACGCCAACATCTACTGTTTTTGTTGTTGTTGTTGTTTTGGTTTTTTTAATGGCCATTCTTGCAGGAGTAAGTTGGTATCACATTGTGGTTTTGATTTGCATTTCCCTGATCATTAGTCATGTTGAGCATTTTTTCATATATTTGTTGGCCATTTGTATGTCTTCTTCTGAGAATTGTCTACTCATGACCTTAGCCCACTTTTTGGTGGGGTGGTTTTTTTCTTACTGATTTGTTGGCATTCATTTTAGATTCTAGATATTAGTTCTTTGTCAGATGTATAGACTGTGAAGATTTTCTCCCACTCTGTGGGTTGTCTGTTTACTCTGCTGACTGTTCCTTTTGCCGTTCAAAAGCTCTTTAGTTTAATTAGGTCCCAGCTATTTATCTTTGTTTTTATTGCATTTGCTTTTGGGTTTTGGGTCATGAAATCCTTGCGTATGTCAACGTCTAGAAGGGTTTTTCCAGTGTTATCTTCTAGAATTTTTATAGTTTCAGGTCTTAGGTTTAAGTCCTTAATCCATCTTGAGTTGATTTTTGTATAAGGCGAGAGATGAAGATCTAGTTTCATTCTCCTACATATGGCTAGCCAATTATCCCAGCACCATTTGTTGAAAAGGGTGTCCTCTCCCTACTTTATGTTTCTGTATGTTTTTTCAAAGATCAGTTAGCTGTAAACACCACATAAACAGAATTAAAAACAAAAATCACATGATCATCTCAATAGATGCAGAAAAAGCATTAGACAGGCTGGGCGCGGTGGCTCATGCCTGTAATCCCAGCACTTTGGGAGGCCAAGGCGGGCGGATCATGAGGTCAGAAGATTGAGACCATCCTGGCTAACACAGTGAAACCCCGTCTCTACTAAAAATACAAAAAATTAGCCGGGTGTGGTTGCAGGTGCCTGTAGTCCCAGCTACTCGGGAGGCTGAGGCAGGAGAATGGTGTGAACCTGGGAGGCAGAGCTTTCAGTGAGCCGAGATGGCACCACTGCACTCCAGCCTGGGCAACAGAGCGAGACTCCGCCTCAGACAAAAAAAAGAAAAAAAAAACATTAGACAAAATCCAGCATCCCTTTATGATTAAAACTCTCAGCAAAATTGGCATACAAGGGACATACCTTAATGTAATAAAAGCCATCTACGACAAACCCACAGCCAACATAATACTGGATGGAGAAAAGTTGAAAGCATTCCCTCTGAGAACTGGAACAAGACAAGGATACCCACTCTCAGCACTCTTCTTTAACATAGTACTGAAGGCCTAGCCAAAGCAATCAGACAAGAGAAAGAAATAAAGGGCATCCATATAAGTAAAGAGGAAGTCAAACTGTCACTGTTTGCTGACAATATGATCATTTCCCTTGAAAACCCTAAGGACTCCTCCAGAAAGCTCCTAGAACTGATAAAAGAATTCAGCAAAGTTTCCAGATACAAGATTAACGTACACAAATCAGTAGCTCTTCTACACACTAACAGCAACCAAGCGGAGAATCAAATCAAGAACTCAACCCATTTTACAATAGCTGCAAAAAATAAAATAAAATACTTAGGAATATACCTAACCAAGGAGTCGAAAGACCTCTACAAGGAAAACTACAAAACACTGCTGAAAGAAATCGTAGACAACACATACAAATGGAAACATATCCCATGCTCAGGGATAGGTAGAATCAATATTGTGAAAATGACCATATTGCCAAAAGCAATCTACTAATTCAATGCAATCCCCATCAAAATACCACCATCATTCTTCACAGAATTAGAAAAAACAATTCTAAAATTCATATGGAACCAAAAAAGAGCCTGCATAGCCAAAGCAAGACTAAGCAAAAAGAACAAATCTGGAGGCATCACACTACCTGATTTCAAATTATACTATAAGGCCGTAGTCACCACAACAGC
Source organism: Nomascus leucogenys (assembly GCF_006542625.1). Taxonomy (NCBI): domain Eukaryota; kingdom Metazoa; phylum Chordata; class Mammalia; order Primates; family Hylobatidae; genus Nomascus; species Nomascus leucogenys. The sequence continues at coordinate 7,155,893 of NC_044389.1, read as the reverse complement.
GTGCTTCTAACTTTTAAATGAGCACAAATGACTGCTTTGCTTCTCCTACCTCTTCTTCCTTCTGCCTTTTACTCTTCTCTGTCACCACCCCTTCACTTCTTCATTCCTCCTGTCACTAAGTCTCAAGTGGCAAAAATGTAAGAGAAAAGGGACAGGGAAAGAAAAGAAAAGTAATGCCGATCCTCTTCACCCCTGCAGTCCTGCTCAAATTGGTGATCATATTATTTCCTTCTTGTTTCCTTACATTGTTTAGCTCCTTTCACAAGATCTTTCAATGTCCACCTCTGGTATGGTAGCCTATCTCAAGTTGTTATCACATTTTATAGATGGTAGAATTGCAGAGTTGAAAGCTACCTTAGAAAAGACCACAAGGTGAGGTGATAGACTCACAAATAGCTACTCAAGTTAACATCATTGAAAATTTTAAATTTGAAGTCAAATATTCCGACTTCAAATTCAATGTTTGTCTACTGCAGCACACAGAGAATAGAAAGAGCATTAGCATGTGTTGTTGTTGTTGTTGTTGTTGTTGTTGTTGTTTTGAGATGGAGTCTCTCTCTGTCTCCAAGGCTGGAGTGCAGGGGCATGATCTTAGCTCACTGCAACCTCTGCCTCCCGGGTTCAGACGATTCTCCTGCTTCAGCCTCTCAAGTAGCTGGGATTACAGGCATGGGCTACCACGCCACCTGGCTAATTTTTGTATTTTTAGTAGGGACGGGGTTTCACCATGTGGGCCAAGCTGTTCTCAAACTCCTGACCTCAAGTAATCTGCCCGCCTTGGCCTCCCAAAGTGCTGGGATTACAGGCATGAGCCACTCTGCCCGGCCAACGTTAGCACGTATCTACCAGTGCAATTATATAATTTAAAAAATGGGTTTTGCAGTCTATTAGGGAGGAGTCCTAGATTTTCGATGAATTATATTACTCTGAGAATACCTTCAGTGTGCTTTAATGTAAATATTTTAAATTTTACAGCGATGAACAACAGCGAGATTATTTAATGGAAAGACGGGACCTCGCCATTGATTTTATTTTTTCTTTAGTATTAATAGAAGTTTTGAAACAGGTAGGTGATTAATTTATTGTTACTTTTAGATAATATTTATTGATCTGAAAACTACTTAGGTTGTAAAAGTCTAAGTTTTAAAAATTATTTATGAATTCCAAATACTGGGTTATATGAATTGTTTATTGATTGCTATTGATTGTCATATATAGTTACTGGAAGTACTGTACTGATTTGTTCTTTAATATTCCATTGTGAGTTAAGAACCACCTTTTTTTTTTCAGATTCCACTTCATCCTGTAATAGACAGTTTAATACATGATGTTATTAACCTGGCTTTCAAGCATTTTAAATACAAAGAAGGGTAAGGTGATTTCTCGCCTTAGAATGTTGAAGTTGGTGTTTAAAACTAAATCAGTGGTTTGCTTTTTTCAGATGACCAGGGATCCCTAACTTGTCTAATTATACCCTACTTAGGTACCTTGGTCCCAATACTGGCAATATGCATATTGTGGCAGACCTGTATGCAGAAGTCATTGGAGTGTTGGCACAAGCCAAGTAAGTGAATGCCAGAACCCTTTACCATGAGAACGTGCGTGCTTTCACTGTCCTCCCAGCCCTAATTTAGGGAAGTTGGGGTTGAGCTTACAAGGAACTAGGTAGGGCTCTTTGCCATGTGTACACCATCTCTGAAACTGAATAGAAAGTTCTTCCAAGACAGGTATCAGTTATCTTTTTTACTTGGCACTTGGGCCAGATCCTACCCAGAGTCATGGGTTTCAGACTGTTGCATCAAAGAAATGGGGTGACCAGATTACATTTCTCTCTGCCTAAATATTCCAAGGAAGTTTATCACTTTTGAAAGTTCTGTTTTCTCTAGCCCATGAGTGGGTGGTTACAATATATCATCTATCAGTGGGAAAATTCCATTCTAGAATGTCCCCTTTACTATAGACCTTACTTAATTCAGCTGAGCTAAAAATGTCCCAGACTCTGTCATGGAAACAAGTCAGGGGGGAAATTCTCATTGCTAAATTTATCTGGCCCCATAGCACTACTTAGCAGGCAAGAACAAAATTGCGTTAGACTATTAGCAACAATATACCTCTTCCAAAAGTGATGTCACACCCTACTTACCCGGCTTCATTTTGTCCAACCCTGAGGCAAATCAGGCAAGATCCCGAATGCCTAAGTTAGGCAAAATGAACCAGAGACATAATGTGAATTCATGCCAGGAGGCCAGCTTGAAGCAACAGTGATGCTCCAATCCTTGTGAAATGCAATCCTTCCTCAGAAAGAGATTTTTATCTTCAAGGGATTGAATTTCGTAATGTAGTAGCATGGAAATTACACAATTTATCAAAAAAACAAAAATTTTAAAAAGCACTTAGCAATCTTACCTAGCCAAAACATAGACAAGAACACAGGAAATAGACCCCGTTAACTCCTTGGCATAATTATTTATTCTAATCCAGTTTATCTACTCATCCTGACTATATATTTTTTAAATATATAACACATCAGTGTTCGAAGGAGGAATGGGAACTTCCAGAGGATGATACATAGATGCCATTGAGAAATAAAGCTCAATGGCTGGTGGCAACAGAAAGGAAAGAAACTGGCCAAAGCATACGTAAGAATTAAACAATAGAGTTACCTGGGCCATTTTGCATGAGGCTATATTGTAGTTTTATAGCCTATTAAAATAATTGTGGTTCATGAATCATAAGAAAAAAAGTGTAATGCATTTTGGAGATATTTCCATTGCAATTGAGTAATGAAAGCACTAGCATTTTCAATGGACAAGCTGTAGTTATCCAGCAAATCATGTGTATCTACCTCATTTCTAGAAAAGATTGGGAACAATGAGGTATTAACATGTATATTTGCTGATTTGTCAAACCCTGAAAATCTCAACATAAATTTTCAGCTGTCATTTGGAAACTTTAGTATGCCAAAAATGACTTTGTGTTTTCCTTAATTTTTGTGAATTATGCATAACAATAATATTGGTTACTGTCAAATGACCTTCCTTAGCTCTGTGATTCTGAGTTGGTTGTGAATAAGTTGAGAAACACTGTCATAACTAAGCAATATTCTAAGCTTGTAGGAATTTCCTTTTTAGGTAAGATTTATGGTCCACCAAGCCAGTGTTTGCTTGCCAATGGTGGCTTTTTTATTTTCATGATGTCAGTATTTGTCCCTGTTCTGCAGTAGTAGGGTGTAAGAAATGCCTCCATTTGGACAGTGCTCCAGTACTTTCCAGTCTCTAGTGAACCGTTTCGCCAGTCTGCTCTTGTGGTAAACGCAGACTCCAATAGCCCTTGATGTGTTCTCAACTAGTCAATATGTAGTTAACCTTGATGGATAGATGGTATAAACTTAAACTAGTATCATACCATGAATTATGACATTACTTCTTTCTCATAAGTACACCAGGACCATTACTTTATTGTTACCTTAGAAAAGTACTGTTTCCTTCATTCTCAGGGTGGGAGAAAGAATTTATGCTTATCTGGTATAGTGTGATTATCTTTTTTAAAAAAAGTTGAGTAATGTAATAATTCTAATTTTAGATTATATATCTCATTCCCAATGATAATGCTTATTAAATATTTTCCTGATTATGACTTTAGCTATTAGTACTTACTTTGGAATTTGAGTTTTAGCAGAATCACTATTTTTAGTCTTACTAGTGATGATGCTGTTTAGTTCTTGTCATTTAGGGAAAAAAATTTTGATAATAAGTGTTATTCACACATAGTATTGACTTTTTGAAAGTCAGTTAAAACAAATTTAAGTACTTTGGCCAAAATCTGGTAGATTCATTTAAATAGTAATAATACTTCATTTAAGAATCATAGATTTTTAAACTACTTTCTCTTTATGTGATATTATCTTTATATGTTCATTTACTCATTTTTGTAATATGTACTATACATTTTAAAGCAGAAGTTTATATTCATGTGAATTTTATAGTATACCAAAGACTAAGTAATCACTGAGTTACAGTATTTATTAAATAAAATACTAAACAGGAAATACTAAAGGAAAGGTCATTGAAATTTTTTTTTTCTTAAAGTCATTTTAAGAGAAAATAGATTTGAAATGCAAATAGATTTGTGGATTGCTTTTGTGCTAAGTAACATGTTTATATCATTTGGGACTTTTAAAAATAAAAGTCTGGGTGTGGTGGCTCACACCTGTAATTCCAGCACTTTGGGAGGTCAAGGTGGGTGGATCACAAGGTCAGGAGATCAAGACCATCCTGGCTAACACATTGAAACCCCGTCTCTACTAAAAATACAAAAAATATTAGCTGGAAGTGGTGGCACGCACCTGTAGTCCCAGCTACTCGGGAGACTGAGGCAGGAGAATCGCTTGAACCTGGGAGGCGGAGGTTGTAGTGAGCCGAGATCGTGCCACTACACTCCAGCCTGGGTGACAGAGCAAGACTCCATCTCAAAAAAAAAAAAAAGTAAAAGATAGACTTATTTATTTTTAAATGAGAAATAAATAAACTTTTAGCCACTAACTCATGAGAATATTGAAATAGTGAATTATGCAAATAACTTACCTTTTTCTGTCTCTCCTTGTTTTAGTCATGGATTCAAACTGGAAAACAAACTTTCCTTAGTATCATGTCATCTTTAAAACTACATAACTCCAACTATAATATTTTTCTCTCTAAACTCATACATTTAAAAATTAAAACCATAGTTATTTTGGTATCTGGAAATAATTTGAAAAGAAATACAATTTTTTAAAATTCAGTTTGGGGTTACTGCATTTTTATAATCTTGATTTAAAGTATCACTTCCATTGCTTGACAGGCATGGTCATTTCTGCTTCCTACCTTTTATCCATCTCTACCGAATGTCCTCTGCTCACCTTTACCCCAACTCAAATCTCCTCTGAAATCCTCTCTAATTATGCAGATGAGAAGAGCCCCTCCATTCTCTGATGCCCTGAAGCCACTATTTAATAGTGAATAGTGATTGACCATTCACCAAATAGTCAGTGTGAAATATGAGAAAGTGATGGAACCTGGTGCAGCTGACCTCCCTGAAGATCAGAAAGGTCTGGACAGCGTCCAGCAGGTGCTAACACATAGTAGGCCCCCGGTAAATTATTAGTATTGTGATTCACATGGCTCATGGTCAGTGCTACCTTGTCTTATCTTCCTAATTAAACTATAAACTATTCTAGAGAGGGCAGAGACTACATGTCACCGTTACCACTGTCTAAGACAGCTGCGTTGTAATGGAAATTCCTGGAATTTGTATCAGAAGCCCTGGGTTTGAGTCTCTTCTTTGCCACTGTGGTCTTCCAATCTGTTTCTTTATTTGTTAATTGGAAATGCATTCACTGCCTAATTCACAGGATTGTTAAGGATCAAAATGTGAAATAGTATAATCACTTAAAATGTAAAACCACTTACAGATATACCTTGTTATTGTTATTCTTAGTCTACACCAGTGTTTCTCAAACTTTTTCACATCAGAAACACCTCTAGAGCTTATTAAACACAAATTATTATTCATCCCCAGAATTACTGATTCAGTAGGTATATTATTCTGCTCAAGCTGCCATAACAAAATACTGCAGACTAATTGGCTTAAACAACAGAAATTTATTTCCCACAGTTCTGGAGTTGAAGTCCAAGCTCAAGGTGTTAGCAGGGTTGATTCCTTCTGAGGCCTCTCTCCTTGGCTTGTATGTGGCCATTTTCTCCCTGTGTCTTCATATGGTCTTCTCTGTGTGTGTGTCTCTATACTCATCTCCCAGTTATGTTGGCGTCCTTATAAGAAGGGGAGACGAGTACAGAGACACACACAGAGATGTAACTTCATTTTAGCCTAATAACTTAGCTGGAGAGGTTACCTGTTGTCCATTTTATGATAATAACTTTAAGTTAATTACCTTTTTATAAGCCGTATGCCCAAATACAGTCACATTCCAATCTCAGAAGGTTCAGGCTTCAACATGTGAATTTGAGGGGCACACAATTCAGCCCTAACAGTAGGTCTGTGGTAGGACCAGAGAATGTGCTGATACCAAATAGATTTTTGTAAATTTAATAAAGTTTCTATTTTAATTTTTGCTAATTTCCTAATCTGAAAAATTAATATACCATTTTGCAGTTAATCTCCATGAAATTTTACTTATAAAGTAAACACAACTAATATTTTCTACCATATTCTAATAGTATTATTTAAATGTCAGAAGGGGCCAGTTCTGCTGTCTTGAAATTGGGTATTCTGTAGAAGTCCACAAAATGCCACCGAAGATTAGGAAAATACCCTGAAATATTCTTAGCGATGCTAATAACCCATTAGGGAATATCTCATTCATAAGTTGTCTAAATCTTCGTGAAGTTATGTATGTTTTCTGCTCTATTGCCTTTTAAAAATCTTTTTTATTAAGAAATACATGTGGCAAACATAGAGGAAAATCCATAAGGCAGTTAAACAAATTATTATAAAATGGACACCATGTTACCTCCCCACCTAAGCCAAGAACTAGAAAATTGCCAGCACTTGAGAATCCCCTCACGCCCCACTTGCCAACCATCAGCCCCTGTACTGCCTTTGGTTAAACAATGTCTCTATGTTTACTGCCTACTTTTTTTGTCCTGAAATTTCTACTTTAAGGTCTCAAGAATTGTTCCAAACTTCCGGGACTCTATTAGTTCACCTTTCATTTCTATAATCACAATTACCTCCCCACCGCCCCCCGGCCTTTTTTTTTTTTTCTTTTTTTTTTTTGGTGAGACAGAGTCTTGCTCTGTCACCCAGGCTAGAGTGCAGTGGTGCGATCTTGGCTCACTGCAAGCTCTTGCCTCCCAGGTTCAAGTGATTTTCCAGCCGCAGCCTCGTGCACACCACCACGCCCGGCTAATTTTTGTGTTTTTGGTAGAGACGGGGTTTCACCATGTCGGTCAGGCTGGTCTCGAACTCCTGACCTCAGGTGATCCACCTAGTTCGGCCTCCCAAAGTGCTAGGATTACAGGCTTGAGCCACTGCGCCCAGCCACAATTACCCTTTTTAATCATGGCTTGCTTCTAATTTTTCATGGAACCTCAGGCTAATAGTCTCAGAAAACAAAATATAATAAATCTTAGACTGTTTTCTTTGGAAAGTGTGTGTGTGTGTGTGTGTGTGTGTGTGTGTGTGTGTGCATTTTTGGTGAATAGCCAAACCAGCTGTGTCAGACTTAGTGGTTTGGACAATTTTTATGTGTACATTTCTCTACTCTTAGGTACTTGAAGATCTGCTTCTGCTTTCTCTTAGCTTTAAGATCTGTTCTTTTTACAAACATGGATGATAATATTGTTGTAATTAGTATTTTGAGACGGAGTTTCGCTCTTGTTGCCCAGGCTGGAGTGCAATGGCATGATCTCGGCTCATTGCAACCTCTGCCTCCCAGGTTCAAGTGATTCTCCTGTCTCAGCCTCCCGAGTAGCTGGGATTCCAGGTGCGTGCCACCACACCTGGCTAATTTTTGTATTTTTTGTAGAGATGGGGTTTCATCATATTGGTCAGGCTGGTCTCGAACTCCTGACCTCAGGTGATCTACCCGCATCGGCCTCCCAAAGTGCTGGGATTACAGGCGAAAGCCACTGCACCCGGCCTCCCATTACTAGATTTTTTAACCCAAAAATATTTTTTTCGATAATCATTATCCTAAAACTATAAATGAAATGATAACAGAAAACTTTAGAAATAGATACAGGAATACTTGGCATTATTTGGAATACAAATCCTTAAATCATTTGCTGTCACTGTCGGAAATCACTAACCTAGTATGTTATTGCTCATAGACTCACTATTTGATACTTCAGGCTCTGGGGTCTGCAACTATGTTGAAAATGGCCACGCCTGAGGAAATGGAGTTTTTTGTGATGCTCAATTTAAGAGCTAGACCATTTTGAGAGGGTCTAAATAAACCGGGATCTGCCCCCTTGCCTGATGAAGATGTTGAGCATCTTGCAGTATAAGAAGGGTAAAGGAGAAGAAAATTGGATCCTTTGCCAAATCCCAAACATCAAATCCTTACAAAATCACGGCTGTTGTACTTCAACCGATTTAAAGGATTCCATTGCTCTGCTCAATCACTCCCAGATGCTGGAGGCCCCCATTACAGGGACTTTCCTACCCATTATTTGATAGACTGCTTATGTTGTCTTCTTAGATTCCCTGCTGTAAAGAAGAAATTTATGGCGGAGCTAAAAGAATTACGGCACAAAGAGCAGAACCCATATGTGGTTCAAAGCATTATCAGCTTAATAATGGGGATGAAATTCTTTCGAATTAAGATGTATCCAGTGGAGGATTTTGAGGCTTCTCTTCAGTTTATGCAGGTAATGTCTTAGGCAGGAGAGCTAAGGTGCTCTCAACTTGAGCACTTCCCTTCCTCAAAATGACAAACCTGGAACATGAAAAGCCAGTTACTTGTCAATACAGAGAAACATTCTACTGTCTAAATAATTCATGAAGTCCTTTGTAACCAAATAGTACAGTTGCGGGCACATAATTTCATTTCTCAACTTTCATATCATCTTTGGAGGAGAGTATACAGTGGGATTGCTTATTTGCTGACTTTCTTCTCTTTCACCCACTGGTACATATTGTTCTATGAATAAAATATAACTGATTTTTTTCACTTTTTAAAATTGATAGCATTAGGTTGGCTACATTGACTTTCACAGGCATGAGGACTTGAAATAATAAAGAAATCTGTTTTATTCTTACTGTAAAAAGGAATCTTAATTTTTAAAAACTCAGCTAAACAATACAGGTTTGATATTTATTGCCCAGTGCCCATCATGGTACGTAACAAAAGAATTGCTGCTAAGGAGAATTTAACAGAATACTCAGCTCTTAGAGTTTACAAAACTTTGGTATTTGAAGGAATTTTTAAAATGCTGCTGTGAATTAAATTTGATGATGACCTTACTAGAGGGTTTAGATGTATGGATTGTGAATATAGGCTGTACCATTTTACACCCACAAGGAAGGCTATAGTCAAAAATATAACAATTCTGGGTGAAGATGTGGAAAAATTAGAACCTCACACACTGCTGGTATGAATGCAAAATGGCACAGCCACTTTGGCACAGGCTGTGCCACAAATGGGACAGCTTGGCCCTGGCAGTTCCTCAAATAGCAAAACCTAGAATTACCATATGATCCAGCAATTCCACTCCTAGGTATATGCACAAGAGAAATGAAAATATATGTCCACACAAAAACTTGAACACAAATGTTCATAGCAGCATTATTCATAGTTGCCAAAAAGTGGAAACAACCCAAATGTCTATAAAATGATGAATGGATAGACAAAATGTGATATATCCCTATAATGGAATATTATTTGGCCATGAAAAGTAGTGAAGCTGATACATGCCACAACATGGGTGAACTTTGAAAATGTTACACTAAGTGAATGAAACCATACACAAAAGGCCATGTATTATATTATTCTGTTTATATGGAATGTCCAGAATAGGCAAATCCATAGAGACAGAAAGTAGACTAACAGTTATCTAGGGCTGGGGATGGGGAGTGGATAGGGAGGTTGCAGATGGCTGCTAAGGGGTACAGAGTTTCCTTTGGGTGTCATTAAAAGGTTCTAAATTTGACAGTAGTGATGGATGCACAACTGTGATTATACTAAAAGTCAATGAATTGTATATGTTAAATGGGTGAATTGCATACTACATAAATTATGTCACAATAAAACTATTATATATGGGGGGGGCTATGTATCAAACTTCTCGGGTTTGAATTCAAGCTGTGGCACTTACCAGCTCTGTGACCTGACCAGTCACACTTAACCCCTCCCATCCTCACTTCCCTTATCTGCAAGGTGATGATAATGACACTAACCTTAGAGAGTGGTTCTGAGGATTCTTAGCACATGACAAACAGTAACTGTTAAATATTTTATTATTTTTATCCCACTCGCATATTAATAATTCCTGTATCTATGTACATGAATTAAGACTTGAGAGAGTATTACATACTTATGCAAAATAATGTAGCAAAAGGATGACTATTCTGGGAACTATAGAGCTCGTCTGTATAGGAAAGCTGTTTCAGTGACTTCCTATCCTGGTGTTGCCTATCTTGAGCTGAAGTCTTAGTATGATATTGATAGAATGAGGACTTTAGGGATTGTTTTTGGCAATCTTCCCAATGGCAACAGAAAATAAAGGGAAATAGCCAGTGTAGATATTAACATGTTATTACATTTAGCCTTGGACTCTTTCTTTTCTTTCTTTCTTTTTTTTTTTTTTTTTTAATTTGAGACAGGGTCTCACTCTGTCACCCAGGCTGGAGTGCAGTGGCATGATCTTGATTCACTGCAACCTCTGCCTCCCAGGCACAAGTGATCCTCCCACCTCAGCCTCCCAAGTAGCTGGGACTACAGGTGCCGCCATCATGCCCAACTGATTTTTGTATTTTTTTGTAGAGACAGGGTTTGGCCATGTCACCCAGGCTGGTCTGGAATTCTGGGCTCAAGCAATCTGCCTGCCTTGGCCTCCCAAAGTGTCAGAATTGCAGGCATGAGCCATGGCATCTGGCTGCCTTGGACTCTTGAATGAAAACAATACCTGATATAGACCACAATAAGTTACTACCAATAAGGCCAGGAAGGAGAGAGAGGTGGGCAGAATTCTGCCCACTTTCCTTTTAAAAAAGTTGACATTTTGTTTAAAAAAAAAAAAATGTTGGCAGGCCAACTTTCCTACAGAATGGGTCATTGAGCAACCAAGAACACCCTCACATATGACAATAGTCCACAGGCAGTAGTGTCCTTTCTTAAGGAACCCTTCTAAAGGTTTCCTTGTCGAGGTGGGAAAGGGAAGCGTTCCTGACTTGCTTATGAAACTATGTGAATAATAAACACACCTAAAATGTCAGAGCGAACAAGTAAACAGCTCTGTGCCCGAGGCTGTCAGGCATAGGGCCTAAACTAAGTTTGAAGTCTTCTGCCTCTCTTCCCATGTTTACCTTCCCTGGGGATCTGTGTCTGTGGGCTAACCAGGAGGCCAGGGCCTCACACAAACACTAAGTGATAAATAGAAATGTATTGGAAGTGAATGACTGAATGAATCAACCAGTGACTCAGTGGATACACGTGTGCTTGCTGGTTAGCGACACTTTGTCCTTTTAGAATAGTGATTTGAAATAGAAGAGTGAAAAAACCAGCCTTGCAGAATGTCATTGAGGCCATTGCAAACATAAAAATTTCAATACAAATGTTTGAATCCAGTGATTTTTAATAGACTATGGAATATGCTGTGTTGATACATGATTGAATTAAGAGCTACTTACTGAAACTTGTTGAAATACATTCTATGTGCACATTTCAACCTACTCTTCCTCCCTGTACCCTTTTTCTGCTTCCCAGGAATGTGCACATTACTTCCTCGAGGTCAAAGACAAAGATATCAAGCACGCCTTGGCTGGGCTTTTTGTTGAAATCCTTGTTCCAGTCGCTGCTGTGAGTTACATTTTTATTTCTAAAAACTCCTTCAAACTGTATCACAAAATCAACAATTTTATTAATGTAATATTCACCTGCATCTCTATTTCAGGCTGTTAAAAATGAAGTAAACGTTCCCTGCCTTAGAAATTTTGTGGAAAGCCTGTATGACACCACGCTGGAACTTTCTTCTCGAAAGAAGCATTCCTTGGTTAGTAACTATGAGAAAATTGAAAACAGAAACAAAACTGCACAGACTAAAATTCCTAGGCAGGAATCTGTTTGAGGATCATAAGGACTCCATAGATAGGAAAAGTACCTAAAGCTCCCTCAAAAAGAGGCAGCATTTGAAACTGAAGCTGGCGTTTTGTATTGACCATGATTGATGTTCATGTAGAGGGATTAGACCACGTCACCTCAGATGACCCTCTGGTCCTAAGGAGTCTGTTGTTCACTTTCAAGACTGGCTTAACTTGATTTTTATTTTAATTTCTGAGAACTTTTTTCCAATCTGAAGGCTAAAGTTTATAATAACAGTTTCTCTTCTCAATCCCCAGGAGCCTGCCCTGGCAAATTTCTATCTGGATACTAGGATCAAAATGGAAACAGGCAGGAAAAGGAGTTGGGAAATAGACAGTTGCCCATAGGAAGGATTCTCTGAAGGCTGGGGAAATAATTCTTGGGAAGGTTTTGGTACTGAAGAGCAGTATAGAAAAGTCTTTTAGGTTACCACCACCTTTTACCCACTATGGTGAATAAAGCTTTGGTTTATGAATCGGCAAGTGGTATAACAGCTGTAATGTGAAAGTCTGGAGGAAGCAAGTTGTTTAGGGATCTGGTTACTGGCATGGTTTATGCTAGCCTCCAGAGGATGAACATCCCTACCATGATTTGAGCAGGTACTTGGGGTTGCTTTGCTGGTAATGGTGACAAATTTGCTCATTTGTCTACATTCTGTGGTCATTGTGACTAACTACATGCATATTTTTTAGATTACTGACCAGTGTCAGAGCTGCACTCAATGGTAGCAGTAGTTCCAAGTCCCTTTAAAACAAGTTAATTTAAAAAAAAACAAACAACTAATGAACTGTTAAGCATTGTGGGCAGTTGTCTCTTGTTAATTCAAGCTAACAGATGAGCCAGTTACATTTTTATTTCACGACCCTTGATTGAGAGGGAATCATAAAGATCTATTACATCTGGCTTAGCAAAATGGTGATGGGTTCTACATGTATGATTTTTTTCGGTGGCTGTTCATTACCTTTGCTGTCTTCTCAAGTTGCTGTGGGAAGCTGGCCCAGCTAGGCAGGAAAAGCACAGTAGCAACTCTGTTTATTCGGTCATAAGCAAATTCCTCCTGTGGTTAAATTTGTCTTGGTAGAGTTTACCAATGCAATAACATTTCTTTTAGGAATCTTCCTTAATTACCAGAAGGTTGCACGCAAAAGAAAATATAGACAACTACCTCTAAGATAGGGACAAATTATTAGATGTCTATGAGCAAAAAAGCCAATAACATTTTCAAAATTTGTGTGCCTTCCTGCTTTTTTTTCTGGAAATTAAGAGAGTGATCTAAGATGGTAAGTTTGTTTTAAAATTTTATAAGTAAAGTCTAAATCATTGAATCAGATTTCTGCATTATTATACATGAAACTTCTTTCATTTTATTATACACTGTCCATAATTCTTGGTTATTCCATCCCCGGCATTATCAGAAAGTGTTCGTGAAATGCGCACCAGTGCCCTGCATCCACTGGGCACTGTTGTGCTACGCAGTGTCCTGTTTCTTGCCCACAGGGCCCCAGAGGGAGATGGCAAGGTAGTGGGTACGGAGAATGTATGTTACCTGGTTTGTTGAAATATAAATTATCCTGTGACCGCCTCTCCTTTCTCCTCAGGCCTTGTACCCCCTGGTGACCTGTTTGCTCTGCGTCAGCCAGAAGCAGCTGTTCCTGAACAGGTGGCACATTTTCCTCAACAACTGCTTGTCCAACCTTAAAGTTAGTATTTGTCAGCTCAAAACGATCTTTTTAAAAAATTTACAGTAGTTTTTAGGCTGGCCAATGTGCTTCTGGAAGTGACTCCTGATGTTTGCCAGGGGAATTGTCCTATACTGGTGGAATAATGAAAAAATATTAATAAGAGTTCTTAATAAATATAGTCAATTTTAGAAAGTGACTAGGAATAAGACAAATCACTTCAGATTTGGGAAAAATAAATCCATTCTAACAAGGATCACTTTAAAAGTAGAATTAAATGTTCCTTTATGTGCATCCATTGTCACATTTTATCTAAATGATTTAAAAATAGAATAAGGGCCACATTCAGCTAATAGAAGCATGCGAATTGATCTCAGAAGCTCACTTATACCTTCCCATCCTTCCTCTATCCCCTCCAGTCTAGGAGAATGTCTCTGGGGCAAAATCTGAGCAAAATTCTAAATATTTTGCTCAGATAGCTCCAGTCTATGGAAGGACTGACCTAGCAACAGAGAGCACTTCTTTCTTGTCACTGTCATTTGTGATTCTTGAAGGTATCCTGTTCAAGCCGCATGGCAGTCAGTCCTAAGCGTTCACTGTTTCCAGCAATACACCTGCTACACAGGTGCTGGGTCTTTAAAATGGACTTTATAACTTAAAAGTGGTGAACATGTTTTAAGTTTTAGTAACCTATTGATAAAAGACAGTGAAATGAAAACTATCCCTAACATAAGTGCAAATAGGATGTATTTTTGACAGTTGTTCTTGGTAGTGTCCAAAGATGTGATTAAATTTCTTTTACCAGTTTGATATTAGCTGCTTTTGAATTTTAAGAATATAGTTAGTTACAAAATTTTGTATGTGGTTATACATGTTGCCTTTTTTTTTCTATGATGCTTTAATTTGGTGAAGTAGTTAAGATTAATTATATTATTTTGGCATTTACCATAATTACACAATAATCTGCATTAGAGCTGTTTTAAGCACCAACTATGAGCTGGCTCTAAAAGCTGATTGTGAAATCCAAGATTAGAATCATTCATTTTCTTCAAATTGGCAGTGAAATATAATAGCAGTGGATAGAGAATTAAGCTTTTAAGTACTCTGAAAAAATGAAATGCTTTTCGGGGTTATCGAGTGTTACATAAAGGCCACTTTCAGGTTTTTTTTTTTTTGAGGATCTGCCATATAACTCTAACATGTAGCCAAGTGTCATTTGTTAATTGGTCCACTTTTAAGTTATCCAGCTGTTAGTTCATTAAATTTTTTTTTCTATTACATTTTACACAGATAGGAAATGGTCACTTTATTGAAAACAGAGAGGGGAATTATTGAGAGTGCTTACAGTGCAGTTTTCTGTATATTCTGTGCTTAATGTGTCTGGGTTTTTGCTTGGAATTAAAATAATATTTTTCATGACAATCTATTGCTGTGGCCACAGAGACCCAAATTTTTTGTCTGAACTTGTTTTTGAAACATAGCAGATCATCTTACTTTGGAACTTAATTACTTCAAAGTTAGAATATTGCTTACAGCTCTAGTCAAACCCCACCAGAAAGATTTAATACGAGGGTTATATACAACCCCAGAGAGGAGCAGGCCTGGGCACTGACAGTATATCCCTGTGCAAACTTTTCAAGCACTAAGATTTCTAAGAGGCAGTAAGGCCAGAAAGAGCATGTAGAGTGAATGCTATAGAGACTGAACCGCATTCCAGAATTCAGTTCAGCAGGGACTTATGTAGTGTCCACTGTGTGAGGTGCTAGGGAAGGTGCTGAAAGTGGGAAGGAGTGGGGAAGGCAATTCTATAAAAACTAGATTAGAATAGAGTCCCTGTCCTTGACAAGCTTAGAATTTCATTGGAGGATATGTAACGAAGTTTCAAAATGCATGGTGCAGACAGTGAAGGATGTAAAAGGTAGGAGTAGGGAGATACCTGTGAGAGTTATAGAGGTCACATGCCCCACAAATCACAAAAGAAGTAGTTATTAGGCAAAGTAAGGCGGGAAGGCAATGATATCTTATTTTATGGGTAATAATCTATTTGAATTCACTACCTCAAGGCTAAAAGATATAAAAATATCCTTGATAAGATAAAAATGAAATAAAATTGTATCGCATATATTTAGAACTAAACCTAGTAGGGATTTGAATGGGACTGTTTAAAAAATGTTATTAATATTCAGAAAACCTTCCAAACCTCCTCTTGAGTCCTTAGTAAGGAAGAAATACCTGAGAAAAAACTAACACAGCTTCAGAGATATACTTTGTCTTGAATTGCTGCAGTATTTTATGGGATTTAGAACCAATTCTACCATTTCATAGGTGACCACCAAACCAACCCTTCCCCCACGCACCTTCCTGTACCCTTCCCTGCCTTCCTTACCCCTCCCCAGTCACAGATGCTTCAGGATAGTGAATTTCGCACCTGAATCCCACACGCTGACGTTTGGTAGCCACCTGTGATGTATTCTGTAGAGGTGAGCCATCAAGGGGCAGCGTGGCAGAGCAGAGCAGAAGTGTGCGTGAGCACAAAAACCTGCCCGCTTGCAATGTAAACAAGCTCTCAGGCTCAACACTCACTTAATGTCAGTGCCCTAGTTTATTCCCAGCATTAGTCAGTCAGAAGCAGGTTGCTTTGGGAGCACAGACTTGAAATCTTTAATATTTCTACTTAATTAACTTAAGCATCTATCAGTAATATTCCATTATAAATTGATGAGAAATGTATAGCACCTTTTCACTGAGACATTCACATCTTTCAGGAACTCTTGTTCCGTGGTGACCAGTACTTTTTTCTTCTATGTATTTTATGTCAGAATCTGAACATATTGTGCTATAAAAAATGCATTCCCTTCACATCTGCCATACAACACCTAATTCTGACAAAAGGAAATATGCTTTGTGAACTTGATTTAATAGTACTTTTAAAATGTTGAGTCACCATTTGCAGATAAGAAAAAAATTAAAAATTTAAAAATTAAATAAAATGAAATTATATTCATAATACTATGTGCTAGTTTCTTATCCTTCGAAATAAAACAAACTGGGAGAATTTCAAAATTTCTTATATTTTATAAAAATGAATATAATATACCAGTGAGGCCCAGATTATTTAAAAAAAAAAAAAACAGAAAAGAAACCTCAAAGGTTAAGAAATGCCTGAATTTTATATGATTAATAATAATAATAGCTCTCATTCACTGGAGATACATTATGAGCAGGCGAGTGGTAGAGGCTTCCTATACATTGTTGTGGGTATCATGGCAATGCCACAGGCTACACTGAGTATTCCCTATGCTTTCATGAATGTTGTTTATGCATTTCCAAATATTTTGCTCAGATAGCAATACTGCATCTGAAGGTTAGACATTATTCAGTTTAGTTTCGAAGTTGGAGAAACCAAAGTACAGAATGAGAAAGAATACTCCTTTTTTCTCAGGGAGCACTTATGCTAGGACTTAAATCCATTCAGTCACTTGCCAACAATTCTTTATAAGTAGTCTACCAGGCACAGTTCTAGGTACTGGGAATAAGTGATGAGTAAGACAGTAGCACTCCCTGGTCTCTTAGACCTTGTAATTTAGTGGAGGAGACAGACCAACAAGCAAATAAATAAATACATGAGAAGAAAAAAAAACAGATAATGATAACTACTCTAAAGAAAACCTAATAGATATTAGGATTAAGAATGATGCATTCAGGGAAGGCAAGCAAGGGAGGTACAAGCAGGGTATTTGATTTCCAGTAAAAATCTCAAAACAAGTGTGGTTGCCATAAATGTATTTGATGAAGCTTGTGTATAGCACTTCAATATTTGTGTGTAATAATTGCAATGAAGTTTGAATGCTTTTTTCAACTTTTCACGTAATAGTAAGTTTATTAATGTTATCTTTATCTTGTAAGTGGAGACATTGAGTAATATATTAAGGATTCCACAGTCATTGCCTGAATTAATTAAAATATATGGCATTTATTTTAAAATGACTACTTTCCTCTTTTAAATACCAAATTTAAATGGTATAGTATAGCTATTTTAATTATTAATTTTCAAGATGTAGTTATTCCACTTTACTGTTAATCTCATTTCTATAATCTTGAGAAAATCTGTTTCAGATCTACAAAAATAAAGGCACATTTCAAAGATTCCAATAATGCACATAAACTGGACCTAAAAATTAATAATAATATGACAAGCACATTATTTTCCATGAATGCCTTATTTATCCAACCATTCAATAGAAAAATAATTGCCATAAAAATGTTGTTATGATAATTTTAGAGATTATCCTAAACTGTAGCAATAGGTTATTTGAATAATATACAGTCATCAAACCCGGTGAATCATAATCAAAGTAAATTGATTCAACTATTAAAAGGAAATGTCAAAAAGATGGAAAGTGTTGCTGTGATATGCAAAATATAACAAAGAAATAGATTTACTTAGATGGCTTTCTCTTTGAAATGGAAGAGAAAACTAGAAGGTATTTTAAGTATAACAAAATTAGTAGATGACTAAAATTATCTATCTCACTAGGTCTTTACCTTAACATACGTAAGAATCCCTACAGAAGCCTGTTATAAATGCAACTTCTTGAAACCCACTTTCCGAGGTTCTGGTTCAGAATATCTAAGGTGCAGCCCAGGAATCTGCATATTTATAAGCAGCACAGGTGACTTGGTGCAAATAGTCAGCTGATGGACCTTCAGTAACATTGGTCTATACCACTGATTGCATCAGCCAGGTTATCAGTGAATTCACTTGTCCCCATTTGTTACCATTAACTCTGAATTGTTTTAACTAAATTAATTAAAAGCAAAATTTAAAGGAGGTAGGCATGTTATTAGATAGGCTGACACATCCCATGAAGTCAGTGACTGGCAGTGAGGTGAGATGCAGAAGGTCCAGGGAAGATCTACTCTGAAGCCCACTAGTTTCTTGAACAATTATATCGATGAGCCTCAGAGCCATAATAAATACATACTATTAATTAATTATTGGTTAACTAATTAAGGGAGATGCAGATTACAACAGAAGAATGGTTTTTTGATCTTGAAGCAAGTATCTTTGACACAGAAATCAGTGGTTTGAGACATATGCTGAAATGTCTGCATCCTGAAAATATACATCTAACAGAATAGCACCTATTCTGTTAGCTGCTAAGGAAATACAAAGACAGATGAAGAAGAAGTGCTGTCTTCAAGTAGAGTAGGTACCAATAGCATATGTGTGCAGCCTCCACATAATATTAAAGCGAAGTGGAAAATTTAATGCTTTAAAGCCACTGAGGCCAGATTGCCTAGGTTCAGATTCTAGCACTGTCATTTATTAGCTGTGTGACCTTGGGTAAGTTATTTGACCTCTCTGTGCCTAGAATCTACTCCATACATGGTTGTGAAAATTAAAATGAGTTAATATAAGTGCAGCATTGATTAAAATAAAATACCTGCTATAGCAAGCACCATGTAATACATACATTCCAATTTCTGAGAAAACAATACTTATTAGAGCCTAAGTCAATTCCTATCCCAGCTGTCGTTTACTAAACTGGTTTACTATCGTTTACTTTGAGCAATTTATTGGGCCTTCTCTCATCTATAAAATCCTTCAATTGATATCTTGTTACGTGAAAGCACATCTGAAATACCAAACTTCCATACAAGTGCAAGATATTTATTACTGTCATTATAATATGAAAATTAGCTTCACCTACATGGCAAAGTTTGTCTTTCATATAGGTCCTGTACAGATGAATCTAGTTTATGCATCAAGTTGTTCAGCTACTACTCAGATTCTTTTCGATTTTGAATACTTTCTGGTTTTGTTTTTAATATATAACCTGCTGTATGGTAGTCACTGAGGACACAAAAATGAACAAATCAGAATGCCTGGAACTCACTGTCTGGTACGAAACATTCAAGTAAAGGATGTCTGTTTCCTAGAAAACAGAGAGCAGGGGCGCTTGGTAGCCTCTCCAGAGGACTGGGACAGGAGTAGAGGGACAGGGGAATGTAGTAAGAGGAGGTGTCACCTAATTGAATTTAAGTTATCCAAGTAGACAAGGGTAGGAAGGCATTCCAGGCATGCAGGGAATTGCAAAAGGGGTGTTGCAGTGCAAGGTTCACCTACCACAAGGCAGAGGCAGGAAGTGGTACAAGGGAGCCAGGTCACAAAAGGCCCCTCATGTGCCATATTATGAAATTTGGACATTGTCCAGTAGATGACTAGAAGCCACTTAAGGACTTTAAATGCAGGAAAGTAAAAAAAAGTTTGTATTTTCAAGAATATCATTTGTGCAAGAATGGAAGAGAGGCCAGAAAATCCATTTAGGAGGCAGTTGCAATGATCTGATATCATCTTGAAATGCTAAAAACCAATTAACAGTACATAATCCACAGACAAAACAAACTAAAACCTAAGTTCGCTACTTTGCTTTTCAGTGCATATGGAAGCAAAAATAATCTCAAAAATGTTCTTAAGAGTGAAAGAATATTAGTCACAATAAGATGCAAGAAAAATGGTAGACAGGAAGGACAGGACAAATATTTTAAGAAGTTGAAGTTGAAACAGAAGACACTAGTGTCAATCAGTTAAACTAGAGATCTCGGTTATGGTCTACAGTGAAATTGAGATGATACTTGCCTTCCTCATCATGATTCACAATGAGAGATTATGAATATGAAAGAATTTCAAATGATACACTATGCAAATATAAACTGTTATATATATTTTTAAAAAGGAAATTCACAAAGGAAAGATGTTTCTACTAGAAAAGAAGCTCCTTAAAGGCAGGGGCTACATTTCCCTTGTTTGCTGCTGGATGGCAGGTGTCTTCTACATAATAATACTACAGGCAGGTACAGTGTTAAGTACCCTATGTGCATTAACTCATTTAACTCTCATACACTCCTGTGATGGAGGTAGGATTATCATCTGCATTTCACAGACAGGGAAAATCAGACCCAGAGAGATTAAAATGCTTTCTCTAGGTGGCCACATTGCTAATAAATTATAAGGCAAGGATGGATTCAAACCCAGGCAGTCTGTGTGAAGTCTGCTTTTAACCACTATGTAAGTACACCATAGGCATTTGCTGATTTGGACCAGTTGGAAGACAAGTAGTCAGAATTTCTGAAATTTTTAAATGATCGAGTATTTTAAATGCAGCTTTACTAGTTTCAAGTCCCCTTTAAGTAACTAAAACATTTGACAAATTTTACCTGTTATATTAACAGGCAAAAAAAAAAAAAAACTTCTACATAAATGTGTGCTTCTAAAAAGCCAGGTTTTTTTTTTTTCTCCATGAAGCTAAACAAATAGCTATAAAGTTCATCTAGAAGAATAAACATGCAAGAAAATCTTGGAAACCGCTAAAAATTAAAAATAAGCAATGAACTATATAAAGTAGGCCATACTAGATATTAACACATTATAAAACCTGAATATTAAAATGATGTGGTACTTGAATAGACAGACTAGTAGAACAAAAAAAAATGTAGAACAAAAAAAAATGTAGAACAGACCTAATGTGTATGGAAATTTAGACTTTTAGAATAATGACCACACTAAAAAGTTGTTAGACTACGAAGACTATGAAGTCTATCTTTCCTAAATCTAAAAATTTCTCACTATAGTCTTTCCTATAGAATTTATTTATGTGGATCATCTTTATTCAGTAACAGTTTAAAGATAAAGTTTATCACAGATCATTTCGAAACAATTATGAATTCTATAAAAATCAGTACCTAAATTATCTACACTAAGAAGAAAAAAGAATCATATGACTAAATAAATGGAGACAGACAAGTAACATAAAGGCAAAAGACCTATCAGAAAGTTAAGACACTGAAAGACTGGTTAGCAAACATTCATTGACCCCATGCAGAACAGCAGAAATTTTAATAGATCTTAGGGGATAATGTCCCCTTTTTTCAGAGAACCTATCATTTATGTGGGAGCTGATGTTTAAACAAGATTTCCCCATAGGTAAGGAGTTGAAGGGCTATGCTAGAGGTATGTATGAGAGTCAGGGGACACTCAGGAGGAAATAATTAGTTTTAATGGGCTGGGATTGAAGGCATCAGGGAGGAACAGAAAAAAAAAAAAAAAAAAAAAAAAGCTTCACAAAGGAGAGGACATCCAAGCCCACTATAAAGAATGAACAGGGTTCACTTGGGAGAAAAGAACGATTCAGGAATGGGGATGGAAGGGCACTTCTATCATGGAAATAGAATGAACGTGGCCTAGCTAGGGTTTACAAAGCTTACGGGAGAGTAACAGGATGGGAGGCAGAAGAGATAGGTTAGAGCCAGCTATTGACTAGTCTGGTATGCCAGGCCAAGAAATGTTAGCTTGATCCCACAGGCACCGGGGAAACTACCGATTCTGTGACTTCTATATAGAAAGGATTATCATCGGTGTAAGATAGCCGGGCAAGGATTGAGTTAGGGAGACTATTAGGATGGTACTGCAGCAGTCCAGATGACAGTGCTGAGAGCCTGAGCTATAGCAAAGAAGTGAGAATGGATAAGATATCAAATTCAAGGGAAATTTTGTGGATAAAATCTATAAAATTGTTTGAAAGGATGGAGTGAGAGTCAGAAGTAAGGAATGGAGGAATGAAGTGTCCACGGATGATGAAACCACATTCTCCTCTCTGATTTGTTAATGCCTGGGTGCCCACAGCTGGTCTCCCTGCCTCTGCCTCTGTCCCCGTGCTGCAGACATTGGACTTCCTCTGTGGTCTCTCTGATCTCATTGGCTCCCTGTCACCATCACGAGAAGCCTGTTCTCCTCATGAAAGGCACCTCATGTAGCCCCTGCTTTCCTCTCAAGCCTCACCACCTACTGCTCCTTCACCTGGCCTTGCACTGGCCCTTCACCAGCATACAAAGGATTCTCAGGCTCCAAAACGGGAGCCCTCTGCTCCTCCATTTCTCTCAGTTGCCATGTGCTCCTGCCTCTGCCTACAAACCTCCCCCTCCCACCATTTTTTTTTACACCTTTCAAAGTATCTAGGGCCACGAACTGTGGCAGGCTCAGCATAGTAACTCAAATGTGTGTGCATTATGAATGAGTATGACAAAAATGGATTTAAGGTTCATCTGAGTTTTTTGTTGTTGTTGTTTGTTTTTTGCTTTTGTTTTTGTTTTTGTTTTTTTTTTGAGACAGAGTCTCGCTCTGTCACCCAGGCTGGAGTGCAGTGGCGCCATCTCGGCTCACTGCAACCTCTGCTTCCCAGGTTCAAGCAGTTCTCTGCCTCAGCCTCCCAAGTAGCTGGGATTACAGGCACCCACCACCATGCCCAGCTAATTTTTATATTTTTAGTAGAAACAGGATTTCACCATCTTGGCCAGGCTGGTATTGAACTCCTGACCTCATAATCCACCTGCCTCTGCCTCCCAAAGTGCTGGGATTACAGGCATGAGTCATCTGAGTTTTTATGTGCTCCTGGAATCCTTTCCTGACCCATTCCTTGAGTTTGCCATATGTTGCCCTTCTTCCTATCCTCTTGCTTCTGTCCCTACCAGTTTTTCATACTGTTGTAGAGTTGACTCCCATCCCCCATAGATTGTGAACATCTTAAGGGAAAGGATTATCTTTTATCTCTACATCTCAGGTTCTAGCACAGTACCTAGTACACATTAGTCTCAATAAATACTGGAGGGTAATCAGATGGGATGGGGATGGGGTGGAGGCATTGGAGAATCAAAACAATAAGGGTTTAAAAGGACATAATCAACAATAAAAAGAACAGACTGATTCTCCTATTGGTTCTAAAGAATTTGGGTTCCCTAGGGTTGGAGGGAGAAGATAATCTCTTGAGTACTCATCTTGGCAAAGGAGAAAATGACATGGCTTCCCCCAGAATTACTCTGTCCCACCATTTTTATGCCTCCTCATGGATGATTTATCCTATGAGTTTTGAGAGGCCAATACCCTGTAAGTCCCAGGTGATGCAATATGCCTCGTAAGTACCCAGCCATCCACCTGGAGCTTGCCTTTTCCAGGCCTTCAGAGAAGAGCCATCTCTAGAAGCTCAGACCTAGTATTTACATCTGCAGTCTTACATCGTGGTTTCTGTTATAGAACAAAGACCCCAAGATGGCTCGAGTTGCACTGGAATCTCTCTACAGATTACTTTGGGTTTATATGATTCGAATTAAATGTGAAAGCAACACAGCTACTCAGAGGTAAGATTTGGCTTGTGTCAATGGTAACCACATCACTCAGCCACTGCAGAGGGTGTTTCTTTTATTACTACATATGCTAACTCAACTAGAAGCTGTTCAAAGCTGACAGTTTCTAAAAGATCTAAGTCCTAAGGGAACATTTTCAAGCTTTCCATAGTCATTGGCTCAACACCCATTACAAAAGCTCCAGCCTCTACCAGGATCAACAGGTTCCACTTCCAGAGTTGCATTTGCCACTTTAACAAAAAAAAGCTATAATTTTCCAACTGCGCTTAGTTTTCCAGAAAAACTTTTCATAGAGTAATTATGCTAATGGAAAGAGGTGAGGTGGTTTGTTTTCTTTTTTGAATTCTCTCTGATTCTTAGATAAGATGAAACATCTGCCATTTTCCCTTAAAGAACTGGAGCTCAGACAATCTTGCTTGTTTTCTCTTTTCCCCCTTATCTTTCAGCCGACTTATAACCATCATCACAACACTTTTCCCCAAAGGGTCCCGCGGTGTGGTGCCAAGGGACATGCCTCTGAACATCTTTGTGAAAATCATCCAGTTCATTGCCCAGGTAATGGAGAAGATTCTGGTGGTGGGAATCTTCTAATGGTTTTTAAGCAGCCAGCCTCCTTCTTATGAAGTACTAAAAGATTGAAAGTCTAAATTAGTATCTTACATGTTTAGACTTCTGTGAAAGATTTAAAGTGTTTTCACACACAGCCTATTCTTTTGCTTCAAAACAAGTTGTGAGTTGAGTATATCAAGTGTTTTCAGCATCTGATAAATGAAGAAACAGACAGAGTTTAAGTGGCTCATCTGAGTCACAAGTCTGTGAATTAGTAAGATTGTCTTGACTTTTCACCTCTGTTTTTTTCCTGTTTCTCTGCTCTGGATTCTACAAGTAAAGAGGAAGCAAAGGGTCTGGTGTTCAGAGAAAACCAAAAGAGAACAATTTAGCAAAATTTGAGGAATAAATAATAATGTTCTTTCAACCTATGAAAAAGAATTTAATAGGAATATTAGCATTTATCAAGCACTCTTTTGCCAAGAACTGTTCTAAGTGCTTTATGTATATTAATGACTTAAAAACAGGTCCAGTAATATTAAACATAGTTTTTAATATGTAATTTACTATTTGAACCCAGGAGTTTTACTTTTCAAAACACTTTGTGAGTAAATGGGTTTACCCCAACTTTGACCTCCTTGTGCAGAGGAACAGGAAAAGACTATTATTCCAGTCCAGCCTCTGCCATGAGCCAGCTCTATAACCTTAAACAAATCAGAGAACATCTTTTTTCTGTTTCTTTATCTGTAAAATGGGGATGAAAATGCTTGCCTCAGAATATCGTGTGCTTAAAAGGAAATAATAGGCATGAAAGTACTGTTGAAGTACAATTGATACTGATATAAAGTGTAAGGTTCAATTGCTACTTCACAGATGATTAGACAGTAATATCTCTCTTTGAGTTTGGTGCAATGAAATAGCTCTGTAATATTTGTACTTAGGGAAAGGACATTACTTGCTCTGCAGATGAAAGAATTAATGTAATTTTTCTGCATGTAGTTATCATGTGACTGAGAATGTGCTTTGTTTATTCTGGAATATGTTGTATAAAATGAACCTATTTTATTTATATGTATATAAGTAAATATGTACATATACACACACATATATATACACACAGATACCTGATATATTTTATATATAAATTATATATATTAATTATCTGTACCTGATATATATATTCCTGTTATATATTCCTGATACATTTTTACATATATTAATTATACATATTAACTATTGTTATATATATACCTGGCATATTATACCTGTTATACTATATACATATATACACACCCCTGACATATTAAGTAACCTTAATATATCTTATGTATTGATTACATGTCTCACATGCAGAATTGTTTGTTATAATATGAGCCAAAGGATTTTTAATGTTAGAGAATAGAAGAAAATGATCATTTTGCAGTGATCTCTTTAAAAATACATTTTAAAGAGGTACAGTACAAGTAGGAAGAGTTCACCCTCTTTATAAGCCCAGATACCCCAAGTGTTTGGTTATTTGATTTGTGAGGGGGAGGTCTTTTGTCATTAGTCATACTGTGGTTTAGGGGACAATTACATATTTTGTATAATGAAGGCCTCCTTGCACACCACACAAAACAGAAGCAGCCCTACTCTCGGTTCAGATGGGCATGGTC
This sequence comes from Nomascus leucogenys, assembly GCF_006542625.1. Classification (NCBI taxonomy): domain Eukaryota; kingdom Metazoa; phylum Chordata; class Mammalia; order Primates; family Hylobatidae; genus Nomascus; species Nomascus leucogenys. The sequence goes on along the minus strand of NC_044389.1, from coordinate 7,130,010 downwards.
TTCCTCCAGGTTCTCTGCAAGCCACAAAACTGAGCAGTGCCCTTCCTCTTTTAGCCACCACCTGTTTGCTTGGTGCATATTGATGAAAATAGCCATTTTATGTTGAGTTTATATTTTAACACTTTCATTTTGTGTTCTTGTTTTCACTACAGGAACGTTTAGATTTTGCAATGAAAGAAATCATTTTCGATTTTCTTTGTGTGGGAAAACCAGCAAAAGCATTCAGTCTCAACCCAGAGGTATGAATGATCCTTTTATGTACTTCTAACAGAGCATGTCTTCAAGGAACCATACCTTTGCTTTGCGGCTTTGGAGAATGGGGTGAGGGATGTCTGCTCACAAAGTCTTCTATTTGTTTCTGTCAGTGTCCAAATTCAGATGATGGTGGAATTTCAGAAGTAAAATTTTGGATTAATAGACTTAGAATGAAACGGTTAGATGAAAGGTTGATGTGCTACCATATTCTGTTCTTGTATAACAAAGTAATTCTTGCCCAAAAAGATAATTCATCACTAAAAGTTAGGTTGTTTTATTTTAGAAAAGTCAGTGCTTTTACTTATAACTGTTTAACAAATTTAGCATCGGGAAGTGATGAAACATAGAAGAACAAATATGTGTAATAATAAAAATAGTAAAACAATGAAATTAAATAAATAATGTGTGCACATCTGTTTCTGTGACAGCATCCCAACTCCAGGGCAGGCAGACTGTGGAGATGAGTATACAGTGGGTATTATACACAACGTGGAGCAGTGGAGGCTGTGCACATGAACAGCACATATAATTTTAAACTTTTAAAAACACTGTCAGCCAACAAAAGTATGCCTGGCACACTGCCTCTTTTTCTATGAGGTTGTAGAAAGAACACTGGGCCAGAAGTCAGCAGAGCCAAATTTGCCACTTGCCACAGGCTCTGCTGCTTTTCCTAGCTGTGTGACATTTACCTCTATGAACTCCAGCTTTTTCACCAGTAAAAAGGACAAAATGCCTTTCTACCTCAACTCGCAGAAGAATTGTGATATTAGGAAGGGTAAGTTACAAACTCTTAAGAAAAAAAAGGGAAGAAAGAAAGGGAGAGAGAGAGAGGAGACTGCACACCATAAAAATCAAATACATAGAGAGTTCCTATCATCTCTGTGTTATCATCTGGCTCCTTCATTCTGTCAGTGAGGAAGGGGGCCTGGAGGCTGGAGACTGGCAGCTTGTTAGTAGCAGAGGGGACCCAGGTCCCTGTTAGTCCCGTGCTCCTTCCCACCACACCCTGTATTCTCTTCTTGATATTAAGGTTGCCACATATCTAGGAACAGCACAAAAAGTCCAAAAATGGGAATTTCTGTCTGGTGTCCATTGACCTCACAGGCTTCTGGAATGGCTGCAGCCAGGGTCTCTGGGCCAATGGGAGGGGGCAGGGCCAGTGCCAAACCAGAGGCTTTGGGCTGGAAGGAGGCCCAGAGCTGTACAGTGAAGAGCCTTCTCTTGCTGGGAAGGTTCTCAAGACATTATTCATTTCTTAGCAGTCATGGCTTTACTGTCTTTAGCAATCGTTTCTCAGAATTACTGGATTACTTGTCTAAAAAGGACATGTTAAAAGCTACTACCATCATTATCACTGTCTATAAAATGTATTCTTGGTTCTTTTCTCAAACTCCTCATTCAGTCAGTGAGTAATTAGTTAACCTCTCTGTGTAGAGCAGTTGGAACTGTGATTTAAAAAAAAAGATACCAATAGGAGTAACTAATTGGCTATCTTCTTCCATTTCTTGTGATCTTGTAGATTTATGGAATAATTCATTTATCAGTAGTTGGTAATTATAAGCTCAAAGGCATACCCATAACCCCACTCAAAAGCAGACAGGAGGACAGCATAGTCTGCGAAGCAGATGTCATACACTTGATGAAACATGCTGTAGGGCATTGTTTCTCAGGAAACAAGTTCAGATTGGGTCTTAAATAACATTTTGGAAGTAGCTTGTGGAACAAGGCCTGGAGATCTAAAGGATTATCTTACTGTAAACTTTATGCTGCACCACCACTCAACTCTTCAAAATTTCCAGGTAATTGTCTTGTTTTAGTGCACACCTGAATGACCTTCTATATCCATCCTCATCATCGTGAAGACTTGCTGGTCTGTGAGAAGGGTTTCTTGGTCATCAATTTCTCTGTTTTTCCTTGACCTAAAATAATGTGAAGCCGGAGGTCTTATGTAGTGCTAGCGGCAAGAAGAAGAAATAAAAGCGTATAGATTGGAAAGGAAGAAATAAAATTGTCTTAATTCACAGAGAACATGATTATTTATGTACAAAGAACCTAAAGAAAACCTACTGGGACTAATAAATGATTTTAGGAAGTCTATAGGATACAAGAGAAATAAAATCAATATATTCTAGTTATGAACAATTAGAAATTGAACAATTTGCAGTAACACTGAAAAACAAAATAACTTAGCACTAAAGCTGACAAAATATGTGCAATATTTTAATACTGAAAATTACTAAATCCTGAGAGAAATCAAAGAAGGCCCAAATAGTGAAGAGAAATAACTGTAGATTGAATGACTCGCTGTTAACAAGAGGTCAGTTGTCCCCAAATTGATCTATGTAGATTAAACTGTAATCTCAATAATAATAAACCCAATTAAAATCTCTGCACCTTTTCTGTAGAAATCAACAAGCTGATTCTAAAATTTATATAGAAAATCAAAGGAACTAGAATAACCAACATAATTTTGTAAAAGAAGAATAAAATTAGAAGACTAGCATGGCCTGATTTCAGGACTTACTATAAAGTTGTATAGTGATCAAGGCAGTGTAGTATTGGCAGAAGGATGAATATAAAAACCAGTTGAACAGAATAGAGAATCTAGAAATCTAGAAATAGACTAAGATATACAGGGTCAATTGATTTTCAACAATGATTCTAAGTTAATTCAATGGATAGAAGATAATGTTTCCAATAAATGGTGCTGAACAATTAGATATCCACCTGCAAAATATTGAACCTCAGCCTATAATTTGCACTATAAACAAAAATTAACTCAAAATGGATCATAAACCTAAAAGTAAAATCTGATACTATAAATCTTCCAGAAGAAAAGGAGATTTTCATGACCTTCAGGTGCGAAAAAATTTCTAGGACATAAAAATCACAAACTATAAAAGAAAAAAGTTGATAAATTGAACATCATCAAAATTAAAAATGTCTGTACCTCAAAAAAACAGTTAAAGTGGAGAGCCACAGACTGGGAGAAAATATTTACAAAACTCATATCTGACAAATAACTTCCATCTGAATATATAGAGAATTCCCACATTTCAATAATAAGAAAATAACCCAATGTTTTAAATGGGCAGAAGGATCAGCATCTTCACCAGGGAAGAGACACAAATGGCTAATAATCTCATGAAAAGACATTCAACCTCATTAGTCATTAAGGAAATTCAATTTAAAACCAAAACGAGATGTCCTGAGGAAGGTAAAGAGCAACTAGAACCTCATACTATTCTAGTGAGATTACAAAAAGGTACAACCACTTTAGAAAAATTTGGCAATTTCTTTTAAGATTAAACGTATACTTAACCATATGACTCAGCAATTCCATCCCAAGGTATTTTTCCTAGAGAAATCAAAACATGCTCACAAAGGTTTGTGCAAATATTTATAGCAGCCTCATTCATAGTCACTAAAAATAAAAAAGCAACTCATGTCCAAACCCCGGTGAATGGCTAAACAAATTGTGAATCATCAATACAATGGATACTATTTAGCAATAAAAATGAACGAACTGCTGATACTTGCAATAACATCTCAAAAGCATTGTGCTCACTGAAAAAGCAAGATATAAAGTCTATGTACTATTTGATTCAATTTATATCACATTCTGGAAAAGGTGGAATGTGACAATTAGACAATGTTTGTCAGGTGCTAGGGTTAGGAGAGAAGACTAACTGCAGAAACGCACAGGGGACTTTCTGGACATGGTGGAAATATTTTGGATCTTGATTCTGTTGATGGTTACCTGACTATGTATGTTTCTCTAAACTCAAACAACTGTACAACTAAAAGGAGAGACTTTTAGTACATGTAATTTATATCTCAATAAACCTGATTTTTAAAAAAATAGAGTGGGGATTCTGGCTTACAAGAGATATTTGCCAGCAGCAGCTTTTCAGACATTTTCTTTCATTCTCACAATAGCCCCATATGATTGATAGGTATTACTATCCTCATTTTACAGAAAGGAAGCAGATACCTGGACTTGGAAAAGTTAAGTAATTTTCCAAGGCCAGACAAAAGGGAGAGTTGTGATGCAGAACTATATGAAATTTAAAAAAAAATAAATTATTTTTGAAGTTAACTTCAAAATGTGTGTACCAAACTATCCCATCTTATTTCTGCCCTTAGTGTTGTCCAGAGAAAGGAAAACTTAGAGAACTGACAAGGATGATTGCTAAATTGGATAATCCACTGGCAGATAATTGAGGCTTGACCACATATGTCATCCCACGGTTATTATATTAGTACTGCATCTGCTGAATTGACCATTTTATATTCTTATCCACAACATTGCTGTGTCTTGAGAGACACGCACAAACCTAGAAATATCTCATCAAAGAACTATCGGCCGGGCGCGGTGGCTCACGCTTGTAATCCCAGCACTTTGGGAGGCCGAGGCGGGAGGATCACGAGGTCAGGAGATCGAGACCACGGTGAAACCCCGTCTCTACTAAAAAAAATACAAAAAATTAGCCGGGCGTGGTGGCGGGCGGCTGTAGTCCCAGCTACTCGGAGAGGCTGAGGCAGGAGAATGGCGTGAACCCGGGAGGCAGAGCTTGCAGTGAGCCGAGATCGTGCCACTGCACTCCAGCCTGGGCGACAGAGCGAGACTCCGTCTCCAAAAAAAAAAAAAACAATAAAAAGAACTATCAACAGAGGGAACTAATGGGCTTTGATACACGGATTATTTTTTAAAGTAATATTCTTTCATTCTAGAAAATGGAGAAAGCATATAATTTAAGGCCAAAAAATCATAAAGTACACATTGAATTGTTTATAAATGAGCCAGAGAAATATTTACCAAATCCTGGTTGAATTATGATAACTCCTTAAAGCTTGAATAAATAATTTTAAAATGAATAGAAGTCTATGTTACTTTATGTTATAAAATGTAATCGTGTTCAACTAAATAGGTGATTCAGGCAAACCAGATTTAGATGCAAAGTTTCCCACTATACCTCAGTTTCCTCACCTGAAAAAATGAGAATACTTTACCCTGTAAAGTGGGAATACCTTCCTCATATGACTGTGTTAAGGATGAAAGTTAATGAGAAGTTCTGGATATATTTTAGGGACTCAATACATTGTAACTAAATTATTTTCATCAGTCCTAGTAATCGTCATTATTTTCTTCTGTAGGTAGCAGTATACTTAGGGAACTTACTACTTCATGAGGTTTAAAAATATTGGTGTAAATGTTTCACACATGGCTGTTTAATGGAGTACAGATGCTTAGGTACCTTCTGACCTTTGAAGATGAGCACTAGGGAGAGCACCTGTCTTACTAAGCCGTCTTTCAGGGCCAAAGTTGTGCCATACCTGAGCCTAAGGAAGATCAATCTGGCCCACAATCACATTTCTTCTTACACACCCATATGTTTTCATCAGTAACAGGGTCTGTGGCATTGAATTTTTAAAATTTCTTCTCAAACTTGCTGGCCTTTGTAAATCAGAAGTCAAGACCTGCGGTTGAGAGCAGGTAATGTTCATTTTATGGTTCCCATTTGGAACCTGGGTGTTTCCATTCAATCTTTGTGAGCTAACACATGTGGTGCCTCTCTTCTTCCAGGAGACATATGAGCCCTTGTTTACCTCAGTTTACCTTAGTTGCACCTGCTCCAGAGGATGAGGCATATCTTTTAGAGATACACTCAGCATTCCCCTCAACAGAATATAGTACATGACCATCTCAAACATGCCCTCCACAGTCGGTGAAATCTCCCCTGTTGTTTTCTTATAATGCGACAAGAAAAAACAGTGACAGAAACTTAATTTTATTTTCATAAGATTGCTCTACACTCTTGTGCCTTTTAAATTATTTTCTCATACTCTTCTACATGCAATTCAATCTTAACTATCTGAAAGACTTATGGATGTATTCCACTACAATAATTGGGCCTTTCCTTTTGTCATGACAATATTGTCTCTTACAGAGAATGAACATTGGTTTACGGGCATTCTTGGTCATAGCTGATAGCTTGCAGCAGAAAGACGGGGAACCTCCCATGCCGGTTACAGGAGCCGTTCTTCCTTCAGGAAACACGTTGAGAGTAAAGAAAACATATTTGAGTAAAACGCTAACTGAAGAGGAAGCCAAAATGATAGGTGAGTTTCAGAAGTGCATAAGAACTAAGCCTTATTAAGCCCTTAAAATGACCAGTAGATATTTATCTTTAGTGAGATGCACTTTTAAAAATCTTTATAGAAGTAGATGATAAGACATTCCAACATTAATTGTTTTGATTGATTCATGCTGTGTTTTGTTTTACTGCTCTTTAAACTTTTTAGAACTTCCTGGTAAATATTTTGGCATTTAAATGTTAGACTTGTATCTATGGTCTTTTTAAAGCCTCTAATAATGATTACTACATTTTTCAGTAAGTCTCCAAGACTTCTGTGTGCTTTGCTAAATAATCCTGTTTATCAGTTCATTCATTCATCTCCTTCTTTTTTTCTTTAGTTAAATTAGTTTAACGTGTTTTAAACATGCCAAATCTCACAACACACATCATGTTATATTGTGGATTTAGACTACATGAGATGATTTTCTAATTTAACTATCTTATCTAAAGAGATGTTTTTGGCATTTGTTCATTTCTTACCAAGTACCCAAATGTAGACACCTACTACAAACTTTATTAAGATAGTTACTGGATTCTACAGACCTGAGAGAAACACACAAGGAAATTTTTTGCTTTGAAATATTTCTCTTTAGTTTAAATGACTTTTAAAAGGTGTAATAGGTTGGGTGCAGTGGCTCACGCCTGTAATCCCAGCATTTTGGAAGGCCGAAACTCCACCTGAGGTTGGGAGTTCGAGACCAACCTGACCAACATGGAGAAACCCTGTCTCTACTAAAAATACAAAATTAGCTGGGCGTGGTGGCGCATGCCTGTAATCCCAGCAACTTGGGAGGCTAAGGTAGGAGAATCGTATGAACCCAGGAGATGGAGGTTGCGGTCAGCCAAGATCGCGCCATTCCACTCCAGCCTGGGCAACAAGAGTAAAACTCCATCTCAAAAAAAAAAAAAAAAAAGCAGATGTAATGCATGAGAAATAATCATGAATAATTATTTCACTAAGGTACAAATTTTAAATACAAAGGTATTTACTTTTCATTTGTATAATTCGTATACACATTTGTCTTCCAGTGTAGTACATCGACACTGTAGTTAATGAGAACAATAAAAATAATATAGCTAAAATATGTTTTTCTTCATTTTTAAATTTATAATGTGAAGTTATTTTATCTTACTAAAAAAAACACATATATATTTCAGAGGGTCATATGGAGTTATTAAAGTCCTAACCCCCAAGGAGAATTATTCTTTATTCACATAATCACTAATGATGGTGAATTTTCTTATGCTAACTAGAAACTTTAAAATTCAAATTGCTTTAATTTGAATTTTGTATTTTCTTATTATTTTAACTCTTCTGGAAAATACTTCCAATTGAGTATTAGAATTCCTATAAATCGAATTTAAGTGACTATCTGGTGAAAACCTACTAAGTGCAAGGCACCATGCTAAGAGCTGTGCAGATGAGATTGAATCCGACAGCCCTTTTGCTCAAGGAAGTCATTGACTCATAAGGTCTTCAGTAAAAAATATTATAGAGATGAATACAGGATATCCTTTGATAGATTCAGTTGAAGGTATAACTATAATGCATGTTTTTCAGGCATGTCCTTATATTACTCTCAAGTACGAAAAGCTGTAGACAACATTTTAAGGCACCTTGATAAAGAAGTAGGAAGGTGTATGATGCTGACTAATGTACAGATGTTAAACAAAGAACCAGAAGACATGATCACGTGAGTACAGTAAAGACTAAGTTATCAATGAAAGATTATCCAGAAGACACAAGTAGACAGTATTCTCATTTATTCTGTATTTTGTTTTCATCTTCTTAGAGTTCTAAAAAGTAGTAAAGATAGTTAAAAAAAAACCTTCACAGTATTTGATTAACTATAAAAATAAGGTCATATCTGTGATTGATCTAGTTTATTTATATCTCAAGTATCACTAGGTCAGTAAGTTAGAAAATGAGGCCCATGACTTACTGGTCCATGTTTTCAGAAATGGCATTTTGTTCCCAGGCACCATCACAACTCATGTGACATAGTGACATCCCAAATTTACAGACATTCCATCTTTATACATCTCATGACAGTTCCTACTTCATAGTTTCCGTGCGACTGTGTAACAGACTGCATCACAGAAAGCATTTTAAGAAAGCATGCAGAGCTACAAATGTATTCAAATCAAGTATTCTTTTTTTTTCTAATTATACTTTAAGTTTTAGGGTACATGTGCACAATGTGCAGGTTTGTTACATATGTATCCATGTGCCATGTTGGTGTGCTGCACCATTAACTCGTCATTTAGCATTAGGTATATCTCCTAATGCTGTCCCTCCCCCCTTCCCCCACCCCACAACAGTCCCCGGAGTGTGATGTTCCCCTTCCTGTGTCCATGTGTTCTCGTTGTTCAATTCCCATCTATGAGTGAGAACATGCGGTGTTTGGTTTTTTGTCCTTGCGAGTTTACTGAGAATGATGGTTTCCAGTTTCATCCATGTCCCTACAAAAGCATGAACTCATCATTTTTTATGGCTGCATAGTAATCCATGGTGTATATGTGCCACATTTTCTTAATCCAGTCTATCGTTGTTGGACATTTGGGTTGGTTCCAAGTCTTTGCTATTGTGAATAGTGCCACAATAAACATACATGTGCATGTGTCTTCATAGCAGCATGATTTATAGTCCTTTGGGTATATGCCCAGTAATGGGATGGCTGGGTCAAATGGTATTTCTAGTTCTAGATCCCTGAGGAATCTCCACACTGACTTCCACAATAGTTGAACTAGTTTACAGTCCCACCAACAGTGTAAAAGTGTTCCTATTTCTCCACATCCTCTCCAGCACCTGTTGTTTCCTGACTTTTTAATAATCGCCATTCTAACTGGTGTGAGATGGTATCTCATTGTGGTTTTGATTTGCATTTCTCTGATGGCCAGTGATGATGAGCATTTTTTCATGTGATTTTGGCTGCATAAGTGTCTTCTTTTGAGAAGTGTCTGTTCAAAAAGTCCTTTGCCCACTTTTTGATGGGGTTGTTTGTTTTTTTCTTGTAAATTTGTTTGAGGTCATTGTAGATTCTGGATATTAGCCCTTTGTCAGATGAGTAGGTTGCGAAAATTTTCTCCCATTTTGTAGGCTGCCTGTTCGCTCTGATGGTAGTTTCTTTCGCTGTGCAGAAGCTCTTTAGTTTAATTAGATCCCATTTGTCAATTTTGGCTTTTGTTGCCATTGCTTTTGGTGTTTTAGACATGAAGTCCTTGCCCATGCCTATGTCCTGAAGGGTATTGCCTAGGTTTTCTTCTAGGGTTTTTATGGTTTTAGGTCTAACATGTAGGTCTTTAATCCATCTTGAATTAATTTTTGTATAAGGTGTAAGGAAGGGATCCGGTTTCAGCTTTCTACATATGGCTAGCCAGTTTTCCCAGCACCATTTATTAAATAGGGAATCCTTATCCCATTGCTTGTTTTTGTCAGGTTTGTCAAAGATCAGATAGTTGTAGATATGCGGCATTATTTCTGAGGGCTCTGTTCTCTTCCATTGATCTATGTGTCTGTTTTGGTACCAGTACCATGCTGTTTTGGCTACTGTAGCCTTGTAGTATAGTTTGAAGTCAGGTAGCGTGATGCCTCCAGCATTGTTCTTTTGGCTTAGGATTGACTTGGTGATGCGGGCTCTTTTTTGGTTCCATATGAACTTTAAAGTAGTTTTTTCCAATTCTGTGAAGAAAGTCTTTGGTAGCTTGATGGGGATGGCATTGAATCTATAAATTACCTTGGGCAGTATGGCCATTTTCACGATATTGATTCTTCCAACCCATGAGCATGGAATGTTCTTCCATTTGTTTGTATCCTCTTTTATTTCATTGACAAGTGGTTTATAGTTCTCCTTGAAGAGGTCCTTCGCGTCCCTTGTAAGTTGGATTCCTAGGTATTTTATTCTCTTTGAAGCAATTGTGAATGGGAGTTCACTCATGATTTGGCTCTCTGTTTGTCTGTGATTGGTGTACAAGAATGCTTGTGATTTTTGTACATTGATTTTGTATCCTGAGACTTTGCTGAAGTTCCTTATCAGCTTAAGGAGATTTTGGGCTGAGACAGTGGGGTTTTCTAGATATACAATCATGTCATCTGCAAACAGGGACAATTTGACTTCCTCTTTTCCTAATTGAATACCCTTTATTTCCTTCTCCTGCCTGATTGCCCTGGCCAGAACTTCCAACACTATGTTGAATAGGAGTGGTGAGAGAGGGCATCCCTGTCTTGTGCCAGTTTTCAAAGGGAATGCTTCCAGTTTTTGCCCATTCAGTATGATATTGGCTGTGGGTTTGTCATAGATAGCTCTTATTATTTTGAGATACATCCCATTGATACCTAATTTATTGAGAGTTTTTAGCATGAAGGGTTGTTGAATTTTGTCAAAGGCCTTTTCTGCATCTATTGAGATAATCATGTGGTTTTTGTCTTTGGTTCTGTTTATATGCTGGATTACATTTATTGATTTGCGTATGTTGAACCAGCCTTGCATCCCAGGGATGAAGCCCACTTGATCATGGTGGATAAGCTTTTTGATGTGCTGCTGGATTCGGTTTGCCAGTATTTTATTGAGGATTTTTGCATCAATGTTCATCAAGGATATTGGTCTAAAATTCTCTTTTTTGGTTGTGTCTCTGCCAGGCTTTGGTATCAGGATGATGCTGGCCTCATAAAATGTGTTAGGGAGGATTCCCTCTTTTTCTATTGATTGAAATAGTTTCAGAAGGAATGGTACCAGTTCCTCCTTGTACCTCTGGTAGAATTCGGCTGTGAATCCATCAGGTCCTGGACTCTTTTTGGTTGATAAGCTATTAATTATTGCCACAATTTCAGAGCCTGTTATTGGTCTATTCAGAGATTCAACTTCTTCCTGGTTTAGTCTTGGGAGAGTGTATTTGTCGAGAAATTTATCCATTTCTTCTAGATTTTCTAGTTTATTTGCATAGAGGTGTTTGTAGTATTCTCTGATGGTAGGTTGTATTTCTGTGGGATTGGTGGTGATATCCCCTTTATCATTTTTTATTGCGTCTATTTGATTCTTCTCTCTTTTCTTCTTTATTAGTCTTGCTAGCAGTCCATCAATTTTGTTGATCTTTTCAAAAAACCAGCTCCTGGATTCATTAATTTTTTGAAGGGTTTTTTGTGTCTCTATTTCCTTCAGTTCTGCTCTGATTTTAGTTATTTCTTGCCTTCTGCTAGCTTTTGAATGTGTTTGCTCTTGCTTTTCTGGTTCTTTGAATTGTGATGTTAGGGTGTCAATTTTGGATCTTTCCTGCTTTCTCTTATGGGCATTTAGTGCTATAAATTTCCCTCCACACACTGCTTTGAATGTGTCCCAGAGATTCTGGTATGTTGTGTCTTTGTTCTCGTTGGTTTCAAAAAACATCTTTATTTCTGCCTTCATTTCATTATGTACCCAGTAGTCATTCAGGAGCAGGTTGTTCAGTTTCCATGTAGTTGAGCGGTTTTGAGTGAGTTTCTTAATCCTGAATTCTAGTTTGATTACACTGTGGTCTGAGAGACAGTTTGTTATAATTTCTGTTCTTTTATATTTGCTGAGGAGTGCTTTACTTCCAACTATGTAGTCAATTTTGGAATAGGTGTGATGTGGTGCTGAAAAAATGTATATTCTGTTGATTTGGGGTGGAGAGTTCTGTAGATGTGTATTAGGTCTGCTTGGTGCAGAGCTGAGTTCAATTCCTGGGTATCCTTGTTAACTTTCTGTCTCGTTGATCTGTCTAATGTTGACAGTGGGGTATTAAAATCTCCCATTATTATTGTGTGAGAGTCTAAGTCTCTTTGTAGGTCACTCAGGACTTTCTTTATGAATCTGGGTGCTCCTGTATTGGGTGCATATATATTTAGGATAGTTAGCTCTTCTTGTTGAATTGATCCCTTTACCATTATGTAATGGCCTTCTTTGTCTCTTTTGATCTTTGTTGGTTTAAAGTCTATTTTCTCAGAGACTAGGATTGCAACCCCTCCCTTTTTTTGTTTTCCATTTGCTTGGTAGATCTTCCTCCATCCCTTTATTTTGAGTCTATGTGTGTCTCTGCACATGAGATGGGTTTCCTGAGTACAGCACACTGATGGGTCTTGACTCCTTATCCAATTTGCCAGTCTGTGTCTTTTAATTGGAGCATTTAGCCTGTTTACATTTAAAGTTAATATTGTTATGTGTGAATTTGATCCTGTCATTATGATGTTAGCTGGTTATTTTGCTCGTTAGTTGATGCAGTTTCTTCCTAGCCTCGATGGTCTTTACAATTTGGCATGTTTTTGCAGTGGCTGGTACCAGTTGTTCCTTTCCATGTTTAGTGCTTCCTTCAGGAGCTCTTTTAGGGCAGGCCTGGTGGTGAAAAAAATCTCTCAGCATTTGCTTGTCTGTAAAGTATTTTATTTCTCCTTCACTTATGAAGCTTAGTTTGGCTGGATAAGAAATTCTGGGTTAAAAATTCTTTTCTTTAAGAATGTTGAATATTGGTCCCTACTCTCTTCTGGCTTGTAGAGTTTCTGCCGAGAGATCAGCTGTTAGTCTGATGGGCTTCCCTTTGTGGGTAACCCCACCTTTCTCTCTGGCCGCCCTTAACATTTTTTCCTTCATTTCAACTTTGGTGAATCTGACAATTATGTGTCTTGGAGTTGCCCTTCTCGAGGAGTATCTTTGTGGCGTTCTCTGTATTTCCTGAATCTGAATGTTGGCCTGCCTTGCTAGATTGGGGAAGTTCTCCTGGATAATATCTTGCAGAGTGTTTTCCAACTTGGTTCCATTCTCCCCGTCACTTTCAGGTACACCAATCAGACATAGGTTTGGTCTTTTCACATAGTCCCATATTTCTTGGAGGCTTTGTTCATTTCTTTTTATTCTTTTTTCTCTAAACTTCCCTTCTCGCTTCATTTCATTCATTTCATCTTCCATCACTGATACCCTTTCTTCCAGTTGATCGCATCGGCTACTGAGGCTTCTGTATTCTTCACGTAGTTCTCAAAACTTGGCTTTCAGCTCCATCAGCTCCTTTAAGCACTTCTCTGCATTGGTCATTTTAGTTATACATTCATCTAATTTTTTTTCAAAGTTTTTAACTTCTTTGCCATTGGTTTGAATTTCCTCCTGTAGCTCAGAGTAGTTTGATCATCTGAAGCCTTCTTCTCTCAACTTGTCAAAGTCATTCTCCATCCAGCTTTGTTCCATTGCTGGTGAGGAACTGCATTCCTTTGGAGGAGGAGAGGCGCTCTGCTTTTTAGAGTTTCCAGTTTTTCTGCTCTGTTTTCTCCCCATCTTTGTAGTTTTTTCTACTTTTGGTCTTTGATGATGGTGATGTACAGATGGGTTTTTGGTGTGGGTGTCCTTTCTGTTTGTTAGTTTTTCTTCTAACAGATAGGACCCTCAGCTGCAGGTCTGTTGGAGTTTGCTAGAGGTCCACTCCAGACCCTGTTTGCCTGGGTGTCAGCAGCGGTGGCTGCAGAACAGCGGATTTTCGTGAGGCCACAAAATCAGCTGTCTGATAGTTCCTCTGGAAGTTTTGTCTCAGAGGAGTACCCAGCCGAGTGAGGTGTCAGTCTGTCCCTACTGGGGGGTGCCTCCCAGTTAGGCTGCTCGGGGGTCAGGGACCCACTTTAGGAGGCAGTCTGCCCGTTCTCAGATCTCCAGCTGTGTGCTGGGAGAACCACTACTCTCTTCAAAGCTGTCAGTCAGACAGGGACATTTAAGTCTGCAGAGATTCCTGCTGAATTTTTGTCTGTGCCCTGCCCCCAGAGGTGGAGCCTACAGAGGCAGGCAGGCCTCCTTGAGCTGTGGTGGGCTCCACCCAGTTCGAGCTTCCTGGCTGCTTTGTTTACCTAAGCAAGCCTGGGCAATGGCGGGCGCCCCTCCCCCAGCCTCGCTGCCGCCTTGCAGTTTGATCTCAGACTGCTATGCTAGCAATCAGCGAGACTCTGTGGGCATAGGACCCTCGGAGCCAGGTGCGGGACACAATCTCCTGGTGTGCCGTTTTCCAAGCCCGTTGGAAAAGCGCGGTATTAGGGTGGGAGTGACCCGATTTTCCAGGTGCCGTCTGTCACCCCTTTCTTTGACTAGGAAAGGGAGCTCCCTGACCCCTTGCGCTTCCCGAGTGAGACAATGCCTCACCCTGCTTGGGGCTCAGCTCGCACACGGTGCGCTTCACCGACTGTCCTGCACCCACTGTTTGGCACTCCCTAGTGAGATGAACCCGGTACCTCAGATGGAAATGCAGAAATCACCTGTCTTCTGTGTCGCTCACGCTGGGAGCTGCAGACCGGAGCTGTTCCTATTCGGCCATCTTGGCTCCACCAAGTATTCTTATTCAAAATCTGAAGATCTAGATTTACAATTAGGACTTGCATTTGCTGTTTTTCTTTAACTATGGCAGGAACTAGGATTAAGCTATAATTCTGTATTTTAAGAAAGTTTGGACTGTGTTGTTGGGCTATGAATTAAATTACATTTGATAGCTGTGGTATAATTTCCAAAAATATAATTAGGTAAATTTCTTCTGTCATCCATCATTTTCAACTGCAAATATAAGAATTAATCTGAAGATTGTTACCTATATAGAGAGGTTCATATTGTGGTGTGCATTTTTTTTGTGATAGTAACATGTGCTCATGTTTAAAGCAAAGGCAAAAATGCAGAATTATTTAAAATATGTATTTTGTAGAATCTAAAGTTAAAATAAAAGCCTCCTCAGAGCCTCACATGAAATCTGCAGCCGTTTCTTGGATCAATGTGATTCCTTCCAGACCTTTCCTTACGTCAATATAAATGTATGTGTACACATACCTCTTTTTTTCCACAGAAGTGGGATTATACAATGCATATTATCCTGCAGCTCGCCAATTACTCGATTTAAATAGTATGAGATGATGTTGCTTTAGACTTTTCATCCGAAATAATAGCAGAATTTATATCGACCAAGATTAATAACATTAAAAATATTATCTACAGTTCTAGTTCTTACCTCACAAATTTGCCAGATTATCAATAAACTTTCAACCTCATTTTTCCATACTTCTTGCATATATTAAAGCCATTTTCAATTTATGATGTAGAAGATATAAAAAAATGCATTATGCCAGGCACAGTGGCTCACACCTGTAATCCCAGCACTTTGGGAGTCCAAGGCGGGCAGACCACTTGAGGTCAAGAGTTCAAGACCAGCCTGGCCAACATGGTGAAACCCCATCTTTACTAATAATACAAAAATTAGCCGGGCATGGTGGCACACACCTGTAATCCCAGCTACTCAGGAGGCTGAGGCAGGAGAATTTCTTGAACCCGGGAGGCGGAGATTGCAGTGAGCCAAGATTGCACCACTGCATTCCAGCCTGGGCGACAGTGAAACTGTTTCAAAAACAAACAAAAAGAAATGCATATAGCTGTTTCCTTAAAAAAAAAAAAAAAAAGAGCTTTAAAGGACAACCGTGTTTGTAATCAATAGGCATCATAAGATAGGTTCAGGACAAAAACAATATATTCAAAATCATAAAAAGGTACATGTTTAAATGTAAACATTTTATTTATGTTTTAATCAATGTTTCAAACTTTTTCTAAGGTTCTTCTTTACTTTTTCCTATTCAAACATCTTAAGACCTCCAGATAGGGCTAGAAATATTTTTCGTGCTAGAATTCAAAGCAGATTCCTGAATAACTCATTGCTTCATTTCTTAAAAAAAAAAAAAAAAAAAAAGGAAGAAGAGAAATGTTAGGGAATCACATAAGCATTTAGGAGAAGAGGGTGGAGGCCCACACAACACTAATGGAACAGTCACTGGAGTTGATATTTGAAGCTGCTCCACCACTTTCCCAGGCCCTACGTAGGGTAAGAACTTGAACATTGAACATTCTGTGTTGCTCAGTCTTTATTCCTCATCCCTTTTGTGGTTCATGCTAGTACAAAAAAAGAAAGAAAGAAAATAACAAGTAAAGAATAATAAATAATAATTTTAACATTTGTTAATATATTTTCTTAATTATGTAATTTTGGGGATTTATATGCTTCCCATAAAAGGCCAGACAGCAAAGACTGCAGTAGTAAGAGGAAATCCTGCAGCAATTAGTTTCTAATCTAGGCTTGTTTTATCATCTTGGAAGTCTGGCAGAGTTCGCCCTTACACTTCAGGCCAGGCAAGGTCATCCATTTTCCGACAGATATAAAAATAATCCCAGCTGTTAAAGACATCTGGTGAGAAAACTAGTAGAACTGTTTAAACTACTCACTGTGTTACAAATGAACAATTAGAAGAGATCTCTAGGCTCTAACACTGTACAGCTATTGAGGATATCATCTGAAAACACTTCTTTCCTTGGCTGATCGGAAAGCCCTGTGCAACTGCTTCCTCTTCTCCAGGGTCCTCAACAGCTCATGCAAAAGCTCTATGGATGACAAAAGTCATAAGATTATTAAGAAAATAATCTTATGACTGCCCACAAAAGCAGATTATTTTGGAAGACAACATATTATGTGTTTTATTTTTCACATAAACAATTTTGTATTAATTCTTAACAAACTTGTAAAAGCACACTAAAAGGTAATGTCACAGAGTAAAATTGCTGTTTGATTATGGTCTTTAGATTACAGAGAGGATTGACTCTGCTAGTTGCATTTCTATTCTGACTACAGTTACTGTTCCAAAAAGGAATTATTTTTATGCTGCTTTGCATTTTCATCATTGTGCTTGTGTCCTGGGATCACATTAATTTGGTACTGATTCTATATTTATGCTCAGAAGACTAAGTCATCAGACTTTAGATAGGCTGTTATATATTATCGCTTGGGTCATTTGAAAGATTTTGGTGGGTAGTTTATTCCATAAAGGTTACAGATAAAATAAGTGGTTAAAAATCTAACAGTGACCTATTAAAACAACTAAAAATTGAAATAAAACAAAATATATATTTCTCCTTCACATTTTCCAACAGAATGCAGAAGGCATTAATTATCATTAAACATTCATATTCTCAAGAAATTAATTAAAAATAGAGAAGGAAATCTCCATAGAGGTGAGGCCCATCAGTATCACTTTAAAAGTCAGAAATGAGTGCACAACTATATACATTTCAGAATTTTACTTATTTTGAAAGATTTATTTTGGAAGCACTTAATTTTTTAAAAACAGGACAAGGGGCTCTAGGGGAGAAGCATAACTCATTAGGGAGAGAAGCTGCTAGATATCACAATTACAAAAGGCACTATTCCATATATATACATATATATATGTATATATATAAAATAAACTCCATTTTTAAATGCTGAATGAAATACATTTTTAAATGCTGAATGAAATACATTTCTTCATGTGGATGTACTTAGCCATTTCTGTGATTCTGGTATTTTAAATGCAACTGGACTAGACCCAACTAAAGGGCAAACTCAAGGTAAAATACTATTGATATCAGCATTTTTCTTTTCAGATATATACCTCTGTCTTACATTTAAATTACTTAAAGTTTTGTTAGAATTGGTCCAGCTACAAAGGGCATAAACATTTGAGAATAATATGGAGCTAACACCAGGCTGTGACTCAGAAGGCATGGATTCTAGTCTTTGTTCATGCACTTAATTCATTTTGCTTTTATTTTCACAGCCTTTTGACCTATTTTAAAATTTTGTCTTCTAATTCTAGGGGTGAGAGAAAGCCAAAAATAGATCTTTTCAGGACCTGTGTTGCTGCTATTCCTCGACTGCTTCCTGATGGGATGTCAAAACTTGAACTTATTGACTTGCTGGCTAGGTAGGTGAGAATATTATTTGACCAAAATTAATTTCGATCCTTTGTTGTGACTCCTGAAAAAAAAATAGAATGGTAGTTTACAATTAACAAATATTTACCAAATGAGGTACTGGGTATGGGCAGGAAAAAACAAATTTTTAAAAATTATTTTTCCCATGTTCAAGGGGTTTAAAATCCAACTTAGAAGCAAATACATAAGCACGTAAGGTCGCTAACAACCCAAAGCCCGTGTTGTGCAAACTAATGGCACAAAAATGTACAATACATGATTCGTGGGTAAGAGATTACTATGGACTGGGGAAGGCAACAAATAACTCCTGAGAGAAGGTGGAACTTGAACTTTCTCTCGAAGGGAAGGTAGAGTTCAGAAAGGTAAAGGCAGAGAAATGAGCAAAGGCACAGAGGTAGAACCAGGAAATGAGATGGGTCTGGCCAAAAAAGAGTTCATTCGGAGTCTGATACCCAATCTGAGGCCCACAGACCCCCATGGGGACAAGAATGCAGGTCATGGATATCCTAAACTACTTTTAGTATAGTGCTTCAGAAAGCTGCCCAAAATCATATTTATCACCCTCCCAATGCACAATCCAATGAGAACCTAAAATTTATTTTCTTTGAGTGAAATTATCTTATTATAGTTTAGTAAGCTTAGTTATCTCATGTTGATCTGGAGCTCCAGTTGACAGTTACGCGTGTCTTTAATTTAAAAATCAAAAGTGACATAACCTAAGTGCAATTTGGAAAGCAAAATTATTAGACACGTGGGATGCATGGAATGAGGAAGAACAAAAGTCATTGGTTTGGGGGGAAAAAAGAGAAAATAGTTTACAAACCCAATGATGAAAGGAAATTGAAATAAGACTGAAGAGGTAGATTTTCAGCTGATCATAAGTACTTGTTGAGGCATTTGGACTGATGAAATTTTAAGCTGGGGAATAAGATGACAAAAAATGTCAATTTAGGCTCTATAATCTGATTATGGTGTAATTTTTAAAAAGCCTGGAGAAGGATAACAAATAGTCATGCTGACTGAATGAATGATGCATTACACATAGCCTAGTTTACTCACATTGTCACCTTCTGAGAGCACCTTTCCCATCAATACTCAAGTAAATAACCCGAACTTCCACCCCACATGGCTGCACATAATCTGGTGGCCTCCTGAGGCTCTGAGTGTCCCCGTGGAGCCCCGCGTCTCCTGGTTATTGTGGTCATGGTCCTCTCTTACGTGGGCAGCCAGCTTGGGTCCCTCTGTTGCTTACCTCTTGCTATCTAGTAATAGCTTTTAGAACCTACTGCCCTTTCCCATTCTTTAATTCACATTTGGACACAGCCACTCCCTTCCTCCTTCCTGACACCACTAGCTCAAGAACAGTGCTGAATGTGAAGGTTTCCTGAAGGTCTGTTACCTTCAAAACCATGATTTCAAGCCATTTTGCTCTCTGACCACAGCCTTCCACCTTCTGGCTGCCAATGTCACCCACTCCTGTAGCCTCTTTCTGCTGTCATCAGCAGCCTTCCAGCCGTGGATCCTTCTTCCTTCCAGTCCACACTTAGGGTGTAACTTTTGAGACCTAGCAACCACAATATGAGCAAAGAGTACATTCCCTGGAAGCAGGAAAGCAGAGAGAAATGGGAAAAAATAAGCCTGGATCAAAAAGGGCTTTCCAGTTCAGGGCTAAGGAGAAGACCTGTGGAGGAACAAAGAGTGGGTTTCCAAAGAATAATGAACACGATGATTTAGGGGCTGGGGGAAGCTGAGGGAAGGACAGACTAAGACTGTAAGGGTCATCCATGCTAATATTGAGTCACCCGGGATGAGGGCAGAGACTGAGAATAAAGAAAAGCTGGAGACAAGGGCTAGAGCTACCGAAAACATAAAGGAGAGCCTGTCAGTTTGCTGTGGACAGCATTGGAGGGGGCAGCATGGCCAGGAGACATGTATTTCCCAGAGCACAGGTGGCTGAGTGAAAAGCCCCTCTCCAAGGCCTCATGACTATCTGGACAAAGACGGCCACCATCTAACAGACATGTAGGAAGCAGGACACGAGAATGGGAAGAAAACAATCCTCTAAAAGCCTGAACTTCATTTCCCTACATTCCTTTGCCATTTTACTACCTGCATGATCCGGACAAATTATTTAACCCTCAAGCCTGTCCTTTCCCCTTGGTAAAATTTTGGTGAAATTGGAATGAGACTGCCTACCCCTTAGGACTGTTGCGAGGGCTAGATGACAAGACTTGTGGTTAGAGAGAGGAGGCGTCTGCAGGGAAAAAGTTTCCAGTTAAATTGAAGTAGAAGGAAAATTCACTTTATTCAATAGAAGTCTAATTGGTGATTATATACACTGAGGCCTTTGAAGTACCAAGTTTTTTGAATGGCATGCAGTGTTCTCTTTCTGGTAAAGTCTCTAATGCTATTTTGCCATAAGTCTGAGTGGGAGGCTCCTACCTCTGAAATCACCTTGACAGCCCAATCCAGTGATGCCCAAACCCTCAGACCATGGTGCCAGGCATGTTGGGAGGGAATTCTGTCAGATGTGGTTGGAATGCTAGTGCTATTTATAGTGTGTCCTGTTTATTATAAGTTACATTCTTACCAAGCCCAAAGCAATGGGTGCTGTTTTTTGTTTTTTTTGTTTTGTTTTGTTTTGTTTTTTTCTTTTTTTTCTGAGGGAACAGAACAAATAAATATTCCTGAGAGTTTAAGCCTTAGGGAGAAATCAAGAAAATGAATGGACTTATATGGGAAACCCATGAAGGGACCTTTTTAATAAGCTTCAAAAGAAGCCAGAGGCTGTTCTCCTCAGGGGGAAGGATAACGAGAGTAAGCGACCTGCACATAGAGTCCTATTAACCTGTGAGAAAATGACCCTCTTCAGATCTCCTCGAGAGGGTCAGAGGACAAAAGTGAAGTAATTCGATAGCAATAAATGTGGGTTTCAAGTGCCACACAAGAAGTCTTCACTCACTTTATACCCTCACAGTCCAGTTGCCTTCAGATTCAACTGACCTGAGATAATGTATGGTCTAGTCAGAGAGGGGTGAGACCTGTTATTTCTGACACTTCACAGTCACATCCGTGGTACATTTTTTACTTAAAAACTTGTTTTTTTTCATAATTGGTAAAATAAGGGCAGTGTTCCTGCAGGTTGTCCATCCCTCCCAGCTCAGTTCCCTGTAAGGAGTTTCGACTGTGTGTCCCACACAACTGCTCCCAGGCCCTTCCTGCACTTTGAGTAATGGCTGAATACCACAGACACTTACACCTCAGACACATATTAGTATGTTGCACATGACAACAGTGTATACAACAAAGCTGGAAAACTGCCTTCTTCAAGCTACTAGATTTCTGACTTTACATGTATTGCTCAGCTAGCTCATAATATGGCCAAGTGTGAGAACCTTTCCATGTGGCTCCATGGAAGCTTCACAGGCCTCCTGACATCGTGGTGAGACCCATGGGGGTGCTTCCTTCCCATCCTCTGCAGAGCCTGGCCTGCTCAGCTGTCTGGATCCCTGCGGATTCTCCAGATAGAAAGGGGAGCTGTCTCCCCTTGGCAGCCACCATCTTTTTCTCTCACTCTCCTCTCTTAGATGTTTCCTGCTCTGTCATTTGACCACAAGAGGGAGCTTTCGCTAGCAGTCCACAGGCTCCTGTCCTTGTCACTTCCTGCTGTGCTTTGCATGCACCAAGGGCTTGCTGTTGAGTATTCACCCTCCTCTTTCAAAGCTCTCAGCAAATGTTAGTTTATTATTTTTAGATATCTTCACATTCAAAGAACATACACCGTGCTATACAATGCATTTCATGTACATTATATTAGGTAAGCTGGGCACATGTTCATTCTTATTTTTAGATAAGAACATTGAATTTCAGAAGGGTAAATCTGATTGCCCAAATTTATAGAATTTTCCAAATGTCATTGGTTTTATGCAAAATAATAAACATGTTTTATGTGGTGTTTCCTTATTATTTGTAGAAACTTCTAAGATAATGCATACACAGATTCCACAGTCTTCTAGGGTATCTAAAAATTATTAAACATTTATTCGGCTTTCCCTTTTCCACATATGCCTGTGTTGTGGAAAGTGGTTAGTTGTTTGGAGTAGCTGAAAGAGAACTCATCTCAATTGTGTATATTGCCTCAATAATTCACTTAATCATATTTCTGTATTTTAATTGAGATATAGTTCAAACCACTGTAAATAGATGGGGGTTCATGCTTTAATAGCCTCCAAGAAGAAATTTCCACCCCTTCTGGTGAACTGCCCTGGTGGTGAACAGTCCACCTCTCTCAAGCTCCTTCTTTTGGAAATCCTCATCTGCTGGGCTTCACTTTCAGTGTTTCTTCCTCCACGGCCCTTGGTGACATTGTGGGGCACTTCTTCCTAATAAGCTTTTGCTTATCTTGCCTAGTTCAAAGGAGGATGTTTCTCCTAATTTGTCTTTTCTTCTGGATATGGTTTGTGAATTTGAAATCACCCCTTTTCTTTCATGCATCTCTGTACAAGAACATTATTAAAAGCTACTAAGCTGATTCCATCAGAATCTGAAGCTCACCTTACACAAGTGTTTTCCATTAAAAGTCATATTTCTGATCTGACCAACCAAGAAGGCAGCTTTGTCCAAGTTCTATTTTTTCCTCATTTTATGGCATGTCCTGACTTGTTCAGTAGCACCCTTGTCTGAGCAGCACGTGCCCTTGTGATCACACCACTCACTTGTTCTCCATCACGGCAGACAGGGCCCAGGACCATTGGCAGTGGCACAGGTGGCCTGTGCAGAATACAGCTATGCATTCACTTTCTGACGTGAGCAGTGAGAATCATGCCAGGCCTGCTTAGTGCTCCTGATCCCAGCTGCCTGGGAGGGGCCGCTGCAACTGGTATTGGCAACACTGGTTTCTTTTATTTTAGGCTTCTGAGAACCAAATCAGCTTCTCAGAAATTTAGCCTTAGTTCCCCAAGCTAGCCAGACATCTTCAGAAGTTGCTTTCTCTTAAAGTCTTTCTGTTCTCTCTTGATTGTTGCCACCAAACTCTCTCAAAGGACAGTTTTTAAAATTATAACTGCACCTGTTTAGTTTGCAGCTGAGACCTGTTCTTTCTTTCCTGGTCTAGTTTCTCTATGAAGATGGCCCAGTTGGGGGAACTGCTGTCCCTCACCCTCATCCTTGCTAGAGAAGGAGATCTAATAGGATTTGTAAATCTGTAGGCCAGCTCCATGCTACTTTCCTGAGTAGTCAGAATGGCTGGACATCTTTCTCATTTAACTCCAAGGCTTCTTTTCCCTTTTAGATAGCTATTTTTTCCCCACTTTATAATGTAAAATCCCATGTGTTTCACAAGATCTTGATTATCTGGTCAAAATCTAACGAAAGTAAAAATGAGGAAGAACTGAGTGGAAGAGATGGCAACCGTATCTGACAGGCAGCTCTCTGCTTATATGCTTCGAGGGACAGACACAGGGAGGGAGCTTTGTCCTTTTCACAGCTTCTTCCCCTTACCCCTCACCTGCTACCCATAGACTCGTCTTGATAGGTGATTTCCGTTCAGTCTCAGTTCTGTGGCAGCTGGGCCTTTTTCTTCTACAAACATTCCACTTTTATAACCAGCTGAGCCTTCTATCCCAGAAGCCCTTTCCCCTCCCTGGTCTTCATCCTCCAGGAATATTTTTGAGCCTTTCACTGGTAGAGCATGTAAACACTGTCATGTTAAGAGACATGGCCACCAAGAATAGCAAGGACCACACTGCCATGGGGCTCGAAGAGTCCTGAAAATGATCCTGCATTGTGAGTTTGAAGTTAAAACAGATTCTAGATTGCAAATTGTGCATGAGAGCAAAGTTAGATGACGAGTAGAATCAATCTCATTTGGAAAGCTGAAAGTATTGGTCATTACTTAAAGGCTTCATGAAAATAGACCATGACATGGCTTTCGTCCTTGGTGCTTGCCTGGTTTCATGATTATATTGGTCTGCTAGGACTGCCGTAACAAAGTGTCACAAAATGGGTGGCCTAAACACCAAAAATTTATTCTCTCACAGTTCTGGAGGCTAGAGGTCCAAGATCAAGGTGTCAGCGGATTGTGTCCTGCTCAAGACTATGAGAGGGAATCTGCTCCAACCCTCTCACCTGGCTTCTGGTAGTTTGCTGGCACTCTTTGGCATCCCTTGGCTTGTAGAAGCATAACCCTGATGTCTGCTTTTATCTTCATATGGCATTATCCACGTGTGCTTGTCTGTCTACAAAAGTGCCCTTCTTATAAGGACACCAGTCATATTGGATTAGGGGCCCACAACCTCTTCTTAATTTAGCTAATTACATCTGCAATGACCTCATTTCCAAATAAGGTCACATTCTGAGGTACTAGGAGTTAGGACTTAAACATATGAATTTTGTGGGAGACACAAAATTGTGAACACTGTCATTACTATCAGTTAACATTTATGTAGTTTCTGCAATTCCTGGTTACTAAACTATTACCTGTCCTAAAAACGGTGGCTTGTTATCTGTGGAAGCTTATTTTCTAAAACCTTCAGGACCATAGACAGGTATAAATATAGTAAATTAGAATAATAAACATAAGATGGGGAAATGACTTCAAGTGCTTTTCATAAACTAGTGTTTTCAAACCATGGACTGCAGAAATGACTCAGCTGTTTGGCGAATGAAGGAATGTTTTCTCCCCAAATTGGTGGGCTTCAGGCCTTTTACCCCCAGCTTTAACCAGAGTGGCTCAGGTTTTATGTATCTATATATTGAAGTTTGTATTAGAGTTCTCCAGAGAGAAACAGAAACAATAAGATGTATATAGAGAGAAAGAGATTTATTATAAGGAATTGGCTCATTGTAGTTATGGAGACTGGCAGGTCCAAAATCTTCATGGGGAGCCAGCAAGCTGGAGATGCAGGAGAGCCAGTGCTGCCATTCTTGTTTGAAGGCCGGCAGGCTGGAGATTCAGAAGAGCCAAGTTTCCAGTTTGAATCCAGATACAGTCTGCTGTAGAACCAGGAAGAACCAATGTTGCAGATGAAGTCTAAAGGCTGTAGAATTCTCTCTTGCTCGGGGGAGTCCAATCTTTTGTTCTAGTCAGGCCTGTAGCTGGTGAAATGAGGCCCACCCACATGAGGGAGGGAAAACTGCTTTCCTCAAAGTCCACTGATTTAAATGTTAATCTCATCCACAAACATCCAGAATAATGTCGGTCAAATATCTGGGCACTGAGGCCCAGCCAAGTTGACACGTAAAATTCACCACCACAGAGCTCTATATAAACTTTTGTTGGAAAAAAACATAGATCTGCTGCTGAATGAAATACAAAGAAAGTTTGAAAACTTCTGTTTTAGACAATTCTAGATTGGAAGCCCAGGTTAAAGCCTTCCCATTCTTCTTTCAGCAACTACTGAAGAACTGTAGATTTAATTGTATAAGACGTCCCTGAAAAATTAGCTTAGATCTTCCTTCTCAGTGTCTGTGTAGAACTTTACATGCTTTTGAGACAGAAAACATATTCCCTGGCTTGGTGTAAATCCGTGAACTAAAGAGCTTTTTACCTGATTTATATTGTCAAACTGGACCAATTGGTGCACTTTATGCTTTAGAAAATAAGACAAGAGTTTGCTTATCTTATCAAACTTTTGAAATACTGTCTATTTGAGAGTGATAACTGGGGTGACTTGTGCCAGGCTTGTTTTGTGGGAAGTATTTTGGATTAAAGATTAGAAGTCCTAAATTGAATTCCTGGCTCTTCCCTTTGTTAACTTTGAGCAAATTCCTTAACCACTCTGGGCGACAATATTGTCTTGTATTTGTCGGTGATAATATCTGTCCTGGGTATGGGAGCCCCCATTGACTCCACCACGTTCTTCTCTGACACTGAACACCTCCAGGCTACTGAGTTCTAAATCTCTTTGGCCTCTGTCTGCCCTTGCCCCACCGCACTTCTCTGCTTTGGGTCAGGCCCTCACCACTTGTTGCTTAAGTCATTGCAGTGACCTCTTAGATGGTCTGTGCCTTGTTTCTTCTCCAAGACATTCTCCCTATTCTTGCCTGACTCTCTTTTCTCAAGAGCGAATCTAACCGTGTTTCTTTCCCTATAACTTTCAGGATACAATTCATTTTCTTCTCATAATAGCTAACATTACTGAGTGCTTACTCTGTGCTCTGTGCAGTGCTAAACATTGCACAAGGATCATTCAGTGACCCTCACGACAGGTTTATGGAATGCAGTTACAGTTAGTATCCCCATTTTACCAATCTGAGGCTTAGAGATTAAGTGACTAGCCTGAAGTCAGGTAGCTAATAAGTGACAGAGGCAAGACCCTGATCCAGGTATTCTGATTCCAGAGCACACACTCTGAACCCCTTCCCTGCTGTGTTGTCTCCCTGGGTGGCCCAAAGACCCTTCAGTGAGCTGCCTCTGCTTCCTCTCCAGCACCGTCTCACACCTCACTCTTGCAGGCAACCTCACCCAATAGACACAGCCACACCTTACTCCATATCCTAAGTGCTGTACATAGGGCATATGATGACTGAATCTTAGGAGGGTCTCTCTTAAAAGCCTTTGCTTATTAAATAAACGAATGAATATGTAAAGCAGTATGTTAGCAGTAATCCACCCTACCAATGTCAAGATTTAATATTATTGTGTTGTTCTAGATTAAACCACAGATACACTAGAATTCTGTTAACTCACTCAAAATTTCTCAACCTTGGCACTATTGACATTTTGGGCCAGAAAATTCTTTGTCACAGGGAACTGTCCTGTAGGGTGTTTTAGGATTGTAGGGTGTTTAGCAGCATCCCTAGCTTCTACCCACTAAAGAAATGCCTGTACCACACCCCAAGGTGTACAGCCAGAAATGTCTCCAGACATTGCCAAATATCCCAAGGAGCAAAACCAACTTAGGACCACAGGCCTGACTCTGATTGCTCATTTATAGTGAGCTTCTGGATGAGTCCTTTAGCTTCTCCGGTACTCAGGTTCCTCATCCTTAAAAATAAGATTCAATACTAATTTATTCTGTAGCCAGTGATGTATTAAAAAGTGTTCATACAGTACAGCTAAATGCAGTGTGGTATCTTGGATTGCATTCTGAAACAGAAAAAGGACATCGTTGGAAAACTGGTGAAATCTGAGTAAAGTAGTTAATAGCTTCATCCCAATATTAATTTCTTAGTTTTGATAAATGTACCATGATTATATGTTAACATTAGGGGAGGCCAGAAGAACGATATATCGGAAAACTCTGTATTATCTTTGCAACGCTTTAGTAATTCTAAAATTAGAAGTTCGTTTTGTTTTGTTTTGTTTTTTTGAGATGGAGTTTCACTCTGTTGCCCAGGCTGGAGTGCCGTGGCATGATCTTTGCTCACTGCCACCTCAACCTCCCGAGTTCACGCCATTCTCCTGCCTCAGCCTCCCAAGTACCTGGGACTACAGGCATGTGCCACCATGCCCGGCTAATTTTTGTATTTTTAGTAGAGATGGGGTTTCACCATGTTAGCCAAGCTGGCCTCGAACTCCTGAACTCAGGCAATCCACCCACCTCAGCCTCCCAAAGTGCTGGGATTACAGGCATGAGCCACCGCGCCTGGCCAAGTTAGAAGTTTTTTAAAGGTATTTATGTAAGTCATTTACTAAGCAAAAAATAAGGGAGACCCGTTTTCAGACTCAAGTAGAAGAGATATATATTAAAAGATGTTTTTTCTTAGCTCTAGAAGACCAGTTAATAAAGTAAATGATTTTATTTTCTTTTATTCATTTCACAGGCTCTCTATTCATATGGATGATGAATTGCGACATATTGCACAAAATTCTCTTCAGGGTTTACTTGTTGACTTCTCAGATTGGAGAGAAGATGTACTATTTGGCTTTACCAACTTCCTGCTCCGGGAAGTAAATGATATGCATCACACACTCCTTGATTCGTCCCTGAAGTTGCTGCTGCAGCTGCTCACCCAGTGGAAACTAGTCATCCAGACACAAGGAAAAGTCTATGAACAAGCCAACAAAATCAGAAATTCAGAGGTGATTTTCACACCTTACCCATGAATTTACATTCTTTTTTTTTTTTTTTTGAGACAGTCTCACTCTGTTGCCCAGGATGGAGTGCAGTGGTGCGATCTCAGCTCACTGCAACCTCCGCCTCCCAGTTCAAGTGATTTTCATGCCTCAGCCTCCCGAGTAGCTGGGATTACAGGTGCACGCCATCACACCTGGCTAACTTTTGTAGTTCTAGCAGAGATTGGGGTTTTGCCATCTTGGCCAGGCTGGTCTCGAACTCCCAACCTCAAGTGATCCTCCCGCCTTGGCCTCCCAGAGTGGCGGGATTACAGGTGTGAGCCACCATGCCTGGCCAAATTTATATTCTTTTATTCATATATGTGAATGAGTGGTAGTCTAGAACCTTTAGAATTCTTACTTCCAGCCACCTAGGAACTTCCTCCCTAGTGGTGGGCCTTAGTTTTTCCACTGGCATAAATTGTGACCAAGAAACTCAGAGCGTGATATTCCATATCAGGTTAGACTTGTTAACATTCACAGGGCCATTTAGGGAATAGAAATTGGTTTTTTCAGAGAAGTATGATTGCAAATCTACTTGTAAGAACAAATGACTGCAGGCCAGCGACTTAGAGCTGGATGTGGATGTGGATATATATGTGGATGTGATATGGATGTGGATATAGATAAGGATGTGGATGTAGGTGTGGATGTAGATGCAGGTGTAGATGTGGATGTGGATGTGGGTTTGGATGTGGATGTAGATAGGATGTGGATGTGGATATACGTGTGGATGTGATATGGATGTGGATATAGATAAGGATGTGGATGTGGGTGTCGATGTGGATGTAGGTGTGGGTGTGGATGTAGATAGGATATGGATGTGGATGTAAATGGATATGATATGGATGTGGATAGGGATGTGGGTGTGGATATATATGTGGATATAGATGTGGACGTGGATATTGATGTGGACATGGATGTGGATGTAGGTGTGGGTGTGGATGTAGATATGGATTTGGATGTCAATGTGGATGTGATAGGGATGTGGATATTGATGTGGATGTAGATGTGGATATTGATGTGGATGTGGATGTAGGTGTAGGTGTGGATATAGATATGGATGTACATACTGATATGGATATGGATGTGGATATAGGTATACAAAAGTCAGCTGTCCACTAGTTATTTTTAGCCAGCAACATATGGGCTGCTTTGTTCAATATGCACGGAGAAGACAGTGCAGTCTTGTGGTTTCTTTATCTTTCATGTCTCAGTCCTAAATGGTTGAGGTAGTGATAACATTTTGTAGAGGGCATTGAGGAGGAGTGTTGTCAGAGGAGAACCAGGGCGGTGGGAACTTGGCATTGGCAATGAGCAGATGGAGAAAGGGGTCTGGCTGGAGAAGAGTGTAACAGAGAGTCTAAAGACTGTGGAGGCTCATGGCAGTATAGCAGCATCTGGGGATTCCTGAGAGGCTAACCCCAGAGATGACATTCAGCTCCTTCTCACTTCCCTGTGTTGTAGACATGCCAACACATGATAGGTAGAAAAGCAAAGATTATATATGCTTGTAAGGGGAAAACAAAAATGAAGGTGGAAACTTCCCTGTTGACTGGCTTGCTTTTACTTTAGATTCACTTGGTTGGGGATTGGGAACTTTCAGAATCCATCACAGACCCGTGCAAAACCTAGATTTAGAATCTAACATACAAACAAGTAAGCAAGGAGAAATAGAAAGTAAATGTTTGAAAATTCGATTTAATAGTGTCCAAAAGTCTATGGAGAATTTAAATAACAACTTTGGCCACTTTGATTGTATATACAGTGTAATACCAAGTGGTATAGATGAAAGGAGTTGTGTTTTTATTAACATTAATAGCCTTTGAAGAGTTATTTTTCATCAGAAGTAACAGATGGTTGATGGTATTCTGCAGCAACAATTGATCTGAAAGACAGAAGGGGATCTAGGATATTTCATGAATAATAGTAAATTCATAGACACGTCTGGTTCTAAACCATTGTCATTTATTTTAATATTTACAAGGTCAAATGTGCAAAAGATATATAAAACCTGAGTGTATTCTTCTTCCATTGTTATTTTGCTGAATACAGAATGTTGTTCTTATTGCATAACAGCTCATTGCAAATGGCTCCAGTCATAGAATTCAGTCGGAACGAGGTCCCCACTGCAGTGTACTCCACGCTGTAGAAGGTTTTGCTCTGGTTTTACTCTGCAGTTTCCAGGTGGCCACACGCAAACTGTCTGTTTTAATCCTCAAGGAAATTCGAGCGTTATTTATTGCCCTGGGGCAGCCTGAGGTATGGATTAGTCTTATGAATTTTTCCATTTCTTACTTTCAATTGTTCTGAAATTCAGATTAAAAACTACAAATGATGCATTACTATTTCATGTACGTTTATGTTACATGTGGTGTCACATTTTTCATTCATTGTCAGGTTTTAAACGATTGTAATAGCATTCTTGATCTACTAGATATAAGTCATATTTTCTAAAAGCAATAGAAAAGACCAATCCCAGTTCTCCAGGGACATTACTTTGCTAAGAAGTGAAGAATTTTAAGATTAATTTAGGCTATGAATCATTTCCTTCATAGTGTTCAGCACACATCTAATTAAGAAGATATTATTACTTTATATTAGAGAATAAACTTGAAAAAATAATATATCTCATTTGAAATGATCAAGGCACCAAAGAGTTTGGCAAATTGAAAGATGTTTAATCTTGATGATGGTAGAAAATGGCATCACAAAAAACATGTCCTCTTGAAATGGGAGAAGGAAGCCAGTTACTAAGCATGAGCAGTGCCTGCTAACACCCCACATTTGGCTAAATGCTGTACACCTTGTTCAGAGAAAACACTTATTGCTATCTTGCAAGCTGGCATGGGTGGCCAAACCAAATGCATAATTTGATGAAAGAAGGACCAGCTTTTCATGTCATATACTTCTTTAGAAAATTACCACTTTCTATTTTCTTCTTTTAAAAATAACTAATTTTGTTTTATAATACTTGATATAGTCACTGTCTTTATAAAATATTTTCAACTTCACAGGCTTTTCTTTTCACATTTCTTTAAATAGCTTTCTGATGTATTTCAGGGCCACATCTCTCGCATCTCGTAAATGAATCTCTAAGACATGTTATATTTTAGCAAACCTTCATCAAGTTTGTAATTATGAAAGTACTGATAATAATAATTACCATGTATGTGTCAGGTAGTGTGCTAAGTGCTTCATACATAATATCTCACTTAACCCTCGTAATAACCCAAGGATTGGTTTGGTTATTATCCCATTGTACAGATACTGAGACTGAGGCTTAGAGAGGTTAACTGCCTTCCCCAAAATCAACAGCTAGAATGTAACAGAGCCAAAATTCAACAAAAGATATCTACACATGCCTCTAACGCCCCACTTCTTAAGTGCTAATCCACTAGACTACATCAAGGATGTTCCTCATATGTTGCTTTCTTTGACCAGCCATAATGTTTTTTAAACCATTGTCATTCACACACAAATAGAGACATCCCAAGGCTTTTCTATAAGGCTTTTGAGTAAATAATTTTATATTTTCAAATTTCTCCATAATAAAGGATGGTGAATGAATATATAATATATAAATAAATGAATATTCATTTATATATTCATTCCATGTATTGTGTTCATAATATATAAATGAATGGATGAATTAATTTATAAATTTATGATATATAAATTAATGAATCCATTCATTTCTGTGTTATTCACGTAGAATTTTCACTAAGATACTCTCTCGTGCCCTTTCCAATTTGCATCTTTTATCAAATAGTTACATACTATGTAGATACTACAAAGAGTGTGTGGTCGGTCTAGTTTCTTTGGGACTAAAATTCAGTCACAGTAAACAATTCATCAGTTATTTTAACAGACCAATGACTTAAAATAAGTAGCGTTTTAGTCAGTGGTCTAACAAAGCATGTTCTTGCGGGACTTCTACTCCTCGAAATTAATAACATGAACACTGTAGTGAATAATGTATGGTGCTGGTAGATTCTCATGTATATGTATGAGTCTGAAATTCAGGTATATGTCTTTTCAGTACAATGTGAAATTGGAGCTCTAATTATCTTCCACTAAAACTTGAAAGATGAAGCTCAGAACCACAGGAGTTTTACTCACTGCCTTCCACCCTCTGGGCACTCACTTTTCTGTGAGAAAATCCTTATCGCTATCTCACAAGCTGTCCTGCTTCATGTGTCAGACGAAGGAGGTGGGGTGGGTGGGGAGGATTCATTTTCCCATAGAGAGTAATCACCTCCCGTTTGTACAGGATGACGACAGGCCGATGATTGATGTCATGGATCAGCTAAGTTCTTCCATTCTAGAAAGTTTTATTCATGTAGCAGTTTCGGATTCAGTAAGTACACATTTGATTCAATTAATGGCTCTTAAAAGCTCTGGACCTATCTAAAATAGTCAGTGAAAAATTATGTGGAATAATTTGGGTGTTTATGTCAGATTAATAAACTGACCCAAAGGTACTTATGAAGATAAGACTAGTTTTTCAGATGTTAGTTTAAGAGACATTCAGATAAATTTCACACAAAATCTGGGTCTTAGGAATATAGATAATATTTTTAAACTACAGTTTTCAGAATTGCTCAGGATTCTTAAGGAAAATTACTTTGCCTTTTTCATTGTACTTATCACTTAATATTATACTTAACACTTAATATTGTACTTAATATGTAACTTCTATTTATGTGGTACTTTATAGTTTACAGAGTGCTTTCACATTCATTATTCGATTTGATTCTCACAGTTACTGAAACTCAAAAATGTTAAGGGGTAAGTCCACAGTCACACAAAAGGAGAGTTTTAGAGCCCAGGGTCAAGTCTGGGCTCTCGAACTCTCCTTCCCAGGTTTGGACTCTGAACCTAGGAGAGCTTTATCCACTACACAAATACATTCTTCCTTTTTAAAAGCACATTGGCAACTTTCAATTTCCTGAACAAGTGTAGAAGGGAAATTTAAACTGATTTTAGTTATCTGACTTTTAAAAAATAAAAGTACAATAACAGGACCTGGATTAATTTGGGCTAAATAGCTGAAGGGAGGCAGGGCAGAGCTGAGACTCCTTGCAGAATCCATGTTACTGATGTTGCTGATGCCTGATGTGCAGATACTTGTCAGATAATTATAAATGTATACAAAACCTGAAGACATTCAGAGCTCTTCTTGGCCTTTTCTAACTTGATTGAAAACAGATCCCTATTTTTAGTGGCCCTGTTCTTGCTTATGGTCATAATAATAATACACTAAAACTATAAGTCAGGTACTGCAGACCTTAACAGTAATAGTGAAATAGTCCTACTTCTTTTAGAATTTCAAATTGTTTTGACATGGAACGGAATACTAATCTTTGTTTAATGTACGTATCCTACTTGCCTACAGATAACACTTTATATTTTGTTCATGTGCTTTTCTTCTGTGTGTACCAAAATCAAAATCTTAAGCTGGGTAACTAGCTCAGCAATACTGCAGTTAGGAAGATGTACAGAAACGGGAAGAGAGTAATGGGAGAAGCAGCGGCTGCTTTGTGCCAGGTGTTTTTACAGCTCTTATCTCATGTAATTCACTGAAAGATTTGGTGAGATCAGCATTATAATTCCCAAGTCATAAATTCAATAAACAGAGATTCTGGGATGTTCAGTACTTTTCTCAGGTCACAGGCTTTGGGCAGAGCCTATGTTGCCATCTCATCTCTCAGGCTCTGTAGCTCCAACTCTGCCCCTTACAGCCTATTGACCATTGAGGCCACAATTACAACACTCTTACCCATGGGAACTCATAAACCCAACAGGTAAATTCATCATTTTACAAACATAAAGGCAGTGTCCTCTCTTGGCACAATAGCTATATTATTTGAAAATTGATGTCCCCTGAACTTTGGTATCTAGACTTAAAAGAGAACAAAATGGAATATAAGAACTTACTAATATAGATATTTATCTTTCAAGAGATTTCAAGAGATTTTTATTTTTGCTTGCTATCATAGGGCAAGAATATGTAGGTATCTTGGCCGGGTGTGGTGGTTCACGACTATAATCTCAGCACTTTGGGAGGCCAAAGCAGGCAGATCACTTGAGGTCAGGAATTCGAGACCAGCCTGGCCAACATGGTGAAACCCTGCTTCTTCTAAAAGATAATACAAAAATTAGCCAGGCGTGGTGGCGATTGCCTGTAATCCCAGCTACTGGGGAGGCTGAGGTACAAGAATCGCTTGAACCTGGGAGGCGGAGGTGGCAGTGAGCCAAGATCACACCACTGCACTCCAGTCTGTGTGACAGAGCAACACTCTGTCTCAATAAATAAATAAATAAGAATACATAGGTATCTTATCTCAAAAACTGTCAGTAGAATGTCCTTCATAAAAGGGATTGTGCTTAGCCATCTCTCTAAATCAAAGGGAAGATATTTCAGTGTAAGGAAAGATAGAGAAGATCATAGCTTTAAGAATGTGTTAATTACAATGATAAAAACACATTTGTGCATCTCAGAGATGAATAACTTCAGAATTTTAAAATAGTGAATCCATGGTTCAGTTTAAATTTACTGTCATATATTCATTCAACAAATAATTAGTGAACAGCTTCTGTGTACTGATGCACAGTGCTCTGTGGCAATAAACCTGTCAAAATGTGACCCAAGTTCTTAAGGTTTGCACTTAAGCTGCTTATCATCTAGCATAGGAAGACTGATGACCACACACCAAGGTCAAATGTGGTAGGTGCAGGATTGGTGTTTCAGATTCAAAGCCAGCCCAGTGCACTCAGGAGAAGCACTGTGCAAGAATGAGTATTCAGGCTG
This sequence comes from Nomascus leucogenys, assembly GCF_006542625.1. Classification (NCBI taxonomy): domain Eukaryota; kingdom Metazoa; phylum Chordata; class Mammalia; order Primates; family Hylobatidae; genus Nomascus; species Nomascus leucogenys. The sequence continues at coordinate 7,094,985 of NC_044389.1, read as the reverse complement.
AGCCCTGATGAGGATGGATAACTTCAGTGCGAGTTTAACTCACAACCTACCTCTTATAACTACAGGCAACATTACCACTCACCCACAATGTGGATCTGCAGTGGTTGGTGGAATGGAACGCAGTCCTGGTCAATAGCCATTATGATGTGAAAAGCCCTTCCCATGTCTGGATATTTGCACAGTCTGTCAAAGACCCCTGGGTCCTCTGCCTCTTCAGCTTCCTCCGGCAGGAGAACTTACCCAAGCACTGCCCCACAGCCCTCAGCTATGCCTGGCCTTATGCCTTCACTCGGCTCCAGTCGGTGATGCCTCTGGTGGACCCAAAGTAAGGGATTCTTGTGTTTTCCTCTGCCCTCTTGTTTTTCCATTTGCCCTCTTAAATTTTCATTTTGTGCAAGAGATTGGGATGTTATCATCCCAATTTCTGAACTTCCTACTAGAGAATTCTTAACACTGAGTAAAAACATTAAAAAATTTTTGTCTAAAGCTAGTGGTTTTTTGCCTTAATAATCAGTATGATTGTCTAAGTCTATAATTTCAGACTTTTAATGGTAAAAGATACTTTAAAGTTCTTCTGTTTGACTTTTTATCCAATGCAGATACTCTTTGAATAACATTCTTAATCGACAGTTGTTCAACTCTATTTGAGTACTTCCTATGATCTTTATTTAATAAGTGATATTTAAAATCCAGAACTTAGTTTCACTCTTGTTTTTGACTCCATATTTCTAGTAGCCCAATTAATGCCAAGAAAACCAGCACTGCCGGCAGTGGAGACAACTATGTTACTTTGTGGAGAAATTACCTAATTCTTTGTTTTGGAGTTGCAAAACCCAGTATTATGAGCCCAGGACACTTAAGAGCTTCCACTCCAGAAATAATGGCGACCACACCTGATGGTACAGTGAGCTACGATAACAAGGTGACATGACATGCTTCAGAAGAATTATTCTGTAAGGTTTTTTTTTAGCTTGTTTGTCTAGAGTTCACAGTGCAAATTGCACTGTGCCTGCCATCTGGAGTATTATGGGATCAGATTTTCATCCTACACATTTCTAAATTCCATTGAGTGTTTATATGAATAATTTATTACTCCTCCCTGACAAGTAGGGAACCAAAGATAAAGAAAAGTTGAGAAACTTGCTTAAGACCATAGAGTGACTTGTATTTATTCGTGCCCTGAGGTTTGGTTTGTGTCCTACAACACCACACTACATTTCTCTCACTTCTCACCGAGTATTCACCTTTAAATCATGCCTTGATTAAATAAATTATCTTGTTAAAGATAGCTTTATAGACTTAAATGTTTTTAAAAAGAAGACCGTTATCAAAAAAAATGTCTTTAGAATTTGTGTTCCAGGTGAGAATTGCATTCATTTTGCTGTATTAAATGTGTGTGTGTGTGTGTGTGTGTGTGTTTCCCGGAATGATGGCAGTGCCTTGGGATGTGGTTCAGTACTTTGAAACTGTTATAATGGGATCATCCTTTGATTAAAGGAACCATCAGTTACCATGTTACCTCTTTTTCACTTGTATTCAACTTATTTCAGGCCATAGGCACCCCGTCGGTGGGAGTTCTGTTAAAGCAGTTGGTGCCTTTGATGAGACTAGAGAGCATTGAGATCACAGAGTCCTTAGTTTTAGGATTTGGAAGAACAAATTCCCTTGTTTTCAGGTACAGTAGTCTTAATGAGTTGTTCTAAATTCATACATGCTGCTGCTATTGTAGTTCCTTTATTAACTCACATTTGAGTCTGTGTGTTGGCATGTGCCTGGAGAGTTTATAGGCTTTGTGTGACTTCCCACTACATCGTCTTGGTTGATGTGCATGTAACAAGCATTCCTTGCAACTGCCTCACCTGTCACTTTTAGTCATTGCAACTTTGATTTTACCTCTCAGATTTTATTTCACTGGCAAGCTTTGTTTTAGACAACTAAAAGTGAAGATAGTTCAGTATCAATCCCAGTTAGCCAGACTGTTCAGAGGTTATCACGTCAAAATAATAACAGTCTGCTCATCAGCCATTTACCCAACAGATTCTCAAAGGTTAAGCATTGATAAAACCCTTTCCAATGTGTTCAGTTCCATTGGTTGATCTTTTCTTTTTTTTCTTTTTTTTTTCTTGAGACGGGGTCTCGCTCTATCACACAGGCTGGAGTGCAGTGGCGCAATCTCAGCTCACTGCAAACTCTGCCTCCTGGATTCAAGCAATTCTCCTGCCTCAGCCTCCCGAGTAGCTGGGGCTACAGACCCGCGCCACCACGTCCAGCTAATGTTTGTATTTATAGTAGAGATGGGGTTTCACCATGTTGACCAGGCTGTTCTCGAACTTCTGACCTCAAGTGATCCACCCGCCTCAGCCCGCCAAAGTGCTGGGATTATAGGCGTGAGCTACCATGTCCGGCTTGGTTGATCTTTCTATAGGGCACTTTCTTTGCCTTAATATAACCATATACCTGCTTTCTGGATTCCTTATTTATTCACATTTGCAATCAAATAATCATTCCATTTGAAGTACTGTCAAAGCCTTTGAAAGAGACATTGTAAAATGTTAGTTTGGGTTGCCTCTGATAACTTTAGATGAGCAACAAAACCCTATAAAGACAAAGTCGCAAACAAAATTTTCCATGTAGATAGAAATGAGAAACCTCCAAGCATTTATGAGAAACCCCACTTGAAAAATAAAGATTAATAAGATGTTTTAGAAGCTACTGAAAAAGATCTAAGTTATTTATGGTTAGAGTCAGATTTTATTCTTTTTTTTTTTTTTTGAGATGGAGTCTCACTCTGTCACCCAGGCTGGAGTGCAGTGGCGTGATCTTGGCTCACAGCAACCTCCGCCTTCCAGGTTCAAGCAATTCTCCTGCCTCAGCCTCCTGAGTAGCTGAGATTACAGGCACATACCAGCACTCCTGGCTAATATTTTGTATTTTTAGTAGAGATGGAGTTTCACTATATTGGCCAGGATGGTCTCAAACTCCTGACCTCGTGATCGGCCCACCTCGGCCTCCCAAACTGCTAGGATTACAGGCATGAGCCACCGCGCCCGGCCCAGATTTTATTCTTAAAGGAAGTAATTGTGGGTTCTGACTGCGTAGGTTACCAGTTAACCAGGGTTTTACTAGTTATTGGTTAATTAATTAAGACAAAATATCGTATAGTAATACAAGGAGATGGCCGGGTGCAGTGGCTCATGCCTGTAAACACAGCACTTTGGGAGGCTGAGCTGGGTAGATCACCTGAGGTCAGGAGTTCAAGACGAGCCTGGGCAACATGGTGAAACCCCATCTCTACTAAAAGTACAAAAATTAGCCAGGCGTGGTGGTGTGCGCCTGTAGTCCCAGCTACTTGGGAGGCTGAGGCAGGAGAATAGCTTGAACCCGGGAGGCAGAGGTTGCAGTGCACTCCAGCCTGGGCGACTGAGTGATACTCAGTCACCAAAAAAATAAAATAAAGTAAAAATAAATAAATAAATAAATAAATACAAGGAGATAACAATAACAATCCCTGAAATTACCCAACATTCTTACCTGAAGAATCTAAGATTGTTTTGCATATATAGACCTCTAAATATTCCTAGAGGCAGGTAAGATTATGCAACCAACTAGCCTCATGAGTCTAGAAAACTTAATGTCTCTGGGCCTCAGTTTTCTCAACTGTAAAATTGGCATAATAAAAATAAATAAGTGTATCTAATTTTTTAAACGTTAGTATAATTAGAGAATCCATCTCATAAATGTATTGAGAAGGCATATTAAATGTAAATATTCACAATGTAAATATTTGTTAAATGGTAGCTGTAAAGTGGAGGAAACTATCGATGTTATTCCCATTTCTTCAATGAAGAAATTCTAATGTCTGCATTGGAGAAATCAGGAATAGGACTCAGGCTTTCTGTCTCTCGATGTGGAATGTCATAGAGTTTATCTTCCTATCTTTGGATTTTCCTGGCTGGTGATGTTTAATAGAACAAAATATCCTACCAGAAAGTGCAAGGTTTTCAAACTTGGGCATAATACAGACAAAATACCTACATACTAGTCTGACAGCAAGCTACATCTTATCTTTTTGTCTGTTTTTTGACCTAGCAATTCAGAAGTTATTTCTTGAAGAAGAGAGCTAATTAGATTAGAAAGTATAATGTTGAGAACTGGAGATAATCAGAACAAAGATATATATTGTGATCAAGACATATATTTTTACTACATAAAAGAAAAGGTTTTGATGGGAATCTCACAATTTTAGTACTTGCCATACAGAATTTTTTATTTATTATATAGTGGAAATAAAGGAATTTAGTTCTGAAATCCAAAAAAGGCTTTGTTTTAAAGTCAACTATAAGTCAGTTTGCAGAGCACAGATCCCAAATGCAGCACTGTGGTAATTGCACCCATCTCTTTTCCACTAATTAGACTGAAAATTTCTTGTGTACAGGGCTCAATTTTATTTATCTTCAGCTCCATAACTTGCAGTAAAGTACTTGAATTTAGCAAATACTTGGAAAATATTGTTTGTTTAATTGTTCACATAGGGTTTTCTTTTTTTGTTTGTTTGTTTTTTGTCATAGAGATCTCCAGAACGTTAAATCAAAATCAAGTCAACAAATAGATATTGAGCCAAAATTATATGCATAACACTGGAATTAAGACCAATAATACAAAGTATAGGCCAATATCTGTTTCCAGCTTAGCACGTGATTGGGAAATGAAAAGGTCAGGGAGATTGTGATGTTAGAAGCAAAGTGCAAAAAGCAAGTGATTTGGGATTGAATGGATATAGAGTATTTAGTGACAAGTTTGGTGTCAAAAACAATGAATTTCAAATTTGACCTTTTTCCTCCATAGAGAATTGGTAGAAGAACTTCATCCATTAATGAAAGAAGCTCTGGAAAGAAGACCAGAGGTAAGAATTTGAATTTAAAAAATTAAGGCTTGGTTTTTTGGACAATCATCTGAATTTAAATCAAACCCAGTGATTTCCCCTAAAGAATACAAACACCTGGCCAGGCACGGTGGCTCATATCTGTAATCCCAGCACTTTGGGAGGCCAAGGCAGGAGGATCACGAGGTCAGGAGATCGAGACCACAGTGAAACCCCGTCTCTACTAAAAATACAAAAATTAGCCGGGCGTGGTGGCGGGTGCCTGTAGTCCCAGCTGCTCGGAGAGGCTGAGGCAGGAGAATGGCGTGAACCCGGGAGGCGGAGCTTGCAGTGAGCCGAGATCGCGCCACTGCACTCCAGCCTGGGCGACTGAGCAAGACTCCATCTCAAAAAAAAAATAAATAAATACAAACACCTAACAGCTTTTAACAAATGAATCTTGATATTTTAACTTTTGTTGTTTTTATTATTTTTCAGTTTTTATTAAGTATTTAGTATAAAATGGTTCTGTAGATTTTATGTCCTAAACATACAAATGCAAAACAACTTAAAATACTCATGTATGTCAACTATTACATTATTTTGCAGGAAGTTTGAGTTAAAATTGAATTTTGGGTTTTTGTGTGTTTGCTTGTTTTTTCACAAGGAGTCAAATGGCCAAGAATATAATTTGTTTCATCTGGCATATGAGGCATTTTCCCTAGCATCACCTTCCCTGAAGTGAATTCTGAAAAGGATGAACTTTTAATGTACCAGGATAAAAATAATAATAAGACTAGAAAAGAGCCAGGCGCGGTGGCTCACGCCTGTAATCCCAGCATTTTGGGAGGCCAGAGCAGGCGGATCACGAGGTCAAGAGATCGAGACCATCCTGGCCAACATGGTGAAACCCCGTCTCTACTAAAAACACAAAAATTAGCTGGGCATGGTGGCGTGCGCCTATAGTCCCAGCTACTCGGGAGGCTGAGGCTGGAGAATCACTTGAACCTGGGAGGTGGAGGTTGCAGTGAGCCGAGATCACGCCACTGCACTCTAGCCTGGGTGATAGAGCAAGACTCTGTCTCAAAAAAAAAAAAAAAAAAACCTAGAAAAGAAGGCTTCTCATATAGTAGCAATGATGCAAGAAATAGCAGAAATTACGTCAGGTGCAGTAGCTCATGCCTGTAATCCCAGCACTTTGGGAGGCCAATGTAGAAGGATTACTTGAGGCTAAGAGTTCGAGACCAGGCTGGGCACATAGAAAGACCTAGGTCTACAAAATTTTTTAAATTAGCTGGGTGTGGTGGTGCATGCCTGTAGTCCCAGCTACTAGAGTAGCCAGGTGTGGTGGTGCACACCTGTAGTCCCAGCTACTCGAGAGGCTGAGGCAGAAGAATCACTTGAGCCCGGGAGTTCGAGGTTACAGTAAGCCAAGATCACACCACTGCCCTCCAGCCTGGGTGACATGGTGAGATCCTATCTCAAAAATAAATAAATAAAATGTAAAAATAAAGAAATAACAAATTCAGCAGTGTGAATAAGAACAAACAGTGTTACTTCCATGACCAGAACTGGGATTATTTCATGTCCCCTGCTCCTTTCACTGGTTTCGGATGCTTCTGCCTTTCAGCAGACACTGGGAGCATATGGGAAATGAGGCTTGTTGGTTCTCAACATTTCCACCTAATATTTACTAACCCACTTATGATGTGTTTCTCTTATAGCCTGTAGATAGCAAGCATTTCCTCTGAGGATCAGGAAGAGAGAAAAATATATGCTGACTTTTATGCTTAGAAAATTGAAAATGACTAGATTATGCCTTTTGTTAATACCATTTTCTAAAGCAAAGTTAATATTGTTTTGCCTGTGTCTGTAAGTGATACTACCTCTTTCTACACAGAACAAGAAACGCCGAGAACGGCGAGACTTGTTAAGGCTACAACTACTTCGAATTTTCGAACTTTTGGCTGATGCTGGTGTAATAAGTGACAGGTAGGGTCAGAATTCTACCGAGTTGCTTTCTTCTCACCAGACTGATCTTTTTGTTTTCTTTCTGTCTCTCTGTTTTGTCTTTTCTTTGTTTTTAAATATAATACACTTAACTTAGAAAAATCCAAAAAAGCTCGCTTTTTCTTTTTTCATATTTTCTTTAGACTGCATATAGGTTAGGAACAACTTTAGTGTGTGAGCTGTGACAGTGAATCTTAGTTTTCATGAGGCCTGTATTACTTTGACATAAAGACTGATCATTTAAAAATTTAATTTTCCTTTATTCCAGCACAAATGGAGCCCTAGAGCGGGATACTTTAGCCCTGGGAGCTTTGTTCTTAGAATACGTGGACTTGACCCGCATGCTCCTAGAAGCTGAAAATGACAAAGAAGTTGAAATTCTTAAAGATATCCGGGCACATTTTAGTGCAATGGTGGCCAACTTGATTCAGTGTGTTCCAGGTACGGTGATCCGTTACAAGAAATTACCATTCATGCTTGGAAGCCCATTCGTGTTCTTTATTACGGTGCTTTCGTCTTTAACCCTACTGGCCTTTATGCAGGTCTGGGATGGTATTGTTTATTTACTTCGAGATACTAGGACATATATATGAGAACAGATTGTCATTACTCAGCACAGAGTTGGAAGGGGAATGATAAGTATTAAATTTGGCTTTGTGTGTGTCATTTCTATTCTTTGTTTTGGTTTCCATCTGAAAATGAACTGATGGATTTCCATAGGAAGGAAGTAATTCAGAAGGAACATTCACACAGGCTTCATTTTTTTCACATTGTCTCTATACTAATCTGTGAACAGGTAATTTCAGCAATATTTCTTCTCTCTGACTCTACCCTACCAACACATTCAATGTAATTCTATAAAGCTTAATATATTTTACATTTGATTAAATATTATATTATGGAGAAAATTATCCTTCACAGAGCAAGTGGGTATGAAACATCTTCATTCTAATAGAACATAGAAAATAAAATAGCTGGTTAGTTTGCTATAAAAAATTATTCTAATTAAATTTTTTGGTATTATTACAAAAAGCCCCTTATCAGCTAGTATTTCCACTTTTCACTATTTTGATGTTAATAACCTTCTTACCAATCCTTCTCATCTTCAGCGACCCTAAATTAAGATTTGAGTTTACCTCTTCAGTTAAAGTGAAGTACCTATGTGAGTTTGAAATAGACAGTCTATGCTATTTCCGAGTTCTCTTAAAGATGGGCAGCAGTCAAAAAACATTTAATATGTAAGCAGCAGCTGAGTGGGAAGTGTTGCAATTTTCCCAGATATTGATTAGAAAAAAATCTCTGCAGGTCCTTTTTTTGATCTTTCTTTCCCTCTCTGAGTCAAGGTGCTGCTGGCTGCAACGTGAGGACAGGAAGAGTGCACACTTAGAAAAGAAAATGTGGCTTGACTTTTTAAGTGCATGTTTCATTGCCTAAAGAAAACTGTAGTTAAAAAATGAAGTGGTTCCTTTCCTCAAAATGTAAGAAATATATATAATAGCGATATAGAGTATGTCCAGTCTTGTAACCTCTAAGTGTGTTTTTCTCCCTAGTTCACCACCGAAGATTTCTCTTCCCCCAGCAAAGCCTGAGGCACCATCTTTTCATCTTATTCAGCCAGTGGGCAGGACCCTTCAGCATTATGTTCACTCCTCTGGATCGTTACAGTGACAGAAATCATCAGATTACAAGATATCAGTATTGTGCATTAAAAGTAGGTGACATTGTACTCACGAATGACTTTTGTCAGATGGATGGTCTCTCTCATTAAACCAATAAACATGCCTTAAAAATAAGCTTAAAATAAATAATACAATCTAATAGAATAAAATCTAAGCGCACATACAAAAAAATCACGTGGACACACACATGCATAGCTTTTCTAAGCTCCCATTTTCTTCTCATATTTCTCCTGTATGGGAACCATATATTTTTGCTCCTTTACCCATTGTATAGCTGTCTTGTCAATTAACTTTCAACCTAAAAAAGAAAAAAATAGACATCACCTCAAGTTCAAAATCTACCCAGAGCAACATTCCCTTTTTAATCTCCTTCTATCCTAGAAGACTGCCAGAAATAAATTTCCCCCCAACTAGGACTATTCAAAATCTTCAGAAGCATGACTCCTTTACAGCCTAATTTCCTTCAGAAAACTAACTGTATATCAGCTCTGTCATACAACATAAGTTGCTGACTCTCAGGTTACCTTTGCCTCGGTGGAGCTAATTTAAACTATGGCCCTGATAGTCAGTTGGACCTGCCAATTACAAAGTTATTCAAGATCTCCTTTTCTCCTACTTTCCCTTGATTTATCCCTCCACCCACCCCTTCAGAGGAACTAAAGTTTATATTTTTCATTTTATTTACCTTTGATTAAGGATTATAATTATTTACTTTCATATTTTTCATATATTTTATGCTGTCTCAGTTCAATACATTAGTCCAATATTTGTCATAAAAGCAAAATTTGAAAAGCTATATTTATCTTATAAGCAGAATTCACTTGAAACATTGAAGGAAAGCTTATTTTAAATATTGCAAAATGGTTTTTTGGTTTTGAATACTTACTCTGATCATAAAGAGTTGTTATAATTATAAAATTAAATGTCCACAAAGGTAAACTTATGAGTTTTTAATTCTTATGAAAAGAGCCAAATTTGGAATCTGGTATTTTTTATTAAAGCTACTAAAGAATGCTTTAAAAATCTTGGAGAAATAAGTGTGTTTAGAGGGCCCTTATCATTTATAATTCTGACAATTATGTTTTATAAAGTCAATTGGATACCATTAGATCATTCCAAGTTTCATTTCCATGTCTTGTTGTGTTTTTATCATCAGGCAATGTCAGCAGTACTGTGCTGTGGCCCTGTCTTTGACAATGTGGGCCTTTCCCCAGATGGCTACCTATATAAATGGCTTGACAACATTCTGGCTTGTCAAGATTTACGAGTAAGTATAGGCAAAAATACATTGTTTTTAAATGTCTTCTGTGTTCTGCCTCAGTTGAGTTACAGAGATGTATAAGCATTGTTCACAATACCTCTTCACACATCAGCCACACAAGTATAGATTTATGTGTTGTTCACTTTACACTATGATACATCAAGATAAAAAAGATAGTAATATTTATCAAAACTGACCATAAGCTGGGTCATAAAGCAAATCTCAGCAAAGGTTACATTAGTGAAATGATAGAGACTATGGTCTCTAATCAGAGTAGCATTAAGTTGGTATTCAATTCAATAACAAAAAGATAATTTTTAAAAATACTTCCTGATAACCAGTGAGTTGAAGAATAAATTACTATGGAAACTGGAAAATATTTTTAACTGAAGAATAATGAAAGTACTATATACTAAACTTGTGGGCTGTAAGTAAAGCCTTTCTTAGAATGAAATGCACAGCCTTAAGCACATATACAAGGGGACTTCAAAAAGTTTTGTGGAAGAATAGAATTAAAAGATAAAAATTTAAAAATATATTTCTTAACATAATCTCCATCGAGGTCAAGACATTTTTTGAAGTCTTTGCTTAATCCATGCCTAAAGAATCCATCCCAGAACTAAGTCCTGGAAACTTAACCATGTCAATGCCACGTTCTCTACATTATGACCTGAAGAAAATTCAGTGGCTTTTAGAGATTTTTTTAAGATTAGGAAACCAAAAGAAGTCAGAAGGAGCCAAATCAGAACTGTAAGATGGATGCCTAATGATTTCCCATCAGAACTCTTGCAAAATTGCCCTCATTTGATGAGAAGAATTAGCAGGAGCATTGTCATGGTGAAAAAGGACTTTCTGGTAAAGTTCTCCCAGGTATTTTTCGGCTAATGCTTTGGCTAACTTTCTCAAAACACTCTTATAATAGCAGATGTCATTGTTCTTTAGCCTTCCGGAAAGTCAACAAGTGAAATTCCTGGAGCACCCCAAAAATCTGTTGCCATGACCTTTGCTCTTGAATAGTCCACTTTTGCTTTGACTGGACCACTTCCATCTCTTGGTAGCCATTGTTTTTATTGTGCTTTGTTTTTAGGATAGCACTGGTAAAGCCACGTTCCATCTCCTGTTACAATTCTTTGAAGATCTATAGAATCTTAATTCCATTTGTTGAAAATTTTCATTGAAAGCTCTGCTTGTCTACTGCTGATGAGTTTTGGTGCCCGTCACATGGAACATTTGCTAAAGTTTAATTTTTCAGTCAGAATTGTATAAGCTGAACCAATTGAGATGTCTGTGGTGTTGGTTATTGTGTCTGCTGTTAATCGTCAGTCCTCTTTAATTAGGGCACAAACTAAATGAATTTTTCCCTCACAAATTGGTATGGATGGTCTACCACTGTGGGCTTCATCTTCAACATCATCTTAAAACAGGTTTTCTATTTGTAAACTGCTAATTTCTTTGGGAGAATTGCCCCTATACATTTTTTGTAAAGCAGCAATGATTTCACTATTCTTCCACCCAAGCTTCACTATAAATTTGATGTTTGTACTTGCTTCAATTTCAGCAGGATTCATGTTACTCTGATAGGGGCTCTTTTCAAACTGATGTCTTCTCCTTCTTAGTGCCTCAAACTAAATTCTGTTCAGACATGATATAACAAGTTAGCACAAGTTCATTTTGGTGCAAAAAAGTTTTAATCCATGCATAATTTTTTCATAATATACATTTTCCATGAGCTTTCTGAAGACTCTCATATTAAAGAGAGAAAAGGTGGATAATCAATGACCTAAACATCCATCACAAGAAGTTAGAAAAAGAATAGAATATCAAACTCAAAAACAGTACCATGAAGGAAATAATAGAAATAAGAGTAGAAATTAATGAAAGAGAAACAAATTAATGGTAGTGATCATTAAACCAAAAGTTGAATTTGTTAACAATACTAAAAAAAATCATAAATCCGTGGCAAGTTCAATCAAAAAAGAGGGAGTGACTTTCTTTAAAGTGTTAAAAAAAGAAAACTATAAAACCAGATGGCTTTGCTGATGAATTCTACTGAACATTTAAAGAAAAAATTGCATGGATTCAATGCAGATTCTTAAAGAGAAAACAGATAAAGAGGAAATACATCCCAGTACATTTTGTGAAACCAGAATAACCTTGATAATAAAACAAGAAAAGGTTGTAGCAAGGAAGAAAAGTAAAAGGCAGCCTCATTCATGAGATTGTCTCTAATACATAGATACAAAACTTTAAATAAAATATTAGAAAATTGAATTTAGTGATATAGAAGAAAGATGACTTACCATGGTCAAATTGGGTTTATTCAAGAACTGTAAGGTTGGTTAATATTCAAATGTCTGTCAGTTCATTCATATATTAACTATATTCACAGAATCTCAAAAACACGATCTCAGATGTAGGAAAAGCATTTGATAAAGTTCTACATTTATTCATGAGAAAAACTCCTGACAAAACTACAAATAGAAAAGAACATCCTTAGTTTGACAAAAGGCACCTTGAAAAAAAAACACCCTATAAGCACCATATTTAATATAAAATATGTAAACATCATATTTAATAGTTAATTTGAAAGTGTTCTCTCTGAGATTAAAATGGCCAAGGAAGCTTACTGTCACCACCTCTATCAACATCATACTGGAGATCCTAGCCAGTGGAGTAGGAAAGAAGAGATTATAAAGAATAATAAAACATAAATAAAACTCATTGTTCACAGGTGACACAATTGTGTGTGTAGGAAATTCCAACAAGTCTTTAGATAAAGTGTTGGAATTAATCAGTGAATTTAGCCTGGTTGCCATATGAAAGGTCAAAATTAAAAATCAATTATATGTTAGTACAGCAACGATGGGGAGCTGGAAAAATAAATTTTTAATTATGCCACTTATAATGGCATTTTAAAATTAGGAATTAACATTAAATACTTAGGAATAAACCTAACAAAAATGTGCAAGGCCTCATACATAGAAATATATAAGGCATTAATGAGAAAAATTAAACATCTAATAAATGGAAGAATATACCATGCTATTGAAGTGGAAGATTCACTATTGTAAAGAAGTCAGTTCTCCTCCAGAATGATTTATGGAGACAATGCAATTCCAGTCAAAATCTGAGCAGGATATTTATGACAACTGAAAGTTCCTTTCAGGACCAGAAATAGCTAAGATAATTTTGAACACTATAATCAAAGTGAGAGGATTCACTTTAGCAGAAACCAATACTTATTATAAACGTATGGTCATTAAAACACTGAACTATTGACCAAGAATAAGTATATATACCAATGGAGTAGAATAGGGAGGCCAGAAAATTACGCATGTATTATGTATATACACACATTTTTTATTTCAAAGATGGCACTGCAGACCTGTGAGAAAAATGGTTTTTTTCCAGTAAGTAATTTGGGGTCAATTGGATAGCCTTACTAAAGGAAAGAAAGAAAAAAAAAATTGAGCCTTTCCTCACACTTTACAAAAATTCATTGCAGGTGGATTGTAGATCTAAATGTAACAGCTAAAATAACAGTCTCTAGAAAATAATCCAGAAGAATATCTTCATCCCTGGGGTTACAGTAAGATTTCTTGAGCAGAATGCAAAAATTACCCTAAGGAAGAGCTATTAACTTTTATTCACCAAAAGACACCATTAAGAATGTGAACAGGCTAGCCATAAAGTGAGAGATGTCTATAACACACAGTCAGCAGAGGGCTCTTATCTATATGTAAAGGACCCCTACAAATAAATAAGATAAATACAGACTCAATAGAAAAATGAGCAAGAAACTTAAGCAGTTCACCGAAGAGGTTATCTAACTGACCAGTAAACATAAGAAAAGTTTCTCAAGCTCATTAATAATCATGTATCTTAGTCCATTCAGGCGGCTATAACAAAATATCATAGACTAGTGGCTTATGAACAACAGAAATTTATTTCTCACACTTTTGGAGGTCAAGAAGTCCAAGGTTAACGTGCTGGCAGATTTCTGTCTGGTGAGGGCCTTCTTCCTGGTTCATAGGCAGCAGTCTTTTTGCTGTGTCCTCACGTGACATAAGGGACAAGGGAACTCTCTGGGGTCTTTCTTATGAGGGCACTAATCTCATTCACAGGGGCTCCCCACCTCATGACCTAATCACCTCCTAAAGGCCCCACCTCCAAATACCACCACCTTGGGGGTTAAGGTTTAAATATGAATTGGGGGTTGGGGGGATACAAACATGCAGTCTATAGCATGAGGGAAATGCAAATAAAAGCCACAGGAGACAAAATTATATACCGTATAATTCCATTTATATAGACCTCAATAACTGCCCATACTGACAAGTAGTGCTAGAAGTCAAGATAGTGGTTTCTCCTGGGTAGGAAAGACGGGCTGGTGTTTAAGAGAGTGCCCAGGGGAGGGTTCAGTGGTGCTGGCAATATTCTGGTTTTTGACCTGGTAGTGATCATAGGAGGGTGTTAAAATGACTCATGATATACATAGGAATTATATACTATTTCTGTGTATTTTGTACCTCAATGTAAGTTTCTGAAGTACAATAAAAGCTTGATTCTTCTCTCAAGTCTAACTTTTTAAAGACATGTTTTTTGTTGTTGTTTTTGTTTTTTTGTTTTTTGAGACGGAATCTCGCTCTGTCCCCCTGGCTGGAGTGCAGTGGCACGATCTCGGCTCACTGCAACCTCTGCCTCCCGGGTTCATGCCATTCTCCCACCTCAGCCTCCCAAGTAGCTGGGACTACAGGCGCCCGCCACCATGCCTGGCTAATTTTTTGTATTTTTAGTAGAGACATGTTAAGTCATTTGCAATAATATCATCAGCTTTTATCTGCTGCTAATTACTTAAAGCCAGTTGGGGGAAACTAGGTTGAAGATGTTTGACCATCCAGTTAGAATATCACTCCCACCTAGGCCCAAACCCTGTAAGTGAAAAAACATAAAGAAGCCAGAATCTTGCCTTTTCCACCTGGCTTCAATTGGCAAGAAGAGTGAACAACTTTAAGAGGAGGCACCAGAACGTTACTTTTTTTTTGAGACACAGCCTCACTCCATTGCCCCAGCTGGAGTGCAGTGGCGCCATCTCAGCTCACTGCAACCTCTGCCTCCCGGGTTCAAGTGATTCTCGTGCCTCAGCCTCCCCAGTAGCTGGGATTACAGGCGCACACCACCATGTCCAGCTAATTTTGTATTTTTAATGGAGATAGGGTTTCACCACATTGGCCAGACTGGTCTCAAACTCCTGACCTCAAGTGATGTGCCTGCCTGGGCCTCTCAAAGTGCTGGGATTACAGGTGTGAGCCATCACTCCAGGCCAGAATGTTAGTTTCTGAGAAGAAAGTAACATATGTAGCCTCTAGGCACCAGGCTTCTCCTGGACAAATGTGCATATTCACTGACCATCTAGTATTTGAGAGTAGCTTCAGGCATCATCGATTCAGCATCCTATTAATTCTATCTAGTACGATTTTTTAATTAAAAAACTTTGATTAAGAAGAGTCTATTGAGACTATATTTCTTTTTGTAATATAGGCCGCTAAGCTTCACACAGTATATTTAGTAACCAATCTTCATAATCATATTTCCTCTGATTTTTTCCTTAAGAGACTTTGTAGTAGGAATAAACATTGATACACAAGCATACTTCGTATCTGCCACTATAATTATCACTATTCCTACTGGCATCAAAATCTTTTGGTGAGTGGCCACTCTGCATGCACGGTGGTAACATCAAATGATCCCCCACAACACTCTGAGCTAATACATAGAGGATATCCTTTTGTATATTGGATTTTTTAAACCAAATACATGTATTTTTCAGAAATATTTTAAATGCAAAAAAATTTGCCAATAAAGTCTTCATCCTTTTTTTTTTTTTTTGAGACCTAGTCTCACTCTGTCACCCAGGCTCGAGTGCAATGGCACAATCTCAGCTCACTGCTACCTCTGCCTCTCAGGTTTAAGTGATTCTCCTGCCTCAGCCTCCTGAGTAGCTGGGACTACAGGCACCCACCACCATGCCCAGCTAATTTTTTCTATTTTTAGTAGAGATAGGGTTACACCATGTTCAAGGCCAGGCTGGTCTCAAACTCCTGACCTCAGGTAATCCACCCACCTCAGTTTCCCAAAGTGCTGGGATTACAGGTGTGAGCCAACACACCCAGCCACTCCTTTTCAGAGGTAAAAATTGAGAATAGGTGGACCCTATGTAACAGACTTACATGATCAAATTTAATGTATACATTTCAGATTTCAGTTGCGACATTATACTCTCTTGAAGAATATGTGACACAAAAATTAACCAAAATAAGGCCGGGCACGGTGGCTCACGCTTGTAATCCCAGCACTTTGGGAGGCCGAGGCAGGCAGATCACGAGGTCAGGAGATCGAGACCACGGTGAAACCCCATCTCTACTAAAAATACAAAAAATTAGCCGGGCGTGGTGGCGGGCGCCTGTAGTCCCAGCTACTCGGAGAGGCTGAGGCAGGAGAATGGCGTGAACCCGGGAGGCGGAGGTTGCAGTGAGCCGAGATTGCGCCACGGCACTCCAGCCTGGGCGACAGAGCAAGACTCCGTCTCAAAAAAAAAAAAAAAAAAAAAATTAACCAAAATGAAAGCTCAGTCTTCCCTTTCATTTTACTCAGTTTATATTGACTAAGCTTTATCTGTATCTTTCTCTAGAACATTCTTTCATCAAATAAGAATAATATTGATTTGCTCCATGTATTCAGGTTCATCAACTTGGCTGCGAAGTTGTTGTCTTGCTACTGGAACTTAATCCTGACCAAATAAATCTTTTTAATTGGGCAATTGACCGATGCTACACAGGTTCCTACCAACTTGCATCTGGCTGCTTCAAAGCCATAGCAACTGTGTGTGGAAGCAGGTATGAATTTTTATAAGCAGTGATGAGTGGCAAGTATGTTTACGTTTACTTTTTGTGATATGAATGACGGAGAGCTGTTTTGCAACTATATGAGCAAAGTAAGTTCTATGAGAATGTAAAATGTTCTGTATGTCCCCAGCAGGTAAACTACTCCCTGTAAGGTTGCAGTTCCATTGGTTTTTCTCATTTTATCATGAAATCATTTGTTGTTATCGTACCTTTCTTTTTAATTGCCTGGAAATTCACAGTCAGGTATTACAGCAGGATTTGAAAATGACAAAGAAGATACATTATAGGAATTAAAGGAATGTCTAGAAATGTTTATAACAAGGGTGACCTATAGCCCATCAGCCATCTTTACAAAAAACCAAACCCAGGAAGTGGCCTAAAATTTTTAAACTCACTTTATCCAAAACTTCAGAAAGGAAAAAAAGAAAAGAAAATGTGGCACCAAAGGTTCTATAGATTACACTTTTAAAACCATTACCTTTGTTATATAAATCAGTTATTCAGTTTAGCCATGCAGCATGATTTATGTGCTGAAATAAGTTCATAGCTACCATTAAAGGGTTAATAAAGGTTCTCCAAGTTGCATAAGCTATTCCCAAGAAAGAGCTTATGTATCAGAAAAATTGAGGGAAACCAGCTCGTTTATTTTTGAAAATATTCATATAGACTGTCAATTTTCCTTTTTAATTAAATGTTGCACTTTAAATAGCTATCTTGAGCTACCAGATCAAGAGAATAAAAGTGAATTAGTTTTAAATTCCAATCTCTTATAGGTCTAAGTTAATAAGAGCGATATTTTGGAAGACGTCTACTTTCAATAAACCTAAAATGAACATGCTATTTAGAGAGACAAGTTTCTCCTTAAAATTTTTATCTTTCTTTTATAAAGATAGTAGATAACATTTCATATCTAAAGCTTTCAGCAGTAGAGATTTTATTATAGATTTTAATATCCATAAAAGTTAGAGCAAATGAATATAACCTAAATTGCCTGATTTTCCATCAAGTTTTATTTCCTGTTATAAGCATTACTAAAAAATATACTTTAGGACATTACCAAAAGAACATTGTTACAAAAATCTCTTTGTCCAGTGTGCTTTTTTTTTAATTTTCAGATATTTCAACATTCTAAAAATAAAGTTTCATTCACATGACCCTTTGATTTTAAAAAATATATTTAGAATATATGGCTTGGACTTCTTTCTTTGACAAAAATAAGTTTCACCTCTTTGCTACCCTTCTCCCAGTGAACTTGGCTTGAACTATCCTAATCAAATTTATTGCATTGCATGGCCATCTCACAAAATATTACACTGCATTTCTCTGAATAAATCTAGGTACTTTTCCTTAGGGAGCACAAATAAGTGCTTAATAAATTTAACAACATAGTCTCAATTTCAATAATATCTCTAGTCACAAAAATATTAGGTCATAAAACCTGCTATGTTCCAAGTATTTTTTAAGGTATCGTTGTACGCTATCTTGGTTTCTTAGACATATACTACATATCTATTTGCATTCATGACACTCATCGATTCTGAAGGAAGGGCAGAGGGCAGGAGAATACAATGGCTTGAACCCAACTGTCCAGATAGTGACCATCGTTTCTGCCATTTCTCAACACAGGGCATGTTCAGAATTTAAAATTTCAGCTGTTGCCTAAATTTGCTCTTTCCACATAAATTCTCAGCCTGTGTGTAGTCTAGACAGGCCTCCAGAGAGGCTTGAGCAGTCATTGTGCTTGTGTTTGCAGTACTTTTTTCCAAAACCAATTGTGATATTTTCAGCTCTTGCTTGATTTGTCTTCTGTAAGTTTGCTTCTAAAAAGCAACTGAAGACCTTATGAAATATGTTTCTCAAAAGTCATATGCAAACTGAATTTTATTTTAAGTTTCTCAAACAAGTTATCTACACAGTAACTCCTACAAGTCATTTTCTAAAGCAAAGAATTCTTGTAAAATAAATAATGATCTCCTTTTCAAATAGGAATGATTATATCTTGGATTTATTTAGAGGAATATGACAGTTTATAAATACATTTATTTATTAAGAAACCACTCATAATTGACTTTAAAATACCTAAAAGATTAAATTTTTAAAAATGTTCTTGTTGATTTAAATTTTCTACTTTAGCTTTAGAAAAGAGGATTTGCCATTTTTGTGTAATTAATATATCAGTGTTCATTAGCTGTGGCAATGGGGAAAAATGGTTCTCTACATCCTTCTTTTTGGTTACTTTTCCAGCAGTAAAGGACTGTGTGTGAGTGTGAGTGTGTGTGTGTGTGTGTGTGCATGTGCTGTGAACTTACTGTTCTCTAGTCAAAACTCTACAGCTATGCCATGCTATGACTCTGGTGATATTAGGAGATAGAAAGTCAGAACAGAACTTGAATAGGACCAAAGGAAATGAGGATAAAGGTAGAAAGTGATGGTAGAACTGGCAGTATTAATTTTGCAAAATTTTTCATAAAACATGTTAATATATTTGATTAAAAGCTATTAGATACAGCTCACTACTATAATTTAGTACAAAAAATTGCTTACCTGTTAGGCAGCTTTAGTTCAAATAACTATTTGGCTTCTGTGTGTGTCCTAATTAATTTTTCCCTCACTCCAAATGAGATTAGAATAAGATAGATAAGGAAATTGAGAAAGAAACTAAATGACTTTCCAAGGTTATAAATCAAGGTAAATTGTGTATTAAGAGTATAGGCCATTTCCAATCACTAGCTTAACACACCAGAATTCTCTTCACATTTTAATTAAATACTTAAGAATTTCATTATTTTTACTTTTACCTTCCAACACACTTTTAAAACGTGTTTAATAGATGTTTTAGAATTGTGTGTAAGAACAAAGTGCAAAGTGTTGATTTTTAAATAATTTTGTTGGATTTATTTTCAGTGGTGGTTTTTGTTGGCATTGTTTGTATGTTTGTTTTTCCTTAAGTTAACTTTCTATAAATCTTCCTAATTTAAGTCAGGCCTAGAAAACTTGAATTCTTAAAAGTAAATGCCTATTTCTTAAGGGAATATTATCCATCTATCAACAAGGAAGACAGGCAAAGCTTATGATTCGTAAGTCCCAATCACACTCCCTAACTGATGATAAATAGCCCTATTTGGTTGTGTCAGCCATCTGGAATATTTCAGGAGAGCAGAGTTGGGAATCTGGGCTCCAGAAACATACCATGTTGGGTTCAAATCCTCACTCCACCTCTAATCAAGCAGCTGTGTGTTCTTGAACAAGTTACTGCAGATGCCTACCCACTAGTAAAATAGGGCTGATGATAGGGTTAGAGTAATGATTAAACAAAAACAACCCGTTGGCCTAAGGCCTAACAAATGGTAAATACCCCATAAATAATGTTATTCAATAGTTGTTGCAGGAGAACAGCTGTGAAGTAATCCCCTCAATTAACCAGTAAAATATTTCTCTTCAGAATACCTCAGAACCATCTTGAGCTTTGTCACATAGTACTAGGTAAGCTAGAGTAGCGGACATTTCCCAAATTCTTCAACATCTCCTCTCTTCTAGATAGTTTTATTTCTTGTTTACTTTTTGAGTCATACCTACCTCCCATATTTATTTTATCATTTGATTTTTATTTGGTATGATCACAGCTGTCTTTATCTTTTACCCTTGCTCTGCCTATGCTGAATAATTAAATATTGAAAGGTATAAGATTCCATTTCTCAGCCTGTTTTCAACATCTAAGTACAGATACTTTATTTGTACTCTTTTGCTTATTTGAAATCTCTCTCATTGTTTCCTCCTCTGGGTTTCTTTCATTTTCCTTTCAATGTTGTTGCTCATAAATTTAATAGCTCATTCTTCAACAACAAAATAAATGCTCTGATTACAAGGTCAGGTGTATGGCCCTGCCTAGTAAAAGGGAGGCTTTGTCTGCCCCTTTCCTACCTTTAAATCTGCAGTGATCCAGCAATATATTTGGTTCATATATATGCATATTTGTATATATATAAATGTATTAGTGTTAAATTCCAATGTCAGAAGACAGAGACGTAGGTAAAGCATCTCTGCTCCATAAGGCTCAGAAGGGAGTTTCCTTTCTACTTTTATAGGCAGAAAGGTCTGTTCCAAGATACAGCAATTTGTAACAATTCCAAACTACACTGGCTATGAAATGCACGGTTGTGGGCTGTCCAGGAGACTGAGAGCGTTGTGGATAAGAGCTTGAATTCTTTGAAGTCAGACTTATCTCGGAGTCTGGGCTCCACCACTTCTACATGACCTGAAGCAAGTACTTTTCTCTAGGCCTTGCATGCTTGTTGTGAAGATTAAGTAACAAATCTAAGTAAAGGTCTTGGCACAGTACCTGGCACAAAGTAAGCACATAATAACATCAATGTCACCCGTCATTCAACATCATTCTTGCACTCATCATCATCACCACCATCATCTGGGGGTAGTTCCCCAATTTTTCCTCAGACCCAGCAAACTTAGACTGTGTTTATTTAAAAATACAAGTTACAGAAAAATAATCATTTTGGAGTAAAAATTAATAAATCTATTTTGGATGGCAATATATCAGTATGTACCAAAATTTTAAATGTGCCCTTTGACCTTGCATGACCTCTCTATGAATTTTTTCTAAAGAAAGGCCGGCACATTTGGTGTTTGTGGCACTATAATAATGAAAAAGTGAAAACAGTCTAAAATGTCTACCAGTACATGTCAAAAGTTGGATTTCCCAGGAAATAGACTGAGATGGATATTTGAATGCAGGACATTTATTAGGGTAGGCCCTTCGGGTCAACATCTATGGGGAAATGAAGGAATTAGGACTGGGAAGAGAAAAGAAACCTCAGTCATTCCCACTAGGGCTGCTGTTGGGGAACAGATATGACCTTGACCTAGGCAAACCTCTGTTTGAAGGCAGTTCCCAGAGAAGGCTTCAGATCAAGGATTCAGCTGCCATCAGTTTAGCTGGAGGATTGAATGTCTCCATCTTGAAAGAAGGATCTAGGTGGCACACCACAGTACGCATTACAAGAGTAGTTGTTTATGATATGTTCCTAGAATGGAATATGTGGCAGCTATTAGGAAGACTGAAGTGAGCGTATAGTTCAGTGAAAAAGCAGATCATCAAACAGTATAGACAGGTGGTGTAATCACATTTATGTTTAAAACCCTGTGCTTTGAAGGAGAGGTATTTTGATGCAAAGGTCTGTATACAGACTTAGAAGACAGCTGAAATATCAAAATGTTGACAGTAATTGCCTCTTGGGTAAGATTAACAATTGGGAGAATGAAAGGACAGGAGATACTTCTACATTTTATTCTATTCACTTACCTGCAAGCAACATCAACTTGCAGCCCTGTGAGTGAACCATCTTCAGGGCGGACCCTCTAGCCCTATGTGTTGCTTGAATCTTTTAGAAGAAAAATATATTTATGTCATAAAAATTAATATTCAAGTAATGTTAAAAGTGGAAAAACTTTTTCATGTGTTTAACCAATTCTTACTATAATTTCTCGCCGAACTTAATGTAAAATGAGATGTATTCATAGTAGGACATGCCTTTCTGGAAGGGTGATTGTCTCATTCTGTTTTCTGTTGCCTATACCAGAATACCTGGAACTGGATAATTTATAGAGAAAGCAATTTATTTCTTACAGTTATAGAGACTAAGTCCACGGTCAAGGGGTCTCATCTGGTGAGGGCCTTCTTGCTGATGGGGACTCTCTGCAGAGTCCTGAGATGGCTCAGGGCTTCACATGGCAGGAGAGTTGAACATGCTAGCTTCTCTTCCTCCTCTTACAAAGCTACTGGCCCCACTCCTATGATATGTGTCAATCCATTAATCCATGAATAGATTATTCCATTCATGAGGGCAGTCTCATGACTCAGTCACCAGTTAAAGGCCCCACTTCTCAATACTGCCACATTGGGGATTAAATTTCAGCATGAGTTTTGGTGGGGCAAACATTCAAACCAAAGCAGTGATTGTTCTAAAACAGAACTTCTTAGACAATGTAATTATGTAGAATCAAAAAAAGATTCCCAAGGAAAAACAACTAATATGTTTTTTCACCTTCAAACTATCTTTTTCTTCCTGAAGTTTGTTTGAAAATAAATAGTAGTAACCCACCTTCTACATATAAATCTTTCAATAGTTCAACTCCAGGTGCAGTTGTTCACACCTGTAATCCCAACACTTTGGGAGGCCAAGTAAGGAGAATCACCTGAGCCCAGGAGGTGAAGACAGCAGTGAGCCATGATCATGCCACTGCATTCCAGCCTGGGCAACACTGAGACCTTGTCTCAAAAATAAAAAAGAGAAGAAAAGAAAAAGTTCAACTCACCAGGAGTTTTCTACTTATGACTTCTTTTCCACTATAATCTAAGAAAATACATATGGTGAAAAGATAACATCTTTAAATAGGGTTACATAGCAAGAAAAAAATGGATTTAATCTCTCTATTCTATATGGTTATACTGCCAATTGCCACATAATCTATTCTGTGTTCTCTCCCCGCATCCCACACATGCTATCAATTACCAAATCCTGCTGATTTTATCTCCTTAGTGTTCCTCAGATCTCTCCCTTCCTTCTGTCTCTACTGTTTCTGCCCTAATTCAAGCCCTCATTAGTTTCCATTTGCATTCTTGTAATAGCTTCCACTCTTAGCCTCACACAATCCATTCTCCACACAGCAGCCAGAGTGATTCTTCAAAAAGTGAATGCCATTGCCTCCCTCCCCAGGGAAAATCCTGTAGTGCTTCTCTGAAACTTTAGGGTGGAGTCCATAGGCTGGTCATCTTCTGAACCACCTACTGGCCTAGCTTCATCTCCTTCTGTTCCTCTACTTATTTTATTCAGTCTACTACACAAAGATTCTTCCCTTTTACAATAGGCATCTTGCTGTTTCATTCTTGCAATCTTTCAAAATGCTGTCCTCTCTATCTGGAACACTCCATACTACCCCTTCCGTGACCTGGCTAATGTCACCTGGTGCTTCAAGACCCATTTTACTTGTTTCCTCTTCAGAAAAGACTTCTCTACCCCCCATCTAATGTAGGTATCCCTCACCAGGATTCTTGTAGCATGCTGTGGATGTTCCCACAACGCTCATCAGAACTAGACTGGACAGGTTGTCTCCATGACTAAACTGTAAGCCCTCCTTAAGGACTGGGACCAGCCTTGCTATCTTTGTATCATTGGTACTTTGCACGTTGTTCCTGATAGTTGTTTGGCACTTAATAAATTTAGAAGAATCGAATGAAAATATTAATTTGGTGAGCTGTTGAGAAATTTAGTACATGTATCCTTTTCTTTTTCACTTGTTGGTTTGCGTTAAAGTCCGTTTGCATCAGGTAGACTTTTGTGTTTTTTTATCCTGGTGTCTCAGTATTTAATTTTAAACCAAAATAAAGTCATTGTGCTTTATCTACTGATAAATAACAAAAGAAGGAATCAAAAAATGGCCAAATGGGGGTAGGAATGTCACTAATAAGTGACCGAGGTCAGCGTGCCAGCTAGAATTTTAAGAGGTAACAATCTAGCCAGGCTGTCTTATAAACCATGCTTTTTTTGTTTTGTTCTGTTGTGTTTTTAGGAACTATCCCTTCGACATAGTGACATTGTTAAACCTTGTTCTATTCAAGGCCTCTGACACCAACAGAGAGATTTATGAAATCTCCATGCAGCTCATGCAGGCACGTATCATTTACTGGCATAGAAAATATCCATCCTTGAGTACAGAAAATAGAAACGGTAGTTGATTACCTAATTGCTGTTTATTGATAGGCCTTTGTTTATTTCTGCATATCGTTTGTGGCTATGAAAAGTGAGAAAGCCTGGCTGGGCGCGGTGGCTCACGCTTGTAATCCCAGCACTTTGGGAGGCCGAGGCGGGCGGATCACGAGGTCAGGAGATCGAGGCCATCCTGGCTAACATGGTGAAACCCCGTCTCTACTAAAAGAAAATACAAAAAATTAGCCGGGCGTGGTGGCGGGTGCCTGTAGTCCCAGCTACTCAGGCGGCTGAGGCAGGAGAATGGTGTGAACCCAGGAGGCGGAGCTTGCAGTGAGCCGAGATTGCGCCACTGCACTCCAGCCTGGGTGATGGAGCTAAACTCCGTCTCAAAAAAAAAAGAAAAATGAGAAAGCAATTATATAATCTTTTGTAAACATACTAATTAAACTGATGTTTTACCTTTAATACTATTTTTAAATGGGCATTAATTAATTTTGTTACTTCTAACCTTTGTTAAATACAAATGCTCATGAGATATCCAGCTAATGTTTTTCATACTACTTTTTACTTTCCTACCTCTTTATAGATCCTTGAAGCAAAGCTTTTTGTATACTCAAAGAAAGTCGCTGAGCAAAGACCGGGAAGTATTCTCTATGGAACACACGGCCCGCTGCCACCCCTCTACAGCGTGTCACTCGCCCTCTTGTCATGTGAGCTGGCCAGGATGTACCCTGAGCTCACACTCCCCCTCTTCTCAGGTATCAGGCAATAGTCAATAATGACATATGTGATCATTTCTAATAATGACATATGTGATCATTTCTTTGCTGTAAGTAATTTTTCTTTTAAATTCTAGTTTAATTTTAGAGTTATGACCAGGCACGATGCCACTCATTCCTATAATCCCAGCACTTTGGGAGGCTGAGGCAGGCAGATCACTTGAATCAGGAGTTCGAGACCAGCCTGGCCAACATGGTGAAACCCTGTCACTACTAAAAATACAAAAATTAGCCAGGTGTGGTGGTGCGTGGCTGTAATCCCAGCTACTTGGGAGTCTGAGGCAGGAGAATCGCTTGAACCCAGGAGGCAGAGGTTGCAGTGAGCCGAGATTGTGCCACTGTACCCCAACCTGGGCAACAGAGTGAGACTCTGTCTCAAAAAAAAAAAAAATCTTAGAGTGATAATTAGTGATCCTAAGTTTGTAGGTCAGAATTACTGTGGGCTAGATCCAGTTACATATGAAAGTAAATTCTATAATTGTTAAATGAAAAAAAGTTCTTTATCTAAGGCAGTGTAGGCATAAACATACATATGACAAATGCAAGGTGCTTAGATTAATAATACTAACTTCTGCATACATTATATGTATAAATTTCCCAAAGAAACTAATATCCCACAAAAGCTAAATATGAACAGTATAATTTATAATACATATAATTGCTGCAAGTTGTTTGGTGGTTGTTGCGATAGTGGTGGTGTTATGTGGCTTGTATTTTGCTTACATATATAAGTTGTTGAAAGTTTGAATTTTTGCATATTCTTTACAATCTTCATAAATAGTTTTTGTGAATTTGGCTTTGCATAGTGGATGGATTACCACATGGAGGATAAACTGTAGTTAGGTAATGCAGAATTGCTAAAGAATTGCATTTGTCAGGCCGGCGTGGTGGCTCACACCTGTAATCCCAACACTTTGGGAGAGCGAGGAGGGCTAATCACCTGAGGTCAGGAGTTTGAGACCAGCCTGGCTAACATGGTGAAACCCCATCTCTACAAAAAAGACAAAAATTAGCCGGGCATGGTGGCCCACGCCTCTAGTCCCAGCTACTCAGGAGGCTGAGGTAGGAGAATCACTTGAACCCGGGAGGCAGCTATTGCAGTGAGCCGAGATCATGCCATTCCATTCCAGCCTAGGCAACAGAGTGAGACTCCGTCTCAAAAAAAAAAAAAAAAAAAATGCATTTGTCACCTAACTTCTTGCCTAAGCTTATGTAGCACTTTGCCAAGAGACAGACTTTGGCCTCTTGAATTCATCCTGTTTTTCCATCTCTATCACCACCTCACCACTGCTTTGTCCAGATCTTCCTCAGTCCTTCCCTGCCTCTGCATTACCTAACTACAGTTTACCCTCCATGTGGCAGTCCATCCACTATGCAAAGCCAAATATGTACAGCACTTCTTAACTCAAACTTCTCTGCCCAATTGTCCTAAAAATAGCTGATAACAGTCTACATTTAGTGAGTGGATAGTAGGTACCAGGCTCCATGCTAGGCACTTTATGTGCATTGCATTCATCACTTAATATGTATAAACCCTGGTATAGTATAGTGGTTAGAACAGAGGCTTTGGAGTCAGGCAACCTTTCACTAGTTGTTTGTCACAGAACCTCTAAATTACATTCCTTATCTGTAATAGTAATGACTACCCCATAGGATGTGAAGGTTAAAGTGATCTAATGAAAACCAAGCAGCTGGCCCAGTCCTGGCGTGGAATTATCACAACTACCACCACATACCGTCTGGTTTACAGATGAGACTAAGGTTTAGAGATGTTAAATAATTTGCTCAAGACCATATAGCTAGGAAGCAACCAAGTCAGAATTAAATCTAGATCTGTCTTCCTCCAAAGCCATTGCTATACAATTAGAACTCAGCCAAGGGGCGGGGAAAAAACAGCTCCTTTTCTAAACTTGCTTTCTACCTTTTCATTCAAGAATCCTCTACTCCAATCCTACTGAATCTTTGACCAATATTCCAGGTCCTCTTGTAAATCTTTGCTTCTGTACATGCTGTTGAATGGCCCTCACCCCTTCTTCCTAACTTCAACTTTCCATAAGATCTAACTTAACATCCACCTCTACTGTGCAGACCTCTCCATCTACCTGAGGCAGAGTTAGTCACTTCTTTGTGTAATACCAGAAACAGTGGAGAGACCCAATAAAAGCCTTTTTAGTAAATTAATTCTCTTCTTGCAAAACTAAAATTTATTTTTATGCATTTCACCCAAGATTTGAGTGCTGCCTACATGCTAGGCACTGTGCTTGGGTTTCAGAAATACAGAGGGAAATAAAAGTCTCTCCCATCAAAGGTTCATAGTCTAGCAGAAAAGATAGATATGCAATCAAGCCAAAAGATAGATATGCAATCAAGCACAGTGGCTTATGCCTGTATCCCAGCACCTTGGGAGGCTGAGGCAGGTGGACCACTTGAGGCCAGGAGTTCGAGACCAGCCTGGCCAACATGGCGAAACCCTGTCTCTACTAAAAATACAAAAATTAGCTGGGCATGGTGGCACATGCCTGTAGTCCCAGCTACTCAGGAGGCTGAGGCACGAAAATTGCTTGAACCCAAGAGAAGGAGGTTGCAGTGAGCCGAGATTGTGCTACTGCACTCCAGCCTAGGCGACAGAGCGAGACTCTGTCTCAAAAAAAAAAAAAAAAAAAAAAGATGTGCAATCAAACGATTTTGATAAAGTATAGCAAATGCAATTTTTTAAAAAAGAAAAATGCTCAATGTATTAGACAGTAGCTGAAAGACTAATCAATTATTGGGCCAGGAATATCAGAAAAGACTTCCCAGAGAGAAGTTGATGTCTAAGCTGTAGTTTGAAAGGAGTAGAAATTTGCATAGCAGACAAGTAGTTGATAGACATTACAGACCAAGAGCCCATTGCATATGCATCGGCTTAGAGTTATAAACTAGCATGATGTAATTGGGGGATTATATAGAGGTCAGTTTAGGTAACATAACGTGCAGGAACAGGAAAAGCTAGAGATGGTCGTGGGCAGATGCAGAGGCCAAAATCATATCTTGGAAGGCCTTGTGTACACTAAAAGGTTTGTAGGCCAGCAATCTTCCATATGTGCTTTTTGAATCCCCCTTCAGAGCTCTGTAAACAGAGAGAGCATCCAAGCAAGCTGCTGGGGTTTTGAAAGCCACTGATGAGTTGCAAACGAGAAGAGGGAGTATCAAGATTAGAATGCATTTGTAAAAGCCTGGTTGCAGTATGGAGGGTGGATTAGTGAACATCCAGTCTGGAGAGAGGAGAATAGTTAAGAAATGATGGCAATAGTCCAAGGAGGAAATAATAAATGATAAGGGCCTGAACAAAGACAGCCCAATGAGACTGGAGAGGAGAAACCAGAGCGAAAAGCTGCCAAGCAAAGGCGCAGAAGAGAATGCCTACTGTGATATCAGGGAGGTCAGTGGTGATAACCCTCCCAGAAACCCAATACAGGGAGAGGAGAAGGTTTGGGGCAAGGCAGAGATCAGGAGCCCAGCCCAGGATGTTGAGTGTATGCCTGTGCTGGACTTCCTCCTGTATGGATGAGCCTGGACTGAGGGAGGTCAGTGCTAGCAACTCACAGAAGGATGGAAGGGATTAGAGCCACGGGCACGGATGAGATCAGGAATGGAGAGAGCACAGAGTGGAAGAAAGGGCCTGGACACCCCCACTTTTGCAGACTGGTCCGAGGAAGAGCAGAAGGGTGAGAAGGAATGCAGGGAGAACACTCAGGAGAAGGGTTTCATGGAAACATAGAGGAAAAAGAGATTTAGAAGGAGAGAGTGAGCAGTACACAGCCTCCGATGCAGTAGAGAGATCCCAGAAGAGAAGACCTGAACATGGCTCTCTGAGTTTGGAGATTCATTGGTAACTGTCAGTAGTTTCTGCAGGGAGGTAGTGGCAGAAGCCAGATCACAGTGGCCTGGCTGAGAAAGAATGTAGAAAGAGAGGCTGGCCCTCCAGTGGGGTGCAGAGTCAGAAGAGGAGTTTTAAGGATGAGCGATATTGGAGCACGTTTATTAGCTGAGAGGGAGATGCTAGTAAAGTGGGAGTGGTTCACAATTCAGGAGAGAGGAGAGAAACAGTCCAGCAAGTTTAACCAGGTCAGAGGCTCCTATGAGTTGCAAGCAGGTTCAACCTACATTTTCTTGAAGAATTACCTTTTGGCTGTTTTGGCTTAGGGGAAATTACTTTTTAAAAATAACACAGAAAAATTAGGAGGTTATAATAGATTCCAAACACTTGTTTTTAATATAAACCCTGTGGTGAAATTTTTATTGCCTGTAATTTCAAGTGACCTAATTATTGTAAACGGCCAGACAGATTGTTCAGGTCCACTGAACAAGAGCATCCCACTGATGTGGTCTCACATTTTATTTAAAGTATTTCTGGAACAGTGAATAGAGGGCTATTTGCATGTCTATGGCATTTTTCTTTTCTTGTTCCCTTTTAAAAAGGGAACTACCCTTGACTGTCCAGGAGCTACCTGGGTGCTTGGGATACCTCAGACAGACATCCCTACCCTCTTGGTGCTGATGTCTGTCAGACAAAGTGCAATTAACATAATAAACAAGCAAATTATGTAATGCATAAGTCTTTGCTCCAAAAAGTCTATAGATTTTTTATACCATTGTCAAAAGATAGGTCTTTTGAATAACTGCTCTCTCTGTTATTCATTTTTGGGATTTTTTCCCCCTGTTAAAGTCCAGATCCTTCTAGTGGAGTTTAAATAGTTCTCCCACCATAAAACTATTCTGAGTCTTTGCACCCAGAAGTCATTTTCTGCCACCAAACCCCCAAAGCACTCTGTTTGTGCCTTTCTGATTCCATTTGTCACTGTTTCCCTTGCCCCAGAGTGATTTGTCAACATAATTTGTCGGAGTCTCTTTCTTAGGGACAGGAACTGCATCATTTGTCAGTCTTTGCTGTCTTTGTCATGTCTAGCACAGTGGCTTGCACCTAGAAAATGCCCCATACCTTGGGACAAATGAATGTTCTGATTTTGTAAGGATTTGAGTATGTGACATAACAGTCACATACATCAGTCACATCCATAAATGTAGAAATCAAGTAAATTTTAAAATTTTGACCTATATAAAACATAATAGCTTAGCACTGTCTGATTATTGTGATATAACATTATGGTCTCCAAAATAAAAAATTATAATTTTAATTTTAGGAAAAGGGCCAAATCGATTAAAGCTGCTGTTTCAGAAGATCCAGTGGATTATCTTGGTATAATTCCTGGCATCTGTGTTCTTCTATTATTTAGCAGCCATGAGCCCCCTAAGCGAGATTGCATTGCCGCACTGGATCATAACACCTGTATGAGACCAAGCTTTCTAATTTCCCTGAGGATAAAATACCTTCTTCTCTAGATATGAGAGATAGGAGATTACATCGGAGCCTACTGCATATACATAATGCTGTGCTTCTCTATCTTAGAAAGTTTATTTAAATTAAATGCTGCTGGCAGTGAAACAATGCCAAAATGCCCTGAGAGAAGGTAATGGTGAAATGACTGGACCAGACCTAGGGCTTCACTGTTTGGACTCACGTGTCTCACAAGGGATACGCAGCCCTTGGCAGGCACCTTCCACATGCTTAGCAGTTTTCAAGACGACTCTGCAAAGTGGGTTTATTCTTCCTAGAGATCCACATGTCACTTTTTAACAGCCAATGTTTCATGGAAGACACTTTGTAAGACACTGGGTCAGTGGAAAGATAATCACTGGTGTTAGACTGATCCTAACCACAATTTATAAGAGCCTGATGGATGATAGGCACTGTGCTGAGCACATTGCATTCATTATGATTATATCTTTTAGTCATTACAGTAGCCTGATGTGGGGCCCTATCAGTCCCATTTTACTGACAAGGGAACTGAGGAGCAGAGATGTTAAGTAACTAGCCCAGAGTCACATGCCACTAGTATGTGGTGGATCTGGAATCTGAACACGTGCCCTTCTAACTCCGAGTCCCTTATTTTGTCCACCCTCTGATATACATCTTCCGCTAGCAGTAGATTTGAACTCACTCCACTTTTACCAAGCCTGTGCTTGCCCCACAGTGCTATACACTTTCCTGCACAGGGCACCAGATGTGGAGCAACAAGCTTGCAGACAAGCCTTGGTTTTATGATTCTGTGGCCTTGCGGAGCTCCTGTATATGAAAATGTTTTGTAAATGTAGGACACTGTTCAGTCTGCAAGTTGGCATTTGGATTTTAATTTATTTTGGTGGAATAAGGTATGGATGACTCTCTGTCACTGCAATTCTCTTTAGAGGTAAGCCAGCGATTCCCCACAACACACCCCAACGGGCGCCAGATCATGCTTACCTACCTGCTGCCCTGGCTGCACAACATCGAGCTGGTGGACAGCAGGCTCCTCCTCCCGGGGTCGAGCCCCAGCAGCCCAGAGGACGAAGTCAAGGACCGGGAAGGTGACGTGACTGCTTCTCACGGGCTGAGAGGAAATGGCTGGGGCTCTCCAGAAGCCACATCACTGGTCCTGAACAACCTCATG
Source organism: Nomascus leucogenys (assembly GCF_006542625.1). Taxonomy (NCBI): domain Eukaryota; kingdom Metazoa; phylum Chordata; class Mammalia; order Primates; family Hylobatidae; genus Nomascus; species Nomascus leucogenys. Next base: position 7,063,236 of record NC_044389.1, on the reverse strand, counting down.
TACATGACGGCCAAGGTAAACTCAGAGGAAATGTGCTTCAAATAGCATGGCTCCATCATCAGAAAAAAACCCTGGGTTAGTCAAACCCCAGGGAAAATGGGATTCCTTTAAAATCACATGAATGGGGATAAATAGTGGTGATGGTTGCACAGAAATATGAATGGACTTAATGCCACAGGCTGTACACTTACAAATGGTGGTGATGGTAAACTTTATGTTATGCGTATTTTACAGCAATTTTAAGAATGATAATAAAAATAAAAATAAGCCTAACATTTAAAAAACTCACATGAATAGGTATTGTGCATGACTGATTGGTGCATTATTAATTACTATCTACTGAAAGATGGCATCTTTCTGATAAATGGTCATGTTTCCGCCTTCTTATGATTTTGAGATGGTCATGACCCTCAAAACTACTTTCAGTCAAACCTTTTGCGTCCTTACAGTTTTCACACATCTCTTGGGCCGGTTTTTATTTTGTTGTAGTATGGAGATGAAGTTCCTGGGCCAGAAATGGAAAATGCTTGGAATGCTTTAGCCAACAATGAGAAATGGAGCAACAACCTGAGGATCACCTTGCAGTTCCTGATTAGCCTCTGTGGGGTCAGCAGTGACACAGTTCTCCTACCCTATGTAAGTATCTCTCAGCCCTTCAAGCGTGATTATTCCTGCAGGGACTCCCATGTGCAATTTGCAAGTCAGAATGTGCTCTTTGCTCCAGCTAAAATAGAAATGTCCAGTTAGTCACATGAATCTCCTGTGAGCTCATCCAGATATTACATAAAAGTTCCCTTCTGCCCCCGAGACACAGGCTGTGTGTGCTAGTGATGCCTCTGTCATCTCCTTGCTCTGAGCCCTGGGACACAGAAACCTGTTGATACAGCAGGTGGATATTTTTCTAGCAGTTACCAAAAGCTGCCTTCTATAAACATTGGACCTACCATGTAAGAGACACTAAGTAAAGTGTTGTATTATTACTAATAAGAATGTTTCATGTTTACATCTTGATGCTCTTGAAACAATAAGAAAGCAGAGTATCCTGGTTTTTCTCTTCAAATTCAAGTGGTAGAAGAGAGAGGTAAGCACGGAGAAATCCTTCTGAAATGTCTGATATTTACAGTTGGTATTTAAAAGCGATAGGATCAGCAGAATGACAGGGTTTTTAAAACCCAAACTCAATTGGCGTTTCTGTGCTGGTTGTTTTTGTGACAGGTTTCTGCCTTCCTGCTGCCTTGAGTCCACATAAGCCTCACTGCAGCTTGCAGGGCTCAGGTTGGACTATGAGGCCTGCAATAATGTGGAGCTTTAATCCAGAGTTATTTTTAAAATTTAAAACCATAAAAACAGCTAAAATTCATTTGTTTCTTGGGGAGAAGAGAATAGCAGGGGACTGGATTCCTTTTTAAACAAAAATAGCTAGCAGTTTTTTCCCAGGGTTTGTATAAATAAAATTCTTTCTGAAGATGAGACCTTTGATGGCAAGTTTTCAGTTTAGATAGAATTCATGTACCTCAAAAGTAACTTTTAAAAACTTAGCCATTAGAAAAGGTAAGGGCTTTAAGAACACACTGTTGTCAGACGTGCCGATGAAGAGAGGTGAATTTTAATCCAAGTCCTTGGTTCATCCTAGGATAGCACAAAGATTAGCTATCACGGTGACAGCTCCTGCATGATGACACACTTATCTAAATGAGAGGTTTACTGGCCTAGTGTTCCTGTGGACTAGGCTCTGTGAAACATCCCTTGTTTTCTTTTTTCCTTCCCAGATTAAAAAAGTGGCAATATACTTGTGCCGTAACAACACCATTCAAACCATGGAAGAGCTTCTCTTTGAGCTGCAGCAGACAGAGCCTGTGAACCCCATCGTCCAGCATTGCGACAACCCGCCCTTCTACCGCTTCACGGCCAGCAGCAAGGCCTCCGCAGCAGCCTCAGGTAAGAAGAGCAACCGGGAAGACACCTGGTCACAGATCCCTGGGGTTTCCCTCATGTCGATTCCTGAAAGGATATGAGAATGTGTATGTTACTTTTTTCTTATTCCTGTGTGTGCATTCAATTAAGAGATGGCTTAAGAATAACTGAGACATAGGCTGGGCGTGGTGACTCACGCCTGTAATCCCAGCACTTTGGGAGACTGAGGCTGAAGTCAGGAGTTCAAGACCAGCCTGGCCAACATGACAAAACCCCGTCTCTACTAAAAATACAAAAACTTAGCCGGACGTGCTGGCACGCGCCAGTACTCCCAGCTCCTCAGGAGGCTGCAGGAGGAGAATCGCTTGAACCCACAAGGCGGAGGTGGTAGTGAGCCAAGATTGCACCACTACCCTCCAGCTTGGGTGACAGAGCAAGACTGTGTCTCAAAAAAAAGAGGATAACTGAGTCTCTTAGGGATCATAGGGTTAATGAAATGATCTTGTAAAGATGACTGAGAATCTGTGGCTCAAGCATCCTCCATCACAGAACTTTGTATTTCAGCCAACCCCAGCCAGGACACTGCAGTCACTCAGGAATCTCATTTCTGGATCCTCCTTGTATCTGGACCCTCCCTTGGCTAATATTCCTTCAGCGTTGATTAAAATACCCCCCAAAAGTATTATCACTTTTGGTTAATTGGTGTCTCAGCAACTTTTCATGAAATATATGCCATCCTCCTCAAATTCCTTGAAGCCTGCCTCCCTTCTGCTGACCCCATGCAGTAACTGCCTTCCAATTCCTCTCCTCCCCGAGTCTCCTGTGCCCTCTGTTTGCCCTACACCCTGCCACCAGAACAGTGTTCTTACAGGGAAGCAGTAGCACAGCAATCAGAAGTGCTAGATACTTGGCCTTACTTCGCTAGCGTTAGTTTAGTAACTCCTGGACCCAGAAATACTAAAGAAGCCAACAGCAGGGCCAGCCACTATAAATAAGCTCATTACCTAAGTGGCCAGGAAGAAGAGGTTTCAAGAATGTAGGCTTGCTTTACGAGAGTTAAGGAATTTGGTTTGACCATAACAGATGTCTACGATTCTCTCATTTCAGTGGTGTGGGCTTGGAAGATTGTTTAGAATGTCTGAGATTGTGCAGAAGATGTAAAAAATCTTCCAAACATAAGATTTTACAGGAAATCTTTCCCTGGAATTACTTGAGACTTGAGCTTGACCCCTCAGCTTGCATCTTTTTATAAGTGTTTTTCTTCCAATCCCATCTACAGGAACCACCTCTAGCAGCAATACAGTGGTTGCTGGCCAGGACAATTTCCCAGATGCTGAGGAGAACAAGATATTGAAAGAATCTGATGAAAGGTTGGTACACAAATTTGACTTAATATTCAGTGTAATGTTCTGCAATAATCTACACAAAGACATCAATACAGGTTTGTGGAGTTTCATAAATTTTGCACATACATAAAAATCCTTCTTTGTTTTTAGAAACTCAGACTTACTTTCCAACTCTACTCAGTATATCCCTAAAGATAACAGTTATTTCTGTGCAAAGTCAGAGAAGAGAAAGATTAAGAAGGGTGTTGTTCTGGTGGTGGTGGAATTCTGCTTACCCCAGGGCTTAGTAAAAACCATGAGTTGTTCTGCTAATGGACACAGACCATCTGGAATTAGAATTGCTATGTGAAATTTTCAAATCTGATTGTTGAATAATTTCTTAGGGATAGAGTAGTCATCTTGAGATGAGTTCTATGAAACATGATTATTCTTATTTTACTTTTGCTTTGTCGTGTCTTGGTTAACCAAAACACCATCTTTTCTTGCTAAACAAAGTCTCCATTCCCTCCACATTAGCTCTTTAATAATAATATTTCCCCCATATCTCAGCCTTCTTATTGCCTTGCCTATGAACTACTCATCAGTAGTCAAATCAGAGTCACTGTTTCCTGCAGTTGATTGTGAAGAGCAGGGAGACAAACCAGGAGAGAAAAACAAAACTCAATTTTAAAAAAATGAAAATTAGGATGATCCTCACAGTGTTGAAAACGCCTTCGGCTGAGCATTTTATAGTAAAAGGTAATGAGGGAGCCCTTTTACTTAAGAAATTAGTAATAAGGATGAGATGCTCAGGAATTCATATTAAAAGCAATTTAGGGGATCAAGTGGTGAAAATAACTCACTTAACCCAAAATGCCCCAGCAAGCCCACAGTGCTTCCTGAGCATCCTGAGGATTTCATCATGTGTATTGGGGCACAGCAGGGACTGGCATGGAGACGACCTGACACAGGGCTGCCTGCCCTTGAGGCTCTGAAGGCTCCTTCCCTAATTCAAGCACCAGCCAGATTCCTCACTGCATCACTGGGCAGCTGTGTTACCTTTAGGCAGATGCTCATCCATACGGGCTTCCCTTCAGACTAAAAGCCCAAACCCAGCAGATCATGAATTATAGACCTTGTCCTTTGTAGTTCTCTAATAAAGGCTTTTATTTCTTTCTCAGGAATGAATAAAGGTTTTTATACTCCACATATTAGTGAAGGCACAAGATTATTAATTAGCATGTTATTTTTTAAAATCTATATTTGCTATTAATATTACCTTCTTTGGAAAACTACCTCATGATAAAAGTCACAGTATTTCTCTAAAGATATTTTTACTTTCTCACTAGAGTATAACATTCTTGATCATTTATTGTTTTGTCTGAGTTTCCCATCTGAATTGTATTTGAGGTAGAAAGATGATAGATCTCCATGTATTACCATCTCATTACAAAGGCCTGTTTAAGGCCAGAGTTCTGAGTGTCCTGCCTAGAGTTTTTAGTGGTGCCTTTGAACTTAAGAAGCCAGTAATCTCTCTAATATCAAGATCACAGGACATCTTCAGGAGAGATTTTCTTGTTTAGCTCTTACTCCTGCTCTGTCACCATATCTCTGCTGGTCATTGGAAAGCCTGATGCAATTATCTACCCATATATGTCACACATATTCATACATGTCAGATTCTTTTATACTGTTTATCTACCTGTAACATTGATTGATCATATTCACATATATGTGCAAACATATGTCTATGAATATGCTCTCCCAATGGACACCACTATTCCGTTGATCCCATATAGCACCTACACTATTTGTCTACTGTATTCTTTTTTTTCTGTGAAAGTAGACTGTGTCCTCAGCCTAAAATCCTTTTTTCTCCTCGATCTACTTATCACCCTTCCTTCCTTGTAATCCCTGTCATGTTGATGTATGGATGCTTACAGACACACTTATCTCAACCACCAGATTTTAATTCCTAGAGAACACAGAGAGACTGTGTATCTCTTACACTAAGCTTGTCCAACCTGCGGCCCACAGGCCACATGCGGCCCAGGACAGCTTTGAATGTGGCCCAACACAAATTCATAAACTTAAACGATTATGAGATTTTGAGTGTGTGTGATTTTATTTATTTATTTTTTTTTTGGCTCATCAGCTATTGTGTTAGTGTAGACAGTTCTTCTTCCAGTGTGGCCCAGGGAAGCCAAAAGATTGGACACCCCTGTCTTACACATGTTTCCATCCTCAGTGATTAGTCTACTGTGCTGTACATAGTAGGCATTTTAAAGTGTTTGTTTGGTAAGTGAATGACAATAGGAGAAATGTCATAGCCCCAGAGGTGGATAAGCTGTCCAACCACCACCAGTCCCCTTTCCCTTACCCTCTCAGTAACCCATCTCGGAGGACAGCAGTTTACTCCTTTCTTTACAGTCCTTATAGGCAAAAAGCCTACAGAGACAGTGTTGTTCAGAAACCCCGCCCCAGGCTGCTGTGTTAACACACCTCAGGAGTGGGGCATCTCTTCTACCATATCCATTGTTGGGCTGAGGGAAGCACCCATGGAGTTGGACAAAATGACCGCCTTGGCACCGTGTTCTTTACAACTAGATTAATGGTTCTTTGATGTGACTCAGTAATATTTAATAATGTCGTTCCTACTGAAAAAAGCACAAACAAACCTTATAGCTTAAGTGAAATAACATTAAAACAAGAGTAAAAGAACATGTGCCAAGCTAAGGGGAGGGTAAGACAGTTGATGTCTTAACTCCTGACTAAGGAAAACTACAACTTAACATTAACCTAACCTTGAGGCCCCAGTAGCCAAAGTAAGAAAAGAAAAATAAAGCAAATTTTATAACATTCAATTTTTTTTAAAAAAAAGCTATTCAAGTTAACAGTAATCTATGGAACATTTCAAAATAGCTAGAAGAGAATAATTCGAATGTTCCTAGCATAAAGAAAAAATAAATATTTAAGATGATGGATATCCCAATTACCCTGATTTGATATTTACACATTAAATGCCTGTATCAAATGATCACATCTACCCTGAAAAATGTACATCTATTGTGTATTAATAAAATTTTTTAAAAACAATCAGAAATTGTAACAGAAAGTACACCTACAGTCTAAGATTTTTCATGTAGTTTATTTTACTGGGCATCAAAATGAACATATATTTATTAAAAGAGTAGTTTATAGCAATTTTTAAAGTATGCAGAAACAATCTTCATAAGGTTTTGTTTTTGTTTTTGAGACAGGGTCTCATTCTGTCACGTAGGCCGAAGTGCAGGAAATCACAGCTTACTGCGGGCTCAGCCTCCCAGGCTCAAGCAGTCCTCCTGCCTCAGCCTCCCAGGTAGCTGGGAGTACAGATGTGCCACCACACCTAGCTCATTTTTTTATTTCTTGTAGAGACGAGTTTCACTATGTTGCCCAGGCTGGTCTCAAACTCCTGGGCTCAACTGATCCTCCCACCTCAGCCTCCCAAAGTGCTGGGATTACAGGTGTGAGTGACTGCATCTAGCCATAAGTATTTTCAATATATCAATCTTAATAAAAGATTTTTATAAATTTATATGCCCACAAAGGGATTTTTCATAGAAAGCTAAAGCAGTAAACCTCACCTGTATAAATTTTGAACGATCTATGTTGAAACAGAGGTAATTTCTATCTAAATTGATAGTGTTGGTATACATTAATATATAGTAACTATCAGTTATCTAAGTATTATTAATTTGAGCTAAATCAAGGTAAAACTGAGGGGAACATTTCATCCTTCTAATTTTTCTCTTATCAGAGCTATTTTCATGATGTATTTCTTAAGGTATGTACCTTTGATGTTAAAAGACATCAAAGATTCTACTTAATCCTTGAAATTCTTCGAGGGACCAGACCCAAAATAAGCTTCTTCAACCCAGAAAAGCAAAGGAAAATAACAGATTTTACACTTCGGAGTCAGTTTTTTGCTTTTTCCTTGCCAGACATACACTTTGCTACACTGTGGCTTCAGTCTTCTCCAGAACAAGGAGAACAGTCTGGAAGGGACTTGCTCCTCCCCTTTATTCCAGCTTCATAAATAAACTCCACCCAGCACCCCTTTAAATCCAACTCAAAAGGGAAAAGAAATGAGTTGTCATCCATCCCGTAGTTCTTCCGGGTCCAGGCCCTCCAGGGCACAATTTTAAACCCGACATAGAGCACAGTTCATGGTAGCTGGAAGTGCTGTGGTGCTCTCCACCCGACGGAAACCTGCAGATGTGCCATTTTTTCATCACCCTGCTTTGGTTCCTTTCTGAATGATGCCTGGGCTTAGCAGATCTGTTTATCACTTTGCATTTATCAGCCTAAATATGATTAAAGAACTTCTTCAGAAGGTAATAAGTTTGTCCTTTTTCCAATTTATTTTCATAAATACCAATCTGATTTAGTTGGCCAATTTGTATGAAACTAAGCCAGTGTCTTAGATATTCTGTTCTTATAGATTCACGAATGCCCAAAAGATATAACAGTGAAGAAGGTTTGAGGTATGAAGTTACTGGGGAAAAGATAGCTGTCAGGATGGGGGAAATGCTGTTGCAAATATCTAAGAAGTGAATAAAACCAAGCTCATTACAGTACATTTCTGTAATTCAGCAAATCCAAATCACTGATGCAGTGCCCTAAGGTTGTGCACCTGGGACAAGATGGGCATCTTAATGGCACATCCAGGACTTTTTGCTGAAATGTTACTCTTTCTCCACACATTAGTGAGGACAGCAATAGCCCTGCACCTTCCAGTGTCCCCAAAAGAAATAGAGTATTGATCTGTTATGAGTTAAGTCAGAATACCCGGTGAGTAATGTAGAGGGACACACCTATTTTGGCTTGAGTTTTCCAGGTATTTCTAGATAGCCTTAGTTCTTTGTTTTGGCTACATATATATTAAGTTGATAAAACCTGCTGTGTATCATTTTATATAAAATAAATATAGACATACCATTTTGCCCACACTACCCCTGAACCACACCCTTGCCCTACCTTGTAGGCCTCTGTTTGAGAAATATGCTATTGATTTCTTTCTAGAAATCCTAGGTAGAAGCATAATAACTAATACCTTATAGTCAGACAGTATCTTGCAGTTTTGGAAACACTCTCAAACATCCTTTCTTTTGATCCCCCAAACAACCCTAATTAAATAAAAGACAGAGTATTATTATGATGCCCTTTTTGCAATTGTGGATACAAGTTCCCCAGGGAGGTAGAAGCCTTGGTCATGGTTACAGAGCTAGTGAGAGAGAGCTCAGCCTTAAAGCTCCGTGTTCCACACAGGGAGTTGGCGTGGCACTGAAGGCCTCCTGCACTGCCACCTCCCTGTGGTCAACACTAGACAAGGTGTATAACTTCGCCTCCCCTCAGTTTCCTCATTGTAGAATAAATAATGCTTATCTCAAAGATGAGTGAGCAAGATTAAATAAGAGGATGTCTATGAATTACTATACTTCAACATTTTTATTTTCTTTTTTGTTGTTGTTTTGTTTTTGATTTGTTTGTTTTTGGTAGGGGTTACTTCTTAACAAGCCACAAGAGAGACCAGACCAAAGAGTCCTTCTGGTTACATCAATCCCCAACTAGGACCTTTCCCTGAACACTCTCAAACTATTTTAAGAGAAACTTTAATGCTGGGTAAAGTCCAAGATTTATTATAAAGCTATTTTTGTGTATTTCCCATTCTATGTACTTTCAGTTGTTTAATCATTCGGGAAATATTTGTTGACCACCTACTGTGGTTCAGGCTATGTAAATAAGGGAATCATGTTATTCAGTATCATGCCCGTTTTCTTTCCAAAGCAAATGTTACCATTTTCTAGTTCAATTGAAATATTAGGCTTAAAATTTTTATCTTTTCAAGGTTTGGACTTGTGCTTATGAGCAAGAGTGACCACTGACCCTCTCAAGGAAACAAGAAATGTTTGGGGTACAATTTTTACAGCATTCCTTTAAGAAAAGCACCATTGGCAACTAGCAGCTGAAAAACCAACCGCTAAACCATAGTGTCAGTTTATGAGTAAGAGCATAGGCCGGGCACAGTGGCTCACGCCTGTAATCCCAGCACTTTGGGAGGTCGAAGCAGGCAGATCACGAGGTCAGGAAATCGAGACCAGCCTGGCTAACATGGTGAAACCCTGTCTCTACTAAAAATACAAAAATTAGCTAGGTGTGGTGGTGCACACCTGTAATCCCAGCTACTTGAGAGGCCGAGGCAGGAGAATCGCTTGAACTTGGAAGGCGGAGATTGCAGTGAGCCAAGATCGCACCACTGTAGTGCAGCCTGGTGACAGAGTGAGACTCCAACTCAAAAAAAAAAAAAAAAAAAGCACACATGCACACATGTTAATATTTCATTCCGGTTGTTCTTGTATTTGAAGGTTTAGTAATGTCATCAGAGCCCACACTCGCCTCGAGTCAAGATACAGCAATAGCTCTGGAGGATCCTATGATGAAGATAAAAGTAAGTACCAACAGGCTGTGGACTTTCAGACAGAACGCAAGTGGTCAGAGGATGGAAAATGAGTGTTCTGATTGTTCTTGGTCTGATTACTAAAAGGGCCTATAGATATTAAGTAACCATTTAATCCACCTATGCAGATGAGCATAGAGTCAGCATCCTCAAAAGTTAAAAAAAAAAAAAACCATGGACAAATCAAAATTATAAAAATTCAAACTACCATCCACTCCTGTGTTTATATATATATATATATATTTTTTTTTTGGAGACGGAGTCTCGCTTTGTCGCCCAGGCTGGAGTGCAGTGGCACCATCTTGGCTCACTGCAAGCTCCGCCTTCCGGGTTCACGTCATGTTCCTGCCTCAGCCTCACCAGTAGTTGGGACTACAGGCACCCGCCACCACACCCGGCTAATTTTTTGTATTTTTTAGTAGAGACGGGGTTTCACCGTGTTAACCAGGATGGTCTCGATCTCCTGACCTCGTGATCCGCCCACCTCAGCCTCCCAAAGTGCTGGGATTACAGGCGGGAGCCACCGCGCCCGGCCGTGTTTTTATATTCTTGACATTTTTTGTTGGTGATGCATGTGGGGAAAATACACTAAGTCATAGTCCCGTTAGAAAACAAATGTTGTTGGCCGGGCGCGGTGGCTCACGCCTGTAATCCCAGCTCTTTGGGAGGCCGAGGCGGGCGGATCATGAGGTCAGGAGATCGAGACCATCCTGGCTAACACGGTGAAACCCCGTCTCTACTAAAAAATACAAAAAATTAGCCAGGCACGGTAGCGGGTGCCTGTAGTCCCAGCTACTCGGGAGGCTGAGGCAGGAGAATGGCATAAACCCGGGAGGCAGAGCTTGCAGTGAGCCGAGATCGCACCACTGCACTGTAGCCTCGGCGAAAACAAATGTTGCGGTTCAGTTTTTCTACCTATCTTGTGAGTGGGTTTAACCTTGAAGATTTGAAAGTCTGCTCACTCAGGATAGGATCTGTTCCTATGTTGAATTTCTCAATGGCATAGTCTCCATAGCCTAATGAAAACCTTGCTAACCTGGGAGTTAGCTTTGTGACAGGAATTTCTTCTGGTAGTTGGGAAAACCAAAAAGGTCAGTGCATTTACCGATTTTGTTTAAGCCCTGGACAGCTTCTGTAGATATTGAGCAGATACAGAGTATTAGTTGGTCACAAGTTACAGAAATTCTGAAACCAAAGAATGCTCACAGTGACATTTTAGATTTGCTAAGGAAATCATTATCTTGTGGGATTTATTCTTTTTTGTCAGAAATTGTAAATATACTGACATTTCATGAGTTAAGTTCATTTTGTAAGTTGGTGCTTTGAATTGTTGTTTTGAATTGTTTTGTTTTTACAGAAATGTGCAATGTCAGGTAAGAACTAGATAGTTCCAATAAGGCCACATTTCAGCTACCCTTATTCTACTTCTGAATGCACAGACAGGCAGTTCTCTACCATTAAAATACTGATGGAAGGCGTGTCTAAAATCCATATGTAATTATCATGCTCTAACGTAGGTTAAGTTTCAGCTATGTCCCTATAAAACCTTCACTAGAGCTGTCAATAGGAAGTAAAATAAAGCTGTTTGTGTTTTCCTTCCTTTGTGTGTCCCCTTAGGGGATTGTACCATCCACACACTGAATAGTCAAATCTCAGTACCATAGGTCGTTACTTCTAGAAGGCACCAGATTTTAGAGATGAGGAAAGTAGTACTTGAGAAATGGAGAGTTGGTTCAAGAAAAGTCTGGTTACTGTGGCAATATCTGGTAACCCAAAGTTTGAGGACAGAAAAATTTAAGTTTAGGCCACCTTAATTCCTCTCAGCACATTTTGGCTGGTTGGATATATATCTGAAAACATCACTGAAACAAAGAATAACATATCCTTTCCTAACAGAAATCTCACAATTTACTTTTTAATTCTTCAATATTCTCCCTTTTTGTTTCCCTTTCAAGTTTTATTGAAGAGTAGCTAGTACCTAGCAGTACATTTGGCAACTGACTTATCCTGGATGATTATCTGAGAAGTTAATTTGCTGCAAGTAAGTTACTTGTAGGTAATTTGCTGAGAGTTAGAACCGAGATGAGTTACTAGTGCACCTGCTTTAAATTTTTTCCAGGCTAAAATTGTTGTGGCCAAGCTTCATGGCATAGAATTATAGGGTTCTGGTTGCTCACTTGTCAGTGTATTAGAAAAAGCCAGTAGTCACTCTTCCTGAGGGAAGTCCTGACCTTTTCCACTGAAACCCTCTTAGCCACAACCCATGAGAAGTAGGGTGTTCTTGGTTCTGGTTTTCTGATGCCTGTCTTCGTTCAGAGCCTCAGTTGTCACAACAGGAAGACACCCCTCCACCAGCTCTGTAAATGTTAAGGCCAGCATTCTACAGTGGGCCAGCAGCATCAAATCAACGACTTCGCACTACCTTGCAGAAGTGAAGGAAAGAAAAATTATGTTGTTATCAAATTGCCTAAAGACGACGTAGTATGTTCTTCCTCTTAATACATAAACTGATCCCAGGAATAAACCAACTGGTCTGCAGCCAAATACCTGGGTTAAATCCTGTGCCCACCTGTATTGCTCTTCTTAAATGCTGCTGGCCTGCTTTGGGAGCATGATAAGAAATAAACGTGAAAAGTGTTGCTGTACTTATTTTATTTTATTTTTATTATTGTTTCTGAGACAGGGTCTCACCGGTAGCCCAGGCTATAGTGCAATGTCACGATCTTGGCTCACTGCAGCCTCTACCTCCGGGGTGCAAGCAATTCTGCTGCGTCAGCCACCCTAGTAGCTGGGACTACAGGTGTGCGCCACCACACCTAGCTAATTTTTGTATTTTTAGTAGAGACAGGGTTTCACCATGTTGGCCACGCTGGTCTTGAACTCCTGACCTCAAGTGATCCACCCACCTGGGCCTTCCAAAATGCTGGGATTACAGGCATGAGCCACCACGCCTGGCCTATACTTACTTTAAAGATAATATTGTGAAGTTCATTCATTCAACAAATATTTATTGATCCTTTACCACGTGCCAGGCACCATTGTAGGTAGTAGGGAAAAAACAACAGAACAGAAGAAGTCCCCACTCTCCTGGAGCTTACATTAGAGTTGGGGAGGGAGGTGGTGCTGGTGAATTGGTGATCATCCATGGGTGGAGGGGGAGGGACTAAAGCAGGGCAAGCAGGGTAAAAAGTGATTGGGGTTGGGAGTCAATTTAAATAGAGTAGTCAAGGAAAGCTGCTGTAATAAAGTGATATTAGGGCAGAGACTTGAATGAAGCAAAGAAGTGAGCCATACAACTGTCTGCAGATGACCATCCCAGCCATAGGGAGCAGCAGATACAAGGGCCGTGAGGCTGTATGGGGCCCAGCCTGATCACAGAACAGCAAGGAAGCTAGGATGAGTGGGGTGGGGTGAGCAAGGGTGCGCTGGTAGAAGATAAGCCAGGAGAGGAACATGGAGGGGGAAGACCTTGTAAGGCCTTAAAGGCCACGGGTGTGGATTTGTGGAGAGCCAGTGGAGGGTGTTGAGCAGAGAAAGAGACACTACTGAACTTGTTTTAAAAGAATTGGTTTGTCTGCTCTGTGGAACATAGACCTCAAGTGATCTACCCGCCACGGCCTCCCAAAGTGCTCGGATTACAGGGGTGAGCTACCGCGACCAGCCAAAATTGTGCTTTACTGAGATGAGGAAGACGACAGGACAAGGATGGAAGCAGTGAGACAGTTAAGGAGGCTATTGCAGTGGCCCATGCAAGAGAGGATGGTGGCTTAGTCTAGAAGTAGTGGTGAAGGTGGAGAACAGTGCTCAGATTCTGGAGATGTTTTGAGGGCACAGCTCTCTGAATATGTGGATGACAAGTTACTGAACCTCACTTTCTTCTCTACAAAATGGGGATAAAATAGATACCTATTATTGGGCCATTAATATGTGAAATGCATAGGCCAGTGCCTGGCGTCAAGTAAGCCCTCTGTGCTAGTTCCTAATGTCATGATTTTTATTATTATTGTTATCGTCATCATCACTGTGATTATTATTTGAGTATGGGATATGAGGGGAAAGTCAGGGATGACTTTAAGTCTCTTGTCCTGAGCAAACTGGAAATATGAAATTGTGTTTTTTTTTTTGAGACAGAGTCTTGCTGTGTCACCCAGGCTGGAGTGCAGTGGTATGATCTCGGCTCACTGCAACCTCCACCTCCTGGGTTCAAACGATTCTCCTGCCTCAGCCTCCTGTTTAGCTGGGATTATTACAGGCGTGTACCACCACCCCCGGCTAATTTTTTGTATTTTTAGTAGAGATGGGGTTTCTCCATATTGGCCAGGCTGGTCTCAAACTCCTGACCTCAAGTAATCTACCCGTCTTGGCCTCCCAAAGTGCTAGGATTACAGGGGTGAGCTACCGCGACCAGGCCAAACTTTGCTTTATTGAGATGAGGAAGACTGGAAGAGCAAATTTTCATAGAGATGGGAATTCAACACGATTTAATGTTTTTCTTTTTGTATATCTGTATTCTGCTTTGCTTTATAATGAATAATTATAAATTAGTTACCAAGTAATAACTATTCAAGTAGTACCCAAACAAGTAATTCTAACCCATTTGATCATGTAATTCATACTCACCAAATGAAATCGTTGGAAAGTTATTTCTGGCCAGGCACTCACACCTGTAATCCCAAAACTTTGGGAGGCCAAGGTGGGAGGATCACTTGAGTCCAGGAGTTCGAGACCAGCATGAGCAACATGTTGAGACCCCATCTATTTAAAATAATAACTATAATTTTTTAATTAGCCAGGTGTGGTGGCACATGCCTATAATCCCAGCTACTTGGGAGGCTAAGACAGGAGGATCTCTTGAGCCCCAGAATTTGAAGCTGCAGTGAGTTGTTTTTGTTTTTCAAACAGAGTCTCACTCTGTCGCCCAGACTGGAGTGCAGTGGCATGATCTCGGTCCACTGCAGCTTCCACCTCCCAGGTTCAAGCGATTCTCCTGCTTCAGCCTCCCAAGTAGCTGGGATTACAGGCACGTGCCATCATGCCCGGCTATTGTGTGTGTGTGTGTGTGTGTGTGTGTGTGTGTGTGTGTGTTTTTAGTAGAGGTGGGGTTTTGCCATGTTGGCCAGGCTGGTTTTGAACTCCTGACCTCAGGTAATCCACCCACCTCAGCCTCCCAAAGTGCTGGGATTACAGGCATGAGCCACTGTAACCAGCCCTGCAGTGAGTTTTGATCAATCCAATGCACTCCAGCCTGGGTGCCAGCGAGACCCTGTCCCTAAAAAAAAACTTTTTAATGAAAAATAAAGTTATTTTTACAAGCATACATTTTTAAAATTTATTCTGAAAACATCAAGTAGAGAAAACAAGTCTCTCCCTGAAAATAAAGCACAGTTGTCTTTCTCACCCTCCAGATGATCCAATTTCTCCCTACACGGGCTGGTTGCTGACTATTACAGAGACCAAGCAGCCGCAGCCCTTACCGATGCCTTGTACTGGAGGATGCTGGGCCCCCCTGGTTGACTATCTCCCGGAGACCATCACTCCCCGGGGGCCACTCCACAGGTGAGCAGCGTGTGTGGGGAGAAGGAAACCTTAGCTTTGACTGGACTTTTCTACCTATGACAAGAGAAAAACCTAGTCCAGGTCCCACCACATTAAATTATCTTATCCATCAGTGGGATCTTGCCTGATTTGACTGCCAACTTCCAGCATATTAGCAGAGTTTGGTCAAATGTTAATCAACATTCAAAGCTGCCTGTGACCTTTGAATTTCTCCTTGATGTAATCTGGATATGGGCATGCATTCTGTGATGCTTTTTAGACTGTAAGCAACTTGATGAGAGGGACCTTGTCTTTGATTTTTCTTCATCCCTTAGCTCTTATTGCCTAGTGGCTAGAGACTCTTCTTTATGTGATTAGCTCAACCAATGTTTCTTCTTGTTGTGGAGCTCTATGCTGCGTTACAAGTTAAACTCTATTTCCCTCGAATAAGAGCCTTATGTAATGTTTTAAAAACACTTAAGAGTTATATTGTACTGTAACTTAATGATCTACTAGTATTTCCATCCCCTTCAGAAGTTGCATTAATTTCATTATTTCATTGATTAGGTGCAATATTGCTGTAATTTTTATGACTGAAATGGTGGTGGATCACAGTGTACGAGAAGATTGGGCGCTTCATCTACCATTATTACTTCATGCTGTCTTCTTAGGTAAGACTGGATCTAAAAGGCATTCTAGCCAATCGGGTTAAAAATATACAGAAGTAATTCATAGAGATTTCCTTTCACGTTGACATCCTGTTTGAGTCATTTTGGGAATATTTGATCTCCACCATTTTTCATTGCCCTTTTGTGACATCTGCTCTGAAATGTCAGCTACTTGGTCACTGTTTGAAATTGCTCTATTTCTACCATGTAAATACAGTGGTTTCTCACTAGTGCCACATCTACAAAGATATCCAAAATAAGTTGGGCCTTTTTGAGAGTCTTGGGCTGAAGTGGTAAATTTGAAGCTATGAGACATAGTCAGCGTATAAAAAGAAAGGATATAGGACAGAGTGGGTCAAGTCCTGAGCTTTGTAGAGCAAAAATGGGAAGAGGAACCAGCCAGGGAAACTCAGAAATTCAGTTAGAAAGAGACTAATACAATCAGAATCTTTCAGTAACAGGGATATCCAAGGAAGAGAACATCTCAAGAAGAAGGAATGCTAACCACATCAAATGCTACAGAGAGGTCAAGAAAAGTTCATCTATCAGCATTTTATGAGAACATTTTACTTAAGAAATAAAGCATTTTATTTTTCCTAAGCCCAACTTCTGTATGTTGGTAACCCAAACAATAACAAAGAAAACTAAACATTCTTTTAAGATGTTCCTCCTGAGTATCCTGGAATCTTTACTATCCCTGGAATCTAAACGAGCTTAAGGTTTGTTTATACTTAGATTCTACTGTTTTTTTCCAGGTTTAGACCACTACCGGCCTGAAGTCTTTGAACACAGCAAAAAACTGCTTCTTCACCTCTTGATTGCCCTCTCTTGCAACAGCAATTTCCATTCCATTGCTTCCGTGCTCCTGCAGACCCGAGAGATGGGTGAAGCTAAGACTCTAACCGTGCAGCCAGCCTACCAACCTGAATATCTCTATACAGGTAACAGAGAAGGACTGATAGAGAGCCTAGGACAGTTACAAATGCAGAGATAACTAACTGTGGGTGCCAGTGGAGCCCAAGTTAGCTTCTCTCATGCTATGACCTCCAACTTTCCACGTGGTAAATCAACAGTGCAATAAATACACACCATTTCACTTGATGTGAACTTGCCTCTCAAAAGCTTTCTTTATTATTGAATATTTAAAATATATTTTTCCTGGTTATATATATGATTGCTGCCCCCATTGAATATGTTCTTCCTGATGCATTGGAAATGTAAGTGCCCACCGGCCAGGAGCAGCAGTCTAGAACACCAAAGGATGAGAACGCACAAAATAGTGACCCTTGCTACTGCCTGAGAGCAGGGCACAGCCAAGGTGCCAGATATATCACTTGTGTGCCTTCTAGTGCCCATGAAGGAATTTTCACTTTTGAATGACTGACCTTTTCCTTGAAGACACCATTAGTGGGAGCCTGTTAAAAACCATTGCTGTTTTGAAACAAAAAAAAATTCTTCTTAGAAATAGGAACAGATGGCATTAACTGAGTCAAAGACATTACTCTGCCATGTCGCGCCATTCATGAAAACGGGTAATAGTGGTTTTCATTTAGAACCAGAACATTTAAAATATCTTAAAATGATGATGAAGATTACCAATTAACAGAGTTCAGGGACTAATTATTTTTTTACCTATTTTACACATTGCATTGGCGCTAGCTATGGTGCGACATTTCACATGTCACTGTGTGCTTTCTGCATTACTGTGAAAAGGGTGCACCTTTTATTTATCACTTGTACCCACCAATGTATTGGCTTCTAACAGATGTTAACATAGCTGTTTGGAAAACAAATATGAAATCATCATTATCTCTGAGACCTAAGGCCTACTGACCTCAATTTAAGCACTTCACTTTGAACCAAGCTACACTTAATTGAAAATAACCTATCAATAGCCTCTTAGAAATACAAAACTCCCTTTGCTGTAGATGTTTAATTAAACGGAAGAGTTCTAGCTGCTCTAAGTCCTAAAGATAAGAATGTATTTTTTTAAATGTTAGGCAGAGAAAATTGTAATATCTGATAAGTTGTGTATATCTGTGTACATCAGTTTTGCATTTATTATACCAGTGATGTGGTATAAATGATTTAAAGTGAAGATTTACCAAAAACACATACAATATTCATAGGCAAGACAAACAGTAGATAGCTAAAGTGACTGGCTCTACAGGACACAGGGAATAGGTGTACAAAGATTATGGGAAATGTTCTTTTTTTATAAACATTTATTAAGCACCTAGTTTCAACTATGGTTGCTTTCAAATACACACTAAAAATGTGTGTGACAGAAATTATTGTCTTGACTTTATTATAATAGGACACTGAGATACAGAGAATTACATAAATTCCCTGAGGCTACACGGTAAGTGGCAGAAATGTTATTCAAACCCAGGACTCCTCACATCTAATTCAGTATATCTATCAGACACACACCAGCACTACATACTTTTTATGATTATTAAGTAGGGGAAAAGGGATAGTTGCATATATACATTTTCAAACCCACAGCCTACCCAGAGGTATAGAATGTCAACCAAGTATATAATGAAGAAACAGTATTTGCTTATGCCATATTTCTTTGAATACCATAAAACATATTCTATTAAAATATATCAATATACACATAATACTAAAGCTTCTGGGCACATTTACTCAAAAATATTATGTATAAGTAACCAGCCATTAAGTGACTGGTATCCTCAAACAGGGTATCATTTCACATGGTTTTTTTGTTTGTTTGTTTGTTTTTTTGAGACAGAATCTCGCTCTGTCTCCCAGGCTGGAGCGCAGTGGTGTGATCTCGGCTCACTGCAAACTCCACCCACTGGGTTCACGCCATTCTCCTGCCTCAGCCTCCCAAGTAGCTGGGACTACAGTTGCCCGCCACCACGCCCGGCTAATTTTTGTATTTTTGGTAGAGACAGGGTTTCACCATTCTAGCCAGGATGGTCTTGATCTCCTGACCTCGTGATTCGCCCGCCTTGGCCTCCCAAAGTGCTGGGATTATAGGCGTGAGCCACCGCGCCCGGCCCATTTCACATGTTTTAGAAGACTAATACCCACGAATCATTTATTAAGTGCACAGTTAGTAGATGAACTGTTACAGTTGAACTGGTCGTTTGCCTGGTCCATGCATGCATACAAACACACACACATACCTTTCTTTTATAGAAAGTATCAAATAGCAGAGTAGAAAGCAGCACATCACCTCCTATTCCCAAATACACACTCATTTACACAGCAGTGCAACTGATTTCCTAAACAAAGAAAAACTGTCAGTCTCATTTAATCATAGCCACAGCCAAAAGCAACCATTTTCTCCCCAGAATTTAAATAACTCCACACTTCTCTGCGCTCCTCTGTGGACCTCATTAAGCATGCTGACAAGCACACTGCCTAGTACATCCCTCCTTGACCTTCTTCTCCCACCAGGTGGCTTTGACTTCCTGAGAGAGGACCAGTCGTCCCCAGTGCCCGACTCAGGGCTTAGCTCAAGCTCCACCTCCTCCAGCATCAGTCTGGGAGGCAGCAGTGGAAACCTCCCACAGATGACCCAGGAGGTAGAAGATGTGGACACAGCTGCTGAAACAGACGAGAAGGCAAACAAGCTCATTGAGTTTCTGACGACCAGGTAATAAGGGGTTAGGAGTCCGCTGCTATTTGCAGGTTGGTCTTTTGGAAAATTGCCAACGCTTTAAACCACACAGATGGAAAAGTGATCCTGGGGTTCCAACAAAGTCCTGTTTCTCTTCTCAATTGCAACTGCTGGAGTCTGTGTGAACAGACACTGAGATACAGAGAATTACAATTTGTGAAAGGCAGACATCGGTAGCAGTTTCTGGATCCCACTGATGTGACAGTTGATGGGCAAGGGGATTTTGTAGATAATGATGATGCCGCAGATGGAGGCAGGAGGTGGTAGTGCCCCACAGTGAGCGTGCCTTTAGTCATCTATCAGAGTTGCCAGGGGTTAGTAGTTCTGAGACTTGGCAAAGAACATCACTCTGGAAATCAAGGATATTAGCCATGGTCAACCCAGAAGCAGCTGCCAAGGGGACCATTATCTGTTCATCTGGTCCAAAGAGTCATTTGTAAAAGGCAGTCAGAAACCAGAAACAATAGGAAGCATAATAGGAAAGGAATCAAACTAATAAATCAAAACCAAGAGAAACTGCAAGTGGTCCTGGTTAGGTCTTCTGGTTCTTCTCATTAACCATTTAGCTTGTAAGGCTTCAGGATTTCGAACACCCTGCGGTCTGGTAGTTGTGTAAAGCATGCTTGCCTGTGACTGGGTGCCATGCTCCCCTTTCTCAGTGAGTTAAGTCCTGGAAATCTAGTCTGTGTATGTGTTATCTAATATCTCACATGATCTTGCTTTCTTCAGCTAATGCATCAATTAATGCAAACAATAAAAAAAGAGTATTTTCTTTCCACAATTCATGATTCAGGTTATTTTGTGCAGCTCTCAACTTAATGTAGGATTTAATGTGCAGGAAGCTTAGGACAGGAGCTGATGGTGCCTACGTACAGTATGCCTGCACATACAGGGTACTTCAGAGACCCGCATGATTTGTGGAAAGGAAAAGTATTGTCACCACTCACCATCTGTCAGTACCACGTGTTTGGAATAACTCTTCTCTGAAATTCTCCTACCTGGCTCCATTCCATTCTTACTGTTGAAAACCAAGTAGATGACAGAGGCCATGTCTTCAGTTTGATTGTATGGTATTTGCAACTCGATGTGATCCTGATAAAAGCGTTACCTCTGCAAATGCTAGAATGTGAAAATTGAGTCCATGTCTAAATCTTTATTTCACTTAACATTTGATATCATTTTACTTAACAAACAAACATGTAGCACTTATGGTATGCCAAGCACTGTTCTGGTGAATTGGGAGGTTTTAATTTTGTAAATGAATTTAATTTAAAACATTTTAAAATGACTCTATAAATTAGATGTGTTTTGAGTATGCTGATAAGGTTTATAAGACTGAAATGTACTTCCAAAATAATTCATAAAATTGTTTAAAGTATTTTTTTAACTCACATTTTAAGTTCGAGGGTGCATGTGCAGGGTATGCAGGTTTGTTACATAGGTAAATGTGTGTCAAGGGGGTTTGTAGTACAGGCTATTTCATTTCACAGCCAGGTATTAAGCCCAGTATCCATTAGTTGTTTTTCCTGATCCTCTCTCTCTCCTACCCTCCGCCCTCCAGTAGGCCCCAGTGTGTGTTATTCTCCCCAATGTGTCCATGTGTTCTCATCATTCAGCTCCCACTTATAAGTGAGAACATGCGGTATTTGGTTGTCTGTTCCTGCGTTAGTTTGCTAAGGATGATAGCCTCCAGCTCCATCCATGTCCCTGCAAAGGATATAATCTTGTACCTTTTTATGGTGGCACAGTATTCCATGGTGTATATGTACCACATTTTCTTTATCCAATCTGTCATTGATGGGCATTTGGGTTGATTCCGTGTCTTTGCTATTGGAAATAGTGTTACAGTGAGCATATGCATGCATGTGTCTTTATAATAGAACAACGTATATTCCTTTGGGCATACACCCAGTAATGGAATTGCTGGGTCGAATGGTATTTCTGTCTCTGGGTCTTTGAGGAATCGCCACACTGTCTTCCACAATGGTTGAACTAATTTATACTCATACCAACAGTGTAAAAGCCTTCCTTTTTCTCCACAACCTTGCCAGCATCTATTATTTTTTGACTTTTTAATAATCACCATTCTGACTGGTGTGAGATGGTATCTCACTGTGGTTTTGATTTGCATTTCTCTAATGATCAGTGATGTTGAGCCTTTTTTATATAATTGTTGGCTGCATATATGTCTTCTTTTGAGAAGTGTCTGTTCATGTCCTTTGCCCACTTTTTAATGGGTTTTTTTTTCTTGTAAATTTGTTTAAGTTCCTTATAGATGCTGGGATTAGACCTTTGTCAGATGCATAGATTGCAAAAAATTTAAATATGTTATATGTTTGGAGTCAGGACTGTATGTATAGTTTTAAAAATGTAAAATGACAGTTATATTTTTGACATTTTGTGTGTTTTGTTTAAGGGCATTTGGTCCACTTTGGTGCCATGAAGACATCACACCTAAAAATCAAAATTCAAAGAGTGCTGAACAGCTCACTAATTTTCTACGTCACGTTGTATCTGTATTTAAAGATTCCAAATCAGGTACTTCATCTTATTTGCACAGATCCCTCTTTCAGCATTGTTCTGTAATGGACACTGTCTCTATATGATGATTACAGCGCCTTAGAGCGGTCCTGCACTCCACATCATAGCACGAGCGTATTCACAGGGGAGTTCTGAAGCTTGTTCAGATGCTGCCTAACTGCGTGGTATTTAATGCCGTGTATATTTGCGTTATGCTATCAAATAATTTTCCCGACATACTTGTTCTACTTCTTTCATTTACCTTACTAGAATTAAACTGTGCCTATAACATTTTCTTTAAAGAAGGCTATGAGGAATTAATCTCATTAATTGACTGACTCTCATCAGTCTGGTTAAATGGCTGGTTAAATGGTCAAACTGTTTTTTTTTTTTAATTGTGATAAAATGTTTCTGGCTTTAAAAGTTTTTGCTAACAATTCCTGTGCAAATGACAATTCAATATTCTAAATAGAGTGTGAGTCCTTTAGCATCATGATACTTAAGTGTTTGCCTTCTGCTGAATTCCTTCAGGTCCAAGTTGGCCTGGGCTGATTTGTGTGTGAAACTTAAATCTGGTTTCTCAACAAGTTGTAAAACCGTCTCTGCCTTTTTTTCCTCACACCAGGCTGGCAATATTAAATCCAGCTCCCTGGCTTTTCCAGCTGCTCTGATAATTAGCACATTTCCCAGTTTGAAACATTTTGGATTAGCCACATATCTTTTCATTATCAGAGGACACTTACTAAAAAACAAAAGATACTGACAGACCAAAATGGGAGAGTCATTGCTAGGAATAGACTTCCGTTTCTAGTTTTCAGTTTCCCCTTTGGAATTTGTTTAAAATATGAAGACCTCAAAAGCCAATTAATAATTGAACACAGCCCAAAGGAAGAAGTTTACTATTTGTATGTAAACCATTAATTAATCTAAAATCTTGGATTGAATGAAAATAATAAACATGAGAAAATATATAAATGCCTTATACTGGATTCTTGGAGGGTAATTCAGGCTGCATAAAGTCTAAGTCTTTTTGCACCTTGATCAATTTTTACTGATTCTGATTTCCTTGTACATCCCTGCTTTTGGCCTGTTTTCTCTATACATACACAATGTATTCCTGGAAATACTTGTGTTAGTCAGGGCGGCATAGCTGCTGTAACAAACAGCTCCCAGAGCTCAGAGGCTTAACACAACAGAAGATTATTCCTGGGTCCTGTAACAGTTCAGTGCAGGTGTTTGGCAGGTGGCCTTCCGCTAGGTGCTTCAGGACCCTCCAGCCTGAGGCTGTGCCACCCCCTAGGCTGAGGCCTCTGCTGGGCCCTCTGCAACCAGCCAGCAGGTGGAAGAAGAGAGAGTGAGAAGAGGATTCCTCAGGATGAGTTGACACCCCAGACTTAAATGGGGTATCCAGTGGGTTTCTTTCTACATTTCATGGGCCAGAACTCGGGTACCTGGGCACACCTAACTGCAAGGAAGACTGGGAAGTATAGATTCACTGTGTGGCTGGAAAGAAAAAGAAACCTTTTCCTTTTCTCACAGGACACTGTTGCAGTGATGGTGGAGTCTGAAGTCCTACTAGTACAGTTCTAGCCTTCAGGTTCATTGTGATTTAAATGGGCATTTGCTCATTTGAATCACATTTATCATTTGCCAGGGTACCTAACCTCCACACAGAAAATAGGTTCAGTAAACAAACCTTTATTTTGATAAACAAAATAAAGACATAAAAAGCTTTTTTTGAAGCATCATTCATAAGATACGAACAGCCTACATGGGTTTAATCCTATGTTTACTACCCTGAATGTGTCTGAAGTTAATTTTCCAGGGCCCTCTGTTTTCTCTGCAGGAACATTTTCTTGTATAATCTATTTGTCCCTAGGGTCAAGTAGCCAAGCTGCAGCTAAGAGCAATGACATTGAATTATCCCTTCTGGCCCACTTTCATGTAGCAGCCAAATGTGCTGCAGAGCCTCTGTGTCATAGAGACAGCCTAAGTCTCTGTTTCCATTCAGTCCTCCTACCCTTGTAGTCTGCTTTTCTCCCTGCAGAGAGGCACAACAAGTATATAATTTAATGACCTAGAATTCGGTCATGAGCGTTATCTTACATTTTCATTCCCATCTGATCAAATGGTTTTCTGATTACTGAGATTACCTTTGTACAATTGGAAAAACAAATATTCAGGCAAAAGTTTAAATTATGGCTGCCTTCTTCACAGTATCTACACTTCAATATCTGTATATCAATAAAGCAAAGACTTTGGCACAGACCTTAGTTGTGTTTTGAGTTGAATAGACCCACTAACAGCTTTCCTCTATTCTGAAATTTCCTCTACTCTAACAACCTTACAAAAAAAGGAGAGTATTCTATGTAAAAAAAAAAAAGTAGTATAGAAGAATAATATGTGAAAATAGCAGAGTAATAAATAAGAATACATTTGTGAACCTATGTTACGTTTCAGACACTATACTAGGCACTTTGTAAGTTGTTTAATTTTCACAACAACTGTATGAGACAAGTTAAAGATAAGGAAACAGGCTCATGGAGAACAAATTCCTTTCCCAGAGTTAGAAAGCCTCTAATTCAATACCAGGACCATCTTGTTCCAAAGCCTTTTTCTACTACACTATACCTCCCTAAGATTTTGTTTTTGTTTGTTTTTATTTTAAAATGAGGTGGGTGGAGTGGCACACACCTGTAATCCCAGCGACTCAGTAGGCTGAGGCAGGAGGATTCTTTGGGCCCAGGAGTTCAAGACCAGCCTGGGCAACAAAGAAAGACCCTGTTTCCAAAAAAAAAAAAAAAAAGCTCGACATGGTGGCTCATGCCTGTAATCCGAGCACTTTAGGAAGGCAAAGCAGGCAGATCACTTGAGCCCAGGAGTTCAAGACCAGCCTTGGCAACATAGTGAGACCCCATCTCTACAAAAAATAAAAAAACTATCCAGGCATGGTGGCACATGCTTGTAGTCTCAGCTACTTGGGAGGCTGAGGTGGGAGGATCACTAGAGCCCAGGAGGTAGAGGCTGCAGTGAGCCGTGATCATGCCACTGCACTCCAGCCTGGGCAGCAGAGTGAGACCCTGTCTCAAAAAGAGAAAAAAAAATGGTTGACTTGTAAATAAGTACCACTACAAGGTAGCCCTGTGCCGTTAGCCTGTTTTAAACTTAGAGGTAACTTTGATGCCGCAGAGCATGTAGAGTAGAGACCGACCTATTCTGTGGCTCTTACCCTAGGCTTCCATCTGGAGCACCAGCTGAGTGAAGTTGCATTGCAGACAGCACTCGCAAGCTCTTCAAGGCACTATGCTGGTCGTTCCTTCCAGATATTCCGGGCCCTCAAGCAACCTCTGTCAGCACATGCCTTATCTGACCTTCTCTCAAGATTGGTGGAGGTGATAGGAGAACATGGAGATGAGATTCAGGTATGGAAGGGAAGACCACTGAGCTCATAAAGGATGAGCTCTCTCATCTCAATGAGGTGTAAACGATTTTTGAGCCTTTCTTCTGTCAACAATTATTCCAGCCATCTGGACATGTACAATATATTTTTTCAATTTTAGAGGTTGACTTTTATATTTACAAAAATTATTCCAAGGAGCCTTGTTCTAGAAATTCAGTGGATATTATCTCTTTTATATAAGCCAACAACTGGAAATCCTCTGGTGGCTTCTTCTTTGTTGTTTTTGTGGTTGGTTTTATTTGGCAGGCGGCCAGGGGATTATTTTGTATAGTTTGGGGTTTCTGGCTGCCAACCTAGGATGCAGTTATACAGTCTCCCTACCCAGAGCAGGGACCTCCACTGTATCTGTGCAAAGCACTACCTCTCTCTGTATGGTTAGTCTCCAGTAGACTGAGAAGAGCTGAAGAAGGAATGGAGAGTGACAGCCACAAGGAGGCCCTCAAGATAGAGCTCAGAGATTGGGAAGCTGAACAGGTTGAGAGCTGCTGGCATTACAAGCTCTCTGGCTCTGGCCAAGTCCTTCTTTCCCTTCAGAAATGTTCCTGGCTGGGCAGTGGCTCACGCCTATAATCTCAGCACTTTGGGAGGCCAAGGTGGGCAGATCACTTGAGGCCAGGAGTTCAAGATCAGGCTGGCCAACATGGTGAAACCCCTTCTCCACTAAAAATACAAAAATTAGCTAGGCGTGGTAGCACACGCCTATAATCTGAGCTACTCAGGAGGCTGAGGCAGCAGAATCACTTGAACCCAGGAGGCAGAGGTTGCAATGACACAAATCGTGCCATGGCGCTCCAGCCTGGGCAATGGAAGTGAGATTCCATCTCAGAAAAACAGAAATGTTCCTGCATCTGAGGAAGCCTGCACACCTGCAGACAATATCTGCTTCCTTCTTTCAGCCATCAGAGGTGCTGTTTAAAACACCACAGAGGCAGCTCTTCCTGTGCCTCTCCTCTTGATCTGTGGCTTTCAGACATTGCCACTCTGTATTTCAAATGCCCACCCTCCCCTCCGCAGAGGGTCATGCTTGCCCCCTCGCTGTTGGATTTCAAATGAAAGTGATCTGTTGAGGCTCTTAGACATAGGGAAATAAATTTTTATGATTATCTGCTAACTCCTAAGCCATCTGAATTTCCTAAGTGGCCCTTAAAGCTTATTTTAGACTTCATAAATTAAAGCAGCAATAACATTATTGGAATAAAGTTTACATTAATTAAATTTATCTTCAGGAAATTAACAATGGTTACAAGCAATACAAAATGCTATCTTTGCATGTTTGGCAGGGTTATGTAATGGAAGCGCTCCTAACCTTGGAGGCGGCTGTGGATAACTTGTCTGACTGCTTGAAGAACAGTGACCTCCTAACTGTATTGTCCCGGTGAGAATCAGCTTAATGATATTTTGACATCAAGTGTACTATACAGGAGTATTTGGGAGTTGCTGGACTTTAGGCAAAGTACAAAGAAGAAATCTAGTTTTTGTAGTATATTTATGACCTGAAAAAGTATGTGTAATACTTTCTTAAGTTAAAAAGTCATAATACACACACACACACACACACACACACACACACACACACACACGCATTATATAAGTATTTTAAAACATCAGGAAGATAGATACTGTTATCTCTGAATGATAAAATATTAATAATTTTTCATTTCTTTTTTTGAGTATTTTTCCAAATTTTATGTAATAATTATCCTATTTATTACATTGATAAAGAGAAGCAAAAGCTAAATATTATTTTTAAATGAATATATACAAAGCTTCTGAACTGTTGCCATAAAAACAATTGGAATAAATGTTGACTTCATTCAAAGAAATTCCTACCTTAGTATCTTTTTTTTGCTCCTGCCAATGTTTAATAACTCATTTCAAATTATTCATGACTCTATATTCCGTTTGTGTTATTGAGCTCATCTTGCTTGAAATTGAGTCGGTAATGTTATCTTGTATCCGATTGGGCCTTGTTTCATTTTTAAGTTGAGCATTTTTTATGGATAGTTTTGGTATGATTACAAACATCACACATATTTATCTATATAAACATAAAGATTCATCTAAATCAGTAAAAATATAGCAAGAATGTTGACAAAGAGTTTTACCTTTTCAGCATAGACTTAGAAATAATTTTTCTTAAATTTTGGTAAGTACCAAAAAATTTCCTTTGACATGAACATTTACCAGCTTCTTTCTGCATAGCATAATTCCCATTTCTGTTCTCCTTATCAGTCAGTTAACAGAATATTGGAGGTTATACCTATCAGGTACATTTTATGTCATAATTACTCCTACCCAAATTCAAGCAAAACATAAATGAAATATCAGTAAACTTTAAGGCCAATTATTGATTTCTTTACATTTTCAATAAGTAGCAGTCAGTATTGGGCTTTTTGTTTTGTTGATGAGGGATTCTCTTGTTTTGTTTTTTATAGCTTTAAGGATAAGGAAAAATAAATGAATAAAAAGTGGCATTTCTAAAGAATGATTTCCCTCCTGCAGTGTTTCTCAGTGGACTTGAAAGGACTGGCTTTTGATGACACATGTTGGCATCCTATTAAACTTATTTGTTTTTATATCTAGCTCTTCCTCACCAGATTTAAGCTCCAGCAGTAAACTAACAGCAAGCAGAAAGAGCACAGGACAACTAAATGTGAACCCTGGAACCACCAGCGGCAACACCACGACTGCAGAACGGAGCCGGCATCAACGAAGCTTCTCTGTGCCCAAGAAGTTTGGTGTCATCGACCGATCCTCTGACCCACCTCGAAGTGCCACACTGGACAGAATTCAGGCTTGTACCCAACAAGGCCTCTCCTCAAAAACCAGAAGCTCATCCTCCTTGAAGGACAGTCTCACGGACCCATCCCACATAAACCATCCCACCAACCTACTGGCCACCATCTTCTGGGTCACAGTGGCCTTGATGGAGTCTGATTTTGAGTTTGAATACTTAATGGCCTTAAGGCTGTTGAGCAGACTACTGGCACATATGCCACTTGACAAGGCTGAGAACCGAGAAAAGCTTGAGAAACTCCAGGCGCAGCTCAAGTGGGCCGACTTCTCCGGGCTGCAGCAGCTGCTGCTGAAAGGATTCACATCCCTCACCACCACAGACCTGACCCTGCAGCTCTTCAGTCTGCTGACACCAGTGTCCAAAATATCCATGGTGGATGCATCCCACGCTATTGGTAAAGCCAGCCTCGTTCACCCTCTCTCAATTCTGATGGTGGTTGTGTTCGTCATTTGGTACAATAAGATAATATGAACTTATTGCTTTTAACAATTCTGCTTAAAAATGGTTCCTTGGGAGTAGTTTATTTTTTTCTCATAAAATTCTATATAATGTAAATCTCAATGATCTATATTATAGAAAATATTTTAAGGCAATAGCATAAAAGGGGCCAAAATTATTTTTAAGATATTAGCGATTTCTTTTTAGCTTTCCAGATCAAACTGCAGGTGCTGTTAGTTTATTCCATTGCTCTTGCACAGAAAAAAAAAATTTTTTTCTTAATTCCTAAATCTTTTATTTTTTCTTTGCTTTTCTGCTTTTCTGTTCTTCTTGGAAATTCTCTTGGTTTCCTCTTGTTTTGAATTAACCCAAATCAACAAACCAGATTTTTTATTTTTTTGTTTTGTTTTGTTTTGTTTTGTTTTTGTTTTTTGAGACGGAGTCTTGCTCTGTCGCCAGGCTGGAGTTCAGTGGCATGATCTCGGCTCACTGCAACCTCTCCTCCCAGGTTCAAGCAATTCTCCTGCCTCCGCCTCCCGAGTAGCTGAGATTACAGGTGTACGCCACCACGCTCAGCTAAGTTTTGTATTTTTAGTAGAGACAGGGTTTCACCATGTCGGCCAGGATGGTCTCGATATCTTGACCTTGTGATCCACCCGCCTCAGCCTCCCAAAGTCCTTGGATTACAGGCGTGAGCCACCATGCCTGGCCAACAAACCAGATTTTTAATGCCATGGCATGTGACCCGGAATTCATTTCATGAAGCTGTAGCTTAACAGAGAGGGACTAAGCCATTCCTTATTTTAAATAAGTCTTTTCAATTACATGACTAAGACTTAAATTGGTTGGCCTATGTCCTCTCACACCAGTTTTTCTTAAAATATGGTTTTTTTGATAAAAATTTCAAACTAGTACTTCAGCTCAGTTCAATCTGTGCCAAAAAAATCTGGGCCAGCCATCCTTATTCACAATAGTCCAGTGCAAGATAATCACTGCATCTTAAAATCACAGATCTACTTTAGTGTCTTCTTTGTAACTGGTGCCATTGTGGTTGTGCATTTTTCATAGATTTTGTGTTAGATCATGTTTAAGCTGATTCAAAAAACTGCTTTTGCATCACCTCAGTATAAAAATCTGTAACATGCCTTCCCACTGTTAACAGCTAAAATATACCATATTCAGCTATCTCCATTGTATCTTCTCTAATCCAGGGTTTCCACTGAATGTCTTGTGTCTCCTGCCCCAGCTGATTCAGCATTTTGAAAATCCCAATCAGTTCTGTAAGGATGTAGCCGAAAGGATTGCTCAGGTATGAGTTACAGTTCCACACTCAGGCAGATCCATAGAGGCCTTCAGGAAGCCCCAATGTCAGGCAAATTACAAGGCCCAGAGAAGGCAGTGATTTTCTCAAAAACTGGAAATAATAATTAATATCACAGTAATGGACATATAGGGGTGGCTGATGCAAATTGTCTTGCTTGCTGTCATTCTTGAGAATGCAGGTGGGAAGAATTTGTGAAAATTATATTAGCCAAGCTAAGTACTTCCTGTAATTACCAAAAAGTGTATCAGTCTACTTTCCAGACAGCCAGAGTTTATAGTAAAATTGCTAACATTTCTTCCTATTCATTGGGCTATTTTATTCCTAATTGATTTTCTTATTTTAAAAGGTTTGTTTAGAAGAGAAGAACCCCAAACTTTCAAATCTTGCGCATGTCATGACTCTTTATAAAACACACAGCTACACGAGGGACTGCGCCACGTGGGTCAATGTGGTCTGTCGATACCTTCATGAAGCATATGCCGACATTACCTTGAATATGGTTACCTACCTGGCAGAGGTAAGCTTTTTTTGTTTGTTTTTTTGAGACAGGGTCTCATTATGTTGCCCAGGCTGATCTCAACTCTTGGGCTCAAGCAGTCCTCCTGCCTTCGCCTCCCAGAGTGCTAGGATTACAGGCGTGGGCCACCATTCCCTGCCAGAGGTAAGCTTTGAAATGAAGGATAAAATCTATTACAGCTTCCAAGGGTAAATTATTTGCATAAAATTGATAATACACTCAGTATACTCTTAACTTCCATATAGTGTGTGCCTATTAAATATTATAATACATGCTAATGGAATCATTTTAAACTCTCACAACAGCACAGTGATGTAGATAATATCATACAGATCTGAGGCTCAGCCGGGTTAAATAATTTTTCACAAGTTTAAAGCAGCAGAGTCAGCCTTTAAACCTAGATATAGCTGCCTCTAAAGCTTAAACTCCTTCTGTTTATTATGGTAACACCTGTCAGTACATGGCAGAGATCAGAAATTTTTATCCTAATTACTCTAGGTGTTCAAATCTTATTTAAGGAGTTACCTTGTGGCTTGATATGTTTAATGGTTGTTTGATCTAATTATCAAAGCATACATTCTGAAATAAACTTTATTCTCGCCTTTTATGTTTGTTTTTAAAACTGGAATGGTACTTTGCCATCATACTAATGTGTTTCTAGTATATTCATTACAAACCCTACACTGACTTCTGTGTATGTTGGTGCTAGAAATACACAGAATATTGTTGGGCAAGAGATGAAATGTATTCCGTTTAGCATCTTCAGTCTCCAACAAGTTTATTACACAAGGTCATGAAATCTATAAGGCAAATGATTGGTAATAGCTACCTTGTTTTAGCATTTTCCGTGTTGCTTTTTCTTCTGTGATAAGCATTCATAGCTATCACTAGCACCTTTCAGAAGAGATGAGGACAATCTATCCTAGTTTTTATTTTATTTATATCATCAATCCAGATGCCAGATAGGTTAAAAATCAGCCATTTTCTCAAAGGCTCCATAAGCCTGAAAGCATCTACCTAGCAGAGGAGAGATGCCCCATCCATCAACATTTATAGTTGATTGTGCAGGATTTTGACTTGGAATACAGATCAGTAATGTGTGAACTGTGTTCAGACTGTCAGCAGCCCAGGATTCACTTGCTCTTTCCACACCCACATCTCTGACATTTTAAGGAACCTCTCATAAGTACCACCCTGCTGGTTTTAATAGTCGTCTGGTCATACCTGTCCCTGCAAGAGTTAACTAAGCAAGCACACACACACCTCAGCACAGAAGTAGTACTGAGAGAACTGATTTGTTCTGCTTACAAAGGCAGACCTTGCCTCCTTTAAAATAAGGTGAAGTGTAGATAGCAAGGAGGTGACATTTGTTTGGCTCAGTAACCATAAGAAGTTTCAAAAATGCAAATTGTATGTAGCATATATATACAAGGGGATATTATTCAGGAAGAAATTCTGATGCGCGCTTCCATGTGGGTGAACCTTGAAGACATTATGCTAAGTGAAATAGGCCAGAGGACAAAAGGACAAATATGACAAGATTCTGCTTATATGAGGTACAGAGATTAAGCACATTTATAGAGAAAATGTAGAATAGTAGTTACCAGGAACTGAGGGCAGTTAGTAATGGAGAATTATTATTTTGTGGGCACAGAATTTCAGTTTGAGATGATGAACAAGTTCTGGAGGTAGATAGTGGTGATAGTTGCATAATAATGTGAATGTACTTGAGAAAACAGGTGGAAAGAATTTGTGAAGATTATATTAGCCAAGCTAAGTACTTCTGTAACAACCAAAAAGTGTGTCAGTGTACTCTGGCAGTCTGGAAAGTAGACTGATACACTTTTTAAAAAACGGTTAAAAAGGTAAATTTTATGTTACGTGTTTTTTACTACCCATAAAAGAATTGGTTATCTAATTTGTTCTATTCAGTCCTTATCACAAAATTATCACCAAAAAATTTATTATGAACTTAACCAAGGTCCCACTGTATATAATATATATTAACTTCTGTTTCAATTACACATTCTTTCAGGTCTTGGCCATGCACATACATATAATTTTGTGTCACTGTGGTATTCCCTGGAACCTTCTCTGCTCACTTATTATTAACTTTGCGTGTATATTTCTAGGTGTTGGGGTAGCTCACAGAGTGCTGTTTTAAATAACTCTGGAAGTCTATCAGGTTAACGTAACACACTTTGCTTAACCATCTCCCTTTTGTTGCTAATGTTCATAATTTTTTCCATTACAAATGGTCTTGTTATGTAGATCTTTATCAAATGATATTTGAAATTTGATCAAATAATAATAGATTTTATCAAAATCCTTTTATCACATAATATCAAATGACTCTACATTTTCTGAAGTCGAATTATTCAGTCCTGTGGCATGGATTGTGGGCATGTTATTTAGTTCTTCAACATATTTGAGAAGTTGGTCTTCATAAAGATCCCCCCATTTGTAATACTATAAACAATGTATAAATATTCTTGTTTTCCTGTATCCCCACTAAATTTTGTCATTCCATGTATTTTTTAATTTAATACTTTTTATTAATAATTTTGAACTATTTTAATGTATTTTCTTTCTAGTAAAGATATTCATTTTTCCACATTATAGATTTACATAATTATTTCCTCATGTGTTTTGTTTTGTTTTGTTTTGAGACAGAGTCTTGCTCTTGTCACCTGGGCTGGGGTGCAGCAACGTGACGTTGGCTCACTGCAACTTCCACTTCCTGGGTTCACACAATTCTCCTGCCTCACCCTCCCGAGTAGCTGGGATTACAGGCACCCACCACTACGCCCAGCTAATATTTGTATTTTTAGTAGAGACTGGGTTTCACCATGTTGGTCAGGCTGGTCTTGAACTTCTGACCTCAGGTGATCCACCCACCTCAACCTCCCAAAGTGCTGGGATTACAGGCGTGAGCCACCGCGCCCAGCTCTTTCCTCACGTTTTAACCACTCCGTAAATATTGTGTAATTTCAACATTTAGTTGGGTCATCTCTATCAACTTTTTATTTTAAACAGTAAACTTTTATCATGATGTCTGTCACATATATTTTTTCCTTATTTTGCTTTCCTTGTTTTGCTTCTTTATTTTTCCTTATTTGCTTATTTTGGACAATATCATTGATTTTTTATGATTATAAAAGCAGTATATATTCATAACAGAAAATTTGGAAGACGCAGGAAAGCTTTTAAAAACAAAAGAAAAATTACCCAAAATTATAGAGAAACAGTACTAACATTTTAAAATTTCTTTCCAGTGTTATTTCTATATAACACACACATTCATGTCAATATTGGCATCATCTATTAAAAAGACAATTGTGTATCCTTCGTTTCCCACTTACTATTATCTGATATCCTCCTCTGTCTTTAAAAATGTCATTCTATTAACTACATGATGTTTCAGTTTGCTGTTAACTTACATATCCATTTCCCTAGTGTTCAATATTTGAATTACTTACAAAGCTTTCTTGTTTTGTGTATATTTTTTGCCATTATAAATAATGCTATGGTAAAATCTTATACATAAATCTTAACGACTATCTCTGATTTGAGAAACGTTCCTAAAAGTATAATTACTGTGTCAAAATATTATGGACTTCTTCATTGCTCTTGATCTCATTTGCCAAACTATCCAATTTACATTTCCACTGATATGTAAGAATACCCATTTCTTTATCTCCCCATCAATACTGAGTATTATCAATTTCTAATCTTTGCCAGTTTGATAACTGACAGATTTTATCTTTTGTTTGAATTTGTAATTTTTGATAATTGGTGTCTGATGTTTTCCTTTTAGGTGTTTTTTAATATTTCATCATGTGAATTTTATACTTATATATTCGCATCTCCACACATGATATAGTCTATTTTGATAATATCTTCAGTTCTTCATAGTTAGGATTTTATTTCCCCTCCAAAGGAAATGTGCAATCAAGCCAGGCGTGGTGGCTCTTGCCTATAATCCCAGATACTTGTGAGCTGAGGCAGGAGGATCTCTTGAGGCCAGGAGTTCGAGACTAGCCTGGGCAACATAGCAAGACCCTATCTCCTAAAAAAATAAAAATTAAAAAGGAAATGCACAATCCTAAAAGTGTTGGAAAACACGGGTCCTTCCATACGGAGATCTGGTGTGTGACTGACTCCAGCCGCACTTTGCCCCCACAGCTGCTGGAGAAGGGCCTCCCTAGCGTGCAGCAGCCCCTGCTCCAGGTGATCTACAGTCTGCTCAGCTACATGGACCTTTCTGTCGTTCCTGTCAAACAGTTCAATGTGGAAGTTCTGAAGACGATTGAAAAATATGTGCAAGTGAGTACTTGGATAACTTCACTAAGCAACCAGTCATTCCAAAAAGATGGAGGCTTTTCCTGTAGCTTGGCTACAAAACCATCTGGGTACCAGGCCACTCCTTCATTCCTTGACATCCATGACACAGCCAGGGCAATTAAGAATGGGAGTTGGCCACACGCTGAGTAGTATTCTGAAGAGAATGAGCACACAAGACCCCGGCACACGCCAGTGCCTTCAAAAGGCACATTTCCGCCTCTTGGGGCCACAGGCTGAGTATTGAAAGCACACACCTGACTTGGAGGGCAGAGGCAGAGTCTTGGTTTTTATATCCCGTTTCAGAGAAGGAGAGGGGACAAGGAACTGTAGGAACTTTCACATGTGCCAGGTTCTAGGCCCGGTGTCTCAACATGTGAAGGGTTATTCAAAGGCTAAAATTGTCACTTTAGAGTTGAAGAGTGGTTAAGAAACTTGCATAAATATACTTGAAAATACTCCGACAAACAAACAAAAAACATTTGTTTGAGGGGATAAATAAAACAAGATGACAAAATGTGAATAGTTGATGAATAGTACAAAGGGGTTCATTAGACTAGTCTCTCTCTGTTTCTGTGTATATTTTAATATTCCCATAATAAACAGTCTTTATGTATATTTTTAAAACCAAGAGACTGGCCCCAAGATTTCAGTTAGTAAAGGCTGGAGCTGGTATTTGGATCCAAAGCCAGTGTCTTTGTTTTATTGTACCAGGCAGCCTTCCTGGCAGGATACTTGGACATCTCCAAACAGCTACAGATTTTTTGTTTGTTTGTTTTTGAAACTGAGTCTTGCTCTGTCCAGGCTGGAGTGCAGTGGCACAATCTCGGCTCACTGCAACCTCCGCCTCCCGGGTTCAAGCAATCCTTCTGCCTCAACCTCCCAAGTAGCTGGGACTACAGGCGTGTGCCACCATGCCCGGCTAATTTTTGTATTTTTAGTAGAGACAGGGTTTCACCATATTGGCCAGGCTGTTCTCGAACTCCTGACCTCGTGATCCACCGCCTTGGCCTCCCAAAGTGCTGGGATTACAGGCATGAACCACCACGTCCAGCCCAGAAAAAGCCATACTCTGAGAAGACCAGAAACACAATTTATTTTAATGAAAATAAAAATAAATATCAAGGCCAGGTGCAGTGGTTTATCCTGTAATCCCAGCACTTTGGGAGGCTGAGGCAAGAGGATCGCTTGAGGCCAGGAGTTCAAGACCAGCCTAGGCAACAAAGTGACATCCCATCTCTACAAAAATAAAAAAATTAAAAAAATCAGCAAGGTGTGGTGGTGCACACCTATAGTCCCAGCTACTTAGGAGGCTGGGGAGAGAGTTTCCCTTGAGCCCAGGAGGTTGAGGTTACAGTGAACTGTGATCACACCACTGCACTCCAACCTGGCCAACAGAGTGATAGATAGGAAGATAGATAGATGGGAAGATAGCTCAAACACACCAGGACGAGTTTCTAGAGCCTGGAAGTTAATCTAAAACACATGACCACAGACTAAAGCAGGGAGGCTCCAGGCCATGGGAGTAGTGCAGGGCCACCGTGGGGTTAAGTAGAGAGTGCCTAGCTCAAGACCATAGACATCCTTTTCTCTACATTGTATTTGTCTCTCTATTTCTTCTCTAGAATGTACTTGGTAACTTGTAGGATTCAAGGGCAAATGCTAGGTTCTCTCTGGAAGCTCATTGATGAAGATATACAATATAAATTTTAGACATTCCTTTCCATCTTTACTTCACCAGATTACTTACAGAAATTATTTAATGCTGAAAGTGACTTGCAAGCATTTTTCAAGTGGCATTGCTCCGTATTATTTACACCACATAGGGTAGGCAGTCAGTTAACAGTTTCTCACTTCACTCACAGGAGACAGGTGGTCAGTTCACACCTTTCTACGAATGTGTGCCCCATTTTGGTGTTTAATGAGGCTGTCCATTTTGTCCTAGGCCTGCGGGCCACCTCTGATACTTTTTATCTTACCTCAAATAGTAGTTTATTTCACATTTAAACCATGGTTTCCCTTGTGCAGAATTTAATAGATGTTTTATTTCATGTGCTTTGACTGCAAAGTCCAGGCAAAAAATAATAATAAAAACTTTTTTCAAATTCGTTTATCTATGTTTCTAATATTTTTATGGGAGCAGCACACAGTCTGATTGGAGGTTGTCAGAGAAACAAAGATGGTAAAACTGAGTCTTAAATGAAGAGTAGGAATTTGACATGCCAATAAGGAGGGGAAAGGTATTCAAGGATGAGGGCATAGTATGAGTAAAGGCACAGAGGCTGAGAGAGCCTGCCAAGTTTGGGGAACTCCAGCAGCAGCCTGGGGGAGATGACCCTTGCAGGCCGTGCTCAGAGAGTGTGGGCTCCACCCTGTCCACCAGAGGGAGCCTGTGAAGGAGTTTAGTCAGGGAAGTGGCTTGGTCTGAAGAGTTCTAGAAAGATCACTCTAGCTGGATCTGATGCACTTAAGGGCTGCAAACCAGGACACCAGTAAGGGGCCATTGAGATAGTCCACGCAAGGCCCAAGAGGGTGCTGCTGAGCCCGTGCCAGCAGGAATGCAGTGGAGGGAACAGATTACCAGGAGGGAGGGAAAGAAAGGGTTAAGAAGGGCTTCCAGATTCCTGAGTTAAGTAGTGAGGAAGACAAGTGAGAAGAAAAGAGGGCCGAAGACAGAGATCAAGGTACCCAGGAAGCAAATGGAGCAGGAGGAGCCAGAGGACTAGGAGGAGGACCAAGAAGACTGGAAACCGGAGGTGGGGAGAACTTTCAGAAAGAGTGAATTGAACAGTCAGTGTCATAAAATGCATTGGGAGCCTTTTTTTTTTTCTCAAATTAAGGAGGTGCCTCATTACCAATAATGCACCTCATTAATAAGAATTTAATTTAGCTGAAATGGACAAAATTGGTCTTTTTTTATTTGTTTGTCTCCTAAACGTAGCTCCTTTTATATATACATTTGTCTTTTTATGTCATTTGCCTTTTATTTATCATGGAACCTCCTGCACTGTTTTAAGTCAGTGAATTCTGACTGGTCACTAGCTTCTCACTGGTCATTCTGACATACATTAGCTTTAAAAAAATGAAATTATTTTTAACCCTCGAATGTTTTATTTCCTGCAGAGTGTTCACTGGAGAGAAGCTCTGAATATCTTGAAGCTGGTAGTTTCTCGGTCAGCCAGCCTTGTTTTACCTTCATACCAGCACAGTGACCTCTCAAAAATAGAAATACATCGAGTGTGGACGAGCGCTTCCAAGGAATTACCTGGGAAAACCCTGGACTTCCACTTCGATATTTCGGAGGTACTTAGCTATGTTAACTATTTCTGTGAACTTTAGCATGAATTTGTAGTAGCAAAGGTCAAAAGTAGTTGCCTGGAAAAAAGAAGACTTATTTGACAGTTATTTCAAATGAAGATTTCTAAGGACTAAATTAGGTTTTGCTTTTTAAAGAATGCATTGAGTGTCATATTCACTGGGACTCTCAGTTGGCAGCTTTTAAAAATAGAAACTAGCCTCAGTTATGTAAAAAAATGATTTTAAAAAGAGGTATTTAAAAATGGAACCATCACAAGCATTTTAAACCATGACCTTCACTCATTCTGTATCTGACAATGGTCATGTCTTCATATCCACAATATTCTCCCTGAGTGACAGCCAGTTCAGCAGATGACCAAAATTTACAGGAATACAGACTCCACTTTTATAGTTGCTTCCCCAGTCTACACTATTTTTTAAACAAGTAAAACTAAATTCTTGCCTTGAAGTGGGCAGGGGAGGGAGAGGGAGGAGCAAGAGACTAGGGACCCAAGCTAAGGAGTCAGGAAGAAAAGAAAGGATAGGAAGTGGTCATGTTTACCTGGTAGTCCATGAACAAACATTTGGGAGGCTTATATTGAAGTCTAAGGTATAAAATAACTTTGCTTTCACATCTCTTACCCCATGACTCATGAACTCCCAAAGCAGAAACCGTACTCTGTTCCTGTTTATAACCAGGGCCCGGTACAACATCTGGTGCATAGTAGATCACTAGTAAATATTTCCAAACTCCGCTGAATGAATAAATTCACTAAGAAATAAACCTGGTGTCAAACACTGCATGTTCTCACTCATAAGTAGGAGTTGAACAATGAGAATACATGGACACAGGGAGGGGAACATCACACACCAAGGCCTGTCGGGGGGTGGAGAACAAGGGGAGGGATAGCATTAGGAGAAATACGTAATGTAGATGACAGGTTGGTGGGTGCAGCAAGCCACCATGGCACATGTATACCTATGTAACAAACCTGCACATTCTGCACATGTACCCCAGAACTTATATTTAAAAAAAAAAAGAAATAAACCTGGTGTGCTTATATGGAACTTACTTGCACTATTATGTGGGTCATATCCAAGTTGGGTTTTTTATACAATGGTCCTCACTGACCTTTCATCATTTCAGTATTCAGGATGAGATACTATTTGCTGCCATTGTGACACCTGCATCTATGTTTAATATGTAAATAATATTAAGGTTTCAATTTAATCTTGGTCCATTTTCACATTTTTTTTCAACCTAGCTGGGGGAAAAGCTATTTTTACTCTGCAATTTGAGTTTGTTGTGTTCCAAAGAGGTACAAAAAAACATGCAGCCAGTTAGCAGCATGCCCCAGAGACCCAGAACTGCCCCAGAATGATGGGTCTCAGGAGCCAGGTGTAAAATTGACAGTTTCTGCCACTGCCGAGGTCAGGCCCATGAGCTGGTGTCTGCAGCGGAGACCTGCTCGGAGCTCAAGTTTGCGAATTGCTGCCTATGCAGCCACCACACTCTGGAGCTCTCGGGAAGTGAAGTTTCTCAAGTGCTGCACAAGTACCTGGCCCTGACCTCAGTCATTTGAATAGTTGAAAAGATATAAATAAGCTAAATACATTTTTAAATAATTGAGCGTATATAAAGATTAATGATTAAAAGTTGGGAGAGGGAAAGGAATTTTGGTCTCTTGTTCTAACTATAAGAAATTTTTTCAAGTTTAAACAATCGAAAACTATTTGGTTTCCTGCATATTTTGCTTCTCTTTATCAGTGGTTTCTAAAGCATATTAAAGAACAAGCAGTTGCATTTTTCTGCCGCTAAAGAGGGGAGAAAATGTTGAAGATGCAAAACGACTCACAATGTATACGTGCATGTTGAGAAAATGAGCCCACTTGTAACACTGAACTTCTCTAATCTTATTTTTAATCAAATAAGCAGCTCTTGGTTGCTTCTGGGGAGAAGGGTTTCATATATCACAAAACTATTGAGACAGAAGAATGTGCTTTTGTCTTCTTCTCAAGACTCCAATCATCGGGAGGCGGTATGATGAGCTGCAGAATTCTTCTGGGCGTGATGGGAAGCCCAGGGCCATGGCCGTCACCCGGAGTACATCTTCCACTTCCTCAGGCTCCAACTCCAACGTCCTTGTTCCTGTGAGCTGGAAAAGGCCCCAGTATTCTCAGGTATGCAATCCTAGACCCGCAGCCCTGGGAGGGAGTTTAGGGACCTGTTGAGTCCATATGGCTGGGTCATAAGGGATTCCCTCTTTCACCATCCCAACGTTGTCCATATAGGTCTCAGCACTTCCAGGGATGGGGTCTTGTGGCATTCCAAGGAAGCCATTTGCTCTTTGAACAGTTCATTACCTTGAGTCGAAGTCTGTCTCTTTGTTGCTTCTATCCATTGGTTCCAGTTCTCTCAAGGCTTAGAAATTAAAATCTGGTCTCTCTTTCACATGGCAGCCCTTCAGACATTTAAAGAAATTCTGCCCCTCTGCCACTCTCCTAAATGAGTCCAAACAACACATCCTTAGTTCTCCCAACCAATTCTATAGCACTTGGACTCCCAAAGGGTTGATAGGGCTGCACACCCAAAGACCATCCTGTCTGCTGTCCACGGAACAGGCACCTCAACCATAGTGTCCATGCACAGGCTGAGCCATGCAGATGGTGAGGGGCGGGGGTACTACTGCCAGATTCTCTGTAGTTCTGTCATCACAGCATAGCAGAGATGCCATTGGACTTCCTGTCAAGTAAAACTTCTGCATTATTCAGGGGTCTTCTGTTGACTTGTTATAGAAACCCACTGAAAAATTACCTTATGTGGTAAAGGAACTTATTAACTTACTCATCTTGGCTTCAAGCACAGTTGGCTCCTAGTTCACAAATGTCAGAAACTGGATTCTTAGACTGTCTCCTTCTCACTGTCCCCACCTTGCCTTCCCAACATCTTGGCCCTTGTTTTCCCCTCCAGTGACTTCATTCTCAGGCAGGATTTTTCTATGGGAGGCCCAGATGACCTCTGGCAGCTCCAGGTTTACATGGTCTTTGGCTCTGATGACTTCAGAGCGACAGAGGCCTTTCCTCTTTTGACATCCATAGCAATTCTAGAAAGACTCTTGCAGGGCATGTGAGGGAGGCATAGCTTCACTTAGTGGGAATGGAGTCTTTCCGAGATAAAAAGAGGGACAGTGTTACCAGAAGAAGGTGAAGTGGGTGCTGGGAAGGACAAAGTGGGTGCCCAGGAGGACTCACCTTCTCTCTCAAAGGTTAGGGGAATGGAACATGTAGCATAGTGCTGGCTGCAACAGAGCAGGTTCTCAGTAAGTGTTCAGCTGAAAACTTCATTGAAAGAGAGAAGAAAAATATACTGCCCAATGTGTCCTTCTACATTGATTCCTTTCCAAAATTGTAAAATGACCACTAAGACTTAGGAAAATCGTTTAGCGAGTCTTCTGCCATCCCTCAACCTCAAAGTCCTCCTGTCTCTGACCTTGAGCAGACACCATATTGAGTGTCTGTCCCCTCTATAATTTGGAAAGAAGGATGCAGTGAATCGAGTTCCGTTAAGAAGAAAAATCTAAGAGTGGCATTGGCCTCCTAGCAGTTTCCACATAACAAACCGTAAATCATATTAAAGGGGGGAGAATCATTTTAAAGAGATTAGGAAGATTGCTTTAAAAATTCTCAACTCACCAATCATTCTGAGACCTGGGTTATCTGCCACTTTTAAAATGTAATGGTTTATAGAAGAATCCCTATGGTTAAGGGGCTGGAAAATAGGTTTATGAAGGAAAGGAACTGAGTCTGTTTAACTTGAGGAAGAAGAAACTAAGAAAGATTTAATATGGCTTAAAACGAATGAATTTTTTCATTCTACAGGAAGTATTCTTACATTCGAGAAAAAGAGACTCATGCTGTAACTTAATAGAGTTAAAGTGTAAGGAAAGCCTTGCTAATACTGAAAGTTTAACATATAAGAAAAGATTATCAAAGGAAGTGATAGATCTCCTTAAAGAACCTAGGGATTGATTTTCACATACACACACATACACTCCTTGGGATAACTTAGATCACCACTGTCTAGCAGAAACATAATGGGAGCTTCATTTTACATTGTCTATATAGTTACCTTTAAAAAAAGGAAAAACAGGCAAAATTCATTTTAATAATAAATGTTACCTAACCTACTATATTTAAAATATTATTTCAACATGTTTTCAATATTTTACAATTTTTAATTGCTATTTATGTTCTTCTTTCATACCTTTGTGTATTTTACATCTCAGTTCTCTCTATATGTCAAGTGCTATTGCCCTGTATGGCTAGTGGCTGGAAAACAGAGCAGATTTGCTCACA
Organism: Nomascus leucogenys; assembly: GCF_006542625.1. Classification (NCBI taxonomy): domain Eukaryota; kingdom Metazoa; phylum Chordata; class Mammalia; order Primates; family Hylobatidae; genus Nomascus; species Nomascus leucogenys. Next base: position 7,020,590 of record NC_044389.1, on the reverse strand, counting down.
GGACCCCATAATGAAACCTGCCTTGTGTTTCTTTTCCAGAAGAGAACAAAAGAGAAGTTGGTGCATGTCCTTTCTCTGTGTGGCCAAGAAGTAGGACTGAGCAAAAATCCATCAGTAAGTTCTGTCATGTATCATAGTTATTTTGGTATCATATCTCCTTTTTCATTGGTCTATTTTTGCCTTTGGTCATATAATTTAGAGGATTCAACTGTGAATGACAAGTATGATAGCCACCGTCTTATGATAGCAACCGTCTTGAGCAAACCCCTGGACTATTTCTCCCCACACCATGATTTTTAATCACACTGAGTTCAGAAACAATGAAAGATCTTATTGGCTGTTCGCTCGTTTGTCTATGAATACTGTTTCTTTTCATTTTTTAATTTCTTGGATTTTTTTTCTAAATATGCCCAGACTTTCTTACAACATAAATAATAATCTCTACTGACCACCACGTATGACATATATGCTCATATCTCTTGGATATAATTTTACTCTCTGTACACATGCTTCTTACTCTGATGTCATTATCTTACCCACATACAATAAAGATGAAAATAATATGTTTCTTTGCATATAAACTTCCACTGATGTTACAATAAAAAAACTAAAAATAAAAATCATGCCATCAAGCTTTTGAATGAATGGAGGATTCAAGTATTATAAGTAAACTTGGGAAGCTTTTATAAAATTTAGAAAAATTTGAATTGTGTATAGGAGTATAACAAAAACAATAGAAGTGTCTGCTGGTTTCACCAAGTATTTTTGTTTCACCTGTATCACAGAATATTTATTATTTATGAAAAAGGAATAGCAAACTAAATAATTTCCCAACTAAAGTAAGAATTAGCAAACACATTTCTCGGTGGAGCTATTTTTAAATTTCAAAATAGATCTACTGACATAGTTCATGAGCAGGTGAAATATTAGAGGCTCATAAATACTTGCTAAAGTACAAAGTGGTATTTTTTATCGTCTGGGAAAGCACCCCAGCCAGCCATCAGCTAAGCTGGACCTCCATTTAAGTCACTTCTTTGGTGTTATTGATCAGTGGGTTTTCTGCTACTCCTGTGACAGTATTTAGGACAGAGGGGACAGTGGCAGAGGCAGATAGAGACTCCTAGCCCACAGCGAAGAGACCCAAGTATGTTTTTCCTCTGCAATGCAGCACTGCCAGCAAGGCCTACTTCTTATCGCTTCAGGCTCCTACTGTCTGCCCTGTGCTAAGGCCTTTTCAGCTAAAATATTTACCTGGAGTAGGTTACAAATAAGAGAAGCAGCACTAACTAGGAAAGACAGCCTTCAGCTGAGGAAATCAGAAATCTCATGTCTCGTCTCTCGCTGACTAGTTGAGTAGTCCTCAGGGCTCTTTATCTCACATACCCATTTGCAATTCCTATGTAAAACTATGTGTCAGGTGCTATAATGAGAGGCTATCATATGCATCATATACTATTCTTAAACACTAGAGGAAAAAAGTACACTTGAAATCCATTCACTCTTTCTACTTTTGAGAGATGTTGATTATATTTAAATTCTTATAAATGATTTTGCCTACTTTTCAAGGACAACTAAGACATTATAATGGTTATACAAAGAATAGTATTAATTTTGTTTAATATCAGTCTATGTTCAGTAGAGGCTGGATAGCAAAACATTTACTCTCATTTACAGTTTATTATATACCAAGTTCTACCAAAATGGGTCAGTGAAAAGAACCTAAACATAGAAGTTAATTTTAAAACATTAACATACTAAAGATTTTAGTAGTAAAAAATGTTTTATTTTGTTTAAATCTACAGGAGAGGAATTTAAGTATAAGTTATGGGCCTGGTTACTCACCTACTCTTCTATGGACAAGTATTGTAATTTTTGGCTTCTGTTTTTTTATTTCTTATCAATTGCTGGTTTATCTCTAAAAGGGTTAAATCCTTTGTTCCCACATTCATTCTACAATAACATATCTTGGTATCAGTCCTTAAAATATTATTTATATGTATTTGATATATGTGTGTAAACGTGTATAATTTCTAACTCTAATCAGTTCAGAAACAGTGGAACATTTTCCTGGCTGCTCCAGTTCACACACACACACACACACACACACACACACGTAGTATACAGTCTTCATCCATTAAGAAGCAGCGATGTGATTCTTGAACATTTTCCTGGTGCATGAACTTGCGTCTTTACCACGAGTTTAATCTGAAGGCACCTGTCCAACATAAATAATAAAAGAACATTCTAAAAATACCCACTGAAGGAATTAGGTGTGTACTGGAAATACGGTGCTATGAAGAGCCAATTACAGTTTTTCGTAGCACAAACAACCAAAGGGAGAACGGTTTCTCAGGAGAGGACTCTTGATTCGCAGGTGATTTTTTCATCGTGTGGGGATCTGGATCTGCTTGAGCACCAGACAAGCTTGGTATCTTCTGAGGACGGCGCCCGAGAGCAGGAGAACATGGATGACACCAACAGCGAGCAGCAGTTTAGAGTCTTCAGGGACTTCGACTTCCTAGATGTGGAGCTGGAGGATGGAGAGGTACGGTGTATTCTCTGTAAAAATAATCCCCGCACCCTTTTCCTTGACTAATGAAACTGTTCTTTTTACCTGCTAAATAATGAGTTTTTGTAACAAGATCTTTAATTGGAAGGTTGTAAACTTTATTTTGAATCAACTTATTCAAAGTACAGCCCCTAAACTTTGGCAAAAGTTACCACACCCTTCCTGTCTGAGCCCATGGCAGAAGCTGCCAAGTTATTTCTAAATGGCAAAGACCTGAGTTTTAATGACCACACAAAGACTGTATGTGTGTGTGTTTAGTCCCAAGCTGGACTTAAAAAAAAAATCACAAAAAACATTTCAGTTCTTAGCCTGTTCACTGGTACCTGAGTAAAATATGCTAAGCATTTAATCATTTCTAATGTGAAGTTTCTCTAATTTAATTCCTTCAAAGCTTGCCTGCTACAACATGAGACCAGAGCCTGAGGGATCAAACATTTTTGTGCTTGATGAAATTGTTAGAACTGGAAACAAAATACAATGCACACAAGAGAGCTCTTTGCTCTGCTTAGCTCGGTGGCTGGTGTTCTAGACACTGGAGCAGCCAAATTCAAGTCTCAGTGGGCAAATGCAGATTCGTTTATTTTGGATGATAATCATGGTAATAAGATACTTTCAGCTATGAATCATGTTTGCAAAAACAGGTATTGAGAGGAGGAGCATCACCTGTCAGTCACCTTCATTTCAGTAGCTTAGAGGCATATTCCACCTGAGAGGCAGTCTTTTGCCTCATGGGATCAAAACTCAGTTCACTTAAGTGAGATTGGATGATGTAAAGGTGCCTGGTTCGGAACCTGGCTCATGGTGTTGTCAAGTTCATGTTTAACTGCACCAGATTTCCCAAACGACTCTCTGCTAGTCTTACAATTGAGGAGGCAGGCCCAGATCCCAAGTTTAGGATTTCCTGCAGCAGGTAGGCACCTCCTTACTTAACTACAGGCTTGTAGGAAATGATGCTTCAAGTAGCTGCTTACCTTCCCTAAAAGGATTTTGTTACTGACCAACCCACTTATGTCTAATTGAAGCCAAAGAGCCCTTTGCTTTTGTCCTTCCTGGCCCACTGATGACCCTGGATGTCTGCCCCAGCAGGAGAGAATCATGTCCTCGGAATAAAGAAGGTGTTCTTCACCAATTCTTTCCCTGGAAAACAAGTTTAGCAGACCCAGTCCTTAAGCAGTATGAAGGCACTACTATAATGTATCCTTAAAATAACTGCCAGCTTAATTTTCACTTAAGAACCAGTAAAAAGTATTGCAGGTTTCTATGATCCATAATAAATGATAGAGAAAGCATTCACTGAATGCAGTGAGGATAGTTTTAAGTCTAAAGCAAAATACAACTGTTTTGAATACTTTCAAAAATGTCTCTGAGACAGAGCTCAGAGTTCAGCTGATGTCAAAAGACCAGCTCCCTGATCTGACAACTGACCTAATGTTTGCTCTTCGGTTAAAATTCAAGCTTGGACACCTGTTTCCCTCTGGAAGTTATACAAGGGAGGGAAAAAACAGATGAAGCAAGAGAGGCATTGTTTCCTGTCTCAGCCAGAGAAAAATGTTATGTGAAATGACCTAGCAGGAATGATGTAAAGCGAAGTAATCTGACACAATTTCAGAACAGCTCACAAATTTAGTTTCTGTCAAAATAAAGGAAGGAAAAATCTGGGATGCCCATTACTTAAAAATAAATATTATACTAATGTTTTTCAGGGACAAGAAATAAGGAATACCACACCTTTTTTTCTGGTCTTCTCTTTATTGTCCTAGCCAGCAATAACTAAAAAATCACAATGATTATTTTATCTTTCATTGTTAAGAGTTTATAAAGAAACTGGCTGGGCACAGTGGCTCACACCTGTAATCCCAGCACTCTTGGAGGCTGCGGCATCCTAGAGGATCACTTGTGTCCAGGGGTTTAAGACCAGCCTGGGCAACATAGCAAGACCGTGTCTCTACAAAAATTAAAATTAGCCAGGTGTGATAGCACATGCCTGTGGTCCCAGCTACTCGGGAGGCTGAGGTGGGAGTATCGCTTGAGCCCAGGAGGTCAAGGCTGCAATGAGCCATGATTGCACCACTGCGCTCAGACTGGATGACAGAGTGAGACCCTGTTTCCAAAAAAAAAAAAATTTAGAAGAAGAAACTCACGGGGCTGAGAGTGTACATTTTATCCAGATAAAACAAGGCATTTGAGAATGTTTTGCTACTTCCCAATAAAATCACAATAAGGGATTCTAGCCTTCTTGGAGTAGAAGAGTGAAGATGCCTGGACTTCAGAGTCCAACAGCTCCAGGTTTGAATTTCACCTCTGCCACTGACCTTAGCTATATGACCTTAAGCATGGATGCAATTCCTCTTGCTTTCCACTTCTTTGTCTATTAAGTGGGTATAAGAATACAGGTTGAGCATTCCTCATCTGAAAATTCAAAATCTGAAATGCTCCAAAATTCTAAACTTTTTGAACACTAACACGACATCACAACTGAAAGATTCCACACGTGACCTCATGTTACAGGTCATAGTCAAAATGCAGTCAAAACTTTGTTTCATGCACAAAATTATTTCAAAATTGTATAAAATTATATTCAGGCTATGTACTTAAGGTGTATGTGAAACATAAACAAATTTCATGTTTAAACTTAGGTCCCATCCCCAAGATAATCTCATTATGTATATGCAAATACTTCAAAAATTTTTAAAAATCTGAAATTCAAAACACCTCTGGTCCCAAGCATTTTGAATAAGGCATACTCAACCTCTACCTGCCTGTAGAGCTGACATGAGGATTAAATAAAATAACCTATGTGTATTGTCTAGCGAAGTGTCAGGCATATAGTTGGCATTGTAAATGTTAGTCTCCTTGTACTGTCATTGGTGAATAATTTTAGTATATCCTCATCTGATAAAGTTAGGCATACTTGGCTTTTAGATCAAAACACAGTTGTCAAAAAAAGAAAGACAAGTCATTTTGTTATATCTATTCCTTTTCATTGGTCGCAGAATTTACTGAGTGATATCTACAAGAGTTTGCCCTTGAACTTTTTAGAATCTTTAAAAGGTGTTGTGTCTTTGCTATTAATTGCATATCAGCAGTAAGCATCATGATCACAAACACTTTTAGCTTTGAGAACAGGCTCAGGTGATGCCACCTTTATTTCCAGTTGATGACCCTCATTCGTGTTCCCATAACATTTAACAGTTTTTTCACGAATACATATTTAGGCATTCCAAAACAAAAAAAAAGTGTTGAGGAGACCAAAGTTGTCACAGAGGTAGAAAGCTATTTCAGAAATTGTAGTAATGATTTGTTATCCCAGCTCTATCATCCACAGCCAAAGGATTTGGAATTTCTGATGTTTAATGTTGATTTTTCTCTTTGGAGTTAGTGTATATTTACCTTTTCTTTTAAGGTGCACCTACTGAAGTGTATATTGTTAGCACTGTTAGTTAATGTGTTAACACTAAGAGAAATGTTCTTGAGTATCTTTAATATAATCATTGTAAATAGACCTTTTGTTTGTTTTTCTGCTCATTCAATCTGCTACCCAGGAACTTCAGGTAAGATGATGCTGTTTTTAATTCAAATATGCTAGTAGATGTTTTGCATCTTTGCAGATTTATAACAACGTAATTGCTTTTTTCCTCCCTTCCAGAATATATATGCTTATTTGCGTGCATATTTCCTTTTAGGTGTGTGATATAAGAGGTATTTTTCTTGGCTGCTCTAGTATGGAAATGTTTTCTAAAATGTAAATACATTTTTAAAATCTTTATATGCCTAGTTCTGAAAGTTGCATGATTATATCTCAGAGAAGTGGAGTTTTCAAATCTGATCTATGGCAATCCTATCATTTCTCATTAAGTGGTTGCACAACTGGATGGGTTTTATTGTTAAATTCTTGTATTAAAACTGAAATCACCAGGTACGACGGCTCCCACCTGTAATCCCAGCATTTTGGGAGGCTGAGGTGCCAGATCACTTGAGGCCAGGAGTTCAAGACCAGCCTAGCCAACATGGTGAAACCCTGTCTCTACCAAAAATATAAAAATTAGCCACGCCTGGAAGTGCACGCCTGTAATCCCAGCTACCCAGGAGGCTGAGGCAGGAGAATCCCTTGAACCCAAGAGGCAGAGGTTGCAGTGAACCACGATCATGCCACTGCACTCCAGCCTGGGCAACAGAGCGAGACTCTGTCTCAAAAAAAAATAAAAAAAAAGTGAAATTAACAATTTGCATCTAACTATATACCATATATACTTTCAATTGAATCTTTTTTTCCCCCAGGAATTAAAGGCTATCTCTATCTCTGTGTAGTGACTAGATAACTTTTCATCCAAACCAGGGCCCTTTTAAAAGTAAAAGGGGGTACTAATAATATTTATGCCCAAACCACAGGCATTAAAACCAGGATCATCCTGGGCAAAGTGACCTATGATCAGTCTCTATCTACGTATATCAGACTTACTCTAAGTAGAACATTTGGGGGAGTATATTTTTACCACAATGCACCCAAATTTCTTCAACAATAATTCTTGTTTGACAGAGTTCCAATATGAAAAAATATGTGTCAAAAAATAGTATTTCTAACATTTCTAGAATGTTTAATCATTAATACTTTCCCATCTCAGTGTAAATCCTGAGTGGTTTTTAAGTTTGATAACTGACATATACAGAGTGTTCATCTGGACTAGCCATCCTCTGCATTTTCTCACATATAGGAAACTGTTTTGACTTTTCACTTTGTATGTAACATAAAATACAAATCTGACATTTGGGGGAGAGGAAGGATGGAGGGTGGGTCTCCCACTAGGGCCATGCTGAGAAAGCCTGGTTGAGTTTTCATCACCATGGACTTTACCTGGGGCCAGACTGCAGCGTTGTTCCGTCATCTCAACCTCTCAGCCACCGCCAGGGGAACCATTTCAACACCCTTGCTTCTAATGGAGATATTACACCTTCCAGCAAAACAGCCAAACCTTATTCCTGCAAGAACAGCTTTCCCTGCCTCCCTGTTTTCACACCTGATTGATTCAGGTCTTCACCAGAGCTGCCGCCAAATGAGCACTAGCAGTGACCTGTGCCTGGTGTAGCCTTCTCCCACCTGGATGTCTGTATTCCTCTGCAAGCTCCTGGTTCTGTCTCAGGTGCAGCGTGGGAGACCTCCAGAATTGCTGCCTAAGATAGTTCATCCAACCCTTCTGGTCAGTTGGCACAAGAGAGTCAGTTTTGTGAATTTGTGTTTGTATATTTGTCCCTATAATTTTCACATTCTTCTCTTTTTACTCTGTATAGTTAGTATTCTGATTTTTCTGTACTTTCTTCCTTTCTTTACACATTGGATTTTCCTTTTCTTCTGAGAACTTTTGCCTCTTTCATATATTTTTTTATTTTCTCACTGCAGTGGCTATTTTTAAAATCCCAGTACAACAGTTAGCCATTTTCCACCAGAAAAAAAGAAAAAAAAATATGGTGGTAATTTATCATAGCAGATACTGGATGTTAGAAACAATATTCTGAGTCTGCATTCTTTTTTATAATCAAACAGCCCTAAGAGCAATCGTAAATATCATATGTGAGGATGAATAATGATAATTTCTATATCTTATCCAGATTGTGCTTAGGATTTGTGCCTGTTGCCTTCTACCATGAATAGCCCAAGCAGACTTTGAAAAAGCTATGCCTCTGTTATATGACAGATCTGTGAGAATGGCAAGCTTGTTTCACTAGGAGACAGACACGACCCTCTGCTTTAAAACAGAGGGAAATTAATAAATGATAATGCTCATAAGTTTAACAGTAACTCACATCTCTCATATTATGTTGTTCACTGAGCTCTCATCAGAAAAAGTTGTTTTATTTTATTCCAATGAACCATCAGGCAGTGTTTCAAATTACCAGTAAATGAAAAGATTCTGTACTAGATTTTGTCAGATCATTTGTTTACGTTAAAATTTGTGTATCAGTCAGCTGAGTAATATTTTTCTTCCTTTATTCCTATCTTAACAGAGACAAAAATAAAACCCAAATCCATTTCTAGAAAAAAAAAGTTATGTTAGTCAAATACACTTATTTATTAACTGATGGTTTGTAGAGAAAGTCTGAATGCAACTAAAAGCTTTCTTTAACACTTACATGGCCACTTAAGCTAGTTCTCAGTAATTCAGAATATACAAATCAACAATAATATTTGGGGCCAGGTGCAGTGGCTCACGCCTGTAATCTCAGCACTTTGGGAGGCTGAGGTGGGTGGATCACTTGAGGTCAGGAGTTCGAGACCAGCCTGGCAACATGGCAAAATCCCGTCTCTACTAAAAATACAAAAAATTAGCCTGACATGGAACCTGGAAGGTGGAGTTTGCAGCGAGCTGAGATCGTGCCACTGCACCACTCCAGCCTGGGCAACAGCAAGACTCTGTCTCAAAAGAAAAAAAAAAAAAAACAGTAATAGGCCGGGTGCGGTGGCTCACGCCTGTAATCCCAGCACTGTGGGAGGCCGAGGCGGGTGGATCATGAGGTCAGGTGATCGAGACCAGTCTGGCCAACATAGTGAAACTCCATCTCTACTAAAAATACAGAAAATTAGCTGGGTGTGGTGGCACGTGCCTGTAATCCCAACTACTCGGGAGGCTGAGGCAGGAGAATGGCGTGAACCTGGGAGGTGGAGGTTGCAGTGAGCCGAGATCGCGCTGTTGCACTCCAGCCGGGGCGACAGTGTGAGACTCCATCTCAAAAAATAATAATAATAATATTTGGTACTGAGTCCAGGAAATTAACAATTTTCTACACCGGGACAATTATTTAAAGATGAGCCTAAAGCAAAAGTTAAGGTGTTGCCGCTCTGGCCTCTGCATAGTGCATGATCCATCAGACTTTGCCCAGCTGCTCTGATAGTCTTTAACTCTGCATTGTATCTGTGAAAACCGCTGTGGCAGAAATAGGCTGGAATGTTTACCTAATGCTCTTCCACTAAATACCCAAAGGATACTGGAATGTGCTACAAGCAGCATAGCTCCTACTTTTTTCTCCTTCTGAAAACAGTACTAAACAGGGGCCGACCTCAGGGTGGTGGGAGTGGGTGACACCTCTTTTGAAGTTTTCATACTAACGGTCTCTTTCTTACAGATTTTTGAAAACACAGATCATTGGTAGGTTTACCAAAATCAACTTTTTAAAAAATGTAATTATTACCCACCACGCCAAAGAAAAGTATGTAATCACTTCTACCTATGACTTCACATGAGTTTACATGAAAATGGTGTGCTTTTACTACTTTTCACATCGGGTAAACAAAGGTTTTGATACCAAAGTCAATGAAGGCCTAAGAGTTAATAATGACAATATTTGTGCCCAAGCTATGACTAATTGAATGTGTGAACATGTGAGTGCAAGAGGATTTTGGCATAAAAAAAACCGGCTGATGGTGTGATTTCAGGGTGAGAGTATGGACAATTTCAACTGGGGAGTGCGCAGACGTTCTCTGGACAGCCTGGATAAGTGTGATATGCAGATTCTGGAGGAGCGCCAACTGTCAGGAAGCACTCCCAGCCTGAATAAAATGCACCATGAGGATTCCGATGAATCATCCGAGGAGGAGGACCTCACAGCCAGCCAGATCCTGGAGCACTCAGACCTAGTAAGTAGCAGCTCTCCCATTCTAAGAACTGGGAGGCTTATTTTTTGTAACTAATGCAGGAGGATAGTTTCCAGTTGCAGCTGAGGAAACTTTCCACAGCTGCTGAACTAAAATTGGAACCGTCAGGTGGTGTCATATGGGTTCTAGCTGGCAGAGTCTTCTCTGTACGTTGCAGATGGAAACAAAGACTGGGGTCCATGTGATTCACCCTGAAAGCCACCAGATCTGTTAAGGCCTAGATTTTTCCCAAATACCTTTTATGATTCTGGAATCTTTTTAAAAATTCCCCAGATCTCTAAAGTGTGGAGATATGACAGACGTTTTGACGTGATTATCTGAAAATACCTGGATTACTAGCTGCTATGTTTAGGCCCAATAATGGTGAAATGTGGAAGTTAAAAAATTAAGACGTATTAACCAACAACTAGAGAATAATTGGAGCTTTTAAAGAATGGGAACTTCATACTATGTTTAATTTCCTTTGCTTTTTAAACAGATCATGGCTCTCTCCCCCTCTGAAGAGACAAATCCCATGGAGCTGCTCACCACAGCCTGTGACTCGACCCCTGCAGAACCTCATTCCTTTAACACCAGAATGTCCAGCTTTGATGCTTCCTTGCCTGATATGAATAATCTGCAGATTTCTGAGGGTTCAAAGGTGAAGAGATTTTAACAATGATGATTTGTACTTCCCTTAAAACCCTTAAAAAAAAAACACTTCCAATTTTCTGAGAATTCTTAAGGGGTCTCAAGTAGAAAGACTATCTTTATCTTTTTCTTTCTCTCTCTTTTAAAATAATAGAAGTTTGTGCACCTGAGCCTATGTTTTGAAGTTGTTTTACCCCCACAAACTTGAGCAGCCGTCTTCTTCTTGGCTGAAAGACTTGATTTGAGGTCTTTTTAAAATGAGACATTTTGCATGAACACTGCTGGTGGATGGCAAAACCAGTGGTGTATGTCTGAGATGGCTGTGACTGGGAAACTGCTGAGAATTTTATAAAACAATATGCTAAGTGAGGTGTGGGTGTACGCACATATTTGGGGGAATTTTTTCCTATGTAGGAAACAATTATACAATTTGTACATTGATTCAGTGCTTGCCTTTTGGCATGCTATCAGAATTTTTAATGTCAATCACAGTCTTATGCCAGATTCGCACAAAACTCTTCTCACCGGAGTCTGTGAGGAGAAAAGTAACTAATGGATGTAATTTTCTTAATTAGAAAAAATCTAACAGTATATATTTCATTTAAAGTTTATTTTATTAAAATGTCCTGAAAACCATCCACTTGCATGCTATGCCCACATCTATGCCCATCAGTATAGAATTGTATTTCCTTATAGTAGAAATACCAAAATAATCTATTGCTGGTCAGATAGAGTCAAGCACTCTTTATCATGAGTTTGGTTATGGTTGTGCAAGTTCAAAAGAAAAAATAAAATCGAAAAAAATTTCATAAAAGTATATTCCTTCTGACACTTCTAATGGAAAAATATAATATTGGCTATTCTATATTCTCTGATAGCATAGTAAAAATAGATCAGAAATCTAGGAAAATCTATGTGCTTTAAACCAAGGGCAATCACCAAATTACAATTACCTAAAAATATTGAAGCTTAAATAGTAATTATTTCTGAGATCGCCTCATTGCAAAGGTACCACAATTAGGATTCTTGGAATTAGCAGAGTTCTTTTTTAGCCAAAAGAAAAAAAAAAAAGCCCAGAAAGAAAAGTTGTCTAAGTTAAAATTCTAAGATTATGAAATTAAATTTCATAGAAAAAACATCACAAAATATATGTGCATTTGATATTTCTCAATGTCAATATGGTCATTTTCTCCATTTTTCTATTTTGAATGCTAAAAACATATAGATTTCTTATAGAAAGTACTATCTAAGGCCAGGCGCTTTGGCTCACACCTGTAATCCCAGCACTTTGGGAGGCCAAGGCGGGTGGATCACGAGCTCAGGAGTTCAAGACCAGCCTGGCCAAGAAGGTGAAACCCTGTCTCTACTAAAAACACAAAAAAATTAACCGGTCATGATGGCAGGTGCCTGTAATCCCAGCTACTCAGGAAGCTGAGGCAGAGAATTGCTTAAACCCGGGAGGCAGAGGTTGTAGGTAGCTGAGATCACACCACTGCACTCCAGCCTGGATGACAGAGCGAGACTCCATCTCAAAAAAAAAAAAAAAAAAAAAAAAGAAAGTAATACCTACGTAATAGATCTCATCCTACCAAGAAAAAGTCGAGTCCCATTTCTGAAGAGCTATCCCTGTTTCTCACATAAGTTGCATTACTGCAATGTTTGATATAGCTATGATATTAGAGAAAATAAAATGTATTTTAATAAGAACTCATCCCTTCTCTAATGGATTAAGTGTATGTACACTAATAACCTAGACCAGGCACCAGTGGCCAGCCTCATCGGCAGCCCTGTAGTTTTAAAAAGCAGATATGGATAAACCTCTCAAACTCAGTATTTACCAGCAAGTCCCCCAAAGACATGAGATATCTTATTTCCCTAATATATTTTTACTATTCCTGGTAATTTTCCCTATTAATTCTAGAGTCGAAGTATAATATATATATTTTATATATATATTTACACACTGAATGAGTGGACAGATGTTAACTCGAGATAAAGCTCTAATTCATATACACTTCTATTTTGCCTTGCTTTTGTTTTTGTTTTAAGAAAATGAGTCACTGTAACATGTACATCTTTCTTCCTCTCCCTTCTGATCTGTAATCCAGTTGCCTTCCTTCCTCTCCTAAAGAACAATCAGTCCTCCTTTTCCCCCTGGCCCAGGCCCAAACCCAGCCTCTTTTTCCATTTTACTTGCTGTGTCTCTTTCCTGCCTCTCACTGATCCTGGTTCTGCCTGCCCTAGAGCCCTTTCATTGTCCTGCTCATTCCACATTTTGTAGTCAGGTAAGAGCAGATACTCATATCTGTTATCTGTGGAGGGTATTCTCAAGGGTAAAGCATACATGCAAATGGATCTTAGAGGATCCCCTATATGGAAAGACCGAGCAACCCAGCAGGCTTAGGGAAGGACTCCGGATCACTCGTGCACACTACAGGTATCCTGGGCATCTACTGTGCCAGGCCCTGATGATTCTACATTCCCTTGGTAAAGGGGTTCTATGTTAGAGAATTAACTCTGGATAGGCTTGCTTTAGAAGGCTGGGTTTGGACAATGGAAGGAGTTCTGAATCCAAAAGCAGTATTTCTTCTCCCAGCTCCAACTCTGAGTATGGACCTGATGTTAGACAAGTCCCTTTCCCACCTGGAGTATTGTTCCCTCATCTGCAGAATGTGGAAGTTGGATTGGAGGTCTTGATGGTCTTTTCCAAGTTTAGCGTTCATACCCTATAAGCATGGGCCAAGTATGAAAATCTACTGAGAGCCCCTTTGGGGACTATTATGGAAGAGATTGAAAAGAAGATAAAGAATGAACAGTACTTCAGAGAATTCCTGAGTCCAGCCTAGAAACGGACTATACTGTAGCTAGAAAACAAATGTCCCCATTTCTATCACCATCAGCATTTCAGTCTCTCTTATTTGTTCCTTAGTTGAACAGGTTGTCATGTATGTTTTCTTACACATTGGGGGATTCCTTTGTCTTTTTATTCTTCCAGGCTGAAGCTGTTCGTGAGGAGGAGGACACCACTGTGCATGAGGATGATCTTTCTAGTTCCATCAATGAACTCCCAGCAGCTTTTGAATGCAGCGACAGCTTTAGCCTGGACATGACTGAGGGGGAAGAAAAAGGCAATCAGGCACTGGACCAGTTTACCCTGGCGAGGTAATGGAGCCCTTGGCTGATGTGAGTGGTGTGAATGTGCATGGTACATTATATGGCATTCACACTCAAGTTAAATGTCACAGTTGCACTGCTGGGACATCCTAATGAAGGACTCCAAAGTGACATATATCGTGGCGGGCTCTCAGCTGAGTTAGAGTCATCCAATCCCATTATAGGGCCTCGTGTGGAACAAAGAAAGGACACTCACATATGAATTCATAAGGCCAGAAAGCAACGTAAAAAGCAAAGGAAGAGCCTGGAAACATGGTCCAGACCTTGTAAGCTTTGAAGATAAGCAAGACTTGGCAAGCCTTGGAAATAAGCTCTTTCCATTTGGAGTTAAAACACTGGAACAAGAGGCTCTTTATATAGTAAATACCTACTCTTTAAGTGGGTGTCTTTTGGCCTGGTGGCTGATATTTCTGAGACTAGTGAGATAGAGAAACAGAAAAAAAATGTGAAGAGAAATAGATAAAACACCAGAGGTTAGACTAATCCAGCATCTAGAATAAATCACAAATAATAATGCTACAGATCTACTTCAGGAAAAGAAAGTCGAGATCCTAAAATTACACTTCTGAAAGTTGAAAATAAGAACTAAGTAAAACCTTCTGATATGCTAGACAAAGGCCTTCTGTTACAGTGAGCAATGTCTGTCCATTGAAGGAAAAGGTTAAGGTAACACCTAGAGAAGAATTTGACCTTTCATTTTTTATTCATTATCTCTTCTTTCTTCCTGCCTCTTTGTCTCTCTTTCCCTGCGTATCTCTGGTTTCCTTGTCTCCCTCCACCTTTGTCTTCCAGGCATTTGTGCATATGCGTTTATTAATACTCTCCCTCCAGAAAGGAAAAATTAGAAGATTCAAAATTTATATAATTTTTCGTAATGAAAAATGAAGAATGAAACTGCCAAAGCATAGGACTATGGTTTACTTTGGGGCATAGCCTCCGTGAAAGTGAGAGGCATTGCTGAAGGCTAAAAGAGGTACCAAGTCTGTAGAAAGGGAATCAGAAATGGAGGAATCACAGAAATTCTAGATGTGCAAATTCTCTTTCCTCGAATCGTGAAAGCATCTGTGACCTCTTGCCAGGCGCGGTGGCTCACACTTGTAATCCTACCACTTTGGGAGGCCGAGCTGGGTGGATCACTTGAGGCCAGGAATTCAAGACCAGCCTGGCCAACATGGTGAAATACTGTCTCTACTAAAAATGCAAATATTTGCTGGGCATGGTAGCACACGCCTGTAGTCCCAGCTACTCTGGTGACTGAGGCACGAGAATTGCTTGAACCCACGAGGCAGAGGTTGCAGTGAGCCGAGATCACGCCACTGCACTCCAGCCTGGGCGACAGAGTGAGACTCAAAACAAACAAACAAACCAAAAAGAATCACAGTGACTGCTCAATGAAAGCCAAGTCCCCAAAGCAACTTCAAAAGGAAGAGTGGGTAGAACAGCTACCTCATTTTGCTGACTCTCAGGGTGAGAATTTATAAAACCCAGTATAGGATGAGAAGGACATCACTTCTTGACATAGTCGTTTTCATTTTTTCCAGCTTTGGAGAAGGTGACAGGGGAGTCTCTCCCCCTCCCTCGCCCTTCTTCTCAGCCATCCTTGCCGCCTTTCAGCCCACAGCCTGTGACGATGCTGAGGAGGCCTGGCGCAGCCACATCAACCAGCTTATGTGCGACTCAGACGGCTCCTGTGCTGTGTATACATTTCATGTGTTCTCCTCCTTGTTTAAGGTATGTGTGCTCACTGAAAGTGCAGAGGACTTAGTTTCTAAGGGGAGCCGGGTAACTTTGAATTTAAGGAGAGGTTGTTCTTCTGTTGTGGAGTTATACTACTGTATTTTCTCCTCCAGACACCGCTAAATTTCTTCTGCCTTTAAAATTTCTTCTATTTACCCTTAATCTCATCATCCTTCTCAACATGGTATTGATGATTTAGGCTTCCATGAAGTACCTTTCATTCCTGCCTTTCTTGGTGTTACTGACATCACCAGTCCTCAGCAGCCATGACATCAGGACCATTAAGGGAATCTTCTGCCGGGCCTATCCTCCGTCCCACCCCCCTTTACCTCTCTTTTGTTTTTATTATTTTTATCTTTCCTTTCCTTGTCTTTTCTCATTTTCCCACTCTATGAATTCCTTAGCGTGCCAGCCACAGCTGTGAACACTTGCTTGCTCCCTTGAGTTGCTTTTGAACAGATGAAAAGTCATTCTTGCTGTTGTAGCCGGTTGCTGTGCACTGCAGATTTCGTTTTATGAAATGGGAAAATGCCGCCTACTTGGTAGCCCTTAAGAATCAGGCCAGTCTGACTACTGCCTCTCCCGTGTGAACCACAGCCCCACTGTCCATAGCGTCTTTGTGCAAACTGTAATGAATGTCCCTGCCTCCAGAGGAGTGCAGTACCACACTTGGCCAGCAGAGTGCAGGTGGGATTCCAACCCCACTTCCAATCCCTCAGCCAGACACCCTAGCATCTTGCACACACAGCTCTCTGTGGCAGTCTCCTGTGTGGACATGCTTAAATCTCGCTTGTTACCTCATAACATACTTACAATGACTGCTTCCCATTAACTCCTCTATGCATCTTTCTGTAAACTTTTATGCTCCAAATTTCATCAAATAATTGGCAGGGGCAGGAGGTGGCAAAAGAGAGAAACATGCCTTGCTGTGAAGAAACATCAGAGCTCTTTGAAGGCCATTGCAGTTAACTAGACCTATGTCTGAGCTTGAAGCAGATATTGACTGTGAAAATGGCAGTGCTGGGAATAATGAGGGCTGGAAGCTACGAAGATGAGGTTGTAGGGGAAGATTTGTTAATGTGGAAATATGGTTACCATACTATAGTTAAAGAGAAAGCTAGTTTAAAATATATATATATATATACATATATATATATAGATTAGTATTCCTTTTTTTAAAATGCCTAGAAAATAATGAAAATTATACACCAGAATATCATTGTATCTTTTCAGGGTAATGATATTTGGGGTGTTTTTTATTTCCTTCTTTTTACTTTTTTTCAATTTCCTGTTTTTTTAGGGGGTGGGGAGACAGAATCTTGTTCTGTTGCCCATGCTGGAGTGCAGTAGCATGATCTCAGCTCACTCCGCCTCCCAGGTTCAAGCGATTCTCCTGCCTCAGCCTCCCGAGTAGCTGGGATTACAGGCATGAGCCACCATGCCTGGCCAATTTCCTGTTTTTCTATAATAAAAAATGCTTTTCTTTCAGCATTTTCTTAAGCATATTTTTAATAACTCATTAGACAGAACTCCCACAGGTAATGCAAAGGAAAAAAATGGGAAGGAACTATGTAGTTCCAACTTTGAATAGACTTGAATTTTGGATGAATGACCAGACAGAACAGTTAGAATCTAGTTAAACTTGTGTAGCTGTTGAGTTCTGTTGAGTAGATCATGGAAGAGGGACAATAATTTAGTTGGACTGAGGGAAGGAGCCCTCTAATCACCTTCAGGAAGAGCCATGGCCGAAGGGAAAGGCAGGAAAATAAGGAATGATATATCAAAAGTGCAAAACTAAAATTATGTCCCTCTTAAATGGGTTGTTAAGAAGTCTTGGGGAGTAGGAGACTCTATAGGTAAATCTGCCTTAAAATATCATTTCAGCATTTCAGTAGCCAGTGTCACTTGACCTCAGTTCAGCTCTAAGGTCAATGGCATTGCAGCAGGTTGCTGTACATTGCAATTTCTTTTTATGGTATGGGAAGGTGCCTCCTACTTAGTAACCCTCAAGAATCAGGCCAATCAGCCAGGCACAGTGGCTCACGCATGTAATCCCAACACTTTGGGAGGCCAATGTGGGAGGAACACCTGAGGTCAGGAATTCGAGACCAGCCTGGCCAACATGGTGAAACCCCATCTCCACTAAAAATACAAAATTAGCCAGGCGTGGTGGCACATGCCTGTAATCCCAGCTACTCGGGAGGCTGAAGCAGGAGAATCACTTGAACCTCAGAGGCAGAGGTTGCAGTGAGCCAAGATCACGCCACTGCATTCCAGCCTGGGCAACAAAGTGAGACTCCATCTCCATTAAACAAACAAACAAAAAAAGATAACTTATTAATCTGTTATTCTAGTGAGCAGAAGGTTAGGCAAAACTGAAATAATCTACGTTAAATAATTTCAAATTCAGGATGACATATGTTTAGTTAACATAAAAGTGAACTCTTCTTCTTATAATCCATTTTTGAAGAATTATATACCAGTAGTGCAGATAGCTACTTGGACTAGCTCACTTGGAGTCTTACTTGTAGTGCTCTTTCAACTTCTTCAATTTACTCTAAGTGAAAACCTAGTAGAAACTTGAATGGGCAAATTAATGTCATGTCTGAGATTAACTTGGGGCTGGAGGAGATGTTGGGCTTAAGACAGAAAACAATTGGCTGCTAAAAGATAAGAATTCTAGAAATACTTTAAACATTAAGCCAGATTGAAATTTTAAAGCAAACTACCAGAAAGCTACTATTTGAGGTAAATTTAATGTTAAGGATTGAGAGGCAAAGCAACTTACTAGTTATATTTTTCTAAAAGCTTTTTTTTTTCTTTTTGAGATGGAGTTTCACTCTTGTTGCCCAGGCTAGAGTGCAATGGCATGACCTCAGCTCACTGCAACCTCCACCTCCCAGGTTCAAGCGATTCTCCTGCCTCGGCCTCCCAAGTAGCTGGGACTACAGGTGCACGCCACCACGCCTGGTTGATTTTTGTATTTTTAGTAGAGATGGGGTTTTGCCATGTTGGTCAGACTGGTCTCAAACTCCTGACCTCAGGTGATCCACTTGCCTTGGCTTCCCAAAGTGCTGGGATTACAGGCATGCGCCACTGCGCCTGGCCTCTAAAAGCTATTTTTAAAGAATGATTAATAATATATATTTAAGTTTGGCTGTTATGGTCATTTTTATTAAAGTTATTGAATTATTCATGCTTAATTTGACAGTCCTGCACAATACTTTCTCTCTGCCTAGAACTGTCATCTCCCCTTGTCCCTGGGCTACACTCCCAGTTACATTCAAAGCCCTGATTGGGTGTCACTTCAGTTAGTAAAGCCTTCCGTTACTTCTTTCTCCCTTCCCCTGGCATCTCAGGATTTTGTACTTGCATCTGTTACACTTGTGACTCTATATAATAATAACTTGTTTTGGTGTCTGTCTCCCATGAAGAGGGCAGGTAAACAGTGCCTTGCTCACCTTGATTTCTGACAGTTTGTAACATACACTAGGTGCTCAGTAAATGTAGGAAGAATAAATGGAAACCTTAAACACACAGCTTCTAACTTCATGTCAGTAGACCAGCGGGTTCATTACCAAGACTGAGAGGTCAGCCATGGCCCACAGCTGTGGCCACCATTCAGCCTGACTTCCTCTCCCACCTACCCAGATATGCAGGTAACATAGGAAGGCAGAAGGGAGGCCCTGTCTCCACCCTCTATCTGCCTGGCACCTGGCAACTCACCAGTTGAGATGCTGGTGAGGCATAAAGAGAAAAGAGTTGTATGGGATGGTGATTTCCAGGTGGAAAAAGAGTACAGTGAAGTCAGACTAGCCTTTGAACCTACCTACGTTCAAATCCCAGTTCTGGCCACTTACTAGCCTGCTAGGCCTGCAGACAGTCCTTAAGTTCTCCAAGCCTCAGTGTCCTCCATCATACAATGAAAGTGAAAACAGTGTCTATGAGTTTTATCTTTCAAAGACTGCTTATGAGAGCCCACATGGAGAAACAGCTCAAGTCGTGCATCTAGCAAGCTGTCAGCACAGGCTGGCTGCTCCCATTTGGCTGCTCTTCCCTATGGTCATTGGCATGTTCTTTGTGGCCCTGGCCCCGCCACAGAGTCTGGATCCTCTGGTGAGAGTCCAGAAGCGACTGACTGCCCACCACAGAGAGTTCTGCAGCTCTGCCTGCACACCATGAGCCACCTCCACTGGGGACTCTCTAGCCACTTCTAAGAGAATACTCAGATTGCAGCAGAGAGACCTAAAGAGAACAAAGTGGCTGTAGGAGTGAAAGGCCTCAGATATCCCATCCAATGTCCTTGCAGAAGATGACCCCTTCCCCTGAGAGGGGCTGATGTGCCATTTATTGTCTGGTAACAGTGAACTCTCTAGGATCTTTCGCCACTCCAGCAGCAAGGCAGTGGGTTCAGGTTTCACAGCATCCACTGTCCAGAGAGCAAAGTGGTTGTGGAGAGAGGGAGAAGAAAGTACTAAAAATTAAAATGCAGATGAGCTGGAAGGTGGGGCCAGGCGTGGGCCCTGGGGGGACTCATTTGGACTTGAATTTCCTTTTCATCAGTGTATTAAATTAATCACCCTATGGAGCTTATCTGCAATAATAATACAAATATAATAATTTTTTAAAATGCATACCTCCTATTTTGCTTTTTAATATTACATTTATCCTTAAGAACTTTCTCAACCCTGATCAGATGCTGTATGAAAGTAATACTTGAAGCGAAATAGGCATTACTAAAATATGCTAGAAATGAAATATATTTCAGACCTGCTTTCTGCCTGTTATGAATCATTTGTCATTTCCTCACAATGTCTGTTTACTGTTTCCCAACATTTCCCCGTAAATGTGAATACAATGTTTCCGTGTTTGGTTGGATTTTGGAAGAGATAGGGAGGAGGTAATTGTGAAAATAATTTGGTTTTAAAAACAAGGAAATGGTTTCTGTCGGTACAGTATGGACATTTTTCCAAGTGTCTCAGTCATTGTATTTTCTTCTTGTTGCTCGTATGCGAGAATATCATCATCATGTGTCACATAATGTCACCAAATTATATAATGAGTGATGGAATTCACAAGAAAACAAAACTGAATTTATATCCCCTAAATGTCACTGGGTATGGTGGTACACGCCTGTGATACCAGCTACTCAAGAGGCTGAGGTGGGCGGATTGCTTCAGCCCAGGAGTTTAAGGCTACAGTGAGCCGTGTTTGTGCCACTGTGCTCCAGCCTGAGTGACAGAGCAAGACCCTGTCTCAAAAACAAAACAAAACAAAAAACATTGTGCGCTAGAAGTTCAGGGGGGTAGAAGAGTTTTTTTGTTTGGTTGGTTTTTGTTGTTTTTTTTTTGAGACGGAGTCTTTCTCTGTTGCTCAGCCTGGAGTGCAGTGGTGCGATCTCGGCTCACTGCAACCTCCACCTCCCGGGTTCAAGCAATTCTCCTGCCTCAGCCTCCCAAGTAGCTGGGATTACAGGTGCACACTACCATGCCCAGCTAATTTTTTTGTATTTTTTTTTTTTTTAGTAGAGACAGGGTTTCACCATGTTGGCCAGGCAGGTTTTGAACTCCTGACTTTGTGATCCTCCTGCCTCGGCCTCCCAAAAAAGTGTTCTTATTTTGGCACTGACACAAGCACAGTAAATCAGATTCTTCTTAATTATGTGTTTTGTTTTTTGTTTTTCCCCTCAGGTAGCATAGGAGGAGCAGTAACCTTAGGAAGCAATCTAGATTATGGAAAGATTGTAAACTTTGGAGTCAGACCCATCCTTACTCATTCACTTACTAGTTGCATGACTTTAAGCAAGTCATTTAACCGTTCTTAACCTCAGGTTGTTCATCCGCTGATGAGGATTAATGAGTGATGTATATTAAGCTCTAAGACAGAATTAGGCTCAGTTGAGACACCTGACCAGACGTGCCCTCAAGAGGAAGAGAGGTCCCATTGAGCATTTACTACTTTACTCTTCAGAGGCTCAAATTCACAGTTTCCATGCTCTGTCTCAAGGAGCTCTGATCTTGGGAAGCAGAAAAGAGTTACGCCTCTTGACCTTTTTCATCTTGTCCACATTGAAGTAATCTCTTTTCACCAGTCTGACAAACACACAAGGAAGACTCAGACTCTGACTGGCACTAACCACAGCAAAAACAAAAACAGTGTTGATCAAAAAAATTATACAGGCGGAGCATCCCAAATCCAAAAATCCAAAATGCTCTAAAATCTGAAACTTTTTGAGTGCCAATGTGACACTCAAAGGAAATGCTCATTGGAACAACTCAAGTGGTTATGTATCTGCAAATATTTCATGTCTGAAAAAATCCAAAACCCGAAACCCTTCTGGGCCCAAGCGTTTCACATAAGGGATACTCAACCTGCACAAGCATCCACACATTGGGAAATGGCATTTCAGGAAGAAATGTCCACACCGAATGATTACTTAGTTGATTTAATATAAACATTCATTCTGCTCCCCTCCCCCATTACCCTAAGGACCTATTCTCATGCGATATTTTTATAAAGATTTAAAAGTAGGGTTTTTTTCCGTTAATAATCGTGTATTATAATTCTTGAAAATTGCTGAGAGTAGATTTTAAGTATTCTCACCACCAAAAAAAAAGTGAGGCAATGCATGTTAATTAGCCCAATTTAGCCATTTCACAGCGTACACATATTTTAAAACAACATGCTGTACACAGTAAACATACACAATTTTTATGTCAAGTAAAAAAATCAGGGCCAGACGCGGTGGCTCACGCCTGTAATCCCAGCACTTTGGGAAGCCGAGGTGGGCGGATCACGAGGTCAGATCGAGACCATCCTGGCTAACACAGTGAAACCCATCTCTACTAAAAATGCAAAAAATTAGCCGGGCATGGTGGCAGGCACCTGTAGTCCCAGCTACTTGGGAGGCTGAGGCAGGAGAATGGCGTGAACCTGGGAGGCAGAGCTTGCAGTGAGCCGAGATCGCGCCACCGCACTCCAGCCTGGGCAACAGAGCGAGACTCTGTCTCAAAAAAAAAAAAAAAAATCAGTTAATGTAATTGGAATATAAAAGAAGAAGCTACCCCTCCCCCAAAATATTTTTTTATCATATATAAGTTTAACTTGACCTTTACAAATGGTCACTATTTTGCCTTGCAGAATATTCAGAAAAGGTTCTGCTTCCTAACCTGTGATGCAGCCAGTTACCTTGGAGATAACCTCCGGGGAATCGGATCCAAATTTGTCAGCTCTTCCCAGATGCTCACCTCCTGCTCTGAATGTCCTACACTTTTTGTGGATGCCGAGACTGTAAGTATCCCAGTCCTGCTCTGACAGTGAAGGGCCTACGCAACCTACAGTGCAGAACTTCAGGGTAGCATGTTTGCACTGTGGTTTGAAACTTTTAAAGATACCTTCTGGCCGGGCACGGTGGCTCAAGCCTGTAATCCCAGCACTTTGGGAGGCCGAGGTGGGCGGATCACAAGGTCAGGAGATCGAGACCATCCTGGCTAACATGGTGAAACCCCGTCTCTACTAAAAATACAAAAAAAAAAAAATTAGCCGGGCATGGTGGCAGGCGCCTGTAATCTCAGCTGCTCAGGAGGCTGAGGCAGGAGAATGGCATGAACCCGGGAGGCGGAGCTTGCAGTGAGCCAAGATCGCGCCGCTGCACTCCAGCCTGGGTGACAGAGCGAGACTCCGTCTCAAAAAAAAAAAAAAAATAAAGATACCTTCAGTGTCGTGAGCAGCACTGTATTGTGATATGACTCTCAAAGGTCTGCAGTATAAATACTGCATATGGCCAGTCCAGGCCAAGGCAGGGCTATTTCACAGAATAAGGAGAAAAATCCACCTCTGCTCTGTCTGCATCCTTGGCACTGCTCTCTGATGACTCTGACTTTGACAGCTGTGCATATATGGTCAGATAACCTCCTGGAGCTGACCTAGCCGGTGCCCATGATGCCGGGTTGCCCAGTCAGATGAGTCTTCACAGGCAACATGTCAATCAGTTTCCCCACCCCCAAGTCTCTAACAGAGAGTTACTGCCCTCTGGATTTGCCCAGCTCAAACTGCAAATGATGAGTTTAAGGGATAATCAAAACAGTCTCTGGCTGACGGTAATTCATGGCTTTACGCATGGAACTCTAACCATGCGAGACTGATGAGCTCCTGGAGGGTGGGCGTTGTGTGATACCTTTTTTTTTTAGCCCCCATGATATGACAGAATCATCACATGCTCAGTAATTACTGAGGTTTAGAACCAGTGAGGATGTGCTTTGATTTTAAAAGTCTCTGAAGAGTCAGGTCCTTCTAAGAACCTGTTTGGTGGCTGTCTTGTAGCAAAGAATACAATATGAAAAGTCATTCTGTCTTAAATGACTTAAGGTATAGATTAAATACAAAATCAGTTTGAAAGTCTTTTTGGAGGTTTGTCTTCATACTGCTTGGAGTATTATTGGGTGATGACTGTAGAAGTCATGGATAAAATGGAAAACATATCTTAGTGTGGGCCTTTATGGAATACTTGGTATGTCTTATCTGCCTATGCTAATAATATGGGAAAGAATGGATATTTTCAAAGGAGGTGTGCATTATCAAGCTAGGATTCAATTACAATTGCAGCTGATAGTTGAGCAAAATTCCAAATTTCACAGCTTATTAAAATGGATACATATGTAACAAACCTGCACATTGTGCACATGTACCCTAAAACCTAAAGTATAATAATAAAAAAAATTTAAAAAGAATAAAAAGCCAAAAAAATAAATAAAAAAAATAAAATGGATGGCACTTGTACCCCTTTAACAGCACTTCTAAATATACTTCTGTTTTCTGTGTAGCCATGCCTTTGTGTTGGTATCTCTCTAGTTGTTTTTATACCAATTATTTTCCTGTCTTTAGCTCCTTTCATGTGGACTTCTGGACAAGCTCAAGTTCAGTGTGTTAGAACTGCAAGAATATTTGGATACCTACAACAACAGGAAAGAGGCCACACTCTCAGTAAGCGTTTGTGTTTCTGTGCATGTGCAGTCAGTTAAAACCAAATGAACCCAACCACTCTGAGTTCTTGGGCAGGGTTGTGATTAACCTAAGACATGCAGACTTCATCTTTTCCTTTGTTAAGGATTACAATTCTGATTTAATGGTGGTAGAACTGTATACAATACTATTAAAAATGGTATCTACAAAAGATAAATTTTTCAGCATTCACTTTTAGCCCTACCAAGAAATTGAAAAAAAAAATGGGTATGTACTTGATATGTTACTTACCAAAGTTACAACCTTTCTCAGATATTTGAAATTGGTGATTATTTCCTTCCAGTGTTAGCCTCACCCAAAACTAGTTGTGGCAGATCTCCTCTCTGTTCTCTTAGCCACTCTTGGAGGCTGCGTCTGCCAGTCCCCAGGGCTTCTCTTGGCCTCAGCTCTTGCTCTTTACTTTTTTCTTTCTTCATAGATCTAGATCACAAAATGTTAGAGACAGAAGTGATCTAGAAACCATCCATGCAAGCCACCTGTTTTCTGACAGATGCAGAGGTGGAGGCCCAGAGAAGTCAGTGGTTCAATAATAAGAATAATTGTATGTAGTATGTATTAAGCACTTCCTATAGTATGCCAGGTACTATAGAAAAAGCGTGGGTTTTGAAGTCAGATTGACCTGAGTTTAAATCACAGCTCAGTTATTTAACGGTTAGTGACCTTGAATAAGTGACTTGCCATCTCTCATCTCAGATGCATCATCTGTAAGCCCTTGGTAATAATAACTAATTTGCAGGATTGTTGTGAAGATACAACAATTATAATAGTCATGGCAGCTATCATTTCCTGAGTCCTTTTTATGTGTCCAACAATCTGCTAAGAGTTAAATATCTTAAATTATATCATTTAATGCTCACAACTACCCTGAGAGTTGCTATTGTTACCCTCATTAGCTAGCTAGGAACTGGAAGAGTGGGATTGAAACCCAGAGCTGTGGGATTCAAAGGCCCATGCTCTTAACCACATCATGATATTGCCTTGAAAGCAGAAATAATATCTGTAAACTGACCAGCACAATGCCACATAGAAAGAAAATGTTCATTGTAAAGTTACTGGTTTGGGGTGTGTTTATTGCTATTGCTGTTATTGATGTTATCTTGACCTGCCCAAGGGCAAGAGTTCTAACTTTCCACTGTAACAATTATCTTTGTCTTCTGTTTCTGTGGCCTTTTACCTGCCACTCTTTTCAGCTTCTCAGTCATCACCCAGTAAAAGTAATCTTTTTATTCTGGTTGGTGAAGTAATCTGGCCTTTAAAGTCAAGTGTGAACTTCAGTTCCTCAGTGCTCATTGTTTTCTGCTGAAAGCTTCCCTTTCACACCTTTGTTAGTTACTATCCCAGATGCTTAAGACTGGCAGGATCTCTCAGTAGCTGAGCTATTACCGTAATAGCCTTTCTTATAGTGAAGGAGATCTGCCCCATAGCAGATGCAGCCACCGCAGCATGACAGAAGTAGGTGTGTCCAAGTCAGGTCATGTTGACCAGAATCACCCAGCCTGTGAGGAAGTATTGGTCCTGTCTTCTAACCCCAATTGTATGGAAGATTTCTAGCCATATATATTCATTTATACATAAATTAGAAACAGTGTGGTGAAACCATTCCCTAGGGCAACACAGTATAATATTGAAATTGTATTTTTAGATGACCATTACTGAACCCATATAAACAGATACTTTTAATTTCCAACAGTTCATCTTTAACCCCCAAATACGACCCTTTTCAAAAAGTCATTACAGCACAATTTCATTTTACTATTATTAGAACTTTAATGAATTTTTCCTAATGGAATTGATACTAAAAATGTTCTCAGAACATTGCTGAATTTACCTATGTCTGTCCCTCTCTTTCTGACAGTGGCTTGCAAATTGTAAGGCAACATTTGCAGGAGGATCAAGAGATGGAGTAATTACCTGTCAGCCAGGGGACTCCGAAGAAAAGGTAATAAAAGCCTGTTAGAATGGGTCTTTTGTGTGCTCTAACATTGTGTATTAGTTTTGGTCTACCCAAGAAGCCTGGAACTTGAGAAAAGAAGAGGCAGAATGAGTCACCCCAAACAATTACATGAAACCAACAGAGTAAGACAGAATGCCATTCCAGCATGACTGTGTGTTGATGGGATTTGTGGGGAGGTTTCTTCGTTTTGGAAAAGTAGAGGTATAAAATAACCTTTTTTGCTGGATACTGTCTAACTATACTAATAATTTCCTAATAAATTTATTCTTAATTCAGATTATAAGGCCAAATTTCATTAATTCTTCACTGAACCACTTAGTTTCTTTAATTAAGGAAGTTTCTCTCAACCTTTCAGCAGTCACTCTAAAACAGATGTTCTCATTTAGAATTGCTGCACAGCTCAGACCAGTGTGCCGTACTATAAAGGAAATTAAAGGACAGAGTAGGAATGGATGAAAATCATTCATTCTGCAGTTACGTATTGAGTGCCTCCTGTATGGCCCCATGGAGGACACAATCATGAGCAACAGACAAGGCCTCTGCCCTTGTGGAGCTTCTGATCTTGTCAGCAAGACAGACATTAATGAAACAGTCATACAGCTATTAACTGCAACAAGGACCATCAAGGACAGGAAAGAACAGAAAGCTGAGAGATCACAGAGCAAGGCTGCCTGATCCGACGGGGAGGGCGGCTCTGGGAAGGGTTCTCCATGGATCTTGGCAGAGATCTAAAATATGAGATGAAGAGGAGTGGGCCTGTAGTCTGCGTAAAGGCCCGGAGGCAGGGGAACCAGGCCTTTCCAAGAACCAAGGAGAGCCCATGTGGCTGAGAGCACTGAAAGCCCCGTGGAGAAAAGGTTGAGAAGAGTCTGGAGAAGTTGGCAGAAGAAGCCCATGCAGGGCTTTGGTGTTTAACAGCAACAATAAGCAACTGAAAAGGGTTAACAGTGAGGATGATTAGATCAAGGCTTTCCCACTCTGTCTACTGTGGAAACAGCTCAAAGTGGCAAGAGTGGTTCAGGGAACTTAGGAGGCTGCTGCTCCATCTAGGGAGAGAAGGTGTTACCTCGGCATTATGTCATTACTACTGGAAAAGTGTTTTACATGGCACACCCTCTGGAGGATCTGAAAACGTCTTCCTGTGTTAGAAACAGTACTTTATTACATAAAAAGAATCCAGTAAAGTCTGGTTTCTGGTCAGAGGTTTGGAGTGAACATTTTCAACCAAACACCAGTGGTTCCATTCCAATTTGGTATTTGTTATGGAGCAAGTTTGCAGTCCTGAGAGTAACACTGTCCATGCCAGTATTGATTGAGTCCCTTGGTGAGTCCCTTGATAAGTTTTAGTGAAGAGATCAGACATTGAAAAGCAAACTATAAAGCTGAGAAATATCTACAGAGGGCATTGAAGTAGAGGTTGCATTTCCACATTGCTGCCCTTCTTGAAGACGCACGTTTATATCTCACTTTATGGTTTACAGAGCACTTTCACACCCCTTAAGTCATTTGCTCTCTCTGGATGGGAAGCAGGGCGGTAGCATTTGCCCATTCTATAGCTGAAGACACCACAGATTGACTTATCCAAGGCTCCATGGCTGAGAAGTGACAGGCAGAGATGCAGCTTGGACACAAAGTCTGTCAACATAGGCAAATAATAACTAGTTTGCATATATTTTTAAAATAAGTGTTTAATGACTTACATGTCTCCCATAAGCAAACAGAATTGAATATACAGTTCAAAAACCACAATAAACTCCAGCATTTCCCTCAATCCCTATATATGCATCTGTGATGTCCTGTCTCAGATGATTTGTGACTTAGATTTTCACTGAATAACCTGTGCCGTTAGCATATCCCAGAAGTAATATATTTTAAAAAAATAAAGTATTAGCTAGGTTTCAGATTTTATGGCCACCCAGTAGTACTCATGGCTTGTCTTTCCAGCCCAGCCCTCCCTTCACTGTAATCTGCTGTTAAGACAAAATGCAGCCCAGAGAACAGTTACCAAGTTAGGATTTACATTGAACACAAATCGAATCCAGCTCATAGTATAGTTTGTATAGTAGTATGTAAAAAACAACTTCTTATCTGAAAACTTGTCCTCAATCATCAAATTCTATTATGTTCTCTGTAACAGAACCTCAGACAGGAAAGTACATTAATACACTGCAGATTTTTACAAACAAGGGTTGAAACCAAATCTATTATTTATTTGTTTGTTTCTTTATAGCTTCCTGGTTAACCCTAAGGATAACCAGAAATTCCAGTTAACTTATCCTATTTCCCAAACATTCCAACTTTAAAATATGTATTTCTGTTGTGCTTGTGGTTTATTTCTATTAAGTTGTTTTACTTGGTATTAGTTGCTCCCTCCTTTTTTCCTGGTTCTTCTTTACCTTCCTCAAACAAATATTTATCTTATTTTTGCTTATTGTTTTTACTTATTTCCTATTCATGCACCTCTTTCTTTGCTTCTATTTTGTAGTACTTATTCCTCTCCCTCTCTTTTCTTGTGTTTTTACTAAACCCAAGGACTCAAAAAATAGAGTTCACCTATTTATTCATTTGTTTAGACGTGACAACTCTGTTAGCATTACTATAAAGGCTTGAGAGTACAAAAGTAGAAAGAAGAAACTAATGTTTTCAAGTACTGTACACATGTAATCTCATTTGATCCTTTACAACAGTCCTTTGAAATAAGGGTTTTTCCATTTTGTAGCTAAGAAAACTGAAGCTGAGAGGCAAAGTCTAAAGGCCATATTCTTTCCATTTGTCCACACTTTCTCTAGCTTAATTTTGGAGGCAAAACATACACATGGGAAAACACTCAAGAATAATTTCCAGCATATGTCTAAATGTCTAATATGGCTTTAGGAATCTGCATGAATAAGGAGGGAAGATGCATAAAACACCCAAGAGGGATGAGAATGGGATTTACTAGGAAAGGAATGATGGAAGGGCAAATTCTGAGTCTGGTGTTTCCAATGTTTTCGCAAAAACCAACCAAGCTTTGGCCCCATTGTCAGTATTAGCTCAGTGTTTCAGAATATTTCCAAATGGCTCATGGACACACTGGTGGCCAGAGAACTCAAGCAGTGACCAGATGTCCTGAGGAAGATGCTTCCAGGCCTACATGTGTAACAATTCTGGAGTCTGCGGTTGATCTGGAAGGCAAATTATATGCCACCTAACAAAAGAGGTTGGCAATCCTAGTAAGTCAGGCAAGGCGGGGAGATTTGTTTAAGTCGTCTGGATACTTGGTTACAGTTATTCTCTGTTTTAATTGGTTAGTAGATCCTGGAAGTAGTCTGGCCACTGTGCATGCAGCTCAAACCTCACACTTTCTAATTCCAACAGCCTTGAGGCATGGCTAGGCACCATGCAGAGTACACAAATCAGGCAGCCTCGGCTCCCATCAGAGGTAACACTCAACAAGGCCAGAAATGGGCTGTGAGAGAAAACTGAGTCCTTACACATGAAAGGTAGGCCTTGAGGAGAAATGATGGTGTCATTCCACTTAAATATTAAGATTTTATATCTAGAGATGTGGAGATATAATTTTGCTGACTAGAGCTACCATTTGGCCTCCAACCCAAAACAAAACCCAACAAATGTCTGGCCTCAGAGCACTGCTTAGCTTACCTCTAAGTGATTCTCTCCAACACTCCTGTGTAATCAGGTTCTCTGTCTTCTGGAATGATTTGATGTTGCCGGTTACTCTGAGCACACCCTTGCCTGGGGACAGGTAGAATGGGGATAAGAGAACTTATAACTTGCAGAATCTATGTCTGGATATAAATAGCAATATGAATATACCAATAATTATTACTCATATCTGTTCTATTTCAGAGAAGTGTGCACTTCATGAAAGGATTAGTGCTTACCCGACTAAACTTAGCAAAGTAAATTCTTGAATAAAGATATCAGTCTGTCAGAGATGGTGACAGTGTACAGACAGGCATATGAAAGCTTCTCAACCCCCAAGCCCTACCCAGTCTGGTCCGGTCTTTGCCAGTAGGAAATTCCTAATCACTCTTAACAGGTGATTTAAGTGAGGATTGCTATAGAATTGTTTGTAGAAGATAATATATCTCTTTGTTGGGTGCTGAATATTTATTTTTCCAATTTTTCTTCTATTCTTAACATAAAGTTGTAGACTTAAGAATAATGAAGAAAGTTTATGCACTGGTGGCTTGTGAACTATAACCAATTCACAGACATAGTGTGTTAAGCTTGCACAATATTAACTGACCCTGCATTTAAAAATTTAAAACTTTCACACATACGGCTGGGCGCGGTGGCTCACGCCTGTAATCCCAGCACTTTGGGAGCGTGAGGCGGGCGGATCACGAGGTCAGGAGTTTGAGACCTTCCTGGACAACATGGTGAAATACGATCGCTACTAAAAATACAAAAATGAGCCGGGCGCAGTGGTGGGTGCTTGTAATCCCAGCTACTCGGAAGGCTGAGGCAGGAGAATCTCTTGAACCTGGGAGGCGGAGGTTGCAGTGAGCTGAGATCGCACCATTGCACTCCAGCCTGGGTGACAGAGCAAGACTCCATCTCAAAACAAAAACAACAACAACAACAACAACAAAATCTTTCACACATGCACACACACTCAAAACAGAATTCCTGGTGTCTCTAAATAAGAAGATCTAGCAACACTGGGCCTGCCTTCCTCAATGACAATAATGAGCTAGCACAAAGCATAGACTGCCCCATGTGGACTCTCCACCATCCCTGCTGCCCAGTGAGTTCCTAACACTGAAGGCAAGAGCCAGGCACCAGTCATCATGATGCTTGGCCTATTGCTTTTCTTATAACGGAAAAATATTTCTCTGTACCTAAGTCCTCAAAATGAAGAATAAAGCTAGATAGAAAGGGCTTGAGTTTCCAAAAAGAAAATAAGAAAGAGTATTATTCTTTGCATATGCAAGAAGCATCTCTGCATATGCAAGCACCTGTCTGCTGAACTCACTTTCTGAGGGATATGTTGGAGAAACATTCTCAGCGCATGTTCAAAACAAACCATGTTTCTAAGAAATTTATTTCCAATATTTGGGAAGTGTATTTCGGGGAAGGCTCTTTTTTAAAGACAGCCATTATTAGTCAATGATTTGGGCTTCTTGGTGATAGTAATACCAGTTCTCTGTGCAGCATACACTAAATAGGACGTAAATCAAGGCATGTGATTTGCTTGTGTCATAAGATCACTTTCACTCATTTGCAGACACTACTTTAGTAGTGTTTTCTCAGCCTGCACACATCAAAAGGAGAAATAAATCACTTCATGACTTAAAATCAGCATTTCCAACTAACGATTTTGGTTTCCACCAACCTCTCCATCTCTTGTGGAATTCATTCTGGAGTGGCCACTAGTCGAAGGTTTAAGTGAACATAAATGCAGGTCAGGGAACAAAGTCTGCAGACCTCTCGACTCTCAGTTCTGCAGGCAGTGGCTTTAGTCTCCTTATAGCTAATTAACATAATTCATCATCCAGTTTTGCAGAGGTGGCCCCAGAAAAGCTGGAGATGTTTCCATATCATGTATTGTTGATTTTAGTTAATGCATTCATAATTCAACAGATATTTCTGAGCACTACTTGAACATTTGACTCTTTGAACTCAAGGACAATAATTTACATTTAGCTCTACTACATTTCGTCTTCTTATATTCAAATCATCATTCTGTTAGGGTCTTTTTGGACACTAACCTTCTCAGTTATGTATTTTCTATCTACATAATCTATGAATGAGAAGCCTACAACCTCTGTTCTTATACAAATTGAACAAGTTAAATGTTGAACAAGACAAGACTTTTCTCCAATTAAGTTATAATCTATTAAACATCATCCTTCAGATATAGTCAGTCTTTCCTCTATAAGCCATATTCTTTCTCATAATGGCTAAAGAAATGTCTGTTGAAGATAGCTTACAGATTTCTTGAAAAAAGTGAATACCTCAGGATGTGTCATCTGTATCATAGGTGTATTTATCTTTCAAAGCTTTGAGGGATATTTATGACCAAGATCCAAAAAACCACTTAAGAAAGATAATGCTATAGCCATCAATGTGCCTGGATCAAGCATTATTAGCAACAAGTAGGTACATACTATTCCCACCTTTTAGTAGATTTCATCATTAGGCTAGCTTATTTAAATTTTATCTCATTAATTTAAACCCAGGACTTTCAGAGATCAAATGTGATGAAAATAATAGCTACTATAGTACACTGTGGTTCATCTTCTATCATATCAAAAGTTTCTTAGATCTTTACTGACTGGTTATGTCATAAGCATAGAATCCACCTGAGAACAGAAGACAGAACCCAGATATGGCTGTGCTACTGTCAATCAGCAGGAGTTCAATTATTCTGGGCTTTTAAAAGCTATGCATTCCTCGATTGTTTATGATAAATTCTTAACATCTTGGCTTCTTGATCTTTTTTTTCCTCATTTTGAGAAAACATACCTCTAAATCCAATTTTATAAATCAGGCCATATCAGGAGAGCAGGAAGGGGGCTTGAAGAAAATCCTTGTGACTAAATAAATGTTCAAAAGAACCTAAAGCCACCAAAACACAGATAAGTTTATAAAGACTTCTCAAGGGATTATTTTTAGAATGTGGATACAGAAAAACATTAGAACGGGACGGTGGGACAAGGGGAATTTTAATACTTTCCATAAAATGGCCCGCCAGAAAGGCTTTTTTCACTCTTTTTGGAACTCTAAATGCAAATTAGGTCCCAGCCTGTGGCCTACACAAAGATTCTGAGATAATAAATATCAAGGAAGCCTGAACTAGCCTACCTAAAAAGGAACGTTTAGGAAGAATCCTGAGAACTGGCATTCATCACAGTTGGCCATCTCCCAAGACAAACACTGTTTTGTGCCCTGAGAGCTGAGTGGGAGGAATTCATTGACAATGAAATTCCTTAGCACCAAGCTGGAGTCGAAAAGTTTCCTCTGCCTTTATGAAACAGAAAAGATTTTACCTGAACTGATTTGATGACCTACGTGGAATATAACCTTGTTTTTGAAAGCAATAAAAAGCCATTTTCTTCACACAAGACCTTGTAATTTACTCAGCACTTGCTTCATTTCACACTTCTGAAAAGTAAATCCCATAGTAGCAAATGTTTACTTCCTAAACTGCATACTAAACGTTTCAGTCATATTTGATGTTGTCCAAAAAGTCTTCGCACTGGAAATTCTGCGTCTAGATAGACTTAAGACTCTCCCTGTGTGACTATCTTATATGACATTGTATTTCAGAACAGAAAGTTTGGCTTTAGAAACCTTTAGATGTAAAGTTTTCCTGAGAATAGTAAATACCCGAAGCTGTGTAGTCTCCACATCAGAGGCTTACAGGTGTTTGTCTTCCAGACTTTGAAAGAAATTTATGGCCAGGGTCCAAAAAACTACTTAGTAAACATAATATAATATGCATCAATGTGCCAACCCCACATGATAAGCAAGTGATAAGTAAGGGAAGAACAGACCCTTGGAGGATAGGGTAGGGCTTTTTGGCAGTCCTTTAATTACATTTGTAGATAGTAATGAATAAGTTGATAGTTTCATTTGTTCTTATTTACTGTACCTTATTTTCAAGCACAATACATTAAACCGATGATAACTCAGATACTTTTTGAAAGAGCTTTAAAATAAGGGGGTTTTATTGGATTAGAAACTGTTAGGTCCTTAAATATTTTGAAAATTCAGAACCAGATATGTTGATGCATAATTAGGAATGGTCAATTTGATTTAAAAAAAAAATACATTCTGTCAAGTTTTACTTATCTCTTTCTACATACCCAAACTTTCCATAAACCAATTCTATGATATGGTAACATCAAAAAATGGTAGCTGCTGGCCGGGCGCGGTGGCTCAGGCCTGTAATCCCAGCACTTTGGGAGTCCGAGGCAGGCGGATCACAAGGTCAGGAGATCAAGACCATCCTGGCTAACAAGGTGAAACCCTGTCTCTACTAAAAATACAAAAACATTATCTGGGCATGGTGGCGGGTGCCTGTAGTCCCAGCTACATTGGGAGGCTGAGGCAAGACAATGGTGTGAACCCGGGAGGTGGAGCTTGCAGTGAGCCAAGATCGCGCCACTGCACTCTAGCCTGGGGAGACAGAGCAAGACTCCATCTCAAAAAAAAAAAAAAAAAAAAATAGTAGCTGCTGTTGAACATGGCCCAGTTACAAATTTACATTATTTTAGACTAACTATTAGTTGTAGATTACTTTTAGAAATTGTCTATTGAGTCCAGGCATGGTGGCTCATGCCTGTAATCCCAGAACTTTGGGAGGCCAAGGCGGGCAGATCACGAGGTCAGGAGTTCGAGACCAGCCTGACCAACATGGTGAAACCCCATCTCTACTAAATAAAAAAAAAAAATCAAAAATTAGCCGGGCATGGTGGCACGCACTTGTAATCCCAGCTACTCAGGAGGCTGAGGCCGGAGAATCACTTGAACCCAGGAGGTGGAGGTTGCAATGAGCCAAAATCGTGCCACTGTACTCCAGCCTGGGCGAAGGAGAGAGACTCCGTCTAAAAAAAAAAACAAAAAGAAATTATCTATTGGAGAAAAAATTGTTATAAAAAGTAAAATGCAAGAAAATTACCTGTCATATCTCACACTTGTTTGAGGGTATACAATGTTCAGTCCTTTGAAAGTAAAAATTAGAGCAGTCCTATAAAATATTCTCTATGTGCAAGGCAGTCCAACTAAAGAAAATACCATGTAGATTGTTCATTATATTCAATATTAATTGGAAGGTCATAGTTTAGTAGATATGAAACTGAACATATTAAAGACTCTGCCTTAATACAAAGCAATAGTCTAATTTGTTTGGGGTATAATTCTTCAAATAACTAAGCTGGCTTCCTCTCAGTTTTACTGTGTTCACATATTATGCACACTTATATGCTAAAATCTTCAAGCAATAAAAGTTTTGATTTTTGGTCTCTAAAACTGACTGACAAAATCTAAACTGATTAATCAGAGAACCTAAAAACGTAAACATTATGTTTTTTCAGTGATACGTTTCCCATTAGAGCTTGTTTTTAACTAGAACGCTATGCATGTTGAATGGGTACGACATTTGCAACATTTATCAAGTTTGGGTGAGCAATGCTAATACTGCTGGCGGTTCTGCTCTTGGAAAAGGGCCGTGCTTTCTGTTGCATGCAGACACTGACCCTGTACTTTCTTTCCTTTCCTTTGTTTCCTGTGCCATGCTTGCTGTGTAGCAAATGGAATCTCTTGCAGTAAGTTAACTTTCTTTCATACTCTTTGTCCATTTAGGCATGGACCCATAACAAACCCTATTTTTACTGTTACTGTTACATCTCTTAGCATGTTTTCCCTTTCTCATTTTAATTTATTTTATTTAGTAGATTAAGACATGGCAGTTTATTAGTAGCATTCTGGGCTGCTTTTGCCCCAAAGTAGAAACCTACATTGCTATGAATTATCATACTATCAGTGGAATATTTTGTGTAATAATTATCATGATTTGGCACTTAGGAAAGGCAGAGTTTTCATAGCTAGGTTTCACCCAAATTGTGAAGGTAATATTGTTTTTAAACAAAACTTTTTTGTTTATTTGCAAGTCTCTGGCAGTTATCTTTTATACCAGAGTTTTAAAGGTTTCCCTAAAGAGAAGTTTAAAAACCACAAAATACAATGTTTTACTAAAACAACCAAACATCCAGTTTGAGTTAATTAGTCAGTGTAGCTGCTTCTTTAATCTTAGGCTGGTTACCAGTATTGAGAGATCAAAGAATCTAGGCAGAATTGGTTTTCCCCTAAAGAGCAGGGAAGGGCTGGGAAGAGAAAGGAAACCATTCAGCATAGTCTTAGCGTGAATTTTAGTAACTTTTAAGATTTAGGATCAAAAGTCTGTTAATAATACCAATAGAATATTCTTCCTAAAACCTAAATTCTTGTGATTTCTCTCCTTAAACAGATTGGAGGAAACAGTTTTAAGTCACCTTAGAAGCTCTCGATTCTGAGCTGCATTCTTTGTAGTCCTTGGTAAAAGAAAGGCCCTATTTATCCTACCCCATTTGAAAACCGAACAGTGAAGCATGTAGTTTAAACCACATATTTAACCCACTTTCACTGGTGACTGCTGGCCATGAAATTCTATTGAGCAAAGGCTGTTCCTTTCCTTTCACAGAATCCCATCCACTCACTACCTGGGAGCAAACTCATTCTGGGAATAAAATAGGCAAAGTGTAGAGGGTACAGCTCAAAGACTAGTCTTGTCACTGGCATTGGAATTGTTATTTTTCCCTCATACTATACATAAGCAGTGTAATGAACACATTATAGGGTACAGAGGCACAAATGTGCCCCTGAAACATTTTAAATTCCAGTGGTATTTATGTGGCTCAAGGGCCATTGTGTGTGATTACTTTTTGATGTCCTTTCCACAGAAATTTTCAAATGTGTTAATAATTTCTTTTTTTCTAAGCATTTTTCGGTCCCTTTTTATCTCTCTTTAATTCAACAAGTACTTACTGAGCACAGAGTAGACAGATCATCAGTAAGCCTGACTGTTATGTTTACACAGGCCCAGGCGTCTACAGAATTTGTAAGTTTAACACCTAAAACTACTTAATGTTTTGCCTTTCAAATATACCTTTAATAAAAGGAAATTTTTCTTTTTAAAAGTAATTTATAGCTTATAAAAATGAAGACAGCCACTCAGCTATAATTGGTAGGTATTTAATTGGCAAATATAATGGAAATTTGGTTGTTCACTCAGTCCCTTTATAGGTGCTACTCTCTAATTAGTCATCCATTACACAAACTATAATGGAAATTATACCATGGATTTCTCACTGATATTTAATAACTGTATTTTGTTTCTCTGTTTTATTTGGAATAACAGCTGGTTATGTTTTCTTAATTTAAAAAAAAAAGTTTGTCTCCATTGAGATTTCACTAGTTATATGTGAATGATCCTTAATAATAACTATTTCTTCCCATGCAATTTCTCTCTTTAGCAATTGGAACTATGTCAGAGATTATATAAGCTACACTTCCAGCTGCTATTGCTTTTTCAGTCCTACTGTAAGCTCATCGGCCAGGTGCACGAAGTTAGCTCCATGCCAGAGGTGAGTCCACACGCTTCCCAACCCCACGTCCCACCACGAAAATCATTTCTTTTGTTCTTCCTCACTCCACCCCATTTATAACTGCCCAAGTGATTTTATTCCCGCATAATTATTTTGCTCAAGCACAAGTCTGAAATAAACATGTCTTGTATGTATTTCTATTCTCATTTTTAAAAGCAAGGTTAGGAGTAGGTATGGAAAGTGAGGTGCCTCAAAATTTAAGAACGCGTGTAGGAGGGAACCTTCCTGTGGGTTACACCTAGGTGCCTTGCTTGCATCTCCCTGATCTTGGCCCTGGGGCTGGGCATCCTTATTTGAAAGTTTTCTGTGTGTGTGGGTTTTCTTCTTTACATTAGTTTTTCATACTTGCCCTTGCCTTGAGGTAAGAAGGAAATGTCTGTATGATGTGTTTGGTTCTCTTCAGTTTCCCTGCCCTGCTTAGCACCAGGATATTTTAATATCTTAAAATATTTAAAATAAATAACTTAAACATATTACTGCTGAGTGAGCCAAAATTTTTCTACAAATGAAGAAATACTACTGTAATGTAGTCAGTGGAATACTGGTGGTGTATACTGGATACTATAGAAGCAAAGAGGACTAATGCCTCATTTGCTTAGGGGTAAGAAAGGTTGAAACCGAAGAGCTTGCTGGAGGAAACCACACCTGAGTGGACTCTCAGAGGGTGAGGTGGAGTGAGGGAGGAGCATTCCAATAAGAACAAACAGCATGGCCATAAGCCTGATGGGAAGAAAAAGGAACTACAAGCTACTTAGTATTGCTAGAATAGAAGGTGCACCAAAAAAGAGCTATGAGATAAGGCAGAAAAGAGAGGGGTAAAGGCGAGATCATAAGATATGCTGCACCTAGGAGTATTTCAGGTAGATCTCTGTGGCAGCCATACGGAGGGTGGGTCTGATGACAACTAGACCAGAGACGTGGAGACCAGTGATGAGGCTGCTGAAATAGTTCAAGCGGAAGGAGAGAGTTTGAACTGGGACAGAAGTGCTAGGTATGGAGAGGAGGAAGGAAATGGGAGACACAGGACAAATGATCAATGAAACTGATGGGGGGATGAAGGAGAAAGAAGAGTTGAGGAGAGGATGACACTCAGGTTCCATCTTATATAAACCAGGTGACCAGTAGCACCAAAGCTGAGACAGGGATATAAAAAGAAGGAGTGAGGCAATGCTGTGTCCAGACAGTCAAGCCTTCTGCCGGCTAGTCAGTGGCTGCATACTGGACCAAGACCTGGCTTAAACGGCGACTGACCTCTTGCAGGTGGTTAGATGTGAAGTGAGGGGAGAGATCTGAATGAAAGGCACAGATGTGATTGTGAACAAACAGAAGTCGATTAAACCATGTCTGTGACAGCAGAGAAGTGAGGATGAAGCCTGGGAAACCTCACCGTCTAAGAGCAGAGGAGGAAGAGCCACAAGAGACAAACTACAACCATTTTACCATTTTTTATCACTCAGTTTGAAAAAAGAAAAAAACTGTACAACTTTATACTTTCAAATGCTTATTTCAAGAGAGTAGGCCTTCACAACCAGTTTTCCTCTATTCAATTATAAGTTGTCAGATAATAGGAATCAACTCTTTTCTTTTTGATTTGCCACATGGTCAAGATAAACTTCACTTTTTTTTTTTTTTTTTTTTTTTTTTTTGAGTTGGAGCTTCACTCTTGTTGCCCAGGCTGGAGTGCAATGGCACAATCTCAGCTTACCACAACCTCTGCCTCCCAGATTCAAGCAATTCTCCTTCCTCAGTCTCCTGAGTAGCTAGGATTACAGGCATGTACCACCACGTCTGGCTAATTTTGTATTTTTAGTAGAGATGAGGTTTCACCATGTTGGTCAGGCTGGTCTCAAACTCCTGAGCTCAGGTGATCCACCTGCCTCAGTCCCCCCAAAGTGAACTGTGAGCCACCGCGCCCCGCCAGGATTCACCATTCTTGATGCCATTAAGGACATTCATGATTAATGAAAGGAAGTCAAAATATCAACATTAGCAGGAGTTTAGAAGAAGGTGATTCCAATGGACGACTTTGAGAGGCTCAAGACTTAAGGAGGGGAAGTAACTGCAGATGTGGTAAAAATAGCAAGAGAACTAGAATTAGAAGTAGAACCTGAAGATGTGACTGAATTGCTGCAGTCTTATGATAAAACCTGAATGGATGAGGAGTTGCTTCTTATGGATGAACAAATAAAGTTTTTTTGTTGTTGTTGTTTGTTTGTTTTTGAGATGTAGTCGCACTCTGTCGCCCAGGCTGGAGTGCAATGGCACGATCTTGGCTCACTGCAACTGCCACCTCCCAGGTTCAAGCGATTCTCCTGCCTCAGCCTCCCAAGTAGCTGGGATTACAGGCCTGCACCACCATGCCCAACTAATTTTTGTATTTTTAGTGGAGACGGGGTTTCACCATGTTAGTCAGGCTGGTCTTGAACTCCTGACCTCAAGTGATCCACCCCCCGTTGGCCTCCCAAAGTGCTGGGATTACAGGCACGAACCACCACACCTGGTCCAAAGAAAGTTTCTTTAGGTGAAATTTACTCCTGGTGAAGATGCTGAGAACATTGTCAAAATGACAATAAAAGTTTTACAGTATTACATAAACTTAGTTTATAGAGCAGTGGCAGAGTTTAAGGTGATTGCAGTTTTGAAAGAAGTTCCAAGGTGTATAAAATGCTGTCACATGCTACAGAGAAATATTTCATGAAAGGAAGAGTCAATCAATAAAGCAAACTTTGGCCGGGTGTGGTGGCTCACTCCTGTAATCCCAGCACTTTGGGAGGCCAAGGCGGGCAGATCACGAGGTCAAGAGATCGAGACCATCTTGGCCAACATGGTGAAACCCCACCTCGACTAAAATACAAAAAATTAGCCAGGCATGGTGGCCCATGCCTGTAGTCCCAGCTGCTTGAGAGGCTGAGATAAGGGAATCACTAGAACCCGGGAGGCGGAGGTTGCAGTGAGCTGAGATCACGTCACTGCACTCCAGCCTGGTGACGGAGCAAGACTCCGTCGCAATAAATAAATAAATAAAGCAAACTTCATTATTGTCTTATTTTAAGAAATTGCCCCAATCACCCCAACCTTCAGCCACCACCACCCTGATCAGTCAGCAGCCATTAAGGCAAGATCCTCTACCAGCAAAAAGATAATTACTCACTGAAGGCACAGATGATTGTCAGCATTTTTTAGCACTAAAGTGTTTGTTAATTTTATGTACATCTTTAGACTTCGTGTACTTAGACTACAGTATTGTGTAAACATAATTTTTATAGGCACGGGGGGGAATCAACAAATTGACATGACTCGCTTTATTGCAGATGTCTAGAACTGAATGTTTCCAAGGTATACCTGGCGTGTGTATTTATATGTGTACATACACACAGTGTTTAAATACTATATAAGTTTTAAATAAAGTATATATACACACATAATGTTTAAAACTTATCTAGGTTTAAAATAAGGAGAAATTTGCTTTCAAATTTAAAACTACATACAAAATTAAGATACTCTAATACCTTGTTTTAAAAGATTATTTCAGTAAATTTTAAACCTACTTCTATAGTAGGTAGTTGTATTTAACAGGCATGTGTGCCAAGAAAAAATAATCCTTCAAGGCTTCAGTTTTTTATTGTTTGTACCATGAGTGAGTTGGGAATGAAGAGGAAAAGCAAAGATGTTGAATAAATAACTTTCCAAAGTAAACAGGCATCATCAACTTGCATTACAAAGAGAAAAAAACCTTTAATTTTATGCCAATTTTTTTAATGCTCTTGAGATCAAATTGCAAAACAACTGTCTTCCATAGTATATTTTGAGACACTTAGAAGTGACACAGGTTTTCTTATGCTTTACTTTTTAACACTCTGGATCCTTTGGTTCCAATAACTTCGAGGGAAAATATCTTTTACTGCTGTAGCATTAATACAAACATTAGTTTAAGATTATTCTATCTCCTCAAAATTGTGTCTTCAGCTTTTTCCCATGGCGTGGAACCAAGAGTGAGGAAAACTTATTATTAGGACAGAGTCCCTGGTCACGATTACGTTAATTGAGCACTTAGGTGCTGGACTGTACTAAGCATTCTGTATATATTATTTCCACTTAATCTTTAAAATAACCCTTTAGGATGGCTATTATCTTCAGTCTCACAGATGAGAAAACTGAGGCACATAAGAGTCAATTAACTTGTCCATGTCCCTGCAGTACACTGCAGAGCTGGCGTCTGAACCCAGATCTACTCACTCCTGAGCCTGATCTCTTGTACTCTTTCCTTCTGTATTTATTCCCTATTTAAGTAGAACTTAAATAGAACACATTTTAAATGAAATCTTAACCTTTTCTATAAGGAAAGCATCTCAGCAGTTGATACATACTCAATGCATCCAACTCCACAATCCCCTACACATACCATGGAGTACAATGTCATCTGTCCTATTTGAATTTACCAAGGTATTAAGCTTATGCTTAACCACACCCATAAGATCCATTTTTTTTTTTTCCTTTTGGGATGTAAAATTCCCCCAGCACCTAAATATAGTTTAAAAAACATTTTTTTTAAATAGCTGCTGAATATGTCCAGGGAACTGAGTGACCTAAAGAAACACCTGAAGGAAGCCAGTGCAGTCATTGCAGCTGACCCTCTCTATTCAGACGGCGCGTGGGCCGAGCCGACCTTCACGTCCACTGAAGCGGCCATCCAGTCCATGCTGGAGTGCCTGAAGAACAACGAACTCGGCAAAGCTTTGCGGCAGATCAGGGAGTGCAGGTGACTCTGCTATTTCTTTTAGAGGTGGTTGCAGGAAATGCACACCTGGTTGTTACTCTGTCATGGTTGGAGTCTAGCCCACTACGGAAGGCTAGATATTTTACAGATCTCGTCTCAGATCTTTACTGCTGCCAAACCAGAAACACTCAGCTTTCAGAACACTACATGTTGAAAGTGTTGGTGTTGGTTCTGGCCATTTGTCCTCCCTAAAATGACAAAATACTGAAGCACTTCAAAATATACCTTCATATGATTTTTAACTAACATTTGAATATATCCTTTTTGGTTTTGCCCCTACATTCTGATACTGTATTCACATTCATTGAAACCAGAACGCTATAGCAAATAAGGTAAATGTTTTAGGGGTATCAGATTCCATTCTGATATTTTTATACTTTTGATATTTTATCAAAATAATATTCTAAAATTGATTATGGCGATGTTTGCACAACTCTGAATATACTAAAACCCACTGAATTGTTTACCTTAGATGAGTGAATTACCTGATACGGGAATTCCATCTCAATAAAGCCTTTTTAAAAAGTAATATTCTTATATTAATGAAGACTCATAAGCTCCCAACTTTGTGACTAATAGTGCCTGTAATCTGTGCTGTTCTTTTTGACTGCAGAAGTCTGTGGCCCAATGACATCTTTGGAAGCAGTTCTGATGATGAGGTCCAGACACTACTGAATATTTATTTCCGTCACCAAACTCTGGGACAGACGGGTACTTATGCCCTGGTGGGGTCTAACCAGAGCCTGACCGAGATCTGCACCAAGCTGATGGAGCTGAACATGGAGATCCGGGACATGATCCGCAGGGCCCAGAGTTACCGAGTCCTCACTACCTTCCTTCC
This sequence comes from Nomascus leucogenys, assembly GCF_006542625.1. Taxonomy (NCBI): domain Eukaryota; kingdom Metazoa; phylum Chordata; class Mammalia; order Primates; family Hylobatidae; genus Nomascus; species Nomascus leucogenys. The sequence goes on along the minus strand of NC_044389.1, from coordinate 6,977,086 downwards.
AGACTCCAGTGTTTCTGGCACTAGTCTCTGACAGGAGCCTCCTGTCCCCACTGGGTTCCAAACTGGCAGTGCTGCCATGCTGGGGCAACGTCATTCAGTGTCTTCTCGGCCTTCAAAAGGCTTGGACAGACTGTTCTCCCTCTTGTTACCTGTAGGGCTTCTTCTAAAGAGGATGGCAGAACTTCCAACGTGTAGCAATACTATAAGAACCAAGGTAGCTTAGAACGTCCTGGACAGACTCCACTCGTCATGCTGTGTGGCACAAATGTGTTACATTTGACCGAGCATATGCAACTCACTACTGAAGAAGTGACTTCCGTTGCATACCAAAGCCAACTACACTGAACAGTACCTTCCTTTCTAGAAACAATTTTAGATTGGCAAAAGTGCAATGTTTTCTTCACTCAAAAAATTTTATATTCTCAAACATGTACATTCTTTCCCTGTCTTGTTCCATTTTCTTTTTCCTTTCTTTCGTGGGCTGAGAAAGGGGCAGGCAAAATGAAGCTGGCCACTGAAAACTGTAAGATGGTCAAAAGCTGACAGCCTGTGTGTGTGAAAAGGGAATTGTAAATGGACTGCAATGTAATGTACACTGTAATTTGAATACAATTACTGTATCTAAAAGGAGCTGCTATGAAGTACCTTTCTTAAGTTGCTAGGCTACTGTTTCTGAAAGCCCTGGATCTCTTTGCACCAAAAATGGTCCAGATAGACTCTTTTTAAGGATCTTGGCTGCTTTTTACTAGAAGGTTGCTTTTATGAGCATATTTATACTGCTGAAGGATGAGTGTTAATTTTAATTAACTTTGCCATTTTCTAGAGAAAACTTTCACAATATAAATTCCAAGTCTTTTCACCTGTCAGGCATGCATATTTTAGTATCTGTTTGGATAGTCAGAAGTAGAATCATAAAGGTAAAATATGAGTTGTTACTTTGTCTCTTCAATGTCATATTTTATGTTTAATATATATGTAAAGGGCCATTCTTAAGTTCTCTCCTTAAACTTAATGCTGTCAAGTGTTAGATGTGTGCATGCGAACTTGTTGCACAGCAGAAACATATTCAGAGTTTATCTATGTAACTTATTCACTCTGTAAATACATTTAAAGTTTTTGTGATGTAAGCTTAATTGATATTCTGTTCAGAACTTTCTTTAGACTAAAAAAAAAAAAAAGACAAAATACATGTTGACCATGGACTTTATTTCTGGTTAATGAAAATGTTTGTCCTGGGCACACATGAAGTTTTGCATGTGGGTTGCCAAAGTAATAACCCCAAGGGGCACCCCTCACATGTATGCTCTGAATGGCACTCATGGGGGTTATGCTATGCATGGCCCTGTGAAGCTGGAGGTAAGTATTATCTCTTTGGAAGTTGGCATCAAAACTGTGAGCTTCAACCAATTCTCTGTAATCAACCAAAGAGAAAAATCAGAAAAAAGTGAGAGCTCTAATTCTCCATAACCTATAATTAGGTTGTCATCCTTCAAATTTGGAAATTCATTCTATAGTGAGCAGGAAAAAGTAGTAGAGTTGTAATTCTGTCACCAACACCTATCCCCTATCTACCCCACTAGGAAAACAGGGACACAGGGAGAAACATGTAACAATCTCATTTATGCTGTCTTCCTACTCATATTTTACATGGACCAACAAATATAACTTGCTTTACTAGCATATGGCTACTGAATCATTGGCAGTAATATTCTAGGAGTATTCTACAGAAGAGAGCCTAACCTAGGATTTTTTTTAATGTTGCCACAGATGCAACTACTAGATTTCAATAATTTTCTGGACTGCTGAAAACATATTTTTCTGATGATTTATTTTTTCAACTTGCCTGAAAGATGATTTGCTATGATTCGTAGAAACAACTGAATCATGATCTCTCTGAAAAATATCATAAAATAAGGTTTCTGTGGGTAACCGCAGTAGACAACTTCCAGAGAGTTGTGTTGGGAGCCACAGTAGAAAGAACAGATTTGTCATGAACTGAGTTTTCTACCATGCCTTCTACCCAGCAGAGAACCACCGTGATGGTTTACTCTTAAAAAGGGAAGAAAAAAAAGAGAATTTCAACAGTACATTGCAATCCAAGATATTAACATAGGAAGCAGTGGTTTGTGTTTTTCTCAATTTTATTTTTAAAAGGAGATATATTAATGTGAAAGATTTCTTCTACTTTCCTCTATCTCTTCATCTCCTCTACTTTAAGTGGAGATGGGAAAAATTGTGTAGGATGCAGCCCCACGCCAGCAGAGCCCAGCAATAACTTTAGATCTACCAGTCAAATCTTGTCGGCTATTGCTCTGTGCCTCTGTTACAGAAGCATTAATGTTAATTGCCTTCCCCAGGGATACAAAGAAGTAGAAGTACCAAAGGAAAGGGTAGATATTTAACAGATGCCTCAGTGATAAGAAAGATGCCTCCTCGTGTCTCACTGTTTTCTAGCACTGAAACATGATACACTTTGTATCCACCTGCAGAATAAAGCAATCCAGACAGGTGCTCTGTAACTTAGACATCACTTGATTAAAATTATAGTCTCCAAATATAGTGTTTTAGAAAAGACACTGCACATTTTTAGAGGCACGTGAATGTCATTCCCACCTCTAACCCATCTAATGTTGGTGAGATGTTAAGAAAATGTGCCGATGTTGCTGTGAAATAAAGATGCCTGTAATCGTAGGCATCACACACATGCATGAACATCCAGAGTTAGGTCTCAAGGCTCTTCTGGTTCTAAGTCCTAACAAACAATGATCTTTTCAGTGAACTGTAGAATTCTGGAAAGAATAAGGGTACCTCCAGGCTGCTTACATCAATAGCTTACACGTGCTTCCTGATGCCTGCCTTAACAACAAAAAATTAGTGTCCATGGGTGAGTATTAGGGTGTGTTCATTGTATCTCAATGAAACTAGTTTTTAAAGTTTTCAGTGCATTTGTTTTAGATCAATTAATATTTGAATACCTATCATGACCCAGGATATTTCTTTGTTCAGCAAATATTTATTGCATGCCCACTCTGGGCTAGGCACTGTTTTAGAGAACACCGCAGCTATCAAAGCAGATGTGGTCCCTGTTCCCATGAGGCTCCTACATTTGAGTGGAGGAAGATGTACTTGTCTACGTTGGGTTATGATTAGTGCCATGAACAACAAAACGGATACAGTGAGTAATGCGGACGGGGCTATCTTAGCTATCACTCTAATAAGGTGATATCTGAGGAGAGATCTGAATGAAGTGAGGATACAATGGATAACCAAGGAAAAGAGCATTCCAGCAAAGGAAAAAACACATGCAGAGACCTGGAAGGAGAAGGAGGGTCACTTTGTAAAAGGGACAGCAAGGAAGCCAATGACCGGGTGAAATGAGTCAAGAGAGCGTTCAGAGAGGACAGCCAAAAGCTCTGTGGGCCACAGCAGCACTTTGTCCCTTGCCGAGCAAGATGGGAAGCCACCGAATGTTTGCGGGCAGGGTAGTGACATGCTGTGACTTATGTTTAAAAGGATTACTCCGTTTGGGATGATGAAGAAAAGCTCTATAACAAAAGTTCCGTTGTGGTTATACAGCATTGTGAATGTACTTAATGCCAATGAATTGTGTACTTTAAAATGGTAAATTTTATGTTATATATGTTTTACCACAATAAAAATAATTTTTTTAAAGGATCATTCTGGCTGCTATGTGCAGAATAGACTGCAGATGGGCAGAGGTAGAAGCAGGAAGACTAGAGAGACGCCTGTGGCAATAGTGCAGTCACCAGGCGATGCTGGCTTGGGCTAGGGTACTAGCAACGGATGTGATCAGTTGTGGGCATATTCTGGAAATAGTTCAGAGCTAGAGCTGACAGGGCTTACCAATGACACATGGAATGGGAGAGAGTTTAGCCCAAACAGCTGGAGGAATGGAGTTGCCACTAACTGAGATGATTGAATGCATGTTTGGGAGGTAGAAACCAAGATTTATTCTTCAGACATGTTAACTTTGAGATGTCTGATATCCAAGACAAGATGGTGAGTAAACAGGTGGATGTGTGAGTCTGTTGTTGAGGAGCAAAGTCTGGGCTAAAGACATACATATGGCATTTAAAGCCCCTGAGGAAAAAAATAGGATACTCCCCTGTCCCCAGCTGGGACTGGGATCTCTCATAAAAATTAGAGTGTAGGTAATGGGCTCAAAATTTCAGATGCAAATTAAATCATGTCAGAGACTTAAAACCCCAACACTCAGCCTTCCTCTTAATTGATTTGATTGGTCTGAAGCTGTGCTCAAACTCCAGCGCTGTTTAAGGTTCCCCAGATGATTCTAATCCACTGCCAAGATTGGAACATTGCTTTCTCCTTTCTAGACCTAAGAATCACCCCAGGGTATTTGTCAAAAATGCAGAATCCCTCAGGTTGACCCCTCTAGTGACCAGTTTGGTAAATCCAGCTCAGGATCCCTCAAATCAGCATTGTAACAGCCACTCCACTTTGAAAGACACTGCAACTAGGAGAAACTTCCTGTATAGCAAAGTGCTCTTTTTTTTTTTGAGACAGAGTCTTGCTCTTTCTCCCAGGCCAGAGTGCAGTGGCACGATCTCGGCTCACTGCAAGCTCCGCCTCCCGGGTTCACGCCATTCTCCTGCCTCAGGACTACAGGCGCCCGCCACCACGCCCGGCTAATTTTTTGTATTTTTAGTAGAGACGGGGTTTCACCGTGTTAGCCAGGATGGTCTCGATCTCCTGACCTCGTGATCCGCCCGCCTCGGCCTCCCAAAGTGCTGGGATTACAGGCGTGAGCCACCGCGCCCAGCCGCAAAGTGCTCTTTCTTCTAAAGTACACCCCCAGTTGTTTTTCCACGTAGGCTGTTGGTGTAGTGATTCTACCTAAATCTGTCATTGATGTTTTTGTAACTTTGTTTCCTATTTGAGATCACTGTGAGTGAGTGACTAGAATTTACTGCATCCACTTACAGATCAGTTTCCTGGCAGATACCTCCTTCTCTGTCACCATCTTCTGTAATCCAGGTCCTTCTTTTAACAGCAAACTTGAATGGATATTGTATTCGAATTTCAGATTCCAAGAACTTGGGCCACCTGGTGCGAACTTCCAGGAGCTCCTCGGCCAGGAGAACAAAGAGATTCCTCCTGGTCCCCTTTACTATGTCCAACCCTTCTCTCCTCATCTCTATTTCAAAAAGCCCAGAGACTTTGAAATTCTTGCCACCTGGCTGTACTAGCCACCTCCTTCCCCAACGCCATCACTGTCATCCACAGCAGTGGCTGTGACCCTCAGCTGCATTAGAAGCATTGGGGAAGCTTTTTAAAAATTCTGAGGCTTGGGCCCCCCTCTGGATCCCTTAAATCCTTTCTAATGCTCCTCTGATGATTTTGAATTGCAACCGCACTTGGGAACTGCTGACCTAAAGCCCGCCTGCTTCCTGCCCCTTATTCATCAGAGAGACTAGAGCTTCTTGCTCACCCCAGCTTCTGATGTCATTTCCAGGACTTCAGGAGTCTTGTGTATAACCTATACGAAATCTTTTCTCTCTCATCCTGTTAACATTCTTACCTCCAGGCATTTTCACTCTTTCCTACCTTAGCCACCCAATTTCCTGGCTATACCAAAACCTGATCCATAGCAGTAAGTGAACCAGCTCCAGAATCCCACCTTCAGGCCCCCTACTCAGGAATTTTCCCAGTTCCCCTTTACTCCAGCCCCCACCCCTTTAACAATTCTCCCATCATGAATATCAGTCTGTGGCCCTCACAGGTCTTTACTCCCCTTTGGAGCATGTTTAAATTCCATGGGTCATTATAATCCCTCCCTTGCTGACATTCACAAGGGATGCCCTACCCCTGTCTTACTCAGCTGGTTAAACCCCAAGCCTGGTTGAACCTAAAACTGACTCTTCCCACACCTGCACCAGAAGTATGACATTACTAGGATGAAGATATTACTAAAATGCAAGTCACACATGCAGTGTCGCACTAATAATGACACTGATAATGTTACATTTCTAGTAATATCTTCACTACTGGAAGTGTCTTCATTACTAGAAGTGTGACATTACTAGTATGCAACTGCAACCAAGAAAATCTCAAATCTCAACACTATCAGACAATCTTGTAATACACTTATGCCTTCCTGATCATTTCAATTTCCTAATGCCTCAGAGAGTTCTCGTATTTTCCTCTCTTCTCAGCATCCTACCTGTCTCAGCTGATGGCTTTGCTGCATAACTCATTGAGTAAACAAATGAGTCTCACCTTCCCCACCAAAAATATAAAGTTATCTTTAACTAGCCCTATATTCTAGGTGCTTCATCCTTTTATAATCAAAGGGATATCACTGCTCCCCTCAGGGGCCATTTGCTCCACTGGCGCTCTGGACCCCATCTCTGCTGCCTATTCAAGGGCTTTGCTCCCACAGACATTCCCCTCTCTGCTCTGCCATCAGCTTCTCTAAATGATTCCCTTTAATATGCCAACATACTCTGTGCCTCCGCTTTCCCCAAATGCCATTCTAGCTATCACCAGTTTCTCTGCTTTCTTACAGCAAAACATCTAAGAAGTACTACTTCTGTTCACTATTTGGACTTCAACACTGCTTCCATCCACACCACTCCATGGAAACTGCTCTCTTCAACCTCACCCATCACCTCCATGCTGCCAAATCCAATGGAGCTGTCGTCACCTTTCTCGACCTCCCAGCAGGATTTGACTCAGTCGACTTTCCTACCTTCTGGAAATACTGTTTCAGCTTCATTTTCATCTCATCATCCTCTTCCTATCCCTCTTGACTTCATCTTTCATCTAACCACTAAGTTCCTGCTGCTCCAAGTATAGTCTGGGGAACCAGCAGCATTGATGGCATCTGGGAGCTTCCTAGATTTGCAGTCTCAGACCCCAGACCTACTGAATCAGAATCTTCATTTAACAAGCTCACCCAATGACTCCTGGGATGTTAAGGTTTTAGAATCATTGCTCTAAGTGTTGGTATGCCCCACAGCCCTGTGTTGTACTCCCTTTTTTTCCTGCTTCTATGAAACTATATTTTTTAATTTTTAAAATTTTTTTATTTCCATAGGTTATTGGGGAACAGGTGGTATTTGGTTACATGAGTCAGTTAATTAGTGGTGATTTGTGAGATTTTGGTGCAGGTGATTCCATCCAGGCCCATGGCTTTAAAAACTACTTGTTATCTCCAAATCTATCCCTAGCCCTGACTTATCTCCTAAATTCCAGATACATATACCCAATAGGCTACATGACATCTCCATTTGGATGTCTCCAACACTTCAAACTTATGTTGAAAACAGAAGCCCATCCCCACATCACTAAATAGCTCCACTAAAATAAGAGGTAAATGTACTGAGCCCTCAAAGTGACAGGCACTAATTATTCTAAGTGATGAACATGCTTCAACTCCTTTAGTTCCTATCTCTTGATGGTGTGAGGACTATCACTATCCCCATTTTACAGATAGGTAAACTGAGAGAGAGAGTAACTTGCCCAAAATTATCCCTTAAGTGTGGCACCCAGGATTTGCAATTAGGTAAACTGACTCTGGAACATGCCTCCTACCTGGTATAGCTCTCAATTCCATTCACCCTACAGCTCAAAGCACAATACTGAGTCATTGTTTATTTCCTCCATCTTCCACTGCCAGCCCTGCACATTTTCAAACATTATCTTAAACCCATGGATTTCTCTTCCTCTCCCTGGCCACCACCCTTGTCCAAGCCATCAGTTTGCTCCTGTGTTCATTAACCTCCCAACCAGTCTCCCTCTAAAGTGAGCTTTTTGAAGTGAGAATGTGTCTGCACTGTTGAAAGCCCCTCATGGGCTATCACTTGCTTAAACATGGCCTTGAGAATCCTTTGTGATTACAGCCCTGTCTTCCGCAGCCTCATGCCCCACGTCAGCCCCAGGGGGCTCCTATTCCTCAGCCCCTCAAGGCCTTTGCTTCTGCTGTTCCCTTGGATCAAAACTATCTTCTCCCTGCTCCCTTCATCCTGTAGGTCTCAATCTCATGTCACCTCTTCCCAGCCACCCTGTCTAAAAGGTTACTCTATCATAGCACCCTGTTTCCTTCATGGCATTTATCACAATCTGAACTGGAGAAGTATGAATGTAATTGTGAAAGCATGGAGCAAGTCCTACTCTACCTGGTTTAAATCCTGGCACTCTAAGGCCGGGCGCAGTGGCTCACGCCTGTAATCCCAGCACTTTGGGAGGCGAGGTGGGCGGATCACCTGAGGTTGGGAGTTCGAGACCAGCCTAACATGGAGAAACCTCATCTCTACTAAAAATACAAAATTAGCCGGGTGTGGTGGTGCGTGCCTGTAATCCCAGCTTCTCGGGGGGCTGAGGCAGGAGAATCGCTTGAACCCGGGAGGCGGAGGTTGCAGTGGGCCGAGATCGTGCCATTGCACTCCAGCCTGGGCAACAAGAGCAAAACTCCGTCTCAAAAATAAATAAATAAAAATAAATCCTGGCACTCTGCTCTGGCCTCTGTGTGCCTCCATCTCCTCAACTATGAAAAGGTATAATAGCTCCTACTTCATATGGGTGCTGTGGTGAGTTATAGTAATGCACGGCACATGCTAAAGGCTGCTTCAGCATTTGCTATAGTTGTGTATACTTGAAGGAAGGACCTTGCCCCTTCATCATCTCTATATATAACGCTTAGAACCAGTGCTTAGAACGTCCGACTTATAAAAATTTGTCAAAAGAATGGCTATTTTTCTTCATTGTTCTCCTTCATGTAATTGACAGTATCTACCATTTCCCAAGGCCCTATATTGATGTTTTTACCCTAGGATCACCAATTAATGTGGCTTCATGGTCTAGTTCACATGCATTTATTTTATTCTATTCACATTGTACAATTGTTACACAATCTACAAAAAGTACAAAAGCGTAGCCATTTTCCAATGCCAGGTCAGAGCCAAGTTGCAAAAAAGGAAGACAGCACAGTAAGGTACAAGAAGAGCTCAGGGGTCCGTTACAAGTCACATCACATATTTAAAGCTGTAAATATTGCCACAGGAGAATCTCTTGTCTTTGCAGCGACCACACAGTTCCTGTCGATGAGGCCTCCTTAGATCAATGTGCCTCTTCTTTTGAGGACAGGAACAATGAGACTTTGAGCAGGTCTTTAGGAAACAAGAGTTTGGACGCTAAATGATCAGTTTAGTGTTTCAAATGTAATCCTCAAGTCACAGTACTTCTCCCTATTACCCTATCCCTGAAACCTTCATCCTCTGAGTCCTACGAGAAGGCCAAGACCAAGTTGTACAAAATTACTTGTATCACAGTAAATGTCGGATATTTTTTCAAGATGAATGATCACAGAAGATATTCAAGAGAATACTGCAGAGCCAATCAAGACAACATAACGTAAAAGGAATTTAAGAGTTTTGTAGAATTTCTTCCCTATGTAGATTTTTACATTTGTAGCTGAATCAGTCAAGGCAACATAATATAAGAGAAAAAAATAAGTCAAGAGTTTTATAGAGTTTCTTCGCTCTGCAGATTTTTAGATTTGTAGGCAGGTCAGGGTGAGTGGCAGTGGATAGGAATTAAATGAACATTTAAAAAAGACTAGAGCAGATGTTCTCAACCAGGGGTGATTTTACTCCCCCATCTCCAACCCCAGTGGACATTTGGCAATGTCTGAATATATTTTGGGTTGTTAAAACCGGGAGAGAGGGGTATTCTGGAGGAAACTAAATGTTTCTTTCCAGATGTGCCCAATCTTTACTAGGATCTAAAATAGTGCCTTTCAACCATTATCTCATTTCTGTCTTCCAATAATTAAAACTAATATCCTATGGAAACTGGTACAGTACCCTGGTTCCATCCCCCCAACCCTGCCATTCTATTTTCCACATGTCCCATAGCCACATGGAATAAGTCAAGATTTACCTTTTTTTTTTTGAAATGGAGTCTCACTCTGTCACCCGTCTGGAGTGCAGTGGTGAGATCTTGGCTCACTGCAACCTCCGTCTCCTGGGTTCAAGCAATTGTCCCTGCCTCAGCTTCCTGAGTAGCTGGAATTACAGGCAATCGCCACTACACCCAGCTAATTTTTGTATTTTTTAGTAGAGATGGGGTTTCACCATGTTGGCCATGCTGGTCTTGAACTCCTGACCTGAGGTGATCCATCCACCTTGGCCTCCCAAAGCGCTGGGATTACAGGCATGAGCCACCATGCCTGGCCAAGATATACCTTTGTATATGGTGAAGATAGACATTTTTCTTCTTCTAAACGCAGTCTTAAACATGATTTAATCAAACTGTTCTGTTGAAGAATATGCCTCCTTATAAGAAAATTCCTTTTTTTTTTTTTTTTTTTGAGACAAGAGTCTCGCTCTTTTGCCCAGGCTGGAGTGCAGTGGTGCTATCTCAGCTCATTGCAAGCTCCACCTCCTGGGTTCACGCCATTCTCCTGCCTCAGCCTCCCGAGTTGCTGGGACTACAGGCGCCCGCCACCACGCCCGGCTAATTTTTTGTATTTTTAGTAGAGACGGGGTTTCACCATGGTCTCGATCTCCTGACCTCGTGATCCGCCCGCCTCGGCCTCCCAAAGTGCTGGGATTACAGGCGTGAGCCACCGCGCCCGGCCCTTATAAGAAAATTCTAACAAGTAATATTCACATGGTGTTTACAATGTGCCTAGCACTCTCTTAAGCACTTTATATACATGAATTCATTTAATTCTCACAACATCCTTACAAAGAAAGGCTCAGTAAAATAAGGATTTACCCTAAAGGTTGATTTCTGCTTCTGGAAATGGTGGATTAGGTAATTCTAACCAAGCCTCCTGGATGACCAGAAAAGCTGAGCTAAAAATAACTGTTTGGATCACACAAATTATCAGAGCATTAGAGATGAAAGCCCAGAAATAGGTGTGAGCTTGACTTCTGGGGCTGCTTACTCTCACTATAGTTTTTCACATGTGTAGCTAGCACTCAATCAAAAATAACCAGGTACTGTATATGAGGAGACAGAACAACATACTTGAAAGCCAAGAGGACAGCAATAGACTCACAGGGTATTGAGTTAATGGAGTTCTCTGACACAGATTTTAAAATCACTAAGTGCTAATATGTTCAAAGAAATAAAACTAATATTTCCAGCAGAAAAATTGAAGTTTTCTTCTAAGGCAATAAAAATTCTAGAACAGAAAAATACAACCAATAAAATCAATAGTTCAATGGATGTTTTAATCACAGATTAAAAAGAGCTGAGATGAGAAATACAAATGGAAGATGGTTTAGTAGATAATATTCAGCCTAAAGCAAGAAGAGCTAAAAGCATGGAAAATATAGATAAGCACATAAGAGACAGAAAGAAATATGGTGCAAAGGTCTAGTATGAGTAATTGGAAGAAAGAAGGAATAGGAGCAGAAGTAACATTTGAAAAGATAACGGTTAATAATTTCCCAAAAGTAATGAAAATCTTTAAGCTGCAGTTTCAAGAAACACTATGAAACTCAAGCAGGATAATTACAAAGAAACTACAACTAGGCACATCATTGTAAAACTGCTGAAAAGTCAAGGCAGAGAAAAGTAAGCAGATTTAAGAAGGGGAAAGAGAAGAGGAGATTACTTCAAAAGAGATGCAATAAGAGCTATATTGTTTCATAGAAACAATGAAATTCAGATCCTTAAAGGGCAGAAAGAACTATTTCCAACCTAGAAATTCTATATATACCCAGCGAAAATATCTCTTAAAAAGATATCCAAGGCTGGGCGTGATGGCTCATACCTATAATCCCAGCACTTTGGGAGGCCAAGGCAGGTGGATAACCTGAGGTCAGGACTTCGAGACAAGCCTGGCCAACATGGAGAAACCCTGTCTATACTAAAAATATAAAAATTAGCCGGGTGTGGTGGCATGTGCCTATAATCCCAGCTACTGGGGAGGCTGAGGCAGGAGAATCACTTGAATCCAGGAGGTGGAGGTTGCAGTGAGCCAAGATCATGCCCCTGCACTCCAGCCTGGGCAATGGAGCAAGACTCTATCTCAAAAAAAAAAAAAAAAAAGATATCCAGACAAAATAGAATTTGTCACCTCCAGACCAATACTATGGAAAATATTAAAGTTCAAGTCAAAGGAAAGTGGCCCTAGAAACAAGATACAAAGAATAACAGAAAGAATGTATAGCTAAAACTAAATGAATATTGACTATAACACAATAATCTTATAAAATTTTAAATATAGGTAAAATAAGTATACAATAATAGCATATAAGTTAGGATGTAGTTAGACTGTTCTGGAGTCATCGCATTGTCTGTGAAAGGCAAGATTAGGCTGAGTGCAGTGGCTCACGCCTGTAATCCCAGCACTTTGGGAGGCCGAAGCACGTGGATCATGTCAGGAGTTTGAGACCCGCCTGGCCAACATAGTGGAACCCTGTCTCTACTAAAAATACAAAAATTAGCCAGGCATGGTGGCGGGTGCCTGCAGTCCCAGCTACTTGGGAGGCTGGGGCAGGAGAATCACTTGAACCCAGGAGGCAGAGCTTGTAGTGAACCAAGATTGCACCACTGTACTCCAGCCTGGGTGACACAGCAAGAGTCTGTCTCAAAAAAAAACGCAAGATTAACAATTTAGACTTGGACAAGTCAGACAGTCATGTTATTTGTATGGCAACCATCAAAAGGACATTAAAAAATGATAGAAAAGAAAACTGAATATTAAAAAAAATTCAAGTGAACATAAAAGAAAAGAAAAAGTGGTGGAGAAAAAAGAAAATACATTTAAACCCAGTTTAATAAGTAGTTATATTGAACGTCATCATCAGACTAAGAATATCAGACTAGAAAATCAGAGGATGAATCACTTATAAGCTAGTTTTCAAAATGTCAATTAATTTATTAATTATTTTTGAGATGGAGTCTTGCTCTGCTGCCCAGGCTGGAGTGCAGTGGCACCATCTCGGCTCACTGCAGCCTCCTCCTGGGTTCAAGCAATTCTTCTGCCTCAGCCTCCCGAGTAGCTGGGACTACAGGCGCCCGCCACCACGCCCACCTAATTTTTGTATTTTTGGTAGAGACGGGGTTTCACTATGTCGGCCAGGCTGGTCTCGAACTCCTGACCTTGTGATCCGCCCACCTCAGCTTCCCAAAGTGCTGGGATTACAGGCGTGATCCACCATGCCTGGCCCATTTATTTCTACTAATTATAGAAAAAGAAGAAATGTTTTTAACTAAAGACTTAGGTTAAAAAACATATTGATTATAAAAAGCAAGTTAAGGATCTCACCTAGTTCTGTGAATTTCTAAATATTGGAGACATCATAGAATCCAGTCAGAGCTCTAATGCTATCCATCTAACCTTGGGAAAGTTACTTGAACTTAGCTTTCAAATCTATAAAATAGGAATAACATCTCCCACAAAAATTAGATGACAGGAGGTAATGCATGTAAAGCACTATCTCAAAATTTGGCATGTAGTAAAAAATTAATAGCAGTCACCTTTTACATTACTACATTCCAACTATGCCCAGAGTGCCAGAGGAAAAACAAACACACCCCATAAGGCAACTTGAAATAGTGAATCTTCCCCTCTTTCCCGTCAAAAAAGATGCAAACTAGAATTTATGCTTTGATTGTTCTAAAATATAACATTTCAAACATACAGAACACTCGCATACCAATATCCAACTCTACCAAATCCTGACATTTTGTCACAGAGGCTTCATTTTAGTAATGAAACATTATAGACACAATGGAAGTGTTTCATATGCTCACCTGACATTGGATTGCTTCTACTCGATAAGGGTTAAAACTCTTTTGGCATTTACAACAGAGTTGTTTGAAATAAACCTAAAGAGAAATATGCTTTTTTTAAAATACAAGCTTTTATACACACCCACACCCTGCAAAGTCTCCCAGTTCTTAGGTAATCCATTGTATCTTGCTTTTACCAACCTCTACCCTTGCCTTGCCTTTTATCTTGCTTTTACCAACCTCTACCCTTGAGGTTTCAAGGTGTACCAGTTGTTATTAATCACTTTTTCTTTGACTCTAATTTTCCTTACCCATAAAATTGGAATTTTTTTTTTTTTTTTTGAGATGGAGTTTTGCTCTTGTTACCCAGTCTGGAGTGCAATGGCAGGAAATCGGCTCACTGCAACCTCTGCCTCCCAGGTTCAAGTGATTCTCCTGCCTCAGCCTCCTGAGTAGCTGGGATTATAGGTGCCTGCCACCACACCCGGCTAATTTTTTGTATTTTTAGTAGAGACTGGGTTTTGCCATGTTGACCAGGCTGGTCTCAAACTCCTGGCCTTAAATGATCCACCCACCTCGGCCTCCCAAAGTGCTGGGATTACAAGCCTGAGCCACCGTGCCCAGCCAGAATAATACTATTAATACTTAGTTTTTCCATAGTTCTGAAAACTCCCTAATAATGTACCCCAAGTACCACAGTAGATACTGAATGAGAAGTGGCGGTCATACTTTTTGTCCTTATCTGTTAGCTCTTACATGTTTCAATTTTCAGTATTTCCCGGCTTACACTTTAAATTACTTGTGGTTACCCATCAATACCACCTGCTTTCTAAGCTTTGTGCAATTTCCTGTGCACATTTTCTCTCTGCCTTGCTTGGTGAACTCTTCCTCCTATTTATTCTTTCAAATCCTGCTTGGACATCAAGCTGTCTTCCCTCAGACAGGGCTAATCCCCTCCTTCCTGTGCTATCTCTGCACTGCTTCCATATGAAGGATGCTACTGCATGTATTGCCAAATTACATTTTGTTTCCATCACTCGTATCAAAATAAATTCCTTGAGAACAAGTCCTATGTTTTGTTCTTTGTATCCTAGTGCCTTGGAATGTTTGAATTAAACTCGTTTTTCTTCTGGCAAGAGAAGGAAGTAAATTCAGCTTCGACTTTAAAAATCTATTCACTCTCTAGGTCTCTAGTAAATGGCTAGTGTGAGAAGTCAAGTTTTCATCCAGAACTCAATGCCTCTTTGCCCTCTCCACAGTCCTTTGGCCAGTAAGGCAATTTCTAAACATGCGACAGCACAGGGCGTTCACACTCAAATTCTTATGGAGGTTAATAACATCGGGCCACGTAGACTGTTGCAAAACGAGGTGCACAGGGCAAGGAAAAGAAGAGGAAGCCTTAGGGGCAGCCTGCTGTTCTCATTCTCAAACGAGGGTCTCTAATGACCAGAGCCTACAGGATTCACGAAAATGCAGAAATGCAGAATTTAATGTGGAGTCTTTTCCAATCCTAATATGTTGGCAATTAAATTAGGAAGGGGGCAAAAGAAACCTTAGGCGTAGCCTAAGTCTCTTACAGGCAAATCTTTACAGTAAGTTTTTTCACTTATTGCCCCACCTTGTGGACAAATAGTGGAAATTTCCTAGCGCTAAGGCCCAGATCTGTTCCAAGCATACCAACTAAAAAACGAAAACTTCCAATGTAGACAAGAACAAAAGTTCGTCTAAGTAATCTGACATTTTGTCATATATAACGCCAGAGTATGGTTCGGAAACTCAGGTGGAGAGTCCGATTCAGTTCCATTCCTTCACTGAGCACTTCCTGTACACCTGGCACTGAGGATGCCACCAAGATCAAGACAGGACTATGAGAGCCATGCTCCCTCAGGCATCAGATTCTTCCCCGCTTAACATCTGTGCCCACCCCATCCTCCTCTCACCTCCTACTCTTTTTACTTACCTTGTTCGTTCCAGAAATGCACCACACGTAAGCACTCTCCCACCTGGTCTTACAATCTTTGCAGTGGAAATAGCCATATTTTGGTTCCAAAAACTGAAAATAAAGAAGAAAAGTACTTTACCATCATGCAAGGGGGAAAAAAGCCAGATCCTTCTTTATGACTTTGTATAAGGAAAAAAAATGACTTCTTTAACCTCACTTGTATCTATTCTCAAGACTACTGCACTGACTCAGTTTCTCATCTCTCTTAAAGATTACTCTGGGATTCTTCTTGCTGCCGTCTTTTGTACTTTCCCAATCCATTTTCCACAATGCTACCGGCACAATCTTCCCAAAACGAACGTCTGATTTCATGTCTCACAGACTCGAAGCCCTTCTTCGTCTCCAAATTCCCCAATAGCAGTGGTTGCCAGACTGTTGGTTTTCACAGGCTTAGTTGGGTTGGCACCTATTTTACCCAAAACTTACCAAACATACAGGCCACGTGATATACATATTTTCAGAGCTCCCTCTCCTTCACCAAGTACATGGAAGAAGAGAGAGAAGATTTTGCGCTTATTGCCCCCATAGATGGAAAAGGAGGGAGGGGATGGGGCTGGTCGAGGACTAAGAAGGGGGAAGAGAGGATATACCTGGAAGTTGGGCCTCCGGAGCGGCTCGGAGGCGGCGTCTCCAGGCACCTGCTTGCTCGTCGTTTCCTGAGGGCACGGGGCGTCTTTCTCCCCCGATTCCTCCGGCTGCCCGGGCTCCTCCTGCCTGTGAGATTCTGACCTCCGTGGTGGTGGCTGCGGCTGGCTGGCCTCCGCAGGGCCCGGGAGCGCCTTGCTCTCCGCGTCGTCCCCATCTCTCCGCAGGCGGATCAAGCCCCTGCGGCCGGTGGCGGGCGAAGTGACCCTGCAGGCTGGCAGGGGCTCCCGGGGGTTTCTGCCGTCCCAGGGGGAGCAGCTGCTGAGGGTGCGAGGCCCCAGAGAGCACTGCACAGCCTTGTCCACCCGCGGGCTCACCTGCACGCCCACCTCCTTGGTGTTGAGCTTGCACAGCCGCGGGCTCAGGCTGGGGTTCATCTGGGAGAGAACGGCCTTAAGCTGCGCCCTCTTGTAAGGGTCCATGCAGTAGTCAGGGGCGTTCGCGGGCACCAGCAGCCCTGGCCTGGCCAGAAAAGTGGGAGGACCCATATTTTGCCTCCAGTCTGGCTGTTTGTGCCCTGAGAGTCCAGGCTGGCCCAAAGGCACCGTGTTCCCATAACCCTGGTACAAGCCATAGGGAACGCGGACAAAGCGCTCCATCCGCTCAGGAGGTGCTCAGGCGCAGCCTATATCCTAGCCAGTTTGTTTGTGTCCTTATTTTGCCTTCCTCCTTCATCCGCCCCTTCTTTCTCCTCATCAGGTTGGTTCAGATTCATTCCTGGCTTCTCCATTTATTTCAGATTCTAATGGGAGCTGCTGCCTATTACCCTGATTGAGGGAGAGAAGCTCTATCTACAGATGTCTAATTGCCACCTGATTCCTACCTAATTGCTTTTCCCTACCTCTTCAATTCACTGTTCGGGAATCTTTTTTTCAAAGCTGTTTTTCATTTCCAGCTTATTCACACATATGCTTTAATTAGTGATTAATTCATATATTCCTGTAGTGACCATTCTAAAGATCCTTTGTAAGGTAATGTGGTAATGTTAGATAATGTTGTAAGGTACAGCCATTATGGGCAACAGTATGAAGGTTCCTTAAAAACGTTAATAGAAGTACCAGATAATCCAGTAATCCCACCACTGGGTATTTACCCAAAGGAAATGAAATCAATATCCTGAAGAGATACCTTCACTTCCTTGTTCATTGTAGCATTATGCACAATAGCCAAGTTATGGAAACAATCTAAGTGTCTGTTAACAGAAAAATGCATAGAGAAATTATGGCATGTAATTATACAATGGAATATTATTCAGCCTTAAAACGGGAGATCCTGGCCGGGCGCGGTGGCTCACACCTGTAATCCCAGCAGTTTGGGAGGCCGAGGCAGGCAGATGACCTACAGTCAGGAGTTTGAGACCAACCTAGCCAACATGGTGAAACCCTGCCTCTAATAAAAATACAAAAATCAGCCGGGTATGGTGGCACGCTCCTGTAATCCCAGCTACTCGGGAGGCTGAGGCTACAGAATCGTCTGAACCCAGGAGGCAAAGGTTGCAGTGAGCTGAGATCACACCACTGCACTCCAGTCGGGGCAACAGAGAGAGCAAGACTCTGTTTCAAACAAACAAACAAATAAACAAAAAACAGGAGATCCTACCATTTGCAACAACATGGGTGAAACTGGGGGACATTATGCTAAGTGAAATAAGCCAGATAGAAAAATACTGCATAAACTCACTGATATGTGGAATCTGAAAAAGTCAAATACATAGAAGCAGAAAGTAGAATGGTGGTTACCAGGGACAGGAAGTTGGGAGGAATGGAGAGAGACTGGTCAGAGCCTAAAATGTTACAGTTAGGTAGAATGAATAAGTCTGGAGATCTAATTTGCAGCACAATCACTACAGTTAACAATACTGTATTTTATAACGGAAAGTTTCAAAGAGAGATTTCAGGTGCTCTCACCGCACACGAAATAAAGGTAATTATGTGAAGAGAGGGATATATTAATTGCTTGACTGTAGTAATCATCTCACTGTGTACATACACATGTTGTGCACATTAAATATATAAAACTTTCAGGAAATAATGGTTTTTTGGGTTTTTGTTTGTTTGCTTGTTTGAAATGGAGTTTCCTTGCTCTGTCTCCCAGGCAGGAGTGCAGTGGCATGATCTCGCCTCACTGCAACTTCCACCTCTGGGGTTCAAGCGATTCTCCCACCTCAGCCTCCCGAGTAGCTGGGATTACAGGCACATGCCACCACATCCAGTTAATTTTTGTATTTTTAGTAGAGACAGGGTTTCGCCATGTTGGCCAGGCTGGTCTCGAACTCCTGACCTCAGGTGACCTGCCCACCTCGGCCTCCCAAAGTGCTGTGATTACAGGCATGAGCCACCATGCCCAGCTGGAAATAATGTTTTTAATAAAAATTAAAGCATATTGTAAATTGAATACAAATAGTAAATTGAGCAGCTGCACTAGAAAAGAATAAGTAAGAAAGTCTATTATGGTAGAGCTAATAAGTGGCAAGTCCCTGGCACAAAGAGAACAAGAAACATAAAGATATGGGGGGGCTGTATATAATGACAGAAAATGTTATTTCTGAGACTTGTGTGACATGTCACGGGTTCTCATTAGTCCACTCCTAGTGAGACACCCCTCCCCCCAAAAAAGGGGACAAAGCAAATTGTTCTGATTTATAGGGTAAATAAATCACATGTTAGTTAAGTGTATGAAGTCAAATGGACTAGAATTCAAACCTGGGCCTTACTACCAGGCACATTACTTAACTACTTGATTCAGTATCCTCATCTGGCAATACTGACCAATTTATAGGATTACTGTAAGATTAAACATGATATTGCTTGAAAACCCAAAGCAGAATACCTAACTCATAAAATGTTTAGTAAGTGGTAGCTGTTATTAGTAAGGATCACAGACGTATTTCTTTGTGAATTAGACTTAGAGCAAAAGCTTTATAATCTATCTGGATTAGTAAGGCCTCCCACTACAACTAAGGATTACTGATTATCAAACTAAAATTGTCCCTAAGGAACCAAGTGGAGCCCACCCTTTTTCTAATCCAAGGTTGCTTCTGTTTACTGCTCAAGCACCTTCTGGAAGCAGCGAGGCCCCCATGGGAGCAACTCTCACTGAATCCATTTGAAGGCTTTGTAGGTCTTACAACAAACCCTGTTCAGCCTTATATTAGGCATGTTACAGAACCAACGAATTCGGAGATGAAGTCAGGTCTTCCAGTTCAGCCTGCGAGGAAGACAGGTGATCCGAATCCTAACAATGCAAAAGATGGGCCGGGCGTGGTGGCTCACGCCTGTAATCCCGGCGCTTTGGGAGGCCCAGGCAGGCGGATCACCTGAGGTCGGGAGTTTGAGACCAGCCTGACCAACACGGAGAAACCCCATCTCTACGTAAAAATACAAAATTAGCCATGCGTGGTGGCGCATGCCTGTATTCCCAGCTACTCGGAGGCTGAGGCAGGAGAATCACTTCATCCCGGGAGGCGGAAGTTGTGAGCCGAGATCGCCCCATTGCACACCAGCCTGGGCAACAAGAGCGAAACTCCGTCTCAAAAAAAAAAAATGCAAAAGATACTACCAAGGTCTGCGGAGCGAGGTACCTAACACTTCATGAGCGAGTTAAGATGGGTTTCACAATTTTTCAAGCAAGGAAACGGACTCGGAGGTCTTGAACACCTGCTACCCAATAGCAGCACAGCTACTGGAACTAAAATCCTCTGATTTCAAATAACAGCCCCGCCCACTACCACGAAGTGAAATCATCCACAACCACACACCGACCACTCTAAGCTTTTGTAATATCGGCTCGCTTTGGGGAACAGGTCTTGATAGAACATCCCTTTTAAGGTCAGAATAAAGGTCTTTCATAGGTCCCAGGTCGTGTCCCGAGGGCGCCCACCCAAACATGAGCTGGGGCAAAAAGAAAGGGATGGGGGACTTGGAGTAGGCATAGGGGCGGCCCCTCCAAGCAGGGTGGCCTGGGTCTCTTAAGGGTCAGCGAGAAGAGAACACACACTCCAGCTCCCGCTTTATTCGGTCAGATACTGACGGTTAGGATGCCTTGCAAGGAATTTCCTTTCGCCACACAGAAATACCCGCAGCGGCCCACCCAGGCCTGACTTCCGGGTGGTGCGTGTGCTGCGTGCCGCGTCACGGCGTCACGTGGCCAGCGCGGGCTTGTGGCGCGAGCTTCTGAAACTACGCGGCAGAGGCGGAGCCGCTGTGGCTCTGCTGCGCCTCGGGTCTCTTTTGCGGCGGTGGGTCGCCGCCGGGAGACGCCTGAGGGGACAGATTTGTGACCGGCACGGTTTTTGTCAGCTTACTCCGGCCAAAAAGAACTGCACCTCTGGAGCGGGTTAGTGGTGGTGGTGGGTGGGGACGGGCGCGTCTTCCGCAGTCCCAGTCCAGCGTGGCAGGGGAGCGCCTCACGCCCTGGGTCGCAGCCGCGGCCTCTTGCCCTTTTGTCTCTGCCAACCCCCACCCATGCCTGAGAGAAAGGTCCTTGTTCCGAAGGCAAATTTTCGCCAAGCAAATTCGAGCCCCGCCCCTTCCCTGGGTCTCCATTTCCCGCCTCCGGCCCGGCCTTTGGGCTCCACCTTCAGCTCAAGACTTAACCTCCCTCCCAGCTGTCCCAGATGTCGCCATCTGAAATTTCTTGGAAACACGATCACTTTAACGAAATATTGCTGTTCTGGGGAAGTGTTTTACAGCTGCTGGGCACGCTGTATTTGCCTTACTGAAGCCCCTGGTAATTGCTGTATTCCGAAGACATGCTGATGGGAATTACCAGGCGGCGTTGGTCTCTAACTGGAGCCCTCTGTCCCCACTACCCACGCGTCACTGGTTAGCGTGATTGAAACTAAATCGTATGAAAATCCTCTTCTCTAGTCGCACTAGCCACGTTTCGAGTGCTTAATGTGGCTAGTGGCACCGGTTTGGACAGCACAACTGTAAAATGTTCCCATCCTCACAGTAAGCTGTTATCGTTCCAGGAGATGGGACTGAATTAGAATTCAAACAAATTTTCCAGCGCTTCTGATTTTTACCTCGGTCACATAATAAGGAATGCATCCCTGTGTAAGTGCATTTTGGTCTTCTGTTTTGCAGACTTATTTACCAAGCATTGGAGGAATATTGTACGTAAAAATGCCTATTGGATCCAAAGAGAGGCAAACATTTTTTGAAATTTTTAAGACACGCTGCAACAAAGCAGGTATTGACAAATTTTATATAACTTTATAAATTACACCGAGAAAGTGTTTTCTAAAAAATGCTTGCTAAAAACCCAGTACATCACAGTGTTGCTTAGAACCATAAACTGTTCCTTATGTGTGCATAAATCCAGTTAACAACGTAATCATCGTTTGCAGGTTAACCATGTGATAAATATAGAACCTCTAGTGGATAAAGAGGAAACTGGCCCCTTGACTAGCAGTAGGAAGAATTACTAACAAATCAGAAGCATTAATGTTACTTTATGGCAGAAGTTGTCCAACTTTTTGGTTTCAGTACTCCTTATACTCTTAAAAATGATCTAGGACCCCCGGAGTGCTTTTGTTTACGTAGCTTACCATATTAGAAATTTAAAACTAAGAATTTAAGGCTGGGCACGGTGGCTCACGCCTGTAATCCCAGCACTTTGGGAGGCCGAGGTGGGCGGATCACTTGAGGCCAGGAGTTCGAGACCAGCCTGGCCAACATGGTGAAACCCTATCCCTACTAAAAATACAAAAAATGTGCTGGGTGTGGTGGTGCGTGCCTGTAATCCCAGCTACTCGGGAGGCGGAGGCAGGAGAATCGCTTGAACCGCGGAGGTAGAGGTTGCAGTGAGCCAAGATGGTGCCACTGCACTCCAGCCTGGGCCACATAGTGTGACTCTGTCTCAAAAAAAAAAAAAAAACTAAGAATTTAAAGTTATTAACTTATTTAGAAATAATGAAAGCTAACCCATTGCATATTATCACAACATTCTTAGGAAAAATAACTTTGAAAACAAGTGAGTGGAATAGTTTTTCATTTTTGCAGTTCTCTTTAATGTCTGGCTAAATAGAGATAGCTGGATTCACTTATCTGTGTCTAATCTGTTACTTTGGTAGAAGTATATGAAAAAAATTAACCTCACAGTTGAAAAAAGAAATATTTTAATAGTCTTCAGTTACTTTTTGGTATTTTTCCTTGTACTTTGCATAGATTTTTCAAAGAGCTAATAGATATACCATAGGTCTTTCCATGTCGCAACATCGTGCAGTGATTATTTGGAAGATAGTGGTGTTCTGAATTATACAAAGTTTCCAAATATTGATACATTGCATTAAACAGTATTTTAAAAATCACATTCATTAATATCACCATGGATGTCAGAAAAGTCTTTTAAGATTGGGTAGAAATGAGCCACTGGAAATTCTAATTTTCATTTGAAAGTTGACATTTTGTCACTGGCAACAAACTCTGTTTTCCTTGCAGCAACAAGATCACTTCATTGATTTGTGAGAAAATGTCTACCAAATTATTTAAGTTGAAATAACTTACTCTGTCAGCCGTTCTTGCAAGTAAAAATGACTTTTCATTGAAAAAATTCCTTGTTCAGATCACAGCTCAACACATGAGTGCTTTTCTAGGCAGTATTGTACTTCAATATGCAGGAGTGCTTTATGTATGCTTCCTATTTTGTCAGATTATTAAAAGAAGTGCTAAAGCATTGAGCTTTAAAATTAATTTTTACTGCTTCATTAGGACATTCTTACATTAAACTGGCATTATTATTATTATTATTTTTTAACAAGGACACTCGGTGGTAAGGAATATAATGACTACTAGTATTAGTTTGGTGCCACTGCCGTAACTCATGCAAATGTGCCAGCAGTTTTACCCAGCGTCATCTTTGCACTGTTGATACAAATGTCAACATCATGAAAAGGGGAAATGATTCCATAGTGTTATTATGAAAGTAGTTTTGAACTGTAATGGTAGAGGATGGATAGCTCATAATACAAATTTGTCATTTCCCTTTAAGAGACAATTCCCATTTTATGTGAGAGTCCACATGTTCTTTATACCCATAGATTTGCCACATCTTGTGTACTCTTCAGAATTATTTGAATTTTATCTGTGGAACGTATTCTTTTTTTTTTTCTTTTTTGAGATGGAGTCTTGCTCTGTTGCCCAGGCTGGAATGCAGTGGTGTGATCTCGGCTTACTGCAACCTCCACCTCCTGGGTTCAAGTAATTCTCCTGTGGCAGCCTCCGGAGTAGCTGGGACTACAGGCGTGTGCCACCACACTCAGCTAATTTTTTGTATTTTTAGTAAAGGCAGGGTTTCAACGTGTTAGCAAGGCTGATCTCGATCTGACCTCGTGATCCGCCCGCCTCAGCCTCCCAAAGTGTTGGGATTACAGGCGTGAGCCACCACACCTGGCCGAATTTTATCTGTGGAATGTATTCTTAATGTGAATAGTTTTTGATTCCGAACCATGAATAATAAGAAAATAAATAAAATTTAATTAAATGAAAATAAAAGCTAATATATATAGCTTTTAATAATATAGTTAAATGCCATCTTGTCACTTTTATGAACTCTTGTTACATCTTTCCATAGATTTGCAAGAGAATGGATTAATGATCTTATTTAATTAATATGCCTTAACAAAAGTAATCCATAGTCAGGATCTTAAGCGTTTTTTTCCTTATGATCTTGAACTGTTCTGGGTCAAATTTGTCTGTCACTGGTTAAAACTAAGGTGGGATTTTTTTTTTTTTTTAATAGATTTAGGACCAATAAGTCTTAATTGGTTTGAAGAACTTTCTTCAGAAGCTCCACCCTATAATTCTGAACCTGCAGAAGAATCTGAACATAAAAACAACAATTATGAACCAAACCTATTTAAAACTCCACAAAGGAAACCCTCTTATAATCAGCTGGCTTCAACTCCAATAATATTCAAAGAACAAGGGCTGACTCTGCCGCTGTACCGATCTCCTGTAAACGAGTTAGATAAATTCAGATTAGACTTAGGTAAGTAATGCGATATGGTAGACTGGGGAGAACTACAAACTAAGAATTCAGGCAAACCTGTGTTGAAATCTTAGCTCATTCATTAATTTTGTCATGCTGGGCAAATCAGTCTCTCTGGCCTCACTTTCCTCACTCGAAAAATGGAGACGATGAAAATAATGTCTCATAGGTTTGGATTAAATTAAATAATGTAGGTACTTAGTAAATGTTCTCTTTCATCCCTCCTTTGATAAATTTGCCAGCTGAGATTTCCTGAATTATGTCTTTCTTATGCCAAAAAAACCTAGGACTTGTTTTGACGTTAATTAAACTAAACTGTATTTCTGCAGGCTATCACAGAGGACACAGATTATTTTACCAATACACTATAAGTATCATGATTTGGGAGTAGTTTCCCTGGCGTAGGTGCCGCATATTTCTAAGCAATTATGTAATAAGATTATACATTCAGTCATTCAAATAATTATTACCTACTTGACATAAGTAATGAACTTTCCCTTTTCTTCAGAGTATTAATCTCTAGTAAGCGGAATAAAGAGTACACAGTTAAAGTATAGTGTAGGGTTGAATGTAGTATGTGCCAAGAGAAAAATATAAAAAAGTATAATGAGAGTTCAGAAGAAAGAGCAAATAGTATTGGGCAAAGTTAGGCAATTATTCCTTTGAGCTGAACCTTGAAGGATAGGTGAGATTAAGAAATTTGAAGATGTGGTAGAGTGATAATGCTCTAGGCAGAGGGAACAACATGAGGAAGAATATGTAGTTTGTTCAGAAAATAGCAAGTAATTCAGGTTGGCTTTGGTTGTTTTGTATATGAAAGGGACCAATAGACAAGGCAAAAAGGCAGACTAAAGGCAGGCATTGAATGCTAAGCTAAAGAAATTGAATTTATTTGGTTGGTTGTTGAGCAGAGAAATCACATGCAAATTTGATCATGCTACTTATTGTGTCAAACCTTTGATCACCTCCCTTTGTCCTTACAGCAAAATCTAAACTTGATACAGCTTTCAAGTTCCTTTGTGATCAGGCCCCTGATTTACTCTCTTGGCTCAGCTTGCCATATTCATCCTCTCACCTATCTTCATTTGCCATTCATTCCTACTGAATTTCTTTTCGTTATCAAAACCACCATGCTCTCTGGCCCTTTATTAAACATATTGTTACCTCTACCCACAACTTACTTTCTTCTTCCCTACTTTTTGTCTAGCTAATTTGTGTGCTCATCTTTCAGATCTTGGCTTTTTTCTGCTTCTGAGAAATACTTCCTGTCTGCCCTCGTTGAGCTTCTAGTGAAGGAGACATACATAAGCAATTATAGTGTGATACATGCTTTGAAAGAAATTCATGGCAATGGGGAGTGCATATACAAAGGGAATATAGGTAATGGGCAAATGTTTTCATGTATGTTATTGGATACCAAATGGTATACATAGGATTCAGTAAATATTTGTAGAGTGAGTATTAGTATTATTTGCTTTAGAAAGCCTAATGATCAAACAGCAGTCTTTGGAGATAACGTTTTTCAAAATGTCATGCCTGTGCCATTAGAATCTTCAAGACTGCTCATTGAAAGGAGTCTTCCAGGCCCCACGATGAATCTCTTAATTTATAATATCTGGAAATGATGCCCATGAGTCTACATTTTAAACTACCTGAATGATCCCTATAGAAAGGGAAAACTGGAGGTAGGAAGATGAGTTAGGGGATGTGTAATGGCCTAGGTGATAGAGACAAGTGCCTGAATTACAGTAATAACAGTGAAAGTAGATATGGGAGATAAAACTATAGGACCCTGCAGTAGTCTAGATATGGAGGATTCAAAAAAAAGGAACAAATGACAGGGCAAAGCATATTTAGAGCACAGTAGTAACAGTCATAGAAATGGATAAGGGAGTCGTCCATTCCACAATACTTACTGCTTACTTGTGTCTGGCAACCTGCTCAGCGTTAAGGATACAAATGTGAATAAGATGTCCGTTGACCTCTAAGTACTCAGTCTTGTAAGCACATCTTGGTTGCTTCCATAAAAATAAATATACTAATGTGATATAAGAGCATGTACTAAGTGCATGAAAAGTGAGCAGCCATCTCTCTAGTTGGTCAGAAAAAGCTCCCATAAAGCAGTTTTTGCTGAATCTTGAAAGATATACCTAAGGTCAAATGGTTAATTCTTTAATCGTAACCTGCTAGAATTGATCTATAACCAAAGAAGGATAGTAAGGAATTAATAAGGCCACTCTCAACTCACTGCAAAGGAGTTAACTTTTTGAAGCCTATAATACATAAATCTGCTGACTAGTCTCTTGAGACCTTTTGCTTTTAAGTTTACTTTAGATTCAGTGTTGAAAAGTAAGAGTAATAGACCTAGGCTGTGTTTTTCAACCTGCTTTGTTCAGTTCTAACATGTAATATATATTTTTTTCAATTATTCCTAAAGTTTTGTGAGGAATTGTGCTGTTCCTGCCTCTCAGCAGCCCTTCCTTTTGCATTAAATCGTATGCATTTCTCTTTTTTTTTTTTTTTTTTTTTTTTTTTGAGACGGAGTCTCACTGTGTCACCCAGCTGGAGTGCAGTGGCACGATCTTGGCTCACTGCAACTTCCGCCTCCCGGATTCAAGCGATTCTCCTGCCTCAGCCTCCCGAATAGCTGGGATTATAGGCATGCGCCACCACCCCCAGCTAATTTTTGTATTTTTAGTAGAGATGGGGTTTCACCATGTTGGCCAGGATGGTCTCGATCTTTTGACCTCGTGATCCACCCGCCCCAGCCTCCCAAAGTGCTGGGATTACAGGCGTGAGCCACCTTGCCCAGCCTAATCATATACATTTCTCTTACCATTCTTCAGCTTATTAATGAGATCCTCAGGTTATTTGGGAAATGTTTATTTGGTAATTAACTTTTTTTCACCTAGTTCATTTTTTAAACTTTTTTTTTTTAAATAGCAGGGTTTCTTTTCATTGTTGAACTAAAATGGATGTGTTATTATTAACTGAACTCCTTAGTTTACATTAGAGTTCACCCTTTGTATGGTTCTATGGATTTTGACAAATTGTATAATGTCATATATCTACCATTATGGCATTATACAGAATAGTTTTGCTGCCCTAAAAATCTCCTGAGTTCCACCTGCTCACCTATCCCTCCTCCTGAGCCCCCTGGCAGCCACTGATCTTTTTACTGTTGTATAGTTTTATCTTTTCCAGAATGTCATGTAGTTGGAATCATACAGAATATAGCATTTTCAAACTGGCTTCTTTCACTTAGCAATATGTCAAGACCAGCTCGATCATAGAGACCCTAACCCAGCGGCACTAGAGGAATTAAAGGCACACAGAAATATAGCGGTGTGGAGTGGGAAATCAGGGGTCTCACAGCATTTTGACAGCAAGCCAGTGATAAGCATTGTTTCTATAGATTATAGATTAACTAAAAGTATTCCTTAGGGGAAATAAAGGGATGAGCTGAAGTAAAGGGATGGGTCTGGCTAGTTATCTGCAGCAGGAGCATGTCCTTAAGGCACAGATCCTTCATGATAACGTTTGTGGTTTAAGAACGCCTTTAAGCGGTTTTCCGCCCTGGGTGGGCCAGGTGTTCCTTGCCCTCATTCTGGTAAACCCACAAGCTTCTGCGTGGGTGTCATGGCCATCACGAACATGTCACAGTGCTGCAGAGATTTTGTTATGGCCAGTTTTGGGGCCAGTTTATGGCCAGATTTGGGGGCCTGTTCCCAACAGCAATATGTGTTTAAGGTTCTTCCATGTCTTTTAATGATTTCATGCTGAATAATATTCCATCGTATTGATGTACCACAGCTTGTTTATCCATTCATCTATTGAAGGACATCTTGGTTGCTTCCAAATTTTGGCAATTATGAATAAAGCAGGTATAAATATTCACATACAGGTTTTTATGTGAACATATTTTCAACTCATTTTGGTTCACACCAAAGAGCACGATTGTGGGATCATATAGTAAGAGTATGTTTAGTTCTATGAGAAACTACAAGCTTTCTTCCAAAGTAGCTGTTGCGTTTTGTATTCCTACCAGCAGTGAATAAGAGTTCTTGTTTCTTACATCCTTACCAGCATTTGGTATGTCAGTGTTTTGAATTCTAGCCATTCTAATAAGTGTGTAGTGGTACCTCATTGTTTGTTTTATTTAATTTTTTTTTTTTTTGAGACGGGGTCTTGCTTTGTCGCCCAGGCTGGAGTGCAGTGGCGTGATCTTGGCTCACTGCAAGCTCTGCCTCCCGGGTTCACGCCATTCTCCTGCCTCAGCCTCCTGAGTAGCTGGGACTACAGGCGCCCACCACCACGCCAGGCTAATTTTTTTGTATTTTTAGTAGAGACGGGGTTTCACTGTGTTAGCCAGGATGGTCTTGATCTCCTGACCTCGTGATCCACCTGCCTCGGCCTCCCAAAGTGCTGGGATTACAGGCGTGAGCCACCGTGCCCGGCCTGTTTTATTTTTTAAAGTCAATTTTCTTTCAAGAATTAGCTACTTTTTAGTATCTTTAGTTAAAAATCTCATTAGAGAAGGAGGTTGGATATTTTGTTGAAGTGGGGTTTTTAAGTTACACATACATTTGCTTTATTAATGATTATGTCTAGTCCATGTTAACTGGAAAAATGAGAATATAATGAGACATTTTATTTATGCTGCTACAAATAGTTTTAAATTTGGTCTTCACTTTATTTTAGTAACATTGATAGAGCTTATTTTTCCCAAAAGCTAAGTTAGAGATTATAGGACCAACCAAAACAACTATTTTCTAAGAGTAATAGTAAGTGCCTCAGGTGCCACGCCAAATTTGTAGTTACCATCAGCTATTGGAACCACATGAGTACTTAATGCCCTGGAGAGTCAAATATAATCTACTCTAATACAGAAAATAGAAATATTGAAAAACTGTAAATTGGATTTCATATTGTTAAAACCGCCTATAGCTTTAGAAACTCTGAACATTATATTCTTAGAAAATGGATGTGTTCAATAAGAACAGAAATTATGTATTACTGTCTGCAACTCACTTTGTCTAATTATATCCAATTTATTCATCCAGTCAATATTTCAGGAGTGACTAATATACCAGACATTTTTGTAGTTGCTAGGGATACGGTGATAAATAAGACAAAATCTCTACCTCAGATTGCTCACAGCCTAGTAGGGGGAAAAAGAACAGTGTATGATCAAACTCTTCAGGGAACACATAGGAGGGGCAAACACTTAACCTCACTTTAGGGATCACTAAAGTTTTTTTGGAGGAGGTAGTTTCTAAATGGAAGCCTGAAAGAGTTGTTCCAGGTCAAGAGAAACAAGGGGAAATAGCTTATACAAAGTCCTAGAAATTAAAGAAAACATTCTTTCAGGATATGCAAATGGTTGGGTATGGCTAAAAAGTAGACTGTAAAAGAACGGCATCATAAAAATTAAGTAAATTGTCACATAAATATATGTATTTCTTATGTACCCACAAAAATTAAAAATGAAGAAATTAAGTAAATTGTGAAAGGCCTTCATACTATGGAGTTTGACTTGATCTTAAAAAGTAAGATCTTGAAAGGTTTTCAGCAGAAGTGATATGGTCAGATCTGGTACATTGGTAGGCTTTCAGTAAATGTCTTCCCTTACTCCTTTTTTCTCTTTCTTTTCTTTTTTTGTTTAAAGCGACAAGATGTTGCCCTTTTCCCAGGCTGGAGTACAGTGGCATGATCACAGCTCAAGCTCCTGGGCTCAGGTGATCCTCCCACCTCAGCCTCTCAAGTAGCTAGGACTACAGGCATATCACCACACCCAGCTTTTTCTTTGTAGAGGCAGTCTCACTCTGTTGCTCAGGCAGATGTTGAACTCCTGCCTCAAGCAATCCTCCCACCTCAGCCTCCCAAAGCCCTTGGATTATAAGCCACTGTGCTCGGGACATCCTTTTTGGAGGGTAATCAGCAAACTGAAAAACCTCTTCTTACAAATCCCTATACATTCTCATTCCCAGTAAAGAGGAGACTTTTTGTTTTTAAACACTTCCAAAGAATGAAAATTTATAATCCAGAGTATATACATTCTCACTGAATTATTGTACTGTTTCAGGAAGGAATGTTCCCAATAGTAGACATAAAAGTCTTCACACAGTGAAAACTAAAATGGATCAAGCAGACGATGTTTCCTGTCCACTTCTAAATTCTTGTCTTAGTGAAAGGTATGATGAAGCTATTAAAATATTTAAATGAAACATTTTCCTACATATATTTGTTTTATAAAGATGAATCTGATTTTTATGCTAATATTTTGGCTAAGAGCCTGGTGGAAGATCTTACATTTTTAAATAATCTTTTAGGTTGAGTCCTTTAATAGAATAGTTTTTACATTAGAAACATATAAGTTGTTGTTCTTGTGATGTTGAATTGGCTGGTTTTCTGTATATTCTGTGTTTTTTTTAAGTAACAAAAATAACAGTGGTGAAAAACAGTCAGTCCTTGAATTATCAATTTAAAATAAATTGCGTAGTTTTCATCTTTGGAGAGAATATGATTTACTTTACAAATTTTTTTTTTTTTTGGAGACAGAGTCTCTCTCTGTCACCTAGGCTGGAGTGCAGTGGCGCAATCTCGGCTCACTGCAAGCTGCACCTCCCGGGTTCACGCCATTCTCCTGCCTCAGCCTCCCAAGTAGCTGAGACTACAGGCACCTGCCACCATGCCCAGCTAATTTTTTGTAGTTTTAGTAGAGACGGGGTTTCACTGTGTTAGCCAGGATGGTCTCAATCTCCTGACCTTGTGATCCACCTGCCTCAGCCTCACAGAGTGCTGGGATTACAGGCGTGAACCACTGTGCCCAGCCTAGTTTACAAAATTTTTGAGTTTAAAATATACGGTTTCCAGCAGCTGAAATTTGTGAGTACATATATGTTGGCATTTTAAACCTTGGTGATTACTTAATGCTTCATGAGAGGTTTACTTTTTAAAATGTAAAATAAAATATCTAAAAGTAGTATTCCAACAATTTATATGAATGAGAATCTTCTTTTAAAAATAAGATAAACTAGTTTTTGCCAGTTTTTTAAAATAACCTAAGGGATTTGCTTTGTTTTATTTTAGTCCTGTTGTTCTACAGTGTACACATGTAACACCACAAAGAGATAAGTCAGGTATGATTAAAAACAATGCTTTTTATTCTTAGAATACTAGAAATGTTAATAAAAATAAAACTTAACAATTTTCCCCTTTTTTACCCCCAGTCGTACGTGGGAGTTTGTTTCATACACCAAAGTTTGTGAAGGTAAATATTCTACCTGGTTTATTTTTATGACTTAGTAATTGAGAATTTGACAACAGCGTTATACTTTTGCCCTGAGATTTACAAATCTGTACCTAGCATTCTGCCTCATATAGGCATTCAGTAAACGATAAGTGAAATAAAGAGTGAATGAAAAAATAATATCCTTAATGATCAGGGCATTTCTATAAAAAATAAACTATTTTCTTTCCTCCCAGGGTCGTCAGACACCAAAACATATTTCTGAAAGTCTAGGAGCTGAGGTGGATTCTGATATGTCTTGGTCAAGTTCCTTAGCTACACCACCCTCCCTTAGTTCTACTGTGCTCATAGGTAATAATAGCAAATGTGTATTTACAAGAAAGAGCAGATGAGGTTGATAATTGTCATCTCTAATACTTCTGTTAAAAAGAAAATATGAAAAGAAAATATTAGATAATGTCTTTGATAAGTGTGTTAGTAATTGACAATAATTTTATTCTATTAAGTGTAGATTGGGATAAATACAAATACATTAAGTGGTAGTCTGTCCACCGGTGTCAAGCATTATGTTTTAGTATGATGTGATTAATGTAGAATAGCTCACAAATATTCCTTTACTGGCCCATATAAGCATTTAAGAGGCAGTATTTGGTGTGACTGAATTTTTTTTGCAAATGATTGTGGTAATCGGGGCATTAAAGCAGCATTAAATAAGCTTTTGTTTTCTCTACTTAAATGTGTTCTAAGGTCTGTATTGCCAGTAGTACTGAATTGAGGTCTTAAATTCCACAAGTGTAATTACACAACTGTGTGATAAACTGCAAAATTTAATTTATCCATTCATTAAACTGTAAACTCTTTGCAGTCTCACCATAGTTTCTGTTACTAGGATCTAGAAATATTTCCTATTGTAGGCTGGTTGCAGTGGCTCACGCCTGTAATCCCAACACTTTGGGAGGCCAAGAAGGGCAGATCACATGAGGCCAAGAGTTTGAGACCAGCCTGTACAACGTGGTGAAACCCTGTCTCTACTAAAAATACAAAAATTAGCCAGGTGTGGTAGCACACACCTGTAATCCCAGCTGCTTGGGTGCTGAAGCATGGGAATTGCTTGAAACTGGGAGGCAGAGGTTGTAGGGAGCCGAGATTGTGCCACTGCACTCCAGCCTGGGTGACAGGGAGGCTGAGGTGGGAGGATCACGAGGTCAGGAGATCGAGACCATCCTGGCTAACATGGTGAAACCCTGTCTCTACTAAAAATAGAAAAAATTAGCTGGGCATGGTGGCAGACACCTGTAGTCTCAGCTACTCAGGAGGCTGAGGCAGGAGAATGGCGTGAACCTGGGAGGCGGAGCTTGCAGTGATCTGAGATCGTGCCACTGCACTCCAGCCTGGGCGACAGAGCAAGATGCTGTCTCAAAAAAATAAAAATAAAATAAAATAATAAATCCTGTTATAAAACTACTTAAAAATCTCTGAGTAGCTGAGATTTGGCTAATCATGACTTAGTATTTGAAAAGTTGTGACTTTTTTTTTTTTTTTTTTTTTTAGTTGAGACAAGGTTCTTCTCTGTTGCCCAGGCTGGAGTGCAGTGGCACAGTCGCAGTTCACTGCAGCCTCAGCCTCCCAGGCTCAATTAATCTTTCTACCTCTTAGCCTTCCAAGTATCTGGGACTATAGGTACCGTGCCACCAGTGTACTACCAGTCCTGGCTAATTTTTTTTATATTTTTTGTAGAGATGGGTCCCGCCATGTTGCCAACGCTTGTGTCAAATTCCTGGGCTCAAGCAGCCACCACACCCACCTGTGATCATTCTTTTTTATTTTTATGAGATAATGAACATACGAGTTTAAAGAAATGTCTAAATAAATGTGATTGTAGTACAAACAAGTATTTGGAAGTTCATCTAAACAAACACATCACAGTTTATAGGCAAAGCACGAAAGATTGGATAATAATGGGAAAAAAAGTAAATATTCACCAACATTCTTTTTTTTTTTTTTTTTGAGGCGGAGTCTGACTCTGTTGCCCAGGCTGGAGTGCAGTGGCACCAACTCGGCTCACAGCAACCTCTGCCTTCTAAGTTCAAGCAATTCTTCTGCCTTAGACTCCCGAGTAGCTGGGATTACAGGCACCCACCACGCCTAATTTTTGTATTTTTAGTGGAGAGGTGGTTTCACCAGGTTGGCCAGGGTGGTCTCGAACTACTGACCTCAAGTGATCCGTCCGTCTCAGCCACATTTTTTTTTTTCTAAGAAGATACTGGGCCGGATCATTGTTTCTCAAATTGCAGATTATGACCTATTCATAGTTGTGAAACTTATTTTGTGAGTCATATGTGCTCTTTTTAAATGAAATGAAAATTCTGAGTACATCACATGTAGTTAGGGTTTAGAAAATAAAAAATACAGTATATCTAGTTAAATTTGGACTTCAGGTAAACAATGAATAATTTTGAGACATACTTAACACTAAAAAAATTCATTGTTTATCTGAAATTCAAATTTAATGAGGTGTCCTGTATTTTATCCAGAAGTCCTGCACGCAGTAAAGTTTGTTTTGTAAAACTTTTTTACTTAACCTTTGTGTGCCCATGTGTGTGTGCAGTCATAAAGTGTGTGTGTGTGTGTGTGTGTGTGTGTGTGTATTTAAAAAACTAGGTTGTACTCAAAGCCCGAGCTTAATTTACTCCCAAACCAGTATTACATTTTGTTTATTCTAGCAAAATGACATTCTATTTTGATTCCTCTTTAGCTGGGAGTAAGTTAACCCTATTCTGTTGCTTAGATGAAATAATATGGATAAAATCATTTTGAAAAGATGTGTTTAACATACAGTATGGCTTTAGGCTGTAGTATTGTCTAAATGAATGCTAAAGTCTCCAACTTTAGCTTTTAAGTCATAACCTCACAACATCATCTGATTTTCCAACTCATTGTGGACAGTATTACCATAAAGTAATGATCACCAAGCCATATCTTACCACCTTGTGAGTAGTACTAAGGAAGTAAGTATAGTTTATTCACTGTGCTAATTGACCTTTCTAATTACTATACTCGAGTACTTGAATCAGTTCATTTTGTTTCAAATGTGTCATGTAATCAAATAGTAGATGTGCTTTTTGATGTCTGACAAAAAATAAAGTTTTTGCATTCTAGTGATAATATACAATACACATAAATTTTTATCTTACAGTTAGAAATGAGGAAGCATCTGAAACTGTATTTCCTCATGATACTACTGCTGTAAGTAAATATGACAAATTGATTAGACTGTTGAAATTGCTAACAATTTTGGAATGCCTTGTTAAATTATTTATCTTACATTTTTAATTTCCTAATCTGTAATTTATCTAAGCCTTTGAGAAAGTCTCTAAACCTGATCCTATATGTGATTTTAACTTCCTGTGAAACTCTGCTGTCTAAGTTGCGTATATACAATATATACAGTAGTCCCCTATTCATGGGGTATACATTTCCAATATTCCCCAGTGAATGCTTGAAACCTTAGATAGTACCGAACCCTATATGTATATTAAAAATGTGTAGTATTTATATATATATACCTATAATCTTTTTTCCTATAAGCACATACCCTGTGATAAAGTTTAATTCATAAATTAGGCACAGTAAGAGATTAACAAGAACTAATAATAAAATAGAACAATCATAACAAAGTACCGTAATAAAAGTTATGTGAACGTTGTCTCTCTGTCTCAAAATATCTTATTGTTCTGTACTCATGTGGCAGCAGCTTCATCAGCAGATGTGGCCTCTCCAGTAATTTTTATATTTTTCAGTCCAAACCTGTTCTTGAATCTGTGTAACCGTCCCTTACTTGCAGTAAATGGCTTGGTGTCATTCATTTCAGGGGATCCCTTGCTGAAGTTTTTGTTTAGGCTTTATGCTTTCTGGCATAATGTGTAGCTGTTAATCAAAACAATCTGTTCATGTTTTCTACCCACAGATGTAATACCTTTTCTATTTCTATGGTGCACTGTGTGGCCATAACTTTTGCAGTTTGAGGTGTGACAGCAAAACCAGCTCATATGTCTTTCTCCTTCACAATCTCACAGATTTGTTCTTACCATAGATTTCACAGTACAATTTTTTTCCTTTCCTTAAGTCGAGAACTTTCACTGTTTCAATTAAAGGAAGCACTTTATGGCTTCTTTTTGGCATATTTGAATTGCCAGCATCATTATACTTGTGCTTTGGGACCATTGTTAAGTAAAATAGGGTGACTTGAACACAAGCGCTGTGGTACCACAATAGCCGATCTGATAACCAAAACAACTACTAAGTGACTAATAGGTGGGTACCGTATACAGCCTGGATACGCTGGACAAAGGGATGATTCATGTCCCAAGTGGGATGGAGCAAGATGGTGCAAGTTTTTTTTCTCCATTTCCATTTTCCTTTCCTAAGATTTCCATATCCTAATGGTGCAAGATTTCATCACACTACTCAGGATGGCACACAATTTAAAACTTATTAATTGCTTACTTCTGGAATTTTCCATTAAAAATTTTTGGACCTAAGTTGATTGCAGGTAACTGAAATTACCACAAGTGAAACCATGGATAAGGGGGGACTACTACTATATGTGCATTGAGAGTTTTTATACTAGTGATTTTAAACTATAATTTTTGCAGAATGTGAAAAGCTATTTTTCTAACCATGATGAAAGTCTGAAGAAAAATGATAGATTTATCCCTTCTGTGACAGACAGTGAAAACACAAATCAAAGAGAAGCTACAAGCCATGGTAAGTCCTCTGTTTAGTTGAACTACACGTTTTTTTGTTGTCGTTTATTGTTTTTTGTTTTTTGTTTTTTTTTGAGATGGAGTCTTGCTCTGTCACCCGTGATCTCAGTTTACCGCAACCTCTGCCTCCCGTGCTCAAGCAATTCTCCTGCCTCAGCTTCCCAAGTAACTGAGATTACAAGCATGCACCACCACGCCCAACTAATTTTTGTATTTTTAGTAGAGATGGCGTTTCACCATGTTGGCCAGGCTGTCTCAAATGGGTGTGAGCCACCATGCCCAGCCTGAACTACTATTTTTAATTGGCACCATTGAAGGATTGCTCCTCTTTTCTTAAAGAGGAAATACATTACTTTTCCTTTCTTGACTACTGAAGCAGTGTTTTATCTCAAAGTATTGAGAGTAGAAACTAACTTGATGTGCCTGTGATCCCAGCTACTCAGGAGGCTGAGGTGGGAGGATCGCTTAAGCCCAGGAGGTCAAGGTTGCAGTGAGCTGTGTTTGTGCCACTGCACTCCCACCTGGGCGACAGAGTGAGACCCTGTCTCAATGGAAAAAAAGAGAAACTAATTTGATTTTGATGACAGTATTTAAATACTGTATAAGACAGTACTATTCAATATGTGGTTGTGACACAAAAACAAAGCCTATTGAAAATTTTCAGAGACAATAAGATATATAATTAACAAAATCTGAGCTTTTTTTTTTCTAATTAGAAAGTAAATGCAGTTTAGATATACCATAGTTTACCTAATCAGGTCATGGAATATTGCATTTTTCTTAGTATGTGTGTATGTCTGTATAACTGTAGGATTTGATACCTGTTTTTGTCTGTGTGGTATCATGTACGTATATATATGCATATGTAAAATCAGATTTACCCTTGTTGTAGCGCCACAAAATTGATTTGGAACATCTGTTTTGATAGGTCTTAGAATATTTAATTGTATATATGGTAAGATTAGGTGAGTTTTAATTGTGTAGAACTGCTAAAGAAAGATTTTTAGGGATTGTTGTATGGATAAAAGGCTTTAGGTTCCTTGGAATCAGGGGAATCAGGCTTTACTAGAAGAACAGGAGAAGGGGTGACTAGCCAAAAAATAAAATGCCAAGTACTCAGAATAACCCTTTAAATACTGACATGCAATATTTAGTATATTCTACATATACTGTTTCTATGAGAAAGGTTGTGATAATAATATAAATTATATGGCTTATAAATTGTTAATGTGCTTCTGTTTTATACTTTAACAGGATTTGGAAAAACATTAGGGAATTCATTTAAAGTAAATAGCTGCAAAGACCACATTGGAAAGTCAATGCCAAATGTCCTAGAAGATGAATTATATGAAACAGTTGTAGATACCTCTGAAGAAGATAGTTTTTCATTATGTTTTCCTAAATATAGAACAAGAAATCTACAAAAAGTAAGAACTAGCAAGACTAGGAAAAAAATTTTCCGTGAAGCAAACGCTGATGAATGTGAAAAATCTAAAAACCAAGTGAAAGAAGAATACTCATTTGTATCTGAAGTGCAATCAAATGATACTGATCCATTAGATTCAAATGTAGCAAATCAGAAGACCTTTGAGAGTGGAAGTGACAAAATCTCCAAGGAAGTTGTACCATCTTTGGCCTGTGAATGGTCTCAACTAACCCTTTCAGGTCTAAATGGAACCCAGATGGAGAAAATACCCCTATTGCATATTTCTTCTTGTGACCAAAATATTTCAGAAAAAGACCTATTAGACACAGAGAACGAAAGAAAGAAAGATTTTCTTACTTCAGAGAATTCTTTGCCACATATTTCTAGCCTACCAAAATCAGAGAAGCCATTAAATGAGGAAACAGTGGTAAATAAGAGAGATGAAGAGAAGCATCTTGAATCTCATAGAGACTGCATTCTTGCAGTAAAGCAGGCAATATCTGCAACTTCTCCAGTGGCTTCTTCATTTCAGGGTATCAAAAAGTCTATATTCAGAATAAGAGAATCACCTAAAGAGACTTTCAACGCAAGTTTTTCAGATCATATGACTGATCCAAACTTTAAAAAAGAAACTGAAGCCTCTGAAAGTGGACTGGAAATACATACTGTTGGCTCACGGAAGGAGGACTCCTTATGTCCAAATTCAATTGATAATGGAAGCTGGCCAGCCACCACCACACAGACTTCTGTAGCTTCGAAGAATGCAGGTTTAATATCCACTTTGAAAAAGAAAACAAATAAGTTTATTTATGCTATACATGATGAAACATCTTATCAAGGAAAAAAAATACCGAAAGACCAAAAATCAGAACTAATTAACTGTTCAGCCCAATTTGAAGCAAATGCTTTTGAAGCACCACTTACATTTGCAAATGCTGATTCAGGTACCTTTTTTTTTTTTTTGTAGATAGTACGTATAGTTTTATAGATGATGATTCCTTATGTGTTTTTTTGTGCTTTTTAAAATCTTCATATCTTATATTTAATCTTAGGCATCATCTATGTGCATTATTGTTTAGGTCTTTAATTACCAATGTTTAGAATCAGGTCACTCAAACATGGTAGATAAGTTTGCATAGTTTGTGTATATCCATCACTCTTGAGACAGTTTTATTTTAAGTTCCAGGGTACATGTGCAGGACGTGCAGGTTTGTTACGTAGGTAAACGTGTGCCATGTTGGTTTGCTGCACCTGTCAACCCTTCACCTAACTATTAAGCCCAGCATGCATTAGCTATTTTTCTTGATGCTCTCCTTCCTCCCACACACCCCCACCTCCTGACAGACCCTAATGTGTGTTGTTCCCCTCCCTGTGTCTGTGTGTTCTCATTGTTCAGCTCCCACTTAAGAGTGAGAACATGTGATGTTTAGTTTTCTGTTCCTGCATTAGTTTGCTTAGAATAATGGCTTCCAGTTCCATCTATGTCCCTGCAAAGGACATGATCTTGTTCCTTTTTATGGCTGCATGGTATTCCATGGTGTATAGTTCCACATTTTATTTATCCAGTCTATCATTGATGGGCATTTGGGTTGATTCCATGTCTGTGCTATTGTGAATAGTGCTGCAGTGAACGTACACGTGGATGTATCTTTATAATAGAATGATTTATATTCCTTTGGTTATATACCCAGTAATGGGATTGCTGAGTCAGATGGTATTTTTGGTTCTAGGTCTTTGAGGAATTGTCACACTGTCTTCCACAATGGTTGAACTAATTTACATTCCAGCCAACAACTTGAGACAGTTTTTGATTCATAAACATTCAGAGCTTGGCTAGCTAATTCCTGCTTTAATTT
Source organism: Nomascus leucogenys (assembly GCF_006542625.1). Taxonomy (NCBI): domain Eukaryota; kingdom Metazoa; phylum Chordata; class Mammalia; order Primates; family Hylobatidae; genus Nomascus; species Nomascus leucogenys. The sequence goes on along the minus strand of NC_044389.1, from coordinate 6,937,413 downwards.
CAAAAGTGTTTATTATATGCAAATTGGACAACTCTATAAATATGTGGTGCTATTTACTATGTATTTTCTCAAAAGCATGTTAAAAAAAAAATAAGCTAGATGTAGTGGCTCATGCCTGCAATCTTAGCACTTTGGGAGGTTAAGGCAGGAGGATCACTTGTGGTCAGGAGTTTAAGAACACCCTGGGCAACATAGCGAAACCCCATGTCTACAAAAAATTTAAAATACCCAGGCATGGTGGCATGCTTCTGATGTTGTAGCTACTCAGGATGCTCAGACAGGAGGATCACTTGAGCCCAAGTGACTGAGGCTGTAGTGAAACAAAATTGTACCAGTGCACTCCAGCCTGGGCCACAAAATGAGACCTTGTCCCTAAAAAAAAAAAAAAAAAAAAAAAAAAAAAAAAAAAAAAAAAAAAAAAAAATTAAATAGAGGAAATACTAGCTAAGTTTAATGTAGGCCAGTTCTAAAATAATGATTTGTTGCTGTTGTTGTTACATAATTTTCTTAAATATTTTAAAGATTGCATACTGTTACTGCTCTGTTTCTGCATCTTCACGGTGTAACTCTGTCCTCTTTGTTGTTGCAACAGTTCACTTAGCAACTAAACTGTATGTTTACAAAGTGATTTTATCTCCTTATGAGGAGGCTTTAGTGAATAGCTCAGTGAATAGTAGAGTTGGTGAGACCAGAGTACAGAACTGAAGTTTGGGTTACATTTTTAGAGGAAAATGTTTGATACTATGCATATCATAGTTAAAGTCAATGAAAAAGCTAATATAGGCCGGGTGCAGTGGCTCACGCCTATAATCCCAGCACTTTGGGAGGCCAAGGCAGGCAGATCACTTAAGGTCAAGAGTTCAAGACCAGCCTGGCCAACATGGTAAAACCCCATGTCTATTAAAAAAACAAAAATTATCCAGATGTGGTGGCATGTGCCTGTAATCCCAGCTACTCGGGAGGCTAAGGCAGGAGAATCACTTGAACCTGGGAGATGGAGGTTGCAATGAGCTGAGATCATGCCACTGCACTCCAGCCTGGGTGACAGAATGAGACTCCATCTCAAAAAAAAAAAAAAAAAAGCTAATACATGTGATCACTGATGAAATGCAATTAAGAACTGGTTAGTAGAAAATTCAGAGGGTCAAGAAATTTAACAGAGCAGTTGAACTCATTTGCCTTTATCATTGAGATTAGATCATCTTTCAGGCTGTTAGTATATGGACCCTGTTTTTAAAAATTGTGGTTTGGTTTTTTTCAATGTGAAAGAATTAACGAAATTGTTACTTTTCTAATTCTTTTTCTATGCCTTGCTTTTCTGTTCACACCAGTATTAAAAGCCATGAAATTTTTTCAATTTTATTTTCCAATAAAAATTACTTTGAGTTTTTTTTTTATGGTAGCTAGCTACTTCCTTGACCTAGATACTAATTTTGATTGAGTTGGTAACTATTATTAAAAAAACAACTTAGATCTAATTTATCTTGAGCTAAAAAATGTAATAACTGAAAAATAGAGCATATTTAGGATTCTTTCTGCTTTAAATTTGACATTCAGTTATTTTCATGTAATTTGTGAACACTACCTTTTAATTAATTTATTTATTTTTATTTTTTAGAGACTGTCTCATTCTGTTACCTAGTCTGGAGTGCACTAATGTGATCTCAGCTCACCGTAGCCTCAACCTCCTGGGCTCAAGCAGTCCTTGCACCGCACCCTCCTGAGTAGCTGGCACCACAGGCATACACCACCACACCCAGCTAATTTATTTTTCGTAGAGTCATGGTCTCACTATGTTGCCCAGGCTAGTCTCGAACTCCTGGGCTCAAGCAGTCTTCCTGCCTCAGCCTCCCAAAAGTGCTGAGATTACAGGCATGAGCCACTGTGCCCAAACACTACCTTTTTAACTTAGTGAAAAATATTTAGTGAATGTGATTGATGGTACTTTAATTTTGTCACTTTGTGTTTTTATGTTTAGGTTTATTGCATTCTTCTGTCAAAAGAAGCTGTTCACAGAATGATTCTGAAGAACCAACTTTGTCCTTAACCAGCTCTTTTGGGACAGTTCTGAGGAAATGTTCTAGAAATGAAACATGTTGTTCTAATAATACAATAATCTCTCAGGATCTTGATTATAAAGAAGCAAAATGTAATAAGGAAAAACTACAGTTATTTATTACTCCAGAAGCTGATTCTCTGTCATGCCTGCAGGAAGGACAGTGTGAAAATGATCCAAAAAGCAAAAAAGTTTCAGATATAAAAGAAGAGATCTTGGCTACAGCATGTCACCCAGTACAACATTCAAAAGTGGAATATAGTGATACTGACTTTCAATCCCGGAAAAGTCTTTTATATGACCATGAAAATGCCAGCATTCTTATTTTAACTCCTACTTCCAAGGATGTTCTGTCAAACCTAGTCATGATTTCTAGAGGCAAAGAATCATACAAAATGTCAGACAAGGTCAAAGGTAACAATTATGAAACTGAAGTTGAATTAACCAAAAATATTCCCATGGAAAAGAATCAAGATGTATGTGCTTTAAATGAAAATTCTAAAAATGTTGAGCTTTTGCCACCTGAAAAATACATAAGAGTAGCATCACCTTCAAGAAAGGTACAATTCAACCAAAACACAAATCTAAGAGTAATCCAAAAAGATCAAGAAGAAACTACTTTAATTTCAAAAATAACTGTCAATCCAGACTCTGAAGAACATTTCTCAGACAATGAGAATAATTTTGTCTTCCAAGTAGCTAATGAAAGGAATAATCTTGCTTTAGGAAATACTAAGGAACTTCATGAAACAGACTTGACTTGTGTAAACGAACCCATTTTCAAGAACTCTACCGTGGTTTTATATGCAGACATAGGTGATAAACAAGCAACCCAAGTGTCAACTAAAAAAGATTTGGTTTATGATTTTGCGGAGGAGAACGAAAATAGCGTAAAGCAGCATCTAAAAATGACTCTAGGTCAAGATTTAAAATCGGACATCTCCTTGAATATAGATAAAATACCAGACAAAAATAATGATTACATGGACAAATGGGCAGGACTCTTGGGTCCAATTTCAAATCACAATTTTGGAGGTAGCTTCAGAACAGCTTCAAATAAGGAAATCAAGCTCTCTGAACGTAACATTAAGAAGAGCAAAATGTTCTTCAAAGATATTGAAGAACAATATCCTACTAGTTTAGCTTGTGTTGAAATTGTAAATACCTTGGCATTAGATAATCAAAAGAAACTGAGCAAGCCTCAGTCAATTAATACTGTATCTGCACATTTACAGAGTAGTGTAGTTTCTGATTGTAAAAATAGTCATATAAACCCTCGGATGTTATTTTCAAAGCAGGATTTTAATTCAAACCATAATTTAACACCTAGCCAAAAGGCAGAAATTACAGAACTTTCTACTATGTTAGAAGAATCAGGAAGTCAGTTTGAATTTACTCAGTTTAGAAAACCAAGCTACATATTGCAGAAGAATACATTTGAAGTGCCTGAAAACCAGATGACTATCTTAAATACCACTTCTGAGGAATGCAGAGATGCTGATCTTCATGTCATAATGAATGCCCCATCGATTGGTCAGGTAGACAGCAGCAAGCAATTTGAAGGTACAGTTGGAATTAAACAAAAGTTTGCTGGCTTGTTGAAAAATGACTGTAACAAAAGTGCTTCTGGTTATTTAACAGATGAAAATGAAGTGGAGTTTAGGGGCTTTTATTCTGCTCATGGCTCAAAACTGAATGTTTCTACTGAAGCTCTGCAAAAAGCTGTGAAACTGTTTAGTGATATTGAGAATATTAGTGAGGAAACTTCTGCAGAAGTAGATCCAATAAGTTTATCTTCAAGTAAATGTCATGATTCTGTTGTTTCAATGTTTAAGATAGAAAATCATAGTGATAAAACTGTAAGTGAAAAAAATAATAAAAGCCAACTGATATTACAAAATAATATTGAAATGACTATTGGCACTTTTGTTGAAGAAATTACTGAAAATTACAAGAGAAATACTGAAAATGAAGATAACAAATATACTGTTGCCAGTAGAAATTCTCATAACTTAGAATTTGATGGCAGTGATTCAGGTAAAAATTATACTGTTTGTATTCATAAAGATGAAACGGACTTGCCATTTACTGATCAGCACAACATATGTCTTAAATTATCTGACCAGTTTATGAAGGAGGGAAACACTCAGATTAAAGAAGGTTTGTCAGATTTAACTTTTTTGGAAGTTGTGAAAGCTCAAGAAACATGTCATGGTAATACTTCAAATAAAGAACAGTTAACTGCTACTAAAACAGAGCAAAATATAAAAGATTTTGAGACTTCTGATAAATCTTTTCAGACCGCAAGTGGGAAAAATATTAGTGTCACCAAACAGTCATTTAATAAAATTGTAAATTTCTTTAATCAGAAACCAGAAGAATTGCATAACTTTTCTTTAAATTCTGAATTACATTCTGACATAAGAAAGAACAAAATGGACATTCTAAGTCATGAGGAAACAGACATAGTTAAAAACAAAATACTGAAAGAAAGTGTCCCAGGTGGTACTGGAAATCAACTAGTGACCTTCCAGGAACAACCCGAACGTGATGAAAAGATCAAAGAACCTACTCTGTTGGGTTTTCATACAGCTAGTGGAAAAAAAGTTAAAATTGCAAAGGAATCTTTGGATAAAGTGAAAAATCTTTTTGATGAAAAAGAGCAAGGTACTATTGAAATCACCAGTTTTAGCCATCAACGGGCAAAGACCCTAAAGTACAGAGAGGCCTGTAAAGATCTTGAATTAGCATGTGAGACAATTGAGATCACAACTGCCCCAAAGTGTAAAGAAATGCAGAATTCTCTCAATGATAAAAACCTTGTTTCTATTGAGACTGTGGTGCCACCTAAGCTCTTAAGTGATAATTTATGTAGCCAAACTGAAAATCTCAAAACATCAAAAAGTATCTTTTTGAAAGTTAAAGTACATGAAAATGTAGAAAAAGAAACAGCAAAAAGTCCTGCAGCTTGTTACACAAATCAGTCCCCTTATTCAGTCATTGAAAATTCAGCCTTAGCTTTTTACACAAGTTGTAGTAGAAAAACTTCTGTGAGTCAGACTTCATTACTTGAAGCAAAAAAATGGCTTAGAGAAGGAATATTTGATAGTCAACCAGAAAGAATAAATACTGCAGATTATGTAGGAAATTCATTGTATGAAAATAATTCAAACAATACTATAGCTGAAAATGACAAAAATCATCTCTCCGAAAAACAAGATACTTATTTAAGTAATAGTAGCATGTCTAACAGCTATTCCTACCATTCTGATGAGGTATATAATGATTCGGGGTATATCTCAAAAAATAAACTTGATTCTGGTATTGAGCCAGTATTGAAGAATGTTGAAGACCAAAAAAACACTAGTTTTTCCGAAGTAATATCCAATGTAAAAGATGCAAATGCATACCCGCAAACTGTAAATGAAGATATTTGTGTTGAGGAACTTGTGACTAGCTCTTCACCCTGCAAAAATAAAAATGCAGCCATTAAATTATCCATATCTAATAGTAATAATTTTGAGGTAGGGCCACCTGCATTTAGTACAGCCAGTGGCAAAATCATTTGTGTTTCACATGAAACAATTAAAAAAGTGAAAGAGATATTTACAGACAGTTTCAGTAAAGTAATTAAGGAAAACAATGAGAATAAATCAAAAATTTGCCAAACGAAAATTGTGGCAGGTTGTTACGATGATTGTATGGATGATTCAGAGGATATTTTTCATAACTCTCTAGATAATGATGAATGTAGCATGCATTCACATAAGGTTTTTGCTGACATTCAAAGTGAAGAAATTTTACAACATAACCAAAATATGTCTGAACTGGAGAAAGTTTCTAAAATATCACCTTGTGATGTTAGTTTGGAAACTTCAGATATATGTAAATGTAGTATAGGGAAGCTTCCTAAGTCAGTCTCATCTACAAATACTTGTGGGATGTTTAGCACAGGAAGTGGAAAATCGATCCAGGTATCAGATGCTTCATTACAAAAAGCAAGACAAGTGTTTTCTGAAATAGAAGATAGTACCAAGCAAGTCTTTTCCAAAGTATTGTTTAAAAGTAACGAACATTCAGACCAGCTCACAAGAGAAGAAAATACTGCTATACATACTCCAAAACATTTAATATCATCCCAAAAAGGCTTTTCATATAATGTGGTAAATTCATCTGCTTTCTCTGGATTTAGTACAGCAAGTGGAAGGCAAGTTTCCATTTCAGAAAGTTCCTTACGCAAAGTTAAGGGAATGTTAGAAGAATTTGATTTAATCAGAACTGAGCATAGTCTTCACTATTCACCTACATCTAGACAAAATGTATCAAAAATACTTCCTTGTGTTGATAAGAGAACCCCAGAGCACTGTGTAAACTCAGAAATGGAAAAAACCTGCAGTAAAGAATTTAAATTATCAAATAACTTTAATGTTGAAGGTGGTTCTTCAGAAAATAATCACTCTATTAAAGTGTCTCCATATCTCTCTCAATTTAAACAAGACAAACAACAGTTGGTATCAGGAGCCAAAGTCTCACTTGTTGAAAACATTCATGTTTTGGGAAAAGAACAGGCTTCACCTGAAAATGTAAAAATGGAAATTGGTAAAACTGAAACTTTTTCTGATGTTCCTGTGAAAACAAATACAGAAGTTTATTCTACTTACTCCAAAGATCCAGAAAACTACTTTGAAACAGAAGCAGTAGAAATTGCTAAAGCTTTTATGGAAGATGATGAACTGACAGATTCTGAACTGCCAAGTCATGCCACACATTCTCTTTTTACGTGTCCCAAAAATGAGGAAATGGTTTTGTCAAATTCAAGAATTGGAAAAAGAAGAGGAGAGGCCCTTATCTCAGTGGGTAAGTGTTCATTTTTACCTTTTGTGTTGCCAATCACTATTTTTAAAGTGTTTATTCAGTAGACTTGGTATGCTAACAATTAAGAGTGTTATAAACTAATTATGTCTTTTCAGCCATTTTTGTGTAGTTAGTTTGGGGGAGTATGGTTTGATATACAGATACACAGATTAAATATCTGTATACAGATGCGATATCTCTGAATCTGTATACCAGGAAATCATGTTTTAAGGGTCTCAATGTATTTCAAAAGATTATTAGTATAATAATTGAGAAATTACTGTTAAAAAGTTTGAGTTTCTCTAGAAAATTTGAAACTCTTTTAACCTGCATAATACTAACTTAAATATTTTCATATACATAGCAAGTTCAGATTCTGACTTATATGAACTTTAAAAGTTGGTTTCTGGTTATACCATTTACTGGGTAATATATACTACTTAGTTATACTACTTACATAGCTTCGGTTTCCTTATCTATAAAATGCATGATCTATAAAATCCTTATCTATAAAATCCATGAGGGCTGGGCGTGGTCGCTCACGCCTGTAATCCCAGCACTTTGGGAGGCCAAGGTGGGTGGATCACCTGAGGTCAGGAGTTTGAGACCAGCCTGACCAACATGGTGAAACCCTGTCTTTACTAAGAATACAAAAAATTAGCCAAGCGTGGTGGTGCGCACCTATAATCCCAACTACTCCAGAAGCTGAGGCAGGAGAATCACCTGAACCTGGGAGGCAGGGGTTGCAGTGAGCCGAGATCACACAACTGCTCTCCAGCCTGGGCAACAGAGCGAGACTGTCTCAAAAAAAAAAAAAAAAAGTGTATTTAAAGCACTTAGCAGTGAACTTGACACATAGTAGGCAGAGAGCATTCAGTAAGTGTTGGCTTGCTCCCTTTTTTTCATTTAGGAAGTGATCTAAAAACAGTATTGTTAGTAAATAGTATCTTGATCTTAATGTTATGTGGACTATTCTAACTTCCCTTTTAAATGTATATATATCTAACAACTTAGTTCAACTACAGTGATGTGTCATTTGACAGGGATATATGTTCTGAGAAATACATTGTTAGATTTCATCACTGTGGGAACATCATAGAGTACACTTACACAAACCTAGGTGGTATAGCCTACTACACACCTAGGCTATATGGTATAGCTTATTGCTCCTAGGCCGCAAACCTATACAGCATGTTACTGTCCTGAATACTGTAGGCAATTGTAACACAATGGCACTGTTAAACAATTAAACAAAGGTCACTGTTAAACAATTACAGTGACCTTTGTTTAATTGTTATAATAATCTAACACCTGCTAAAGCCTTGCATGGACATTTTTATTTATTAAATTATACAAATTTATTCCCTGTAATAAAGCATCAAAAAGCAAAGTACCTGTTATCATATATTATCTCAGCATGACATGGAAATGCCTACCTTGAATTATGGTTTAATCTTACCCTCTTAGCCTCTGTAGAATTTTTAAATAAGAATTGTTTCTATTACTAGTACTTTAATGTAATTTGGTTATTTTAAAAAGCCTCTTAACTGTAATTCAAGGACCTACATAATAAATTCCTCCTTCAGTTAATGGCTGCCACCGTGCCGAAAAAAAAAAAAGAAAAAGAAAAAGAGTTTATTTGAAGAAATTTTGTTAGGCCTTATTGCCAGTAAACCTAGAGTTATATTCAGTGTCAGTTTTTCAAAAAGTAGCTTATCTGTGGTATCTGGTAGCATCTGTTTATCCCTAGACCCTATTAAATAGTGGTGTTTTAAAGTGGTCAAAACAGAACAAAAATGTAATTGACATTGAAAACTGACCCTTCTCTTTCAAAGATTAGGTCACTATTTGTTCTATATATTTTTGTTTAACATTTAAAGAGTCAATACTTGAGCTTTAAAAAAATGGACTATAGGCTTTTGAGAAATAAAACTGGTATTATTTGCTTTAAAAACATATATGAAATATTTCTTTTTAGGAGAACCCCCAATCAAAAGAAACTTGTTAAATGAATTTGACAGGATAATAGAAAATCAAGAAAAATCCTTAAAGGCTTCAAAAAGCACTCCAGATGGTAAAATTTGCTTTTTACTTATATCTTTTCTCCCTCTATAGGTATGGTATATAATATTCTGACCTCAGGTGATCCACCTGCCTCAGCCTCTCAAAGTGCTGAGATTACAGACATGAGCCTCCGTGCCCAATCAAGGACCTCTTTATACTCTTAAAAATTACTGAGGACCTAAAACAGCATTTGTTTATGTGGAATATATCTATTGATATTTACCATATTAGAAATGTAAATTGATTAATGTTAAAATTTGTAATATTATGCATTGGTCATTTGGAAGATATGAGTTCACTGAGTTATGCGGATCTTCCGAAAGTTGACAATTTTATTATGCATTATTAAACAATCACTTTCATTGATGCCATTACTGATCAGAAAAGTTTAAGTAGTAGAAAGCTGTCAAGCTTACAGAGCCAGATACAAGCTTCCCAAAAATTCTGATTTTCATCTAAAAGCTTGAATTTTTCCCCCGGCAGTAAGTATTGTCACTTATTTTTCTTCTAGTTGACAAGCTTATTTTCATTCATTTTTGAAAAGATGTCTGCCGAATACCCGTCTGAATAGCTATAGTTTGTTGGTTATTCTTTCAAGTAAAAGGTATTTCATGAAAAAATAGCTAGTACAGCTCACAACTCAATCATTTAAGTGTGTTTTCTTGAGAAACGCACTGAAGTATGGAAGCATAATACACCAACAGTACAAATATCAACAGTGAAAAGGACATACATAACATCTTACTGATAAGACAGTTTTGACAGCTTGGATTCCCTAAAATGGTTGTAGGTACCTCACAGTCAGGATTCCACTGATCATTTCTTGAGAATCATTGTCCTATAGTATATACATAATAATCTAAATTTACAATATCAGTATTAACTACTGACAATAAAACTACTAAGGAAAATATAAGAATTGTTTGCAGTTTTTGTCCTTAGAGTATATAGGTTGCGTATCCCTATCTGAAATGCTTGGGACCAGGACTATTTCAGATTTCAGATTTTTTCAGATTTTGAAATGCTTGCATATACAATACATAATGAGATATCTGGGGATAGGACTCAAGTCTAAACACGAAATTTATTTAAGTTTCATAAATACCTTATACATATAACTTAAATGTAATTTTATACGATATTTTAAATAATTTTTGCATAAGACAAGTTAAACTGTGACACGTCACATGAGGTCAGATGTGGAATTTTCTACTGGCCTCATGTTGGCACTCAAAAAGTTTCAGATTTGTGACCATTTTGGATTTTCAGATTAGGGATACTCAACCCATATATTATTAAGAATGTGTAGTCAAAATACTGTGTTCAAATGTCACTCAAAATAATTCTTCTGGATGTGGTTACCAATTTGATAATTAGGTTACATTCCTTTTTTTCCATTTGTTTTCAATTTTAGGATTTGTCTAATTTTACATTTGAATAAATAAAACATTACATAGTTCATTCATCAGAACTACAAAAAGGTATACTTAGAGTTTTTATTCACCCACCTCTTGCTTACTGTAGGTAATCTTTTTTAGTGTTTTTTTTTTTTTCAGGATTCTTTTTAATAAAAATAAGCAAATACATGTATATACTCATTACTTTTCTTACTCAAAAGATACAGTATATACACCATTTTGCACCTTATTGGTTGTTGTTTACTTAAGAATTATTTGGAGATGACTCCTTAATGAGTATATAGAGATCTTCCTCATTCTTTTTTATAGTTACATAGTAGTTGATCATCTGGCTGTATCAGTGTTTCCTAGCTTATTTAACCAGTTTCCAACTAGTGGACTTATTGAAGATTTAATTAGGTACCAGTTACATACTGAGAATGAACAGTATCTAAAGCTTAGGTTTTAAAGCTTCATAAGACTAAATTTTAAATTTGGTATTTGCGTCAGAAATTAGCTAACACCTGGCTGGGCGCGGTGGCTCACGCTTGTAATCCCAGCACTTTGGGAGGCCGAGGCAGGCGGATCACGAGGTCAGGAGATCGAGACCACGGTGAAACCCCGTCTCTACTAAAAATACAAAAAAAAAAAAAAAAAAAAGAAATTAGCTAACACCTTTGAGTTATGATGGTTAACATAAACTTATATACTGATTTCTGTTGTATGCTTGTACTGTGAGTTATGTGGTGCATAGTCATTATCAACTTGTGAATCAATAATTTATTTTCATAGTTATCATTGAGCATCCATTACATTCACTGAAAATTTTAAAGCCTGTAATTGTCTCAAATTTTTTGTGTATTTACAGTAACATGGATATTCTCTTAGATTTTAACTAATATGTAATATAAAATAATTGTTTCCTAGGCACAATAAAAGATCGAAGATTGTTTATGCATCATGTTTCTTTAGAGCCGATTACCTGTGTACCCTTTTGGTAAGACATGTTTAAATTTTTCTAAATTCTAATACAGTATGAGAAAAGTCTCATTTTTATAAATGAACATTTCTAAAAATAATGGCACTAATATGAAGAAGTTAACACTTCCCGTTTTATAAAATTTATAAAATACTTTGGTAGTATTTTATAGTGCTGTTCATATCATTATTTTACTTTCTAATTTTATGACAGCTTTGTAAAGTAGACAGATTTTATTCTAATTTTATGGATGAAGTACTAAGGTTGAGAGGAATTAAGGAAATTGCTCAAAATCAGTTAACAAAAAGATTGCAGATATTAAAAATATCCTTTTATCTCTCCTCTCTAAACCCTTCGAAAAGTACTAAGATAATTTTTTTAATGTATAATTCCCAAGGACAATGATCAGAAGAAACAACAACAAAAGTTTGGAAGCCAAAAACATGAAGGATTTAGTAAGCATGAGAAAGCTAAAACCTGACAGTAGAGCAAACAGAGACACTTTCCCCTAAAAAACCTGAAAAAGATTCAAATTGGCAGCAACAGGTACTTCTGAAGGTGAAGCAGAAAATAGGAAGATTAGTTGAAATTCTTTTTAAGAAACATCTATATTTCCTCCCCCAGTGCAAATAGGCAGTTATCCTTCTTCTGCCAGGAAATCAGAAGTTTGTTCTTGAAAAAGATGAATTGAGAGGATTCTGAATTGAAGGTGAGCTGGAGGGAGAGGACACCAGGCACAATTGGGGGAAAGATACCAAAATGAAAGATCAGATACAAATCTGTATGTCAAGCAGTGAGACCTAGCTCCTTCCCACACTTGGTTCCCAAATGCAGGCCCTCTAGGCATGAGACTGGAAGATTTTTTTTTTTCTGGGGAATATGCCTGACCCAATAGAAAAGACCAAAAAATACTGACAGTTGAGGATACTCAGATGAAACAGTATAGCCAGTCATCAGACCAGGAAGCTAACTGTTGACATGCACAGAGCTTCCAGGAAGCTACTTAGTGCTTCACTTTTAAATAAGAAAAGATAGTCAAAGATAACTAGTCATTGGAAGAAAGCTACTATGAAACATAGTCACCAAAGTATAAAATCCATAGCAGAAAGGAACCTAGAGGAAATAGACTATGAAAACTTCATAAAAACCTACTAATATTCTCAGGTAAGAAAAGAAAAAAAGTAGCCGTAAAATAAGAACAAGTTGCTATAAAAAGCTCTTAGAAATTAAAAATATGATAGCACAAATAAATTAACTCAGTAGAAATAATGGAAGATAAGAATCATGAAAGTTCCCAGAATACAGAATAAAATGAAAAAAGGTATGAAAAGTCAATTCTGTGGATCTATCATCTGAAAATACAGAGTTTGAGAAGGAAGTCACAGAAGAGAAATGAAGAAAGAAATTTTAAAATAAATACATAATTTTAAAAGTTTTGCTAGTACTGAAGGACATGAGTTTCCTTAAAAGGGCCCACCAAGTGAGCACACAAGTAAAAATGACCCACAGTAAGGCACATCCTTGTGAATTTTTAGAATAATAGAGGCAGACAGGAAGCTTAAATTCATTAGAGGACCAAGAAGTTAGGTTTCAAGTCATAATAATATGAATTCTCTTATTATCAACAATGGAATCTAGAAGACTGTAGATCTTATATAATACAGAGCAGTGCCTTCAAAATACTGAGAGAAAATGATTTCCAACCTAGAATCTGAATTAAGTGTGAGGGTAGACATTTTTCAGATATGAAGTACTAAAAGATCTCTCATGTGCTTTTCTCAGGAAACTAACCAAAACAAATGTGTAAACCAAGGAGGAGGAAGGTATAGGACTTAAGAAACGAGAATTCAACATAGAAGAGAGGCAAAGGGAGCTCTCAGGATGATATTGAAGGGAGATCCCAGAGTAGCTGTGTTGCTAAGTCTAGAAAGGCAGCTAGACTGCTTTGGAACTGAAGAAGATAAGAGACTTTGGAAGAGTTTGCCTTCAAGATAAAAATAAAGCAGTACCTGCATGTTTTAATGTATTAGGAAACTTCTTAGTAAAGATGGTGAATTGAGGCCAGGCACGGTGGCTCACGCCTGTAATCCAGCTCATTGGGAGGCTGAGGTGGGTAGATCACTTGAGGCCAGGACTTCGAGACCAGCCTGGCCAACATGGTAAAATCCCGTCTCTACTGAAAATACAAAAATTAGCCACGCGTGGTGTCACAGGCCTGTAATCCCAGCTACTCCGGAGGCTGAGGCACAAGAACCGCTTGAACCTTTGAGGTGGAGCTTGCGGTAAGATTGCACCACTGCACTTCAGCCTGGGTGACAGAGTGAGACTCTGTCTCAAAAAAAAAAAAAAAAAAAAGATGGTGAATTGAACATACTCATCTCCTTTCTTTGCCTTCCAAACTTTTACCAAAACATCATTGAAGAAACTTACACACACAAATAAGGAAAATAGGAAATAACAAAGTAACTAAATTTCTCAAAGCATGCAGAAGGAAACTGAATGAAAGCTGGTGGTGGGGACAGCAGAGAACCAATGATTTTACACTCAGGTCTCAAAAGCCCGGGAATTGGTGGCTTCATTTCTTATCTTTAGAATTGGGTGGTGCAGAAGGAGGGAGCCAAAATGGGATAAGTTGAAATTATGTTTAAGAAGCAATACTCGCTGGGTACGGTGGCTGACGTGGAGGCTGAGGCGGGTGAATCACCTGAGGTCAGGAATTCGAGACCAGCCTGGCCAACATGGTGAAACCCCATCTCTCTTAAAAATGCCAAAATTAGCCAGGCATGGTAGCATGCCCCTGTAATACCAGCTACTCAGGAGGCTGAGGTGGGAGAACTGCTTGAACCTAGGAGGTGGAGGCTGCAGTGAGCCAAGATTGTGCCACTGCACTCCAGCCTGGACGACACAGCAAGACCCCATATCAAAAAAAAAAAAAAAAAAAGGCAGCAGCAGCAATACTTACGAAGCTGGGCAACTGTCTCCTGCCCGCTCTATGAAAAGAACCAGAGGCTTATTCTCCAGAGAGGATACAGTAGAGGGTTAACACACTAGGCACAGTTGAAGGCAGGAGCAACTACTTGAAAGCAAGAAGTCAATATATGCATATTGAATGTTGGGATCTCCCCTCACCAAGCCCTTTTCCACCACTCAGCTTCCAGAATATAGACAGCTAAGTTTTCACTATTGGAAGTTTCCATGTAATCAAGCTACTGTGTAGCTTGCAGTCAACAAGTTCTATCTTTGTACCAAGTGCTTCAAAACAGCCTTTTGGCCCCTCACTCTTAACTGTAAACAAACATCCAAAGATTATGAGACACCAGAAAAAGCAAAAATAAAATAACCAAAAAACACATTAATGAAAACAACTTAGAAGAAACATTCAAGGAGAAGAAAAAATGTTTTTTTAAAAACTATAATTTGTGAACAGAATGAAAAGAGGTTTATATACATAGCTAAGAGTTTAGATGTGAATAAACAATAAGTACATAGAAAATAAGCAGATTTTTAAAATTGCCTCAAGAGAAAGCAAAAGTTGTAAAGGAAATATACTATTTATATACTATCCATTAATGGCCAGGTGTGGTGACTCAACGCCTGTAATCCCAGCACTTTGGGAGGCCGACATGGGCAGATCACAAGGTCAGGAGATCGAGACCATCCTGGCTAACACGGTGAAACCCCATCTCTACTAAAAATACAAAACAAAATTAGCCAGGCATGGTGGCGGGCACCTGTAGTCCCAGCTACTCGGGAGGCTGAGGCAGGAGAATGGTGTGAACCCGGGAGGCGGAGCTTGCAGTGAGCCAAGATTGCACCACTGCACTCCAGCCCGGGCGACAGAGCGAGACTCCGTCTGGAAAAAAAAATAAAAAAAAAATAAAAAAATAAAATAAAATATACTACCTATTAATACTACATATACTTTATACTGACAGCTGTAATGTAAATGTTGAACATTGATAGTGAGAGGTGAAGCTGGCTGGGCTTCTGGGTCGAGTGGGGACTTAGAGAACTTTTCTGTCTAGCTAAAGGCTTGTAAACACACCAATTAGCGCTCTGTGTCTAGCTAAAGGTTTGTAAACGCACCAATCAGCGCTCTGTGTCTAGCTAAAGGTTTGTAAACGCACCAATCAGCATTCTGTAAAATAGACCAATCAGCAGGATGTGGGCGGGGCCAAATAAGGGAATAAAAGCTTGCCACCTGAGCCAGCCCCAGCAGCCGCTGGGCTCCCTTTCCACGCTGTGGAAGCTTTGTTCTTTCACTCTTCGCTATAAATCTTGCTGCCGCTCACTCTAGGTCCGCACTACCTTTATGAGCTGTAACACCGCGAAGGTCTGCGGCTTCACTCCTGAAGTCAGCGAGACCACGAACCCACTAGGAAGAAGAAACAATCCTGTATGCGCCATCTTTAAGAGCTGCAACACTCACTGGGAGGGTCTGCAGCTTTGCTCCTGAAGTCAGCAAGACCATGAACCCACCAGAAAGAACAAACTCTGTACACATCTGAACATCAGAAAGAACAAACTTGGGACACACCATCTTTAAGAACTGTAACACTCACCGTGAGGGTCCGCAGCTTCATTCTTGAAGTCAGCAAGATGAAGAACCCACCAGAAGGAACCAATTCTGGACAGAGTAGAATCAAATACATAATTTAGGAAGATGAAAGGCAAGAGTGTGTGTGTAGTAGGGTAGAAGTATGTTGACAGAGCTCAATCTTCATTTTCTGTAGGGGTACTTCAAGAGAAAAAGTCAAGAAGAAACATGTCACTTAGACATATAAATATGATAAAATCATCTAAAATTGTTTAGTTGCAAAATTTTTTCTAGCTGATAAATTTTTAAGCCTAAAAATATCATTGAAATTATTTTAATGTTACCTTTTATTTTATTTTATTTTTTTGATATGGAGTCTCACTCTGTCACCCAGGCTGGAGTACAGTGGCATGATCTCAGCTCACTGCAACCTCCGCCTCCCAGGTTCAAGTGATTCTCCTGCCTCAGCCTCCCAAGTAGCCGCGATTACAGGCACGTGCCACCATGCCCGGCTAATTTTTTGTATGTTTAGTAGAGACGAGGTTTCACCATGTTAGCCAGGATGGTCTCGATCTCCTGAACTCATGATCTGCCCACCTTGGCCTCCCAAAGTGCTGGATTACAGACGTGAGCCACTGCACCAGGCCTAATGTTACCTTTTCAAAAACACCTGCTTGTGGAATTGTTGAAGTCACTGAGTTGTATTTCTGGAATGTGTTTTTTAGCGGGCTGCACATACATATGTAGAAAGCCAGGTGATTTTTTTGTTTCTTTTTTATCAAAAACAGTTGTATTAAATAAGAAAGGAAGTTCTTATTTACTTGTGTATTACCTTAATTTATGTGTAAAATGGGAGAATAGTTTAATGTATTTAACAAACATTTGTTAAAGGACCTGCTCAAACTAATATATATTATAGTGATGGATATAAAGATAAATAAGTCTGACTCAGATTGCTAGCCTGGGAACCAGACATGAAAACAAAAATTATAATGTAATATAAATTCTAAAATAGATGTAAAAAAGTGATGTAAGAACATAGAAAAAGTATCAGCGAATCACGTGACAGCTCAATGGGAAAAGTACTTCAGACAGAATGTAAAGAATGCTTGGTTAAAGGCAGCATTCCAAATCTTGGAATTTGGTTGGGGGACAGAGGGAAACAAAAAGAAATGGGGAGGTTAGGACCAAATAGGAAGCTTCCTGTATGTCATTTCTGATAAGTTGAAACCGAGGTAGGTGATAGGCTGTCTTTGGAAGTTTCTAACAAGAGGAACAAAATAAGATTGGTGTTTTAGAAGTAAACCAAAGCAAAACTGTTGCAAGGAGATTAGTAAGTACAGGTCTTAACCTAGCAAAGGAGGTAGAGTGGAGGGTAGAGAATGATTAAGATAGAAATTCAGTAGATTTGGCCAGATAATGATAAGTTGAGACTGGCAAATTATTTCCACTTAGATTTAAATAGGCATCTTGAGCATAACCTACAAGGCAAACTCCTTATACTAAAAATATTCTGAATATTTAAAAAGAAAGGATTAAAAGATCAATCAATAGAAGTTTGGGGACAGAAGGTTTATTCATTCTTGTACATTAGATCTCATCTAGATCATCTATTTGAAGAAATCAGTCAAGCAATTATCTTCTCTCTCTCCTGCATGGATTTTTTTCCTCTCTAATAGATCGTTCTCATCACCCTAAGCAGTTGTTGTACATCTCTCATCTTAAAAAGAACAGCCTTTCTTAACTAATCTCACCAGTCCATTTTCTTACTTCTTTTAAAGCCCAACTCATTAGAATTGTCCCTCCTCTTTTCACTTCATGTCTTTGAGTACTCTCCTGAACCCACTCTAGTCAGTCCTTTCAGTAGAACTGTTCCCCCTGCTTACTTCCCTACTCCTCAATACACAGTGAATTCTCAACAAAGAAGCCAGGGGATCCTTTTAAACATAAGACAGATTATGTCATTTCTTTACTCAGAACTATTCCGTGGTGTGCCATCTCAGAGTAGAGACTAAAAAGTCCTTGTCATGGTGTGCAGATTCTTCATGATCTGGCTACTTTGCTATTTTTCCAGTCTCACCTTCTAATGTTTCCCTTGCTCTCCTTGCTGCAGGCACAATTGTGTCTAGGCCAATCGACATATTTGTTTGTCTGTTTCCTTCCACTGAAATGTACATGCAAAAACAAAATTTTGTTACTGTGTTCCCCAGCAAAACAATGTCTGGCACCTGGTAGGACTTCATTAAATAGTTGATGGATAGACGAATGGATAACTAAAGGAATAACTTCAAGTTCCAGGTATTCGGGGTTTGGTAAAAGGAAATCTGGGGTTTTCAACAAGAC
This sequence comes from Nomascus leucogenys, assembly GCF_006542625.1. Taxonomy (NCBI): domain Eukaryota; kingdom Metazoa; phylum Chordata; class Mammalia; order Primates; family Hylobatidae; genus Nomascus; species Nomascus leucogenys. The sequence goes on along the minus strand of NC_044389.1, from coordinate 6,919,183 downwards.
GTCAAGTATTAGGAAGACCATGTATGCTGAGAAAGGTGATTACTTTTGGACATGTTGAGTTTGAAATGAGTGTGAAACATCAAGGTACAGATGTCTGATGCTATATGTAGTGTAAAATGTAGGAACAACCCTAGGAGAAAAGTCGGGCATGAGGATAAAGGATATTTTCATTGTTAGGTGATAATTTAAGCAATGGAAATGATTCACATTAGCAAGGGAAAGTGTCTAAGGAAGACATCCAATTTTGGAGACCTTTTTTTAGGAATCAGGAAGAGATAAAACCAGTAAAAGATGAAAGAGGTACAGTGATGGTGAGGATTTTAAAAGAAGGAAAATGTAAACTGTCATAGCTATTAGGAAAGTTGAGTAGAATGAGTTTGTGCGCATCCCACATGCATCTGGGAAGTCATTAACAACTTTATTGAGAACAGTTTCTGTAGAGTAGTGGGAGAAATGAGAGTTTATTGAGTAGAAATTGAGGAAGTGAAAATAGCTACATTACCTATTGAAGAAGGTTGACTGGAGTATAGGTAACAGTGAGTATTAGCTTGAGGCAGAGATAAAGGTGAGTGAGAAAATGAGTTTCAAAGGTAGGCAAGACTTTTGGGCTAAATAAAAAGGGCACTTTAAAAAAGATATAAATAGGTAGAAGAGACAAAAGGGAGCGAGGCAGGATAATTGAAAGAGGGGATCTCCTGTGGAGACTGAGGTATTAGGGGGAGTAGAGAGTTCAGGTGAAGATGTGAAGGTGAGAGAAGAGGATGGGTAGACATTTCCCTGGTGAAGGAGGTAAGGAGTACTATGATGGAATTAGAGGGGACACACTGAGAGGGTCCACAGTTCACAGACTCTTCTATTATGTGTTATGTGAGGTAGATTGTAAAGTCAAAGGCTAGCCTTGAAAAATGTGATTTTGTTTTGGAATGGTAACCATGATGAATGCAAAACAGTTACCAGAATAGGATCACCATGTAGCAAATGAGGGTCTGCAAAAAAGGCATATTCCTAAATATTTATATGTGTACTGGTCAATAAACTTAAATATTTTCTCCCCATTGCAGCACAACTAAGGAACGTCAAGAGATACAGAATCCAAATTTTACCACACCTGGTCAAGAATTTCTGTCTAAATCTCATTTGTATGAACATCTGACTTTGGAAAAATCTTCAAGCAGTTTAGCAGTTTCAGGACATCCATTTTATCAAGTTTCTGCTGCAAGAAATGAAAAAATGAGACACTTGATTACTACAGGCAAACCAGCCAAAGTCTTTGTTCCACCTTTTAAAACTAAATCACATTTTCACAGAGATGAACAGTGTGTTAGGAATATTAACTTGGAGGAAAACAAACAAAAGCAAAACATTGATGGACATGGCTCTGGTGATAGTAAAAATAAGATTAATGACAATGAGATTCATCAGTTTAACAAAAACAACTCCAATCAAGCAGCAGCTGTAATTTTCACAAAGTGTGAAGAAGAACCTTTAGGTATTGTATGACAATTTGTGTGACGAATTTTTGCCTTTCAGTTAGATATTTCCCTCATTAAATAATGTCCTGATGGTTTTCTCCCTTTGGTGGTGGTAATTTTAAAACTCTTTTTAATGCTTTAGATTTTCTAAATCCAAAGATTAGGTTTAAATTATTCTGATGTTTCTTTCAAAGATAACTTCTTGTGGACTTGTTAAAAAAAATTAGACACACAATCTAGGACTGCTGTTACTGGAGTATATTTTCTATCATGCTACGAATTTTCTTTTAAAAATGTGATACAAATAGGGCCAGGCGCGGTGGCTCATGCCTGTAATCCCAGCACTTTGGGAGACCAAGGCGGGCGGATCACCTGAGGTCAGGAGTTCAAGACCAGCCTGGCCAACATGGTGAAACCCTGTCTCTACTAAAAATACAAAAATAAATAAATAAATAAATAGCTGGGCATGGTGGCAGGCACCTGTAATCCCAGCTACTTGGGAGGCTGAGGCAGGAGAATCGTTTGAACCTGGGAGGCAGAGGTTGCAGTGAGCCGAAATCGCGCCACTGCACTCCAGCCTGGGCAACGAGCGAAAAACTTTCGTCTCTAAAAGAGACAAAAATAGTAAAGATATTTATATTTATACAGCTTTACAAGTTGAAACATCCTTTCATTTATGAAGAATTAAAAGGGGTACCCTTTTTAGAGAAAAGGAGAGCATGTAAACTTCGAGGAAATTAATATGTATTATTTTATAAAGCAGGGGTTGCGCTTTTTTTTTGAGACAGAGTTTCGCTCTTGTTGCCCAGGCTGGAGTGCAATGGTGCGACCTCAGCTCACCGCAACCTCCTCTCAAGTTCAAGTGATTCTGCTGCCTCAGCCTGCTGAGTAGCTGAGATTACAGGCATGTGCCACCACACCTGGCTACTTTTGTATTTTTCTTTTTTTTTTTTTTAGTAGAGACGGGGTTTCTCCATGTTGGTCAGGCTGGTCTTGAACTCCCAACCTCAGGTGATCTACCCATCTCAGCCTCCCAAAGTGCTGGGATTACAGGCGTGAGCCACTGTGCCCGGCCAGGGGTTGTGCTTTTTAAATTTCAATTTTATTTTTGCTAAGTATTTATTCTTCAATAGATGTAATTACAAGTCTTCAGAATGCCAGAGATATACAGGATATGCGAATTAAGAAGAAACAAAGGCAACGCATCTTTCCACAACCAGGCAGTCTGTATCTTGCAAAAACATCCACTCTGCCTCGAATCTCTCTGAAAGCAGCAGTAGGATGCCAAGTTCCCTCTGCGTGTTCTCATAAACAGGTATGTATTTGTCTACAATACCGATGGCTTTTATGACAGAGTGTAATTTTATTTCATTAACTAATATCTACAAATGGCTTTGTTTAAAGAATGAACACATTAGTGCAGGAATGGATGAATGAAATCATCATATTTTCTAATTAGCCTACAGTCGCAGCCTCTGGCCCCTTGCTAGGCCTGCCTCATCCTACTAAAGTGATCTGTGCTTCCAAATTACTATTTCTTTTCCCCCTTCAAATCTTTCTTATTTTGTCATTGTAAATGCTCTCAGCTAGGTGTTAAAGTAGTCTTATTGATATTCAAATGTGAATAAATGTAAGCCCTGAACCTTCTGTGAGCTATTTATATTTCCAAAAGTGGATTCTCCTTAAGCCAATACTATCTAGGTAGAATTTTAGGCAATGGAGAGGTGAAAATAATATTGATGACATTAATAGCTAACTTTGAGCATTTTCTAGGTGTGAGGTGCTCTTCTAAGCACTTCACATGCATTAGGTATATCTTGCTTAATCCTCACAGTCACCTTGAAAGAAAGGCACTGTTATTTTGTTTCCATTTTGCAAATGAGAGAACTGAAGCATAGAGAGGGTTAAGTAACTGCCCCAAAGTCACTTAACTAGTAAGTGGAAGAGCTGTGATTCCAAAGCAAAGAGTCTGACTCCAGAGTCAAACTCTGAACAAACAAAAAGACACTTTGGGTTAGATATCCTGGGGTGAAAGCAAGCACTTTGAAAGTAAGCCAAGCCTATGTACAAATCTGACCACCTGAGGTCACATTCCCTAAAATACTTACACTTCTCCCTTTCGTTTCCCATCTAAGTTTTTGAACATAAGAGATTTTGTAAGACATCACATTTTTTTATCCTCACAGTACCTTCCTATGGCAGATGTAGCAGGAGGCGTATAAACGGGGTGGAAAAGGTACAGCAGACTGTGGAATGTATGGATCATTTATATTACATTAAAATTTTTAGTTTCTAGTAAGTAACTTAAATGTTTTTGTAGTAAAGATTCTAGTAGTTAATGAAAATTTTTGGTAAATTCAGTTTTGGTTTGTTATAATTGTTTTTATTGTGTGATACATGTTTACTTTAAATTGTTCTTCTTTTTTGTGTGTGTTTATTTTGTGTAGCTGTATACGTATGGCGTTTCTAAACATTGCGTAAAAATTAACAGCAAAAATGCAGAGTCTTTTCAGTTTCACACTCAAGATTATTTTGGTAAGGAAAGTTTATGGACTGGAAAAGGAATACAGTTGGCTGATGGTGGATGGCTCATACCCTCCAATGATGGAAAGGCTGGAAAAGAAGAATTTTATAGGTACTCTATGCAAAAAGATTATGTGTTAATTTTTATGTATTCCCTCATCCCTCTTTCTTCTCTTAACTGTCTCTCGAACTAAAAAGTTGGCTAGAAATCAAATTTTTCTGCATTTAATCATTTTAAGTGCATTAAGGTTAAGCATTCCGTAGAAGTCTTTTGAAAAGTGCTGTTTGTCCTGGGGTTTAATGAACTGGATTTTCTTGATTTGGGACATTTTTCTTAGGCATCTATAAATAAAGGCCAATTTATAAAGTTAAATTTGGCCGGGTACAGTGGCTCACGCCTGTAATCCCAGCACTTTGGGAGGCCGAGGCGGGTAGATCATCTGAGGTCAGGAGTTCAAGACCAGCCTGGCCAACATGGTGAAACCCCATCTCTACTAAAAGTACAAGAACTATCTGGGCATGGTGGCAGGCACCTGTAATCCCAGCTACTCGGGAGGCTGAGGCAGGAGAATCGCTTGAACCTGGGAGGCAGAGGTTGCAGTGAGCCAAGATCGAGCCACTGCACTCCAGCCTGGGCAATAAGAGTGAGACTCCATCTCAAAAAAAAAAAAAAGTTAAATTTGAGGTCCAGGCATGGTGGCTCATGCCTGTAATCCCAGCACTTTGGGAGGCTGAGGTGGGCAGATCTCTTGAGCACAGGAGTTTAAGACCAGCCTGGGCAACATGGTGAAAATCCATCTCTACAAACAAATTAAAAAATTAGCCCAGCCAGGCGCGGTGGCTCACGCCTGTAGTCCCAACACTTCGGGAGGCCAAGATGAGCCGATTACCTGAGGGTCAGGAGTTCGAGACCAGCCTGGCCAACATGGTGAAACCCCAGCTCTACTAAAAATACAAAAATTAGCCAGGTATGGTGATGCACGCCCGTAATCCCAGCTACTCGGGAGGCTGAGGCAGGAGAATAATTTGAGCCCAGTAGGTGGAGGTTGCAGTGAGCCAAGATCACGCCACTGCACTCTAGCCTGGGCGACAGAGCAAGACCCTGTTTCAAAAAAGGCCAGGTGCGGTGGCTCACACCTATAATCCCAGCACTTTGGGAGGTTGAGGTGGGCAGATCATCTGAGGTCAGGAATTTGAAACCAGCCTGGCCAACATGGCGAAACCCCATCTCTACTAAAAATACAAAAATTAGCTGGGCACGGTGGCATGCACCTGCAATCCCACTTACTCGGGAGGCCGAGGCAGGAGAATCGTTTGAACCTGGGAGGCGGAGGTTGCAGTGAGCCAAAATCACACCACTGCACTGCAGCCTGGGTGACAGAGTGAGACTCCGTCTCAAGAGGAACAAAAAAAAAAGGGAAGTTAAATTCGAAATGGCCTTATGGTAGATTCCTCTCCCGACACACACTTACTTCATGTTTTCTTTCATTATATATTTTAATGGATACAAAATATAAATACTAAAGTTTAAACAGAAATATTTGAATATCAATAATGCCAAATAACTAGAAAATCCCAGAGCCCTAAAACAGCAACAATTTAGAAACTGTATAACCTCTTTTTATTGTAGTTTTTACAGAAACATAATTTAAAGCTTTTTGTTATCAGAGATAAATCCCATCTTTTGCCACTGGCATAATGTAATATATTTCCTCAGCATCCTTATTTTTAAATTTCTGTACATCTTTCCAAAATTTATAGCTTTGGAAAGTGATAAAACTTTTTTTCCTGAATTTTGTTTTAACTTTTAAAAACAGAAATACTGTTCACATCTTGCATATCTTATATAACAAACATCTGCTTATAGATTCCAGTAAGAAAAGTCAGTTAAACAGTTGTATTATTTTCTCGTACTAAATAGACTACATAAGGTAGAAGTTAAGAATGATTGCCCTGTAGTCTAAGTGGGAATGTGGAAGCTCTCGTTAGTTTTTTCTGATAATTCAGCAAATCTCTATTGAGCACTTGCTATGTGCCAGGTACTATTCTGGGTACTAGGAATAATAAAGCAAAGCAAAAAAGTCCCTGCCCTGATGAGTCATACATTCTAGTGGGTGTGGAAGGCATAGAAACTATTGAAATATAAGTGAATTGTATAGTATGTTAGAAGAAGATACATACTATAAAGATAGATAAAGCTGGAAAAGTGCCAGAGAAAGCTGGGCAAGGAGATACGATTTTTAATCTAATAAGTAGTTAGGAAGGCTTCACTGAGTCAGCTACATTTGATAAATGACCTAAAGTAAAAGGAGAGAGCATAGGACTATCCTAGCAAAAGACCCCCAGCCTCTAAGAGGGGAGCATGCTTGAAGTATTTGAGGAACAGGAAGTTAGTGCAACTGGAGTAGAGTGGGCAGGAGAAGAGTAGTAGTAGATGAGATACAAAGGGAAGACCTCATAGACCTTCATAAGACCCTTACCTTTTACTCTGCATGATTTTTACTGAATAAACCACTGGAAGGCTTAAAGGGTAACATGATCTGACTTTTTTTGAGACAATCTCACTCTGTTGCTCAGGCTGGAGTGCAGTGGCGCAGTCTCGGCTCACTGCAGCCTCCACCTCCGAGGTTCAAGAAGCGATTCTCCTGCCTCAGCCTCCTGAGTAGCCGGGACTACAGGTGTACACCACCATGCCCAGCAGATTTTTGTATTTTTAGTAGAGATGGGGTTTCACCATGTTGTCTAGGTTGGTCCCAAACTCCTGACCTCAGGATCCACCCTCCTCGGCCTCCCAAAGTGCTGGAATTACAGGTGTGAGCCACTGTGTCCAGCCTGATCTGACTTACTTTTGAAAAAATAATTGGCTGTTGAGGAGAGGGGCAAGGATGGACGCACAGAGACCACTTAAGCTATTGCAGAAATACATGTGAGAGGTGGTTGCTTGGACCAGGGAAGTGGCAGTGGAATTGGTGGAAAGCAGTTGGACTCTGGGGTATTTTGAAAGTGGCACCATTAGGAGTTGCTCAAGGATTAGATATAAAATGTGAGAGAGGAAGAGAATAAGAATGGCTGTAAAGATTTTGGCCTTAGCAGCTGGAAGGATAGAGTTACGTGTAAGTACCAGAATTGAGAAGACCAAAGATGGAGGGAAATGGAGAGTTTGGTTTTGGACATTTGAAGCTAGGGATATAATAGTAGACAGCCAAGTGGAGATGTTAGGTAGGCAGTTGGATATGGAAGTCTATACACAGGTAAAGTATAGGCCAAAGAAATCAATTCACAAGTCATCGGCATATAGGTGGACTTGAAGGCCATGAAAAAGAGTCTGAGAAAGAGCAGCCAGAAAGTTAGGAGTAAATGCAGAATGAGGTGTTGCATTCCAAGTGAAGATGGAATTTTAGGGAATAGAATATGACCAGCTGTGGAAGCTGCTTCTAATAGGTAAAGTAAGATGAGAACTGAGATTGGCCGCTGGATTTAGCACTGCAGAAGACATTACTAATGTTATTAAAAATAGCTCAGTAGATTGGTGGAGTGATATCCTGATTAGAATGCAATTAAAGAGCAGTTGAAGAGGAGGAGTTGGAGACACAGAATACAGTCGATTCTTTTGGGAGTTGCCAAAAAGAAGCAGAGAGAGAGACATTGCTTGGTGAGGAAGTAGGATCAAAGAGTCTTAGTTTTGGCTTGTTTTAAGGTAGAAAAAAACCGTTTCTTATGCTGATTCACATCGTTCAGTAGAGAGGGAAAAAATTGATGATGCAGGAGAGAGAGGAGGCATTTCCTGATCGTTGGCCTTGTAGGCAGCAAGGGGTAGGAGCTAGTGCACAAATGGTAGAAGAGGGCAAAGTGTAAGGATGCAGATGCTTGGAAGAGGGCAAAGTGTAGGGATATAGATGCTGTGAGTAGATAGATGTGAGGGTGGGAGCTTATGGAAGTTCTCTTTTGATTACTTCTGTTGTCTTAATGCTAAGAGTATGAATGAGAAAGGAGGAGTTAGATATTTGAGAACAGAGGGGACAAGATCAAGGAGAGCACCAACGCTAAGAAAGGCAGTTCTCAGGTGTGATTTCTAAAAACAATCTCTTTCATAAGAAAAATAATCTAAAATATAATTATTTAAAATCAAGGATCACATTTTTCAGGAACAAATATGAGTTGAAATCATTCTGTTGGCTGTTAAGTGGAATTTTTTGTTTTGTTTTTATATTTTGAGAGAGGGTCTCCCTCTGTTGCCCAGGCTGGAGTGCAGTGGCACTATCATGGCTCACTGCAGCCTCAACCTCCTGGGCTCAAGCAATCCTCCCACCACAGCCTCCCAAGTAGCTGGGACCACAGATGTGAGCTACCACTCTTGGCTGATTTTTTTTATTTTTTGTGGAGATGTGGGGATCTCACTATGTTGCCTAGGCTGGTCTCAAACTTCTGGCCTCAAGCAGTCCTCCTGCCTCAAGCTTCCCAAAATGCTGGGAGTATAGGCATGAGCCACCATGCTCAGCAAGTGAAGTTTTTATCAGTATGATACTTTGATACATGTCAAATAATTTTCTGAAATTATATTGTAGATCATATGAACTCATAAAAACTTACTGAATGATCTTGAACAATGTAGTTTTTGTACAGAGAATAGTCGTAGTTGTTGAATTCAGTATCATCCCATGTGGTTTTTATGATAATACTCCACCTTTATTTGTTCAGGGCTCTGTGTGACACTCCAGGTGTGGATCCAAAGCTTATTTCTAGAATTTGGGTTTATAATCACTATAGATGGATCATATGGAAACTGGCAGCTATGGAATGTGCCTTTCCTAAGGAATTTGCTAATAGATGCCTAAGCCCAGAAAGGGTGCTTCTTCAACTAAAATACAGGCAAGTTTAAAGCATTACATTACGTAATCATATACTGCAGTATTGTTAAGGTTTCTGTGTAGTCTGTGACTTCCATGTCAAAATGTTGCACAAGCCAGTTGTCAGTGACAGTTGCCATCCCACACTGCTGTTCTCTTGTCATCCCTAGCCCCCATTTAAGAGAGATCACACATTCATGCATTGCTTGCTTCCCTCTTTCCCCACCCCCTCCTTAACCTCTTGACATATGAGAAGAATATAAGTTATTAATTTGATCCACTATTTGGGGATTGCTAATAAAGCATTTTTGCATTTTATTTTTTGCTTTTTAAAAAGAATTCATATTTTAACAATATGAAACAATATATTGCTAGCTACAAAATTTTAAATTCTCAATATTTCTTACATAAATTCAGTTTTTATTCTCAGTTATTCAGTGACTTGTTTAAACAGTGGAATTCTAGAGTCACACTTCCTAAAATATGCATTTCTGTTTTCACTTTTAGATATGATATGGAAATTGATAGAAGCAGAAGATCGGCTATAAAAAAGATAATGGAAAGGGATGACACAGCTGCAAAAACACTTGTTCTCTGTGTTTCTGACATAATTTCATTGAGCGCAGATACATCTGAAACTTCTAGCAATAAAACTAGTAGTGCAGATACCCAAAAAGTGGCCATTATTGAACTTACAGATGGGTGGTATGCTGTAAAGGCCCAGTTAGATCCTCCCCTCTTAGCTGTCTTAAAGAATGGCAGACTGACAGTTGGTCAGAAGATTATTCTTCATGGAGCAGAACTGGTGGGCTCTCCTGATGCCTGTACACCTCTTGAAGCCCCAGAATCTCTTATGTTAAAGGTAAATTAATTTGCACTCTTGGTAAAAATCAGTCACTGATTCAGTTAAATTCTAGAAGTTTTACATTTAAATTTTAAATACTAAGGATGCTCAATTTTTTAAATCTACTGATAATTTTAGTATAAAAAGCATATTCTTCAGACAGTTAAAGTTTTTATGCAGTTTTTGGGAGGGCCAGAGATCTTTCTTGAGCTTAAATAATGCATTTCCAATTAAAAAGCAAAAGTAAATTTGCACCATTTGATTTTGGTATCTGTAGCTTTGCTGCCCTCTTGTTCTCATTGCTTTGCTTTGATCAGGTCCCTATTCCACTCTGGATTAGAGAATTATATTTTAGTACTTTTCAAATATGTAATAGATACACTTTTCATCTCTATGTAGATTTTAAACTACATAACGGGACTTTGTCATATTGAATGGTCTGCAGTATTGCTATCTAAAATTACCTATAATATTGTACATTCAGATTCACTTAAGAGGTAACCTTGCAGAGAATTTACTTCTGTGGTATTCTGGATCACTCTAAAGAGAACGTTTTATAAATTAAACATTTTTAAGGTAAAGATATATTATGTTTGGCATTGGTTCCATGTTGGATTGATTGCTTTTTACTGAAAGTATTCCATCAAGCTGAAACCATCTTTTGTTTTATGTTGCTTAGAATATCCAGCTTGCAGTGGCTTTCATTTTCTTGTTTTTTTTTTGTTATCAAATCAATGCATGTGCATAATTTGGAAACTCAAGTAATGTAAGACATATGACCAAAAAAAAGCAGTTGCTAGCACAGCCCTCGCCATCCTCATTCATTCATGGTCCCAAGAGGCAATCGTTTCCAGTCCCTTTGACTATGTTTTAGCTTGTACTGCTGTCTTCTTTCTCTCTTCAGTTTAGACAGCAACGGTTAACTTCCTGCTATAGAAAATGAGGATTTCATTCTCTTACTCCAACACTGCTACATATTTCTCTACCCTCTTCCCCATCTTCCCTCTACTAATACAGCGTGATTTTTAGTGAAGTCTGTATTCAGTGTATACATTATAATGACTGAAAAATATTTTTTGCAATTTAATACCTAATATACTATGATCACATTTCCTTTCTGTACAGCTTACTGCTTTCCATGAAGTTATTAACTGTCCTTTTCATTTCTATTAATTTTCTGTGTCCTTACACAGGAGCTATAAAAATCCTGCCCAATATGTTAAAATTTCTCCATTGGTTCCATTTCTGTTTCTTGGAGAACCCCTGGACTTCATATTCTTACTCCATTCTGAAGTGCTCATTTCTTATGTGTGCCATACAGCTCTCATTCTGTAAATTATTCTTACCTCTTTTCTGTGTTAGAAACCCCATTTCCTGGTTTCCATATCATCTTTCTAGAATTTTTTCCCCCAATTTTAAGGGCCCACAACTCTCAGAGGCTTGTTTTGAAAAGGAGCATGCAAGCTTTTTGGTATCTTAGGGTAAGGTTGGCTGGATATAGAAATCTAGGTTGAAATAATTTCTTCAGAATTTTTAAGACATTTATTTTATCTTCTTTAGCATAGCTCCTGCTAATTTCAGTGCATTCTTTTTTTTTTTTTTTTTTTTTTTTTTTTTTTTGAGACAATGTCTCACTCTGTTACCTAGGCTGGAGTTTTTTATTTTGTACAGACGAGGTCTCCCTATGTTGCCTAGGCTGGTCTTGAACTTCTAGGCTCAAACAGTCCTCACGCCTCAGCCTCCCAGAGTGCTGGGATTACAGGTATGAACCACTGCACCTGGCCTGCGGTGCTGTTTTTATCTTCAGTCATTCATTATGTGCTCTGGTTTTAAGAAGTTAAGATTGTTTTGTCTTTATTTTTACTTACTTATTTATTTATTTATTTATTTATTTTTGAGACAAAGTCTCGCTTTTGTCGCCCAGGCTGGAGTGCAATGGCGTGATCTCGGCTCACTGCAACCTCTGCCTCTCGGGTTCAAGTGATTCTCCTGTCTCAGCCTCCCAAGTAGCTGGGATTACAGGTGCCTTCCACCACACCCAGCCAAATTTTGTATTTTTGGTAGAGGTGGGATTTCACCATATTGGCCAGGCTGGTCTCATCCTGACCTCAGGCGATCCACCTGCCTCAGCCTCCCAAAGTGTTGGGATTACGGGCGTGAGCCACCATGCCTGGCCTGTTTTGTCTTTATTTAAATTTGACAGTAATGTACTTTGGTGTCTTTTTTTTTTTTTTTTTTTTTACTTTTTTTTCCTTTAATTCTTGGCCCAGACGCTTACTGGCACTTACTCTAGAAACACATAGTCCTTCATTGAGTTCTGAAAATTTTCTTTAAGTGGTTCTTTTATAATTTCCCTCCATTTTTTTCTCTAGTTTTTTCTGGAACTCCTGATGTTTGGACACTAGGCCTCTTATATTTTTCCTCTAATTTTCTTGTCTTTTCTCCTACTTTCTATTTCATTGTCTTTTTTTATTCTAACTTCTGGGATGGTTTTTAATTTTTTCTTCTAATTCTTTTTATTAATATGCCATGTTTTATAGATTTGTCTTTAAATATTTTTACATAGTTTTGTAACAAAATGCAAAAAAAGCAATTCCTAAAAATTTAGAAAGTCAAATGAAAGCAAAGAACTTAAGTGTATTTTCAATTAGAGCATAATCATACCAAGAAAGTATTTCAAGTAACTTAAAAGATGTTTTATGTCCGTAGTGGTGTATACCCCAAGAACAACAATAGCAACAACAACTATAAAATGAAACAAAATCTGAAGCTATTGTTAGTAATCATATTGTTGGTGATAGTGTTGGTATTCCTATTCTGAAGTTATAGTGGATGTGAAGTATGTTGTATGTGTATATTCTTTTATGTATATTTGTTGTATGTGTATATTCTTTTATGTATATTTGTTGTATGTGAGTAATTATATAATTATAGAGAACACGGATCTTTTTATCAGAGAAAGGTACAGATGTGAGATTGAAGTAAAAAAATTTGTGGTTCTGCATTTGTATTGGAAATATCAGTATGAACTCGAGATCTATATTATCTTTAAAAAATACATGCTGGCTGGGCACAGTGGCTGACGCCTGTAATCCCAGCACTTTGAGAGGCCAAGGTGAATGGATCACTTGAGGTCAGGAGTTCAAGATGAGCCTGGCCAACATGGTGAAATCCCGTCTGTACTAAAAATATAAAACTTAGCCAGACATGATGGCATGCTCCTGTAGTCCCAGCTACTGTGGAGGCTGAGGTGGGAGAATCACTTGAACCTGGGATGCGGAGGTGAGCCAAGGTCGCACCACTGCACTCCAGCCTGGGCGACAAAGTGAGACCCTGTTTCAAAGAAAAACAAAACAAAACACATGCTTATTGGTTTCATCTATCAAAAAGAACAACAACAACAAAAAGGAACAATCCAGTAGTATTGCGTATCCCTAGCTCTCAGACTGTTTTCTAAGTACCATTTTCTCTTAAAAGGATGCAAGGTGTCTTGAAGAAATGTCTGATTCCAGATTCAGGGGAGGAAATATATGAATCTGGAAAGTCTTGACATACCAGAAAAAAACTAAGCATCAAACTCTACTAGTGTCATGTCGAAAGGACTTAGGAGTGTGATAGAATAGATTCTTACTGATCAGAGATAAAATAATTTGAGCATCAGAAAGGATAATAACAGGCTGGGCACGGTGGCCCACACCTGTAATCCCAAGATTTTGGGAGGCCGAGGCGGGCAGATCACTTGGGGTCAGGAGTTAGAGACCAGCCTGGCCAACATGGTGAAATCCCATCTTTACTAAAAAATACAAAAATTAGGTAGGCCTGGGGGCAGGTGTCTGTAATCCCAGCTACTTGGGAGGCTGAGGCAGGGAGAATTGCTTGAACCCAGGAAGCGGAGGTTGCAGTGAGCCGAGATTGTGCCACTGCACTCTAGCCTGGGTGACAGAGCGAGACTCCATCTCAAAGGAAAAAAAAAGGATAATAACAGCAAAAAATTGAAATTCATAACAAATGATACCTCTACTCTCATGTTTTAAAAACTAAAGCCCAGGTACAGTGGCTCACGCGTGTAATTGTAGTACTTTGGGAGGCTGAGGTGGGCAGATGGCTTGTACTCAGGAGTATGAGACCGGCCTGGGCAACATGACAAAACCCCATCTCTACAAAAAATACAAAAATTAACCAGGTGTGCTGGTATGCGCCTGTAGTCCCAGCTACTTGAGAGGCCATGGTGGGAGGATGACCTGAGCCCAGGAGGCAGAGGTTGCAGTGAGTTGAGATCGTGCTACTACACTTCAGCCTGGGTGACAGAGCCAGACCCAGCCTCAGAAAAGCAAGCAATAAAAACTAGGTAAAAGGAGAAAAAAAATCAAGCATTTATCGTTCTTCTCTTATATGATCTATATTTTGGGACCCTCAAGTAGATGAGGGGAAGTTTCTGTTTATAAAAATGTTTCAACAAATAAGGAATAATAGAATTAAAATATAACCATTTTGCAACCCTCAGATTAGGTTTGTCTTTTCTTCTAATTCTTTTTTTTTTTTTTTTTGAGACGGAGTCTCACACTGTCGCCCAGGCTGGAGTGCAGTGGCACGATCTTGGCTCACTGCAACCTCCGCCTCCTGGATTCAAGCAATTCTCCTGCCTCAGCCTCCTAAGTGGCTGGGATTATAGGCACCCACCACCACACCTGGCTAATTTTTTTGTATTTTTAGTAGAGACAGGGCTTCACTATGTTGGCTACACTGGTGTTGAACTCCTGACCTCGTGATCCGCCCGCCTTGGCCTCCCAAAGTGCTGGGATTACAGGCTTGAGCCACTGTGCCCGGCCCTTTTCTTCTAATTCTTAAGGTGAATTTGTGTCTACTAACATAATTTTCAAGAGACCTTTATTATTCCCTAAATGTTTTTCTTTTTTTGTGACATTCAGTTCTTGTTTCATAGTGTCTTCTCATCTTTCTAAAGCTAATGATTAATGTTTTATTTTCATTTTCATTTTTTCTGCTCCCTGCATTTTTTTTTTTAATGAAAACCTTTCTCTATTTGAGTCTCTCAGGTTAGAGACTTTCCTCAGTGGTGATCATTGACTGATCCAGAAGTTGTATGTGAGGTGAGGCTTGTCAGTTCATAGGGTAGTAACGTGGTGATTTAGTTTTTAACCAGGAGACCCTCAAATATCAGTGACTGTTCTGAGAGCTGAGCAGAGTAAGGAAATTAATAGGGAGACTCATTGTCAGTGTAAGAATTTTATTTGTTTTGTTTTCTTTTTTTTTTTTTTTGAGATGGAGTCTCGCTCTGTCACCCAGGCTAGAGTGCAGTGGTGCGATCTCGGCTCACTGCAACCTCCGCCTCCCAGGTTCAAGGAATTCTCCTGCCTCAGCCTCCCGAGTAGCTGGGAACTACAGGCGCCTGCCACCATGCCCGGCTAATTTTTTATTTTTAGTAGAGATGGGGTTTCACCATCTTGGCCAGGCTGGTCTCGAACTCCTGACCTTGTGATCCACCCGCCTCGGCCTCCCAAAGTGTTGGGATTACAGGCGTGAGCCACAGCGCCTGGCCCAGTTTTGTTTTCAATAATAGCATCTCACCCCCACCCTGGCTGTGTCCACTCAGTATTCCAGAGTCCACAATATGTATGGTTCAGCCCTCCAGAAAATAAAGTCTCTTGCATGTTTTTTTTTTTTATGCTGCAGCAAGAATAGGGTCCTGGGTTCTTTTTTAGTGTGAGGGAGGGACAGCCACCTGGCTACTTGGGACAGGAAAGAAAATCTGGTGTTTTGACTACGTTTGTACAAAATGTCAATGATTTCTTCCTATTTTCAGCCCCACCATATGCTCCTGCCTTCACAGGTACCTGTTGCCTCCAATTTCTGAGTGCTTTCCTTTAATTATTTTGTTTCATATTAACTCCTTACAACAAGTTTGGTAGCTGAATAACCTTGGGCAAGTTGTGTAGTTCTCATATACTTTAGTTTTATCGTCATCTGTAAAATGGAGATGAGTCTTCGGATTATTGTGAAGATAATTTGTTTGTTTGTTTGTTTGTTTGTTTTTTGGAGAAGGAGGTGCGCTCTGTCCCCCAGGCTGGTGTGCAGTGGCACAATCTCAGCTCACGGCACCCTCTGCCTCGCGGGTTCAAGCAGTTCTCCTGCCTCAGCCTCCCGAGTAACTGGGATTACAGGCGCCCACCACCTCACCTGGCTACTTTTTTTATTTTTAGTAGAGACAGGGTTTCACCATGTTGGCCAGGGTGGTCTCAACCTCCTGACCTCAGGTGATACACCTGCCTCAGCCTCCCAAAGTGTTGGGATTACAGGCATGAGCCACCTTGCCTGGCCAAAGATTAATTGTTAGTGTACATAAAGCGCTTAACACCATGCCAGTTACCTTAGTAAGTGTTCGATGAATATTTGCTCTTCGTATTAGCCATAATCATTCTCAGGCTGCTTTGTCATTTACTTGTTCCACAAATTCTTAGCTTCCAAAATTTTGGTGATACCTCATTTCCTATTCTCTCTAGTTGCCTTTGTCTATGTAGGTTTTTTGAGGAAGCTTGGGTAAATAAGTGTATTTTAAACCATTATGTTTAAATTGAAGTTCCTTTTATCTGTTTTCTAATAGAAACATTTAAATAGCATTAAGAACTTGTAGCAGTATAAACAATACGTTTGAGAAGTACTATATTTTGAAAATATTTTCACTTTTATACAGTTTTTTACTTATTTACTGCCTTACTAATCTTCCTAAGACTTTTTAAAGGGAATATTTTTAAGGCCGTTCTAGAAGAATGAAAACTCTTACGATATCTGTAATAGAATTGAACACGTATTTAACTACTAAATCAATACATGTATTAATTTGTCCAGATTTCTGCGAACAGTACTCGGCCTGCCCGCTGGTATACCAAACTTGGATTCTTTCCCGACCCTAGACCTTTTCCTCTGCCCTTGTCATCACTTTTCAGTGATGGAGGAAATGTTGGTTGTGTTGATGTAATTATTCAAAGAGCATACCCTACACAGGTATGATATATTCTTGCAACTTACCATATATTTCTTTCTTTTGATACAATTAATTTGTTTGTTTCTTTGTTTGAGATGGAGGTGCGGTCTCTTGCCCAGGCTGGAGTGCAACGGCGTGATCTTGGTTCACCGCAACCTCTACCTCCCGGGTTCAAGTGATTCTCCTGCCTCAGCCTCTCAAGTAGCTGAGATTACAGGCGCGCGCCACCACACCCGGCTAATTTTATATTTTTGGTAGAGAAGGGGTTTCACCATGTTGGTCAGGCTGATCGTGAACTCCTGACCTCAGGTGATCCACTAACCTCAGCCTCCCAAAGTTCTGGGATTACAGGTGTGAGCCACTGTGCCTGGCCTGATACAATTAACTTGAATGTTATATATATGACTTTTTTGGTGTGTGTAACACATTATTACAGTGGATGGAGAAGACATCATCTGGATTATACATATTTCGCAATGAAAGAGAGGAAGAAAAGGAAGCAGCAAAATATGTGGAGGCCCAACAAAAGAGACTAGAAGCCTTATTCACTAAAATTCAGGAGGAATTTGAAGAACATGAAGGTAAAATGAGTTACATGGTACACATTTTTATTTCTAATATGAGAACAGTTTTAGAGACTTTCAATTTAACATTTTTAATGAGTAAGTTTTTATTTTGAGTAGTAAATTGACTTTATTTTTTAGTATCTAAAGTATTCTTTTTTGATATTAGAGTATTCTTTTTTGGTATTAGACAAAGAATAGCAACAAGGGACAGAAATATCAGATTATTTTTCCCTAAGCCATTTGTAATATTTTTCCTGAATTCTTACCTATATTATGTGACTTTTGCATTTTTGTCATTGTAGTTATTAGCTTTCATGTGTTATTATGCCTAGAACCAGGACCTATTGTGGTGTCATTTTAATATTAAAAATCGTGGTGCTTTTATGTTTATATGACATAAATTTTATTTTTTCGTATCTCCCTTTTGTTGTTACTGAAGATTTTGTTTTTCTGCATTTCCTCATGATTTATATAGATGTAACATGTTCTATAGGACATGTAACTTACATGTCCTATAGAACTATAAGGTACATGTCCTATAGAACTTATAGTTCTATAGTTATCTGCAGAAATATTGCTCCGTAAATTTTATTTGCTTAAAATTATCACTAGATCATACTATTTTCATAGATAAGTGAATATGAAATCATTCACAGGCATACCTCAGAGATACTGTGGATTTGATTCTAGACCACCGCAATAAAGCAAACATTACAGTAGAGCATATCACATGAATATTTTGGTTTCCCAGAGCATACAGAAGTAATGTTTACACTATAGCGTAATCTCTTAAATGTGCAGTAGCGTTGTGTCTAAAAAAAAAATGCCCATACCTTAATACACTTTATTGCTAAAAATGCTAACGATCATCTGAGCCTTCAGTGAGTTGTAATATTTTTGCTGGTGGAGGATCTTTCCTCCATGTTGATGCCTGCTGAATGATCAGAGTGGGAGCTGCTGAAGGGTGGGGCAGTTGTGGCAATTTCTTAAAATAAGACAATGGCATTTGCAACATTGATGGGCTTTTCCTTTCATGGAAGATTTCTCTGTAGCATGCAATGTTGTTTGATAGCATTTTATCCATGGTAGAACTGCTTTCATAATTGGAGTCAATTCTGTCAAACTCTGCTTTATCAGAATATTATGTAATATTCTAAATCCTTTGTTGTCATTTCAACAATATTCACAGCACGTTCACCAGGACTAGATTCCTTCTCAAGAAACTACTTTCTTTGCTTATCCATAAGAAGCAGCTCTGTATTAATCTGTTCTCACACTACTATAAAGAATACCTGAGACTGGGTAATTTCTAAAGGAAAGAAGCTTAATTGACTCACAGTTCCACATGGCTGAGGAGGCCTCAGGAAACTTATAATCATGGCAGAAGGCAAAGGAGAAGCAAGTACCTTTTTCATAAGGTGGCAGAAGAGAGAGTGCAGGGGAAACTGCCACTTTTAAGCCAGCAGATCTCATAAGAACTCCCTCACTAGCACAAGAATAGCATAGGGGAAACCACCCCCATGATCCAATCACCTCCCACCAGGTCTCTCCCTCAACACATGGGGATGGCAATTTGAGATGAGATTTGGGTAGGGACACAGAGCCAAACCATATCATTCTTCCCTGGACCCTCCTAAATCTCATGTCCTTTTCACATTTCAAAACCAATCATGCCTTCCTAACAGTCCCCGAAAGTCTTAACTAATTCCAGCATTAACTCAAAAGTTCAAGTCCAAAGTCTTCATCTGAGACGAGACAAATCTTTTCGCCTATGAGCCTGTAAAATCAAAAGCAAATTCGTTACTTCCAAGATACAATGGGGGTACAGGCATTGGGTAAATGTTCCCATCTCAAGTGGGAGAAATTGGCCAAAACAAAGGGGCCACAGTCCCCATGCAAGTCTGAAACCTAGCCAGGCAATCATTGAATCTTTTTGTTTTTTGAGACAGGGTCTTGCTCTGTTGTCCAGGCTAGAGTGCAGTGGAGAGATATTGGCTCACTGCAACCTCTGCCTCCTGTTTCAAGCAAGTCTCATGCCTCAGCCTCCCAAGTAGCTGGGATTACAGGTGTGCACCACCATGCCTAGCTAATTTTTGTATTTTTAGTAGAGATGGGGTTTCGCCATGTTGGCCAGGCTGGTCTTAAACTCCTAGCCTCGCTGGGTGTGGTTTCTCATGCCTGTAATCCCAGCACTTTGGGAGGCTGAAGTGGGCAGATCACAAGGTCAGGAGTTCAAGACCAGCCTGGCCAACATGGTGAAACCCTGTTTCTACGAAAAATACAAAAATTAGCTGGGCGTGGTGGCACACATCTGTAATCCCAGCTACTCCAGAGGCTGAGGCAGGAGAATTGCTTGAACCCAGGGGGCAGAGAGTGTAGTGAGCCAGAATCACACCACTGCACTCTAGCCTGGGCAACAAAGCAAGACTGTCTCAAAAAAATAAATAAAAAATAGTAAATAAAAAAAATAACTCCTAGCCTCAAGTGAGCCACCGCACCCAGGCCAGTCATTAAAGCTCTAAAATCTCCTTTGACTCCATGTCTCACATCCAGGGCATGATGATATAAGGGGTGGGCTCCCATGGCCTTGGGCAGCTCTGCCCCTTTGGCTCTTCAGGCTACAGCCCCTGCAGCTGCTTTCATGGGCTGCCATTGAGTGACAGCTGCACAGTGCAGGCTGTCAGTGGGGGATGATGGCCCTCTTACAGCTCCACTAGGCAGTTCCCCAGTGAGGACTGTGGGAGGTGGCTCCAACCCCATACTTCTCTCCTGGTTTCCCTCCCATACTGCACTAACAGAGGTTCTCTATGAGGGCTCTGCCCCTGCAGCAGACTTCTGTGTGGACATCCTGGCACTTCCATACATCCTCTGAAATCTAGGCAGAGGCTCCTGCAGCTCAACTCTTGTCTTCTGCATACCCACAGGCCCAACACCACATACAGGCCACCAAGGCTTAGGGCTTGCACCCTCTCAAGCAATGGCCTGATCTGTACCTTGGCCCTTTTTATCAATGGCTGGAGCTAGAGCAAGTGGGACACAGGTTGCCATGTCCCATGGCTGCACAGAGCAGTGGGGCCTTGGGCCCAGCCCACAAAACCATTTTTCCCTCCTAGGCCTCAAGGCCTGTGATAGAAGGGTCTGCTGCGAAGATCTTTGACATGACTTGGAGACACTGTCTCCATTGCCTTGGCTATTAATGTTTGTCTCCTTGTTACTTATGCAAACTTCTGCAGCTGGCTTGAATTCTTTCCCAGGAAATGGATTTTTCTTTTCTACTTCATGGTTAGGCTGCAGATTTTCCAAACTTTTATGCTCTGCTTCCCTTTTAAATATAAGTTCCAATTTCAAACCATCTCTTTGTGAACACGTATGACTGTGTGTTTCTAGAAAAAGCCACATCACACCTTGAACACTTTGCTGCTTAGAAATTTCTTCCACAGGGTACCCTAAATCATCTCTCTGAAGTTCAACATTCCACGGATCTCTAGCGCAGGGGCAAAATGCCACTAGTCTCTTTGCTCTAAAGCATAGCAAGAGTGACCTTTGCTCCAGTTCCCAATAAGATCCTCATCTCCATCTGAGACCACCTCAGGCTGGACTTCATTGTCCGTATCACTGTCAGAATTTTGGTCAAAACCATTCAACAAGTCTCTAGGGAGTTCCAGACTTTCCCACATCTTCCTGTCTTCTTCTGTGCCCTCTAAACTGTTCCAATCTCTGCCTGTTATCTAGTTCCAAAGTCACTTCCACATTTTCAGGTTATCATTATAGCAGTCCCCCACTCCTGGTAGCAGTTCTCTGTATTAGTTCATCCTCATACTGCTATAAAAAATACCTGAGACTGGGTAATTTGTAAAGGAAAAAGGTTTAATTGATTCACAGTTCCACATGGCTGGGGAGGCCTCAGGAAACTTACAGTCATAGTGGAAGATGAAGGAGAAGCAAGTACCTTCTTCACAAGGTGGCAGGAAAGAGAGTACAGGGAGAACTCCCACTTTTAAGCCATCAGATCTCGTGAGAACTCCCTCACTATCATGGAACAGCATGGGAGAAACTGCCCCCATGATCCAGTCACCTCCCAACAGGTCCATCCCTCAACATGTGAGGATTACCATTCAGGATGAGATTTGGGTGAGGACATAGAGCCAAATTGTATGAAGGTCCTCATCATTTAAGTTTTATTGTGACATTGCAGGAAGCTCCTCATCATTTAAGTTTTATTGTGACATTGCAGTAATTCAGTCACATCTTCAGGCTTCTAATTCTAGTTCTCTTGCTATTTCCACCACATATGCAGTTACTTCCTCCACTGAAGTCTTGAACCCCCCCAAAGTCATCCATGAGGGTTGGAATCAACTTCTGGTAAACTTGTTAATGTTGATATTTTGACTTCCCATGAAACACTCATGTTCTTAATGGTATTTAGAATGGTGAATCCTTTCTGGAAGGTTTTCAATTCACTTTACCCATGTCTATCAGAGAAATCACTATGGCAGCTATTCTTTATAAGACATCTTTCTTTTTTTTTTTTTTTTTTTTTTTGAGATGGAGTTTCGCTCTTGTTGCCCAGGCTGGAGTGCAATGGTGCGATCTCGGCTCACAGCAACCTCTGCCTCCCAGGTTCAAGCGATTCTCCTGCCTCAGCCTCTGGAGTAGCTAGGATTACAGGCATGCGCCACCACGCCTGGCTAATTTTGTATTTTTAGTAGAGACGAAGTTTCACCATGTTGGTCAGGCTGGTCACGAACTCCGGACCTCAGGTGATCCACCCGCCTCGGCCTCCCGAAGTGCTGGGATTACAGGCGTAAGCCACCGCGCCCAGCAAGACACGTTTCTTAAATAATAAGACTTGAAAGTTGAAATGACTCCATGATCCATGGGCCACAAAATGGATATTGTGTTAGGAGTCATGAAAATAACATTAATCACTCTATACATCTCTGTCAGAGCTCTGTGACAGAGACATGAAGTGAGCACACACTGTTGCAAAAATGGCACCAGTAGGCTTGCTCAACTTAGTTTCCACAAACCTTCAATTTGTGTTTTTAAAAAAATGCAGTATCTGTGAAACTCAATGAAGTGAAATACATTAAAACAAATATACCTATGCTTAACTCACATATTACTGTAATTAAACTCTGTATGACTTTTTTTTTAACCATGAGTACACTAGTTTCAAAATTTCCTAGAAAACTTATAGCAGGCCAGGTGTCATGGATCACATCTGTAATCCCAACAGTTTGGGAGTCCAAGGTGGTGGATCACTTGAGGTCAGGAGTTTGAGACCAGCTTGGCCAATATGGTGAAACTCCGTCTCTACCAAAAATGCAAAAATTAGCCGGGCGTGTTGGATATGCCTCTAATCCCAGCTACTCGGGAGGCTGAGGCAGGAAAACCACTTGAACCCAGCAGACAGAGGTTGCAATGAGCCGAGATCACACCACTGCACTCCCAGCTTGGGTGACAGAGTGAGACCCTGTCTCAAAAAAAAAAAAAAAAAAAAAAAAGAAAAGAAAAAACTTTTAGCAGATTATAGTTTCTTATTTTTAAATCTCCCTTCTTTGGGTGTTTTATGCTTGGTTCTTTAGTTTTGGTTGCTTTTAAATTTACAGTTTAGTGCATTAATAATCCTTTTTTTTCTTAGAAAACACAACAAAACCATATTTACCATCACGTGCACTAACAAGACAGCAAGTTCGTGCTCTGCAAGATGGTGCAGAGCTTTACGAAGCAGTGAAGAATGCAGCAGACCCAGCTTACCTTGAGGTGAGAGAGTAAGAGGACATATAATGAGGCTTGATGATTATTCAAGGTGAAAAGCTGTTTTAGACTCTCCGGCCATCACAGAAAGGAGTATGTTGAAATGCTGCATTTCTCAAAAGGGATGTGTACATTTCTGGGATTTTCAGTGATGTGCCAAACAAGTGTGGTGGTGTGTTTTCAACCATATACCAAGTAGAGGATGGGAGGTTCTAGCATTTTAGGTATTAATTAAATTTGGTTTAAAATGCAGGCAAAACTTGTTTTATTTTTGTCCCCTCTGTACTCTGAAGCAAAAAAGCTTTTTTATTTTTAAGATAAAACAAATATCTTCAAAGTAATGGCTTAGTTTCCATGTTCTTAGCTGTTTCTCAAGTCCTACCTGGAGTGTACTTGATAATCCTCTACCCTAAGGGTACTTGGGTAGAAATGTTTCAGAAGCACTAAACTGTTAGAAGTAGCATAGGCTTTAGAATCGTGGCACTCTCATTTTATTAGCAGAGTAAATGAGAATAAAATGGCTGGCCAGGCGCGGTGGCTCACACCTGTAATCCCAGCACTTTGGGAGACCGAGGCGGAAGGATCACCTGAGGTCGGGAGTTCGTGACCAGCCTGGCCAACATGGTGAAACCCCGTCTCCACTAAAAATACAAAATTAGCCAGGCGTGGTGCACGTGCCTGTAATCCCAGCTGCTCAGGAGGCTGAGGCAGGAGAATCGCTTGAATCCAGGAGGCGGAGGTTTCAGTGAGCCAAGGTCATGCCATTGCACTCCAGTCTGGGCAACAAGAGCAAAACTCTGTCTCAAAAAAAAAAAAACTATTAAATGGGCATAAAATGTTGTTTTAGGATCAAATCAATAATCTATATAAAAATTCCATATAAATGTTAGTTACTATTATTAGAACATAATTTTATATATTAAGCTACCTCCTAAGTTTTTAGACAGGTAGATATCTAAAAAAAATTCAAATTCTAAGATTAGTTTGTTAGGGAGGAAGGAGCAAATCGTTTACCAAAACTCCTGGTTTTTAATTGATTAATTTCATTTACTTGATGACTTAACAAATCTTGTGAATATAGCCTTAAATTTCTTAAATAGTGGGACTACAAAATAAACAATATTTCATCAGTAATGTAGGCAGTGCTGTACTAAGTAGAATTCCCTCCTGTTCTGAAATGTTACGATTTGGGTTCTCTCTGTGAGAAGTGAGTCCAGTTTTAAAACCTGTGAGTATACTTACTGCAGGTCTGAAAATGAAAGCTTTATGATTCTTTCTTGAAAAATTATTTGCCTCTATCTTTTATAATATTATTTGTTGAAGCTTGTGCATTCTTGAATCATCATGAAGATAGCTTTAATTTCATCCACAAAATTTAACAATATTTTTTTGTCTGGACATAAGGAGGCAGAATAAGAGTTGGAGTAGGGCCTTGCCCAGCCACTCTGTAACTGGACAAGTGATGTATTTATTTCTTAGGACCTCATTTCCACCTTCTAGCAAGGGAAAACCTAAGAGTAGGTTATCTTTAGGGTTCTAAGTGCCTATGAGTCTATGAGATTTGACTTTATTAAAGTTATCTTTGTAATTCTTTGAGGAGAACATAGGCATCCATTTTTAAAACAGTCCTGTTAGAATTTGTTTGCAGTAACAATGTTGAATGTTGGCCTTTTGAAATCAGGTTTTACAACAAAATTGTTTAAACACTGCCTGCATATTTAGAATCTCTATACCTCTATATGATACAGAGATTGGATAGTCTCCCTTTTCAGTATAGATAAGTCTCCCTTCCCAGTATAGATTAGGATATTAAGATGTATAATATCCTAAAGTGTAGCAGCAGTGTGGTATGTTACATGTCTAAATTCCATTTCCTGTTTTATTTGTTTATTGATTTATCTGTTTATTTTTGTTACACTGGGTAAGATTCCCAAGAGGTACAAGTAGAAATTTGCTAAAGTGAGTAGGAGAGAAGTATAGAGGCTAACATAAAAGTATATTTAATACATATCTGTTTTAAATTGTATCTACTATTTCAAAGTTAATGGAATTATACTCCCGGGGCTAAGAATGAGGGTTCTAGAGCCAACCTCTAATTATGTGGCTTGTGCAAATTAGTTGTTCTCTTTGTGCCTCAGTTTTACCTACAACACAGAAACAGTGATATTACCTACCTCCTGGATTGTGAAGATTAAATGAATTAGTACATTTATTACACATAGATCTATTTCTCAAAATAATGAGCATTCAAATGTTAGCCATCTGTAATGTAGTTGGTGATGATTATGATTATTAGAGTACATTTATAATTGGAGGATCATTTTTGCCGTAGGGAAATAGAATTATTAATAGTTTGAGGCACCTGAGAATATTATGTGAGAAACTGTTCACATTAACCACACCCTTAAGATGAGCTCTAATTTTGTTGTATTTGTCCAGTTTAAAGCCATCCAGTTACAATAGATGGGACTTTTATGTTTTGATTGCTTTTTATTCCAATACCTTAAATGGTCACAGGGTTATTTCAGTGAAGAGCAGTTAAGAGCCTTGAATAATCACAGGCAAATGTTGAATGATAAGAAACAAGCTCAGATCCAGTTGGAAATCAGGAAGGCCATGGAATCTGCTGAACAAAAGGAACAAGGTTTATCAAGGGATGTCACAACCGTGTGGAAGTTGCGTATTGTAAGCTATTCAAAAAAAGAAAAAGATTCAGGTGAGTATGTAAATGCTTTGTTTTTATCAGTTTTATTAAGTTAAAAAATGACCTTACTAACAAAATGATTATAAATCCAGATAAAGTATAAAGTTAGTTTATATCAGAGAAGCAAAATCCACTACTAACGCCCACAAAGAGATAATATAAAAGAGGATCTGTATTTATTTTGAAACAAAAATTTAAATGATAATCACTTCTTCCATTGCCTCTTTCTCATCTTTCTCCAAACAGTTATACTGAGTATTTGGCGTCCATCATCAGATTTATATTCTCTGTTAACAGAAGGAAAGAGATACAGAATTTATCATCTTGCAACTTCAAAATCTAAAAGTAAATCTGAAAGAGCTAACATACAGTTAGCAGCGACAAAAAAAACTCAGTATCAACAACTACCGGTACAAACCTTTCATTGTAATTTTTCAGTTTTGATAAGTGCTTGTTAGTTTATGGAATCTCCATATACTGAATTTTTGTTTTGTTTTCTGTAGGTTTCAGATGAAATTTTATTTCAGGTTTACCAGCCACGGGAGCCCCTTCACTTCAGCAAATTTTTAGATCCAGACTTTCAGCCATCTTGTTCTGAGGTGGACCTAATAGGATTTGTCGTTTCTGTTGTGAAAAAAACAGGTAATGCACAATATATTTAATTTTTTTATTGATTCTTTTGAAAAACATTGTCTTTTAAAATCTCTTATGATTAGTTGGAGCTACCAGTTGGCAAATTTGCTAGCTAGCTAGTGATCTGAAAGTAAGCCTCTGAACCTCTGATTTTTAATGAAAAGAAACTCTATATTATTTCAGGGGTAACAATTTACATCCTAGTCTGTGTACTTAATTTTATAGAAATTGTCCTTAATTTTATTTTCTGCAATTTATGTTTTCTTACTATTTCTAGTGTATGTATTTATCCCATTGTGATGTTATATTGGTGTCCTCAATTTATTTCTTTGGCAATACACTCTACTTTTCATTGTACAGGGCTATTTATTATCTCAGAGTCAAGCTTTTTTTTTTTTTTTTTTTTTTTTTTTTTTGAGACGAAGTCTCACTCTGTTGCCCAGGCTGGAGTGTAATGGCGCCATCTCAGCCCACTGCAAGTTCCGCCTCCCAGGTTCACACCATTCTCCTGCCTCAGCCTCCCGAGTAGCTGGGACTACAGATGCCTGCCACCGAGCCCGGCCAATTTTTTTGTATTTTTGGTAGAGACGGGGTTTCACCGTGTTAGCCAGGATGGTCTCAATCTCCTGACCTCGTGATCGGCCTGCCTCGGCCTCCCAAAGTGCTGGGATTACAGGCATGAGCCACCGCGCCCGGCCAGAGTCAAGCTTTTATTGAATATATGGTCTTACTAAATTCAATAGCATGAATCTGTTGTGAAGAATTCAAGAATTTTCTTCTGTTTGTTGAGTTTTGTTTTCTTAGGAGTTTTGCTCTTTCTGTTTTGCTGTGCTCTTTTCTCCTTATTTTTTAAACGTGTTTGTGTTTGGTGAGTTATGTTTCAGTGCTTTGTGGGTTTTTCTTTGACTATATTATATTAGTAAGCCACAGTGTTCCCATGCCATTTTATTTCATCTTGGTCACATTTGGGTGACTCGTTTCACACATTTTATTATTATTATAGAAGGTGGATAACTTTTGTTCATTTAATTCATCAATTTTTATTTAATGACTGTTATGTGCTAGACAGTGTTTTAAGTGCTGCGTACATAGCAATTAACAAAACAGATAAGAATCCCTACCCTCATAAAGCTTACATTATGAGGTTGGGGGAGCGAGATTACAAACAAAGAAATAAGTAACATACATGTGTATAGTTTTTTTAGTGCTCAGAAAAAAAATTAAGTGAGTTGGGGGGTAATGTCAGAGAAGAGAGAGGGATGTAATTTTAGATTGAGAGGTGAGGAGAGACACCTCTCTGGAAAGCTGACATTTGAGTGAAACTTGAAGGAATTGAGGGAGTGAGGTGAGGCATGTGGCATCTGGAGAAGAGCTTTCCAGGCAATTACAAAGGCCGCAGTGCAGCAGGATCATGCCTAGTGTGCTGTTAAGCATTGGCAGAGACCAGAGGGTGAGAAGTAACAGCCAGGGACAGAGGCAGTGAAGAGCCAGGGCGTGTGGGGGTCCTTGTGTGGACTGTAACTTCCTGTGATGACAGGAAGTCACAGGAAGATTCCAGGTAGAGGGACACAGTTTGACAGGTTTTCACAGGGTCATTCAGACTGCTGTGTTGAGAATAGACTGTAGGGGGCGCAAGAGTACAAACAAGCCATTTGGAGGCTCTTTCAAGCACTTAGGCAAAGATGAAGATGAACCAAACAAAAGCAATGGCAGTGGTGAGAAGCAGTCAGATGCTTGTTGTATTTTGAAGGTAGGGGACAGTGCAGGATGGTCTGAGCATTGGGAAGAATGGAATTGCCACTTAGAAGGAAAGACTGCAAGAAAAGCACGTATGTGGGGAAGTTCAGGAGCTCAGTTTTAGACAGTTAAGTTTTAGATGCTTATTACGCATCTAAGTAGAAACGTCTCCTTGATGGTTACATAGGAATCTGTTCAGAGGAATGGCTGGACATGAATTTGGGAGTCTTTACTACAAATTTTTTTGTATTTTTAGGAGAGACAGGGTTTCACCATGTTAGCCAGAATGGTCTCGATCTCCTGACCTCGTGATCCACCCGCCTTGGCCTCCCAAAGTGCTGGGATTACAGGCATGAGCCACTGCGCCCGGCCAGTCATACAGGGGACATTTAAAGCCTTGAGACTGGATGAGGTCACTGTGGGCATGGGAGTAGATAGAGAAGGGAAGAGATCCAAGACCTGATTGAAGCCTTTTATACTTAGAAGCAGGGAAATATAAATATAAATATAGGAGTCAGTAAAAGAAACAGAGGAATGGCCAGAGAGATTGGAGGAATACTGGAGAGAGTGAGGTATGCTGGCTGAAAGCCAAGAGAAAAAAAGAATTGTCGAGTAGTGAGAGTGATTAAGTCTGCCAAATGCTATTTCATAGAATTGATAATGAAGTGAGGACCAAGAATTGATCATTGGCTTTAACACCATGGAGGAGCACTTTCAGTGGACTGAAGTGGGCCAAAGGAAATGGAGGGAAAGGAGGAATGATAGTGAATATAGGCATTTCAAGGATTTTTGCTTTAAGAGAAGAAGAGAAATGAATCAGTAGCCAGAAGGGGAATCAGGATCAAGAGAACATTTGCTTTTTCAGATGAAAGTGCTAATAGCATACTGATGAGATACTGTATGCTGATGAGAACGATCCAATAAAGAAGGTAAAATGCAAGATGGAAGCAAAACAGGAACAGCTGTGGGGCGCTGTTCTCAGATACTGTGTGGTATGGTATCTAGAGGCTCTGTTGAGATTGGCCTTAGCTAGCAGGAGAGACTGTTCATCTGTAATCACAGGTACAGATACCAGTGGAAGAGTTGATATACAGGAGGAAACTTGTGGCAGACCTCTTTTGATTGCTCTATTTCCTCACTGAAACAAGGCACAAAATCATCAGCTGAGAGTCAGAATGAAGAAAAGGGGGCCGGGTGCGGTGACTCACGCCTGTAATCGCAGCACTTTGGGAGGCCAAGGTGGGTGGATCACGAGGTCAGGAGATCGAGACCATCCTGGCTAACACGGTGAAACACTGTCTCTACTAAAAATACAAAAAATTAGCCGGGCCTGGTGGCGGGTGCCTGTAATCTCAGCTACTCCGGAGGCAGAGGCAGGAGAATGGTGTGAACCTGGGAGGCGGAGCTTGCGGTGAGCCGACATCGTGCCACTGCACTCCAGACTGGGAGACTCCGTCTCAAAAAAGAAAAAAGAAAAAGAAAAGGGTGTTGAAGGTTTGAGAGAAGAGGAAAGGCATGAAATCATTATCTAAGAAAGTGGTAGAGTAAAAGGACTAAGTAAACACATCATGACTGCCAGGGCCCACTGGAGGTTTAATGTTCATGAATATATTGTTGTTGTGTGATATTTTTTCAGCCGTGTTCAGCTCTGATGGTGTGGGCATGAAGTAGTTGGAAAGTAGAAATTAAGCAGGTCTGTAGTTTAGCTGGGTAAGTAATGCAAAGCAAGAGGGGCAAAGAATTTGGGGGTATATGCAAAAGGAGGATTTAAATAATTGACCTTGGACACAATGCAGAGCAAAGAAGAGACATTAGAAGAGTGTGGATCAATGAACAGGAGATAAGAAAAGCTGATTGTAGGTCCCGGTGGGTTTGAGTTAGGGTTTTAGAGGGAGTGAACTGGGCAGATCAAAGGTAGGTGGTTGAAGAAGGAGGTACTTTAAATTGAGATTCTGGGGGAAATGGAGTTATTGGAAATAAAAGTCTTGGGTATGTCCATTGGAGTTACCAATGGAAAATAGAGGACATGATCATTTAAGAAGAAAACAAGGAACTTGGGAGCAACAGAGTATTGGAAGGATTGCCTGTGAGGATACTGAAATTTCCAGGAAACAAGACCATCGTGATGACAGAATGACAGTGAGTTATGAGTTAAAATCTTCAAGGAATGAAAGGCAATGAGTGAGCCGGGGTCAATGGATGCCTGTACCAAGGAACAGTAATGAATGACAGAGTCTGATAACAGGAGGTTCAAAACTGAGTGTTTTTAGAGTGGGAGGAGCAGCAGTGAAGCATGAGGAAGACATCTGCCTCATCTCAGCCTCCAGTAGCACAAGGTCTGCAGGGGCAACTGTGCAGGCAGACAAGAACCAGGTTTGTTGCAAAAAGATGGCAATGAGAGCACCTGCAGGAAGGGTAGTAGAGATGAGGGTAGTAGAGATCTTACTGAGTTCCAGAGGCCCCAGTGAAAGGATTCGAGGAGATGAAGAGGTAGGAGGAGATGGTGCCCAGAAAGGCCACATCCAAAGCCTGGAAACGGAATCCAGGGAATTTGGGACGACTGAGAGCCTGTGCTGCCTTTTTTAAATGTTAGTTTTTGTGTGTATATAGCAGGTGTGTATATATATGGGGGAGCCTGTGCTTGTTATGGGGACTGACACGAGATTAGCTCTTGGCCCCATGGCAAGGTGTGTGGGAGAAGAAAAAGGGAGGAGGCCTAGATGTCAGAGGAGTCCGGCTAAACCACTGCAGAACTGCTGTCTAATTCACAGCAACCATGAGTAAAAATGCTGATGATCAAGGATAGTCTGGAGCAGTTAAGATGTCAGTTTACATGGGAGGTATCAATTAAAGATGATGAAATGCCTGATTTGGAAAACAGAGTCTTGGACCAGACTGGGTTTCTAGACACTAAATACAGTGTGGGAATACACAATACACAACCTACTAGCCTACGTGTAACACCCGAAAGGCCAGAATGAGGAAGTGCTGGAGAACTTGAAAGAGGCTGACGACTTAATCCAGAAAGAACATGCCAATCAGTTAGATGTGAGAAGCCTGGTAACCTGGGGCAACTTTGCCTGGGTGTATTACCACATGGGCAGACTGGCAGAAACCCAGACTTACCTGGACAAGGTAGAGAACATTTGCAAGAAGTTTTCAAATCCTTTCTGTTATAGAATAGAATGTCCAGAGATGGACTGTGAGGAAGAACGGGCCTTGCTGAAATGTGGAGGAAAGAATTATGAACAGGCCAAGGCCTGCTTTGAAAAGGATCTGGCAGTGGATGCTGATAACCCTGAACTCAACACTGGGTATGCCATCACCGCCTATCGCCTGGATGGCTTTAAATTAGCAACAGCGGATCACAAGTCATTTTCTTTGCCTACCCTAAGGCAGGCTGTCAGGCTAAATGTAGATGATGGATATAGTAAGGTTCTCCTTGCCCTGAAGCTTTGGGATGAAGGACAGGAAACTGAAGGAGAAAAGTACTTTGAAGCAGCTGTGGCCAATATGTCCACGCAGACCTTCGACTTTGGATATGCAGACCTTTGTCTTTGGATATGTCTTTGGATATGTCTTCTCTTCTTACTGAAGAGAAGGCTTTGTGGATGAAGCTCTTGAGCTCTTAAAAACCTCCTTGCAGGCAACTCCCACTTCTGCCTTCCTGCATCACCATATAGGGCTTTGTGACAGGACACAAAATATCCAAATGAAGGAAGCTACCAACAGGCAGCCTAGAGGGCAGAACAGAGAAAAGGTAGACAAAATGATGAGATCAGCTGTATTTCATCTTGAATCTGCTGTGGAACAAAAGCCCACATTTGAGGTTGCCTATATAGGCCTGGCAGGAATGTATATAGAAGCAGGCAATCACAGAAAAGCTGAAGACGCTTTTCAAAAAGTGTTATGCATGAAACCAGTGGTAGAAGAAATAATGCAAGACATTTATTTGCACTATGGTAGATTTCAGGAATTTCAAAAGAAATCTGATGTCAGTGCAATTAACCGTTATTTAAAAGCAATAAAAATAGAAAAGGCATAATTTTCAAGGGATAAAAGTGTCAATTCTTTGGAGAAACTGGTTTTAAGGAAACTTCAGAGAAATGCATTAGACCTGGAAAGCTTAAGCCTCCTTAGGTTTCTGTACAAATTGAAAGGAAACATGAATGAAGCTCTAGAGTACTGTGAGTGGGCCCTGAGACTGGCTGCTGAGTTTTAGAACTCTGTGGGACAAGGTCCTTAGGCACTCAAATATTGACCACTTTCATATTTCATTTGATTTTTTGTTAACATGTACTAATCAAGGCTGAGGTGAGTGGATCACCTGAGGTCGGGAGTTCAAAAGCAGCCTGGCCAATGTGGCGAAACCCCTTCTCTACTAAAAATACAAAAATTAGCCAGGTGTGGTGGCACACACCTGTAATCCCAGCTACTCAAGAGGCTGAGGCAGGAGAATCGCTTGAACCTGGGAAGCAGAGGTTGCAGTGAACTGAGATCGCACCACTGCACTCCAGCCTGGGCCATAGAACGAGACTGCATCTCAAAATAAAGAAAAAGTGATAATCATCTTTTCTGCTTGCTGTTTTCAGAAACATATTATGTAATTCACTGTAATGATGTAATTATTGAACAGTTACTCAAATCTTATAAAATATTAGTTGCATTCAACAATTAGTGAATCAATGTGTGTGTGCATGTAAGAGAAACCATTTGTATAAAGCAGAAAAAAAATGTTAGGTAGATTTGTAGGAAACAAAACACTGGACTTACACTAAAATAAAGTGAGAAGTTCGGTGCCATGACCCAGTGTAATTCTTGACCCTCTTTCTACTTATCCAAGATTAATTTCCCACCCCCCCCTTAGTTACAGTGTTAGGGCTAGATATTTGAGTTTCTATTCATGATACAGTATATATCCCTGGAAGATGTCTCTGGTTCTAGATCATTTTTCCCAGTTCAATGAGTAACGCTCTGTATGTATTTGCTATAACAAAGAACCATAGACTGGGGGCTTAAACAACAGAAATTTGTTTTCTCACAGTTCTGGAGGCTGGAAATCCAAGATCAAAGTGTTGGCAGGGTTAACTCCTTCTGAGGCTGTGAGAATCTGTTCATTGCCTCTCTCTCTGCTTCTGGTGATTTGCTGGTATTTTTTGGCATTCGTTGGCTTGTAGATGTCTCACCTCCACCTTTGCCCTCATCGTAAGGTGGTGGTCTCTCAATGTACATGTCTGTGTCTAAATTTCCCCATATATTAGGACACCACTCATTATATTAGAGCCTACCCATATGTGTGGGCAGAGGATTACCCAGGTGCCGAGGCAAGAGACTGAAGGCACAAACTGTTTCAGTATAATAAAAAAAATAGTTAGATTAAGAATAGTCATAATACAAATTAGATATAGAGATGATCATGGACAATTAGCAATCATTATAAATCTTAATCATTAGCTTTTAGTAGTATTCTTTGCTGCATTACTAATATAACCTAGGAATAACTGGCGGGTATAGGGCGAGGTGCTGAAGGGACATTGTGAGAAGTGACCTAGAAGGCAAGAGGTGAGCCTTCTGTCACGCCTGCATAAGGGCCACTTGAGGGCTCCTTGGTCAACCGGTAACAAGTGTCTGGGAAGGCACCCATTACTTAGCAGACTGCGAAAGGGAGTCTCCTTTCCTTGGAGGAGTCAGGGAACACTCTGCTCCACCAGCTTCTTGTGGAAGCCTGGATATTATCCAGGCCTGCCCGCAGTCATCCGGAGGTCTAAACCCCTTCCTGTGGTGCTGTGCTTCAGTGGTCACACTCCTTGTCCACTTTTATGCTTCTCCCATACTCTTGGTTCCTCTTTGAAGTTCGTAGTAGATAGCGGTAGAAGGAATAGTGAAAGTCTTAAAGTCTTTGATCTTTCTTATAAGTGTGGAGAAGAAAATGCTGACGTATGCTACCTAAAAGGGAAGGGCCCCCTATCCTGTAATCACGTGAATTGTTTCACCTTGTCAGTCACTTAGAAGATTCACCCTCCTTACCCTGCCCTCTTGTCTTGTATGCAATAAATATCAGCCAGCTCAGCCATTCGGGGCCACTACCAGTCTCCCGCGTCTTGATGGTAGTGGTCCCCTGGGCCCAGCTGTTTTCTCTTTATCTGTTTGTCTTGTGTCTTTATTTCTTACAATCTCTTGTCTTCACACACGAGGAGAACACCTGCTAAGCCCCGTAGGGCTGGACCCTACACATATGACCTCTTTTTTTTTTTTTTTTTTTTGAGATAGGGTCTCACTCTGTTGCCCAGGCTGGAGTGCAGTGGTGCGATCTCAGCTCACTGCAACCTCCACCTCCCCAGCTCAAACAATTCTTGTGCCTTAGCCTCCCAAGTAGCTGGGACGACAGGCACGTGCCACCACACATGGCTTATTTTTTTGTATTTTAGTAGAGATGGGGTTTCACCATGTTGCCCAGGGTGGTCTTGAACTCCTGAGCTCAGGCAATCCACTTGCCTCAGCATCACAAAGTGCTGGGATTATAGGCTTGAGCCACTGTGACCAGCGTGTCTTAGGATTTTTCAACTTTATAATGGTCTGAAAACAAAACATGAGTACCTTACAACTATTCTTTTTCACTTCCAGTACAGTATGCAATAAATTACATGAGATATTCAACACTTTTTTTTTTTAAAAACAGGCCTTGTGTTAGATGATTTTGCTCAACTGTAGGCTAATGTAAGTGTTCTGAACACATTTAAGATAGGCTAGGCTAACCTCTATGCTCAGTAGGTTAAATGTATTAAATGCATTTTTTTTTTTGAGATTGAAAGTCACATTTATTGCCACATGAAGGAAAGCCAATTAAGTCAAATTGATTCATGTTTGCAGAGTATATCTGTTTCGATCCTTTTGTTTTTAATCTACCTTTGTCGAATTTAAAGTGAGTTTCCTATAAGGAACAAATAGTAGGGTTATAATTTTTTATCCACTCTTTCAATCTCTGTCCATTGATTGGATATTTACATCATTTACAATGAAGGTAATTATTGATATGCCAGCATTCAACTCTGTCATTTTATTATTTGTTTTCTATTTGTTTCTCCTGCTTTTCATTCCTCCATTTCTCTTTTCTTGCCTTCCTTGAAGTTTACTTAAATATATTTTAGGATTCCATCTTGATTTATTTTTAGTGTTTTCGGGTATTTTTGTATGATTTTTGTAGTTGTTTCTCTAGGTGTTACAACATATATGTATGACTTACAACAGTCTACTAGTATCAATATTCTACCACTCTAAGTGAAGCATGAGAATTTCGCTTTCATTTTGATTTTGGAGGGAAAGGGATTGGATAGTGACCATATACAGACCTTTATCTTCCCTACTTTTAAGTACTGTTTTCTTGGATATCATAGTATTATTATTTTTGTTTTAATCATCAAACATAATTTATAAACTGCATGAGGAAATGATAGCTTATCATATATGTCCATTTCTCAAACTCTTTCCATTGTTTCTTCCTCCATCCTATTGTCCTCAGTCCTGGTGCTCTGAGAGTCCTCCTTTAATCTCTTTTCTGTTTAAACAATTTCTTTTAGGCAATCTTTGAGTTAGAGAAAATTCTTTTAGTTTTCTCTCATCTCAGAATATTTTATTTCTCCTTTATTCCTTGAGAATGGTTTCAGAATATAGAATTTGTAGTTGATAATTTTTTCTTTGAGTACTTGAAAAATATTGTGCCACTTCCTTCTGGCCTCTGGTCTTAGATGAGAAATCCGTCATCATTCCAATTGGTGTGTCCCTATTTAAATGCATTTTCAACTAACGACGGGTTTATTGTGACATAACCCCATCATAAGTTGTCCTCGACTGTTTCCAGATAAGGCTACATTCACAGGTACTGGGAATTAGTCACAATGCATCCTGTAACATCCTGGAATCTTTCCTTATGTCAGTCAGTCCTGGTCACCTGTTTGGTCCCCGGCAGTTTTTTCTCATTTCTATTCAGAAGAAGAAAAAGGTAAAGATACCTCTTCTGTTGTTTTCTTCAGATTTAGGAATAATAGAATTCTCAAAAATGTCATTTTACCAGTTTAGTTGGGGAAGGAGATTAGTCTCTGAGCCTTCCTGTGCTTAGTTCTATCCATAATCTTCTGTTTCTTGATCACCAGATTTTAAATTTTATATGATAGTCCATGTTTGTAGATTTTGGGTGAATGTTTCCTTTTTAAAATTTAATTTGTTTTTAAGTGTTAAAGTTCTATTAGAAAGTTTCAAGGAGCCACCTTAAACCAGAAGTCTTTATCTAACACCTAGATCTAGTCATGATGCCTCCCAGCTTAAAATCTTCAGTGGTCCCCTGTCCCTTAGAAAATGAAACCCAGACTCTTTTGTATACCCCCAAAACCATTCAACTTCCTGCCTTAAACCACCACCGTACACACTTCAGCTAAACTCTGATTTAGGCTGGGCGCAGTAGCTAATGCTTGTAATCCCAGGACTTCGGGAGGCTGAGGCGGGAGGCTCGCAAGGCGAGGAGTTTGAGACAAGCCTGGGCAACATAGTGAGATTCTGTCTCTATAAAAATAAAAGCTAAATTTAAAAAAAAAACTACTTTAAAACATAATAATAAAACAAACTGTACAAGTTCATATTCCTGATGCTTGATAACATTTAATGCTTCCTACCTTTAAAAATGTTCTTTGTTTTGCTTAGATGTTCTTTTGTTCTTCCCCTCTTGATGAATTTGTCCTATTCATTATTCAGCTCAGATATTACCTCCCTAGTCAGATGCTTACAGTCTGGGTTAGATCCTCCTTCCTCCAGCTTTTGAAGCATTTTGTTTGTTTGGCTGTTTCAGCACTTGTCACATGGTCCATGATCCTACCTGTACATTTCTGAATAAGCCACCTACTAGCCCCAGTAATACAATGATCTCTTCAAGGACAGGGACTCTGTTTGGATTTCTACTTCCACTTCTGACATAATGGGTTGAAGCAGGGGTCAGTTGTTGAAAACTCCAGGTATACAGCATCTCATACAGTCCTCATAGTCACACTGTTCGTTTGCTGTTATCATCCCACTTTACAGGTGGAGAAACTGGAGCTCGGAGAGGTTAAGTAGCCTGCTCAGGGTCACAGTGCTATAAATTGATTTGAACTCATACTTTCAGGCCCTAAAGCTCTTACGTTCTTTCTTATACTTCATGCTGACAAAACAAAAGCAAACTCAACATTTGAGAGTTGGGCTTAAAACAGGGACATCTATATTTTTAATCTAATGCTTTGTTACTGTATTACAGAAACACTGATATATAATGAGTTAATTAAATGAGAACATTTCTTAGGTTGGGAAAGATTTGTTTTGGGGAAAGCCTGTTTCCCTGGGAAACAGACTTACAGATTTCATGTAGGAGATTAGAAAATGCCCTTAGGAACAGCACTTGTGAGGAAGCAAATGCAGCAGGATTGGGCAGAAGGAGAAGAAAGGTTCAGTTAGTCCCACAGGGACTTCTGGAGCTGGGTGGCCCTTCAGAGTCTTGCTAGCCTGAGGCAAGAGCCAGTCATTGCATAGTGGCTCCTCCAGGAAAGGGCATAGCCTTAAGCAAGACAATGCCTTTCGACAGAGGGCAAGTCCAGGAGGGAACTCAGAGGTGAGTTGTCAATAGCTAGCCCTCCCCAGAAGCTGGAGGATCATGTGCCTTGGTCCTGAAGGGGATCTGCACCCGCACCATGGCATCCACTCCAGGTAGAATCTGTGACAGTGGTTTTGTAAATTGCTGAGTCCTTTATTGTTTCAATGACATTTTCTAAAAGGAATTTAAAAGGTTCGAAGAATTCTATGCAAGTTCAGAGTAGGCCAGACCACAAAGCTGCAAAAAAAGTTTCTTCTTATCCTTTTGTCTTGTGAAGATTTACCTAGTGTAGGATTCTAAAAGTGTTACACTAAAAATTCTTCCAGTTGTTATCAGTTGTACAAGATGCATGATTATTAAAGAAATAAGTAAGGCTTCCATTTCTTTTGATGGAATTTGATCCAGACCTGGAAACCTCCACTTACATAAAAGTGAAATGAGGAAAGTACACTGTTTACTTTTTATTTTTCTGTATTCTAAATGTTTTTCAATAAACATGTATTTTGTAATTGGGGAAAACAAGATATATTTAAAAAGGACATTTGGGAGCAGGACAGTACTATCATCAAGTTTTGAATATAATTAGAGGCAAATTCCAAAATTAGAAAATGGAACATGCTTGAGAAACTTATAATTTCTTTAAAAGCAGTGTTCAAAATTAAGATCCATTAAATAAATTTGAAATGAAAAGAAAGAAAAGATGAACCATCATTTGCAATAGGATAAACATCCTTATCTGAGAATGACATTTCCATTCCCTGTTATTTACAACGGATACATAATTCTCAGAGTAACAAAAACAAGAAAGTATAAAGAGTAGAATTAAATGCTTAGTGCCTCTTCCAACTCTAGCTTTCCTAGCCTCACTTCTATCCTGGTTTATCCCGGGATAGAATGGATA
Organism: Nomascus leucogenys; assembly: GCF_006542625.1. Taxonomy (NCBI): domain Eukaryota; kingdom Metazoa; phylum Chordata; class Mammalia; order Primates; family Hylobatidae; genus Nomascus; species Nomascus leucogenys. The sequence goes on along the minus strand of NC_044389.1, from coordinate 6,880,583 downwards.
GCACCTACCCATCTTTCACTTTAGAATTTTATAACTCTTGGCCAGGCACAGTGGCTCATGCCTGTAATCCCAGCACTTTGGGAGGCCAAGGCAGGCGGATCACTTGAGGCCAGGAGTTCAAGACCAGCCTGGCCAACATGACTTGAACCCGGGAGGCAGAGGCTGCGGTGACCCAAGATTGCACCACTGCACCCCAGCGTAGGCCACAGAGCGAGACTGCGTCTCAAAAAAAAAAAAAAAAATTATAACTCTTTATTTTCAACTAATTTCAGACCTTTAAACAAGTTGCAAAAATCGTGAAATTTCCAAATATTCCTCACCTAGCCTCCCTAATGTTAACAGCTTGCATAACCATAGTACAATTAGAATCAGAAAGTTAATCGTGGTATAATTACCCATATTGTATAGATGTATTTGAAAAATTGTTTGAGTTTAAGGTATTTTACCCTGTTTCCCATTTTTTGTTCTGGGATCCCAAATTGCATTTAGTCGTTTTTTTCCCCTGCATTTTCTACCAATCTTTAACACTTCCTGTCTTCTTTTTCATCTTCATTATGCTTTTGAATAGACCGATCAATTATTTTGTAGCATTGCCCTCAATTTGAGTTCGTCTGATGTTTTCTCATGACTAGGATAAAGTTATGCATTTCTGGCAAGACTACCACTGAAGTGATGATGTGTCGTTCTCAGTACATCATATCAAGGGGTTAATGATACTGATCTTAATCACTTGGTTAAGGTGATATCTGCTGGGTTTCTCCTCTGTACAATAACTTCCTTTTTCTTTGTAGTTAATAAATATCTTGGGGGAGATTCTTTGAGACTGAATCCTATTTCACATCAAACTGTAGCATTCATCAGTTGATTTTGTTTGCAACAATGATTACTGTGGTATTTGCCTAATTATGATTTTTCCCCCTTTCTTTCCTTCTACATTAATTGGAATTCATTGGAATTCTATAAGGAAAAGCTGTGCCCTTTCCACCAGTGTATTTATTTGGTTATTTATATCAGTGTGGACTCAAGAACATTTATTTTATTCTGCAGGTTAAAATTTAGTACCTTCATTATTTTATTGTTTAACGTTTTTTTTTTAGCTTTGACCATGAGGAGCTTTTTCATATAGACTCCTGTGTTGTTTCAACAAGCTTTCTTCACGTTTTGAACATTTCCTTATTTTTTGACATCACAAGATGTTTCAAGTTCATCTTGTATGTTCCCTGCCCTAGTCTTGGAATCAGCCATTTCTCTTGGCTCCTTTTTTTAGTAGAAAGTGGTGTTTAGATCCAAGATCTGGTTGCTAGATAGGCTCATTACTTTACTGTGGAGGCATCAGTACTGCCAGGCCCTCTCAGCAGACAGAGGTGGGAAATGTTTGTCTTCCATTTTGGATTCCCTCATATCTAGTTGGATTTGTTTGTTGGTTGGTTTGTTGGGTATGTGAAATATCACTGTGGTTCTAGGAGTCAGACCTGTACAAAAAGATGTCCTTAACATCACTTCCTCCTTATCCTTGCAGTCCCAATCCTAATCCTCCTTTTTCCCCCACTCATACCCTGTTCCTTTAGTTTCTGGTTTATCCTTCCTGATTTCTTTTGCTCAAATGAACAGATACATGTATATTTTCTTATATCCCCTTCTTCCTTATAAGAAGGGGAGCATACTCTAGCCTTTCTTTTATGCTTTTCTTTTTTAGCTCAACACTGTGTCCTGGAAATCAGTTCATAGAAATCATCCTCACTCTTTTTTGCAGCTACGTGGTACACCATTGTTTGGATATACCATAGTTTATCTAACTCTATCCTGTATATGAGCTAATAAAAGCTGCTTCCAATATTTTATAATTATAATGTTTCAGTGGGTAACCTTGTTCACAGGTGTTTTCATGAACTTTATGTTCATGTGTATTTTACTATTATTAGAGGTCTATCTTCAGAGTGGAGTACAAGAAATGGGATTACTGGGTGCAAAGGTAAATGCATATGTGGCTTTGCTAGGTATTGCCAAATTTATCTCCAGAAAGCTTGCACAAATCTATACTCCTGTTAGCAATGTATGCGTATACCTACTTCCACATGACCTCAGTAAAAGAATGTGTTGTCAGGCCGGGCGCGGTGGCTCACGCTTGTAATCCCAGCACTTTGGGAGGCCGAGGCGGGCAGATCACGAGGTCAGGAGATCGAGACCACGGTGAAACCCCGTCTCTACTAAAAAATACAAAAAATTAGCCGGGCGTGGTGGCGGGTGCCTGTAGTCCCAGCTACTCAGAGAGGCTGAGGCAGGAGAATGGCGTGAACCCGGGAGGCGGAGCTTGCAGTGAGCCGAGATTGCGCCACCTCACTCCAGCCTGGGCAACAGAGCGAGACTCTGTCTCCAAAAAAAAAAAAAAAGAATGTATTGTCATATTGGTATTGAAATTTTAGCACTGTAAGCAACAGGTCATTTTGGAAAACCTGAGCTTTCACCAAATTCAGCTATTTTGATTTGCTTTTACTATTAGCATGTACCAAAATAAATAGACATATTAGAGTTTCCTTTCTTGCATCTTAAAATTTATCTAACACATCTATAATAACATTTTTTTTTTTTTTTCATTCTAGGACTTGCTCCTTTCATCTATTTGTCAGACGAATGTTATAATTTACTGGCAATAAAGTTTTGGATAGACCTTAATGAAGACATTATTAAGCCTCATGTGTTAATTGCTGCAAGCAACCTCCAGTGGCGACCAGAATCCAAATCAAGCCTTCCTACTTTATTTGCTGGAGATTTTTCTATGTTTTCTGCTAGTCCAAAAGAGGGCCACTTTCAAGAGACATTCAACAAAATGAAAAATACTGTTGAGGTAAGGTTACTTTTCAGCATCACCACACATTTTGGTATTTTTCTATTTTGACAGTCCAGTATCAAGGAAATAGCTTTTATACAAATTGGATAGTTGAGGTAGTGTGTGAGGTAAAGTTTAATCATATATTAATTGCCCATGAACCTCAGGAGATGTGGGAATGGGGAAATGACAGCAACTAGAAAGAGAAGAATGACTTGAAGGGAAATGAGTTGGGAGAAATTGTGAGAAGGATGTTCAGAAATGCAGACTTTGTAAGCAAACTGGAAATTGGTTACAAGAATAATATGAGTTATCTGTGGTTTGCAGCAGTTAGCAGTGTGATTAGTTAATAATATGCAGACTACAGGTTTACATTTAAACTTCATATCTAGTGTTTTATACAGATTATATCTCTTTGACTTGATTTAATACCAGATAAGAGACACTGACATTATTTTCCCTAGATCATGTATGCATTTTCTGCTTAAATCTATATATACATTATATAATATTAGCTGGTGTTTATTGAGTGTTTACTATATGTCAGACCTTGTTCTAAGCTTCTCATTTAATTCTCCCACAACCTTATGAGGTAGGGAACTGTTTTTCTATTTTATCAGTGAGAAACAGGTTAAATGGCTTGCCTTAGGTCAAATGCCAAGTTAGTAAAACTAGGATTCATACTTAGGCCATCGAATGCAGAACCCAGACTAGGAACTGCTACGCAGTGCTGCTTCCCAGTAAAATTTGAGATTTCATGAATTGGTAACTAGTGAAGAATACACAAAAAATAAGCCTCTTAATTCTTTAGTTTAATATTTGAAATGTGTGTTATTCAGAATTTATATAAAAATATATTTTAAAAGCATTAGAGTAGCTGTATAAAGAAAGCTGTGTTGATATTTTACCTAAAGACTCTATGCATAGTGAATAACACTCTGCTATATCTAGTTTCTAAATTAGGGGTGGGAGTTGTAGTCATTATTTAGTTCCCATACAGTATATCTACTGTTTACACCCTAGTTTCTTTCTTTCTTTTTTTTTTTTTTAAGAGACAGAGTCTTGCTTTGTCACCCCCAGGCTGTAGTGCAGTAGCACAATCTCAGCTCACTGCAGTCTCTGCCTCCTGGGCTCAAGCGATTCTCGTGCCTTAGCCTCCCAAGTGGCTGGGACTACAGGTGCGTGCCACCACACCCAGCTAAATTTTGTATTTTTAGTAGAGACATGGTTTCACCATGTTGGGCAGTCTGGTCTTGAACTCCTGGCCTCAAGTGATCTGCCCACCTCGGCCTCCCCAAGTACTGGCTTTACAGGCGTGAGCCACCGAGCCCGGCCTACACCCCACATTTTCTCTGAGACATCTTCAAAGGCAGTTTACTAACCCTGCTGAAGAGACAACTGTCATTTACGTAGCATTTTAAAGTTTTACAAAATACTGTCATGAATTAGGTTAAACCATATGAAATTGCTGATACTTGACCAGTTGTGACTTCTCAAACAACAGTTTCATGTAGTTTAACCTACAAATTATTTCAATTAATTCTTGGAACAGATGTGAGGTAGGTGAGGCAATTCTCTCTTTTCACTAACCAAAGAAGTACCTTTATAGATGTGAGATGATTCCCAGCTATTAAGTAGTAAATAGAACTAGGACTTGAGCCCCAATCTTCCAGCTTCAATTCAGATCATATGACAGCTTGCTGATTAAACTAGATGACTGAGAAGATCTCTTTCCTTCAGATACACATACTTTTTCTCTGTTCCCCTCTCCCTATCAGCTAGATTCCCCTAAATCACTGAGACTGGTTTTGTAATTTTGCATAGGCATGTTTGACAATTGGTATCACATTTAGGGTTTTTCATTCTTTTTTGGTCTGAACTTTTCATTTCTGCTTTTAAAGGAAATACTTTTGGAAACATAAATATGTGGGTTTGCAATTTATAAAGCAGCTTTTCCATTTATTTTCTTAGAATATTGACATACTTTGCAATGAAGCAGAAAACAAGCTTATGCATATACTGCATGCAAATGATCCCAAGTGGTCCACCCCAACTAAAGACTGTACTTCAGAGCCGTACACTGCTCAGATCATTCCCGGTACAGGAAATAAGCTTCTGGTAAGTTCATGTAAACTCGAGGAATATTGTAAGTATTCTATATGGAGGCCATCACATACTGTGTTGTATACTAGTAAACATGGTAAAATGTAATTAAACTTAACTAGAAAGTGTGGTGGTTATGTGGCTGCTGTAAGTATAGGTTATTTAGAAATTTTATTTATTGAAGCAAGATATGAAACTTTGGGTGCACACTTTCCAAACAGGTGCTTTCATTTACATGTGATTGAAAAGTGTTTTTTGCCTATTTATTTCACTGTTCCATACAATTAGGGTTGTTTCTAAGCTGTTTGTAAGCTGTTTCTAAGCCATTTAAGTGGTTAAATCACAGTAGATGCAAATCAAGCTAAAGTCTTTAATATTGGCTAATGGCTGATTCTTAAATAGCGAATACTTGCTAAGGGTATCTATATTAACTCATTTAATCCTCATAACAACCCTATGAGATAAAACCTAAGTCCTCGCTTAACATTGTCAATAGGTTTTTGGAAACTGATTTTAAGGGAAGTGATGTATAACAAAACCATTTTGTTTTCTCATCACTGTTCTAACAAAACGATGTTGAAGGAAATGACATTGCTCAAAGACCTGCTATACGTCGTTTGACTTAAAGTCACAGTTTCCAAGAACCTATCAATGACATTAAGTGAGGACTTTACTGTATATCCTCATTTTATAGATGAGGAGACTATGGCATAGAGAGAGGTTAAGCAATTGCCTAATAAGGTCACAAAGCTAGAAAAGTAGGTATTAGAACCCAGATAGTGTGTGTTCTCAAGATGGCTTTAAAATGTTTATCTTTGTTTAATCTGTTAATAATAAAAAAGAAAAGATTAAAAAGCATAAGTGACATCCCCTACCTCCTTTTTTATCTTTTACTGTGATTATTCTTCATCTTCCTTTCTTTTCATGTCATTTTATATGCTCTTATGTATAATTACTTCCATCTAGAATAGGAATAATGTGAATTGAAATCACCTAACCTATTAGCAGTTAGGGGAGGGATACTGTGTGTAATATTTGTGTGCTTAAATATTTTCAATGAAAAGTTACTTTGATTTAGTTTTTCGTGTTGGTACATAATTATGATAGGCTACATTTTCATTTTTTTATCAGATGTCTTCTCCTAATTGTGAGATATATTATCAAAGTCCTTTATCGCTTTGTATGGCCAAAAGGAAGTCTGCTTCCACACCTGTCTCAGCCCAAATGACTTCAAAGTCTTGTAAAGGGGAGAAAGAGATTGATGACCAAAAAAAATGCAAAAAGAAAAGAGCCTTGGATTTCTTGAGTAGACTGCCTTTACCTCCAGCTGTGAGTCCCATTTGTACATTTGTTTCTCCGGCTGCACAGAAGGCATTTCAGCCACCAAGGAGTTGTGGCACCAAATACGAAACACCCATAAAGAAAAAAGAACTGAATTCTCCTCAGATAACTCCATTTAAAAATTTCAATGAAATTTCTCTTTTGGAAAGTAATTCAATAGCTGACGAAGAACTTGCATTGATAAATACCCAAGCTCTTTTGTCTGGTTCAACAGGAGAAAAACAATTTATATCTGTCAGCGAATCCACTAGGACTGCTCCCACCAGTTCAAAAGATTATCTGAGACTGAAACGGCAGTGTACTACATCTCTGATCAAAGAACAGGAGAGTTCCCAGGCCGGTACAGAAGAATGTGAGCAAAATAAGCAGGACACAATTACAACTAAAAAATATATCTAAGCATTTGCAAAGGCGACAGTCAATTATTGACTCTTAACCTTTCCAGTTTGTAAGACTGGAATATAATGTCAAACCACACATTAGTACTTATGATGCACAATGAGAAAAGAAATTAGTTTCAAATTTACCTCAGCATTTGTATATCAGATGTTCTTTGCCCGATTCTGTATTGGTATACTTTTGCTTCAGTTGCATATCTTAAAACTAAATGTAATTTATTAACTAATCAAGAAAAACATCTTTGGCTGAGCTCAGTGGCTCATGCCTGTAATCCCAACACTTTGAGAAGCTGAGGTGGGAGGAGTGCTTGAGGCCAGGAGTTCAAGACCAGCCTGGGCAACATAGGGAGACCCCCATCTTTACAAAGAAAAAAAAAGAGTGGGGAAAAGAAAATCTTTTAAATCTTTGGATTTGATCACTGCAAGTATTATTTTACAAGTGAAATAAACATACAATTTTCTTTTAGATTGTGTCATTAAATGAAATGAGGTCTCTTAGTACAGTTATTTTGATGCAGATAATTCCTTTTAGTTTAGCTACTATTTTAGGGGATTTTTTTTAGAGGTAACTCACGATGAAATAGTTCTCCTTAATGCAAATATGTTGGTTCTGCTATAGTTCCATCCTGTTCAAAAGTCAGGATGCATATGATAGAGTGGTATTTCCTTTTGAGCAATTCTTCATCCTTAAGTCAGCATGATTATAAGAAAAATGGAACCCTCAATGTAACTCTAATTCCTTTTTACTCTTCCAATGTGATCTCTGAAATTAAATTACTTCAACTAAAAATTCAGATACTTCAAATCAGAAGATTTCATAGTTAATTTTTTTTTCAACAAAATGGTCATCCAAACTCAAACTTGAGAAAATATCTTGCTTTCAAATTGGCACTGATTCTGCCTGCTTTATTTTTAGCACTATCACAAGACCCAGAGCCTATGCCCTTTTAAACTTACCACAGAAGCAGATTAGTTCAATTTAAGATGATACTCTCATTTGTTACTTCCTTTTTTTTTTTTTTTTTTTTTGGAGATGGAGTCTTGCTTTGTCTCCCATGCTGGAGTGCAGTGGCATGATCTCGGTTCACTGCAGCCTCCACTTCCCAGGTTCAAGTAATTCTCCCACCTCAAGCCTCCCGAGTAGCTGGGATTACAGGGACGCACCACCATGCCCAGCTAATGTTTGCATTTTCAGTAGAGACTGGGTTTTACCATGTTGGCTAAGCTGGTCTCAAACTCCTGACCTCAGGTGATCCATCCGCCTCAGCCTCCCAAAGTGCTGGGATTATAGGCATGAGCCACCGTGTCCGGCCTTACTTGTTACTTTCTTATGTTTAATAGAGAAAAGGGATAAAGCATTTTTAACTGGGAGTTAATAGCATGGAGAAGTTCTTAAATCACATGTTTTAATGCCTTAAATGTATATATAATTATCATGTTTTCAAATCTCATTATAAATACGTTTAAAGCCAAGAATAAATCTTTTAAAAAATTGACTTCCTTCCATAACTGTGATCCATGATTTTTCTCTTCTGTAAAAAGCATTAACAGAATTGTCTATTTTGCTACTCCTCGTAACTTAAGTATTCTGCAAGTCTTATTAATGAGACTTGTTTTGTTTCTAAAACAGTTTGGTTTTCACATCCTAATTTTGCAGTGATCCACTCTAGAACAAGGAATAAAACTTGGGTTTCAGGAGAACAGAAAAAATTACAAGAATTTAACCTTTTCTTTTTTGAATCCTTGGTAAAACTGCTATTGTCTGTTCTCATGTAGAACACCCATTATGTTGATAGATATGTAATGCACACACTCTTTTTTATAAATTATAAATAACATCCAAGCTACATGAACAAAATATGAAGCTTGAGTATATGTGTATATTATCCCCTCAAAAGTGACAATTTAATGATTACAAAGTCAACATACTGCATCATAAGGGATAATGGTAAAAATTTGTGTTATTTATTCAGCAGTCATTTAATGAGACCCTATTGCACATAAAGAGCATTTGCCAGTTCTATGAATGATGCAGTGAACACAATACAAGTCAATATTGGGTGTTCAAAGAGTTATACAAATCAGAAGCCATGGGAGTTGAAAGGAAAAACAGATCACTTCTATAGGGGATAAAGTTGATGGCATTTAATCAATTTTTATGGTTTACAAACCAAATATTTCAGGGGTCAGCTAGGGACAGAAGAGACATTAAATAGGCCAGGAAACTATTCTTTGGCGCTCTACAAAAGTTATATAACCCAGAGCCACTTCTCCACAGTGGTCATTCACTTAACCCAGGTGAGCCAAAAACCCTAAAGCAGGGAGCCAGCCAAGTCAGGAGGGCTTGAATCTGGTCCTTTGAACCGCTCCTGTGAAATCAAAGGAGGGTAATTTCCACTTTGGCCTCTCTGACATTTCTCCCCTCTACCAGCCCAGATGAGTCAAGCCATCCATATTGAGTGGGTTATGCCACCACCCTATCAACCAAGATACCCAGGACTACCTGGGCCTGGAAAATCGGAGCATTATTAAGAAGTGGATCATTAGGAGATTATTATACGTTGTGCTTGGAGATGCAGAATTCAGCAAAACTGATAAAACCTTAGATTCATTGGGATTTACTATTGTCAGCCAAACTTACTCAAAGGAGATACCAGTTTTTAAAATGTTACTGAAGAAAACATGACACCTGTGGTGTTGGTAGTCGTGGAGATGTTGAGCAGGTTTCAGTAGTGTCAGACAATGTTAAAACAGTCTCATGTACACAGATCAAATATATAAGCAACTAAATGAGAAGGTTGCTTTTGTCATTACCTTTACGATTCCTAATTATTAAAAAAAGACTGGTAAATAAGCCTGTGATACAGAAAAACTGGTATATTGTTGAGTTTCTTGGCATTTAGGTAGTTAAATTTTTTTATTGTTGAACAAAAAAAGATCCAGTGACAAATCCATATAAATGTGATACCATTTACAATTTTTAATAACCATAAAAGCACCATTATATAAGACACTTAAAATAATTTTTCACAGAACATTAGAAAGAAGCTGTTGGCCAACAAGAAATAGAGCATACGTCCTCTGTGGTCTTGTCTATCATGATGTCACACTAAATCTGATTCCAACCTGTCAAATTAATTTGGATTCATAAATTCAGCATCAGTATAAGAAGACATTCCAGAGTTGTGAGGACTTGATTGTCTTAATGCCACATAAAACATCAACTGCTCATTTTGTAATGAGCATGGCTTTTATATATCCCTGTATGACCTATATCCTGGGGTGCCTAACTTCTTGCACTCCCAAACATTTGAGCTGCCAACTAATTACACATTAATAGGCATAATTTTAGAAGTTGTTTATTCCTTTTAAAAGTCAGTGTTTTATGAAGGCAGGCTTACTTGATTTACACTATTAGCACAACAGCCAAAAGTTATTCAGGTTTAATCCTGCTGAATAAAGTAGTAAAAACACAAGGTGTGACTTTAAATAATGACACTGATTTCCCTCAGTAGCTCCTATAGCCATTAAGGATTTGACAGTATTTTTAACAATGATACATCATTAAAATAAAGGAATAACTTCCCAAAGTGTCTACTTTGAAGGACAATGTTCCCTTAGATGTAATACTTTCTGGCATATTAAAGGAAAATCAGTATCATAGAATCGCACATCTCACATTTTTAGATACATAGATTATCAAAATAGCAATGGCACTAAAACTTTTCCTGCCCCCACCACTTCTCTCCACCTTCCCAACTTTCCTGATGGAGATGAATTTCCTGAAAAAATAAATAGATCACTTCAGAGAAAATGGTACTGAAGCTTATATATAATATAAACACTTTATTTCATCTATGAACCTATGTAAATATATTCTTGGGTGTGTTCTCAAGTTTTGGTTTCAAATTCTTACCCTAGAGAAAGAGATTGTTTACTCAAATCTGCAGAATTCCCAGCATCAGACCATGCATACAGAAGCACTTTAACAAATTTTGGTGAAGATAATGAATATAATGACTTTGCTCAGAAACTTTTGAGTTCAGCTATTTACACTGGAATTGGAGCTCTGACCAAAATGCAACAAAGAATAACAGAAATTGAAGTAGAAACTGACTTAGGAAAATTCTGCATGGCTGTAAGATAGGCCTCTAATATCCATGGTGACAACCGCCCCTTCTGTGATAGGAGCTCTCATTTGTAAATCCGCCGTGGGCCCTCCGGTTTGGAAATTCTGTGTAGGAATTCCAGTATCTGGCATTGTTGGAAGGCAATGCATTATTCCTGTCCTGGTTTCTGTTCATTCTGCTTGGTTTTTCTGCATGAAGCACACTGTGAAAAGTAACATCATGTTCATACCGTTCTTTCATTCGGTGGATTTTTTCTCTTGAGACACCATGAATGTTTCTTCTACATGGATAAAAAATGCATTTAGTTAAGGCAGGATACCGCAATGAGTTACTTACTTATATTTTACAAGTCCTCTAGTATTGCAGATATTGCAGTCCCTGTTCTCAGGACTTCTTAGCGCTGGCCAAAGCATAACATCTTGTTCAGCAGTTCTCTTTCAGCCTCCACTCATGTTTTTCATGCTGCCCTGCACACCCCCAAACCACCCTGAGGCTAGCAAGGAGCTAAAACTTCAGAAATGCTTTGTTTCTGGTCCTCTCAATTATGTGCTTCAAGACATAAAAGAACACCGTGAGATTTTTAAAAAATCATACATTTGCCTGTTAATGTCATGCATATATCTATCTATTTATGTTAATCAGTCCCTGATATATATTTCTAGGAGATGCTTATTAAAACAATCTTAAATTCTAGTGGGCAGAAGAATCAACTGGGGATATAGTTAGAAATATAATTACCAGAGATTCCAACTACTGAATGGGGTCCATGAACTCGGATTTTAATAGCCACCTGAGGCAATTCTGATGGAGAAGTCCACAGATCCACTTTGAAGACACTATCTGCCTATTACCATAAGAGGAACCAGCCTTACTCCTAAGAAGTAAATTCTTATCTCACTGGCTATTTTAAGTCAATGACATTATCAAATAATACAGATAGAGAATATCCAAACCCATGCATTCAACAAGTTAGTATTATTTGAACATTTATTGCTTTATAAATTAGAAGCAGCATCTAGATCATAAATGAATCGCAGACTGCTCAACATCTAAAGATCTTTATTTAGCCTAAATGCAAAAACACCATTGACATGTGCAGTCCCATGCAGATAAAGTGCTTTTAAATGTTCCTTGATGAAGAAGCGTTTTAGCAGAATGTTAAATGCATCCTTTTAAAGGACCAAGTCCAAGCCAAGATTTAGCATTTAGCATTATATTAGAAAACTGACCCAAAACTAAAGTCTTCACATTAATAATTCCAAAGTTATCAATTTCCAAGAATTACCATTTCTGGCCTGAAAACTACCATGTCCATTTCCAGCCTGAAAAGGTTCTTTTGTTCAGTCTGAAATACCTGAAAATAGCAGGATACATAATGAGGAACTAGAAAAACAAAGAAGTACCTTGCTAACTCTTGAACGTTGAATTTCCAGCGAGTGTCAGGTTCTCGGAATATAACTTCATAGTTATTTTCAAGTGCCTGATTTTTCAAAAGTACATAAAACATTGAAGACATAGGATGTATGTTTGGGAATGTTTATGCTGCCATTTAACATTTACTACAAATCTTTTCTAGAATTCCTTTTGTTTTACCAGTAATCCATCCAATGCCTTAATTTATCACAATAAATGCAGTTGTTTCATTCCCATACTTAGCCACTCTCATAATTCTCCATGATAAATTTTGCTCAATTTTATCTAGTATGTAGGAAATTTGTAAAGGTTCTTTGTTTTGGACATCTTTAAAAATAGATGACTGAGCTAGTTTAAAACGTCCTGAAGGCTGGTATGAGCAATGAACTCAGTGACTTCTCAAAGTCACTTACGAGATTTTTGTAGATTTACTTGTCAGATGCCTTGTCCTATTCCTCATGCCTTCCTTTAGAAAGTGGGAGTACCATAGGAACATAACTGGTGAAATAAAAGTGATAGTCACATACTTTACATCATCTTCCTTCCAAAAGTAGCTCTCCCCATTATGCAATACAATTTGGATCAATGCTCTGGGCCCCATTTCCTTGAGTTTAGAAAACTATTGTAATTTCCTTATAAACATTCAAATATTCTTTGCATTCATAAATTGACTACTACCTTATCTCAAACTGAATTTTCTATTACACTATAATTTATTGTGTTTATAAAACATAGAGTGGAAAGAGCTAAGCAAAAAGGTTTCCTTTTCATTCTTTAGATAGGCACTTCTCAGTTGGGAAGGATTTAAAAAACACAACCGGAAACCTCTCATTTCTAAGTCGAATTAATAGCTGAGGATGGCTGAAAAAGATTATACATATCCAGAAGATAAAAAGTAAAATGAGGCCGGGTGCAGTGGCTCACACGTGTAATCCCAGCACTTTGGGAGGCCAAGGCGGGTGAATCACTTGAGCTCAGGAGTTCAAGACCAGCCTGGCCACCATGGCAAATCCCCGTCTCTACTAAAAATACAAATACTATCCGGGCGTGGTGGCATGTGCCTGTAATCCCAGCTGCTGGGGTGGCTGACACATGAGAATTGCTTGAATCTGGGAGGCAGAGGCTGCAGTGAGCTGAGATCGTGCCACTGCACTCCGGCCTGGGAGACAGAGCGAGACTCTGTCTCAAAACAAAACAAAAACAAAAGTAAAATGACTTCCCTTAGGCTACTTGTCAGTTAGTCCTTAAGTCTTGGTTTTAAGTGATGGCCTTCATTCAATTGACTCTTCATGTGTCTGTTCATTTCTCGCCCAAGTAGACTAGACATGAACTGAAGTAACCACAAGTTTGGGGCTTATTCTTCCTTACATTCACCAAAGCCCCACAATCTGGGCAAAAGTGGAACTGATGATCATCATTAGAGAAAAGCACACCTGTGAGTATGCCAGTTAGCCCCAGATGTAAAAAGAAGCCTAAAATCGTGAGCCCAGTCTGGACCTATTCACTTCACAACTAACCAGGTAGGGATTCTGCATGATGCAAGGAGGATACTCCACTGTCTGCTTCCTGCCCCATTTTTTCTTTTTTTTTTTTGAGACAGAGTCTCACTCTTTCGCCCAGGCTGGAGTGCAGTGGTGTGATCTCAGCTCACTGCAAGCTCTGCCTCCCAGGTTCATGCTATTCTCCTGCCTCAGCCTCCCGAATAGTTGGGACTACAGGCGCCTGCCACCACTCCTGGCTAATTTTTGTATTTTTTTTTTTTTTTTTAGTAGAGATGGGGTTTCACCGTGTTAGTCAGGATGGTCTCGATCTCCTGACCTCATGATCCACCCGCCTTGGCCTCCCAAAGTGCTGGGATTACAGGCGTGAGACACTGCGCCTGGCCTTCCTGCCCCATTTTTATGGTTCTGGATCCTTCCTCCTTTCTAGACCCAATAGGGCATGAAAACATTATCACAAGAGATGGAATATGTATGAAAAAAGACCAAATAGACTTCACAATTAAAGGATAATGTGCACACTGTTACAGGCATCATACTGTTCTTTGCTATTCTGACAATGGAGAGCTGAGTTGTTTTTATTTATATTTGCATTCTACCATCTCAATAAGGTTACAGTGTTAATCCTAAATCTGTTATTTTTTAATTTAATTTTTTTGTTTTTTGAGATGGAGTTTCACTCTTGTCACCCAGGCTGGAGTGCAGTGGCGCGATCTCAGGTCACTGCAACCTCCACCTCCCAGGTTCAAGCGATTCTCCTGCCTCAGCCTCCCAAGTAGCTGGGATTACAGGTGCCTGCCACCACACCCGGCTATTTTTGTATTTTTAGTAGAGATGGGGTTTCATCATGTTGGCCAGGCTGGTCTCGAACTCCTGGACTCAAGTGATCTGCCTGCCTCGGCCCCTCAAAGTGCTGGGATTACAGGCGTGAGCCACCACGCCTGGCCCTAAATCTGTTTTTAGACTTAAATATTCTGTTGCCTTGGAACTCCCAGGCAGCAACAGTACACAGTGTGGAAATCCCCGGCTCACCAGAGGCAGAACCATCCTGTTGTGACCTGTAGCTCCACTAGGAGCGCCATCTAGTTCAGTATTAGTATTGATCTGAACGTTTCAGTGGGTGCTCCTCTGTATGCCTTGCCTTAGGAAAGTAATTAAGACAGAAAAGTTATCAAGAATTCACACCAAGGACCATTTGCCAAGGACTATTTTTAAATTGTATCCTCAAGTGAGATTAGCATCTCAGCAAACTTCAGCCATTGAACAGCAGAGAAACACTAAAATAAAACCTCGTTACCTTCTCCCTGGGAGAACTACTGTTAGCAAATATGAAATCATGGAACATCAGAAAAAGAGGAAAGAACAGATGCTTCAACTTTCTCACAAAATGTCCATAACTGAAAATTCAGAATGATACTTCTTCCTACCATGACTGCATAGGGCTTCATTTCCCAGGCGTGGAGGTTGGTATTATCAATAATAATGGGGGATATGCCATTCCTCATTGCTTTTCTTGCTGCAACACAATGTTACATAACAGTGAACAACATGCAACAATCAGAGGGAAGGGTGAGCGTAATCTCTATTTGTCATTTTTATTACAGGATGCCCTCATCTCCTCATCACACAATTTCAGTGCCACCTATTTCAGAGCCCTATCAGTAATTTTCTTTCTCTGGAATCTAAGGAGGTTATGCTCTGGTGTTCTGTTTTGGGGGAAAAATTGGCAGAACTTTCGGTTAAACTCCTTCCATAAAATTTATTCAGTCTGCAGCAGCTACAATCTATGTGCACATCAGGGTTTCCCAGGAGTTTGGAAAGGAATTTGTCACCTCTTTTTTGGTTCCATTCATGAGCTTCCTCCAGGAAGTCAGGATTGAACTCATAGGCACCATCTTCCCTGAAGAAAAAATCATCCGTGCTGAAAATCAGGGCCCTGGGAAAGTCATGCTGCAATTGTCTGGAAAGTGGAGAAATGAGAGAGAGAGATGTTTTAAATACATGTATAGTCTCAGTAGAAATAATTTCCTTCCATCTCTAACATATAGCAGTTTATAATTCTGAGACCACCAGGTTTGGAGTTGTTAAAATGCAGTTTCAAAAGAGAGATGTTTATCATGTCTAGAAGGCATCACTCCTTAGCAGGAGATGGGAGAGGGCTGAGAGGCGGCAGTGTGTGTTGCCAGTCCTTGAAAGTAAGAGGCACAGTCACTGCGGCTGCCTTCTGCAGCGGCAAGAACTGACTCAAGAAGAAACTGAAGCTAAGTTGCAGGCCCGGTGACTGTCTTTCCTCCTGGGCACCAATCCCGGTGCCCATTCCTCTCCGAGGCACCAGTGCCCCTGCCCAAGACCTGCCCATGGGTGCCAGACCCCCACGCTGCAGCCCTTCCCTCGGCCCCCTAAACTCTGAGCTGGCCCATTTCCTTGGAGCTCTGTTCTCTGTAAGGACCCATCTGAGAAACTAGTTCTAGTGAGAAATGTGGGTAAGTGATAAATATGTTACTTTATCAGGTAACATTTATGTTTTAATGATGATCCGAGCCAAATGGCAGAAAAGCACAACAGGAGAAGGAAAGTGACAGAGCCACTGTCTCCTATCTTCCTACCCTCCACCCCTCTGAGTCTAAGTAGGAAATATCACAGCAAAAAGAAACACCACCGTGGAGCTCCCCTTTAAAGCAAAACCAAACCAAAATGAATATGCTTATTCAGTTCTGCACACAAGAACTTCAAAGAGAAGATGTTTCCACTTGAAATCCTTGTTCATACTATCTTTTGGCAGAAGGTGGATGTCATGCTCCGGAAGAACTGGAGACGTCTCTGAGCTTCCTCTCCTCATCCGTAAAAACTGAGGACAAACAAACCCAGCCAACAAACAGAAAATATGGTCATGTGACCATGCTCAGAATAAGAAGATACTTAAAAATCGGAGGAAAAAAGGTTGGAGAATGACAAGGGCAGGAAATGCAAAGAGACAGCAAAGCTATTCAATGTCTTTTTTGTTGTTGGTCTTCTCCATGGAGCAGAATGATCTTTAATCCAGGAAGAACAGAACAAACATGAGGCCTTGGGGCCACAGATGAGTAAGCACTTCGGGTGCCCCGACAGCTTGGGAGCTTTTGTTTTCTCAATTGTAGAACACAGATAATTATCCCTACCTACTAAACAGAGCTTCTAATCAGACTGAAATGAGGCCAGTATGAGAAAACATTTTGTACCCAGTAAGGCACTTTACAAAAGTAAAGTGGTGTTATAATAACAATGAGGCCAAATTGACCAACCCAGACTGTTTCTATGCCACAGTAATAAACACATCGGAGCGCGCATGTCAAGTAGTCCTTGAGGTACTGCGGTGAATTAAGAGGGAGATGAAAGACAAAACTAAAGTAAAATGCTTCCCTTTTCAAAAATGAGTGAATATACATTCCAGAAATGGTAACTAAATATCTGTCAAAATTCTTCAGAAGCTTGATAGCCTTTAAAAAGAAGGCAGCATAGATCACTGAAAAAGTAATTCCAAACCAAATGCATTTTCTTTTTTAATGAACTAAATAAACAGTGGCAAACAAGGAAATTCAGTGGACATACTACCTTTGTTTAAACAGGAATCTGACAGTCTCCCTTGATAGCCTTGCAGGGAAATGTGGGCCAGTAGATAATACACTTTAATACCGAAAGAATATTAGTTAATTATCCAACCCAGTAAACATTTATTGAGCACTTAACATGTGCCAAATGCCAGGTGAAGCGTTAAGGTACAGAAAGAAAGTAGCTGCTTTCAAGGAATTCATGGCCCAGCCAAAGGAGTCAGACCTGGCACAGCCCGCCCAGCGCACAGAGGAAAAAGCTGGCCCAGCAAAGCGCTGAGAGAAAGAGTCAGGAGCCGGGGAAAGTGATGCAACGGAGTGATGCAAGTTTGACTTGGTCCCTGAGGGATGAGAAAACTGTTGCCTCTTGGGGGAGGGGCAGGAAAGAGAGGAGGAAGCGAGTGCTGTAGGGCTTGTTAGGGGAGAAGGGGCTGTAGGGAAAAGCAGAAAGACTCTAAGGGTTGAAAGAGGCAAATCATCTTTGAAACACCGTTTTCAATTCTGACTGCCACACAACGTAAAGAGAAATTCGGCAAGCTTGAACGTGTCCAGAGAAGAGTGATCAAGTAAATACAAGGTCCAGACACCATGTCAGAGGAGCAAAGATCATCGGAGACATGCGGAGTGTTTCAGGCAGAACAGATAATAAAAGGGATAAGGTGATAGTTCTCAGACGCTGGGAAGTCTATTGTGTGGGCGCGGGAATGAACTTCTTTTGTGTTGGCAATTTGGGCTGGGCTCAGGTGGGCCGATCTGCAGGCCTTGCCCGGGGTCCCTGCGGCAGCTGCGTCACCTGACAACGTGGGGCTGGGCAGAGTGCCCTAAGCAGGGTCCTTCACACGTCTGATGGTGCTGGCTCTCACTCTGCAGGGCCTGTCATCCTTCTGAAAGAGCCTCACCCAGGTCTCTACACAGACCGCGGTATTTCAAGAGGGCAAGACAAGAAGCTGCACGCCAGCGCTCCAGCACATTCTTTTGGTCAAAGCGAGTCACTTTGCTGGCCCACATTGAAGGACGAGGAAAGTAGACTTCTTGATGGAAGGAAGAGCAAAGAAAATGTGGCAACTTTAAATCTAGTACAGATAAAGCCAGTGACACGAAGGAAGGGATAAGTATAAAGAAGACTTGATGAACCAATGCTCATGGTTTCCGTATGAATGTCTGTTATTCGACTTTAAAGATATGCACATCGAAAAGTCCAAACCTTAACCTCCGATGCAAACAATTATACAGACAGGAAAAAAATCTAAGGGTAGCACTGATGTATTTTCAGGTATGTATATTTTATATTTGTGAACACTGTACAGTTTTAAAGTTATTTTCATCAATATTATTTAAAAAATGAAAGTTGTGTTCAGAGATTAAATAATAGTGTATAATGTATTTCCCTTATCCTCTGTACACTAAGTTAAGCAACCATGGTAACTGAATCCAAGATTTTTTTTCTTTGTGGTCCCAGATTTGATATACCTTCTAAATCTGGTTTCGTTCGTTCTTCTATTAAATCTGCTACTTATAAGTTTTGTTTTGTTTTTTGAACATTTTCAGACTTGAATTTTTCTTTTCATATACATACCCTTATCTGCTCTTGTTTTCCTCTTTGTGGTTTATATTATTGATTGGAAGTTAATACTTTATAATATTTCCCTTAAAAAGACTTTAAGGCATGAGTATCCAATTCACTATTTGTTTTATTTGAATCCTATTTCCTTCTAGAAAACAAAAACAGCACATAACACTACTGCCCTTTTAATCACAAAATTTTACCTTAGAGTAAAAGCTAAATGGTTCAGGATCACTGTGGGGCAAGAACACCACCCATCATTTCCTGAGACACATCTGACTGTGGCCTCCATACTCTTCCTAACAAACAGGCAGACAAAACTAAGGATGTTTTTCACCTTTAAGGCTCTCATGGAATTTTTTTTTTTTTTTGGCCTGTACGATCTTCCTGAATGACTTTAAAACTCGTTTTATCTTCACCTAAATGTTAAATTAGCACTAGCAGCCATAGTAGCATGTTGAATAGGCAGGACAATGAAAACTCTATTAGCTAAATAAAGAACTGATTAAATAGACAATCTTGAGATTCGCAAACTTAAGTGGAAGCAATAAATACCATTCCATCAGCTTCAGAAGTGATGAGGGTTAAGCCCCAGTTCTATCTTTATGGTGGTCAGGAGCCTCATGCATTAGGGAAATTGAGAGAATGAAAATAAAAGGGAAAAAATAGAAAGACAATTAATTCCATATAACCTTCACCTCCCACAAACCCCCCTCAAATTCATTTAAAATCACTATTATAAGAGAAACTCAAGGGCTAATCTTGATTTCAGGACTTATTCTTTTGTGTAATTCTTTATTTAATAATAGAGAACCATAGAGGTAGATTTAGATATCTCTTCAGCCAGTCAGTCACTCACTGAGAAAGTCAGACCTTGCATGTAATTTTAACTTGACGCCCAGCTTTTTACTAGGGAAATTTTCAAGCATGCAAAAGTAGATGGAATAATATACTCAATCCTCATATACACATGACCAGTTATCAACATATGGCCAGTCTTCTCTCATGTCCTTCCTATTTCATTGCATCAGTCACTCCATCAGTGTTTAGTCTCCCTGCTTGTCTCATCAGTGTTCGCCTCCACTTGGTGTGTGTGCATCAGGGACCAAACAAGATCCCCACATTGTGTTTGGTTGCCATGTCCCTTAAGTCTCATTTATCCTATAGTTTGCCATCTCCTTTTCATTTCCACCTGAACTTCTCCCGCCACAACCTTTTAATTAGAAAATATACAAACCTATGGAAATGAGTTGAAAAACAGTATATTGAACACTGCTTACCCTTCATCTATGGTCACCAGATGTTCGCATTTTGCCTTAGTTTAAGTCTCTCCTATATATATTTTTGGAGAACAACATGAAAGCAAATTGCAGGCCGGGCGCAGTGGCTCATGCTTCTAATCCCAGCACTTTGGGAGGCCAAGACGGGCGGATCACTTGAGGTCAGGAGTTTGAGACCAGCCTGGCCAACATGGCAAAATCCCGTCTCTACTAAAAATACAAACATTAGCCAGACTGGTGGCACACACCTTTAATCCCAGCTACACGGGAGGCTGAGGCATGAGAATCACTTGAACCCAGGAGGCAGAAATTGCAGTGAGCCAAGACCGTGCCACTACACTCCAGCTCCAGCCTGGGTGACAGAGCGAAACTCTGTCTCAACTGTCTCAAAAAAAAAAAAAAAAGATAAACTCCATACACCGTGATACTTTATTCCTAAATTCTTTGTCAAGTATCTCTTAAGAATAAGAACAATTCCCTGCATAACCGCAATACCATTATTACATCAAAAAAATTAAGGCAAAGTGCCCTAAGCAAAGTCCTTCACACGTCTGGTGGGGCTGGCTCTCACTCCGCAGGGCCTGTCATCCTGAAAG
Organism: Nomascus leucogenys; assembly: GCF_006542625.1. Taxonomy (NCBI): domain Eukaryota; kingdom Metazoa; phylum Chordata; class Mammalia; order Primates; family Hylobatidae; genus Nomascus; species Nomascus leucogenys. Next base: position 6,859,845 of record NC_044389.1, on the reverse strand, counting down.
AGCCTGAAAGAGTGATTAATTCATAAGAGCTAATGTTATGTTTTTATTTTATTTTTATGCATTTATGTACTTATGTGTTTATATAGAGATGGAGTCCCATTCTGTCGCCCAGGCTGGAGTGCAGTGGCACGATCTCGGCTCACTGCAACCTCCACCTCCCGGGTTCAAGCAATTCTCTTGCCTCAGCCTCCCGAGAAGCTGGGATTATAGGCGCCCACCACCATGCCCAGCTAATTTTTTTGTATTTTTAGTAGAGACGGGGTTTTGCCATGTTGGTCAGGCTGGTCTCCAACTCCTGACTTCAGGTGATCCACCTGCCTCGGCCTCCCAAAGTGCTGGGATTACAGGCGTGAGCCACCGCTCCTGGCCTGTTAGGTTTTTAAATTTAAATTTTTAAAATTTCCCCAATGGTCTCAAGAATATTTTTCATAAGCTTCAAGTACTGCACTTGGTCCGGTTAATGTCTTTGAATCTAGAACTGTGCTCATGCTTTCGGTTTCTCTAGTTGGTATGAGAATGTTCTGCATTCTGGGTTTGTGTGGTTGTTTCCTAGTGATTAAACCCAGATTAAATGTTTTTTAAAAGCAAAGGGCAGAGGTGATGTTTGTGTACTTCTGATTGCACATAATGACAGTCTGTCCCACCATGCTAAGTTCAATGCTAAGTTCGATCACTTGGCTAAAGGGTGGTGTTAGCCAGACCTCTCCACTGGAAAGGTACCTTGCTTCCTTTGTAATATTAACTAATACGTGGGACAAAACTGTGAGCCCATGTACTGATCCAATTCTCCAACATTTCCCTCAGCAGTCTTTACATCTATTTCTCTGATCACAAAACAAAAAAAGTGCAAAAAAGGAGGGAGGTTCCTATATTCCCCCATCTACAGATAATTATTAACAATTTGGTCTTCTTTCCAGGACTGGAAATATATATATATATATATAATTTCTTTTCATTTTACCTCTTGTTACATGAAGAGGAACATCATGTAGAGTAGACCAAGTTTGCACCAAGCTTTTTTTTTTTTTTTTTTTTTTTTTTTTTTTTTGAGACAGAGTCTCACTCTGTCACCCAGGCTGGAGTGCAGTGGCATGATCTCAGCTCACTGCATCCTCCACCTCTCAGGTTCAAGTGATTCTCCTGCTTCAGTCTCCTGAGTAGTTGGGATAACAGGCATGTGCCACCATGCCCAGCTAATTTTTGTATTTTTAGTAGCAATGAGGTTTCACCATGTTGGCCATGCTAGTCTCAAACTCCTGACCTCGGGTGATCCACCCACCTAGGCCTCCCAAAGTGCTGGGATTACAGGCGTGAGACACTGTGCCTGGCCTAACCAAGATTTTTTTCATAGCAAATTATTTCCCACCTTATAAAATATTCTTCTATGACATGATTTTTAATAATATGGAATACTTATTCTACGGATGTGCCATAATGTAATGCTTAACCAATAATTTAATGCTTAACCAATGGTCTATGGTTAGGCATTTAGTTTGTCCCTACTTCTTTAATTATCAGCAAGATTAGTTTGTGTGTGTGTGTTGATCATTTAGAGATATTCTTTTGTGAACTGCACTTTCACGTCCTTTGGTGAATAAAGCCTCCTTATTAGGAGGTTTATCTTTCTTATTGAATGTCAGTTTTTTATTATGTACAGCAACTGCTTTTTGTTAATTTTGTTTGTAATAATCTCTAAAAGTCTAAATTTTAGCTGGGTGCAGTGGCTTTCTTTTCTTTTCTTCTTGTCTGTGATTCCTCTCATGGTTGGCTAAGATTGGTTGTTCCAATAAATTCTATTATTTTTTTAAAAGAATACTAAGCAGTGAACAAAGAGCTTGGCATATTCTGTCTCTTTAACCTTTATAACAATTTTATGAAGTAAATCATTTACTTCTACTTGGTTTACAAATAAAGAAACTAGGGCTTCAAGAGCTTAAAAACTGGCTTGGGTTTCTACCGTTTGCATGTGGGGCTGCCAGAACCTTACCTCAGGTCTATTCAGTCAGGGCACATGGGTGTTACAGACATTGTGAGCTCTTGTGGATCTGAGAAGCCTTTCTGTTGTCTTCGTATGAAAGACAACAGGCTAGATGAGAATTACTGAACTACAATCTTTTCCCCACAGGCATTAATATTTTAAATTTAGGTTTCAGTTCAGAGTGGCTTCACATGCATTGAACAGAAACCCCAGTTAGTGGATTTCTAACAGTGGTGGCTTCAATAAAATTAAAATGTCTATATCTTGTGTGTAAAAAGCCAGAGGTGGAATCCACAGCTGGTGTCACAACTCCATGATCAACATGGACCCAGGAGTCTAGCATCTTTTTTAGCAAGAGGCTTCCATTCTTCAGAAGGCCTCCTAGTGGCCACTGCAGGGCCAGGCTGCACCTCCATGTTCCTCACAGCCAAAGAGGCAAGAGGGCCTTGAAAACTAGTTTTATAGGTGGGCACACTGCCACACCCAACAAAGTGTGCTTGCTAAAGAAGAAAGGGTAGTTAACTAACAGCTTTTGCAACAGTCTTTCCAGGATATATCTAGATGTTGAATTTATTTTTTTATCACTTCTGAGTCTTCAAGTCAAATATGTTCTACGATATCTTTGTTTGTTGCTTTGGTTGTATTTACTCTGGTTATTTTTGGCTATATTTTCACATTTGGCTTCTACATTATTGTTTGATTTTCTGCATTGTGACTCTGCTTATCTCTAATATACTTTAAAATTCTAACACTTACTTTAGATTCTTTTATATATCATTTAACTCCTTTTTAATTTTCTGCTTCTTAACCAACTTCCTTCGTATTTCAGACTCCTAATCAGGAGTTTTTCTTTAATCTTTTATATCATAGAGAGGAATTTTTTAGAAAAAATATAAATATAGAGAAAGACAAAAGAAATAATAAAACACCTGCATACACACCACCTAGAGGTCATAATCATGAACATTTTCTCATACTTGTTTTGTTGGCTTAAAATTCAACCAACCCCCACCTTAACTCTGGCACTCCCAGAAACCTTTACCGTGCTTCTCTCTCCCCTTTCCAACAGCACTTATCGCCGCCTAAATTAACATACGGTTTCCTTAGCGGTTACATCCATTTCCCTACCTCTGGCACATAAGGTCCACAAGGGCAGGATCTTTGTTTTGTTCACTGATGATTCCCAAGTACCTAGAAGACTGTGTGGAACATATAAACACTCAATAAATATTTGTTGAATTAAAAAATGAAGGAGCATTACATTTTTTAGATCTATTCATGTTGATATATAGACTGAGTCCATTTTCTTTAACTGCTACATAGTACTCCATTATCAGCAAAATAATAAATATAGCCAAGGTTTATTAAGTGCTTATTGTGTGCTAACCACTATTCTAGAGGCTTTACATTTTTTACGTAATGCTCAAATAGACCTGGGAGATATAAGCACTGCTATGAATCCCCAATCCCCATGTTACAGACAAAGAAATTAGGGCCAATGAGTGGTACAGCTGGATTAAAACCTAGGCTTCTGGCCCCAGGGCCGCACACTAAACCGCTGTGCTTGAGTGCTATAAAATAACCACATTTATTTATGTATTTTCTCTAGTGAAACTTGTTTGCAATTTTCCATATCATGAACAAATTTCAGTGAACTTCCTTATGCCTACCTCTTGTGCGTATGTGGACATTTCCTGGGGATATATACCTCCAGTGGCATACCTGTGAAATCCTTTGCTTATTTTTTGAGAGAACAGAGCAGAGCAGATGCTAAAATTGCCTTTTTTCCTCGAGAATTTTTTTTTCTCTGAGAGAATACATGTTCCATGAAGGCAGGGATTTTTGTCTCCTTTGTCCACTGCTCCATTCTGAGCATCTAGAAGAATGCCAGGCACATGGGAGATGCTCAGTAAATATCTGTGAATGTATTAATGGCTCTTGAATACAATGCCCTTTCGGCCTAATTATGTAAACTCTTTTTTTTCTGTTCCCACCCCACGCCCCCTCCAGACAGAGTCTTGCTCTGTCACCCAGAGTTGAAGTGCAATGGCGTGATCTCGGCTCACTGCAATCTCTGTCTCCTGGGTTCAAGCAATTCTCCTGCCTCAGCCTCCCAAGTAGCTGGGATTACAGGCACGTGCCACCATGCCCAGCTAATTTTTGTATTTTTAGTAGAGACGAGGTTTCACCATCTTGGCCAGGCTGGTCTTGAACTCCTGACCTTGTGATCTGCCCGCCTCGGCCTCCCAAAGTACTGGGATTACAGGCTTGAGCCACCATGCCCAGCTGGCAAACTTTTTTATAGAGCCCCAAGCTGTGTGAGAATTTCTATTTACTCATTTTTGTACAATGAGAATTTTACCCAAACCTTAGATGCAGTTCATCCCCGATATGGTTTGGCTGTGTTCCCACTCAAATCTCATCTTTAATTGTAGTTCCCATAATCCCCATGTGTCATGGGAGGGACCCGGTGGGAGGTAATTGAATCATGGCAATGGTTACCCTCATGCTGTTCTCGTGATAGTGGGTTCTCACAAGATCTGATGGTTTTATAAGGGGCTTTTTCCCCTTTTGTTCAGCACTTCTCCTTGCTGTCACCATGTGAGGATGCATTTGCTTCCCCTTCCACCATGATTATAAGTTTCCTGAGGCTTCCCCAGCCATGCTGAACTGTGAGTCAATTAAACCTCTTTCCTTTATAAATTACCCAGTTTCAGGTATGTCTTTATTAGCAGTGTGAGAACGGCAAATCGGTACCACAGAGAGTGGGGCGCTGAGGTAAAGATACCCGAAAATGTGAAAGCAACTTTGGAACTGGGTAACAGGCAGAGACTGGAACTAATGGAAGGGCTCAGAAGACAGGAAAATGTGGGAAAGTTTGGAACTTCCTAGAGACTTGTTGAATGGCTTTGACCAAAATGCTGATAGTGCTATGGACAATGAAGTCCAGGCTGCAGGGGTCTTGGAGATGAGGAACTTATTGGGAACTGCAGTAAAGGTCACTCTTGCTATGCAAAGAGACTGGTGGCATTTTGCCCCCGCCCTAGAGATCTGTGGAACTTTGAACTTGAAAGAAACAATTTAGCGTATCTGGTTGAAGAAATTTCTAAGCAGCAAAGCATTCAAGAGGAAGCAGAGCACAAAAGTTTGGAAAATTTGCAGCCTGATGATGTGATAGAAAAGAAAGCCCCATTTTCAGGTGAGAAATTCAAGCCAGCTGCAGAAATTTGCATAAGTAACGAGGAGCCAAATGTTAATCACCAAGACAATGGGGAAAATGTCTCCAGGGCATGGCAGAGAACTTCATGGCAGCCTCTCCCATCACAGGCCTGGAGACCTAGGAGGCAAAAATGGTTTCATGAGATGGGTCCTGGGCCCCCCTGCTGCGTGCAGCCTTGAAACTTCGTGCCCTGCTTCCCAGCAGCTCCGGCTGGCCATGGCTAAAAGGGGTCAATGTACAGCTCAGACTGTTGCTTCAGGGGGTACAAGCCCCAAGCCTTGGCAGCTGCCACATGGTGTTGGGCCTGCGGGTACACAGAAGTCAATAACTGAGGTTTGGGAACCTTCACCTAGATTTCAGAAGATGAATGGAAATGCCTGGATTTCCAGGCAGAGGTGTGCTGCAGGGGTGAAGCCCTCATGGAGAATCTCTGCTAGTGCAGTGCAGATGGGAAATGTGGGGTCAAAGCCCCCACACAGAGTCCCCACTGGGGCACTGCCTAGTGGAGCTGTGAGAAGAGGGCCACTGCCCACCAGACCCCAGAATGGTAGATCCACCGACAGCTTGCACCTTGTGCCTGGAAAAGCCGCAGACACTCAATGCCAGCTTGTGAAAGCAGCCAGGAGTGGAGCTGTACCTTGCAAAGCCACAGGGGTGGAGCTGCCCAAGGCCGTGGGAGCCTACCTCTTGCATCAGCATGACCTGGATATGAGACACGGAGTCAAAGGATATCATTTTGGAGCTTTAAGATTTGGCTACCCTGCTGGATTCTGGGCTTGCATGGGGCCTATAGCCTCTTTGTTTTGGCCAATCTCTTCCATTTGTAATAGGTGTATTTACCCAATGCCTGTACCCCCATTGTATCTAGGAAGTAACCAACTTACTTTTGATTTTACGGATTCATAAGCAGAAGGGACTTGCCTTGTCTCAGATGAGACTTTGGACTTGGACATTTGAGTTAATGCTGGAATGAGTTAAGACTTTGGGTGACTGTTAGAAAGACATGATTGTGTTTTGAAATGTGAGGACATGAGATTTTGGAGGAGCCAGGGGCAGTGCCCACCCAAATCTCATCTTGAATTATGGTTCCCATAATCCCCACATGTCATGGGAATTACCTCTGATGGGAGGTAATTGAATCATGGGAGCAGTTACCCTCATGCTGTTCTCATGATAGTGAGTTCTCACAAGATCTGATTTTTTTTTTGAGATGGAGTCTTGCTTGGTCACCCAGGCTGGAATGCAGTGGCGCGATCTAAGCTCACTGCAACCTCCATCTCTTGAGTTCTCCTGCCTCAGCCCCTTGAGTAGTCGGGATTACAGGTACTCACCACCATGCTTGGCTAATTTTTTTTTTTTTTTTTGTATTTTACAGATGGGGTTTCACCATGTTGGCTAGGCTGGTCTTGAACTCCTGACCTCAGGTGATCTGCCTGCCGTGGCCTCCCAAAGTGCTGGGATTATAGGCATGAGCCACTGCGCCTGGCTGATCTGATGGTTTCATAAGGCTTTTCCCCCTTTTGCTCAGCACTTCTCCTTCCTGCCGCCATGCGAAGAAGGACATGTTTGCTTCCCCTTCCACCGTGATTGTAAATTTCCTGAGGCCTTCCCGGCCATGCTGAACTGTGAGTCAATTAAACCTCTTTCCTTTATAAATTATCCAGTTTTGGATATGTCTTTATTAGTAGAATGAGAACAGACTAATACACCCCTTAAAGGAGACTGACGGAGAGGATTCTTCTTGGATCCCAGCACTTCCTCTGAATGCTACTGACATTCTCCTTGAGGACTTTAAACTGCGAGATAGAAAACAGATTCCATGGCTCAGCAGCCTGAGAGCAGGGAGGGAGCCAAGTTATAGATGACATAGGCAGTCTCCCCTGAGGCCAGGTGTGGCCAAACCTGGGCAGTGCTGCCACCCACCCCACCAGGGCCAAGTCCTGTCCTTGGAGAGTCAAGCCTCAATCACTGCTAGCCTCAGGTGTCCCCAAGCCACAGTGGCTAGGGGGACTCAGGGAACAGTTCCCAGTCTGCTCTACTTCTCTTACCTTTACCCCTCATACCTCCAAAGTAGACCATGTTCATGAGATCCAAAGCCAGACTCCCAGAGAGCCCTCATTCTTGTTTGTCAGTGTGGTCCCACAAACTCTATTGAGCAGAAATTCCTTTCAGTATCTTGCATGTGAACAGCCCCCTTTTGTAGACTCTCACAGCTGTGCAGGTTTCACCTGTTTGTGTTCTATTGGTTCAGTCATGAGCAGAATTGGGGAAGGAATCAGGCACACCTACCTCAGTACTAATTTTTTTTTGCTGTCTTTTCCCAAAATGTCATAGATCAGTTATAGGTAACAGAAGAGTAACTGTACAGGAAAACTGTCACTTTGGGCTGTCTGTGCTGCTTAAATGGGAAGGCAGCTGCATCTTTGATCCCAATTTTTAAATTTCTTCTTACTGTAACTATGAGGTAAAGGAGCCGGCACATCAAACATTTTCACCTGCAACAAATAGGAATCGTTTTCTTATGCACCGAATTGAGAACTTTGGAATGAGTGGCTCTATTCTTTCTTTTTTTTTCCCCCTTGTCTGTACTCCATATCCCATTCATTCTTTTTTATTTATTTTATTTTTTTGAGACTGAGTTTCGCTCTTGTTGCCCAGGCTGGAGTGCAGTGGTGTGATCTCGGCTCACTGCAACTTCCACCTCCCAGGTTCAAGTGATTCTCCTGCCTCAGCCTCCCAAGTAGCTGGGATTACAGGCACCTGCCACCACGCCCAGCTAATTTTTTGTATTTTTAGTAAAGATGGGGTTTCACCATGTTGGCCATGCTGGCCTTGAACTCCTGACCTCAGGTGATTCCACCTGCCTCAGCCTCCCAAAGTGCTAGGATTACAGGCATGAGCCACCGCGCCCGACCTCATTCTTTTACATTTCTCTTTATGTGAATAATCTGCTCTTTGGTTTCGTTCTTTACTCAAGAGCCATGCTGACATCCAAGCTTCCACATCTTAGGAGGCATCTCACATTGCGTTTCATGAACTAATCCATTCATCAAATGGATTCTTTTAGGAGCTGGGCAGAATAAAGTTCCTGATCTCATGGAATTTACATCATATCTCATGAAGCTTACATTCTAGTAAAAGAAATAGATAATAAATAAATAAATGTCAGGTGACACCAATGCCAAAAAGAAAAGAAAGCCAAGGTACAGGGCAACAAATGGTAGCACGAAAGTCCCTTTCAGGCCATCTTCTTCAGCATATCCTTAAAACCTGTGGGGAAAGAGTGCTGGACAATCCTGGCTATACAATCATACTTCAGCAGGACTCCCCAATAATTGTGAAAGTTCATGTTTGTCCATGAACTTCCCTAGTAATATAAGACCACTCGGTGTGTTATGAAATCCCCTGAGTCTCTCAAATGTGTGACTCTCTGATCCTAAAATCCCCATCTATAAAATAAAAATGACTACATCCCAGGGTTATTGTGAAGATTCAATAAGCCAGTGTCTAAAAAGGGCCAGGCAGACAGTCAGCAGTAACCATGTGCTGGCTTTTCTTTCCCCATTTCTCCCTTCCCCTTTCCCGGACTCTTACCTTGATAAAAACAGCCTTCTCCCCAAGCCATACACATGATCTGACAGACAGCCTTATGAAGGAACAGCTAGAAGGCAGACTAACTTTTCTTTATTATAAAATTTCCTTAATCCCAGAAAGCCTCAGTATCGTCAGATAACTTGGCATGACTAAAAAAAATTTCTTATTGGGTTCATCTAGAGTCTGAGTGGCCTTAGGCAGGTGCTATTATGTAGAGGAAGGTTCAGGAAACTGCCAGGAAGGAACTAAGGCATTGACTTATAGATATCCTAACATGTGAGCAGATGAGAAAAAGACTTTAGACCTGCTTAGGAGTTGGAAATTGACTACCACATCTCTCTCCAACACATCATAACCAGGATAAATACGGAAACTTATTTAAAAATCTAAATCTCATTTCCTCCCATTGCCCTCAATGGTACCATATTAATAAAATAAATTCCCTGGTGAGTTATATTTTTATATTATGAGAAACATTAATATTGACAACAAAAAAATGTAGCTTCCTTACCCTGACAGTTGAAATCCAGGTTAACTTAGCCCCCTTATAAGGCTCTTGTTTTTTCAGTATACAACAGATCAAAACCAAACTCATTACCCTTTCACCAGATCACCCCCCCTTCTGGCCTCTTCTTTTGGTGTACACAAAAAAAGCTCTCTGTTAGAAATAGGAGACACATCCCTTTGATCCTGATCAAGATGTTTAGCTTCTCAGTGTCTTGGGCTCAGACCAGATGAACTCCAAGAGAGTTCCTATACATCTCCTGAACTTTTCCTATGAAAGTATTCTTCCCCTATTCTTCCTTCCTTCATCCATTTTTACTTCCTCTTGGGTCATAATCCACACCTGCAATATCAGATTGCCCCAGTTCAGCAGGGTCTTCTTCCATTGTTCCAACAGCTCTAGGAGTGTGTTTGTGGTGAATCTCCTGTATAGCTGGGCAATCTTTCCTCATACAGCCTCTCCAATGAGCAAGGACAAGCACATACCACAGTGTATATTTGCACTGTTTGTTAAATAGATACAGCTTTTAAGTCCTCATTCATCCCAGCCTCCAGAGAGAGGGTAAGGACAAGGACTCTCGATAGTGAGGAGAGGAGATTTAGGACCCACCTTAGGAAAATTCTGAAAAATACAAAAAGCTAGTAGTCATTTTCCAAGTAGACCTAGATGACTGAAGATTTGATATATCACCTGTCTGACCCTCCATTTTTATATTCACAGAGTTGGAATGCTGCAAACTTTCTATTTTGATCTTGCTTTTATTAATGAGGGCCCTGGCCTCATAAAGAAACACACCACAGTCCAGGCCTGCTGGCTAGGAGCACTGTGGAGCAGAGAATTCTTTGGGGTCCAACTACTCACTACTTAGCCAACCTAACTGGCCCCCTGTTCTCACTGTTACTCACATTCCACTGCTTATCTGGTTGTATACTTTTCTCCCCATCTCCGCCTTACCACTGCATCACATTAGAAAAGCATCCTTTCACTTCTGTGCAAGGCTGTATAATGAAAAGAAATAATGAAAAGGTACTTCTCATGATGGAAAATTCCATGTTATCCAGAGATATGAATAAGGAGAAAAGACAGCTGTCAGTGAGCATCCTTTGAGCCTAACTGAATCCATGTTACAAACCATTTGTGATGGTGCCAAAAGGAACCAGAACATTGCAAAGGATGCAACATGTACCACAGTGTGGTTCCCCCGACTTTGCTTTGATTGAAATGTAAAGATTCAAAAAAATTCTGGGGAACTGAAATAAGATTGACAACTTTTAATTTTTCAAATAAGACCATTAAAAAACAAAGAAAGGCTACCCTCTATTATGGCAATTTCATTTAAAAAGGATGTTTTAGTGGTATGCCCATACAAGGTAATATTTTATTGAGATATAAAAATAGTAAACTTCTGACACATGCTACAACATGGATGAACCTTGAAAACATTAAACTACATGAAATTTTAGCCAGACACAAAAGGACAAATACCATATGATCCACTTACATGAAGCAGGTAAAGGAGGCAAATGCATAGAGACAGGAAGTAGCTGAGAGGTTACCCAGGGTCGGGGGAGTAGGGAATGGGGAGTTATTGCTTAATGGGTACAGAGTGTGTTTGGAGTGATAAGAAATTTTTGAAATAGATAGTGGTAATGGTTGTACAACATTGTGAGTGTAGTTCCACATAATACAATGCCAGTGGATTGTATACTAAAAATAGTTTAAATGGTCAAAACCGGAAGGCATTTTAACACACACAGTGGAAAGCACAGAGGTTCACCCATGGATGCTTTCACTGAGGTAGCGGAAAGGACAGGTGCAGTTCCAGGTGAGTTTGTCAGCTGAGCTGTGAAAGAGAGAGTTCTGGCTCATCTGCTGAGAATGAAAGGGTCTTGGCATTAGAGTCTTATTTCTTCTGACAACAGCTCTCTACTCCTTTGTTCAGCCTTTAATGTTCTCCATGATCTGGTCCTGGGCTTACTTCACCAATACACGCACTACAATGAAGCCTTCACTTCAATCAAGCCTGGGAGCACACCCAGCTCTCTGCCACCTCCGTCTCCTTAGTTGGGCTGTTGTTCCTTTTCCTTGGTTCAGCCACCTCCTTCCCATCTCCAAGGCCAGCTCAAGAACCGTCTCCATGTGGAGAAGATCCTTTCTCCCTAATTAGCCTTCATCCTCCTCACTGCCTCCCCAGCCTTCACCACCAACGGCATTTGAGATGCCACTCCCCACTGGCCCTTACCCACAGCAGTGGGCCGATTACGGCTTTCCATTGGTTAATCCCAGGCAGGCGCCTTCTCATAAGCTTATTTGGCATATGCTTCCCTAAACAAGTGCTAAAGGTCTTATAAGTACTTAGTGGACACCCACCTCAGCCTCCCAAAGTGCTGGGATTACAGGCATGAGCCACCGCTCCACCCTCCAATTATTTCTTAGGATGAATTCCAGGAAATAGAGCTTATAGGTCAATGGTAAAAACCTATTTGTAATATGCTTTTTAAATGAAATACGGGTGATAAAACAGATTTAGGGTACATGCTAATTTTTCAGTACTTCGATGTGCTCAAAAAAATTTTAACCAGTTAAAACTCCAACTTTTTAAAAATAAATTCAAAGAATTTAAATAGATGCTTTTCCACATTCCATCCACTTCAAACTATGAAAACATGTAAAAAGCACAGAAATCTAACATTGATTTGGGAGACAAGACATATCCTAATTTCAAAAAAATTTTTATTAGTTCTTTAATCAAATGAGAAAAAAGGTTAAGCAGAAAAAGATGAACCCACATTCATAAAAAGCGATTTCCTCCAAATTTTGAAGAAAAAAAATTTTATTCTAAGAAATACATATTCATTATAGAAAATTTGGAAAATACAGAGAATAGAGAAAATGTGAATTTCCCAGAATCCAACAATACACAGATAACCTTACAGTTTTACTATTTTCTATACATGTGTATTTTTAAACAATTTGCTCTTCTTTTCTTCTTCCCCACCCTACCTCCCAAAAAAGTGGGGAAGGCAGCTCCTGGTGGGCCACACCTGAGCCTGCCTCTCCACCATTCCATCCTCACCACCAGCCTCCCTTCCGCTGAGCTGTGGCCCGTTTCCTCACTTACGTCCCAGACTTTTCTATAAACACGCAATCCACCCCATGGCATGCCAAGGCTGCTCTGCTCCCAGAACTGCCAACGCCCAGCGAAATGGGAGGACTCAAAGTCAACTACCAAGCTACCTTCTTCACTCCAGAGCCAGGCTCCAGGGAACACTGAAGATTTATCTCAGCTGACCAACAACGGAGCAGTAACTGATACCTCTTAAAATGTATATAGCACTTTAAAGTTTAAAAAGTCCTCCCACACACATTTAATCTTCACAAAACCCTCAGAGGCAAACAGAACAGATATCCCCATTTAACAGAAAAGGAAACCGAGGCACAGAGGGGTTGGGTGAAAAGCAAAACTAGTGAACGGTAGAGCTTGGATGTGGAGCCATAAATTGACTCCAAGGTCAGAGCTCTTTAACATAGCATTAGCAAACTATTTTTAATCTGACCACTGGAAATTAAGAGTCAGAAGGACCTTTAATAAATCCTCTAATCTAGTAGCCTTTTAGTAGTCACATGTAAGGAACATAAGGCCCAGAAAACCTAGATGACTGACCAAAGTCGCCAGCTAGTGAGTGACGAAGTAGGTCTGAAGGCACAATCTTCAGACTCCCAGGCCAGTGCTCACTCCGGTCGTCCCTAGAGAGAGAGAGATGGTCTGTAATAGGTGGTCTCTCATCCGGTGTCTTCTGCTTAGCCAAATGTCAATCAGGAATTAAAATCCTAAAAGCGTAGAATGTTAGAGCCAGAAAGGACCCTAAGGACCACTCAGGCAACGCCCTGGCTTCACAGATGAGGAATGTGAATCCAAGCCCCTGATGTTCCATTCTGTGTATCTTGCACCCATCACGTTACTTCGCTTCCCAACAGAGTCAGAAATTAAATCTGGCCAAAGACGTTTACTTCCTTCTTTGACACTCAGTGTCTCTTTGACACTCAGTATGAGGCAGGCCACAGATCAGCAAAGCGAAAGTGAAATTAAACAGGATTTGACATTCAGAAGATACTTGGTTGGTAACAGATTTACCCACCATGACTGTATCACAAAATAACCAACTTCTGCTGAGTTCCAAGGTGGCTCCCCGACTCTGCCTCTGTCCTCCACCTCCCCTCCCCAGCGAGCCAGAGAGCGTCTATTGAAATGTGTCCCTGGTTTAGGAAAGGGTGCCCACGGTCCTCCAGAAGTCACATGGCCCTACAATTTGTGAAAATGTAGCAATACTCTGGCCAAAAGCTTCTACTCCGCAAGTCAACCAGGAGCACCTCCCCAGGCTGTCCCTCCTCCTAAGGTCACTATCTCGGCACCATCGAAATCCGCACGTGACTGTCCATCACCTTGATTCTTCGGCAGTTCCTTGGTCCCATGGCTAACCTTATGTCTCCAGTGAGACGGGACGCCCTTTGAGGGAAAGGGACCACTTCCTCTATTGAACAGCTACTACGTGCCAGACAATGTGCTTGTCAGGGTAAGACATGGCTCCTACCTTCAAGAAACTTACAGAAGAATAAGCAAAATCATGTGCAAAAAAGTAAGCGCAGTCAAGTAGGTGTAAACAGGAAGCCAAGGAGCCCAGAAGAGGGGCATCTACTGGCGGGGTCGGGTAGCTGCTCGGTCTTAAACGGCAAAAGAAGGCGGGAGGGCAAGCCAGGCAGGAAGGCCAGTGTCAAGGAGAGAAGCGGCTTGGTTTACAGGAGATAAAAACAGTTCGAAGTTGCTGGAACATCAAGCGCAAGGCAGGGAGCGGTGGGAGTTCAGGCTGGAGCTGTGGGGCCTAGCAAGGTGGCCACAGGCACGAGCCCGCGTAATTCCCAGCGGCTGGGTACAGGGAGGGCCGCTTACGCAATTCGCAAGTGAACGAATCTGGGCGCCCATGGCGAGGCTGTCAATGACGGTCGGTGGTGGCGCCGCCAGCCCCCCGCCCCCGTGCACCTGTGCGCCTTCGCAGCTGCCAAAGCAAACCCAGATTTTCAAAGCGGGCCGCTAGCCCCGGGCCACTGCCACGGCCACGGCCGCCCCGGGCCCCCGCCCCCGGACCCCTCGTTTATCCGCTCGGGTTACAGCGCCTGTTGACGCACTGTGGCGGCCGCCTGCGCGCCAGCGGGGCCCGGCGGTTTTCTCTGCAGTCGCCACCGGGTTTTCCCGAAGAAGGGTCCCTCCCGACCTGGGGCTGGGGAGGCTGGGGGCGGCGAAGGCTGCTTCGGCCCGGCTGGCCCCCGGCGGGGCACGGCGGCTGGGAAGGGGCCGGGGCTGCTGGGGCTTGCGCGAGGCGCAGTACGGGAATCTGTCTCCCCCGGGACAGCGCGACGGGAAACAGGACAAGCGCCCTCCTCTCCGCGCCCGCGCCTCCAGGCGCCAGGGGTGGCAGCGGCCTCAGGGGTCGAGGGAGGCGGCTCGGGCTTCCCGCGCTGCCAGGCTCAGACTTGGGCTGGGGCCGGGACCGCGGCAGGCACCCGCGGCGGGGGCGCAAGCGGCGCCCTGGAGCGGCTTGGGGCAGGGGCGCGCTCGGCCGGGGCGCTTGGTGGCCCCGGGGCCCGCGCGCCGGCGCCCAGACCGCTGTCATTACCTGGCCAGTGTAGTTTTCCCGGAGCCCGGGAGGCCTCGCAGGAGGTAGAGGTGTTTCCTAAAGCTGTGGCGGCGCGGAGGTGTCCCCCGCGGGGGCGGCCGGGGCGGCCGCTGCCGCTGCTGCTGCTGCTGCTGCTGGAGGCTCAGCCTCCCAAAAGATTGAAGGAAACTGTCCTCCATGGGCAGGAGGGCTGGCTGCGAGAGCCCCGGTTTCCCTTTCCTGAAGTCACGGTCTTGGCCAAAGCTGTTGTTTTTGTGACTCTCCGGCCATGTGATGGATAGAGGGGCGGGCGCTGGGAGCCCAGCCCCTCCTTTCCACCCGCCGGAACCGCGCTGCGTGGGAGGGGGCGTCCCTACCTGGAAAGCTGGGGACGCTGGGAGACTCACAGCCCGGAAAACAAGGGTGACGCACCCACTCCCACCTCGACCCCCGCTCCGCCTCCTGGTGCCCTTTGCCCTGAGGGAGCGGAGGGGAGGGGCCCCGTCTAGTGGGTCTCTGGGACACTTTCCCGGCCTGGAAGCCAGGCCTCCTGCCACAGCCCTCCCCAACCCCAGCCCCGACCTGCCTAGACCCTGAAAGTGAAATCATTTTAGCTGATGATTAATGAGCTGCCCGGCATTGTAAATGGCAACAGTAAAGGCCATTGTCTCCCCCGATTTGTGAGCACCAACATCTGGCTGGCGTCCCAAGGGCTACCACCACTCTCCCAGGGCTTGTATCTTTTCTTGTTTCATCTTTCTTTAGCAGCCTGCCAAAAATATTATTAGAAAGCTTTGTTGCCTCTACATAACTTTAAATCTCTCCTTCCTCAGAAAAAGCACCCATAAAACTCAGATTGATTTATGAACAGTAGCATAAGGGCTACCGCCCAGGTACCTGCCCTGTTGCCCCCTGAGAAGTGGGGGCTTCTTGGAGAACTCTTTCAGATCCCCGGGGAAAGCGAGTGGCAGAGTCTACCGAAACCATTTATAGAGAAGTATCCAGACTGAAGTTCTCAGTTCCAGGAACTAGGGAGCACCCATTGGTTGATCACCACAGTGACTCTCCAACAGTTCACCCTCAAGAGCGTGACAGAGTGATCCTGTTTTCTGAACCAAAATTCACCATGCCTGCCTGAAAGAAACAACATTCAAAATTGACACCATCCTGGGAAATCCAGAATATATGGTGGCTTTGGCTATAACAATTATTGTAAAGTAATAATTCTATTTCTGGCAGCTAAGATACTAAAATTGTGAAAAGAAACTATGAAAAAAGTGTGATTTCCTTCTAAAACAAAATCCAGAGATTTCACAGTTAGCTTTTAGGAAAGGACTATCCAAGTGGGGAGGGGCTCTGTGCTGAGAACTTCCCCTTCCGCTAGAGATTTCCCTCTAGGGATGGGGTAGGGCGGAGTGGGAGATGAGCTGCTCTCCCTTGAAAATCCATTCCCAGCGTGGAAGAAGAATACTTTCCTCATTCTTCTCAGCACTGCTAAGAAACAATGGAATTTCAAAGACCTCTAAATATTAGGAGGGAACCCATAAGGAACAGAAAATATACATGAATCATAAAAATGGTGACAAAATCTCTGTATCTTATCATAATTTGCCCAGCCTCACATGCTACCTTTTTCATTTTAACCTGCACTGGCTAATATGGGGGCCACTGGTCACATGTGGCTAGTGAGCACTTGGAATGTGGCTACTGCAAACACGCTGTGCCCGGGCCCGGTGCAGTGGCTCATGCCTGTAGTCCCAGCACCTTGGGAGGCCAAGGCAGGAGGATCACTTGAGGCTAGGAATTTGCGACCAGCCTGGGCAACATAGTGAGACCCTGTCTCTATCAAAAATTCAAAAATTAGCCAGGTTGTGGTGGTGTGTGCCTGTAGTCCTAGCTCCTCGGGGGGCTGAAGTGGGAGGATCACTTGAGCCAGCGAGTTCAAGACTGCAGTGAGCTATGATGGTACCACTGTACTTGAGCCTGGGCAACAGAGCAAGACCCTGTCTCCTAAAAAACATAGAGTAAAATTTTAAAAATACACGCTGAATTTTGAAGATTCAGTATGAAAAAAGAAATATTAAAAATTTTTTTATATTGGTTATATGTTGAAATGGTGTGCTGGGTATATTGGGTTAATATATTATTAGAATTAATTTCATTTATTTTTATCTTCCACTGTGGCTCCTAGAGAGTTTAAGTTACATATGTAGACGGCATTATATTCCTACTGGACAGGGCTGCATTAAGCATCCGTCCACTTCCATTTCCCTCTGTTAAGAGGTCCCAGACAGCAGCTTCAGGAAGACAACGCAGCTTTGTGGGTAGGGGTTTCAGCACAGGGCTTGTGGCAAGTAGAGCTATCTAACAGATGCCAGGAAACATGAGTGTGCTCCTTAGGAGAGGGGGCTGAGCTCAGAGCTTTGGAAATCCTTGCCCCTATGAGGAGATAGAGAAGAGAGAAGACAGCTGAGGAAGGGGTCCTGAGGACACCAGCATTTAAGGACTGTGCCCTCAAGTGGATCTAGCAGAGGAGAGGACGATTGAATGACCAACAATTAAACAGAACACTGAAAGATGCAGGGAGGCCCAGGGAGGGAGTTTCAAGGAGGATCACATGGTCAGCAGTACCTGGAGATGAACCTACACACTTTCCTTTCACTTTTCTTTAGTTGACATTTAACTAGTCAATAAGTTCTATTTTCCCCAATGTATTCCTCAAAACCACAGTTTAAAGTAAACTGTTTGGGTATCTTTTTCCTCTCACTAGAGGAAGTGAGAGGGCAGGGATAGTGTCTTATTTATCCTTGTCAGCCCAGGCTGTAACACAATATCAGCCTGATATTCAGAAGGTGCTTGATAATTGTATATGAATCTAAACTATTTTCTTAAAAGATAATCCTGAGTTTGGGATTTACTAAAAATTAAGACTGAACAGGCCAGGCGCGGTGGCTCACGCCTGTAATCCCAGCACTTTGGGAGGCCGAGGCAGGTGGATCACCTGAGGTCGGGAGTTCGAGACCAGCCTGACCGATATGGAGAAACCCCGTCTCTACTAAAAATACAAAATTAGCCAGGCGTGGTGGCACATGCCTGTAATCCCAGCTACTCAGAAGGCTGAGGCAGGAGAATTGCTTGAACTCGGGAGGCAGAGGTTGCAGTGAACCGAGATCGTGCTATTGCACTCCAGCCTGGGCAACAAGAGTGAAACTCTGTCTCAAAAAAAAAAAAATAAAAATAAGGCTGAACAAGATAGTGATAATGTAAGGGAGTAACATAAACAGAGCCAGCACGATCTCACTTTGCTGCACCAGAAACCATTACTATCATGGACAGAAAGAAAATAACCTTATAAACACCATTTTTGGCAAATGAAGAAACATTGAAATTTTTCTCTAACTATCACTGTTTAACAAGATGTGGAAAAGTAAGCAGGTGTGAAGGAAGAGCTAGTGGAAACCGGGAATGTAACCCTCAAACCTAGAGCTCCAAATAACCCTGGACTTGGAATGCTTAGCAATCAATCAGTGGCCGGGCATGGTGGCTCAGGTCTGTAATCCCAGGACCTTGGAAGGCTGTGGCAGGAGGATCACTTGAGGCCAGGAGTTTGAGACCAGCCTGGGCAACACAGCAAGACTACTGTATTAGTCAGCGTTCTCTAGAGGGACAGAACTGATAGGATGAATGGATAGATAGATAGATAGATAGGAGATATATATGGATTTTATTAGGTAGTATTAACTCACACAATCACAAGGTCCCACAATAGGCCATCTGCAAGCTGAGGAGCAAGGAAGCCAGTCTGAGTCCCAAAGCTGAAGAACTTGGGTCTGATGTTCGAGGGCGGGAAGCATCCAGTGTGGGAGAAAGATGTAGGCTGGGAGGCTAAGCCAGTCTAGCCTTTTCACATTTTTCTGCCTGCTTTATATACTGGCCATGTTGGCAGCTGATTAGATGGTGCCCACCCAGATTAAGGGTGAGTCTGCCTTTCCCAGACCACTGACTCAAATGTTAATCTCCAGGATCAATTCTTTGCATCCTTCAATCCAATCAAGTTGACATCAGTATTAACCATCACAACCTCATCTCTATTTTAAAAAGTTAAAAATTAGGCATTGTGGCACACATCTGTGATCCCAGACTGGGGAGGCTGAGATGGGAGGATCACTTGAGCTCAGGAGTTCCAGGCTGCAGTGGGCTATGATTGCACCACTGAACTCCAGCCTGGACAACAGAGCAAGACACTGTATAAACAAACAAACAAACAAACAAAAACTATCAGCCTCAGGTTCTCCTGCCCAGGGATGCCAAAATAGCAGAAAGTCTGAAACCAAGATGAAGCTTCCAACGTAGTGTAACCAAAGACCTTTTAACATAATAGAATCTTGATAAATATTATAGTAGGAGCTTTCCCAAGTCTCTCTAGTACTATGTCCAGAAAAACTTCTTTTCTCATTTTTAAAAATTCACTCAAAAATGTAAATTAGTTTTATATACATACTTATTCATCTTGTTACATACATATAAGCGATGTATGAATTGAGAGGACAGGAAAGAAATCTATCTTTGCCCGCTTAGCCATTTCTATGATGGGCTTCTGATCTGTTTAGGACCTTCTGCCAGATTCAGATGGAAGTGTAGGATCCAGCCAGTCAGAGGGGGACTTTGTCTCCCCCTCCCCCAACACTGCCTCCTTCCTGGCTCTTCTGACATCCTTCCCCTTGAAGCCTGATGGAGGCTTTGGGAAGCAGGAAGAGGCTAGGGGAAGGGGGACAAGGGAAGAAAAGCAATGGGAAAGATGTCAGCTTAGCCAAATTGGCAGAGGGAAATGTCCAGGGCTCTGGATATTTCCAACACAGAAATATTCCCTAGATAAGGCTGACTTTGATCACCCTGCCCCACACTGCTTTCTGCGTTCCATCCCTCTTTTTGGTGTCGGACTCCTCCCCAAAGGGGAAGACCAGGTCTCCTATTTCCACAGTACCTATATTTGCCACAGTGTACAGGGGCACTCGGTATGAGCTCCAGGGAGGGAGTCTGGGAGGGAGGAGAGGAGCCCAAACCCATTTCTCTACTGCTCCATTCTGGAAATTAGGGCAAGGTCATGAAGGCAAGGGCTGGAGAGAGCTGGGGGCTTTCTGGAACCCAAGTAAAAGCCTGGGTGGCTGCTCAGCTGGTATGCATCAGTACAGCATAAAAGTGCTCCACAACCGGTCCTGCCCACACCACCCATTGTCAAATGTTTTGAATACCACTCTTGGGTATCACCATGATGGTGCGGATTCTAATATATTCACTAGAAAGCCACAAATGCTTTGCTGTGGAAGGCCCCTAAGAAAGCAAGAATTTGCCAGATGCCAAGATCCTTCCCCAGCTCTCTATGCTTCAAACCCTAAACTAGTCAGATCTGCCTTGAAACCGTCCCATCCTGGGCCAGAGGCAAGTCTAATTTGATAAAGCCTCTAGGAGCCTGCAGAATTCAACAAACACTGAAGACCACTGTGTCTGTCTGGAAGAGACCCACAGTTTAGTGGAGAAAGAAACATAAAACTGTACAAAATGAACATAAGGAAAACACTGAGATATCTTAAATGCAGCACTAAATTCCCAATAAAGATGACAGATTAAACACAAGTATTCAATTTCTACTTCCTCTTTGAAACCCTGCTAGAATGTAAAGGGGGTTGATTTGGCTTATTTTATTTTATTTTTTTTTAGCAGGAGTGATTGTTTTGTTACTATTTTTGTTTTAAGCATAAAGAAGAGGGAGAGATCACAGCAACAAAATTTTGGAAACTGGAGAGCAAAAGGCCAAGTGTTAATTGATTCGGCCAAAAAAAAAAAAATCCTCTGATTTATAGACAGCCAAGAAACAACACAAATTACCCAGCATAAACCCTAAATCTCAGAAACTGGAAGGTTTGGAGGTGGGGCTCTACACCAGAAGGGCAGTTGCAAGTCTGTTTAACAAACAAATGTCCATACCCTAAGCAGCTGCCTGCCCGTCCCCAGGCCTAGAGGTTTGCTCCTTTGAGAAGATTAGACAGAAGATCTGGGAGAAGTAGGGTAAGATAAGACCCGGGGCTCTCTTTCTGCAAATGGGGATTAAGTTAATATCTACATGTTGAATAGTGCGTAGTCACTCCTTAATTTATATTTTGTAAATATGAATTTTCATATTTTAAGTTTATTAAGTACAACTAAACTAAAACAGAATAAAAAATAATATTAGTAACTTCTAGTATAGTACAAGTCCCATAATCCCTAACCAAAACTGTAGAGGTCAGATATACTTCAGAATTCAGAAAGTGTTTGTTGTTTAAAGGTAATGGTACTGTATATTATCCTATATTCCCAGTGGGGTGTGGCGCAGACCTCTGTAGTTAAACACATTAATATGTTTGCAATGAAATATATGAATATACTTTATACATTCCAAGTGGGATAAATAAAGAGTAAAATTAATTGCCTACCTTTTGGGGTCAGGTTTTTTTTTTCTTGGCTCACTGCAATCTCTGCCTCCCATGCTGAAGCGATCATCCCCGCCTCAGCCTCCTGAGTAGCTGGGACTACAGGCGCATGCCACCACACTTGGCTAATTTTTGTATTTTTTGTAAAGATGGGGTTTCACCATGCTGCCCAGACTGGTCTCAAACTCCTGGGCTCAAGTGATCCTCCTGCCTCAGCCTCCCAAAGTGCTGGGATTATAGGCATGAGCCACGGTGCCCAGCTTGTATTTGGGTCAGGTTTGGCTGCAAACTTAGTTTTAATGTCAAACTTATTTAAAAAACAGAAACAGTGGTTGCCAGGGGCTGAGGAGAAGGGAGGAGGAAGGGGGAAGGAGGAAGGGGGAAGGGGGAAGGGGGAAGGGGGAATGGGTCATTGTTTAATGGGTATAGAATTGCAGTTTTGCAAGATGAAAAGAGTTCCAGAGATGGATGCTAGTGATGGTAGCATGAATGTATTTATAACACACTTAAAAGTGGTTAAGATGGTAAATTTTATATTGGTGTATTTTACCACAATGAATACATTTGGAAAAATAACTATTGATTTTCAGAGCTTTTTGGATTTCAGAATTCTAGAAATGGGATCTCAGACCAATACTTGGATATAGGGGCTAAACTTTTAATCCTAATGCAGTTTTAAAAATAAGGCACTCAAGTTTTCTGTGCCTTATTTTCTTCTATCAAACAAATTAAAGTATGGCATACATCTTCAAATTAGACAATAAAATGTTCAAATTGTTACCTCCTCTGTTGAGTTTTATTATTCAGATAACTTATCAAGAATGGTTAAACAGATTATCCAAACTGATTTTGGTATCCAACGGGTATGTCTCTGGAAAGAATCCCTTGGGTTGGCACTGAGCACTCTGATTTTCTCCGTGATCATGATCTTCAGCAGTACCATGAAGACAGCAGAACTCAACTACAAGCAAACACAAGCCCAGACAAGACCAGAAAACATGTGACATGAACAGTTTGTTTTCAGGTTCCCAGCCTTTACTTCCTGAGTTATGCCACTCCCCTGGCATCCAGGACTTCACAGCTGTCCCCACAGTCCACACTGCTTAGTCCTGCCTCATTCAAGAGCCTGTTCCCTGACATTTCCCAACTCCCTGTGCTTTAGCTGAAACTTGTTCTAGATCCCATTCCCTGAGGATCCAGCTATGTACATTACAAAAAATTAAAAATAAATTCATGCAAATGTGTTAACATGTTTACTGGGTCAATATGTTCCTCTGCTAAAGAACACAATTTCTATTTTGCCAGAGAGCATTTCAAAGGCAATGTTTTGGCCGGGCACGATGGCTCACACCTGTAATCCCAGCATTTTGGGAGGCCGAGGTGGGCAGATCACCTGAGGTCAGGAGTTCAAGACCAGCCTGGCCAACATGGCAAAACCCCATCTCTAAAATAATAAAAATACAAAAATTAGCTGGGTGTTGTGGCGGGCTGTAATCCCAGCTACCCAGGAGGCTGAGGTAGGAGAATCGCTTGAACCTGGGAGGTGGAGGTTGCAGTGAGCCACGGTACTCCAGCCTGGGCGACAGAGCAAGACTCCATCTCAAAAAAATAATAATAATAAAAAAGGCTGGGCACGGTGGCTCATGCCTGTAATCCCAGCACTTTGGGAGGCCAAGGCAGGTGAATCATGAGGTCAGGAGTTTCAGACCAGCCTAGCCAACATGGTGAAACCTCGTCTGTACTAAAAATACGAAAAAAAAATTAGCTGGGTGTGGTGGCGGGCACCTGTAATCCCAGCTACTTGGGAGGCTGAGGTGGAGAATCGCTTGAAACCAGGAAGGCAGAGATTGCAGTGAGTCGAGATCGCACCACTGCACTCCAGCCTGGGCAACAAGAGCAAGACCCCATCTCAAAAAAAAAAAAAAAAAGAAAAGAAAAAAAAAGAAAGGCAATGCTTTAATCCAAGGCAGTATTTAGGGGAAGGGAATTCACTCTTATTATGAGTCTATTATTTTTCAGGCACTAGGCTCCACACTTTGCACAGTTTTTTGTGTTTTGTTTTGTTTGTAGAGATGGAGTCTTGCTCTGTTGTCCAAGCTGGAGTGCAGTGGTGCGATCTCGGCTCACTGCAACCTCCGCCTCCCGGGTTCAAGCAATTCTCCTGCCTCAGCCTCCCGAGTAGCTTGGATTACAGGTGTGTGCCACCACATCCAGCCAATTTTTTTTTTTTTTTTTTTTTTTTTGTATTTTAGTAGAGACAGGGTATCACCGTGTTGCCCAGGCTGGTCTCGAACTCAAGCTCAGGCAATCCGCCCGCCTCAGCCTCCCAAAGTGCTAGGATTACAGGCATGAGCCACCGCACCCAGACAGTTTTTTCATTTAATAACTTTGCAAAGTTATTTCATTTAATCCTCATTTAAAAGATAAAAATTTTACAGATTTTAAGAAACTGAGACTCTGAGAAGGGTCCTCTGTTAAGAGTCACACACAGCTAGTCAGGAGGAGCCTTAAGATAGGGACCCATCCTCTTCCTAGCACCCTGCCCCACTGCCGTAAAGGAGTGCCATGACATTAAACACCCTGGCAACCAGCAGGGAGAATATTTTTAAATGGGCACTGACTTGTGGCTCCCAGAGCCAACCAGATTCTCCTGCTATTTCCCTCTTTCTAAATTTCTGTTTACCCCTTGAGACAGACTGGTCAGTACTTAAAGCCAAACATAAAACAGGATGCCCTTTCTCAATAAAATAGTAAAAAAATCTGCACATAGCTACAGCACTCATAAAATTCCCTAAAAAGAAAAAAATAATAATTAAGGGCAGAATGCTCTGTGAGAAGACCCGACAGTTTAGGATACATGTGGGAGATCATCATGAAAATCAAAATTATGGTTGCAAAATGTCCTTGACACAAATCTACCATTTTTAGCAGACAGAAAAGACTCCTGAAATTGGCCACAGCAAAATATATCCATGCTTGCTGCATGCTGCTTGTACTGGTGTCTCCTCATGTTGGGGCCACCTAGGGGAACTTCACTCACTATAATCTAACTTCAGTCAGAGGTAGGCTAGAGGCTCACTCAGCCAAGTCCTTGCCCAACATGCTATGGCGTTAAATCAAATCCCCACAACATAAATTCCATGAGGGCAGGGGTGTTTTTACTGCTATATCTTCAGTGTCTGACATGAGGCACCTCAATAAACATTTGCTGAATAATTTTTTTTGAGGCGGGGTCTCACTCTGTCGCCCAGGCCGGAGTGCAGTGGGGCGATCTCAGCTCACCACAACCTCTGCCTCCCGGGTTCAAGCGTTTCTCTTGCCTCAGCCTCTTAAGTAGGTGGGATTACAGGCAGCTGCCACCACACCTGGCTAATTTTTGTATTTTTAGTAGAAACGGTGTTTTGCCATGTTGGCTAGGCTGGTCTGGAACTCCTGACTTCAGGTGAACTGCCTGCCTCGGCCTCCCAAAGTGCTGGGAGTATAGGCGTGAGCCACCACACCCGGCCACATTTGCTGAATAATTGAATGAATGTCTTCACTTCCTTCCTCTGGAATTCCTCATTGTCTCTTATCTCCTCCTGTACCATATTTATCCCACATTTTTCTAGTGGCCCCTGCAAATCTCTAAACTCCTCTCCCAAATCTTCAGTTCTTCCTCTTCTTTCAGGGGAAGCAGGATTAAAACAAACAAAAACATTTTTACAGGGTATACATGTATTTCTAGTTGAGAAATGGAAACTAGAATACTCTTAGAAATAAGTTAAAATGAAAAAACATACGGCAAATGCATAGTGCATTCAATTCTTATCAAATGCAGACATATATGCACTGAAATCGTACCAGCTGTGTTTATTTCATAATTTAGGCATTTGAAAAAAATGCAATGTGTTTATTTTAATGTCAGCTTGATGACAAGTTTAAAATATAACATGAGTTCGTCTATATGTTTTACCTCTTTTCCTAGAGAATCTAATATTTAAATAGAACCTACACCCCTAATTCCCAGCCCTCATCACATACCAACCCAAGGGGGGAAATGTCTCATGAATTGTGTGTTGATAGAAAGTTATAAAATATGTTCTAACCAATAAAGTGGGAAAATAAATTTGGGAGCAACAATCTAAGCTTTGTTGTATTTCAGAAAAGATCTACACTTAAAGGAAATAAAAACATGACATGTACAATAGCACACAAGGTTGCTATGGTAACAAACTTCATTTTTTATATTTTACTTTACTCTCCAGTCATGCTATAATACATATGAACTATTACAAACAAATAATGTCAAGATTAACTATTTTATGATCAAACAGAGGTCTCTAGAATAAGTCATACTTACAGTTCAAGGAATTTTCATTTTTCAACCAATCTTCTTCTGTCTTTTCTAGAAATTATAATTAAAATACATAAAATATTAATATTTGGCATTGGAGTTAAGTTTGCATGGTCATTTTACTCATGTAGGGACACTCCTAAAATGACAAAAGAAGTGTAACAGTGGCTCACGCCTGTAATCCCAGCACTTTGGGAGGCCGAGGTGGGTGGATCACCTGAGGTCAGGAGTTTGAGAACAGCCTGGCCAACATGGCAAAACCCTGTCTCTACTAAAAATACAAAAATTAACTGAGTGTGGTGGTGCATGCCTGTAGTCCCAGCTACTTGGGAGGCTGAGGCAGGAGAATCACCTGAACCTGGGAGTCAGAAGTTGTAGTGAGCTGAGATCGCACCACTGCACTCCAGCCTGGGCGAGAGAATGTGACTGTCAAAAAAAAAAAAAAAAAGGAAGGAAGGAAGAAAGAAAACACTTATAAATATCTAATATCTATCTATCTATCTATTTATTTATTTATTTAGAGACAGAGTTTTGCTCTGTCGCCCAGGATGGAGTGCAGTGGCACAATGTTGGCTCACTGCAACCTTCGCCTCCTGAGCTCAAGTGATTCTCCTGCCTCAGCCTCCCAAGTAGCTGTGATTACAGGCAAGTGCCACCACACATGGCTAATTTTTTTGTGTTTTTAGTAGAGACAGGGTTTCACTATGTTGGCCAGGCTGGTCTCAAACTCCTGACCTCAAGTGATCCCCCCAACTTGGCCTCCCAAAATGCTGGGATTATAGGTATGAGCCGCCATGCCTGGCCACAAATGTCAATTTAAACAGTTAAAATATTGCTCTGTGTGTGAGTATGTGTGTTTTAAGTGGCAATAATGTCTCCATGGGGAATAAGGAGAAACAAGAAGTTGAGGAAAAACGTATTTGGTTTTATTAAATGGACAGACAAAATGAGTCTACTTTGCCCATAGAGGTGTTTATGAGAACAGTTAAGAAATACCTACTGTCCTGAACTATTAGGTCTAGAATGATTCACTAAATTTTGATTTTACTATTCATTTCAAAATGCACCCATTAGCATTGCCTCTGGACACATTTAAATAATAACCAACTAATGTGAACAGAACCCCAGCCACCCCCACTAGGTTAGGTGAGGTACTGGCTTTTCCAGATTTTCTATCATCCTTCTAACCTTTCAAGCCAGTCCTCCTCCAGCTACCTGGAAAATGAACAGCCCTCAGAACAGTTACATCTGTCACTGTGGACCACAGATCACAATAATAGGAAGGTGCTTCCAAGTCAAGTAACTACAAATCTAATTTGTAGCTGTTACTCTATCTTAATGGATAAGACTGAGGGCTGGACAGGAGAAAAAATGTAATGAAGAATAAAGGACTCACCTACAGTGGGCGCCTTAGTCATCCCCAGTGCGTCCTTATACCTGTATATTCCTCCACAAAGTTAAGGAATTAGACGCAACCTTCTCTTTGGGACTAATTGAAAGAAAACATGCCTATATCATCCACTCATCCCCATCCATATATATTCTTTTTCTAATTTAAGGTATGGAGCACTTCTCTCAAGTTTGATAAATTTTATTTTTTATTCCATAATTTTAAAAATTTTATTGACATAATAATTGTACATATTTATGAGCACAATGTATTTTGATACATGTGTACATTGTGTAATGATCAAATCATGGTAATCAGCATAAATATGACTTCAAACATTTATTATTTCTTTGTAGTCAGAACATTCAAACTCCTCTCCTCTAGCTATTTTGAAATATATAATGCGTTATTGTTAACTACAGTTAACTATAGTCACCCTGCTGTGCAATGAACACCATAGCTTGTACAATGGAATAATATTCAGCCATAAAAAAGAATGAAATCCTGTCATTTGCAACAACATGGATGAACCTGGAAGAAATTATGTTAATTGAAATAAGCCAGACACAGAAAAATATATACTGCATGATTTCACTCATATATGAAATCTAAAAAGTTAATCTCGTAGAAGTAGAGAATAGAACAGTGGTTTCTTTTTGAAAGCCATAAAAATATACCTTCACTGGCCAGGTGTGGTGGCTCATGCCTGTAATCCCAGTACTTTGGGAAGCCAAGCCAGGCGAATCACCTGAGGTCAGGAGTTCAAGACCAGCCTGACCGACATGGAGAAACCCTGTGTCTACTAAAAATACAAAAACTTAGCTGGGTTTGGTGGCACATGCCTGTAATCCCAGCTACTAGGGAGGCTGAGGCAGGAGAATCACTTGAACCCAGGAGGTGGAGGTTGTGGTGAGCCGAGATCACGCCATTGCACTCCAGCCTGGGCAACAAGAGTGAAACTCCGTCTCAAACAACAACAACAACAACAACAACAAATACACACCACACACACATATATACCTCCACTGACATCTTCCATTGCAAGTAAATCATCTTTAGTGTCTTCCAGTCAAGGGGAACCACATAGTCATCAGGCAACAAGGATTCTGTGGAAAAAAAGAAAGAACTAATCTCATCTCTAATGTCACACAGATTTTTACCCTAACTGTGAAGACATGCAAATCTGATCTCTAACTCACCATACCATTAAAAGTCTGGTTTTAAAGATATTTCGGTGATGTCTAAAGCTGGAGTTTGTCTCAGATCTCAATTAGTAAACACTATCCAGACTCTAATACTGGGATTCATTTGAGTTCTTGCCTTATTTGCAAGACCACTGACCATGAGCTTGGCTCGTCCAATCTAGCCAAACAAATCGCTTCATAGCCTCTACTTATGGTTTTCTCTTTATCTCTTTCAAGTACATGCCATTTCCAAATATGAAATTCTTTCCTTCTGCTTTTCTTTCAAGCTACATTCTTTCTCCCTTGTATAAACAGTGCTTATAATGCACTTCCACATGGAAGGCATTCCAGAGAAAACTATAACCTCAAATTCTCTTCTACAATCCTTTTAGCACTATTAATGTCACTCATAAAATATTCATAAGCTTATCATTTATATTTTCTATATGCACTAAATTTTGTTTTATGTTAGTCTTGTCTCCCCCTTTGGAAGATAAGCTATTTGATGAATGAGGTCTATTTCCTTTAAAAAGCTTTCTGAAGTTTAATTAACGGATGCTTGATCATTGTTGATTATGATGACATCGTGCACTCAAGGTAAGAGGAGGCATAGAATCTTTTCACAATAGTATCTTGATGCATTCTGGTGCCCCTCTAAGGGAGTGATTGCTAATCTTTTCACATCATAGACCCCTCTGAGGAGCTGATAAAATCTATGGACGTCCCCCCCCCAAAATGGCATAAAATAACCCCCAAAATTTTACATACAATTTCAGAATATGGACCTTGGACTAAGATCCCAGATCTAAAATGTCTTCAGTTATCACTTAAAGCTCCCCAAAGCAAATGCATTTACTTTGAAAAAAATTGGTATGATTTTTTGGTGTAAGTAGGTGGGTAGAAAAATCACAACAAATAGGCTGGGCGTGGTGGCTCACGCCTGTAATCTCAGCACTTTGGGAGGCCGAGGTGGGTGGATCACGAGGTCAGGAGTTGGAGACCAGCTCGGCCAAGATGATGAAACCCCATCTCTATTAAGAATACAAAAAAAAAAAAATTAGCCGGGCGCAGTGGCGGGCGCCTGTAATCCCACCTACTTGGGAGGCTGAGGCAGGAGAATTGCTTGAACCTGGGAGGCAGAGATTGCAGTGGGCCAAGATCTCACCACTGCACTCTAGCTGGGTGGCAGAGTGAGACTATGTCTAAAAAAAAAGGAAAAGAAAAATTACAGCAAATAGTCAAGATGTAATTATTCACAAAGTTTACAAATATGATAAATATGATGCCAGAGTCCCAAGAGCAGGTTGATAATTATGACTCCTTGGCCCTAGGACTTACTCAATCTTTGGTCTCAGCTGTGGGACCAAATTTATCTGGAACATCAGAAACTTAGGAGCCAAGTAAAAAAACTCAGGATGACAAGCTTTGAGACGGAATGGGTCCCCAAGGAACCCTGAGAGGTACAGAACAACAGAAGATACAGGAGAACTGCAAAAATTGGACCTTTGGCCTCTTGAGTCTTACAGCTTCTGTCCCCAAGGAACAGCACTAGAAAATATCAGCTATTGAGCTACAGATAAGGAAAAGCTGCGATAAATATCATAAAGACATTATCTTATATATGCTTATGATTGAAAACAAATTTTTTTCTTTTTGAAACAGAGTCTTACTCTATCGCCCAGGGCTGAAGTGCAGTGGTGCGATCTCAGCTCACTGCAACCTCCGCCTCCTAGGTTCAAGCAATTATCCTGCCTCAGCCTCCTAACTAGGTTTCCAGGCATGTGCCACAATTCCTGGCTAATTTTTATATTTTTAGTAGAGATAGGGTTTCACCATGTTGGCGAGGCTGGTCTCGAACTCCTGACCTCAGGTGATCCACCCGCCTCAGCCTCCCAAAGTGCTGGGATTACAGGCATGAGCCACTGTGGCTGGCCCAAAAAGAAATTTAGTTGGAATATTAAAAAATCATATTTTTGCTTGTTTTATTCACATGTAGATTTTTTCATTTCCAAAAATAACAGTTTTTTTTTTTTTATTTGACAGGGAGTCTCACTCAGTCGCCCAGGCTGTAGTGCAGTGGTGTGATCTCGGCTCACTGCGACCTCTGCCTCCCAGGTTCAAGTGGTTCTCCTGCCTCAGCCTCCTAAGTAGCTAGGATTACAGGCACACGCCACCACGCCCAGCTAATTTTTTGTATTTTTAGTAGAGGCATGTTTTCGCCATGTTAGCCAGGCTGGTGGTCTCAAGAGACTCCTGACCTCAAGCAATCATCCCGCCTCAGCCTCCCAAAGTGCTAGGTAGGATTACAGGTGTGAGCCACCACATCCAGCCCCAAAATAACAACCTTAAGAGCCTGAAGGAACCTTTTAAGTCAACTAGTCAGGCTTCCACCTCATCCCTTCAGTATCCTTTTCAGACTGCCTTTAAAAAGTAAACTCAACTATTTCAGGTATCTTTCCTTCACATAATCTTTCCAATCTGCCATTTACTAATGTTGTATTTGGGAGCCATAATAGTGAATGAGAAAGGAAAGAGCCACGTGTCAAACAAAATAAAGGCAGAAAGTAGAGTTTCCTTTCTGGTGGCATGGTGGTTCAGGCCTGTGATCCCAGCACTTTGGGAGGCTGAGGCGGGTAGATCACCTGAGGTCAGGAGTTGGAGACCATCCTGGCCAACATAGTGAAACCCCGTCTCTACTAATAATACAAAAATTAGCTGGGCATGGTGGCGGGCGCCTGTAATCCCAGCTCTTCAGGAGGCTGAGGCAGGAGAATTGCTTGAACCCGGGAGGTGGAGGTTGCAGTGAGCCAAGATCGCACCACTGCACTCCAGCCTGGGTGATGAGAGCGAAATTCCGTCAAGAAAGAAAGAAAAGAAAGAAAGAAAAGAAAAGAAAAGAAAGAAAGAAAGAAAGAAAGAAAGAAAGAAAGAAAGAAAGAAAGAAAGAAAGAAAGAAAAGAAAGAAAGGTTTGGCCGGGTGCTGTGGCTCACACCTGTAATCCCAGCACTTTGGGAGGCCAAGGCAGGTGGATCACGAGGTCAGGAGATCAAGACCATCCTGGCTAACACTTGTCTCTACTAAAAATACAAAAAAAAAAAAAAAAAAAGATAAATAAAAAAATAGCCGGGCGTGGTGGCGGGCGCCTGTAGTTCCAATTACTCGGGAGGCTGAGGCAGGAGAATGGCGTGAACCCGAGAGGCGGAGCTTGCAGTGGGCTGAGATCGCGCCACTGCGCTACAGCTTGGGAGACAGAGCGATAAATAAAGCAGCCTATCTCTACTGGTTACATAATCCCTTTTTGCCTGCTTCATTCTCCATTCTTCCCAGTATCTATTGAAATTGAGAGCCCAAGTATTCTAAGTTCTCAAAGACATTGAAGGAGACATGAAGACTACTGACAGCAAAGGGTGGGGACTTTGAAGATCAAGCATCGTTTGCTATGGATCCTCACTCACTGCTGAAAAGCATCACGAGATTAATAAACTGCATGAGATCACTAACCACCAGGTAGAAACACCTCCAAAATTACTTACATATGTTAAACTGGATCTTTTACTTTTAGCAAAAGAAAACAACTTACCCATTGGAACGCCTGGAGATCCAAAAAGCTTTACTAATTGAAAGGCAAACCCTTGTGATAATGGTAGCCCAAGGGAACTATAGTCAGTGCTTGTTAAGTCTTGGCTGTCCTCAGCTGGTAATTGCTTAGGTTCTTCCCATCTTTTCAGCTTTCCATCAAACCTTTCATTTAAAAAGTGAAAATCAGAAGTGACTCCCAAAGAGCACGAAGTGTCAGGATGACTATGTAAAATTTCTGGAGAAATAAACCCTGCATCATTTAGTATATTACCTACTCTTGTCTGGGATTCAAAAGTCAAAAACAGTTTCTTGTTTGTAAAAGATGGCTTCCAAATACTAGAGATATTATGTAGCACAAAAGAAGGAATATAATTTTTGTATAAAGACGCAGAGCACCTTAGTCTGTTAAATGACAGGCAATGAGAATAACACTGTCCACCAATATTTAAAGGGGTAGCTTTGATAATATCAAGGTAAAACCACAATGGATGATGATCAAAGGTCATAAGTTTTTGCATATTCTCCTCTTCACTGTTCCTTTCTGAAATTCTATCTTTTTCTTCTCCCAAAGTAATTTTTAGTCCATGGTGTTTTGTTAACAGGTCACATTTCTCCCTTTCTTTTACACCGATATGACTCTGTCCTAATAAGTTAAAATTTGGTACCAAATTGAAAATCCTTTTCTTCCTCCTTTTCTTAGTTTTTGTTGATTCTAAGGCATTCTTTGGTATATCCGGTTGAGGTAAGCAGCTTCTGAAGAGGTTTGTTTCTATGAATGAATCCATAGTTTCAGGTGGAGGTGAAAAATCTTCATTTCCTATCAGTAGTTTGTCTGTCAATATTTCTGGATTGTTTCCTGGTTCTGATGCTGCCACCGAAGTGAAGATCAATTGAATCCATTGCCCCCTGCTGTCAGGACCAGCCAACTTACGTGCTCTATCTTTCCTTGGTCTCTGTTCACATATAAACTTACGAGGTCCTGCAGGCCAGCTACCAAAATAAGACTGTCTATCAGAGCCCAGCTGTAAATCTTCATCAGATAAATTGGTTGTGAAAAAAGTCCAATGATTGATTTTAGTTGCATACACTTGTTCCTCTCTTAAAACTTTATCTGACATTCTGATTCCATGTTGATGGCACAGAATGGGTTCATGTGGGAGACTTTTATCTACTATTTCTCTCTTCTTCATAAATAAGCATGAATTTTCTGCAGAAAGGTCCTGGGTGTCTAATGCTATGGTATGCCTATTTCTAATATGCTTTTCTACCTTCATGCCAGAGCAGTCATCAGTTGTTACATAGGAAAGGTTTTGAGTCAGTATTGGACAAGTAACAGAGATTTCATTTGGCCTCAGTAACAAACTTACAAACAAGTTATCACCTTCCTTAGAGAGGTAATTCTTTGGTGTGTTGTCCAATTCAACTATAGACATAACGTTTTGGAAACTGTCTTTAGGATCTTTATTTTTCCATCTTTTTTCTTTATACCCAGTCACAAAATCTCCGACTTCATTTTGTAGACCACCAATGAAGGGATATTCTGATTCTCTTCTGGTCTTTTCAATGTCTTCCTCCTCACTCTGAGATGGGTCCTGATCTCTTGGTGTAACATCACTTAAGAATTCTAATGAGTTTTCCTCCATGATTTTATTCTGACTGTTCTGCTTTTTGTTTCTTTTTCTGTTCCTCTTCTGTTTGGTTTTGCTGAGCCTATGACCAGTTTTCTTCAAAACTCTTTCTCTGAAATATCAAAGAATTAAGAAAATGTATGACTTATTACATGTATAACATAAGCAAACTATAACATCATACTCTTCATGTGCAGGTTTAAAAACCTTTAGTACAAGAGACTCTCAAGTGTGCATGTACTTTTTGTTTGTTTGTTTGTTTGTTTTGAGATGGAGTCTTGCTTCATTGCCCAGGCTGGAGTGCAGTGGTGTGATCTTGGTTCACTGCAACCTCCGCCTCCCGGGTTCAAGCAATTCTCCTGCCTCATCCTCACAAGTAGCTGGTATTACGGGTGCCCACCACCACGCTTGTCTAATTTTTTTGTATTTTTAGTAGAGACGGGGTTTCACCACGTTGGCCAGGCTAGTCTTGAACTCCTGATCTCAGGTGATCTGCCTGCCTCAGCCTCCCAAAGTGCTGGGATTACAGGCGTGAGCCACCGCACTGGCCATACTTTGTACTATATTTAAAATCACTTTTAAAAAGAGATACTTTAATCCTATACATTAAAAATGAGTATACTTTGAGAAAGTTAAAGCTAATATGCATATAATCATTTCATAAATCAATAACTTTATAAAAACCTAATATTTTCCTTAAAGAAAATATTTCATATATAAGCATGTATTAACAAGGATATGTTCTGAGAAATGTGTCATTAGGCAATTTCATCACTGTGTTAACATAGAGTGTAGTTACACAAATCTACACGATGTAGTCTACACCACACCTAGGCTATATAATATAGCCTATTGCTCCTAGGCTGAAAAATTGTACAGCATGTTACTACATTGCATACTCTAGGCAATTATAAAACATGAGTAAGTATTTGTGTATATAAACATATCTAGAGGCCAGGCACGGTGGCTCACACCTGTAATCCCAGGACTTTGGGAAGCTGAGGTGGGTGGATCACCTGAGGTCAGGAGTTCGAGACCAGCCTGGCCAACGTGGCAAAACCCTGTCTCTACTAAAAATACAAAAAAATTAGCTGGGCATGGTGGTTCACTCCTATAATCCTAGCTACTCAGGAGCCAGAGACAGGACAATTGCTTGAACTCGGGAGGCACAGGATGCAGTGAGCCAAGATCATGCCATTGCACTCCAGCCTGGGCGACAGGGCAAGACTCCATCTGAATAAATAAATACATACATATCTACACTTAGAAAAGGTACATAAAAATATGGCATTATAATCTCAGGGGACCACTGTCATATATATGTTCTGTCACTGACTGAAATTTTGTTATGTGGTGCATGACTGTATACATAAAACCTATCAGTAAATATCTTGGACCTCCTAACATCTTAGATTCTGAAAATTAAAAAGTGGCTGTTAACAGTCTCAGAATGGGACAAATTTAGTGGCTTTAATAGCTAGGTTTCCTCTAGACATGAAGAATGGTTGATAATGAGCTGTCGAGTCCAGTATTTGAGTGGCATGCTGCTAACTGCCCAGACTGTAGTGGTTCTAACCAGAGACTACACCACTACTCTGTGAGGTACTTGGAAATGTGTAAAGGCATTTTTGTTGGTCAGAATGACTGGTAATGTGTTACCACACATTACTAATATCAGACATTTGGGCCTGAGGCCAGGGAAGCTAACCATCCTGCAATGCCCAGTGAAAAATTATCCTACCCAAAAGAACAATGGTGTTTCATCCAGCACACTGAAAGTTCACAGCTCCCTTTAACTGAAGACAATATTTGATCCTAAGAGAGAAAGGAGGATTTAGGAAGTTTTCTAATTTAGAATATAAAGATCTAGTTATCCTATCTTTCATCCTGGATAATCAGAGTCAGGGTCAAGGTGACAATGAAGACTTAGTAAAATGTAGTAGGGGAAGGACAATTGACACTGCTGAGGGAAAACTCCAGGACAGAGGAATAGAAAAGCAAGCAAACAAACCTGGAATAAGGAAGAGATGATGAGGAAAAGAGAATAGTCAGTTGATTGGCTGGGCATTGGACAAATGAGATTAAACCTACCCCCAGCCGCTAGCCTGGTTTATTCCATATGCTGGGCAATTTTCAATAGGTAGGACACATGAAAATCTTGTTCTTTGTCACTAATTGCTGCTGCCCTTGTTTACACATTCCTAGATGTTGGTTTAGAAAATACTCTAAGGAACACTAATGTACCTAGAAACAGTTGTGATGGGGTCTCTATAAAAAGGATATTGAGTGAGGAGTGCTATCTGTCGTTGTAACTCTCCTTCATGGCCAGTTCTACCTGATTACAGTGAAAGTCCTAGTTGCAGTCCAAGGTGCAATGTCAGTTATGAAATTCATCCTGCAGACTAGTATGTCATTCTGAAAACAAACTCCCCTGTCTTTACTCAAATGTGAACCATCCTGTTGCAGGGCAAGGAGAAAAAGAACAAATAGAGTTTGTTGTTGCATTATTCATTTGATTAAATGGTAATATACTAAGGATGTAAGAGACTCACTGCTGCACTGGTGATTCTTTGGAGTTTAATGCACTTAATGTGTAGTCCCTGTCCCTCAGAACAGCTCTCTACTGTACAAAGAGAGCCCTAATCTAGGGAAATGCAGTTACTGAAATATAGTTCATCACCAAAATGTTTATAGTTCCGTATACCGTCAGAAAGACTAAGGTCTACAATTGTACTTGGAAAATTGGCTTTAAAAAAAAAAGATGTTACACTTATTATGTACTGGAACTGTTTAATTGCTTTACATGTACCAACTCACCTAATCTTCAAAACTATATCAAATAAGGGCAAAGGCTAGTTTTAACCCCATCTTACAAAGACAACTGATATACAGAGAAGTTGAAGAATGTGCTCAGGATCACATGGCTAGTGGCAGGTTCAGACCTAGTTTGATTTGCTCTAAAATCCACACTCTTTAACCATTATGCAACACTGCCTCTCGATTTAAAGAGAAAATTGTACAAAACATTTCCTTCTCTCTTTTTCTTCCTCCTCTCATTTTCAAACCCTCACATTTGCATACACAGAAGACAGTCAGCTGGCAAGGGTTGAGTCCTTTTCATGAGAGCAGTTCTTGGGCCCTGACTCCTATTATCACTAACTTAATAGTATCTTGAGACTTTTCTCCTGTTGCCTCTCCTTTCTCTGGATCAAATCAAACAAGAAACAACAAGAGGAAGTGAGAGGAGATACTGTGGAGCAGGAGCCTCTCTCCCTAATCTGCCCTCATGTCAAGGCTCCATATGAGCAATGGGAAAGCCAGACTAGATGGCCCACAGCTGAGATCAACAGATGGGCACAAGTGACTCCTCCTGGAGTTAATTCACTCATGGGGTGGAGGCAGTGAGAAAGGATCACATTCTGGATACTGTTTTGAAGGAAAAATAAGCAAGATTTGAAAACAAATCAGATATAGGGTATGAGGAAAAAGATAAGAATCAAGTATGAGTACAAGGATATTGGCCTGGTTCATTAGAGGGATGAAGTGGTTACTTACTGCAACATAAAAGTCTGCGAGATATGGGTTTGGAGAGAGGGTTGGTAAATCAGTTCCCTCAAAGTCCAGCTCAGAATAGGCCAATCTGTCCCTAAAAAAGAGGTCAGAAAGTGAAAAAGAAGAGGGCTTCTCTAATACTCCCCAAGAGTTCCTTTGTTTTCTAAGCAGCTGCTTCAGAAAAGAATAAGGACCCTGCTAATGTCTTTTGTTGTTGTTGTTGTTGTTGTTTTCTCCTGAGTCTGCTTTCTAGGGAAGGACCTGCTAATGCTAACAACCCACTATGCCTGCAGAGAAGTAAACACTGGACCATGAAAGAATAAGGTGGCTTAAAAAGTAAACTATCAGAGTCTGGGAGATCAGGCAATTTATTAAGGCAGTTTGCTAAAAGTTAATCAAAGGAATCTCTAAGGATTAGAATTTCAACTGAAAATACAACACAATGCCAAGAGGTATGAAAATCCTAAGACTGACTCTACAATGAAGTGCCAGAGACATGTACCAGTTCTGCACTATTGGAGCTCTATATAACTACCGTCCTTGTTTCAGAAACAGTGGACATGGCCTTCTGGAAAGAAACACAAACCAATAACAGTGACATGTGAAGCCCCTGGGAAATAAAAGACTTGGTAGTGATGGTGGTGGTGATAACTTCTGCTTGAATGTGGCTAATCAGTAGATGCATTTTCTTTAGAAACATCTATCTAGAAAGTGTGAGAATCTCATCAAAGCTGTGTCAAGGATCGTTAAATGTGATCTCACTGGTGCTGCTTCATTTAGGAATGAATGGCACCATTAGAAGAAAAAAAATCACTAAATAAAGTTAGTCATGGAGAGGAAATCAAGAGTTAGAGGCACAGGATGTAGCTTTGAAAAGAAAGAAAATAAGAAATGAACAAATGGTAACACATCTATGATGAGTAAGATTTTGCCTTCTAGAGGATGGCTTAGAATCCAAGCTCCTAGGGAGCAATGGAGTGTACCTCTCAAGAATTAGAAAGTGTTTGTTCAGATACAAGCTAACCTGACCAAGTGAACTGTGACCTGATGACAAAGGTGGGAGAGCATCCAGATAAAGCTGAAGAAAGCAGGAAGGGAGGGTGGAAAGCACGGTAAGTAATAACCCTCATGAAAAAAAATAATTAAGGGGGCCAGAAAAAAAACATTTCCCAATGCAGAATCCTATATACTAATTTATGATAATGGGCAATAAATGAAGTAAATCTGAGATTAAAACACATGCAGATTATAAAAGGTCTCATGACTTTTGGAATGACCAGTTGAAATAACTGAGACCCAGGTCCTGGTCCTGGCTCAGTAACAGCCAAGTCCAGGCCTTAGCTAGCAGTGGGATCTTAGGCAAATCATGTCTTTCTAAAATGAGGAAAATACCCCTCCTTGCAAAGTTGTTGTAAGGACTACTAATATAGATGCTCTTAAATAACCTCTACTCAACTGATAGAGCAGATCAATTGATTATCTCCATTGCCTCTGTACAATAATGACTGATATTAATGACTCACACTAAATGCTCCCAGCTAGATGTGTAATTGCACACTTTTGCTGTCACTGTTTAGAACTGTATATTTATAAGGAGTCAGATGGGTTTATTCCCAAGTCTGTTGATGCCAATAATAATTTTTACTATAATTATATAGTTTGTCTCACTAAACATGAAGTGCTAAACAAGTGTTAAATAGGCAGGATAACTATAAAATTTGGTCAAAAATAATAAAGACCTATGATTATGCACTCATATTGCTTTGAATATTTCTTTGGGTTCTACTTCCAATTTATATCAACAGAAACTAGAAATTCTTGATGACACATTACAGATGTGGTTTATGCATGGAAAAAAGTTAAACTGAACTGAACAAAATTATACATAAAAATTGCTGAATAAATACACATAAAAACATGTATTTTAAGTTCAAATAAAATGTTTAAAGTATTTATCATTTCATAACAATTCTTCAAACAATTTTTTCAATGAACTAACCAGCTATCTGTCCCAATCATATTGGAGAAGAGGGCTTTAATTATAAATAAAGCACCTAGCACAATGCTTGACACATGGTGGGTACTTCATAAATGGCAGCTCTTATTTTTATTATGTATTAACAACAACAAAAGCAATCTTATGAATTTCACTGAGACTCCCACGATGCAATTCAAGAGTAGAATGTGGCAATGTGATACTTATGATTTACTTAAAACAAACAGTTGAGTTAGAAGAACTGGAAAATTCTCCAAAAATGTAATTTACTTAATGTAACTGCAAATGATTGGAAGTGGAAAAAAAATTTTTTAAACCAAGTGGCCATACACAGACAAACTGATAAATCCACCATCTTTCTCAGAGATTAAAACACCTTTCTCAGTAATTGACAGAACAATGAGACAAAATACACAGAAGTTTAACTAGCATAATAATGACTGAGTGCACTAATATGGAACACCACATCCAACAATTGGTGAAAACACATTCTTTTCATGCTTACTTATAATATCTATAGAAATTAACTAGGCCATAAAGCTAGACCCCCACAGATTTCAAAGAATTACTAATGTATGGACCATAATATAGTTAACTTTGAAATTAGTAACAATAAAGTTTTTGGAAAAAATTGTAAACATGGAAAAATTTATAGGTAGAAAAATTATAATGGAAATACTTAGAACTGAATAACAGTAAAAAAATTAAATATAAAAAGTGATTTTTTTTTTTTTTTTTGAGACAGAGTCTCACTCTGTCACCCAGGCTGGAGTGCAGTGGTGTGATCTTGGCTCACTGCAAGCTCCGCCTCCCAGGTTCAGGCCATTCTCCTGCCTCAGCCTCCCAAGTAGCTGGGACTACAGGCGCCTGCAACCACGCCCGGCTAATTTTTTGTATTTTTAGTAGAGATGGGGTTTCACTGTGTTAACCAGGACGGTCTCAATCTCCTGACCTCGTGATCTGCCCGCCTCGGCCTCGCAAAGTGCTGGGATTACTGGCGTGAGCCACCACGCCCGGCTTTTTTTTTTTTTTTTTTTTTTTTTTTTTTTTTTAAGATAGAATCTTGCTCTGTTACCCAGGCTGGAGTGCAGTGATGTGATCATGGCTCACTGCAGCCTCTACCTGCAGGGTTCAAGTGATTCTCCTGTCTCAGACTCCAGAGTAGCTGGGACTACAGCAGCGCTACCATGCCTGGCTCTTTTTCTTTCCTTCCTTTCCTTCCCTTCTTTCCCTTCTTTCCCTTCCTTCCCTCCCTCCACCCCTATCCTCCGCTTCTCTCTGTCTCTTTCTTTCTTTCTGACGTGTTCTCCATATTGTCCAGGCTGGTCTCGAACTCCTGGACTTGAATGATCTGCCTGCCTCAGCCTCCCAAAGTGCTGGGAATACAGGTGTGAGCCACTGCACCTGGCCTAAAAAGTGATACTTACAGGGATATTTGCATAAACATTCACACTAAAAAGGAAAGACACAAAATTAATGAGTCAACCACACAACTGAAGAAGTTACAGAAAAAAAAGAGCAGAATAAACTTCAAAAGAGTAGAAGACACCAGCCATGGTGGCTCACGCCTGTAATCCTAGCAATTTGGAAAGCTGAGGTGGGAGGATTGCTTGAGGCCAGGAGTTTTAAGTCCAGCCTGGGCAACATAGCAAGATTCTATCCATATTTAAAAAAAGAAAAAAATATATATACACACACACATATTCTTTTAAGTAGAAGAAAGGGAATAATAAAAAACACAACCCCCTGGTGAGATTAAGGAAGAAAAAAAAGGAAATGAGTATTAGAAATAGAAAAGAAGGCACAATTACAGATCCAGAGAAAATTTAAAAGATAAAAGATTAATTATATGAATAACTTTATAACAACAAATTTGAAAATTTAAATGAAATGTAATTTATACATTTATTTATATATTTAGCTAGAAAATACAAGTTATTTAATTAACGTATTTTTTGAGACAGGGTCTCACTCTGTTGCCCAGGCTGGAGTGCAGTGGTGTGATCATCACTCACTGCAACCTTGAGCTCCCAAGCTCAAGCAATCCCCTCATCTCAGCTTCCCATGTAGCTGGGACCACAGGTATGTGCCACCATGCCCAGCTGCGCAGCTATTTTTTTTTTAAGAGACAGGGTCTCACTATGTTCCCCAGGCTGGTCTTGAACTCCTGGGCTCAAGCAATCCTCCTTCCTTGGCCTCCCAAAGTTCTGGGATTACAGGCCCAGCACACACAGCCAAAAACACAAGCTATTAAAACTGACTAAAAAGAAACAGAAAGCCTGGGTAGTCCTAGAATGGTAAAACAATAAAGGTTAAGTTTTTCCCCCCAGCAAGGGAATTCCAAGTTCAGGTGACTTTTCAGAAAAGTTCTACCAAATATTCAAGGAATTGTTCATTGCAATCATATGCACAATTTTCCAGAGAAAAAAAAAAGAAAGAATACCTCCAGCTTTTTTTTCCTTTTCCTTTTTTTTTTTTTTTGAGATGGAGTTTCACTCTCCTTGCCCAGGCTGGAGTGCAATGGTGCAATCTCGGCTCACCGCAAACTCTGCCTCCTGGGTTCAAGTGATTCTCCTGCCTCAGCCTGCCAAGTAGCTAGGATTACAGGCCTGTGCCACCATGCCTGGCTAATTTTGTGTTTTTATAAGAGACAGGGTTTCTCTATGTTGGTCAGGCTGGTCTTGAACTCCCAACCTCAGGTGATCTGCCTGCCTCAGCCTCCCAAAGTGCTGGGATTACAGGTGTGAGCCACCACTCCCGGCCAGCACCTCCAGCTTTTTTTCAAAATGCTAACATAGATTGATAGAGCCAGGAAGTTACACAAAAATGAGAACTTTCAGGCTAGTCTTAGTTAAATACAAAAACCCTAAATAAAATATCACCAAACTACCTCCAGTAACGTGTAAAATAGATAAAACATTATGATTTAACTGGTTTATCTCAAGATTGCAAGACTCATTTATACTAGACTATCCATTAACATAATTAACCACATCAGTAGGTTAAAGGATAAAACACATCTAAAAGCTTTTTAATAGTGGTAGAAATTGTTTTATTTATTTTCTATCTATGTACTTAAAACACTCAAAATCCATTACTATTTAAAAATAACACACATAACTCTTAGTAAACCAGGAATAGATGAGAACTTCCTTAATTAACAATGAGTACTATGATCCTATCATAAACATAACTTCTAATATGAGAAATATAAAAAACATGTCTTTAAGTCAGAAACAAGACAAGAATGCCTATTATCACCAGTTCCATTCAACATCGTATAGTCCCTCTGTATTCATGAAAGATATATCAGACAAAATAGAAAAGGAAAATAATGAAGAGATATAAGGACTGTAAAGGAAGAAAAAAATTGTTATTCTTGGCTGGGCACAGTGGCTCACATCTATAATCCCAGCACTTTGGGAGGCTGAGGCAGGTGGATCACCTGAGGTTGGGAGTTCGAGACCAGCCTGACCAACATGGAGAAACCCTGTCTCTACTAAAATACAAAAAATTAGCCGAGCATGGTGGCGGGCACCTGTAGTCCCAGCTACTTGGGAGGCTGAGGCAGAAGTGCTTGAGCCAAGGAGGTGGAGGTTGCAGTAAGCCCAGATCTGGCCACTGCACTCCAGCCTGGGTGACAGAGGGAGACTTTGTCTTAAAAAAAAAAAAAAAAAAAAAGTCAATTAATGAGTGATGTCAGCAAAAATTGTTGAGTAACAAACTCCAAAAGCTCATCCCTTCACAAGAGAAGTGACTAAACAGGAAAGAACTGTCAGAATCAACTTTATCAGAACCATGAAGACAGATCAAGGGTTTACAGCAACTGGGCAAAATGTTTAATCAAGAGAAAAAAAAAAAAGCTGAGTCTCAGTAAGAAATCTTTGTTAGTTTTTTAAGTTTTTTTGAGACAGGGTATGGCTATGTTTCCTAGGCTGGAGTGCAGTGGCTATTCACAGAATTGAGCATAGCACACTAACGGCCTCAAACTCC
This sequence comes from Nomascus leucogenys, assembly GCF_006542625.1. Taxonomy (NCBI): domain Eukaryota; kingdom Metazoa; phylum Chordata; class Mammalia; order Primates; family Hylobatidae; genus Nomascus; species Nomascus leucogenys. Next base: position 6,816,771 of record NC_044389.1, on the reverse strand, counting down.
TGGCTTCAAGTTATCCTCCTGCCTCAGCCTCCGAAGTAGCTGGGACTATAGGCATATGCAACTGTGCCTAGCTCTCTGTAGTGTTTTTAACTTACTCTGGCCCCATCTACTGCTCTCCAGATTAATACTGGCCCTGAAGACAACAACCTACTTTCTCAGTACAGGTTTTTAGTACCAAGGGTGGCAGAAAGGATCTTCTTCTCAAAGAACTGTGGTTGTTTTGACCTTGCTGGTGACTCCAAGCTCAAAGGGCTTGTGCCTATTTTAACTAACTCAAAACTTTCCTAGGACAAACACAACTACCCAGTGTAGGGGGCATTTGTGGGATATATTTAAAGGCAAATGAATTAGCCACTGTCAGTTGGGGTAAGGCATAACTGCCACTTGGGGTAAACAACAGATAATCCACAAAGCTTGAGAAGAAAAGATGAGAAGTGAGGCATTTTAGGGAATAGGGGCTTTGAAAAGCTCCCACATATTCCTGGGAATCTAGAAGGCCATGCACTTACCCAAGTCAGGCTGTATGCTCAGAAAAGACCTAAAAAAGCTGTCGCTTCTGGCTGACACCCAGACTCTACACAAGCAGGAAATGAAGACAAGGGCAGAATTATAAACAGCCTTAGTGTAGAAGGTATCCCAACACATACACAAAGATGGAACATTTTTGTTGATGATGATGATGTTGCTGTTCCAGATGTTTAAGGAAACATCTGTTGAATCACTAGCTGACTACTAAACTAATGGAACAAAGACTTCAGTAGAATATAGATTTTACAAAATTAGTGCAGAAAAGTCACTAAATAAACAACAGTTACAACAAGGAGCAGAAACAAACCTTGAGGAGGGGTGAAATATGATTACAGATTTCCCATATTATATTATTTAAAATGTCTAATTTTCACAAAACCTATGAGACATACAAAGAAGTAACTGTGGCCTACACACAGGAAAAAAAGAAATTAATAGGAACAATCATTGACAAAGCTTAGATATTGGACTTATTAGACAAGACTTTAGGTTAACTATTTTAAATATGCTAAAAGAAACAATGGATAAAGAACTAAAAATAAATAAGAACAATGTCTCACCAAATAATTAATATCAATAAATAGATGGAAGTTAGAAGGAGGGGCTTCAAGACAGCTGGCTAGAGGCATCCAGCACTCACCTTCTCCATAAAGAAGACTCAAAATAACAAGTAGATAATCACACTCTGAATAGAGCATTTAAGAGAGAACACGAATTCAACAGAGAAATTATAGGAAATACCTAAGGCACAGAAGGAGCAGAAGGCAAGGCTACCAGCAGAGCTGGAATCAGCTGGGAGCCCAGAGAAGCTTCCCAGTACAGAGAAAAGGTCAATGATCACAGACTCTTGCAACCTGGGCCAGGAGAAAACCCCTCGACCCTTGTAAGCCCTGAGACTACTGTAGGGAGCTGCCTGGAGATGACATGATAGCATTGCTCCAGAGAGGGAGCTCACACCAGGTCCCACTGTCCTACAACTCCTAAGCAGCAGCAGCATGGCACTATTTTGAGAGCCTAGTCCATGCCAGACTGCATGCTGCTAACATCACTAGAAATATCCCCTCACATCTATCCAGAGGGCTGTAGCGGCACAATGCAGGTTAAACCCAGGGGAGTATCAGGGAACTCAGCACTCTAGCACATATAGTATGCTGCACCCTGGGGAATGTGCAGTGTACCACACTGGGGAGGGTGCCCCCAGGACAAAGGGAATTAAAGTGTGTGCTTTCTAGAACCTGAGACTGCCTACCTGGGGCAGCCATCACAGACAGCAACCCCATTCTCCCAGCAGCAGGGCTGATGTGCACAAGCCCTGAGAACAGACTCTGCTGCTGCCCATTGCAGCTGCCGCTGCTGCTGCAGGGGCCAAAGTACATACTAAAGGCAGTAACCACACCCTCTTCAGCAGCAAGGTCACAGCACACTTGCACATGCCCTGAGGACAGTTCCCTCAGCTGTCCCAAACCCCCGCACTCTCAACACTTTTGCAACCACCTAAGCACTCCACTGGGGGCCTGGGGCTCACCCTGCCCACTACAGCTGGTGCCTCAGCATACTACTGGCACTACCGAAGACAGGCCTGCTCAGCCTAACACTGCCTCCCTGCCAGTGCCCAAGCCCACTACCCTGGGGCCTGAGGATTGCCCCACCCTATCCACCACTGATGGGATCTCTGCACTCCTCTTCAGAGCCTGAGGACAGGCTTACCCTGTCTGTCATTACCAACACAGCCAGCACCTGCTCAAATGTGCCACCTGGAGGTCTGGGGGCTGGCCCACCCAGCTTGTCACAGCCAATGCTAATACAAACATATGCTACTTCAGAGCCTGATGGTTGTCCCACCACCATGACTGCCATCACCCAAACGAGCACATTGCCCAGGAGACCAAGAACCTATCCCCCTACCTGGTTCACTGCTGCTACTCCTGGCACCTGAGCAAGTGCCTAGAGGCTGAAGAATCATCATATTGGGACCCACTAACACTGGTGCTCATATATGCCACCCAGAGGCCCAAGGATAGGCACACTCAGCCTGCCAGTGCCACCACTTGGGCCTGAGGACTGAGGACTGGCATTCCCTTCCAGAGTAAACCTCATCACAACTTCCACTAACAAACTCAGCCTAATCCACTGAGAAAACCACAAACACCACAGATGCTGTTTACAGTTGAAGAAATCATATGGAAACTGCATGACTTCATGCACCCACAATAAAAGCTAAAGTGTCCTACCCAACCAACACCATAGATACATCCTTAGGAAGAAGTCTTCCCCTATAAAAGCCTAGCCAAAAAAATTAGATGTGACTGTTATACCAGATGTGCAGATATCCACATAAGGAAAAAATAAACATGAAAACACAAGGAAATATGACAACTCGAAAGGAACATAATAATTCTTCAGCAATAGATTCCAGTGGAAAATAATTTTATGGAATTCCAGAAAAAGAACTCCAGAAAAAGAACTCAAAATAATGATAATCAAAGTTGCTCAGTGAGATACAAGAGAACACAGATAAATAATACAAAGAAATCAGAAAAACACTTCAAGATATGAATGAGAAATTCACCAGAGATAGATATCTCTTGGGAGGCTGAGGCACAGGAATTGCTTGAGCTTGGGTGGTGGAGGTTGCAGTCAGCTGAGATCACGCCACTGCACTCCAGCCTGGGCAACAGAACGAGACTCCATCTCAAACAACAACAACAACAAATCAAACCAACAACTAAATAAATAAATACATAAATACATAAAAAGAATGAACAAAACCTACTTGGCGTATGGGACATTATGAAATTACTAAATACACAAATTTGGAGCATTCTAGAGGGTAAAGAGAAGAGTAATGGCACAGAAAACCTACTTAATGAAATAGTAGCTGAAAATTTCTCAAGTCTAGCAAGAAATTTAGACATCTAGATACAGGAAGCTCAGGGAAACCCAAATAGATGTAACTCAAAAAGCTCTCCATGGCACATTATAGCCAAACTGTCAAAAGTCAAAGAGAGAATTCTGAAAATGGCAAGAAAAAAGTATCTAATCACGTATAAGGGAATTCCTATCAGACTAACAGTGGATTTATCAGCAGAAACCTTATAGGTCAGGTGAAAATGGATGATATATTCAAAGTGCTGAAAGAAAAACAAAATTATCAACCAAGAATGCTATACCCAGCAAAGTTATCCTTCAAAAATTAATGATAAAGTCTCTTTCAGAAAAGCAAAAACTGAGGCAATTCATCACAACTAGACTGGCACTACAAGAAACGTTAAAAGAAGTCCTATACATGGAAGTGAAAGGATAGTATCTACCATCATGAAAACACATGAAGTATAAAACTCACTGGTAGAGCAAACACAAAAATGAAAAAGAGAAGGGATTCAAATGTTGCTACTATTGAAAACCACCAAACCATAAAGATAAACAAAAAAAGAGAAACAAAAGAACAAAGGATATATAAAGCAACCAGAAAACAATGAACAAAATGACAGGAATAAGTCCTTACACATCAATAATTACCTCAAATGTAAACAGATTAAAGTTTCCACTTAAAAGATACAGACTGGCTGAATTGATTTGTTTTTTGTTTTGTTTTGTTTTTTGTTTTTGAGACTGAGTCTTTGCTCTGTCACCCAGGCTGGAGTGCAGTGGCATGATCTTGGCTCACTGCCAACTCGGCCTCCCAGGTTCATGCCATTCTCCTGCCTCAGCCTCCCGAGTAGCTGGGACTACAGGTGCCTGCCACCACACCCAGCTACTTTTTTGTATTTTTTAGTAGAGATGGGGTTTCACTGTGTTAGCTAGGATGGTCTCAATATCCTGACCTCATGATCCACCCGCCTCAGCCTCCCAAAGTGCTGGGATTACAGGTGTGAGCCACTGCACCCAGCCGAATTGATTTTTTAAATTACCCAATTACACGCTGCCCACAAGAAACTCACTTCTGTAGAGACACATACAGACTGAAAGTAAAGGGATGAAAAGAGATATTCCATGCAAATGGAAACCCAAAGCAAGCAGGAGTAGCTATACTTAGATAAAACAGACTTTAAGTCAAAAACAGTAAAAACAGACAGAGAAGGTCATTATATAATGACAAATGGACTGATTTAGCAATAGGTTATAATAATACTAAATACGTATGCACTCAACATCAAAGCACCCAGATATATAAAGCTAATATTATTAGATCTAAAGGGAGAGAGAGACTCTAGAACAATAATATTATAGTTGGGGACTTCAACATTCAACTCTCAGCATTATAGAACACCTACACAGAAAATTAACAAAAAACTTAAGATTTAAACTGCACTTTAGACCAAATGGACCTAATAGATACCTACAGAACATTTTATCCAACAGCTGTAGAATACACATTCTTCTCATCAGCACATGTAATATTCTCCAGGATAGACCACATGTTGGGGCACAAAATAAGTCTCAACAATCTTTTTAAAAATGGTAATTATATCAAGTATCTTCTCAGACAACAATGGAATAAAAGTAGAAGTCCATAACAAAAGGAACTTTGGAGACTGTACAAATACATGGAAATTAAACTATATGCTCCTCAACAACCTTTGGGTCAACAAAATTAAAATGCCAATCAAAAAATTTCTTGAAACAAATGAAAATGGAAATACAAACTACAAAAACCTGTGGGATACAGCAAAAACAGTGCTAAGAGGGAATTTTATAGCAATAAATGCCTACATTAAGAAAGTAGAAAGATTTCAAATAACCAATCTAATGATGCACCTCAAGGAACTAGAAAAGCAAAAACAGCCAACCCCAAATTAATAGAAGAAAACAAAGATTAAAAATCAGAGAAGTAAAAAAACAGAGATCAAAAAAAGACAAAACAACAGATTAATGAAACAAAAAGTGTTTTTTTGAGACGATAAACAAAATTAATAAACCACTAGCTAAACTAACCAAGGAAAAAGAGAGAATATCCAAATAAACAAAATCAGAAATGAAAAATGAGACGTAACAATACCACCAGAAATACAAAAGATCATCATAGACTGTTATGAAAAACTATATGCTAATTAAGTAGAAATTCCATAAGAAATGGATAAATTCTTGGACATATATACATCCTACAAGATTGAATCAGGAAGACATAAAAAACCTGGTCGGGCGCGGTGGCTCACGCTTGTAATCCCAGCACTTTGGGAGGCCGAGGCAGGCGGATCACGAGGTCAGGAGATCGAGACCACAGTGAAACCCTGTCTCTACTAAAAATACAAAAAATTAGCTGGGCGTGGTAGCGGGCGCCTGTAGTCCCAGCTACTCGGAGAGGCTGAGGCAGGAGAATGGCGTGAACCCGGGAGGTGGAGCTTGCAGGGAGCCGAGATTGCGCCACTGCACTCCAGCCTGGGTGACAGAGCGAGACTCCGTCTCAAAAAAAAACAACAACAACAACAATAAAAAAAAAAACCTGAACAGACCAATAATGAGTTATGAGATTGGATCTGTAATAAAAACTCTCCCAACAAATAAAAGCCCAGGACTGGATAACTTTACTGCTAAATTGTACCAAAGTTATAACGAACATCCCATGCTCATTGATCAGAACACACTACCCAAAGCAATTCTCTTAAAACTATTCCAAAAAAAATGAAGAGGAGGGAATTGTCCTTAACTCTTTCTATAAGGCCAGGATTACCCTGATACCAAAATCGGACAAGGACACAGCAAAAAAAGAAAACTACAGGTCAGTATCCCTGATGAACACAGATGCAAAAATCCTCAGCAGAATATGAACAAATTGAATCTAACAGTACTTCAAAAGGATAATACACTATAAGCAAGTAGGATTTATCTCAGGGATGCAAACATGGTTCAACATACACAAATCAATAAACATGACACATCACATTGGCAGAATGAAGGACAAAACCATATGATCATCTCAACAGATGCAGAAAAAGTATTTGATAAAATCCAACATCGCTTCATGATAAAAACTCTCAAAAAACTGGGCATAGAAGGAACATACTTCAATATAATAAAGGCCAAATATGACAAACGCTTAACTAACATCATACTGAATGGGGAAAAGCTGAAAGCCTTTCCTCTAAGAACTGAAATAAGACAAGGATGCTCACCTTCATCACTCCTATTCAATACAGTACTGAGAGTCCTAGCCAGAGCAATCAGTCAAAAGAAAGAAATAAAAAGCATTCAAACTGAAAAAGAGGGGGTCAAATTGTCTTTGTTTGCACAGGGCATGATCTTGCATTTAGAAAAACCTAAAGACTCTACCACAAAATTCTTAATTTGATAAACAAATTCAGTAAAGTTGCAAGACATAAAATCAACATATAAAAATCAGTAGTATTGCTATATACCAACAGTGAAATATCTGAAGTAGAAATGAAAAAGGCAATTCCATTTATAATACCTACACACACAAAAATGGAAGAAAACACACATACAAAATGGAAAGGCATACCATGCTCATGGATTATAAAACTTAATATTGTTAAAATGAACATACTACCCAAAGCAACCTACAGACTCAATGTAATCCCTATCAAAATACCAATGTCATTTTTCAAAGAAATAGAAAAAATCAATCCTAAAATTTGCATGGGACCAAAAAGAGAGTCTGAATAGCCAAAGCAATCCTGAGCAAAAAAACAACAACAAACAAACAAACAAAAAATAAAAATAAAAAACAAAGCTGGTAGCATCACACTACCTGACTTACAAGGCTATAGTAACCAAAACAGCATGATATTGGTATAAAAATAGACATATCAACCAATAGAACAGAATAGAGATCCCAGAAATAAATCCATGTATTTACAGCCAAATGATTTTTGACAAAGGCACCAAGAATGGACACTTTCTTTGAAAAATGGTGCTGGGAAAACTGAATATCCATATGTAAAAGAATGAAACTAGACCTCTATAGAAAAGTCAAATCTCACCATATACAAAAAAACAACTCAAAATGGATTAAAGGCTTAAGCATAAGATCCAAAACTATAAAACTACCAGAAGAAAACACCACAGGATATTGGTCTAAGCAAAGAATTTATGGCTAAGACCTCAAAAGCAGAGGTAACAAAATAAAATAGTAGATAAATGGGACTTAATTAAATTTAAAAGCTTCTGCACAGCAAAGGAAACAATCAACAGAGTGAAGAGACAACCTGATGAATGGAAGAAAATATTTGCAAACTAATCATATGACAAGGGACTAATATCCAAAATATACAAAGAACTCAAACAACAGCAACCCAAACGCAAAACAAATAAACAAAAAAAAAACAATCCCATTAAAAAGTGGGCAAAGGATCTAAATAGACATTTCTCAAAAGAAGACATACAAATGGCCAACAGGTCTATGAAAAAATGGTTGAAATCACTAACCATCAGGGAAATGAATATCAAAACCACAATGAGATACCATTCTACCCCAGTTAGAATGGCTATTAATATTATTTAGAGACAGGGTCTCACTCTGTTGCCCAGGCTGGAGTGGCAGTGGTATGATTATAGTTCACTGCAGCCCTGAACTCCTGGGCTCAAGTGATCCTCCTATCTCAGCCTCCTGAGAAGCTAGGACTACAGGTGTGCACCATCATGCCTGGCTAATTTTTGTTGTTATTGTAGAGGCAGAGTCTCACTATGTTGCCAGGTTGGTCTTGAACTCCTGGGCTCAAGCAATCCTCCCACTTTGGCCTCCCAATGTGCTGCCATTGTATGTGTGAGCCACTACACCTGGCCACAGAATGATTGTTATTAAAAAGACAAAAAAAATAATAACAGATGCTGGGGAGGATATGGAGAAAAAGGAACTCTCATACACTGTTGTTGGGAATGTAATTTAGCACAGCCATTATTGAAAACCATATAAATATTTCTCACAAAACTAAAAACAGGACTGCCATATGATCTAGCAATTTCCCCTCAGGATATTTATCCAAAGGAAAGGAAATCATTATATCAAAGGGATACGTGCATCCCCATGTTTATTGCAGCACTATTCACAACAGCAAAAACATGGAATCAACCTAAGTGTACATAAATGGATGGGTGGATACAGAAAATGTGGTATATATACACAATGAACTACTACTTGGACATAGAAAAAATAATGAAATCCTGTCATTTCCAGTAAGATGAATGGAACTGGAGGTCATGTTAAGTGAAATAATCAGGCACAGAAAGACAAGTATCACATGTTCTCATTCATACATGGAAACTAAAAGAGTTGATCTCTTGGAGGTTGAAAGTGAAAGATATTACCAGAGGCTGAGGAGGGTGTGTGTGTGGGTGAGTGGGTGGGGTGTGGAATGGATGAAGAGAGGTTGGTTAATGAGCACAAACATACTGTTAGATAAAAGGAATAAGTTCCAATGTTTAATAGCAGAGTAGGGTGACTATATAGTTAAAAACAATGTATTTATATTTCCGAATAGCTAGAAGAGAGGTCTTGAAACGTTCCCAACACATAGAAATAAATGCTTAAGGTGATGCATACCCTAAATAGCCTGACTGATTATTAGACATTCTATGCATGTAACAAAATACTACATGTACCCCCATTAAAATGTACAAATATTGGCCGGTGCAGTGGCTTACACCTGTAATCCCAGCACTTTGGGAGGCCAAGGTGGGCGGATCACAAGGTCAGGAAATCAAGACCATCCTGGCCAACATAGTGAAACCCCGTCTCTACTAAAAAAAAAAAAAAATACAAAAATTAGCCAGGCACGGCAGCACATGCCTATAGTCCCAGCTACACAGGAGGCTGAGGCAGGAGAATTGCTTGAACCCAGGAGGCGGAGGCTGCAGTGAGCTGAGATTGCACCACTGCACTCCAACCTGGGTGACAGAGCAAGACTCTGTCTAAAAAATAAATAAATAAAATGTACAAATATTATACGTTAATAAAAAAATTTCAGAAACAAATAAAAAGAGATGGAAATACAAAAGAGACCCAAATGGAAATTCTAGAGTTGAAGAGTATAACAACTGAAATAAAAAATCCAGTAGAGGGGGTTCTACAGCAGGCCTGAGCAAGCAGAAGAACAGTGAATATGAAGACAGGGCAACTGACATTATGCAGTCTAAGAGTCACAAACAAAAAGGAATGAAGAAAAGTGGAGAGCGCTGAAGAGACTGTGGGACACCATCAAGTACACCAACCTAAGCATAATGGGAGTCTTAGAAGATTAGAAGGGGGACATAGGCCAGGCGGGGTGGCTCACGGCTGTAATCCCAGCACTTTGGGAGGCCAAGGTGGGCAGATCACCTGAGGTCAGGAGTTCAAGACCAGCCTGGCCAACATGGTGAAACCGCATCTCTACTAAAAATACAAAAATTAGCCAGGCATGGTGGTGCCTGTAATCCCAGCTACTCGGAAGGCTGAGGCAGGAGAATCGCTTGAACCTGGGAGGCGGAGGTTGCGGTGAGCAGAGATCCCACCATTGCACTCCAGCCTGTGTGACAGAGCGAGACTTTATCTCATAAAAAAAAAAAAAAAGAAAAAAAAGGGCACTTATAAGAGATCAGCATTAGGATTAAGAGATGAATTCTCAACATAAACTACAAAGGCCAGAAGGCAGTGGGTTGACATTTTCAATGTGCTGAGAGAAAAATAGTGTGAACCATGAACTGTATATCCGTAAAACTATCCTTCAAAAATGAACAAAAAATTAAGATATTCCCAGATAAACAAAAACCGAGAGAGCTCACTACTAGTAGAATGGCCCTACCTGCCCGTGACCAAAAAAAAAAAAAAAAAAGGTAAAGAGAATCCTTCAGGCTGAAATAAAAGGACACTGCATGGTAACTCAAATCTATGGGAAGAAATAAAAAATAACAACAACAAAAAAGACTAACAGCAAAGGAAACTACATAGGTAAATATAAAAGTGAATATATGCTTTGTAAGTCTTTTTTCCACATGATTTAAAAGACAATTACATAAACAATATTTATAAATCTATACTGATGGACCACAATACATAAAGATGTAATTTGTGACAACAACAATAATATAATGGAGGGAACAGAAATATATAAGAAAAGTTGTTGTGTGTAATTGAAACTAAGTTGGTAAATTCTAACTGGATTGTTACAAATGAAGATGTTAATTATAATCCCTGCTGTAGGTTATCTTGCCAGCTCATTTCCTAGGTTCTACCATAGAAACTATTGGTAGGACACTGGAGGTGAGAGCGGGAAAAATATGTTTGTGTTTTTTTCTGGCTTCTGATGGCAATTCCAACAGAGTTGTTGCAACGCACAAGTGAAGGCTCCTGAGTTGCTGTTGAGAAAGCTCACATCCAACAGGAGAAGCCTCAACGGCACAATAATCATGGGTTCTGGGTAACCTCATTTTCTATTTCACTCTTTTAGCACTAGGAATAACTGCAGCTTCTTGCATATATCAAGGTTTTGGAAACTTAACATCCACTTTTTGCTTCTCCAACCATTTCAATGACTTTGTAACCAATTCCTTGTATTAAATCCCCCTATTTGAAATATCTAGAGTGTATTCTCTCTTCCTTACTAGATATAGACTACTGACTGACAAAAGGTTAGTATCTAAAGTACATCAAGAAATCCTACAAATCAATAAAAGAGATAAAATAACTAAATAGCAAAATAAGTAAAAAATCATAAAAAGGCATACAAATGGTCCAAAATACATGAAATAAAAACCAACCTCATTAGTAATAAAACTAATACAAATTAAAACCACAATAAGATAAAATTTCATGTCTGCCAGATTAACAAAATTGTTAAATCATCCAATACCAAGTGTTAACAAGAATCTAAATTCTTGTTTGTTTGTTTGTTTGTTTTCTTTAGACAGAGCTTTGTTTTTTTCACCGACAAGGGAGTGCAGGGGCTCAATCTCGGCTCACTGCAACCTCCGCCTTCCAGTTTCAAGCGATTCTCTTGCCTCAGCCTCCAGAGTAGCTGGGATTACAGGTGCCCGCCACCAGGCCCAGCTAATTTTTGTATTTTTAGTAGAGATGGGGTTTCACCATGTTGGCCACGCTGGTCTCAAACTCCTGACCTTGTGATCCACCGGCCTCAGCCTCCCAAAGTGCTGGGATTACAGGTGTGAGCCACTGCGCCCAGCAGGAATCTAGAAAAAATTCTTATTCACAGCTGGTGGGGGTATAAAAAAGCACAATCACTGTGGAAAACATTATGATTATTATGTAAAATAACCAAACAGGTCCCCACCCTAAAACTCAGCAATCCTATTCTTAGGTAACCCCAATATGGATTTATAAATCCATATTGATGGACCCACAATGAGAACATAGCAACTTTAAAACTTTTTTGACTGTTACTCAAAATAAGAAATTTATTTTATTGCCCTTCTCAATACACACAGTCATACACACAGCCACAAAAAGTTTCACAAAACAATATTTTCCCATAATATACTATATATGTAATGCACACTGTAAAAGCATATGTAAAACTATAATGCATATATAAAATGGAAAATGCGTATTTTCTTATTTATTTTAGTTTTGTTTCTTTTTGAGACAGAGTCTCCCTCTGCCACCCAGGCTGGAGTGCAATGACGTGATCTCATTCACTACAACCTCTGTCTCCTGGGTTCAAACGATTCTCCTGCCTCAGCCTCCTGAGTAGCTGGGATTACAGGTGCGTGCCACCACTCCTGGCTAATTTTTGTATTTTTAGTGGAGACGGGGTTTCACCACGTTGGTCAGGCTGGTCTTGAACTCCTGACCTCATGATCCACCCACCTCGGCCTCCCAAAGTGCTGGGATTACAGGCGTGAGCCACCACGCCCGACCTAGTTTTGTTTCTTAACTGCTAGATGATGTGAGACTGTTATATTTTTTAATATGCTGGTTGCAATCTACCAAATTGGTTTTACGGCCCTCTAATTGGTCACATCCTACAATTTAAAAACTACTACCCTAAAGAAATTCCAGCACATGGCTACAGGGCATTCTTCAGAGTAGCAAAAATCTGAAAACAACCCATCTATCCATCAATAGATCGAATAAGCAAATTATAATATGTTCATAAAATGGAATATGATATTGTAGTGAAAATAAATGAACTACTAATAGCTGCATTAATATGGCTAAAAAACAATATTGAGCAAAAGAAGCTAGTCACAGAGGCCAGGCGTGGTGGCTCACCCCTATAATCCCAGGACTTTGGGAGGCTGAGGCAGGCGGCTCACTTGAGGTCAGGAGTTCAAGATCAGCCTAGCTAATATGATGAAAACCCATTTCTACTAAAAAGACAAAAATTAGCTAGGCATGGTAATGGGCATCTGTAATCTCAGCTACTCCAGAGGCTGAGGCACAAGAATCCCTTGAACTCAGGAGGTGTAGGTTGCAGTGAGCTGAGATCAGAGACTCCATCTCAAAAAAAAAAAAAAAAAAAGAAAGAAAGAAAGAAAAAAAAGAACCTAGTAACAGAATACCCACACCATGATTGAGTTTATAGTAAGTTCAAAACTGGCATGTCTAAACCCTATATTGTTTGGGTTTATACTATAAAGAAAAGGAAGGGATCAACAAATACAAAACTCAAGATAGTGACTTCCTTTAGGAAAAAAGGAAGGGCCTGTGACTAGCAAGGGTCTTCTTAGTTATATATAATATTCTATTTTTTAACCTGGGTAGTGGTAACATAGATATCCATTTTATTATTAGTCTTTAACCAAATAGCTGCATCTTACATGTTCTTTTATATGACACATGTCATAATAAATATATTTTTAAGTAGAAAAGGGAGTCTTCCCTAAGAACTCACATAGATTCACACCAAGACCTGAAAGTTACTTCATTTCCTTCTTTGATAAAGTCCTGAATATTGGCAGATAAGAGATTTTAGTAAGGCATTTTAAATAATCTCTAACAATACGCTTGTAGATAAAATAACACAAACTTGATGTAGTAAAATTAGATAAATTATTAGGTTGATATAAAATGGCCATTCTCATAGAACAAAAATAGTTAACAATTAATTTCATATGATTCAACCTATTAATAATATATCTGCTAGAGATAACATGAAGATGAAGAAATACTAGCTGATTTGAAAGACACTGGAAGTAGAATTTATAGGCTTGGAAATTGGTTATTATTATGAGAGAGGGGCATTTTTTGTTTTTGTTTTTGTTTTTTTGAGATGAAGTCTCCCTGTGTTACCCAGGCTGGAGTGCTGTGGCACAATATCAGCTCTCTGCAACCTCCGTCTCCTGGGTTCAAGTGATTCTCCTGCCTCAGCTTCCTGAGTAGGTGGGACTACAGGCAAGCGCCACCACGCCCAGCTAATTTTTGTATTTTTAGTAGAGATGTATTTAGTAGAGTATTTTTAGGGTTTCGCTATGTTGGCCAGGCTGGTCCCAAACTCCTGACCTCAAGTGATCTGCCTGCCTCGGCCTCCCAAACTGCTGGGATTACAGGTGTGAGCCATCGCGCCTGGCTGAGAGAGGGCATTATTCTAGAGACAAAAGAATCAAGATTCAGACAACCACTAGGTTAGTTATAACACGAATATAGGTAATAATGAAAAAAATTGTTTGAGGGCTATAGTGAATTGAAAAATAACGCAGGCCAGGCACAGTGGCTCATGCTTGTAATCCGAGCACTTTGGGAGGCGGAGGCTGGTGGATCACCTAAGGTCAGGAGTTTGAGACCAGCCTGACCAACGTAGTGAAACCCAATCTCTAATAAAGATACAAAAATTATCTGGGCATGGTGGTGGGTGCCTGTAATCCCAGCTACTCAGAAGGCTGAGGTGGGAGAATCGCTTGAGCCTGGGAGGCAGAGGTTGCAGTGAGCCGAGATTGCACCACTGCTCTGTTGCATGGGCAACAGAGCAAGACTGTGCCTCAAAAAAATAAAAAAAGGAAAATAATGCATTTGCTTTTAGATATGCTCAGTTTCAGGAGGCCCTTATACTCACAAGTGGAAATGCCAAACAGGCAGTGAGAGATATGCATTCAGTCCCCAGGTAGGAAGTAGGGGCTAAAGAAAAAGTTATAGGAGACAGCAAAGAAGTGGGATTGAAGTCACGTTTGAGATGGCCTCAGGGTTAAGGAAGAAAGAAGATGAGAGCATGGAATAGAACATTGGAAACAACATTGAAGAGGTCATTAGTGCAAAAAGAGACAAAAAAAAAGAAACTAAAATAAGGAGAAGATATGAAAAGAGGAATATTTTATAAGTTGAAGGAAGAAGTAATTTCAAGAAAAAAGCAGTGAAAATATATTTTAACAAATATTTGAGCGCTACTGTGTCCCAGACATTGTAAGATAAGGCAGCCAAAGAGTTGATACTCTCTTTCCTTTGTTCTGTCGATATTTTCATTGGTAAAGTGAAGAAAAAAAGTAAAGATGTACTTTATCATATTTTCAAATGAGTGAAAGGAGTAGCAGCTGATATGACAGAATCAGGATCCAAATGTATTCCAATATACTGGAAGTGATGGGCACACGTAAGGTACATGGATGTGCTTTGGTCAAGGAATAGGCCAAGTTGGACATCTGGGACAGAGTGACTCAGCGAATTTAGGGCACAGGTGCATACTCTGCTTGTTACATAACCTGTTTGTGTAAGCTCATACTGGGGTCAGAGCCACTATTGTTTGAGAAAGGTATAACTGTCCTGCTGATGCCCTGCACACCCAGAGAAAAGAGAGAGAACCAGAGTTGTTTGTCTTATAGACAGGGGAGGGCCAGAGCTCAGCTCGGCTTGTGCCCAGAGAGAGAAAAAGTTAAGCTGCTAACCCTGTAAGGGAGAGCCAACCTTGTAGCCCAGGGAATGCAGCTGTGTGTGGGAGTGGCAGGAGCTGCAGAGCCAGAGCAGATAGCTGAGATAAAGGCAGGCAGTGTAAGAGAGCTGCTGTGAGAGAGCTGCTGATGAGAGAGCTAGTGTGAGTGAGCTGCTGATGAAAGAGCTGCTGAATAAAACCATATTCAACTGCTACGGTCCCCGAGTGTTCTGTCAGCTATTCGTCAACCATCCACCTCTTCCTTTTGGACCTCGGCATGGGCTGGAACCTGCCCCTGAACCTAACATTTGGTGTAGTCCTCGGCAGAATGAGATGAGTGGGTCTTCAGCTCACAAGGCTCCCGGGTCGACAATGCGGCTGCAGCATGAGCTGTGGTACCTAGTGGCAGCTGTGCTGCGTGGACGGGCCCCGGTGGAGACATGGGCGGCAGTGGACAGGTCCCCTGTGAGTGTGGAGATGGCACTGAAGCACCTGGAAGTGCACAGCACCGAGAAGGTACATGCCTTTGTCAGCAGAGTCAGAGGGGTGTTTATGACTGTGCTGCGGGACGTGCATGCCCAGTCCCTGTGGGATGCAGCGCAGGGAGAAGGAAGAACCTCGGTGGCAGGCTCACCCAGTGGTCCACCAGAAAATAAAGCATAAGCAGCTGTTGGGCCCCAAAGGTTGGCCTAGGGACCCCCACCCCCATTGAGTTGTGGGAGTTAGGCAATTAATGTCTGCAGCGTCTGGGGGATCCCCTCTCTGCCTGAATATTCCATCTCTGGGACGAAGAACTAACACATTTCCTGCTCTGCCTCCAAGATGGAGAGGCTAGCTTCTTTAATTAAAGTGTGGACTGGTACTGGTCCAGAGAAATACCAGAGACTGTCAGACGATGGAAGTCATGTACAGACTTGGTGCAAGTCATTTGGGAGAAGGACGTTACTGTGCGGCCCGGTCCTGCCTAAGTGTTCCAGTTCAGGGAGTACCTGCTGCAGTCAAGTGGATGTGTAAAGCCTTTTCTGTTTGATGAGGGAACTGGCTGAGATGCCTGGCTCGAGGGACACTGGACCACCGCAGCCACATGTGGACTTGGCAATCCACTGGTCCCTGAACACGGATAAGTTTCTGGGTAGGGCTGCATCAATTAATGGCTATGAAAGCCAGTCAGTGAAAGTGAGACCTGTATCTTTGCACCTTGGCATCAGCCGCTTCGCTCTCTGCTTATGCATCGTGTATGTCTCTCCCATGCCTGAATGCATTCTGGGGGTGGATGTTTTGCACAGCTTGGCAGCTGTGCTGTCTGTCACAGACTTGATGGACCACTTGACAATGGAACTGGGACTTCTTTTCCAGACAGCCAGGAACAGTTTGCCTTCATGGGAGGGCGACAATGTTGCATGGTGTCATACTCTTATTAATGATGTTATGCTAACCTCTGATTCTTTTACAGGTTTAAAAGCGGCAATGTCCCTCTTGCCTGGGATTGGGATAATGAAACTGAGGCAGCCTTTTCCAATAGCCAAGCAGGCTATTCAGTAGACACAAGCCCTATGGGTAGTTGACCAGGGGTGCTCATTTAAGCTGGATGTGCATGTGATCACAGATAGTTTTGGCTAGGGCCTGTATCAATGCATGAGGCGCTTGGGAGTGACAGTAGGCTTTTAGTCCCAACTACGGAAGGGAGCTGAGCTCTGGTACTCTGATAGGGAAGCAGTTAGCAGCTATATACGCTTCCCTTCAGGCTAATGAGAGCGTGGCAGGACAGACGACTTACCCAATAGCAGGATGGGTGCATTAACAGGTAACAAGCCCCCGGACTGGGATGGTGCAGATATCCACTTTAGCAAAGTGTAGCACCTACTTAGACCAGCAGAGTAAGCGGAGTACAAGTCCCTTAGCTGCAGTGTTACAAGAGGTCTTGGGACCTGCAGTCCTAAAGCAAGATAAGGCCATGGGGCCTGAAACACCCCTAGACCCTGAGCCTTCACCGTTAGGAAGAACATCCTCCCATTCTTAATAGGGCAGGGTACACAGATAGGTCTAGCTGGGATGCTACTGCTGCCTGGACTGCTGTCACAGTCTAGCCTAGTACTGACACCATATGGTTTGAAACCAGGTGCAGACAAAGTAGCCAATGGGCTGAACTCAGTGCAATGTGAATGATGATCACCAAGGAGGTGACACCTATGGTAATCTGCACTAATAGCTAGGCAGTTTATCAAAGCTTATGTATGTAACGGGCCTGTGTGTCCAGAAGCTTATGTATGTGTTGGATCTGGGGCCTATGTGCCAAACCTGTATATCAGGCCTGCGTGCCCAAAGCTTATGTGTCAGGCTTGTGTATGAAGCCTATGTGTGTTTATTGGGCCTCTGTGCCCAAAACCTTCCTCTCTTGGCCTAGAGGGTGAAATGTAAGGTATATGGATGTGCTTTGGTCAAGGAATAGGCCAAGGTGGACCTCTGGGCCAAAATGACTCAGTGAGTTTAGGGCGCAGGCGCATACTCCACTTGTTATATAACCTGTTTGTGTAAGCTCATACTGGGCTCGGAGCCACTATTGTTTGAGAAAAGTATAACTGCCCTGCTGACACCGTGCACAGGGCTTGTGCAGGTGCACCCAGAGAAAGAGAGAGAGAGAGAGCCAGAGTTGTCCATCTTGTAGGTGGACAAGGGGGAGCCAGGGCTCGGCTCGTCTTGCACCCAGAGAAAGAGTTAAGCTGCTAACCCTGTAAGGGAAAGCCTGCCTTGTAGGCCAGGGAATGCAGCTGTGTGGGGGAGTGGCAGGAGCTGCAGAGCTGGAGCTGACAGCCAAGATAAAAGCAGTGTGAGAGAGCTGCTGTGAGAGAGCTGCTGATGAGAGAGCTGCTGAATAAAACCATATTCACCTGCCTACAGCCCCTTGAGTGTTCTTTCAGCTATTTGTTGCCCATCCACCCATTCCCTTCAGACCTCAGCATAGGCTGGAACCTGACACTGGGTGTGACAGCACACCCTCACAAAAGGATATCTAAAAAGAATAAAAATACATCACCTATGAACTATTCTTGCCCAAAATATTTAACCTGAATTTAATCAAGCCTCTCTCTAGGCCTAACTTCCACTTTACAAGAAATGCAAAGGCTAGAAGATGTTAAATGACACTATGAGGAAAACAATCAGATAAATCCAGAAAAATAGGATGGTCTATAAGACAACTGGCCCGAACTCTTAACAAAGACAACATTGTAATGAGTGGATTAATAAGAAAAGGTGGAGGACTGTTCACATCACAAGTGACCAAGAGGAGGTCATATGGGAACTCTCTGTACTCTGCTCAAGTTTTTTATAAACCTAAAACTGTCCTAAAAATATAGTCTAAAAAAATAGAGAAATGCTGAGTCAGTCACTCAGAGAGAGAAACGTCAATACTAAGAAGATTCCACTTTCTGGTTCTTACTCATTTGGTACTGCAGAATCAGTGGCTGAAAGTGCAACACTTCCTTTTTGCTGTGCTGGTTATTTTTCTTCACATATAATGCCACTGGTAAGTATGAAGAACAGTTTCTTTTTCTTCCCCTCACACTCAAGGGAAGTCTAAACAGCTGACCAAGGAAGGCACGTTCATCACCTGCTGGCACTGATCAAAGCAAAGGTACCCAAAACACCTGAAAACCTCCTCCTAGAGTAACAGATATGCCACCTGGCCTAGAGCTCTGCCTCAAATATGGCCTATTCAAAGTTTTGTATTCTGAAGATGAAGAAATCAAGCTCCAGAAAGGTCACACTCATGAGATGAAGCTAGCTGAGCTTAGGCGAGGAACCCATCTCCTGACTCCTAGTCTGCCACTCTTACCCAGTACTTTCAGTGAAAGTGAAAATAGCCTGGCAGACATCCCTCCTGCTAGAACTGCCTTTTAGACAGTAAATAATTCCCAAATATGTAGAGCACTATCAAATACAATAGCCATTAATTAATATGTAGCTACTAAGCACTTGAAATGTGGCTAGTCTGAATTGGGATGTGTTGTAAGTCTAAACTGGATTTCAAAGAGTATGATTTTTAAAAAGTAAAATAACTTATTAATAATTTTTAAAATATTGGTCAGGTGCAGTGGCTCACGCCTGTAATCCCAGCACTTTGGGAGGCCGAGGCAGGCAGATCACCTGAGGTCAGGAGTTCGAGACCAGCCTGGCCAACATAGTGAAACCCCATCTCTACTAAAAATACAAAAAATTAGCCGGGCAAGGTAGTGGGCACCCGTAATCCCAGCTACTCAGAAGGCTGAGGCAGGAGAATCACTTGAACCCAAGAGGCGGAGATTGAAGTGAGCCAAGATCGCACCACTGCACTCCAGCCTGGGCAACAGAAGGAGACTCCGTCTCAAAAATAAATAAATATTTATTATATGTTGAAATAATGTTTTGATAAATTAAACCAAATACGTTATCAAATTTATTTTTAAAAACAACCAAAGATAACAAGCAACTAAACGCAAGGTGTGAACATTGACTGGATCCTAGTTTGGGGGAAAAAAAATAAAGCTATAAAAAACAGTGTATTCATTTTCTACTGCTGCTGTAATAAGTGACTGTGTAACAAGTCACCACAAATTTAGTGGCTTAAAATCATACAAGCTTATTATCTTATAATTCTATAGGTCAGAAGTCCAAAACAGGTCTTACTGGTTTAAAACCGAGGTTTCAGCAGGGATAGGTTCCTTTTTGAAAGGCGTATGAGAGAATCCATTTCCTTGTCCTTTCCAGACTCTTTTCCAGAGGCCACTGACATTTCTTGGCTTGTATTCTTCGATTTTCAAGTCCAGCAACACTGTCTCTCTCTGTGCCTTTCTCCCATAGTCACATTTCCCTCTAACTCTGTTTTTCTGCCTCTATCATCCACTTTTAAGGACCCTTGTGATAAAATTGGGCCCACCAGATAATCCAGTATAATCTCACTATTTTAAGGTCAGTTGATGAGCAACCTTAATTCCCCTTTGCCATGTAAGATAACATAGTCAAGAGGTTCAAAGGATTAGGACATAGATACCTTTGGGTACAGGGGAAGCATTATTCTGCTTACTACAAATAGTTTTGTGACAATGGCAGAAATTTGAATTATTATAGAATTTTTGTTAATTTGCTTGCATATAATAAGGGTATCATGGCTATGAAAGTAAATGCCTTTATTCTTAGGAATGCCTTCACTTAGGAGTGAAAGGTCTTATCTGCAACTTATTTTCAAATAGTTCTGCAAGTAAATAAATGTGTAAACTTATATACATATTTATATATATGTATATCTATAAAGCAAATATGGCAAAATGTTAATGATTTTGAATGTAGGTAGAAGGTATATACAGTTTATTACTACTATTATATTATATATATTAACTTTTCTTTACATATCAAATTTTCCTTAATAAAAAGTTGGAAAAATTCAAACAAATCCACAAAATGTCACGGTCAATTATACAAATACATATGATAGAAATGTACTTAGTGGCCTATCACCATGGCTCACGCCTGTAATCCCAGCACTTTGGGAGGCCGAGGTGCGCAGATTACCTGAGGTCAGGAGTTTGAGATCAGTCTAGCCGACACGGTGAAACCCTGTCTCTACTAAAAAAAAAAAAAGAAAGAAAGAAAAAAAATGAGCCGGGCATGGTGGCATGTGCTTGTAATTGTAATCTCAGGTACTCAGGAGGCTGAGGCAGGAGAATCACTTGAGCCCGGAGGGCAGAGGTTGCAGTGAGCCAAGATCGTGCCACTGCACTCCAGCCTGGGCAACAGAGTGAGACTCCACCCCAGCCACCGCACTAAAATAAAAATGTGATTTAGCCATAGACCATGTGATAAAAGAGCTAGTGGTGTTATATTTACTTTGATTTAAAAAAGTCACATGGCTAACAAAAAGTTAATATAATCTTAAGTAGCATTTAAAGGATTATCTGAAAGAGTATCTTCTTCCTGTGGGCTGCTGACAATGGAGTACTGTACATGATCTATGCATCCATATGTGCATAAAAAATGTCTAAAGACTGAATACCTGTCACATACACCTGTGTTAATATTCTATATAACTATATAAATGAGGTTATGATTAATTAAAAAGTGTCACTTAGCATTCTATTATTATATATTTTTCATCACTGGACACCAAAATTATACTGTCACCATGCAGAAACTGTTAAAATTTGTCATTTCAAAGCATTCTCATATTCAAAAGTGCTGAGAATCAGCACTATAGATAAATGCCCTCAGTCTGTTCTTGCCCAGGTCAGAGCAAATGTAGATTAAAAAGAAATTATTTATCTGCGCACTCACTTAATCAAGAAATGATTTATGGTGGCTTACTGAAACAGCTCTGTTGTCTGGGCTATATACCCTGATTTTTGGTCAAGGTTGAGAAAGAATTCAGGACATGGGCACACACGAGGAGTGGGTTTAGGAGCAGAAAGTTAAACAGAAAAAGAAGACAGAGAGAAAGCTTCCTCATGCAGAGAAAGCAGGTCATCCAAGAGAGGGTCTCCGAACAGAAAAAGGATTGGCTAGCACGAATGTGCCAAGTTTTATAGTCCAGTTTGAGGAGCCGGTGTCTGATTTACATAGGGCTCATAGATTGGTTTAATCTGGTATGACGTCTACATAATGCACAGGGAAGGCTGGTTACCCCACCCTAATCTTATTATGCAAAGGGACATTCCAGTTGATCAGTGCCACCTTGTCTGCTTCTTTCTGTACACGTGGCTGACAAAGAGAAGGGAAGATGGAGCCTCCATCTTGAACATGATTGGCATGACTGCCAGCATCTATGTCTGCAGCTCTTCATTAGAAAGGAAAATAATTTGGGGCTGCTTTTCATTAAAAAGAAAAGCCTTACCGAGGATTCCCATACCCCTACTATCTGCCTAAGTACTTTCTTAACTCCTATATCATTATGAAAGCACATACACTACAATGAAAATAAGTTGAAGACAGATAAGAAAAATATGGCAAAGGGAGAAGGGCAGGAAAGACAGAACAAGAATCTCTCACACAAAAGGCATGGTATATCTTGTTAGAGGTGAAATATTTCATGCAGTTCTATCTGGATACCTTAAAATGGTATTGAGGAGAATTACATTTCCAGGAATGTAGTAAGTAGGTAACAAGATCAAACAACTAAGTCCTGGATTAAGCATTTTTTCAAAATATTTTCTAAATGCACTGATGAGCTTCTGAAAAACTACAGAATTCCCAGAATTCCTGAAGGCAGGAACCCAGAAGGGTCAGCTGACCTCAGCCGCCTTTGAAAACATTTGATAAACCAGATGAACTGGATCTTCAGGGTTTTTGTAAACTTAGGGCTTTTTGTGGGCACAAGTTAACAGGGTAAGGGAGCAGGCCAATAACAATTCCCTCTCTAATAAAGCTGAGACCTCAAAGGGCTTCTTTGCTTTTGTCTAAAAGTGAACAGAAACTTATCTCTACCCTCCAACCAAAACTGCAAGGAAAAATAAATTATGTGGAACTCTGATGCTGAGTGGATTAGGGTAGGGAACATCACATCTAAGGATCTGGAACCACAACCCATCCCTCACAAGCTGCTCTCTGTCTAGTCTAGAAAACTGCAGACCAATAATTTAGAATGATCTCAGGCTGGTACTGCTGCCAGGCACCTGGCAGAAGTAAATATAATCCTTGCTGGAGAAATCTATTTTTATCCAAGGGCTCAAAAATACTGATACAAATAAAATTCCAAGAAAAATGAGTAGCTCATAGCAAAAAAATAACAGAATACATCGGAAACATATAACCATGAACAAGGAACAGCAAAAACAGACCTGAAGTACTGTGGATATACAGCATGTAAAATAACCACATTCACTATTTATAAAGATACATCTAAACTGACTGTAGGGAATAAGAAGCTCTAAATAATAACTAAATAAAGTTGAAAAAGTACCTCTGGCAGTGTGGTGCAAGGTGGATGTGGCAGGACCACGGGGCTCAAGTGCAGCTCCGGCAGGAACACAGACCATTTTAGTTTTGATTGCTGTTACTACTACTGATAACTGAGCCAAAGTAGTGATGCTACTTGAAGGAAATTTCTGCAACCCTCAGTCAATGATCATATGATTGTGAGCCATGCCTTTAGTGAAGAGGAACACCGAGCCCCAGCACTTGTGCCAGGGAGCTCTGCCTGAGGGGATTACCAGTGAACTTGAATGTGTAACCAATAGTACTCTTGCCACTATCATACACCAGCTGAGCAGTCTGAGATCTACTTATTTATCCTTGGGCAGTCAGAAGGTGGAGGAGAGGATCTCCTGGCTATGAACTATGCAAGGCTTAGAAGGGCCAAAATGCTGCACCATTTACATCAATGACCCCCTTAAGAACCATTTTCTGCAAAAACTTCATCAGCACAGCCAAGTATAGCATGTGGTCATTTCTCCCTGAGTTTTTGTATCTGCAATTTACCAAACCTGCCAATGCTTTCTTGTTCATTAATGTATTGCAGCAAATTCCAGACGTGTCTCCAACAGGAAAATATACAACTCTCTTGCCTCTGATTTCAGGGATCAAAGAGGTTATAGAAGATTATAAATGACATATGGCAGACAAAATAGTTAATACAAAGAACTGGGAGTTCCTTCCTACAGACATAGTCCTGATGTCTTCCAGTGAACCTCAGTTGATTGTTATATAGCAACACCTAATCTGGATGGAGAGACAGATCTAAAGCTACAGCAGGCTTTGCCAGAAACAGGTTGAATGCAATAAAAAAACCGATTGTTCAGACTATCTGGAAAAATAGACCTAATCGTCATTTCATAGCTTTGCTGGAACCTTGAGCCTAAGTGGTAAAAGCTCTGTTCCAGTTGGGCCTGACCCAGGTCTTGTTAAGAGGTATACAGCTGAGAAATACTCAGTGGATCATTGGCATAGTTGTTTACACTGGATTTGAAACAAAATTCATGCAGAATTCTGTCAAATCATCTCTCAAGAGATCAAAGGTTGAGAAAGGGATCAGTGTGCCAGTCTCCCTTTTGTTCCTGCTGCTCTTGGTCATGTCCTTGATTCCAGCTACCAAGTCATTGTTTGACATACTGGTGTTCATCATCTTGTACCAGAACCTCATCCCCATTAGTCTGCTGGTCACTGCGGGAAAATTGTGAAATATGTTCAGGCCCAGCTTATACACTGGGATGAAGATATGCATTATAAAGTAAATAATGTCTATGCTATGGCCAGAACATTCAATCTCAATCAAGAACTTGGGCAGGTAAAACACCTATTTTCTAATAAAACAGGAATATTATGACATTTAAGAAGTGTACCATTGCAGGTGTAATTTACGGTTAGACACTTTCTTCCATCCTAGAGTCCTGTGAATTTAATGACCCCAAATTATTGGAGAACTTTGAGAATGGCCATCCCACAGAAGACTATATAACGCAACTTCTTACCCTGTTATCTGTGTGCCACACTGTTATTCCTGAGAGATGGAAATAATATAATCTACCAGGCTTCCTCCCCAGCTAAAGCAGCTTTAGTGAAAGGAGCAAAAGAACATGGCTTGTTCTTTGTACAAGAACACCATACGCTGCCACCATAGAAGCTACGGGAGAAAAATACTTTTGAAATTCTTAATGTCCTGGAGTTCTCTAGTAACAGAAAAAGAATGTCTGTAATTGTCTAGACCCTTATGGGACGCCTCTGGCTCTACTGCAAAGGGGCTGATACAGTGATTTATGAGAGACTTTCAGAAGATTCTCTATTTGTTCAGGAGACATTAACCCATCTGGAATATTTTGCCACAGAAGGTCTGAGAATTTTCTGTGTTGTGTATAGAGATTTAACTGAGAAAGAATATAATGAGTGATTTCGGAAGTACAAAAAAGCGAGTACAACTGTACACGACAGAATTCAAAGGGTAGAAAAATGTTATTATATTATTGGCCAGGCACAGTGGCTTACACCTGTAATCTCAGCACTTTGAGAGGCCGAGGTGGATGGATCACCTGAGGTCAGGAGTTTGAGACCAGCCTGGCCAACATGGTGAAACGCTATCTCTACTAACAATACAAAAAAGAAATTAGTTGGGAGTGGTGGCGGGTGCCTATAATCCCAGCTACTCAGGAGGCTGAGGCAGGAGAATCACTTGAACTCAGGAGGCAGAGGTTGCAGTGAGCCAAGATCACGCCACAGCACTTCAGCCTGGACAACAAGAGCAAAACTTTGTCTCAAAAAAAAAATAAAAACGAACGTAATGATATTATTGAAAAGGTAACATAGGCCATATGTACTCTATATGCCAAGATAAATATGTGAAGGAAATCTAGTTATCAATGTTTTCATATCTTGAAGTAATTTTTTATTATTTATTTTTTATTTATTTTTTGAGATGCAGTCTGACTCTGTCGCCCAGGCTGGAGTGCGTGGCGTGATCTCGGCTCACTGCAAGCTCCACCTCCTGGGTTCACGCCATTCTCCCACCTCAGCCTCCTAAGTAGCTGGGACTACAGGCACTCGCCACCACACCCAGCTAATTTTTTTTGTTGTTTTTGTATTTTTAGTAGAGATGGGGTTTCACCGTGTTAGCTGGGATGGTCTCGATCTCCTGACCTTGTGATCCACCCGCCTTGACCTCCCAAAGTGCTGGGATTATAGGCGTGAGCCACTGTGCCCCACCAGTAATTATTAAAACAATGAAATTTTTTTCTTCAGAAGTAAAAAAAAAAAAAAAAAGTAAAAGGATCCCCAAAATGTATAAATATGAAAAAATATTAATTACTGAAAAAAACCTTGTCAACAAACAAGGTCGTGAGTTAAGGATAGCTAATGGAAGAATTAGTAAATGGAAAAAGACATCGCAGAAAATATCCAGAAAGCAGCAGTAAGAAATAAAATGATAAAAATACGAAGATTAAGAGACAGAAGGGAGAATGAGAAGATCAACATACATATAACCGGAGCCTCAGAAGAAGGGAAGTGCAGGGAGAGACGGAGAGAGAGACAGAGACACAGACTGAGAGAGAGAGAGAGGAGAAAATAAGACAGAGTCAATGTTTGAAGAGATTTATCACTGATAAATTTCCAAAACTGATGAAATACACCATCCCACAGATTCAAAAAAAAAATGTAGCAAATCCAAAATAGGATAAAGACCCAAAAAATCCTCACCTAGACACATTATAACGAAACTTCAAAACATTAAAGTCAAAGGGAAGTCCTTAAAATCAGCCAGAAAATGACAGGCTATCTTCACAGGAACAACAATTAGACTTCTAGCTGACTTCTTATCAGAAACAACTGAGGAAGAAGACAGTGGAATAATTTCAGTGTAATGAGAGAAAAGAACTGTCAACCTACTATTCTATATCTATTGACAATATTGTTCATGGAAGGGAGCAAAATAAATATATTTATTTTCAAAGAAACAAAAACAGAGATTTGACCTGGAGAACCTCATTTAATGCAATTGTAAAGAGTGAAATCCAGGCAGAAGGAAAGTAATATCAGATAAAGAGTCCAGGTTAAAAGTCCACTTGACAGGGAATTTTAGTGAGAACTGAAGCACTTACTAGTTAGTTGGATGGCATCATATTTAAAGTCTCTTCAACAATAAAGAGACTTTTTTATACATAATTTTAATCTTTGAAAATCAGACACTAGATCCATTATATCATTACTTGGAGTTTCCATCTCACCTGAGTTGCTGTCTTACTAGGAAACATTTGATATTTCTTCAGTCACACCTGAAAATGGAAATAACATTTAGATTGTGCTTCACAACTTTTAAAGTGCTTTCATAAACATCATCTTGTTCAAATCCACAACTGTGCTACTATTATTTTCATTTTATAGACTGAAGAACACATAGAGTATGATTTCTCCAAGACTGTATAGTTAATAGAACTCAGAAAGGTTTTCTGAACCTAAAGATTGGAATTTTTAGGCCAGGCACGGTGACTCACACCTATAATCCCAGCACTTTGGGAGGCTGAGGAGGGCAGATCACTTGAGGTTAGGAGTTCAAGACCAGCCTGGCCAATATGGTGAAACTCCTTCTCTACTAAAAATACAAAAATTAGCCAGGAATGGTGGTGCATGCCTTTAACCCCAGCTACTCAGGAGGCTGAGGCTGGAGAATCGCCTGAACCCAGGAGGCAAAGGTTGCAGCGAGCCGAGATCACACCACTGCACTCCAGCCTCAGCAAGAGTGAGACTCTGTCTCAAAAAAAAAAAAAGATTGCACTTTTTAGATTGTGTTCTGCCTTTAAAAGTTCCCTAAGTATCTTTAGGATTAAAACACATTTATTAATCAAAATTTTAAATGAAATCCACATATATAAATAAGTGAAAGTGGAGGGAAGTGTTCTGGTTGAAGAGAGGGCATAGTCAAAGCTCCACTTACACAGCTTCCCACTATCTGCCTGCAATGGCTCCTAAACTCTTCTGTGGACTAGTTTGAAGCTCACTGATTGACACTATCATCCTACTTTCACCTTATAAAGTAGTCTCAGACTCATTCACATTACTTAGTCTCTAACTCAAATCACTTTCTCTCCACCACAAGCTGACTACCAGTATTCACTTACAGATATTCAAGACTTCAGAGGATCTTTTAACTCCCCCAAATTGAATAGTATATGTATGTACATGTATGTAATTTTAATGGAAGAGGGACTATTACAAGGACTGTTTATAGGCAGAGGAATTATTTCATTGGGTTTTGAAAGTAGACCATGATTCAAAAAAGGGGTAAGCCTCTGGTTCTGGCTTATAAGATCATGGCTTTAATTCACACCTCAAATCTTATTTTCAGGGCCAGTTTTTCTGGTTTTTGTTTAGCTTTCCTTCTTGACTATTATTCAAACTCTTATTCTGTAAATACCTGATTCGGTCTAGTCCAGTTTCTGGAACTTTATATCTGAATGCAGATGGTGACCCTGTCATACTCTAGCCTTGGGAACTAGATGCAAATATTGCCTACACTGTCTTTATTTTGTGTAATGAATTTTACAGTATTCTACAGTTCAAAATTTAAGTATATATTCGTGTAAATATATATAATTTAAACCTTCATAGCTCTGTTGCCTATATCTTCCAGGGTATATGGTACATGGGGGCTTTGAACTATATTTGTAGCTGGCCTACGAATAAATGAACACCATTGGCTTATGCTTATCTTTTTTGTATGTCTTAAATATTGCATGTAAAATGTCAATAAAAGACATACAAAACTTAAGCAATACCCTCCAGGATGCTAGCCAATGCCTGATTCATAATGGGTGATCAATAGTTATCTGTTAAATAAATTTTTATTCATACTAGGTTTAGTTGTTTTATCACAGGTTGTCATTACACTTAAGATGACACAATGTATTTATTTTAGCTGACTGTATACAATGAATTGTTATAGTGGGGTTTACATACCTAGTGTGATTATAATTAAATTGATTACTTGTAATTAGACTTGTTTGAGACAGAGTCTCACTTTGTCGCTCAGGCTGGAGTACAGTAGTGCCATCTCGGCTCACCTCAATCTCGGCCTCCTGGGTTCAAGTGATCCTCCCACTGCAGCCTCCTGAGAAGCTGGGACTACATGACCAGCTAATTTTTTTTTTTTGTATTTTTGTATTTTTAGTAGAGACAGAGTTTCACCATGTTGGCCAGGCTGGTCTCAAACTCCTAACCTCAAGTAATCCTCCCACCTCAGCCTCCCAAAGTGCTGGGATTACAGGCGTGAGCCCCTGTGCCTGGCCATAGACTCTTTACAGTCATATTTCATATAGTTTTCCTATCAGTAGGTGAAAGAGAAAAAGACTGCTTCTACTCTGAATCCCAGAGAATAACAGGAAAGATTACAAAACTAAGACATCATTTTGTAAAAGTTTTCATGTTATTTCATCTGTTAAGAATGTTTAGGTGTTTTGTTTTGGCTAGAAAATTTAAATTTCTCTTACACTAATTTCATATGACAATATTAGCTTTTGGGTTGGTATTTGATTCTATCTACTACTAGTTTGTTTGTATTTCAAACTAAGACATACTTTTTCAGACTTTAAATTCTAGTGTGTTCTAAATTCAATTACTTTTCAATGTCTATGAATTTTCATCCAATTATTTCACTAATGTGGTAAACTTAAACATTGATGTCTGAAGCAGTAGCCATTATATTTGGTCCATTAGTTTACTTACAGCCCAGCACTAATGTTTATTAGTCAAATGAAATCTTAACTTGGGAAACCCTCTTCTTACACTTAGCCAGAGGCTATAATTCACAACTAGTATTTTCACAAGTGGGTTCAACTGAAGACAAGTACTGTGGGAAAATGTAGATGGGCAAAGCAAATCTATCAGGGCAACTGGAAAACTAAGTCAAGTTCATATGCTACAGATAAGGGCAGAGAAGTGCCATCTCACTTTCAAAAAAGAAAAAAAATGCAGGTGGCCTTTGATGAACAGAATATTTCTCTTCAACCTATTTTAACCTCTATATTCTTATCTAAAATTTCCTCATTAAAGCTATTAAGGTAAGCTTCAGAATATTTCCTGCTATAACTACTTAGTAAAACTAGTTAGTGTATAAAAAGACAATTGATTTTTGTAGGTTGTACATCACTAAATTTCAGCACATCTTGGCATCCAGACTAACACACGGTGAAAGACAGGAACATGGCAGATGATCTTTACTTATACTTTCTGTATGGGGGTAGAGCAGGAATGGATAATAGCATTGCATGATTACTTTTTACTTTTAAAAAGTTAATTTCTAAAATAATAATTTATAATTGTATCCTACAGTTTTTTGTTTTGCTTTGTTTTTTTGCTAACACCCCTCACCATCACGTAATACATTTACAAGATGGGAATGATACTACCAGGCTCACTTTCAGGAGTTGTGTATGTCTTAGTCTAAGAAAACCAATACAAAATTAGCCAGGTGTGGTGGTGCATGCCTGTTAATTCCAGCTACTCGGGAGGCTAAGGCAGGAGAATTGCTTGAACCCGGGAGGCAGAGGTTGCAGTGAGTCAAGATCACACCATTGCACTCCAGCCTGGGCAACAAGAGCGAAACTCCATCTAAAAAAGAAAAAGAAAAAAAAAGAAAAGAAAAACCAGTTGGGGCCAGGCCCAGTGGTTTACAACTTACATAATCCAAGCACTTCGGGAGGCCAAGGCAGGAGTGCTGGAGTCCAAGAGTTTGAGACCAGCCTGGGCATTATGGCAAAACCCCATCTCTACAAAAAATACAAATATTGGCCAGGTGTGGTGGCACACGTCTGTAGTCCGAGTTACTAGTGGGTGAACTGAGGTGGGAGGATTGCTTGAGCCTAGGAGGTCAAGGCTGCAGTGAGCCAAGATCATGCCACTGCACTGCAGGCTGGGCGACAGAGCAAGACCCTGACTCAAAAAATAAATACGTAAAAAATAAATTAAAAATAAGAAAAACAGTCTCATATGCTATTAGTTGCATTTAACTGCAAACATATAACTTGAAAAAAATAGCTAAAGGTTTTTCATCTTTAATAAAGTCATTTTTCTTCTTAAAAATGGATCTAGGGTAGTTTTTTTTTTTTTTTTTTTTTTTTTTTTTTGAGACAGAGTTCTACTCTTGTTGCCCAGACTGGAGTGCAATGACGTGACCTTGGCTCACTGCAACCTCCGCCTCGCGGGTTCAAAGGATCCTCCTGCCTCAGCCTCCCAAGTAGCTGGGATTACTGGCACAGCGCCACCATGCCCAGCTAATTTTTGTATTTTTGGTAGAGATGGGGTTTCACCATGTTGGCCAGGCTGTTCTCGAACTCCTGACCTCAAGTGATCTGTGAGCCTCAGTCTCCCAAAGTGCTGGTGTGAGCCACCATGCCCGGCTGTAATTCTTTTTAAAAAATAGCTAGAAAATACAATCTTGCCTTTATCTTAAGTATATGAAATACTGTTAGAATATGTTGAATTATTTCTACTTAGATAACCTCATAACTAAATTATTGCCACAATATGAATAGCCTTTAGCCATAAAATTAAAAGCATAAGAACACGACATTTATAAAGAATACTTAGAACGCAGAAAATTTTCAACTTACAAAATAGTTGTTTTCTACAGAGCTGTGCAAACTGACATCTTGGTACACTGCTACAAAATAATTTTATTATAGTCACAGGCTAACCTCAAAAAATTTCACTAGAAATATGTCATTTGTTTTCCTTCCTTTATTCTCACCTTCTGTTATTTTGTTTGTTATTGAAAATGGTATAACATATTATTCTTGTCAAATAAGATTAAAGTCATTTACTTTTTACCCACACAAAAAGGAAATCAGAAGAGTTCCTGAAGTAAATGAAGAACAGTTGGAAAAGGAGGTAAACTAGATTTTAAAAGATGTTCAGAACTTCACACACACAAAAAAGCCCAGGCCCAGATGGCTTCATTGGTGAACGTTATCAAACATTTAAAGAAGAATATCAATTCTTAAGAAACTCTTCTAAAAATAGAAGAGGAAGGAATACTTCCCAATTTAGCCTGTGAGGCCAGTATCACTTTGATATCAAAACCAAAAACATCACACAAAAACAGAAATACACAAACCAGTATTTCCTACGAATATGGATGCAAAACCTCAAAAAAATAGCAGACTAAATCTAGCTACATAAAAAAAATGATTACACTCTGTGACCAAATGTGATGTTATCTCAGGAAAGCAAGGTTAGTTTAACATCCAAAATTCAATTAATGTAATAAACCATATCAGTAGAACAAAGGATAAAAACCACATCATCATCTGAAAAGATGCAGAAAAAACATGGGCAAAATCTAACATTCTGTCATGACAGAAACCCTTAACAAACTAGAAACAGGAAGAAAACTAAGAGCTGGGCATGGTGCCTCACACCTGTAATCCCAGCACTTTGGGAGGCCAAGGTGGGAGGATCAGTTGAGCCTAGGAGTTCAAGACCAATCTGGGCAATATAGTGAGACCTTGTCTCTACAAAAATATTAAAAAGTTAGCTGAGTGTGGTGATGTGGGCGTGTAGTCTGAGCCACTCAGGAGGCTGAGGTGGAGTGTTGCTTGAGCCTGGGAGGCAGAGGTTGTGGTGAACCAAGATTATGCTACTGCACTCCAGCCTGGGGAACAGAGATGTCATCTCAAACAAACAAACAAACAAACACCAAAATCAAAATAAACTAGGAACAGAAATGAAGCTCCCCAAACTGATATAAAACATGTATGAAAACTCCACATTCATCATACTTAATGGTGAAAGGGTAAATATTTCACCCTGAAGATCAGAAAAAAGACTACAAGAATGTACACTCTCACCATTTCTATTCAACATTACACCAGAGGCGATTAGGCAAGAAAAAAACTCTAAAATACAAATTGGAAAGAAGTAAAACATGTCTATTTGCAGATAATATGATCTTATACATAGAAAATTCATAGGAATGTTAACTAAAAACTATTAAAAATAATAAACTGGGCCGGGTGTGGTGGCTCACGCCTGTAATCCCAGCACTTTAGGAGGGTGAGGCGGGTGGATCACCAGAGGTCGGGAGTTCAAGACCAGCCTGGCCAACATGGTGAAACCTCATCTCTACTAAAAATACAAAATTAGCTGGATGTGGAGGCTTGCACCTGTGATCCCAGCTTCTCAGGAGGCTGAGGCAACAGAATCGCTTGAACCTGGGAGGCAACGGTTGCAGTGAGCCGAAATTGCGCCACTGCACTCCAACCTGGGCGACAGAGCAAGACTCCATCTCAAAAATAATAATAATAATAATAATAATAATAATAATAATAATAATAAACTGGCCAAGCGTGGTGGCTCCCACCTGTAATCCCAGCACTTTGGGAGGCAGAGGCAGGCAGATCACGAGGTCAGGAGATCGAGACCATCCATGTCTCTACTAAAAATACAAAAAATTAGCCAGGTGTGGTGGCATGCGCCTGTAGTCCCAGCTACTCGGAAGGCTGAGGCAGGAGAATCGTTTGAACTCAGAAGACGGAGGTTGCAGAGAGCCGAGATCGCGCCATTGCACTCCAGCCTGGGCTACAGAGCAAGACCCCATCTCAAAAACAAATAAATAAATAAAAAGAAAGCAAGCAAGAAATTAAAGAAGCCAGGCACAGTGGCCCGCACCCGTAATCCCAGCTACTCAGCAGGCTGAGGAAGAAGGATCACATGAGGCCAGGATTTTCAGAGCAGCCTAGGTAACATGGTGAGACCCCATCACTAAAACAATTTTAAAAATCAGCCAGAGACTACAGCCAGTTTGGTGATATATGCCTGTAGTCCCAGCTACTCAGGATGCTGAGGCAAGAGGATTGCTTGAGCCCAGAAGTTTAAGCCCAGCCTGGGCAACATGGTGAAATCCCATCTCTACCAAAAAAGTACAAAAATTATCTGGGCATGGTGGCATGTACCTGTGGTCTCAGCTATTTGGGAGGCAGAGGTAGAAGGATCACCTGAGCCCAGGGAGGTTGAGGCTGCAATGAGCTGTGATCGTACCACTGCACTCCAGTCAGAGTGAGACCCTGTCTTTAAAAAAAAAAAAAAGGAAAAAGAAAAGAAAAAAAACCGTAGAAGATAAAATATTCAGGCCAGACGTGGTGGCACGTGCCTGTAATCCCAGCTACTCGGGAGGCTGAGGCAGGAGAATCACTTGAACCCTGGAGGAAGAGGTTGCAGTGAGCCAAGATCACGCCACTGCACTCCAGCCTGGGCAACAGGCGCAACTCCGTCTCAAAAAAAAAAAGGAAAAAACAAAGAGGTTATCTTAGAATTAGGTGAGATTTTATATATAACAAATATCTTCCCCATAGCAGGCATATAGGAAATATGAATCATTTCTTATTTTTATTTCACTATGTTGTGAGCATTTTTACAAGCTCTTTATTTTTCTGAATAATTATGCTTACTATATTAACTAAAATTTATTTGATTTTTTTTTTTTTGATGGAGTTTCGCTCTTGTTTCCCAGGCTGGAGTGCAACAGTGCAATCTTGGCTCACTGAAACCTCCACCTCCCAGGTTCAAGTGGTTCTCCTGCCTCAGCCTCCCAAGTAGCTGGGATTACAGGTGTGTGCCACCACACCGGACTAATAAGAGGTGTACTATCATCATCCCCATTTAACAGATAAAGAAATAGAGGCCTAGTTTGCATAATTAACAAATACATGGAACTAGGCTTAAACCCAAGTTTCTCTGATTGCAAATTTTATGTTCTGTACCATTATACTATACAGCTATGTTAGGATGGATTCAGCAAATGTGGCATACATACAACATGGGATACTAGGCAGCCATAAAAAGAATGAGATTATGTCCTTTGAAGTAACATGGATGGAGCTGGAGGCCATAATTCTAAATAAATTAGTGCAGGAAGAGAAAACCAAATACTGCATGTTCTCACTTATAAATGGGAGCTAAACATTGGGCACACATAGATATAAATATGGAAACAAGAGACACTGTGGACTACTAGAGGGTGGAGGGATGAAGATGGGTAGTGAGTACAATGCTTAAGACCTAGGTGACGGAATCCATACTCCTAATGTCAGCATCACACAATATTCCCATGTACTCAATCTGCACATGTACTCCCTGTAACTAAAATACAAGTTGAAATGAAAATAAAATAAAATTATACATTTAAATTATAAATTATCATCTCGCAATTTTAATAAAAGTGTGTATATGTATTTGTATATTTATATATTTAAACATATATGCGTATACATGTTTAGAAAGACAGGAATATGCAAAATGTTAATGGTGGTAAATTTTAGGGGTTGGTTTCTTTGTGATTATCTGTGTGGTGAATGTGCTACTTTTGTAATAGAAAAAATAAATAAATGCACTCCAAATATTTTCTTCAGTAAAGAAATTAGGCAAAAAAAGAAAATACACAAATCAATGTGTTTAAAGTTTTCTCAATAAGCTCCACTTTAGAATAATAAATCCACCTATATACTGAGTATAAACTTTGATTAACAAACATAAACTCATGGTGGCACACACCTGCAATCTCAGCTACTCAGGAGATGGATGCAGGAGAATCTCTTGAACCTGGGAGGTGGAGGTTGCAGTGAGCTAAGATTGCGCCACTGCACTCCAGCCTGGGTGACAGAGCAAACTCTGTCTCAAAACAAACAAACAAACAACAAACAAACATATTCTGTAACAGAAATACCCTGTGTGCAAATTCAGTCCTAGCTAACAAGGCTTAACAAAAATTATTAACTCCCAGATTCTAAAAAAGTTTATTTGGTGACTTTCTTATTTGATGACTTCACTACATTCTCATCAGCTATGAATTAGAATAATTCCAATTTGAACTATAGTGTGATGTGTTGAATTTTTCCGTTTCTGTCATGTGCTGTTTTTACTTTGAGATAATAGTGCTTTACAGTTTATTATTGCCGGTAATAACAATAACAACTGCTAAGCCCTAAGTTAACATCTACCTTATCCTTAAACTTCATTATATTTATCCTTGGCCAAATTTTTAAAAAATGTATGGAGATCAAGCAGCATATATTTTAAGAATACAGATTATAAAAACATCATTTTCCTGAAAGTTAAATTCCTCAAAGGAACTAGTTAATTTTCAAATCTTCTAACACCTTCTCATTACTTCAGTGTGATTGCTTCAAATATGGAAAAGAGTTTTTATTTCCCCTTGACAAGATCACACTGCTGTGTGCATATAAACTACGATTAACAAGGTAAATTGGTTGGTTCAATATTATATTAACTCCAATTCTATCAAGAGGTTCATCCTGTAATATTACGAATCTAGTTTAATCACCAAGATTTGGTCAATTCCCCTCCTGATTAAAAAAAAATACTTGCAGTTCATTTCCAATGCTAAGAAATAATACATTGACAACATTGCTTCATAGATACCTACTGCTCACTAAGAAAAATGTACAGCTAAATATAATTTTATGTTATTATATAATAAACACTAAATAAATCAGGCTTAGATTTTATGCTGTGCAATAATTCTCTTAATAATTGTTTAAACCAAAATTAGGACAACTAAGGTGCTCAAATGTCACCTTCTCAGGTAAAGCCCATATTGACCCCCACCTTGTTTAACACTGCAACCAGTTCCCCTCCATCCCCCTCCCCTACGCACATAATCTTACCCTGGGCAAAGCATTCTTTCTCCTCCTCCTCCTCCTTTTTCTCCTTAATACTTATCACCTTCTAACAGCCATATAATTTACTTGTCATCTTCGACTTGTGTGTTGTCTGCCTACTATTACATAGGACAGCGCCTGTGACATAGTAGGTGCCGTTGAATGAATAATTTTACCCACTAGGTGGGCAGTGGAAGCTACTGTTTTGTTTTGTTTGTTCGTTTGTTTTGGAGATGGAGTTTTGCTCTCGTCACCCAGGCTGGAGTGCAGTGGCGTGATCTTGGCTCACTGCAACCTCCGTCTCCCAGGTTCAAGCAATTCTCCTGCCTCAGCCTCCTGAGTAGCTGGGATTACAGGCACCTGCCACCATGGCCGGCTAATTTTTGTATTTTTAGTAGAGACTAGGTTTCACTATGTTGACCAGGCTAGTCTTCAACTCCTGACCTTAGGTGATCCAACCGCCCCAGCCTCCCAAAGTGCTGGGATTACAGACGTGAGCCACTGCGCCTGGCCGAAGCTATTGTTTTTATTTGAGTATTTGGTGACTTACACAAGCAGTCCCCAACCTTTTTGGGGGTGGTTTCGGAGATGAAACTGTTCCACCTCAGATGATCAGGCATTAGTTAGATTCCCATAAGGAGTGCAGCAACCTAGATCCCTCACATGCACAGTTCACAATAAAGTTTGTGCTCCCATGAGAATCTAATGCCACCACTGATCTGACAGGAGGCAGAGCTCAGGCAGTAATGCTCACTTGCCCACCGCTCACCTCCTGCTGTGCAGCCCAGTTCCTAACAGGTCAAGTCCAAGTTCCAGGGTTTAGGGATCCCTGACTTACACAAATGGGTGGAAATATAATGTTTAGTTTTGTAATTAGAGTAAATCCTCATTTTTCACCCAGATTAAAGCAAAAAAAAAAAAAAAATACTTTTTTCAGGAGCCTTGAGACCTACTAATCCCTCCAAGGTTTAAGACAGACTTATACAGTGGCTCTCAACCTGAAAAGAAAAAACCGAAATAGAACCCAGAGAAAATCCATAGTTCTGAGATTTTGAAGGGAAAAGGGGCAGGGTGTTAATTTTTTGCTATCTGGGGGGAGGTCTCAAATGACTCTTCCTGCATGGTTATTGCAATGTTTTTCATCATGCTTACCATGCATATTTTACATATATTATAAAACTATTACATGCTCATGATAAATTACAAAGGTTCACAGACCTCAGCATTACCATTATTACTTTGACTTAGCCTGCTCCTGTTATACTAAGTAGATGAAACACAAAAAGGGAAAATAATTTCTGTGGCTGTAGAAAAATTCTAGTAATTTGCAATTATAAATAGTGCCTTTTGATGGGCTGGTCACACCAAAAGAACTCTAGGCTACAAAGTAGTTATGTCAATAATCAACAGTTTTTATAATAATAAAAACTGAAAAAACTATATAAACTATATATATACTATATATAAACTATATCTATATACTATCTATAAACTATACATATACTATCTATAAACTATATATAATATATAAACTATATATACTATTATGTATAAACTATATATATATATATATATTTTTGAGACGGAATCTCACTATGTCACCCAGGCTGGAGTGCAGTGGCGCAATCTCGGCTCACTGCAACCTCCGCCTCCCGGGTTCAAGCTATTCCCCTGCCTCAGCCTCCCAAGTAGCTGGGACTATAGGCACATGCCACCATGCCCAGGTAATTTTTTGTATTTTAGTACAGACGGGATTTCACCATGTTGGCCAGGATGGTCTCGATCTCCTGACTTCGTGATCCGCCCGCCTCGGCGTCCCAAAGACCTGGGATTACAGGCATGAGCCACTGCACCCGGCCGAAAAAAGTATATTTATTCACCAGAAGCTCTTCCTAATTGAACTGGTGAGTTATTATGGAATTTGCATACATAGAAAAAAGATTTACTTTGTAAGAAAAGTCTTTTCATATATTCCCCAAAAAGGCCTCACTCTGACAACTTGAAAAGCAACAAATGACTTTCTGAAAACTATCGGAAAAGAAAAATGTTATCATACATAACTTGTTTAATTTTCCTTCTTGTCCTAAGCCTGAGATAGATGACATCTGTTAATTTTGCTTCTTGTCCTAAGCCTGAAATGAGATAGATGACATCCGTGCATAATTTCATATGTGCATCACTCTTATGAACCTAGGATTTAGCACTTTTAAAATATATTATGTTTTACACATCCCAAAACACCAATTTTTTTTTTTTTCCAGATGGAGTCTCGCTTTGTCACCCAGGCTGGAGTGTGGTGGCGCGATCTCCGCTCACTGCAAGCTCCGCCTCCGGGGTTCACACCATGCCCCTGCCTCAGCCTCCCGAGTAGCTGGGACTACAGGTGCCCCAGACAAATTTTTTAAAAATCATTTTTCCTATGTAGCAAATATCTTTAGGCCTAGCATCTGTTTTCTTATCAGAAGTTAATATATTTAAGATGAAAATTCATTTGTATGTTATGCTTGAAAAGGATATTAATACCCTTTCACATGGCAAACTTACTTTTTAAGTAAATTCCATTAGTAACAGGTGCACTATTAAGAGAGCCCGATTTACTACTTTTTGAGTTCTCAACATGTTGGACACAGGTAAAACAGTCACAGTTGTTGTTTTAAAACAAATTTAGCAACCACATTTCTAAACCTTTTCAAACATGAGAGTAAGAAATAAGTATCATGCTCTCAAAAAATAAAAAATTTCCAAAAGTGCATGGTATCAAAAGTACAAATTAAAAATTTTGTATATTTAAAATTGAGGATTAACTTTAAAGCTCATCATTTATACAGAGACATAGAAAACAACAAAATGTGTGAATGTTTTGTAGCTTTTTTTTTTTTTGAGACAGAGTCTCGCTCACTCTGTCGCCCAGGCTGCAGTGCTGTGGTACGATCTCAGCTCACCGTAGCCTCCGCCTCCTGGGTTCAAGCGATTCTCCTGCCTCACCCTCCCGAGTAGCTGGGATTACAGGTGCCTGCCACCACGCCCAGCTAATTTTTTGTATTTTTAGTAGAGACGGGGTTTCACCATGTTGGCCAGGCTGCTCTCGAACTCCTGACCTCAGGTGATCCACCCGCCTCAGCCTCCCAAAGTGCTGGGATTACAGGTTTGAGCCACCGTGCCCAGTCTCTTTCTTTTTTCTTTTTTTAAGAGATAGCTCACACCCATTTTCTGGCTGTCCGTCAGGCCTGACTTCTTTGATTCAGTTCTCATGCCTCTATCTATTTGTGCATCATTATGTTGCACATGTCCAAGAATTAAGTGTTGACTCTCAGTGGTGTAAAAATAAAAACAACAACAAAACCTATTTACAGTACATTCATGGTTTAAACTGGTACACAAACAGTTTTTCTTAGGCTTTTATCATTTGCCAACATCACCATACCCATTCAACAAAAATTATATAACTTCTCGTTTCTTTATGCCTATCAGACTGCTGGGTACTGTGAGTTGGATGAGTCCCCCCGCCCCTCAAGAGCAAAATTACAGCAAAGTCTCTGTCAAGGTTTCATATTAAAATGTTGAAAGTGGATACAAAATCAAGAGACTAAAACAGTGTATTTTCAATCATGTTTCACACTATTTTTAATGTATAAGAAGGAAATAAACCTTCATATAACTGCCTGAGGCATATAACTGCCTGAAATTTTCTGGGTAGCCAGTGTAGCAACTGACAAGGATTCAGACTTATTGATGAACTATTAAAAACTGCAAGCTAATGTTACTCACTATAATACTTAGATTTTTGGTAGAGCAAAGAAATGACTAAAAGATAGGTGTCCTGGATGCTAGTCCTAGTCCTTCTACTGACTGTAAGTGGTAAGTTATTTTCTCTCTTTGGATTTCGCTTTCCTCATCTATAAAATGTGAGATTTGGCCAGGAGTGGTGGCTCGCACCTTTAATCCCAGCACTTTGGGAGGCTGAGGTGGGCGGATCACTTGAGGCCAGGAGTTTGGGAACAGCCTGCTAACATGGTGAAACACCATGTCTACTAAAAATAAAAAAATAAAAAAAAAATTATCTGGGAGTGGTGGTGTACGCCTGTAATCCCAGCTACTCAGGTGGCTGAGGCATGAGAATCTCTTGAACCTGGGAGGCGGAGGTTGCAGTGAGCCGAGGTCGCGTCACTTCACTCTAACCTGGGCAACAGGGTGAGACTCGGTCTAAAAAATTAAAAAATAAAAATAAAATGTGAGATTTGAAGGAGATATCCTGTAAATCCCGTTTAGCCCTAATACTCCATTTTTTTTAGCATGTTAAATACCATCAAATAGAAACCAATAAGATGTTTACTATTTTTGACAGAATCCAGAATATCCATAAATAGCACCGCATTCACAGTATTCACAGGAGAAAACAAAAAAGTACTATCTTTAGGCCGGGCGCTGTGGCTCAAGCCTGTAATCCTAGCACTTTGGGAGGCCGAGGCGTGCAGATCACAAGGTCAGGAGATCGAGACCATCCTGGCTAACACAGTGAAACCCCGTCTCTACTAAAAATACAAAAAAAAATTAGCCAGGCATGGTGGTGGGCGCCTGTAGTCCCAGCTACTCGGGAGGCTGAGGCAGGAGAAATGGCGTGAACCCAGGAGGCGGAGCTTGCAGTGAGCCAAGATCGCGCCACTGCACTCCAGCCTGGGCGACAGAGCAACTCCGTCTCAAAAAAAAAAGAAAAAAAAAAGGTACTATCTTTATATGCAGTATGAGTCATGAACTGGGACAACAACTTGCAAAAGGTCACAAAACTGCAGCATCCT
Source organism: Nomascus leucogenys (assembly GCF_006542625.1). Taxonomy (NCBI): domain Eukaryota; kingdom Metazoa; phylum Chordata; class Mammalia; order Primates; family Hylobatidae; genus Nomascus; species Nomascus leucogenys. The sequence continues at coordinate 6,775,575 of NC_044389.1, read as the reverse complement.
GAGAACAATTATACTAATTTTTTACTTTGTTTTCCTTTTTTAGAGACAGGGTCTCGCTCTCACTGCAGCCCCAACCTCCCAGGCTCAAGTGATCCTCCCTCCTCAGCCTCCCAAGTAGCTGGCACTAAAGGCATGTGCTACCACGCCCAGCTAATTTTTTAGTAGAGACAAGGTCTCACTATGTTGCTCAGGCTGGTCTCAAACTCCTGGGCTCAAGTGATCTCTACGCCTCAGCCTCCCAAAGTACTGGGATTATAGGTATGAGCCACTGCACTAGGCTGATCCTATTGATTGTGATTGTAGTATTCTATTCACTATACTATCTTTGTTGCTGTTTCACCATACTTAGCAATGTGTGTAACCTCTCTTGCTCCCAATTAGCCAATTTGCTCTCTAATGGACTCAAACTTACCCTGCTCAATTTTTTACTGCTTGGTGTCCAAAACATTCTCTTTCCACTTCAGTTCTAGCATTAGAATAATTACCAACGATACCTTCCCGTGTTTCCTAAGCATACAAATTGGGGTTCCAGGTACAGTATTTGTCTCATTTTCTATATAATTAACTTTCTACATAAATTTTAACCACATTAAGACTCTGTCACTACTATCTCTACATTAATCAATATCTGCTCAAGGCCTGTACCTTTAAACAGATCCAATACACCTAAGCATCAAGTAGCTGAAAAAGACACCAGAGATTCTTTGTACTATTTGCTACAATGGTTTTGGACCTTCCTCCCTCTGTGATTGTTCTCTTATGCTCTTTCAGGACTCCTAGTCCTTGAAATCTATGAATGAAATTGGTTTCCCAGGTTCTCTAAAGACGTTGGCTTGAACATTTCTTCTGCATTTTTCCATAACTTTCCCAAGCAGAATATCCTGCCCTAGCTGTGTTCTCCAAGACCTATGTTCTATCAATAATCTGGCTGGCCAAAACCTCAATAAAGTCCCTTTGCTCCCACCTCCTCTGCACAAGTCTTCAGACTTCTCCCTAAAACTGGCAGACATAGAAACACATCTGTTGTTAATTCAACATGTACAAGTGAGAGGTCACACTCTATTCCCTGTACCCAGGAAAGATAGAGGGTGTAAATTCTAGCTTCCAATTAGTTCCAGCGAATACCACCTTACATTCTTTTTTTAAAGAAGGTAAGTGAGAAAACAATCCCTAATCCAAAACCAGTACTTATCTACCACATCCTGCAGGCACTGGTCCCACTTTCTGCTGGAGCTCCACCTCTGACATGTTCCCCACCCACAGCTCCAGCTTTCCTCTCACTCTAACTGCATTTAAGAGACATCTTGTAATGATTCTACACGCAAGAGTTCAAAATAAGAACCTTTCAGCTACTCTAACAATATGGGTTCTGACCTGATAGCATCTTATCACTATTCTTGCCCAAGACTTGACAGGCCAGCCCATATTAGGGTAGGTAGGGTTAGGTGGAAGTGGTGTGAGGTGTTCATAAAAATTAAAGTGAACTCCTGCTTCTCAAAGAAAACAAGGTCTCTTTTGGTCCAGAAAAAGAGGGGTTTCACTAAAGGACACTCTTGGTAACCTGCCATCCCTTTCAAATGGATGTATTCACTTTCAGAGTGAGGTTCAGATTTTCCACAATACAGAGAGGGAAAACCCGAGTTGAGGAGAACCTCATTTTCCCCTAATAAATGCTAGTGCTTTTTAATGGGGGAATACAAACAAAAACCCCAAAGAACTCTGGCTCTTAGAGGACCAGGGTACTCTCATGTACTAACTGCATAGAAGGCATAAACCAGTCTACTTGTCTTTCTTTACATCAGAGAGGCCTCCTTGCTCCCAAGATTTTAGTTTTTAAAAACTTTATTCTAACCAATAACCTGGACAGCCGAAATGATCCAGCTGATTCTCTGTCACATGATCTGGAAATCCAGGCAACAACAGAGGTCACACCACCCTGAGATGCTCCACTCCAAATCCTTTGTAACCCTCTGGCCATCACTGAAACTAAGACAAATAAACTGGATCAACCAAGAGATGGCCAAACATAAGCTACCCCTGACCAAAGTCATGGCCACCCTTCAGTGCCTCCCAAAGGGCAGAGTGCTGGAGGAAAAATGGGGGAGACTACACTATCAGAACGGCAGATGTGCCTCTCAGTAGAATGAGCCCCATACAAATATTATGGCTTTGCCACACCACTGCCCTGACAGGCTGCCTCAGGCTGCACAAGTTATTCAACAAACATGACAAAATGTTCGGTGGCCTCCCAGTTGATACAATGTCCACAGCTGTTTCCTTCTCTCACTACTCTAGTATGCTGCACAACAAACAGTGCTACTCAAGTGTCATTCATACTGATGCCAGTCCATGAAGTTTGCTACTGATCCACAAGTACACAAATCGAGAATAAGTTAAAAAAAAAAACTTCTGTAGATATTAGACACAGTAATTTTTTTTCTTTTTCTTTGAGACAGTCTCCCTCTGTCGCCTGGGCTGGAGTGCAGTGGCATGATCTCAGCTCATTTCAACCTCCACCTCCTGGGTTTAGGCGACTCTCCCATCTCAGCCTCCTGAGTAGCTAGGATATAGGCATGCGCCACCATACTTGGTTAATTTTTATATTTTTTGGTAGAGATGGGGTTTCACTATGTTGGCCAAGCTAGTCTCAAACTCCTGGTCCCTGTAATTCCTCCCAAAGTATTGGGATTACAGGCATGAGCCACTGCATGCAGCTGACATATAATGATGTCTGTTGAATTTAACAAAATATTTGGTTTGTATTTTAAAATTTTTTGTAATTCACTTCATTCATTCATTCATTCATTCATTTAAGACAGAATCTCGTTCTGTTGCCCAGGCTGGAGTGCAGTGGTGTGATCTTGGTTCACTGCAATCTCCGCATCCTGGGTTCAAGTGATTCCCAGCGAGTAGCTGGGATTACAGGTGTGTATCACATGCCCAGCTAATTTCTGTATTTTTAGTAGAGATGGGGTTTTGCCATGCTGGCCAGGCTGGTCTTGAACGCCTGACCTCAAGTGATCCACCTGCCTTGGCCTCCCAAAGTGCTGGGATTATAGGTGTGAGCCACCACACCCGGACCTAGTAATCACTTCTTTATTATACATTACTAAAGTATCAGACTGTGATGGACTGGAATTTTTTAAAAAATTTATCTTTTGGTTGGGCTATGGTGGCTCACCCCTGTAATCTCAGCACTTTGGGAGGCTGAGGCAGGTGGATCGCTTGAGCCCAGGAGTTCGAGATCAGCCTTGGCAACATGGTGAAACCCCAACTCTACAAAAAAATTGGCTGGGCAGGGTGGCACACACCTGTAGTCCCAGCTACTCAGGAGGCTGAGAATCGTTTGAACCTGGGAGGTAGAGGTTGCACTGAGCAGAGATTGTGCCATTGCACTCCAGACTGAGTGACAGCAAGACTCTAAAAAAAAAAACACTTTAAATTTAAAAAAGAAATATTGTTGCACGAATAAATACATTACTGTTTCTTGCCTCTAAGCCTTTGATTATTCAGCTGCCACTGCCTACAGGCCTTTTCCCATATTCCTTCCTTCTTGCTAAGTCTGACTTAAACTAGGCTTAGGCACCAACTCCTATAGGAAGCCTTCCTTGAACCTGGCCCTCTACTTTTCACTCACTGACTACCAATCCATTAACTGAACAGTGAAAAGTAACCCACGGCTACGCAATCACGCAGACAACAGAATTTTACTACTTCTTCTCACTACTGGTTCATATTTCTGCAACCAGAAAACATCATTCCACCCCTAGTAACTATGGCTTCCACTTGTTACTTCCCTACTACACTAAGCACTTCTTTACATTAACTGCATAGGTGGGGGTGGAGCCAAGATGGCCGAACAGGAACAGCTCCGGTCTCCAGCTCCCAGCCTGAGCCACACAGAAGACGGGTGATTTCTGCATTTCTGTTTGAGGTACCGGTTTCATCTCACTAGGGAGTGCCAAACAGTGGGTGCAGGACAGTCGGTGAAGTGCACTGTGTGCGAGCCAAAGCAGGGCGAGGCATTGCCTCACTCGGGAAGCGCAAGGGGTCAGGGAGTTCCCTTTCCTAGTCAAAGAAAGGGGTAACAGACGGCACCTGGAAAATCGGGTCAGTCCCACCCTCATACTGCGCTTTCCCAACGGGCCTGGAAAATGGCACACTAGGAGATTGTGTCCCGCACCTGGCTCAGAGGGTCCTATGCCCACGGAGTCTCGCTGATTGCTAGCACAGCAGTCTGAGATCAAACTGCAAGGCGGCAGCGAGGCTGGGGGAGGGGCGCCCGCCATTGCCCAGGCTTGCTTAGGTAAACAAAGCAGCCAGGAAGCTCGAACTGGGTGGAGCCCACCACAGCTCAAGGAGGCCTGCCTGCCTCTGTAGGCTCCACCTCTGGGGGCAGGGCACAGACAAAAATTCAGCAGGAATCTCTGCAGACTTAAATGTCCCTGTCTGACTGACAGCTTTGAAGAGAGTAGTGGTTCTCCCAGCATGCAGCTGGAGATCTGAGAACAGACAGACTGCCTCCTAAAGTGGGTCCCTCACCCCTGAGCAGCCTAACTGGGAGGCACCCCCCAGTAGGGACAGACTGACACCTCACTCGGCCGGGTACTCTTCTGAGACAAAACTTCCAGAGGAACTATCAGACAGCTGATTTTGTGGTCTCACGAAAATCTGCTGTTCTGCAGCCACCGCTGCTGACACCCAGCCAAACAGGGTCTGGAGTGGACCTCTAGTAAACTCCAACAGACCTGCAGCTGAGGGTCCTGTCTGGTAGAAGGAAAACTAACAAACAGAAAGGACATCCACACCAAAAACCCATCTGTACATCACCATCATCAAAGACCAAAAGTAGATAAAACCACAAAGAAGGGGAAAAAACAGAGCAGAAAAACTGGAAACTCTAAAAAGCAGAGCACCTCTACTCCTCCAAAGGAACGCAGTTCCTCACTAGCAACGGAACAAAGCTGGATGGAGGATGACTTTGACGAGTTGAGAGAAGAAGGCTTCAGACGATCAAACTACTCCGAGCTACAGGAGGAAATTCAAAACAATAGCAAAGAAGTTAAAAACTTTGAAAAAAAATTAGACGAATGGATAACTAGAATAACCAATGGAGAGAAGTGCTTAAAGGAGCTGATGGAGCTGAAAGCCAAGTATTGAGAACTACGCGAAGATTGCAGAAGCCTCAGTAGCAGATGCAATCAACTGGAAGAAAGGGTATCAGTGATGGAAGATGAAATGAATGAAATGAAGCGAGAAGGGAAGCTTAGAGAAAAAAGAATAAAAAGAAATGAACAAAGCCTCCAAGAAATTTGGGACTATGTGAAAAGACCAAACCTACGTCTGATTGGTGTACCTGAAAATGACGGGGAGAGTGAAACCAAGTTGGAAAACACTCTGCAAGATATTATCCAAGAGAACTTCCCCAATCTAGCAAGGCAGGCCAACATTCAGATTCAGGAAATACAGAGAACGCCACAAAGATACTCCTCGAGAAGAGCAACTCCAAGACACATAATTGTCAGATTCACCAAAGTTGAAATGAAGGAAAAAATGTTAAGGGCAGCCAGAGAGAAAGGTCGGGTTACCCACAAAGGGAAGCCCATCAGATTAACAGCTGATCTCTCGGCAGAAACTCTACAAGCCAGAAGAGACTGGGGGCCGATATTCAACATTCTTAAAGAAAAGAATTTTCAACCCAGAATTTCATCTCCAGCCAAACTAAGCTTCATAAGTGAAGGAGAAATAAAATACTTTACAGACAAGCAAACGCTGAGTGATTTTGTCACCACCAGGCCTGCCCTAAAAGAGCTCCTGAAGGAAGCACTAAACATGGAAAGGAACAACTGGTACCAGCCCCTGCAAAAACATGCCAAATTGTAAAGACCATTGAAGCTAGGAAGAAACTGCATCAACTAATGAGCAAAATAACCAACTAACATCATAATGACAGGATCAGATTCACACATAACAATATTAACTTTAAATGTAAATGGGCTAAATGCTCCAATTAAAAGACACAGACTGGCAAACTGGATAAGGAGTCAGGACCCATCAGTGTGCTGTATTCAGGAAACCCATCTCACGTGCAGAGACACACATAGACTCAAAATAAAGGGATGGAGGAAGATCAAGCAAATGGAAAACAAAAAAAGGCAGAGGTTGCAATCCTAGTCTCTGATAAAATAGACTTTAAACCAACAAAGATCAAAAGAGACAAAGAAGGCCATTACATAATGGTAAAGGGATCAATTCAACAAGAAGAGCTAACTATCCTAAATATATATGCACCCAACACAGGAGCACCCAGATTCATAAAGCAAGTCCTGAGTGACCTACAAAGGGACTTAAACTCCCACACAATAATAATGGGAGATTTTAACACCCCACTGTCAGCATTAGACAGATCAACGAGACAGAAAGTTAACAAGGATATCCAGGAATTGAACTCAGCTCTGCACAAAGTGGACCTAATAGACATCTACAGAACTCTCCACCCCAAATCAACAGAATATACATTTTTTTCAGCACCACACCACACCTATTCCAAAATTGACCACATAGTTGGAAGTAAAGCTCTCCTCAGCAAATGTAAAAGAACAGAAATTATAACAAACTGTCTCTCAGACCACAGTGCAATCAAACTAGAATTCAGGATTAAGAAACTCACTCAAAACCGCTCAACTACATGGAAACTGAACAACCTGCTCCTGAATGACTATTGGGTACATAATGAAACGAAGGCAGAAATAAAGATGTTCTTTGAAACCAACGAGAACAAAGACACAACATACCAGAATCTCTGGGACACATTCAAAGCAGTGTGTAGAGGGAAATTTATAGCACTAAATGCCCACAAGAGAAAGCAGGAAAGATCCAAAATTGACACCCTAACATCACAATTAAAAGAACTAGAAAAGCAAGAGCAAACACATTCAAAAGCTAGCAGAAGGCTAGAAATAACTAAAATCAGAGCAGAACTGAAGGAAATAGAGGCACAAAAAACCCTTCAAAAAATTAATGAATCCAGGAGCTGGTTTTTTGAAAAGATCAACAAAACTGATAGACTGCTAGCAAGACTAATAAAGAAGAAAAGAGAGAAGAATCAAATAGATGCAATAAAAAATGAAAAAGGGGATATCACCACAGATCCTACAGAAATACAATCTACCATCAGAGAATACTACAAACACCTCTATGCAAATAAACTAGAAAATCTAGAAGAAATGGATAAATTCCTCGACAAATACACCCTCCCAAGACTAAACCAGGAAGAAGTTGAATCTCTGAATAGACCAATAACAGGTTCTGAAATTGTGGCAATAATCAATAGCTTACCAACCAAAAAGAGTCTAGGACCTGATGGATTCACAGCCGAATTCCACCAGAGGTACAAGGAGGAACTGGTACCATTCCTTCTGAAACTATTCCAATTGATAGAAAAAGAGGGAATCCTCCCTAACACATTTTATGAAGCCAGCATCGTCCTGATACCAAAGCCTGGCAGAGACATAACCAAAAAAGAGAATTTCAGACCAATATCCTTGATGAACATTGATGCAAAAATCCTCAATAAAATACTGGCAAACCAAATCCAGCAGCACATCAAAAAGCTTATACACCATGATCAAGTGGGCTTCATCCCTGGGATGCAAGGCTGGTTCAACATATGCAAATCAATAAATGTAATCCAGCATATAAATAGAACCAAAGACAAAAACCACATTATCTCAATAGATGCAGAAAAGGCCTTTGACAAAATTCAACAACGCTTCATGCTAAAAACTCTCAATAAATTAGGTATTGATGGGACATATCTCAAAATAATAAGAGCTATCTATGACAAACCCACAGCCAATATCATACTGAATGGGCAAAAACTGGAAGCATTCCCTTTGAAAACTGGCACAAGACAGGGATGCCCTCTCTCACCACTCCTATTCAACATAGTGCTGGAAGTTCTGGCCAGAGCAATCAGGCAGGAGAAGGAAATAAAGGGTATTCAATTAGGAAAAGAGGAAGTCAAATTGTCCCTGTTTGCAGATGACATGATTGTATATCTAGAAAACCCCATCGTCTCAGCCCAAAATCTCCTTAAGCTGATTAGCAACTTCAGCAAAGTCTCAAGATACAAAATCAATGTGCAAAAATCACAAGCATTCCTGTACACCAATCACAGACAAACAGAGAGCCAAATCATGAGTGAACTCCCATTCACAATTGCTTCAAAGAGAATAAAATACCTAGGAATCCAACTTACGAGGGATGTGAAGGACCTCTTCAATGAGAACTACAAACCACTGCTCAATGAAATAAAAGAGGATACAAACAAATGGAAGAACATTCCATGCTCATGGGTAGGAAGAATCAATATCGTGAAAATGGCCATACTGCCCAAGGTAATTTATAGATTCAATGCCATCCCCATCAAGCTACCAATGACTTTCTTCACAGAATTGGAAAAAACTACTTTAAAGTTCATATGGAACCAAAAAAGAGCCCGCATCGCCAAGTCAATCCTAAGCCAAAAGAACAAAGCTGGAGGCATCACGCTACCTGACTTCAAACTATACTACAAGGCTACAGTAACCAAAACAGCATGGTACTGGTACCACAGCAGAGACATAGATCAATGGAACAGAACAGAGTCCTCAGAAATGATGCCGCATATCTACAACTATCTGATCTTTGACAAACCTGACAAAAACAAGAAATGGGGAAAGGATTCCCTATTTAATAAATGGCGCTGGGAAAACTGGCTAGCCATATGTAGAAAGCTGAAACTGGATCCCTTCCTTACACCTTATACAAAAATTAATTCAATATGGATTAAAGACTTAAATGTTAGACCTAAAACCATTAAAATCCTACAAGAACTCCTAGGCAATACCATTCAGGACATAGGCGTGGGCAAGGACTTCATGTCTAAAACACCAAAAGCAATGGCAACAAAAGCTAAAATTGATAAATGGAATCTAATTAAACTAAAGAGCTTCTGCACAGCAAAAGAAACTACCATCAGAGTGAACAGGCAACCTACAGAATGGGAGAAAATTTTTGCAACCTACTCATCTGACAAAGGGCTAATATCCAGAATCTATAATGAACTCAAACAAATTTACAAGAAAAAAACAAACAACCCCATCAAAAAGTGGGCGAAGGACATGAACAGACACTTCTCAAAAGAAGACATTTATGCAGCCAAAAAAACACATGAAAAAATGCTCATCATCACTGGCCATGAGAGAAATGCAAATCAAAACCACAGTGAGATACCATCTCACACCAGTTAGAATGGCCATCATTAAAAAGTCAGGAAACAACAGGTGCTGGAGAGGATGTGGAGAAATAGGAACACTTTTACACTGTTGGTGGGACTGTAAACTAGTTCAATCATTGTGGAAGTCAGTGTGGCGATTCCTCAAGGATCTAGAACTAGAAATACCATTTGACCCAGCCATCCCATTACTGGGTATATACCCAAAGGACTATAAATCATGCTGCTATAAAGACACATGCACACGTATGTTTATTGCGGCACTATTCACAATAGCACAGAATTGGAACCAACCCAAATGTCCATCAAAGATAGACTGGATTAAGAAAATGTGGCACATATACACCATGGAATACTATGCAGCCATAAAAAATGATGAGTTCATATCCTTTGTAGGGACATGGATGAAACTGGAAACCATCATTCTTAGTAAACTATCACAAGGACAAAAAACCAAACACCGCATGTTCTCACTCATAGGTGGGAATTGAACAATGAGAACTCATGGACACAGGAAGGGGAACATCACACTCCGGGGACTGTTGTGGGGTGGGGAGAGGGGGAGGGACAGCATTAGGAGATATACCTAATGCTAAATGACGAGTTAATGGGTGCAGCAAAACAACATGGCACATGGATACATATGTAACACTCCTGCACATTGTGCACATGTACCCTAAAACCTAAAGTATAATAATTAAAAAAAAAAAGAGAGAAAAAAAAAACTGCATAGGTTGTCCCAAGGGTCAAGATACACCTTAAAAACTTAAGGGAAAAAAAAAAGCATTCCTATATACACTGGTAAAGTCAATGCAGCAAGGAAGCCTCATTTGTTTTCTATACAATGTTCTCATGACCGCCAAAAGCTAGAAGTCTTCTTCTGGGCCTATTCAAAGTCAGTCTCATGAACTCTCATTTCCAATTTACATCTATCATGTTCTTCACACTGTTCTTGCATGGACTCCAATCTCTTCTCTATACCTTGGCTAAGCACATACAACCTGGGCATAAAGAGTCAGAGTAAACTATGGAAATTTACCCAAGCTTACTTCTTCCTGTCCCACCCTCTATCTGACCAAGGACAATCCAGATAAAGCCTTTGTTCACGGCTGGGAAGGCAGGCAGGAAACTTATAGTCCAATTCTGTACCTTTAAATCAGTCCATCTCTCACCAAGAAACCATACAGCTAACAGCCACTAAAACAAGCCTCAAACATCCCAACACCACTCATGGCAATGCTCTAGAATCATTCTTCTACACACCTAACCTTACTCAGTTCCATTTTAGTTCTTAGCTCCTGACTCTACCAGTTTACCATGCCGTTGTCTAATATTTGCTGACTGAACTTTTTTCCCAAGCATAACCTTTGGTGTTTTCTGAGACTTTTAGTTGGGTTCTACTGTGGCTCTTTTCACTGCTTGTTGCCTTGGGTATGATGCCCACCTGAGCTTCAGCCCTGGAGATCTACCACAGGCTCGGTGCCTTTAGCAGGTCTACCTTGCTCCCAAAAGAATTCATATGACCAAATACATTTCTTGGAAGTTCCACATCAGTGTCATACCATAGCAACTTATCCACATCTTGCTTGAACAATTATTTAACTATTGATGAGCTGCTTTTCATTTCCTTTCTCTACTGAATGCTATCTATCCTGTCTACAAGTAAAATTATTTCTCTGTAAGTAAATTGTTTCTAAATAACTTCTACTTCAGTTTAAAAGTAGAAAATAAAAAGTAAGCCAGGAAGAACAATATAATTAAAAATTCAGAATATGTCACCAGGTGCAGTGGCTCATGCCCATAATCCCAGCACTTATGGAGGATCACTTGAGGCCAGGAGTTCAAGACTAGCCTATAGAGATCCTGTCTCTACAAAAAAAAAAAAAAGCCAGGCATGGTGGCACATGTCTGTAGTCCTAACCACTCAAGAGGTTGTAATAGGAGGACTGCTTGAACTCAGGAGTCCAAGGCTGCAGTGAGCTATGATCACGCCACTGAACTCCAGCCTGGGTGACAGACGGAGACCTATAGTCCAACTCTGTACTTTTAAATCAGTCCATCTCTCACCAAGAAACCATACAGCTAACAGCCACTAAAACAAGCCTCAAACATCCCAACACCACTCATGGCAATGCTCTAGAATCAGAGCATTGAGACCGGAGCACGGAGACCGTGTCTCCAAAAAAAAAAAAAAAAATACTACTATTCTTAAAAATAAAAAATGTAACAGTATCTTAAAATATTATAAACGTCCTCTTGTGCCTTCCAACATGTGCCCTCTTCCCCTGTGTCTACTGAGTCTTATGACAACTCTGTCACTTTTGTCTTTTCTTTTTTTTTTTGAGATGGAGTCTCACTCCCTCTGTTGCCCAGGCTAGAGTTCAATGGCATGATCTTGGCTCACTGCAACCTCCAACTCCTGGGTTCTAGCGGTTCTTCTGCCTCAGCCTCCCCAGTAGCTGGGATTACAGGCATGTATCACGACACCCAGCTAATTTTCTATTTTTAGTAGAGACAAGGTTTCACCATTTTACCCAGGCTGGTCTTGAACTCCTGACCTCAAGTGATCTGCCCACCTCGGTCTCCTAAAGTGCTGGGCTTACAGGTGTGAGCCACTGCCCCTGGCCCACTTTTCTAACTATTGTGAAAACAGAAAACTGACATCCCCTCAAAATGATGTTCCCATTCTGAATGAGTCATTTCACAGGAACCCAGGATGCAGTTAACTAATGGTTTCAAGTAAGTACAGATAGGCTGATATCACACTGTCACATGAAGATTACACATAATGTTACGTATGAGAAACAAGGGGGAAATGTCTCCATGAAAACCAAGAGATAGGAGAAAAAGACTTGCCACATTAAGCTTGACATTAAAACAAAATAAAACCCTTTTTTTTCTTTTAAAGAAGTGGGTTTGTGTGGGCTGTCCAATACACTGCTGTGTGAAATTAATCACACCAAATTTACCAGTAAAAAAACGAAAATATCGGCCAAGTGCGGTGGCTCTCGCCTGTAATCCCAGCACTTTGGGAGGCCAAGGCAGGCGGATCATGAGGTCAGGAGATCAAGACCATCCTGGCTAACATGGTGAAACCCCGTCTCTACTAAAAATACAAAAAAATTAGCCGGGAGTGGTGGTGGGCACCTCTAGTCTCAGCTACTAGGGAGGCTGAGACAGAAGAATGGCATGAACCCTGGAGGCAGAGCTTGCAGTGAGCCAAGATCGCGCCACTGCACTCCAGCCTGGGAGACAGAGCGAGACTCCATCTCTGTCAGAGATAGGAAGACTCCGTCTCCAAAAAAAAAAAGGAAATATCAACGTAATTAGATCATACCAACAGTCTATGCAACATAGGTGAGAAAACCTTTCCAGTATTCATGATAAAAAGGCATATGCATCATCACAAATTGTTTTGAGCAATTCCAGACTAATCCATCTATGCTAATGAGGAATATATCTTTGATAAATTCAAAAATGAAAAAAATCAAACTTTATCCTTCCAGACCTACTACAGCATTTTTTTTTTTTTTTTTTTTTTTTTTTTTTTTTTTTTTGAGACAGAATCTTGCTCTGTCGCCCAGGCTGGAATGCAGTGGCACGATCTCGGCTCACTGCAACCTCTGCCCTCCTGGGTTCAAGGAATTCTCCTACCTTAGCCTTCCAAGTAGCTGGGATTACAGGCATGCACCACCACATCCAGCTAATTTTTTATTTTTTATTTGTATTTCTGGTAGAGACGGGGTTTCACCATGTTGGTCAGGCTGGTCTCGAACACCTGGCCTCAAGTGATCCACCCTCCTCAACCTCCCAAAGTGCTGGGATTACAGGCGTGAGCCCAGCCTATTACAGCATTTCTAACTACTATAAAACTGGGTTGTTTCCATCTCTGCTCATCTTCACTGTATTATCAAAAGAGGTAACATCATCAAAAGGCAAACAAAAACCACAGAATTCCACGGCTTCATAAAATAAGACTAAAATAAGAACAATTTCAGCTGAAACTCTAAAATATTCATCTTGCTTAATCCATCCAATAACCCTACATTGCAGATTAAAAGGCATAATCATTTAATTATGAGGAAAAGTTTCAGAAAATTAAGTGACTTGATCAAGTTGCAGTCAAAACCGCAACCTAACTTCGAATTCTGCAATTTCAAACTCTGTGTTGTACTAAATTAGTGGTTTCTGTCTCCCTCTGCCCTTTACAACAATCCCTCATACTTCTAAGGAGCAGTCTGAAACCACAGAACTCCACTGCTCCGTGAACACCAGTGTCAAGCAACTCACTATATACTTCTTGATGAAACACATTCCATTTTCAGAAAGCTTTGAATACTAGAAGTCATTAAAAGCATTTATATTTGGACAGACATGGTGGCTCACACCTGTAATCCAAGCACTCTGGGAGGCCGAGGTGGGCAGATCACCTGAGGTCATAAGTTCGATACCAGCCTAGCCAACATGGAGAAACCCCATCTCTACTAAAAACGCAAAAATTAGTTGGGTGTGGTGGTGGGCACCTGTAATCCTAGCGACTTGGGAGGCTGAGGCAGGAGAATCGCTTGAACCCAGGAGGTGGAGGTTGCAGTGAGCTGAGATCATGCCACTGCAGTCCAGCCTAGGTGACAGAGCAAGACTCTGTCACAAAAAAAAAAATAAAAAAAATAAAAAATTATATTGCACTAATTACTGACTCAAAACACTTATGGAACATAGTATGATTTAATTAAATTTAAAGTATAATACTATAACGTCTCAGTGTTGCTTCTTAAAGCTGCCAGCAGAAATAATTTCTGGGGGTATTCACTCTCCAAACACAAATCAAGCTTTTTTTAGGTGCTTAATACTGAGCCAGACCCTAAGGATATAAAAACACAGTCCCTGCATTCGTAAGTGTTAATCCCGCAAAGCAAGACTAGTACTAATCCACATTCTATATAAGAGCCATCGGGTTCCCACCATCTTTCCTTCATAAAGCTATATATTCAAGAGTAGGAGGCTTACCTTATTTACTTTTATATTTCCACCACTAGCATGTAAAAGTGGTGCAATAAATGTTCAATGCAAGTCTAGATAACAATTCCTTAAAATTTAAAAAGCTAAATTTTTAGGCAGTATAAAGGACAAACAAGTTATTTCCATCATTAATTCACACAATCAACTTTTTCACTTCAAATAGTCAAATTACATTAATAGATCGTAAGCTACAAAACCAAGGGAAAACTTCCTTAGAACTTAGTCATGGCCACGTACAGTGGCTCATACCTGTAATTCCAGCACTTTGGGAGACCAAGGCAGGAGGATCACTTGAGCCCAGGAGTTTGAGACCAGCCTGGGAAACACAGTGAGATCCCAACTCTAAAAAAATTTAAAAATTAGCTGGGAGGATTGCTTGAGCCCAGGAGTTCAAGGTTACAGTGAACTATGATTACGCCATTGCACTCTAGCCTGGCAGCCTGGGTGAAAGAAAAAGACTCTTAAAAAATAAATAAATAAAAAAGAGTCTTGTCTAAGAATTCTGAACCTGGGGTCCCCTGATGGATATAAAACTCCAAAAATTTTTGGAAAAAACATATAACAGATGAATTAGGACCTAAAACTTTAAAGAACCACTGATTAAGGCAAATGCCCTAACATTACACACAAAGGAACTGCAAAAAAGAAGGAAATGTCTCCAAAGTGCCTCTCAACCAACCAGTGTTAAGAGCTAGGGTTCCCACAACAAAGTACCAAAGACTAGGTGGCTTAAACAATAGAAATTTATTTTCCCACACTTCTGAAGGCTAGATGTCCAAGATTAAGATGTTCACAGGGTTTATCTCTTCTCAGGCCTCCCTCCTCAGTTTGTAGATGGCCTTCTTTCTCCAGTGTCATCACATGATCTTCCCTTTGTGTTTGTCCTAACCTCTTCTTACAAAGACACCATTCATATTGGATTAGGGCTCTACCTTTTTAAAGGCCCCATCTCCAAATATGGTCACATTCTAGGTACTAGGAGTTAGAACTTTAACTTACATACATTTGGAGAGCATAAAATTCAACCCCGAAAATTCTGCCATCTGGCCCCTTAAAATTCATGTCCTTCTCAGACACAAAACACATCCACTCCATCCCAACAGCCCCAAAGTCTTGACCCATTTCAGTATCAACTCTAAGCCCCAAATCTCATCTAAATATCATTTAGATCAGGTACAGGCGTACTCAAGGTTTCACCCTGAGGCAAAATTCTTCTCCAGCATGAACCTGTGAAACTAGACAAGTTATTTGCTTCCAAAATACACCACTGGTGAGACAGGCATAGGATAAACATTCCTATTCCAAAAAAAAATCAGAAAGAAGGGGTGATGGATCCCAAGCAGGTCTGAAACGTATAAAGGCAAATCCCATTAGATTTTAAGGCTCAAGAACAATCTTCTTCAGCTTCATTCTCCATCTTTCCAGCTGACAGGGGTGGCAGCCCTGTCTTCTGAGCCCACCAGTGTGGTAGCCTACCTCCCTCAGCCCTAAGAAGTAGCCTACCTTGACTCCTCAGGCCTGAGCCCTCTGGTCCTGTGGTAGCAATAGTAGCCCCTTTGCCTTCTGAATCATCTTCAGGGTCATTCTTCCCTCTTCTTGAAGAACACATGTTCACAGCCAGATAGCTCTACTGACCCATTTTATAGAATCCCAGAAATCCAACAGACTTCCTTCATTTTTATCCCTCTGTTCCCTTCGGTACCAGCCAGCAGCATTTCCATTGGTATAACCCCATCTCTATCCTGGTTTCTGCTAGTTGCTGCCAAGATGGCTGATTGGATCCACAAGTCACATACCCCTAATTGCTTTAGGAAATGGTTGTCTTGCAACAACTTTGATGTTCTCTCCAGAACATGCTAATTTTTGCAATATGGATAGACTGAGAATTTTCCAAATCTTCAGGTTCTGGTTGCTTTTGGCTTAATAATTCCTTCTTAAATTTCTCTCTCCTCTTGCATTTTACTTTAAGCAGCAAGGAGAAACCAGGCCATATCTTTAATGCATTGCTTAGAAATCTCAGCTAAACATTCAAGTTCATCACTTTGTAAGTTCATCCACTTTCCACAAAACACAAT
The DNA here is from genome assembly GCF_006542625.1 of Nomascus leucogenys. Classification (NCBI taxonomy): domain Eukaryota; kingdom Metazoa; phylum Chordata; class Mammalia; order Primates; family Hylobatidae; genus Nomascus; species Nomascus leucogenys. The sequence goes on along the minus strand of NC_044389.1, from coordinate 6,759,204 downwards.
TTGGCTATTTGCCACATTATAATAAGCATTGCCTTTCCCTCAGTTTCCAACAATACATTCCTCATTTGTTTGAGTTCCTACCAGAAACACCTTTAACATTCATATTTCTACCAATATTTATTCAAGGTGACATATGTATACCTCTAAGATGACAGAAGCTTTCTCAACAGCTCTCCTATTTTCTAAGCTTCACCAGAATCACCTTCAACATCCATATTTCTACCAACAATCTCTTCAAGGCAGTCTACGTTTTTTCTAACAAATACTTCTTCTGGCCTCTACCCATTATCTAGTTCTAAAGCCAATTCCACATTTTTAGGTATTAATTACACCAGCACTCCACTTTCCAATACCAAAATCCGTTATTAGTTTACCAGAGCTTCCACAGCAAAGTATCACAGATTGGGTAGTTTAAAGAACAGAAATTTATTTTCTCACACTTCTAGAAGTCCAAGATCAAGGTGTCAGCAGTGTTGGTTTCTTCTAAAGCCTGTAGATCTCTTTGGCTTGTAGATGGCCATCTTCCTCCAGTGTCTTCACATGGTCTTACCTTCTTGTGTGTCTGTGTCCTCATCTCCTCTTCTTAATGGAAACCACTCATATGGGATTGGAGTCCACCCATATGACTTCACTTTATTTTCATTACCTTTTTAAAGGCCCCATCTCCAAATACAGTTACATTCCAGGTTCTGCAGTTAGAACTTTAATTTTCAATGTATCAGTTGGGTGTCTGTGTGTGGGAGTGGGGGGTGGGGATGGATAATTCATCCCATAACAAACCCGAACTACTCATATTCACTTATTGTATGAATACTGAATACCAATCTTTCCCAGCCACCATGCTAGCTGATGACCAAGCAACAGTGAACAAAACAGGTATAATACCTGACTCATTAGCTTAAAAATAATGAAGGGAAATAATAATATACAAATGAATAAAGTACATGAGTGCACATAAGATGTATTTGGGACCTCATCAAGCTTGCCATGTCCAAGAAAACTTTGAAGAGCTCAAATCTGAAGGACAAGAATGGAAGGGGTAGGTGTACATAGAATTTTTTAGCAAGAGGGAACAGCATACCACATTCAAGGAATTGAGAGGTGACTATCAGGGCTGGAATACAGAAAGTGAGAAGAGTAATTAAAAAAACATGAAGTTGCATAGGAAAAACAGTAACATCATCCAGGGTCTTAAATATCACATTATGATTTCTGGTCTTTATTCTAAGAGCAATGGGAAGCAACTGAAAGGCATTAAGCATGATCACATTTTTCCTTTAAATAGATCACTCTGACAGAGAGAGGGCACAAGGAGCTTCTAAGGTGCTAGTAATGTCGTATTTCCTGACCTGGGTATTAATTATATAGATATGCTCACTGTGTGAAAATCCATCAAATGATGGTAGTTTAAAATGTAGAAACAGATCCAAGAGATATTCAGGTGGCAAAGTCCATAGAATCCATTTGATGGATTGAATATGAGGGGGAAAGAAGGCATTGAAGAAGACTCTCGACTTTCTAGCTTACAGAAACAGATGAAAAGTAAATCCATTCACCGTGGCAGGAAATCCTGGAGTCCCAGATTTAGAGAGACCACAGATTCAATTGGAGGAGCCTTTTAAGCTTAGAAGTGGAAATGTCAGGTAGACAGTTAAATATACAGACTGGAGCTCAGAGGAGAAGGTTAAGAAGAAAATACATTTAGGGGTCAATATTGTTAATAGAACCAGTAGGTACAAAAATCAATCAGCCGACTACTTAATGAGCTCCTACAGTACTACAGGCACTGGTTAGATTTTGTGGACACAGCTGTGAACAAAATAAACATGTCCTCATTTATTCATTTATCCTATATTCTATTTCAGGAATACTGCCAACAAATCAGTAGTAACATCAACTACTAGTACTACAGTGAAAGTGACATCTCAGGTGAGACTTAAACGTTAAGAAAATGCTAGGCATAGGAAGAGCAGACGAGAAGAGCATTCCAAGAAATAACAGCTAGAGCTTTTAGCAAGGACAAGCTTATCATGTCTGAAGAACAGTTCAAAGAGGCCAGTATAAACGGACTGTAGTAAATGCAGACTGGTATAAGACAGGGTCAGAGAAGCAGCCAAGGACTAGATTATGTAGTGTTTAAGCAGTGAGTGATTTTACGTATTTTAAAAAGAATTTATAGACTACTCTAGCTGCTCTGTGGATAAAATTGTAAGGTGGCAAAAATAAAAGTGGGGAGACTACTATGTCCACATGAGAAATGATGAGACCACATAGGGAAAGCTAAGAGGAAGAATAGAAGATTGTCTAGAGCTGAAATTTGAAGAATTCTAAAATTCAAGGACCAAGAGGAGAAGGCAGCAAAGGAGACAGAAATAGTCACAGAGATCTGAACAAAAACCATGATGTCAAGGAAGCCAAGTAAAGTATTTTAAGGAAAAACTGATCAAAAGTTAAATGCCTGCTGAGTAGTCAAATAAGATGAGCAGTGAATAATGCCCATAAATACAGAGGAATATTCTGGAGACCTTAAAAATCAATTTAGAGGAATGACAGGGACAGAAACTAAAATGGAGTGGGTTCAATATTAGCAGAAGTGAGGGAGAAAAAGAAAATGAATGTAGACTACTCTTTAGAAAGAAGTTTGGCTATAAATGAGCTGTGTCAAGAAAGAGGGACTTTTAAATCGGAAGACTTGATCATGTTTAATTGTTGATGGGTCAGACTCAGGAAAGACGGCGAGGCTGAAGTTACAGAGAGAAGGAATAACTGACAATGTATAAAATTTCCTGAGAAGGAAAGAGATGCAATTCAGAGCACCGGTGAAGGCATTCGATAAACGAGAGAGAGGATGGACACAAATGGAGGTGGAACTCAGTCTGCCTAACTCTTGTAATAATGTTTTCTTCCCAGTAAAATCATGCTACGAATATTTTGAAAAGTGTCCAAAGCAGGTCAACAAAATTAACTGAAAGAAAGTTACTGAATTACTGAGGTTGAAGAGCCAAATAATGACCCAATATATATTATTTCCAGATAAATAATGAAAAATCATGTAAAGATATGCATCAGTACCAGCTATTCTTGATTGCTGAATACAGATAAATATGTGAAAAAAGATGCAAGCATTTGTGTGTTTTCTTTTTTTAAGTTAGACGTAGGATCACAGTTCTTTGGGAAAAGGGTTCTAAAAAGTGATTATGAACTTTTTGTTGAACCACTTTAAGACTGGGACAAATACCTGGAGTATTCTTCTCAGACAGTCTAGAAATTCTTCTGTAAAGTGTTAAAGCAAAAAACCTTAAAAGAAATAGATAATCAAAAGCCTCAACTTTGCTCTACTAATCTGTATTCTAGGATTTAATTTCTTGATCATAAACCACAAATCTAAAGACTACCGGTGAGGTTAAAATGGAAGAAAAGGCTCTGATATGGCATCGGATACACCAAGTTAAATGCGTGATCCTTCTTCTCTGGTGGTCTGGAAATCCTTTCCCCAGCAAGTATTAAATACAACTGATTCATGCTCCATCTCCACGTTTCCTATACAGGTTGAGCGCCCATAATCCAAGAAGCTCCAAAATCTTGAACTTTTTGAGCATTGATTGACATGATGCTCAAAGAAAATGTTCACCGGAGCACTTTGGATTTCCAGGTTAGATATGCTCAATCAGTAGGTATTCTGCAAATATTCCAAAATCCAAAAGAAAATCTGAACTCCGAAACACTTCTGGTCTCAAGCATTTCAGATAGGGATACTCAACTTTTATTACAAACTGCCCTGTAACGTTGCTCTTCTTTGATTACTGCTTCCTTTGTATCAAAAGTTTGTTGACTGTTTTAGGGAGAAGACTGTGCCTAATATCGAATAAAACAGTTACTGATTCTTAGTAAAGAATAAAGCTCCTAGGACACAGTAGTGATCCAAAGATAACAAGATCCCTGGTTTTAATTTCAAAATGTCTAGCCCATTACTCTTATCACATTTCCTATAAATACTTCAATTTACTTATATTCTAGATAAATGTCTTAACTGCATCTCTGCCAAGGGTTACATCGAACTTTATTCCTATAATCTCAATACCCTTATGTACTGCTTACCAGTTTCCTGAATTGAAAACTATCTGAATCTATTCATAAAACCAATGACATTTCTTCTTTTCTTTTCTAAACAAAAACTCCAACTTTTCTATTCTAAACAAAAACTCCAACTCTAACATTTAGAACAATGAAGAAAAAACATAAACTACTCTTAAGGAATTAAGAGAAACCAAACAAGACCCAGTTCTTCAATTTTTTTAAGTTGACTAAAACAAAATAAAGCAAATACCCAACAGTAAGAATTCTGTACTTCAAGATTTTCCTTGTAAAATTTAAATTATTTACAAAGCAAACTTAAGTAACTCTTTTAGTGTTCTTTTCGAAAATTAATTTAAAATTCCATAATAAAAAAGTTCCTATTATAGAGAAAAAACTCCTTTAATTCTTCAAATATTCAGAAAATTTATGTAATTTCCATGATGTCTACTACTAACATACTTACGTAATAAGTGAACATAAAAGAAAAATAAGTAAAACCACTTACAAGTAGTATTGACTTATTTTAGGAAATACTGCCTGAAAATTAATTAGGGTTAAAAAAATTCAACTTAACATAATTTAACAATCCATTTATTGAACACTATACATTTCAAATGCTAATTAAAATAATAAAATATTAAAATTAAAGCCTTAAAGTACAACAGTATATGTAAATAATTCAAAAAAAAGTTCCTGAAATATGATTATCAAGTGCATTGATGTTTAATTTACAGAATTAAACTAATTAATTTACATTAAATAGTATAAACTCTATCAATTTATTTTTTTTCTTTTTTGAGATGGAGTCTCACTCTGTTGCTCAGGCTGGAGTGCATGGCGCCATCTTGGCTCACTGCAACCTCTGCCACCCAGGTTCAAGCGATTCTCCTACCTCAGCCTCCTGAGTAGCTAGGATTACAGGCACATACCACCACGCCCGGCTAATTTTTGTATCTTCAGTAGAGACAGGGTTTCACCACGTTGGCCAGGCTGGTCTCAAACTCCTCACCTCAGGTGATCTACCCGCCCGGCCTCCCAAAATGCTGGGATTACAAGCGTGAGCCACTGCGCCTGGCCCAACTCTTTTCAATTTTGACTTTTAAAAACAGAATTCTAAATGGCCTCTTAAAGATTTCTTCATTTAACTTTCCTGATGAATCAACATACCTTATAACCTTAAAAAATAGAGATACCATAAAGATGGAATCAACTCTTCACTGGAATTTCTTTTTAACCTTGGAAAAACACCAAATTAAAAAAAAAGATAACTATGTGGTTTAAAAATAATACAGGGTTACAGTAGATAAATGTCTAACATAGATTTGAATCACAGTTTTATCTCTTACTAGAGAAATCATGTTAGTAAGTTGTTTAACCTAAATTTTTGTTTCCTCTTTCTAAAGCCATTGTAGAATTGTGAAAATTAACGACTGTAACAATCACATTTAGATGGGGGCCTAGCACTGATGGGCATTAAATAAGCAGCAGTTATTTAAATGGATATTAAGACTTTTTGCTACAAAATTCCTATTGTTTGTTGCAACAGCATTGCACCATATAAGAAACCACTTGTAAAAATTTAACTCAAAATAGTTATCAGCTTTCCTTCAAAATCATTCAGTTAAGGGCAACCAGCAACCATGACATAACAGTGAATTATGTAACAGTGAATTTCAACCTACTGCTTATCAATTAGCATCCATCATCATATAATTAAGTTAATGTAAATATTTTTTCTCAAATCCATACATTCAAGTTCTATGCCATGTTATGGATTCCCCACCAATGATTAACATAATAGATTTTTATAAATATTTCCAGCCATTTTCATATCTAAATTCTACCTAACCCACAGGGTCAGGAAACTAAATGCAGAGCTGTGGTGTATAAATTTAACTGGGTTAAGTAAGGCTGAGAAGGAATGAGTTCCGTAGAATACAGGAGGGAAAAAGATATTATCTCCCGCTTCGCCAGTCACTTACCATTCCATCATCTTCATTAAGAATGTTAATGAGGTTACAAGAGGACAGCTGAGCAAAAAACGAATAGAATGAAAGAAAACATGTATACAAGAAAAGACTATGAAAGAAAAAGAAATGTGATTTCTAAGATTAAGAAAAACGGAAAAAAAAAAAAGGAAAACAAAGAACCCAGAATCCCTTCCTGAGTATATTTTCTTTCATTTTGTTATATTAAAAAACTGAAGAGTTCAGAATTACTCTTCAAAATTTCTTTCAGAATGAAGAGATATTCTGAAAGCTGTATAATTATTATAATTACCAATTGAAAATTAACACCAAGAAACCCGGGAGGGAGAGCTTGTAGTGAGCCGAGATTGCGCCACTGCACTCCAGCCTGGGCGACAGAGCAAGACTCCGTCTCAAAAAAAAAAAAAAAAAAAAAGAAAATTAACACCAAGAATAAAACTTTAACTTTACATGTACCATCTGAAAACAGTTAAAACTGCAAAATAAGAAAATAATCCAAATAATAAAGTGTATTTCAATGGACTCTACTAAACACAATTTCAACCATGAAAAACCACATTATTCTTTTTCCCTTAGTTACTAGCAAAACTGAGAGGCAAACCCAATAGCTCCTTCAAAGTATTTCAATCTTCCCATCAATTTACAAAAATTAGTTCCAATTACAAAAAAAAAAAGGAAATGGAAATATTAAAAACCAAACCAAGACTTCGATGTGAAGTCTTCAGTTACTCACCAATTGCTAATGCAATTGTGTCTAGTTTTGAGATTAGGGATCAGACTGTGCCTGTGTCCATGCTACAGAAAAATAATCTATTTTTTTCACACTGAAACTTAAGAGAACTTACTGAAGTTAACATATTCCATTCTGGGAAGTGAATTATAATGTGTAATTATTACAATTACCACAACTGGAATGTAACAGGGTTATTTTTCAGAGAACAGAATTTGCCAGAAGGAGAAGGAAGAAAAAGAGATTATGAATGATTAAATAAATTTCCATTGGATATACAAAAAGTCAAAACTTTTCAACACATACAGCTTAGCTTCTAGAATTAATAACTATTTACTGTTGAGACTCTCTTTCCGAAGTTATTTGTACTACTCCTTCTTCTTGTTCTTGTGCATAGAGTGATAATACATTAAGAATTTCTGGCCAGGCGCAGTGGCCCATGCCAGTAATCCCAGCACTTTGGGAGGCCGAGGCGGGCGGATCACGAGGTCAGGAGATCGACACCATCCTGGCTAACACGGTGAAACCCCACCTCTACTAAAAACACAAAAAAATCAGCTGGGCGTGGTGGTGGGCGCCTGTGGTCCCAGCTACTCAGGAGGCTGAGGCAGGAGAATGGCGTGAACCCGGGAGGCAGAGCTTGCAGTGCACCGAGATCACGCCATTGGACTCCAGCCTGGGCGACAGAGCGAGACTCTGTCTCAAAAAAAAAAAAAAAAAAAAAGAAAAAGAAAAAAAGAAAGAATTTCTGTAGGAGATCTTCCAAATTACTGCTTACATATACACCACTTAATGTAGTCTAAATTACTGAGAGTAAATTGTAGCCATTCTTTTACATGTTTTCTGAACTCAGTTGCAGATAATCATAATCATTAGCTTTTCAAGGTTTGCCCTGAAACTTACAAACCATGCAAAAGTGAAAACTTAGGCTTAACATATTTGGCAATTTAAATCAACTAAATTGAATCAATCTAAATACTGCTTTGCAAAGTAAAAAAGGAATCTAAATGACACATAAGACAATCACTAATCCCTATATTTTTAGGGTCTATTTCAAGAAATTTACTACTACTTCTTACCATCCTAAGGATAGTGTGAGGAGAAAATACAGTATACATACAGGGAAGCCAACTGTTTTAATGGTACCTTTTAAAAATAAAGATTTGTATGCCAATCTTATCACCAAACATTCATTAATCCCTTAATACAATCTCTCTTTCTCAGAAAATTTACAAAGATACAGCTGGTAACTTTAATAGGAAAATTTTTAATTTACAAATTGTAGCTCCTAAAACTTAACTCTAAAAAATCACTAACTTAACTTACTCCTGCTGCTGCCACCAAATTATTTATTCTCAATGTTCTGAATTATTTATTCTGAATCATAAGCTAAGATTTTCTTATAAGACATTGTTCAATGTGGATTGCAAATGTTGAGGAAAAAAAAAAGCAACAACAATACAACTTTAGCCCTTATTAGTTATTGTATTCATGTCAGAATACATTAAACTTCAATAGAGTAGCAAGCCTATCTGGCCAAGGCACTAGAACACACAACTACATTTCTTCTACATTTTCCAAAGAGACCACAACCAATTTTCTTTATAAATAGTTAGAAAACCAGTTTCAGAAAATCAGACATTTTTGCAATAAAAAAATTCAAGTATAGCCAATACAAACATTTCATATCCTCTTAAATCATACTTTCAAAACTTATCTATATGTAAAACTGAAAAATTCCAGAATCTGTATTAATTAGACAAGAGATAAGCAAAGTTCAAATACTTAAATCACCCACTCCAACAATTAAAAAAATTCATTCTTTTGTAAATAATCTTACTTTTAAAACAGACAAAAATATAAAAAAGCTAACATTATCTTTTACAAAGATAAACACTGAAAATAAAGATTACCTGGTTAAAAAGCAATACCAAAAGTTCAAATTAATTATCACACAAGAATTTTTACTAAAATTATGAAACATAAAAAATCATAAATTCATTTACCACAAAAAAGTAACTTCTACACTAAACCTATGGAACAAACAAAAAAAATACAATTTAATCTTACTGAACCAAACTAGAAGTTGTATTCTACTTAACTAAGATGTACTCCATCTTAGTTAAATACGATTAATATCCACTTTAATTATTTGCGATGGAGATGGCTAGAATGGGGTATAGCAGCAGGTGTCTATTCCACTAACACTATATCTGGCTGAGTGCCTGTAATCCCAGCTACCAGGTAGGCTGAGGCAGGAGGATCACTTAAGACCAGTTCAAGTCCAGTCTATACAACAGAAAGAGACCTCCTCTCTTAACCCTACCCCCCAAAAAAGACTGTCTGAATAGAATTTTGATGAAAAATTGTAAATTTCACATTTTTATAGATTTTTAAACACCAATGACTTTAAATAGTGATTTTAGTATTTCCACTGCATATTCATTCCTCCATTCTGTTTTTAATTAAAACTAGCCATAATGTTTAGGCAAACAACTGTTTTTCCACCTTAAAAAAACCCAACTAGGCCTGGTGTGGTGGCTCATGCCTGTAATCCCACCCAGCACTTTGGGAGGCCAAGAGGCAGGTGGATCACCTGGGATCAGGAGTTCGAGACCAGCCTGGCCAACATGGTGAAACGCTGTCTCTACTAAAAATACAAAAATTATCCAGGTATGGTGGCGTGCGCCTCTAATCCCAGCTACTCGGGAGGCTGAGGCAGGAGAATCGCTTGAACCTGGGAGGTGGAGGTTGCGGTGAGCTGACATCATGCCACTGTACTCCAGCCTGGGCGACAGAGAAAGACTTTGTCTCAAAAAAAAAAAAAAAAAAAATCACTAAAGCTGGTGCAGTGGCTCATGCCTGTAATCTCAGCACTTTGGGAGGATCACTTGAGGCCAGGAGTACAAGACCAGTTTGGGAAACAAGGCAAGACCCCATCTCTACAAAAACATTTTTTTAATGCAAAATAAGCCAGGTGTGGCGGTGCATGCTTGAAGTCCCAGCTACTTGGGATGCTGAGAAAGGAGGACCCCTTGAGCCTAGGAGTTCAAGGTTTCAGCGAGCTATGATCACACCACCACACTCCATCCAGCCCACGTAGCAGGACAAGACCTTGTTTGTTTAATTCCGAGTAAGAATGTTAGCTTTCCTGCCTCAGTAAGATTTATTTATTTATTTGGACTCCGTGATGCAACAGTAGTTGCCTCACTAACATTATAATGTAAGAAAATTAATTGGTAATGACGAATGATCTCTAACTGATTATTATTTAGTAGTTAGAACTAGGAGATGAAGACAAGTCTATAATAAAATCTGGAAATTAAAATAAACTTAATATGAACATATGTCCTCATAATCTGTTTCTCCCAAAGGCAATGCTCTACTTTCCAAAAATAAATTTAAAAGTTATTTTAAAAAAATTATTATTATTTTTTTTTTTTTGAGATGGAGTCTCGCTCTGTCTCACAGGCTGGAGTGCCAGTGGCGCAATCTCTGCTTAGTGCAAACTCTGCCTCCCAGGTTCAAGTGATTCTCCCCTCTCAGCCTCCCAAGTAGCTAGGATTACAGGCACACACCACCACACCCAGCTAATTTTTGTATTTTTAGTAGAGATGTGGTTTCACTGTGTTGGACACGCTGGTCTCAAACTCCTGACCTCGGGTGATCTGCCCACCTCGGCCTCCCAAAGTGCTGGGATTACAGGTGTTAGCCACCACGCCAGGCCAAAAAGCTAAATTTATAGTACTATTATTCCTAAGTTTATGAAGACAGAGGGAAAGGGACATATAGTCTACCTAAGAGTTGTTTCACCTGTCCCAAAATGAAATCCTTTTGTACGATTTTCAAACTGCGCTCATCCACAGAATAAAATACTTAGAAACACAAGTCCGAACACCAACAAGTATTACTCTAAAAGAATATATGAAAACGTAGATGAAGATGTGTATATGTATACAATATACATTTATACACAAAACATGAATTAGCATATTCTTACATCGTAGTTAAGATGAACAAATATATACAAACACACGTATTAAACAAGATAAAGGTAATATTCATTCAAATGTTAACAGCACTGAATAGTACAAATAAAATCAAATTCTTATTTCACTAAAGGCAACGTAACAAAGACCTTGTTGATAGCAGTCAATCTAGTTTTTGGTCTCACAACTTAAAAAGTAATATAAAGATGTGAGACAATATTTAAAGTTGAAAGGAATCGCAAAAGGTTTTAAAACAAAGAAATACTATGGGATTCAAGATGTGCTGGTTTAGGAGAAAGTTTAAAGGCCACAAAATATTATGTAAAACATATAAAGAATCATAATGCTTAATTTTCAAAACAGCACTGTGATTAGCTGGGGGTTTTTTTCCCTAAAAAGAGTAAATCAAAAAGTAAATCAAAACTGTTGAAGAAATATTCTTCAGAAGACACTGGTAACAATGGCATTAAGAGAAGTAGTAGTGTTTTTTTTCCTCATGTTGCAAAGAGAAACGCTTAATTATCTAGGTTAGTCTAGGTAAAGCTTGGTTTGAAGGCAGGGGATGAATGACAAGACCTCTGAAATTCCATCTCAGTTTTTAATCTTATATGAAGAAACACATCTAATAAAGAAAACTATCCAGTGAGAGAAATATAATTTGCTCTACAGAAAAATTAGTACTAGAAGATATTCTATAGTACAAATCCTCTTATGACCATGTTAAGCAACTGTTCAAAATATTTTTATACTAGAATTATATCACGTTAAATTGAACAGAGAGAAGTAAAACATTATTAGAATCACTTTATCCCTTCAAGAACTGGCAAGCATGTGGGGTTAGGGAGATGGGTTGAGAAGGAGGATGATAACTATGTATGCATTACAAGATGAATACGCATATTATGCAGAAAACTCCCCAGGTGATTGATATACCTACTGTCTATCATTTGCTGGGGAATTTTGTTTGAACTAAGTGATGTGCTGATTATAGCTAAGAAATAATTTTGTCACACAGATCAATCAGCTGAAATATAATTTTACCTGTCTAATGAATAGAGAAAACTAAGGTACCCTATACCAAGTTAGTATTTCTTGCATATTTAAGGTAGTGAAGGAAAAACACTAAAGTTTTATGAAAAGTTAGATTTAGATATGAACTATTAAAAAACTGTTCAATAGTATCTATAAAATAGATAAATTAGTTTAAAATTCGATTGTAGAAAAACATCCTAGCTCCTACCCACCACTCTACTACTCAGGTGTTTCCATAAAAGCCAAGATTATTACAACAAGAGAATATAAAAACATTTAAAATACAATTTCATATAATTTTTATTTACACTTTAACAACTTGCTGGGAATTTAAACAACTTGCTGGGAACATCCTTTGTGAGGCAATGTAGCCTTTTTAAATTTGAAACTTTAAACTCCAAGACAGGCTAACTCTTTTTCAAGTGCAACAACAAATGTGTTAGCTGAAATAGCTAATTTAATGATTATTTGCGACACAGACATGATTATGTGAGCCAAGAGAGCCTCCCCACCTCTGTCTCCCCTGTGGAGGAGGAGGTCTTTGTGTGCTTTTGTGTGATGGTTCCACTGAATTCATTACAATAGAAATGGACATTTGATATTCATAACGATCCAACATCTGAGCAATCTTCTTTCGAGACACACCATGTTTATTCCTCCTAACAAAAAAGAAAAGGATTGTAAATCTTTGTTGCAGAACGTACAGAATGTACAGAATTAACTGTTTTAAAGAAAAAGTACACAAATTCTAAATAATATTTTGCAAATAATATATACTTCATCTGCCCACATTTTATGTAAAAAGACTTATTAAAAACTCAAATGTTTTTATCAATATTTTAAAAAGGTATAAAGATTCCATATATCACAGAAAAATGTTAATTACATCCTCTTCACATAGAACTACCTATTCACTGAGCCTGCTGACTATATCCCCTCGTTAATAACAAAATTAAAGATTATGAGATACTGTTTTAAGAATTACAGAAAGATTGGACTTCCAGGACTTGCAAAAATTGAAGTAAAATATCACTTTTTAGAAGTTATTTATGACAGTTCCTATCACATTTTAAAATGGGCAACACCAAATTATTATTACAGACACAATTTGAACATCTCTTACAAACATAATGTTGAATGAAATAAATTAGACACAATGAATATAAACTGTAGGATTCCATATACATGTATTATACATAATATAAAGCTTTGATAAAAGGCAAAACTAAACTATGGTATTTTTTTTAACCTTGCTCCTGCTCCCAAACTATGATATTAAGGCCAAAGATATTATGGCAAAACTTTAAAGAAAGAGATTATGATTACCCAGGCAAAACAATGGCTACCTTTAGAGAATAAAAGGTAACTGTGACTGCGAAGAGGAATGCAAAGAGCTTCTGAGATGCTGGCAATGCTCCCATGACATGGGTGATAGCTAAACGTGTGTTGATCTTGTAAGAACTTTGTTAAGTTATATATTTATATTTATGTACTTTTCTGTGTGTGAGGTTATATGACACTAAAAAGTGGTTTAAAATTTATTCTGGACCCTCAAAGAACTCCTGACAACTTATTTTACCCTCATAGTTTTCTGTAACTTGACCTGGACATGACAAAACATACAGGAAACATATTTTTACATTTATCATTCTAGATGTACAAATGCCAATTTATTTATCTTGGAAAAAGGCCAGAAATGTCTACTTTTCAAAGCTGACGTTTACATTCAAGATAAGACAAGAAAGCAAAAAAGATAGAAGAAAAAATGAGATGAAGTTGAAAATTAGCAAGATATGGCTAAATCTGGCTGGGTGCAGTGACTCACAGCTGTAATCCCAGCACTTTGGGGGGCTGAGGCCAGCGGATTGCTTGGCCCAGGAGTTCAAGAGCCCAGTGTAGGCAATATGGCGAAACCGTCTCTACCAAAAAAAAAAAAAAATTAGCTGGGCATGGTGGTGCACACTTGTAGTCCCAGTTACTCCCAAGGTGGGTAGATCGCTTGAGTCCAGGAGGCAGAGGTTGCAGTGAGCCAAGATCGTCACTGCCAGCCAGGTGCAGTGGCTCACACCTGTAATCCCAGCACTTTTGGGAGGCCAAGGCAGGTGGATTGCTTGAGGTCAGGAGCTCGAGACCAGCCTAACCAACATGGTGAAACCCCGCCTGTACTAAAAATACAAAAAATAGCCAGGCGTAGTGGTAGGTGCCTGTATGCCCAGCTACTCAGGAGGCTGAAGCAGGGGAATCGTTTGAACCTGGGAGGCAGAAGTAAGCTGAGATCGCCCCACTGAACTCCAGCCTGGGCAACAAAATGAGACTCTGTCTGAAAAAAATTTAAAAAAAAAGATCACTACTGCACTCCAGCCTGGGTGACAGCAGTAGACCCTGTCTCAAAAAATATGTTTTTTAATTTAAAAAAAAGATTAAATCCACAAGATGCCAATTTTTATGATTCAATCAATCCCTTTCAAAAATCAAACTACACCAGGTATCAGTTAAACTGGCTTTGTTATATAAAGGTAAATTTATATTAAGAAAATGATAAATTTTAACAATTCCTCAAAAATGTAATGAAGCCATAACTGCATAGCATTTTACCATTCATTTATTCAGCATTACTCAAATATTTTTAATTTTTAAGCCTCTGTCTCTTCCACCTCAGGTATGATACACACACACAGCCAGGCAGGCAAAAAATATCAGATATTAATACCAATCTGTTTGTCTATCTATACATGAACACACAGCATACAAATCAGAAAGAGAAAGTAGCCAAAGGAATGAAAGAAGAGGGAAGTAAATTAGTTGGACCCCATACACAGAGTAACAGCTTGAAGCAAAGTGAGGTAGAAGGGGAAAAACTGGTTTAAAAAAAAGAGGAGTGAAGGTTGCACAACTCTGTGAATATACAGAAAAACACTGAACTGTATGCAATTAAATAGGTGAATTGTATGCAATTAAATAGGTGAATTGTAAGGGTACATGAATTTTATCACAATAAAGTTGTTACCTAAAAACAGAGGTGGGAAGGTGGGGGACGAGGAAGAGAATAAAAGTAAAAATAAAAGGCCAGGCGTGGTGGCTCACGCCTGTAATCCCAGCACTCTGGGAGGCCGAGGCAGGCGGATCATGAGGTCAGGAAATCAAGACCATCCTGGCTAACACGATGAATCCCCGTCTCTACTAAAAATACAAAAAAATTAGCCGGGCATGGTGACCAGCACCTATGGTCCCACCTATTAGAGAGGCTGAGGCAGGAGAATGGCATGAACCTGGGAGGCGGAGCTTGCAGTGAGCTGAGATTGCGCCACTGCACTCCAGCCTGGGCGACAGAGCAAGACTCCATCTCAAAAAAAAAAAGTAAAGAAAAAGAAAAGGAGTAACAGTCAGGAAACACAGTGATATGAAGGGAAAAGGTAAAGATAGGTACAAATGGAAGAGTTAGGACTGAAAATAGAAGTTCACAATCTCTCACGATTACTGAAATCTGGTTAAGCTGCAAAAACTCAGTTCTCCCTGACTCATTTGGCAGCAAACTTTACCCAGATCTGTACTCATTTGGCAGAACAACTTACTCAGAATTGACTTTACATTATGCAGATTCTTTGTTATTTACTTGAATTGACTAGTCATGATTTGCTGCAGAAATATTAAGATGTTTGATTATAACATGCTCCCCCAAACTCTGAAAAGGGAGTTTTAAGATTAGATGTATATGCACTATATTACCTTTCAAAAATTGCTAAAACCTAAATTCCAAAACACATTGATTCCAAGGATCTTGGTATAGTATTATGGTCCTGTAGTTGAAAAGATAGAAAAGTGGGAGCAACATGAAAGCACAAAGTAAAAAGTTGATGGGACCTAAAATGGGAAGGAGATGAAGGTGGAAGGACAATGCAGAGAAGTGGCCTAGCCAAAAACCAGAGTAAAAAGGTCCTCACATTTTACCCTCAGTTTCCTGAACCTACATTTGTATTCAATAAACCGTGAAAGGATGTCAGAATTCACAAAAGAAAGAAGAAAAGATAAGGATTCAATAAAAATTCGAGTGTCTTACTTTTCTAATTCTTCAGGATCAAATTTCCACCAAGTTTCAGGTTCATGAAACTCTACTCTGTATCCTTTTCCTATGGCCTACACAAAGGAAAGGAAGAAAACAAAAACCCAGAGAAGTACTTCTTAAAGTAAAAAGAAGGCAGACAGATAAATTTCATTTTGACAATACTATAAACTTGCTCGACCAAGAAAAATGATGCTTTATAAAATAATATGGTTTATAACAGTTAAGACTACTTAACTGGATAAATTTTGATTACTATTCTCAAGGAATAGTAATTCCTTAAGATTACTATTCTTAAGGAAAGTCAAAACAATATGAGGCTGGGCGCAGTGGCTCATGCCTGTAATCCCAGCACTTTGGGAGGCTGAGGAGGGCAGATTGCCTGAGCTCAGGAGTTCGAGACCAGCCTGGCTAACATGGTGAAACCCTGTCTCTACTAAAAATACAAAAATTAGCTGGACATGCGTGCAGGCACCTATAATTTCAGCTACTCAGGGGGCTGAGGCAGGAGAATCGCTTGAACTGGGGAGGCGGAGCTTGCAGTGAGCCAAGATGGTGCCACTGCACTCCAGCCTGGGTGACAGAGCAAGACTCCGTCTCAAAAAAACAAACAAAAATTAACAAGATGAACATGTTCCTTAGAAAACAGTATTCACAATTTTTTTAAAAACTAAGCAAACCAACAAACCTCTTTAGAAAACAAAGGACAAATGTTTTAATAATCAAGATCCAACTAGCCAAAATTTTAGAATGTGAAAAAATTGACAAGAATAAAAAATAAAAACTTTCTCATATTTCATATTTACCACTTCCACATATGGCTTCATTTCCCAAGCTTGTATATTAGTGTTATCTATTATAACTGGAGATCTTCCCTGATCGATAGCTTGTTTTGCTGAAATAAAATATAAATTTAAAAATAAAAAAACAAATTAGGTTAAAATACACAAAAGTTAAACATTTATTATTAAGAAATGTACTACGTCTCTGTACTTAAAACCAAAACTGTGCAATCTCTTCAGTCAGTGTCATGAAAAAAAGAACTCCACTAGACTGAAAGGGAATTAAAGGACACAACCATATGCCAGGTGTATTCTCCAGACTGGATGCTGGCTTTGACAAACTGGCTCTGAAAGGCATTTTGCTGAACTTACAGCTAATAAAGCTTTCAAGTCTAGGACTAACTTTCACTATGGGAAATATAAGAGATGAACAATTTACATCTGAATATAGACTAAGTAAGAGAAGAGGTGAAAAATTATTTTGACATGGAACGATGGAGATTATTAAATGAAAATGGCAAGTTACAAGACAGTAGTTAAATATGATCCTATTTAGGTCAAAAGATAGAGCTGGGGAAGACTTATGGAGATATTAAAAGTGGCACCTGGCCGGGCGCGGTGGCTCACGCCTGTAATCCCAGCACTTTGGGAGGCTGAGGCGGGCGGATCACGAGGTCAGGAGATCGAGACCACGGTGAAACCCCGTCTCTACTAAAAATACATAAAAAAATTAGCTGGGCACAGTGGCGGGCGCCTGTAGTCCCAGCTACTCGTGAGGCTGAGGCGGGAGAATGGCGTGAACCCGGGAGGCGGAGCTTGCAGTGAGCCGAGATTGCGCCACTGCACTCCAGCCTGGGCAACAGAGCAAGACTCTGTCTCAAAAAACAAAAACAAAACAAACAAACAAAAAAAAGTGGCACCTGTAGGTGGTAAGAATATTTTCATTTAATATTTTATCTATATTTTCTTTTTGGGAAAGTTATTGCAGATGATTATCTGTATTTTCTAATTTCCTACAATGTACAAATAATGCTTTTGAAGTAAGGCTTATCTTTTTGAAAAGTTATAGATTTGAGTCATTACTTACCAGCAAAACTTTAGATACCAAGTAGCTAAAAATCATAGTCAACTGACTCTGCGGATATTTCTTAGAACTATGGTCCTCAAATTGGGAGTTGCAGTAGAATGGAACTTTTCTGAACTATTATCTCCCATCCAAATGCCATCTTTTGCACCATGAGATAAGAATCACTGTCACAAGGCTGGGCGTGGTAGCTCACACCTATAATCCCAGCACTTTGGGAGGCCGAGGCGGGTGGATCACGAGGTCAGGAGTTCGAGACCAACCTGGCCAACACGGTGAAACCCCGTCTCTACTAAAAATACAAAAATTAGCCGGGCGTGGTGGTATGCGCCTATAGTCCCAGCTACTTGGGAGGCTGGGGCCAAAGAAGCTCTTGAACCCTGGAGGCAGAGGTTGCAGTAAGCCAACATCGTGCCACTGTGTTCCAACCTGGTCGACAGAGCAAGACTCCAACTCAAAAAAAAAAAAGAATCACTGTCACAAGAAGCCACTGTTAATGACAGGAGTATGTATATCTCTGAGATATACCAGACAAGAAAAATAATTAAGAACCCTTGATAAATTTTAAAAACTAAGGCCAGGTGCAGTGGCTCACGTCTATAATCCCAGCACTTTGGAAGGCCAAAGCAGGTGGATCACCAGAGGTCAGGAATTCAATACCACCCTGGCCAAAATGGCAAAACCTCATCTCTACTGAAAATAAAAAAATTAGCCAGGCGTGATGGTATGTGCCTGTAGTCCCAGCTACTTGGGAGGCTGAGGCACGAGAATTGCTTGAATCTTGCGAAGTGGAGGTTGCTGTGAGCCAAGATCACGCCGCAGCACTCCAGCCTGGGCAAAGAGTGAGACTCCGTCTCAAAAAAAAAAAAAAAAAAAAAAAAAAAAGGCCAGGCACGGTAGCTCACATCTGTAATCCTAGTACTTAGGGAGGCCGAGGCGGGTCGATCACAAGGTCAGCAGTTCAAGACCACCATGGCCAAGATGGTGAAAACCCATCTCTACTCAAAATATAAAAATTAGCTGGGCATGGTAGCAGGCGCCTGTAATCCCAGCTACTCCAGAGGCTGAGCAAGAGAACTGCTTAAACCCGGGAGGCGGAGGTTGCAGTGAGCCAAAATCGCACCACTGCACTCCAGCCTGGGTGACAGAGCAAGACTCCGTCTCAAAAAAAAAAAAAAAAAAATTAAAAGGCTGAAGCAAAACCAAATATCATATGTTCTCACTCATAAGTGGGAGCTAAGCCATGAGGATCCAAAGGCATAAGAATGACGCAACTCTGGAGACTCAGGGGGAAACGGTGGGAAGGGAGTGAGGGATAAAAGACTACAAATAGGGTGCAGTGTATACTGCTTGGGTGATGGGTGCACCAATATCTCACAAATAACCACTAAAGAACCTACTCATGTAAACAAACACCTCTTGTTCCCCAATACACTATGGGGAAAAAAAGGCTGAAGCAAAATGCAAAGATGTGGAAATTTTCTCAGGAGTTAGAATTCAAACCACTAAGTTCAACAGAATGAAAACATTTATACAGATGTCTAGGGCAGACAGAATGCTAAAGGTCAGTTAGAATAATCACTATGGGGAAATACGTATTTGGGAGATGTCTCTAAATACCAAAAGAAATTTAGAATTTGGGTCATAAATAGGTGCCATCATCTATTAGTGCTAGCTTGGTGCTAGCACCAAGACACTATGATCTCCCACTGCTCTGTCTCTAATCATAGTGATCAAATCTTCCATTCAAAACCTTATTAAAATTATTCTCCTAATGTCTGATAGGCTCACACATCCAAGGAGTTGTGTTCCAGAAAAGAAGCTTTTATTGACCAAATAAATTTCTGATTTTAGGAATGGGGAGATTATCTTCTTTCCATTATCATCCAATACCACAGTCTAGTACATTCCACGAAAAAAGAGCTCCTAAGAAAAAACATATTTGAATACCCAAAAATGGGAATAGTTTTCTTAAACAAATGAACTTTGTAAGAAGTTCATACTGTAAGAAAGAGAAGAATGACACTTTGGAGATATTTTCGATTTTTAGGTGTTCTAAAATTAATTTAGATTATTTCAATAATAAACATGAAGCAGACAGATTTTCATAGAATGGTACGTAGCATTTAAAGATATTCAAGTCCATATTTATTATTCTGTTTTAATAATAAGATACCATTATTCCATTTAGCAAGTATAATTAACATAATTCAAATGACATAAACATTTTAATGAAATATTCTGTACTAGTTTGTTTGTTTGTTTGTTGAGACAGAATCTTGCCCTGTCACTCAGGCTGGAGTGCAGTAGCATGATCTCAGCTCACTGCAGCCTTGACCTCCCTGCCTCAAGCAATCCTCCTATCTCAGCCTCCCAAGTAGCTTAGACTACAGGTGTGCACCACCATGCCTGGCTAATTTTCCTACTTTTTGTAGAGATGGGGTTTCCTCATGTTGCCCAGGCTGGTCTCTAACTCCTGGGCTCAAGTGATCTGCCTGCCTCGGCCTCTCAAAGTGCTGGGATTATAGGCATGAGCCACTGCACCCAGCTATGCTAGTACTGCAAAGAGAAAAAAAAATGTCCCACACAAATAAACTTCCTAGTTCACCAAAGGTATACTGGCTCTGCCCTGTCTATTCATTCAACTTATCAACTAATCTTGCTCCCCTTACCTTTAGGCCGGTAACTCCAAACATTTTCAGAATTGCAATACCATCATTATTTGATTTGAGCAAAAATGTTCTATGGCATTAAAAAAATAAAAAAATTAATATTTTTTTAGACTGCTATGCCACCCTCTAATATATTTGGAGAAATTCTAGGGAGTTATAAAATAAATACTAGGAAACAGTCTTATGATCAAACTTATCTGATGTTTAAACATTCTTGTGAAACTATAAATTGTAACAGCATAAAACTTTTAACTCGAAACCATCCTCAGCCAGGCACTGTGGCTCATTCAAAATTCTACAAAGTTTTTTTAAAAAATAGCTGGGTGTGCTGGTACACGTAGGTAGTCCCAGCTACTTGCCTGTAGTACTAGTTACTCAGGAGGCTGAGGCAGGAGGATCCCTTGAGCCCAGGAATTCGAGGCTGCACTGAGCTATGATTGTGTCACTACACTCTAGCCTGGGCAACAAAGCAACACCCCACCACTAAAACACACACAAACATCCTCACTGAAATTCCTTACTGAAATAGAAAAGCATTACTATTTTTCTTGTATATATTATACTTTAGGGCAACCCTAGTTTGCAGCTTTGAGAGAAGTTCTTCATTACAGAAGAATTCTATTAAACATGGAAGGAATAACTAAACTAAAAATCACCACTTTGCAATTCTGAATGAAGTAACTGACTCAGGAAACAATTTATTATTGGATAAAACCATCAGATATAAGGTTAATAGGGAACTTGATAGCAGACGGAAGGAAGAGGTTGTCCCTGTGCAGCTACTGATTAAGCTCACCATTACTAAGAATAGGACAACCAAATATCTGCTTGCCAAAAAAAAAAAAAAAAAAAAAAAGTTGAACCTAATCAAGCCTCTAATCTACTTTCCATTCACAGAAAACAAAGAAGAGGAGCAAGTTAAATGGGTAACACCAAGAAGCAAATAGACAACTACAGCATGTGGAACACTCTACAGGACAAACAACCTAGTTTCTGCAACAAGTTAATGGTATGAGGGTTAAAAGAGGGAACATGCTATGGATTAACTTAAATAAAACAAAATGCATTTTGAGGACTTTGTTTGGATCCCAATTCAAACAAAATAACTGAAGAGATTTTTTAGAACAACAGAGGAAATTCAATTACACACTGGATTACATGATCTGAAGGAACTGATTTTTTTTAAACGTGTGATAACAGCACTGAAGTGAAAGATGTGATTAAGTAAAAAAGTTAATTTGAAATGTATAAAGTATGATGTCTAGAATTTGCTTTAAAAAGAGAAAGGGGTAAAAACAAAAAGATAAAAGCCCATATACCAAAATCTTAATACCTGATAATTCTGGGTGATGGGTCTATGAGGTTCATTACAGTCTCTTTAATCTGTTTAAAATTTTTCATAATAAAAGCTATTTGTTTAATCATCAATCCATTCTTTAAAAATAACATAGTGTATGTATTTACTTATAGTTCAGATCAACAGTTTTCAATTCTAACTATACATCAGAATCATCTGGAGAACTTTCAAAACAGAAAGTATCAATGTTTAGGCCCCACCCCAGATCAATTAAACCAAAATATCTAAGGCTGAAGCCAGGCACACTTTTTTTTTGTCTGGTTTTTTTTTTTTTGCTTTTTTTTAAAACTCCCCAAGAAATTCAAAAGTGTAGCCCAGGTTAAGAACCCCTATTAATGATAAACAGAAATTGACCCATGTCCATTAAAAAATGTATTAAGTTTCTTGTAGAGCAATATCAATGAGAAAAACTTTTAATATTCACAACCAGTATATTAAGCCTTGGAAAACATTAGCATTATTCAAGGGGAAATAACTTTGGGGCTACATAATAATGGTGCAGATTCAAAGTTCTCTGAATTTACTCATCAAGTATAAAATAAAGCCTCTTAAAATATCCGATGCTGCTATTATTTTACCAGCTTATACTGATAAAATATTTACAGTTTACAAAGCGTTTTATCTAAATTCTCTGCTTTTCACAGAAACCTTGATCAGGTAGGGCAAGTATAATTATCACCACCTCTAACAGATAAAGAAATTAGGTCTCAAAGGTATTTAAACAGCTTGCCTGAAGTCATTCAGCTGGTAAAAACCTAAGTTGAGAATAAAATCTAGGTCTTTTGACTCCTAGCCAAATATTCTATCCCGGGACACTTAGCCCAAAACAAACCTCTGTTCTGGTTCCAGTCATGGGCATCACCAAGTTGATTAACATTATACCTGTACCCATCTTGATGGTGAAAATAGTCATCAGTGCTGAACACAATGCCATCACGATTCTGACCAAGCAGAATTCTGTTAATAAAAGAAATCATAAAGGTGCCATTTACAAAATCTATAACCATCAGAAATAAACCATCAGAAATAAACATAACCAACTGAAATAAATCACACAGGAAAGGTTATTAAATGGATTTCTGATACTTACCTGAAAGTATATTACGAACCGACCAGCACAAGAGTTGAATAATCTTACAAAGATTTCAGATTTCAAATCACTTTACACTTAAATCTACACAATTACAGATGCTAACAAAAACTCTTTTTTTTTTTTTTTAGATGGAGTCTCACTCTGTCGCCCAGGCTGGAGTGCAGTGGCGCGATCTTGGCTCACTGCAACCTCCGCCTCCCAGGTTCAAGTGATTCTCCTGCCTCAGCCTCCTGAGTAGCTGGGATACAAGCATGTGCCACCATGCCCGGCTAATTTTTGCATTTTTAGTACAGACAGGGTTTCACCATGTTGGTCAGGCTGGTGTTGAACTCCTGACCTCTTGGATCCACCTGCCTCGGCCTCCCAAAGTGCTGGGTTACAGGCATGAGCCACCGTGCCTGGCCGTAACAAAAACTTTTTGAAGCAGCATTTGTATTGCAACTTTTTAAAACATTATTTACCCAATCTCAAAATTATATCAACTATTATCCATGTTTTCACTTTAGTATATTTTTATTTGCCTCAATCTAGTGCAACAGGTAACCTAAAAAGCAAGTAAGCCTAAGCAAGCAATTCATTTGGAAAAAACCATATGTGACTCTAGACAGCTTTAATAAACTCATTTCCATGAAGCATATATGATCCTCTAGTGAAAGTCAGAAATAGTTGGAGGCTTAAGGTTATGGAACAATCTGTGATCCTCCAAAGTATAATCAAACTTTAAATTTTTAAGAACCTAAGTCGCTAAATGAAATTATTAAACACTAAATAAAAAATAAACTCTCAGTTCAGGTCAATGATAATCAAGCTTTGTTTTGAAAATGATACTGCCTTAAATTGACAAGCATAGCAAGACTAACAAGTACTCAGAACTCTCATTACCAATGACTCATGAAAGAAATTGGGAGTGTGCTATGATAGGGAAAATGCAGCAAGATAATGACTTGGATCCAAGAGCAACAACGAGAGTATTTTGTTGTTTCCTCTCCTCTCCTTGAACCTAGGCATTTGGACATCACTGTATAATTTTGAGGGGATTGGTGGGATGCAAGGTGGTATTAATAGAAGGAATTGAGAGTAAAAGAATATTGGCCTGGAATGATTCAAGCTTACTTACTTCTCACTAAAAAAGTAGTAGGAAGGGTTTCAACTATTAAGATGACAAGTGTCATCTCTCCATCCCTCAGCTTATAATGGTATCATATACAGTTCTCCCTCAATATCCATGGGAGATTGGTTCCCGGACCACACTTGCTGCTCAAGCCCTTGATATAAAAATGGCTGTTTGCATATAAACTATGCACATCCTACCATACACTTTAACTCATCTCTGGATTACTTGTAATACCTAATACTCTACAATGTGAATACTATGTAAATAGTTGTTATACTGTATTGTTTAGGAAATAACAAGGAAAAAAGTCTGTACATTTCAATACAGACGCAAGATTTTTTCTCAAATACTTTCAGTCCAAAGTTCGTTGAATTCACTGACATGGAATCAACAAATATGGTGGGTCAGTGGTGTATTTTATAAAAATAAAATCACTTGTATCAAAATAAAACAATTTAAGTATGTATAGGTTGGTGTGAAAGTAATTGCAGTTTTCGCCATTAAAATGCCAATTAAAAACTGCGATTACTTTTGCACAAACCTCTATTTCCACTTACAGAATTACAGTCCAAATCACTTCAGACAAACCAAATGAAAATTAATGGGTTGGGTTGTGTGTTTGCTTTTTGGGGGACTGGAGTTGGATTTTTCAAGCAGCCATGATTTATCCAAAACATTGTGTATCTGACATATTTGGCATCTTACTGCTTATACAGATAACCTAGAATATGAAAATGCCATGATATTAGCATTCTAAAGCAAAACTCAATCACCCAAAAAGAGATTTTGATTGTAACTGATCATGTGATATCTAATTACATTCAACAGTACCAGAAATCCAGATAACACCTTTTCTAGATACTCTATACTTCCTTTTTTGTTTTTTTGTTTTGTTTTTTCCATTCTATTACTTTATTAGCAGGTCATTTCTTTTCTTTTTTTTTTTTTTTTTTTAGACAAGAGTCCCACTCTATTGCCCAGGCTGGAGTGCGGTGGCGCAATCTTGGCTCACTGCAACCTCCGCCTCCCAAGTTCAAGCGGTTCTCCTGCCTCAGCCTCCTGAGTAGCTGTGACTACAGGCACGTGCCACCACGCCCGGCCAATTTTTGTATTTTTATTAGAGATGGGGTTTCACCATGTTGGCCAGGCTGGTCTTGAACTCCTGACCTCAGGTGGTCCTCCCACCTCGGCCTCCCAAAGTGCTAGGATTACAGACGTGAGCCACCGTGCCCAGCACAGGTGATTTTTAAGATGTTAATAATATCATTCTACATGACAATCATATTTTTTGTATCTAAAAAATGGTTTAAATTTTCTCAAAATAAAAGGTGAGGGAGCAATAAACCAATTTATATCATTAAAACAAGTCAACATTACAAATCTCTATAAAGAACATTTTCTTAAATATATAAATCATAACTATAGTAAATAAGTTTAACCTGAAAAGACTTTTCCTCCCAGGTAGCATAGACTGTTCATATATCTTTTTCAAATTCCCTGAATTACTTCAAACCATGAAGCTTTATTTTATGGACTAAAAAAACACCTATATGAATCTAGGAATATCTGAATGTCATATCAAGCCTCTAAAGCAAAAATAAATTATTTAAGAACATCAGTATTTTCAAAATTCTTAGACTCCATCAAAACTCTCAAGTCAGGTACTAAAATGGATTCTCAGAATGTCAAAATTTAGAAATGTGAGTAAGTCAAATATCTAATTTTAAAAAATCAAATCTGGGCTCAGTGGCCACTTGATTTCTATTTTTTCAAAACAATAGCTATCTTTTTGAGAGCCTATTTTATGTCAAACATTTTACATAAATCTATGACCTCATTTAATCCTCATAAAAGCCTGCCAATTTGATAATAAACTAATCCAGGAGAAGAAATAATTTTGGCAAGTTAGATGGTAGTGGGAGAGCTAAGATAAAGCACCTCCTTGACCCCAAAACCAATGGCCTCCAATGATCCCTGCCTCCTGGTACTCACAACCTTGCATCCTCTTATCCTGCAGTATGCTTGGATTTAGTCCCCAGCTTCTAAGGAATAGAATATGATACAGGTGATGGGATGTCACTTCGGAGATTACTAAAAAAAAAAAAAATAGCTTCTGTCTTAGACTTGAGCTTGCATGCTTTCTCTCTCACTTTGAAAGAAATCAGCTGTCTTGTGAATGGACAGAGGCCAAGTAGCAAAGAAATGAGAGAAGCCTCCAGTCTCCAGCCAGCAAGGAACTGAAGTCTTCAATCCAACATAGCTCACAAGGAACTCAGTCCTGTCAACAATCTTGAGAGAGCTCTTAGAACCAGATCCTTCCCAAATCAAGCCTTCAGACCAGAAACAGTCCTAGCCAACATCTTGATCACAGCATTCTTAGAGACACTGAACCAAAGGCACCCAGGTAACTATAACCAGAGTCCAGACCTACAGAAACTACGAGGCAATATATGTTTGTTGCTTTGAACAACTAAGTTTTAGGGTAACCTGTTACACGGCCTTGAGTAATCAATGTACTCCACACTTATAATTTCTCACTTAAGAAACAAGTAAACCAAGAGAACCTGTTCCCAAAACAAGGCCTACAAGACAGTCCATTTTCATGGTTTGGTTTTTAAATTTCTAAGAACTGAGCATTATTTTAATACTTTCATGTGCATTTACAAGTGATTTTCAAAAAAAAAAAAATACAAAATCTAAGTAAAACTGACACATCATGAACCCTTTTACTCCTTATCTACTGAGTGCCTTTATATACTTCCTATCCTGAGACTACTTTACTGGGGTACTTCAATCTCTCAACACTCCCTGAATTAAGAATAAAGGGACCTACATGAAGAAAGATAAGTCTTTCCTCTGGAGTTAAGGAGACTTACCTCCTTCAAAAGAAGGGAGAAAAAAAAAGTCTCCTCCCGTCTCTCTCTAAACTACGGTAAGTATATTCGTTTCTGTAACTTCTATAACATCACAAACTTAAAAACAACAGGAATTTATCTTACAGTTCTGAAGGTCAGTAATCCAAAATCAAGTTTCACTGAGCTAAAAATAAAGTGTGTGCAGACCTGTGTTCCTTCTGGAGGCTCTACGGAATATGTTTCCTTGCCTTTTCCAGCTTCTAAAGGTTAGCTGCACACCTGGGCTTATGGGATGTTCCATCATCTTCAAAACCAGCAGTGCAGCATCTTCTCTCTTGACCTTTGCTTTTGGCCTTAACCCTTCTCTGACTAATTCCTCCTGCCTCCCTCTTATTAAGAACCTTTGTGATCACACTGGGCCAATCCAGTTATCCAGGACAGCCTCCCCGTTGCAAGATCCTTAATCAAATTTGCAAAATCCAATTTACTATCTAAGGCAACATATGCACAGGTTTTAGGGATTAAAACATGAGTATATTTGGAGGGGGACATTATTCAGCCTACCATTGCAAATATCCACAATAATCTGTAAAACAGATGACAACAACAAAAAACTAATTTCTTAAATTCCCTCACTTTTTATTTATTACGGGGTAAGAAAGATCCCACTGTTTTACTCATTCTCTCAAATTACTTTTAAAAACCTCTATTTTCTTCCAGTTTCCTTGTTGGTTTTGTTTTTACTCTTAGTCCTTTATCCATCTAGAAGTTATTTTTGTGAATGATTTAAGACAGGGGCTTTAAATATTTTTCCAGACTGACAATCAAATATCCTATTACCATGTATTGAATATTTTGCCCTACTAATACAAAATGTCATTTCATCAAATACTGAATTCTTTTATATGTAGGTATGTTTCTGGATTCTCTTTTTTTTTTTTTTTTTAAGAGAGTCTTGCACTGTCGCCCAGGCTGGAGTGCAGTGGTGTGATCTCGGCTCACTGCAACCTCCGCCTCCCGGGTTCAAGAAATTCTCCTGCCTCGGCCTCCCGAATAGCTGGGACTACAGGCACATGCCACCATGCCCAGCTAATTTTTGTATTTTTAGTAGAGATGGGGTTTCACAATGTTGGCCAGGATGGTCTCGATCTCTTGACCTCGTGATCCACCCGCCTCAGCCTCCCAAAGTGCTGGGATCACAGGGGTGAGCCACCGGCACCCGACCTTTTTTTTTTTTTTTTTTTAAATAGAGACAGGGTCTATGTTGCCCAAACTGATCTCCAACTTCTGGCCTCAAGTGATGCTCCCCACCTCAGCCTCCCAAAGTGCTGGGATTACAGGTGTAAGCCACCACACCTAGCCTGTTCCTGAGTTCTCTAATTTTATCTATTTGTTCTTTTGCTAATAATTTAATTATAGTAGTTTCTAAATTTTAATAGCTGGTGGGGTAAGTCTCGTTTTTTTAAACTGTCCTTGTTATAGTTACATACCAAACAAACTTTATAGGCTTCTCAAATTCATACAAAAATTCCTTTGGGATTTTGGTTAAAGTTTCACTGAATTTATAAATCAATTAGGGGGAAAAGTGACATCTTTATTGGGCTATCCTACCCATAAACACTCTATGGGCCAAAACTATGGCCAAGGCTATTACGGCCTACTGTCTCTCTCTCAGAATATCATCAGACATCTTGAATACTTACAATGTTAAAGACATGCTGATTGAGATGTGGGCAAAGACTAAATTAAGTAAGAAGAGGACTTGAACACTACCTCCAAAGAATATGAATTCTATCCAACTGCCTACACTCATTACCACATACCAAACATAAACATTACTAATTTTTTTTTTTTTTTTTTTTTGAGACAGGGTCTCAATCTGTCACACAGGCCAGAGTGCAATGGCATGATCACGGCTCACTATAGCCTCGGCGGCTCAGCCTCCCAAGTAGCTGGGATACCCAGGTTACCGAGGCTGGTCTTGAACTCCTGGGCTCAAGCAACCTGCCTGCCTTGGCCTCCCAAAGTGCTGGGTTTTCAGGCGTGAGCCATCATACCCAGCCACTCTTTTAATTTGGTCCTCCAAATCAGCTCAACTCTGATCTACCAATTTTCACTCTATTATTTTGTTAAAGCTTGTTTTGAATGTGAACTCCTATATTAAGCCATTCCTCACCTAAGAATATATGACTTTATATCTAATTCCAAATAACCAACACCAGTTCACTGAAAAAGCGCTGACCTAAAGAGGTACAGACCAGGCTCCTTGAAGTCAGGAGTCACGTATAAGACTACACAACCATTAAGCATTACAGTGAAGGCAAAGGAAAAACATATTATAATTTTATTGCTAGTTTGAGCTCTTATTAGTTTTTGTAACTTCTAAATCACTTAACCTCAACTTCCTTTAGCCTCTGCTCCTTCTATAAAATGAAAAAACAACCCATCGCACAAGATTTTTACATATGAAAATACTCTGTAAATTGTGAATCATAATATGAATGGTACTTGTTGGTACTACATACAACTTTCATTCTTATATATCTATTCTTCAAATAAATATACATATTATATCTAATCACCTCTACCATCTCCCACTACAATGTCTCCTTTAAATTCTATCGAATTTCCACTACTTTATTCACCTTTAATTTCAACATACTCCAATATGTTGTCTCAAATCTAACTTCTCTTCCTTAGGTTTCTTCTATACCCACTCTTGGTCAAGTGGTCCCAACTAGAAGACTCTTTCATCCAGTTTTCAAATTTCAATTATTTATTTTCTCTGATGGTATACCCTAAATCTAGAAGACAGCCCATGTTTGTGAGACCTCACTCCTAACTTTTATTATTATAGAGGTGAAATTTCATCTTCTCTACAAAATCCTCATTAAAGTAAAAGGAATCAAAATACAAAGACCAAAATTTAATTCTGGAATGAATTAATTCATTCACAAAGATCAGTTTATAATCTAGCTTGAAATATCACAAATTAAATCTTTCTCTAGTGTCTTTTCTCTGAAAAAAATGTTTATTTAGGTTTAGATTGCCTTGTCAGTAAATATAAAACATTTGCAGAATGGTTTCTTGGACCTCTCCATCCTCACCCAAACATACCAAAAAATTTTCTTTTTCTCCTTGTCCAGCACAAATCTTGAATCATCTTATATAAACTCAAGATAATTTGTACTGCTTTCTTTACACCATTTTTTCACAACTGCATAAACATATTCAAGTGCATCAATAGTTTAAAAATGTAAGAAAAAAAAGGATTTGAAATATTTTGTAATACAATAAACCACCACCAGTTCTAATGCCAATTCAGGTATTACTCACTTCAAACTCCTGAATTTTAAGAAATCATAAAAGGGTTCCTTCTGCCAATCAATGGCATGAACATGGCACAGTGCTCAACACATTCAAAATTCCTTTCCTTGGGTTATCTCATTTGATTCCCAATTCCAGAAAAAGTAAGTATCATTTATTCCATTAACAGACAGCAAAACTTGCTCAAGGTGAAAAAGTGAAATAACTGGGTCAATACCCAAATTTTCTCTTTTTCCCACCTCCAGCTGAACTTGAAAAACCCAAATTTTCTAACACTGAGTCCAACTTTTCTTGAATAGCTGACTCAAAAGGGTAGGCCAGGACAGTTCTCAAGTAGCATTTGCTTTCATCACTGCCATAATTATACATAGTGTTATCTATTTTTAAAACCCTTAGCAGAATCTAAATATAAACATATATGCCAATTCTCCTTTCTTCTATCAGAAAAGATTTTTAAATAGTTACACTGTTAGATGCTATTCTCAAGTATAGCAAATTAAAGATTTTCTTCTACTAGAAACATAAAAGCATTTGTCAGTGATTACAGGTATCATTATAGTTTTAACATTTTTATTTCATTTTTTAGAGACAGAGTCTCACTATGTTGCCCAGGCTGGTCTCAAACTCCTGAGCTCAAGTGACTGGTCCACCTTGGCCTCCCAAAGTGTTGGGATTACATGCATGAGTCACTGCAGCCGGCGACAAATATCATTTATAATTTTTAAATAATGAATTACCAAGTATTCAGTTGGTATCCTTTAC
The DNA here is from genome assembly GCF_006542625.1 of Nomascus leucogenys. Classification (NCBI taxonomy): domain Eukaryota; kingdom Metazoa; phylum Chordata; class Mammalia; order Primates; family Hylobatidae; genus Nomascus; species Nomascus leucogenys. Next base: position 6,728,282 of record NC_044389.1, on the reverse strand, counting down.
TTACCGAGACAATGTTGTTTTCCCAGAACCAGGCAGACCTCTTAAAAGAATAAGTAACTTCTGCAATTTATTTAAGTTTTCCTCTTGAAACTGCTGGTTCCCAAACCTGTCTGTTCCACTATGCTTGTCCATACAACGATCTTTCCAGCATTTTTCTCTGACTTCACAGAAACCATTACTCACATATCGATCTTGCATACTGCAGCCATTTCCAGAGGGATGAACACTACTCCTGTTGTCACTACAGTCAGTATATTCATTGTTCTGATCAAAAGTCATGCAATTCCAGTTAACATGACCATTATTTACATAATATCCATTTTGTATCTGAGAGTCACCTTGGGCTTGGAAAATATTTGATGGTGGATTTGGTGGAGCACTGAATCTTTGAATGTTTAAATGATAGTTCAAACTGGGAAGAGGGGGACCATAGGGCACTATAAAAGGATGTACTGACTGCCATTCAGGCCTGAAAGAAGTAAATGAAGTGTCACAAAATGTAGGTATTACTTGTCCATTACAGGGATATTTGTCTGGCTCCTTCCCCAAGTTCTGTTGATAATCACAATGTGATGGAATAGCTTTATTACTAAGATCTTTCTTTTCTTCATCAGGTTTTAAGAGACCATTATTATGACCCTGATAAAATGGAATAAATTGTTCCTGAGAAGGTTCAGATTCTTTACAACTGTTCTCAAAATCATCTTTTTCCTTTTCAAGCTCTTCAATTTCTTTGTAAAACTGGAATAATTCATTGTCAATCTCTGATTTTTCAGAGTTAAATTTCTGTTTCTCTTTTTGTCCTCCTCTGTCATTTATACCATTTAGAGCACCTGCCTCATTCCTCCCTTCATTACGTTTCTTCTTCTCAGGAGGTTTGTAAATGGGTCCTATAAATGCTTTACTTGTGCTATATATCTCATCGTCTGTGGATACTAATGGAGGACGTGCTTCCTGTAAAACCTGTGAATCAATGGATTCAATAACATCTGGTGTATTATCAGGCATCTCATCATGCAAAGGTCTATGCAAATCTGTAGTTTTGGTTTTGTTCTCCTGCAAATAACTATGTCCTCTGACATCAATGATGGTCACAGGGACCCAATCATTTCCAGTTTTCTCTTGGATTCTGTGAAAATCAGCATTACTATGATCGTGAAAAACATACGCCTCTGTAGTTGACTTCAATTTTTTACAGCGTGGTTCACTCGTTACTTCTTCTCTAGGTCCCAAGAATTTACCTTCAATTTCACCATAAGACATCTGAGAAATAAATAAATCATACAATTACTAGCTAAAATATTAAAAATCTAAATAAATGTTTCTTCAAAAACAAGAAATTAGACAAAGACATTTAAATTTGTGATATATTTAACGGTAACAATTTCCCAAAATACCAGTCACTTTTATAACCACTTATTATTTAAGTACAGTCATAATATGGTGGTTTATGGGAGAGATCTCGTTGAATATCCTTTTTTAAAAAAATATATATATATATCTCAACTTTAAACGATCCATTTCTGAATTTGGAAGACCTAAAAGATGTAAGTATGTCTGTAAAGTTGAATCAGTAATATATATTTTTATGATATACACAATTGTGTATTTAAAAGGAGATTGAAACCGCCAACACCAAATTAACACATACTCAAACTGGCTGTGATACACTGCATCGTAAGCATTTCCTTACTTAAAACCACTGTGTTTTTGAGAGTAAATAGCTCCAATTCTCTCCCAAACCTCAGACAACCAATCTCCTTAGCATCCAAATGTTAGATTAACTGAAGTGCCAGTCTTTGGAGACCCTTTACTGTGAGTAGTTAGTGTAAAAGAGGTTTCTAAATGGGTGTAGTGTGTTCATTTAAAAGGGGGGAAGAGATAACTTAAGTTGCAATGATAATAACGGAAATTTGTTTAATAAAGAAATCTGGTAACTCCCAAAGTTCAAAGCCTTCATCTTTTCCGAATAGTCTATCATGAAAGTAAAATTTGCTTCCCTTTAGGCCTGGCAGAGTGGCTCAAGCCTGTAATCCCAGCACTTGGGAGGCTGAGGTGGGCGGACTGCTGCTTAGGAGTTCGAGACCAGCCTGGCAACATGGCCTAACTCCGTCTCTTAACAAAAAAACAATAAATTAGCCGGGCACGGGGGCGCGCACCTGTGGTCCCAGCTACTCGGGAGGCTGCGGTGGGAGGATCGCTCGAACCCAGGGGGGCGGAGCTTGTGGTGAGCCGAGATGGCGCCACTGCACTCCAGCCTGGGCGACAGAGGGAGACTCCGTCTTGGGGCGGGGGGAGGGGAATTGCTTCCCCTGAAATACCTTTGGGACCTCAAAGTACAACCCAGAGGCCTATTCCACCCAATTCTTCATTGTGCCACTCTCTGGTGTTCCTAACACGAGAGAAAAAGAAATGGACAAAAAGGCGAACTACAGAATGATGCAAGTAGGCCACAGAGCTGGAGGAAGACAACTGCGGAGAACGCCAAAAGGCCTCCTCTCGGTTTCTCGTTTCCTCATTCGAAATGTGTCAGAAAAGTCCCGAAGAAAAGCAACCGGGTTGCGTTAATAAACAGCGTGATCTATACACTATCCGAGCCCTATGCCTCCAGACTTCCAGAGTGAGCGACCCGGGCAAAAGTGCGTCACCCAGCTTTTTTGTCCCAATAGAGACATGTTCAGGTCCTGTCCAGGAATTCTGGAGGTCTCTGAGGCGCAAAAGTTCACACAGAGCTTGCTTCTACGTTTACAGCTAATCTAAAGGGTCCAGTCAAGAAGTGAAAGCGAAAAACACCACCACCGCCCCACCCTCACCTAAAACGGGGTGTCTACTCACCTTACTCCACCCCTACGCATTGACCTTTACCTCCCAATAAAACCTTCTTTTAGGAAGACACGAACCTCTGTGAAGGTGAAATAAAAGCGGAGACACAGCACTAAAGCCGAGGTCTGGAGGGACTAAAAGCCCACCTCTCAGAATCGCGGTAACAAACCTCACCTCCGTACGCAAAATGGCGGTCACCTCTCGGTTACCCGTGCCAAAACTAGGCGTTTGCGCCAGGCATTGTGGGAATTGAAGTCCGACGTTCACACCGGCTCCGTAAACCTCACGGCATGGAGACTAGGTCTCCCAGAATCCATGGCGTGACAAACGCACTAAATTGGCAACAAAAGTAGACCGGAATTAGTTCCTAGATCTGGAGCAGGGAAGTTATCTAAAAACACCAACTTTCGTTAAAAGAAAGCAGCGACCTCCTCTGGCGTTTATCCCCGAAGGAAAAAGGAATTTGAGAACCTGGCGCCCCCAAATAGATGTATAATCGGCTCTCAGTGCATGCTTCTTAGAGCTTTCTAGAAGACAAAGAACCAGCTGACTTTTCCAACGGAACTCCACAGTTGGTACCACAAATTTGGATTCCGGTCGTTTCTACGAAAGACCACCTGACGTAATTTTAGGCTCATGCTTTTCTGTGGAAGGAAAGAATTACTGCGGCGCAGGTCCCCAGTAACAGATAAAAATACTTATGAACAAAATCGTTTAGTGTCATGTCGCTGTTTTGTTTTTGGAAATACAGACTAATCACTGAGCTTTCCCATTAAAAGAGTCAATATGTGCAAAGCACGTAGAACAGTGAGCTCCTGTTAAGAATAAGCGCTGTGTAAGTGTTTGTTGCATTAAAAATAAATACAAACGAAACAACTGGCAGTCCTCAACTGAGGGCTCCTTTTCTCTTCCCACCACCTCTCCAACCCCTCCTCCCTCCATTGGTTCCCCATCCCCCATAATTTCAGGTCCTTGCAAGGAAAACTTAACATCTCTTCATATTTAAATAATTCTTTCTATAGATATGCACCCTTTTCCATCCCCAACGTGAAAACAATTTCATTTGTTGTTAAAGTTACAGTCTGGAATATATACATTTGATTATTTAACTAACAGCCTTGTAATCAAGAGTGTTCACCAAAGCAACCCATTTTCTTACAAAGAAAAATCTATCTCAAATACAGATTTCTACTACGACCTTTGTCTCCTCATAATTAAAGTCATGCATCCTACTTTGAAACAACCACATTTACGTGAGGTTGTGGCGTTCTCAGTGTGTTACATCCGCAGGCACACTATGCTCACTATAAAATAATATTATTCTTTGTCACCCCATCAAGGTATTGTCCTGTTTCTCCATGGCATATTTTCCCCCTTAAAACTAATAATCAGTCGGGCGCGGTGGCTCACGCCTGTAATCTCAGCACTTTGGGAGGCTGAGGTGGGCGGATCACCTGAGGTCAGGAGTTCGAGACTAGCCTGGCAAACATGATGAAACCCCATCTCTACTAAAAATACAAAAATTAGCCGGGTATGGTGGCGGGCACCTGTAATCCCAGCTACTCGGGAGGCTGAGGCAGAAGAATCGCTTGAACCCCGGAGGCAGAGGTTGCAGTGAGTCGAGATCAGGCCATTGCACTCCAGCCTGTGTGACAAGAGCCAGACTCCATCTCAAACAAAAAAAACCCCAAAAACAAAAAACAAACAACAACAACAACAACAACAAAAAACTAATAAGCAATCTGTGAGGTTATACTTTGAGACCAAGCAAATATCCTGCACCTAATCAAACTTTACCTTACGGTTCAGATTCCATAAATGTCGGGATTTTTTTTTTCCCACCTCCTTCAAGCCTTCCACATTTGTCAATCCAGATGCTGCTCTACAACAGAACCCTACTTATTTATTTATTCACTATCAGTATGAATTTATGGATTCCTTTTGTTCAGGGGGTTATACTCCATTGCTCTCCTTACTTATTTACTATTACTAGACTATTTTTAGGATGGTTTTAAATGCACATAAAAATTGAGCAAATGGTAGAGTTCCCATGTACCACACACACACACACACACACACACACACACGGTTTCCCTTATTACTAACCTCTTACATTGTTACAACTAATTACCTAACATTGTTACATTAACATTAACTTGTTATAACTTATTAGTTATAATAACATAATATGTAACATTAAGTTATATATTAGTTACATAACTTATTCATTATTCAAATTTCCTTCATTTTTACCTAAATGCCCTCTCTGTTCAAGGGTTCTATCCAGGATACCACCTTACATTTAGTTATCATGTTTCCTTAGGCTCCTTTTGGCTGCAACAATTTCTTAAATGTATTTTTTAATATCTTAAGCTTATTTTTGATGACCTTGACTTTTTTTTTTTTTGAGACAAAGTCTCGCTCTGTCGCCCAGGCTGGAGTGCAGTGGCACCATCTTGGCTGCCTGCAACCTCTGCTTCCCAGGTTCAAGAGATTCTCCTGCCTTAGCCTCCTGAGTAGCTGGGACTACAGGTGCCCACCAACAGGCCTGGCTAAGTTTTGTATTTTTAGTAGAGACGGTGTTTCACCATATTGGTCAGGCTGGTCTGGAACTCCTGAGCTTAAGCGATCCACCCGCCCCTACCTCCCAAAGTGCTGGGATTACAGGTGTGAGCCACAGCGCCTGGCCGTCCTTGACAATTTTGAGGAAAACTGATCAGGTATCTTGTAGCATGCTCTTATATTGGGATTTGTTGGATGTTTTTTGCAGCCTCCAGAACTGTGAGAAATAAGTTTGTTATTTGTTATTATTTTTATGTATTTATTGAGACAAGGTCTTGCTCTGTCACCCAGGCTATAATGTAATGGCACAATCACGGCTCACTGTAGCCTCAACCTCCTGGTCTCAGGTAATCTTCCCACCTCAGCCTCCTGAGTAGCTAGGACCATCGGCATGCGTCACCATGCCCTGCTAAACTTTGTACTTTTTGTAGCGATGGGGTTTCACCATTTTGCCCAGGCTAAATTTTTCTTCCTTGTAAATTACCCAGTCTCTGCTATTTCTTTTCTTTTCTTTCTTTTTTTTTTTTTTTTTTTTTTTTTGGCCACTTCTGCTAGGGTGTTTGTTTGTTTGTTTGTTTGTTTGTTTTGAGGCAGGATCTCACTCTGTCACCCAGGCTGGAGTACAGTGGTGCCATCACAGCTCACTGCAGTCTCAACCTCACGGGCTCAAATGACCTTTCCCCACTCAGCCTCCCAAGGTAGTAGCTGGGACTACAGGTATGTACCACCACACCCAGACAATTTTTGTATTTTTCGTAAAGACAGGGTCTCACTATGTTGCCCAGGCTGGTCTTGAATTCCTGACCTCAAGTAATATTCCTGCCTTGGCTTCTCAAAGTGCTGGGATTACAGGCATGAGCCGCCAAGCCCAGCAGAATGTGCTACTTTTTATAGGAGCACAAAGAAACTAAGATAGGGTGTTCTGCTCCTCCTCCGTTAGGGTGGAATATTGTAGGGGAGGGAAAAATATTTTGCTTCGACCCTTTGGTTCTCAGCTGAAACTCTGTAACTAAAGAAAATTATACAGATTTATTTAACATACGTTTTAGATGACATGGAAACCTTCATAAGGTTATGAAGACCTGAAAAAATAGTTAAACCTGAGTGTTTTATACAAGGTTTGATGAAGAGGGGAGTCATTGAAAAATGTGATAGGACAAAGGGGGTATGAGCTAAGTGTAGTAAACTGGGGGAAATTAGCCATGCTTGTTTAGATTCCTGTTGATGTCCCTCTATTTTCAAAAGTAAGGTTGTTCCTTTTCTCCACAAAGAGGAAGGGCACCTCTCACATGAGTCTTATGACTTGCCTCAGGAGAAGGTCAAAGAGCCCTTCTTGCACCTGCCATTTCTCAGATACTTCAGCTTAAAATATTTGATATGTCAAAATTGTGCCATAACTTAAGAAACAAATTAACTGAAGTTGCAAGGTACAAAGTTAACATACAAAAATTTATGTATAAGCTAACAATGAAATATTTGAAGAAAAATAAATTCTCATTCACAATAGCTACAGTGACCTAAAACGGGGTGTCTACTCACCTTACTCTACCTTTAAGGATTGATCTTTACAATACAATACTTAGGAATAAGTTTAACAAAGGAGGTGAAAGATTTATACACTCAAAACTATAAAATATTGATGAAAGAATTTGAAGATGATACAAATAAATGCTTACGGATTAGAAGAATTAGTATCGTTAAAATGAACATACTACCCAAAGAAATCTACAGATTCAATGCAATCTCTATCAAAATTGCAATGATATTTTTTCACAGAAATAGAAAAAACAATACAGAAACTCATGAAATCACAAAAAAAGCCTGAGAGCCAAAGCAATCCTGAGCAACAAGAACAAAGTTTTGCATCACACTACCTGACTTCAAAATATATTACATGGCTATAATAACCCAAGTAATATGGTATTGGTATAAAAATAGACAAATTGGCCTGCATGGTGGCTCACGCATGTAGTCCCAGCACTTTGGGAGGCCAAGATGGGAGGATCACTTGAGGTCAGGAGTTCAAGACCAGGCTGGACAACATGGCAAAACCTCATCTCTACTAAAAATACAAAAATTAGCCAGGCATTGTGGTGCACACCTGTAGTCCCAGCTACTCAAGAGGCTGAGGCAGGAGAATCACTTGAACCTGGGAGGCGGAGGTTGTGAGCTGAGATCCTGCCACTGCACTCCAGCCTGGGTGACAGAACGAGACTCTGGCAAAAAACAAAACAAACAAACAAAAAAAACACATTGACCAATGGAACAGAATAGAAGACCCAGAAATAAATCTATGTATTCATAGCCAAACGATTTTTATTTTTTTGAGACAGAGTCTCATTCTGTGGCACAGCCTGGAGTGCAGTGGCACAATCTCAGCTCACTGCAACCTCTGCCTCCTGGGGTCAAGCAATTTTCCTCCTCAGCCTCTCAAGTAGCTGGGATAACAGGTGTGTGCCACCATGCCTGGCTAATTTTTGTATTTTTAGTAGAGATGGGGTTTCTCCATGCTGGCCAGGCTGGTCTCAAATCCTGACCTTGTGATCCGCTTACCTTGGCCTCCCGAAGTTCTGAGATTATAGGCGTGAGCCACCAAAGAACAGCCATGATTTTTTTTTTTTTTTTTTTGAGACAGAATCTTGCTCTGTCACCCAGGCTGGAGTGCAGTGGCATGATCTCAGCTCACTGCAACCTCCACCTCACAGGTTCAAGTGATTCTCCTGCCTCAGCCTCCCAAGTCACTGGGACTACAGGCACATGCCCCCATGCCAGGCTAATATTTGTATTTTGGGTAGAGACAAGGTTTCGCCATGTTGGCCAGGATGGTCTCGAACTCGTGGCTTCAAGTGATCCACCCGCCACGGCCTCCCCAAAGTGCTGGGATTATAGGCAAAAGCCACTGTGCCTGGCCAACCAAATGGTTTTCGACAAAGGTACCAAGAGCATACATTGAGCTCAAGCCATCTTCCTCTTTGATAAATGATGCTGGGAAAACCAAATATCCATATGCAGAAGAATGAAACTAGACCCCCATGTCTTGCTATATACAAAAGCCAACTCAAAGTGGATTGAAAACCTGCACATAAGACCTTAAACTAGAAAACTGCTAGAAGAAAGTGTAGGGAAAACACCACAGAACATTGGCCTAAGCAAAGATTTTATGGCTAAACCCTCAAAACACAGGGGACAAACTAAAAAAAGGCAAGTGGGACTTAATTAAACTAATATCCAGAATATACAAGGAACACAAACAGTAGCAAAAACAAACAAATAAAACAAAAAAATTTATCAATCTCATTTAAAAAATGGGTAAAGGATCTAATTAGATGTTTCTTTTTCTTTTTTTTGGGCAGTCTTCTTCTATCACCCAGGCTGGAGTTCGGTGGCACGATCTTGGCTCACTGCAACCTCTGCCTCCTGGATTCAAGTGATTCTCCTGCCTCAGCCTCTTGAGTAGCTGAGATTACAGGCACGTGCCACCATGACCAGCTAATTTTTGTATCTTTAGTAGAGACAGGGTTTCACCATGTTGGCCAGGATGGTCTCAATCTCTTGACCTCGTGATCCACCTGCCTCGGCCTCCAAAAGTGCTGGGATTACAAGTGTGAGCCACCGTGCCCCACCAGACATTTCTTAAAAGAAGATATACAAATAGCCAACACTTAATAGGGACAAAGACAGTCTCTTCAATAAACGGTGTTGGGAGGCCTGATGTGATGGCTCACATCTGTAATCCCAGCACTTTAAGAGGCTGAGGTGGCCCCAGGCACAGTGGTTTATGCCTGTAATCCCAGCACTTTGGAAGGCCAAGGCGGGCAGATCACCTGAGGTCAGGAGTTCAAGACCAGCCTGGCCAACATAGTGAAACCCCATCTCTACTGAGAATACAAAAATTAGCCAGGCATGGTGGCAGGCACCTGTAACCCCAGCTACTCAGGAGGCGAAGGCAGGAGAATCACTTGAACTTGGGAGGCAAAGGCTGCAGTGAGCCCGGATCAAGCCACTGTACTCCAGCCAGGGCAACAAAGCGATCCTCCATCAAATAAATAAATAAATAAATAAATAAATAAATAAATAAATAAAGCAAGCAAGCCAGGACGCCCCCTGAGGTTTAGTCTGTCTTTGCATGTGCCCACTTCCTCCTTTGACTTTCTCTGCTGTATTTTGATGCAGTACAAAAACTCTCACCAGAAGTTGTGCAGATGCTTCTTGTACAGACTGCAGAAACGTGAGCTAAATTAACTTCCTTTCTCTATAAATTACCCAGCCTCAGCCTCAGATATTCCCTTATAGCAACACAAAATGGACTAAGTCCATAGTGTCATTAAGTAGGAAAAGAAAAGCTAGCAAGAGAAATAGGCCATGTAGTGAGTAAAGGGGGTAAGTATTGATGAATTCAATTTTGTACATGGTACGTATTATTTGCCTAGAAGATCACCAAATGGTAGTGTTGGGGATTTGTCTGAATTTAAGAGAGGGGTTGGAGATGAAGGTGTTGGGAGTTTTTAGTGTGGAAGAACTAGTTGAAGCCTTGGGCTTAGCCAGACTGATTCAAGGAGAATATGAAGATTACCTAAGAAAACTAGAAGACTGAGATAAAATTTCTCAAGATCACCGATATTGAACAAGCAGGAAAGAAGAGGAGCCTGCAAAAAAGAATAGAGAGGTGGGAGATGAAAGTATCAAAAAGAAGGTGATGACCAAGAGCATTAAATGCCCCAGGGAGAGGGGGACAACTAGGTATCCAAGGAACTGGAGGCGAGGAGCTCACAGCAGGCATTAGTAAGGGCAGTTTCCACGGCATGGTGGGAGTTGGAAGCCTCATTAAAGTAAGGTCCAACTGTGAGTAAGAAGTGGGTTTTTTTACAGCATGGTTATGAGATTGTTATGACGTCTGTAATATAACAGATACATATTTTTTTATATAGACAATATCATATGTAAATATGTGTTAAAGCCACATGGTAGATGCAGCTAGCATTCTAATCAGTCATTTGTGTGGAGAGCAGGAGACAGTCAGCTAGCCTTATATCAAAAAGACTGTGTTCCAGAGGGAGTACAACCACCCCTTTAGCTATTTATACCTCCATCAACACTACTTTGCTCATTAATGTCATAAATGACTTTTCAAAACTAATGGCTTGTAAATATCATGAAGGACATAAGAAATGGATTCTCATTGGTGAAATTAAAAGTATTCAAGTTAGGCCGGGCGCGGTGGCTCACGCTTGTAATCCCAGCACTTTGGGAGGCCGAGGCGGGCAGATCACGAGGTCAGGAGATCGAGATCATGGTCAAACCCCGTCTCTACTAAAAAATACAAAAAATTAGCCAGGCGTGGTGGCGGGCGCCTGTAGTCCCAGCTACTCGGAGAGGCTGAGGCAGGAGAATGGCGTGAACCCGGGAGGCGGAGCTTGCAGTGAGCTGAGATTGCGCCACTGCACTCCAGCCTGGGCGACAGAGCGAGACTCCATCTCAAATAAAAAAAAAAAGTATTCAAGTTAAAATATTTTGGAGACACTCCCTCCCTTTACTGAACAAATGATAAGAACAGAATGGGCCGGGTGCAGTGGCTCACGCCTGTAATCCCAGCACTTTGGGAGGCCGAGGCGGGAGGATCACGAGGTCAGGAGATCGAGACCATCCTGGCTAACACGGTGAAACCCTGTCTCTACTAAAAATGCAAAAAATTAGCCGGGGGAGGTGGCGGGCGCCTGTAGTCCCAGCTACGCAGGAGGCTGAGGCAGGAGAATGGCGTGAAACCCGGGGGGCAAAGCCTGCAGTGAGCTGAGATCGCGCCACTGCACTCCAGCCTGGGTGAAGCAGCAAGACTCCTTCTCAAAAAAAAAAAAAAAAAAAAAAAAAAAAAAAAAAAAAAAAAAGAACAGAATGAAGACTGTAGCCCACACCTGTTGAGATGACATTCAACCATAAGTAGGAATTGTGGGCGTCTGATGTCAACTATGAAAACTATAGCATCTGCTTAAAAAGAACCTTTCATGCAGCATAGTAGTCAGAGTACTAAAAGGACAAAGAACGGTCATCAGGCTTACAAAGTAGGCTCTATAAGCTATTCTGTGCCTGCTTGCTAAATGTTTGATATATCTGTAAGTGAGAAAGAAACTTGCTCTCAAGGTTGCTGGGAGAAGGTTTTTTTTACTTGATTCTAATAACTGAAGGCAACTGTTGTCTATCAAAAAATAATCGTAAGAGTTGGGTTAATAAATCTGCATGGTCAGCTCACAATAAAAATAATGAAGAGAGATGGGGCTTTGGCAGAAGATTTTAAGGCTATCTGTCTGTGTTCTTGGCTGCTTTGCTTTATCTGAGGTGTCATGGCCTTACCAGCCTAAAAGGCATAACCTGTTCACATTTGATAGATGATTGATTTTATCATTGCTTAGATGACAGACAACCAAAACTTTATAATTTATTCCCCCAAGGATGAGATCCCAAGAGTTAAAAAGTGATAGCAACAGCTGAATTACACTTTTACAGCTGGCTAAAATGATAAATATGATGTTATGTTTATTTCACCACAATAAAAAAGTGATAGATCAAAGACCTAAGTATCAGACCTAAAATTACAAAAATCTTAGAAAATATGGGTGAAAAGCTTCATAATGTTGGTTTTGCCAATGATTTCATAGATATGACACTAAAAGCACAGTCAACAAAAGAAAAAAACGGGCTGGTCACAGTGGCTCACACCTGTAATCCCAGCACTTTGGGAGGCCAAGGTGGGTGGATCACCTGAGTTCAGGAGCTCGAGACCAGCCTGGGTAACATGGTGAAACTCCACCTCTGCTAAAAATACAAAAATTAGCCAGGCATGGTGGCGGGCGCCTATAGTCCCAGCTACTTGAGAGGCTGATGCACAAGAATCGCTTGAACCTGGGAGGTAGAGTTTGCAGTGAGCTGAGATCGTGCCACTGCACTCCTGCCTGGGTGACAGAATGAGACCCTGTCTTGCACTCCTGATTGGGTGACAGAGTGAGACCCGTCCCAAAAAGAAAAAGAAAGAGAAAAAGAAAAAATAGGTAACTTAGGCTACATCAAAATTTAAAACTTCTGTGTATTGAAGGACAATCAATGGAGTGAAAGGGCAACCCATGGAAATTTGGGAAGAAATATTTGCAAATCATATATCTGATAAAGGGTTAATATTTAGAATGTATAAAGAACTGCTACAACTCAATAATAGCAACAAAACAACAACACAAACAATTTGATTAAGACATGGACAACGCTGGGCGTGGTGGTTCACACCTGTAATCCCAGCACTTTCAGAGGGAAGGCAGGAGGATCTCTTGAGCCGAGGAGTTCGAGACCAGCCTGGGCAACATAGTGAAACTTAGACACTTTGTCTCTACAAAAAAAATAAAATAAAATTAGCCGGGTGTGGTGGTGCGTGCCTGTAGTCCCAGCTACTTGGGAGGCTGAGGTGGGAGATGGGAGGATTTGCTTGAGCCTGGGTGGTGGAGGCTGCAGTGAGCTGAGATCATGCCACTGGATTCCAACCTGGATGACAGGAAAAAAAAAAAAAAAAAAAAAAAAAATATATATATATATAATTTTGTATAGTTTCTTTGGAGAAATGTCTCCAAATGCGCAAGGTCTTGACTATGTTTTCATACTTGCCCATGGCCTTTGTATGTCTTTATATGGGCAAGGTCTTGAGTAGACATTTCTCCAAATAAGATATAGAAATGGCCAATAAGAACATGGAAAGATGCTCAGCAGACATCACAACTATAATGAGATATCACCTCACACCCATTAGGATGGCTGCTATCAAAATAAAATTTTTTAAAAACCCAGAAAATAACAAGTGTTGGTGAGGATGTAGAGAAATTGGAACCCTTGTGTATTATTGGTGGGAATGTGAAATGGTGCAGTTACTGAGTTACTGTGGGAAATAGCATGGTGCATCATCAAAAAAATGAAACATAGAGTTACTACGTGATCCAATTCCGCTTCTGGGTATATACCCAAAAGAGTAGAAAGCAGGGTCTCACAGAGATATCTGAACACCCATGTTTATAGCAGTATTATTCTCAATAGACAAAAGGTAGAAATAACCCTAGGACACATTGGCAGATGAATGTGTAATAAACCTAATGTGCTATTAACATGCAATGGAATATTACTCAGCCTTAAAAAGGAAGGAGGCCAGATGCTGTGGCTCATGCTGAAATCCTAGCACTTTGGGAGGTTGTGGCACAAGGATCACTTGAGCCCAGGAGTTGGAGACCAGGCTGGGGAATGGAGCGAGACCTTATATCAAAAATTAAATTAAAAGGAAGGAAATCTTATCACATGCCATAATATGGATGAAACTTGAAGACATTGTAGTAAAATAAGCCAGTCACAAAAAGACAAATGCTGCCTAAAATAGCCAAACTTACAGAAACAGAAAGTACAATGGTGGTTGCCAGGGACTGAGGGAAGGAGGAAATGGGAAGTTGTTACCTAATACGTACAGAATTTCAACTTCGCAAGATAAAAATTCTAGAGATTGGTTGCACAACAATGTGAAATGTACTTAACACTACTGAACTGTATACTTAAAAATGATCAAGATGTTAACATTTTTTTTTTTTTTGAGACGGAGTCTCGCTCTGTCGCCCAGGCTGGAGGGCAGTGGCGCAATCTCGGCTCACTGCAAGCTCCGCCTCCCGGGTTCACGCCATTCTCCCGCCTCAGCCTCTCCGAGTAGCTGGGACTACAGGCGCCCGCCACCACGCCCGGCTAATTTTTTGTATTTTTAGTAGAGACGGGGTTTCACCGTGGTCTCGATCTCCTGGCCTCGTGATCCGCCCACCTCGGCCTCCCAAAGCGCTGGGATTACAAGCGTGAGCCATCGTGCCCGGCTGGTGTTAACATTTTTATGTGTATTTTACCCAATTTTTTTTTACAAAGTCACAGTGACAGGGAAATCCAGTAATAGAAAAATAGATATTTTCAAGTACTTGAATAGAAAGAAAATTCTTTGAAGGAAACTAAATGAAAAAAAAGGATTACATGTAACAATTTTTTTTAGCTGAAAACATTGGGGAAAATATTGCTGCAGAGATTATTAAAGAATATTTTCTGCTCCTAACATGTCTCTTCTGTTAACTTTCCTGAATAAGGGGATAAGGAGGCTGCCCAGTCCAGGAAATGTTGGGGCTCCACCGTCTTTAAGGCAGTGATGTTGGCGTCTCTTCTGATATTTTACTTCACAGGATGGTTCACAGAGTGTAGCCGCCTCCAACTCCTAGCAGTAAAGAAGACAAATGCTGTTCAAGGAGGCTTTGCCTTGAGGCATGTGTTATAAGTTACTCTTAAGAATTGAATTTCACACTTTTCCTTAAATGTCATGAGAATGAGAATCTTAAAAGCAGGAAAAATCATCAATCATCAGTAAATATGAAAAGTATTTTCATTTGATCAAAAGGCAAGCTTATGACGGTTTTCTTCCAGCCCATTCTTGGACACCACAAATTGGGCTGGCTTCCTGAATGTGCACCCCATTTTCAGCTCAGAGACCTGTGCTCCAAAGGATAAATACACAAGTGTCTTTGCTTTATGGATTTTCCTGTTAACAATTATAGGGGAAACAAAATGTACCAAGAGGACAGTTCCAGATGTTTCACATTTCGACAGTGTCACAGCGATGTCCCTTCTCCTGTGCAGTTACAGTGCCCCCACAGCAATGGTCACAGGATTATCTCAGCCCTGTCAGTTTCCCCTGGAATACCCAGGTTTTCAGGTGGGCAGGCCTCATTTGTCCTTGACTTCTGCCCAACACAGCTATCAGAAGAGGGAATTTCTACAAAGAAGTTGGTCATCAAATCATGGTGAAATGTACTTCCCAGCACCAAAGGACTGGAATGGCAAATGTATGGTGTAATCTCATTTTGTGAAAGGAAGGAGGAAAAGGAAAAGAAGAAGCAAGGAAGAAACATCATATATGTGTGTATATATTTGTAGAAACTTGAACAGTGATGTGGAAGTAGACATTCCATGACGCAAACAGTGCTTGCCTCGAGAGGAGTTTAGTGCAGGGAGGACTGGCAGGGAGGTGATTAACTTTTTCTTTATGTATCTCTGTATTTTTGACTTGTTACAAGAATATATTAAATGCATTTTTACAAGTTCAATTCTATTCTGTAGCATTGTTTTATAGTGATTGGATGAAAATTATTATACTATTTTTAACATGAACACATGCAAATCCTCCTAAAGTTAAATTTATTCACTTATTCTCTGCAAGACATACTTCTACTTCAAGTTTAGAATCAGTATCATTTATGACTAAAAGTGTGGATTCCAAAGGCAGATTGCCTGGATTCAAATTCAGTCTCTCTCTCCTACTGGGTATATGACCTTCAGCAAAGTACAAAACCTTCTGAGCCTTGGTTTTTTAGCTTGTATAATGAAAATGATAATAGTTCTACTTCACAGGACTGCTCAGGAGATTTAATGAATCAAATATGTAGTGCATTTAGAATAGTGTCTGGCAAACTATATGTTAGTTATTTTTAAGTTTTCTGTGTGGAGAACCCATCATTTATGAATGTAGATTATAGAAGCTGAGGTTTTTGCAATATTTTTTATTGCCACAGGGCTAAAAATCTCCATGGTAATATACTTGTGCAAAATGCACATAAAATGCTATGTACTATGAATTTTAAGTAACAATTATACTAAAAGCTTGAATATTTACTAGGATGTTTAAATTATAATAAAATAAGATTTTCAGATTATAGTGCATGTATAATAAATATGGAGAAAGGAAGACAGCAAGTACACCTTTACATGAAAATCAAAGCTGTCACAAGGGCTGGGTGTGATGGCTCATGTCTGTCATCCCAACACTTTGGGAAGGCAAAGTGGGGGGATCCTTTGAGCCCAGGAGTTCAAGACCAGCCTGGGCAATAGAGTGAGACTCTGTCTCTATAAAAAATTTAAAAACTCACCAGACATAGTGGCATGGACCTGTAGTCCCAGCTACTTGGGAGGCTTGTTGGGAGATCACTTGAGCCCAGGAGGGACTCTGCAGTGAGCTGTGATTGCACCAGCGTACTCCAGCCTGGGCAACAGAGCAAGACTCTACTTCAAAAATAAAACAGGCCAGGCACAGTGGCTCACGCCTGTAATCCCAGCACTTTGGGAGACCAAAGTGGGCAGATCACTTGAGGTCAGGAGTTCAAGACCAGCCTGGCCAATATGGTGAAACCCCGTCTCTACTAAAAATACAAAAATATTGGCTGGGTTTGGTGGCAGGCGCTTGTAATCCCAGCTACTCAGGAGGTGGAGGCAGGAGAATCTCTTGAACCTGGGAGGCGGAGGTTGCAGTGAGCCCAGATCACACCATTGTGCTCCACTCCAGCCTGGGCGTTGCAGTGAGACTCTATCTCAAAAAAAAAAAAAAAAAAATTAAACAAAACAAAAATCTGTCACAAGAAAACACCAATGGGTGCTTAAGGATTATAAATGTGTCCAGAGCTTTTCTGGCTACTGTGAGATGAGCCGTAGGGGATTCTGGTGGGTACAGAGATGTGGATGTGCTGAGGAGGTGATAGTGGGTAGGTTTGGTGCTACCTTCTAGAACACTTCACCACACTCTTCTCCACAACTATAAGGGTGGAAACAGGCATTTAACACAACTAGGCAAAAGACATTGCTCATAGACTTTTCTTTCCTCCACGAAGTAAACAGGTCTTTCCACCCCGACTTTTTTCCCAATTTTTGTGGGTTTTTTGTTTTAATTTTTAATTATTTATTTATTTTGTTTATTTGTTTGTTAGTCTTTCCCTTTTAGATAATGTCCTTGGGAACATGGCTTTTCTTTCTCTCTCTGTCATTCTCTCTCACTTTTCTTCCTTTTTTTTTTTTTTGAGACAGAATCTTGCTCTGTCACTCAGGCTGGAGTGTAGTAGTGCGATCTCGGCTCATGGCAACCTCTGGCTCCCAGGTTTATGTGATTCTCCTGTCTCAGCCTCCTGAGTAGCTGGGACTACAGGCGCCCGCCACCATGTCTGGCTAATTTTTTTTTTTTTTTTTTTTTTTTTTTTTAGTAGAGATGGGGTTTCACCATGTTAAACAGGCTGGTCTCGACCTCCTGACCTCAAGTGATCCACCCACCTCTGCCTCCCAAAGTGTTGGGATTACAGGCGTGAGCCACCGCTCCCAGCCACTTTTCTCTTCTTCACCCTCACCTCTTCACCATGACCTTTCCTTCATCATCCCCATGCTTGATCTTTCTACAGCATTTATCACTCCAAACAACAAGGTCAACCGCCACTGCCTCCTCTCCCTGACACGCCCTTCTAAGGCACTTCACTGCACTTATCTTCCTATTTCTTACTCTGTACAGTGGATCTCCAGATCCCCTCATCTTTGAACAGAGGTGCTATGGACTGAATATGTCCCCTCCCAAACTTATAAGTTGGAACTTAATCATCAATGTGATCATATTAAGAAGTGGGGCATTTAGGGAGCAATTAAGTCATGAGGGCAGAGTCCTCATGGATGGTATTAGCGCCCTTATAAAAGACGTGCAAGGGAGCTGTTTACCTCTTCCACCACGTGAGGACACAGCTAAATGGCACCATACATGAACCAGGAAACAGGCTCTTGCTAGACGCTGAATCTGCTTGGTACCTTGGTCTTGAACCTCCCAGCCTCTGGAACCATGGGAAGTAAATTTCTATTATTTATAAACACCCAGTGTAAAGTATTTTGTCATAGCAGCCCAAACAGGCTAAGACAAGAGGCACACACAAGCTTAATCTTTTTAAAATGTTTTATTTATTTAATATTTAAACATATATACACACATTCACGTCATTTAAAACTCAAAGACACAAAAGGGTATTCTACGAAAAGTCCCTTTTTACCCCAGCCTCTCCTGAAAGCAACTGTGCTGCTTCCAGAGACATTTTATATATGTATATGTATATGCATATGCCTACATATTGTATGTCTGTATGTATACACATTCATATGTATAATATGCATGTGCTATTTTCCTCTTTTTTTCACATAGTAGCATCAGTACATCCTGTTAAGCATCTTGCTTTTCTTAAATAACAATGTAACTCTAAGATCATCCTATATACATGCAGAAAGAACTTCCTCATTCTTTTTTACTACTGTACAGTATTCCACTGTGTGAATATATCATAATTGTTTAGTAAGTCCTCTATTGATGATCATTTAAGTTGTTTCTAATCTTTTGTTCTTACAAATATGTCAAAATACAGTTCTGAGGTTCCTGTTTTTCTCATTCCATATCTCCCTTCCCACTTTCCCCACTGACCAAACATCTCATTCAATTATGGATTTACTGATCACCAGGCACTAGACAACTGACAACCAATTTATATCCTGCTCTGTTCTCTTTTATAAGCTCAAGTCCCACATTCCCAACTGCCTATAGAAGAAGAATCCACTCCCTCAGACTAAGCATATCCAAAGTGAAAAAATAATCCTCCCCTCCCACTCTGTCCTGCTTGTGCTAATTTTATCTGGGGTGCATAGCACTTATTCACAATTCCCCTCACTTATTCATACTCACTCATGCTGCTGCTGTTGCCATGTTTTCAATGTCCCCATATACAGTCCACAACCACCTACCATCCCAGAAACAAGAAACTAGAGTTGTATGGTTATGCATGGAGACAATCAAGAGCTCATCAGATTGCATGCATGAGCACCCATCTTGAAATGCCATTTGAGCACCTCATGCCCATCTCATCATTGAGAAACTTCAAAAAGTGTTCTTGCATGTTTCATACAGATTCACTCATCTTTCATTTCCTTCAATTTTAGAGACCTAGCCAAGCTAAGGGAATAAATCAAAATCAACTGATAACAAGGGTGAGGTTTCTCAAACTGAAACATCCTGTTAATGTGGGGTAAGACCACCTCCATAGGTGGTCTTCAGGTATAAGGCCATGAGTCTTCAGGTACAAGGCCTAACACCTGTGGCACGTAGTGATGCAGAATTTTTCTCTTATAGTCCTCAGGAATAGAAAGTTTGTTCAAGAGACAATGGATGTGTTCACTGCAGTAGAATGTTACAACAAAGTAAATGAGAACCATAACCCTAGGACAGAGAGGCTACTGCTCACTGCTCAAGCATCTGCAGCATACTCCTGAGGGGACACATTGAGTCAGCAGAGAGACATTTCCCAAAATAAACATGGAGGGAAATATAGATGGAGGAGTCATAGTGTGGAGGCTAAAGTGACTCCATCTTGGAAGCTAATCCACCATGTTGACTTCTGATTAACCCTGGTCCCTGGAATGCCTCTCAAATTTCCATTTTATCTATTGTTCTTTGTGTAAGAACATATGCCTACCATAAATCCTGCCTTTTGATCAAATTATACACCTGCCTTTCTTCATGGTGTATAATCCCTGGTTCTGGGGGATAATGGTGTGGAGATCTACCTGTTTCACAGCTTCCTAAGACCAGGCTTCTGTCCCTAAGTTCCCAAATAAAGTTACCTTATAACAAGTGGGATTTGTCTGCCTCCTTCTTTGGTTTACTGGCTCCTTCTATATTTGGAGGTTGATTTGCATATACAGCTTTTTCATAAAACACACATGAAAGCAGAAAGACCCAGTGCTGGACACCTAGAGCTAGAAACCTTAGCTCTAGGTTTTTAAGCTCTAGAGCTTATATATCTTAAATATGGTCATCATTGTGGAAAACAATGTGGCGATTCCTCAAAGGCCTAAAAACAGAAATACCGTTTGACCCAGCAATTCTACTACTGAGTATATACCTGAAGGAATACAAGTTGTTCTATTATAAAGACACATGCATGTGTATGTTCATTGCAGCTCTATTTGCAATAGCAAAGATATGGAATCAACGTAAACGCTCATCAATGATAAAGAAAATGTTGTACATATGCACCATGGAATACTAATGCAGCCATAAAAAATGAGATCATATCCTTTGCAGGGACCACGATGAAGCCTGAGCCATTATCCTTAGCAAACTATTGCAGGAACAGAAAACCAAATACACATGTTTTCACTTATAAGTGGGAGCTAAATAATGAGAACACATGGACACATAGAGGGGAACAACACACACTGGGGCCTACCGGAGGGTAGGGAGTGGGAGGAGAGAGAGGATCAGGAAAAATAACTAATGGATACTAGGCTTAATACCTGGGCGATGAAATAATCTGTGCAACAAACCCACATGACACAAGTTTTCCTATATAACAAATCTGCACCTGCACCCCTGAACTTAAAGTTAAAATAAATAAATAAATATATTATATTATATATATACACAAACACACATATGGTTGTTTAACTTTACATCTTCCACAACTGAATATAAACATATTACATGAAGAATTTAGTTTCTGGAGAATTCTGTACAGGGATCTCTAGCTCAGATAAATGTAAACTCTAGCATCTGGCCTCCAGTTTGAAATGGAAAACAGGAATGATGCTGTATTAGACCGTTCTCACACTGCTATAAAGAACTGCCCGAGACTGGGTAATTTAGAAACGAAAGAGGTTTAATTGACTCACAGTTCAGCATGGCTGGGGAGACCTCAGGAAACTTATAATCATGGTGAAAGGTGAAGGGGAAGCAAGTCACCTTCTTCACAAGGTGGTTGGAGAGAGAAATGCTGAGCAAAGGGGAAAGAGCCCCTTATAAAACTATTAGAACTTGAGAAAACTCACTCACTATCAGGAGAACAGCATAGGACACAAAGCCTAACCAATATCAGGTGCCATGGATGGACCAGACACTTTGAGGAATTTTTTGGAAGGTATGAAGCTGATAAGATGGACCAAACTTTACTTCATAGAGTTAATAAAACTGTACAATAAACTGCATGTATTTTAAAGACTATGATTTATTTTATTTTGTTTATTTTAGAGACAAGGTCTCACTCTGTCACCCAGGCTGGAGTGCAGTGGTGCGATAATAGCTCACTGAACCATTAAACTCCTGGGCTCAAGTGATCTTCCCACCTTTGATCCTGAGTAGCTGCAACTACAGGTGCACACCACCACACCTGATTATTATTATTAGTATTAGTATGTTGGGGGGTGGTTTGAGATGGAGTCTTGCTTTGTTGCCCAGACTGGAGTGCAGTGGCGCCATCTTGGCTCACTGCAACCCCTGCCTCCCAGGTTCAAGAGGTTCTCCTGCCTCAGCGTCCCCAGTAGCTGGGGACTACAGGCACGTGCCACCACGCCTGGCTAATTTTTGTAGTTTTTGGTGGAGACACGGTTTCGTCATGTTGCCCAGGCTGGTCTCGAACTCCTGGCCTCAAGTGGTCCACTCACCTCGGCCTTCCAGAGTCCTGGGATTACAGGCGTGAGCCATTGCACCTGGCTTTTTTTTTTTTTTTTTTTAAGAAACCAGGTCTCCCTATCTTGCTATGTTGCCCAGGCTGATCTCAAACTCCTGGGCTTAAGGGATCATCCCTCCTTGGCCTCCCAAACTGTTGGAATTACAGATGTGCGTTACCACAACTGGCTTGATTTCCTTGTGTCACTGTATATTAGTTAACATCTTCTAGGCCAGGCATGGTGGCTCATGCCTTTAATCCCAAGCTTGGGAGGCCAAGGCTGGCAGACCAGCCTGGCCAACATGGTGAAACCCTCTCTCTATTAAAAATACAAAACTTAGCCAGGCATGGTGGTGGGCGCCTGTAATCCCAGTTACTCGAAAGGCTGAAGAAGGAGAATCACTTGAACCTGGGAGGTGGACGTTGCAGTGAGCCAAGATCACACTACTGTACTCCATCCTGGGCGACAGAGCAAGACTCCATCTCAAAACAAAAACAAAAAAACAAACAAAAATTTCTAGAATCTAAGAGGAATGAAATCACAATGTATGTACTCTTTTCGGCAGACTTTCATTCCACAAAATTATTTTGTCAATGCCTTTGAAAAGGGGGAGAAAGAAAAATTTTAAAATAAGTATTATTTTGAGATTCATCTATGTTTTGTATGTATCAATAGTCCTTTTTATTGGTGAATAGTCTTCCATTGTGCGGCTATGCCAATTTACTTATATATCCATCTATGATAGATACTTTGGTTGCTTATAATTTGAGGCTATTACAAATAAAGTCATTATAATCTTTTTTATTTCTATACAAATATTTGTTTGTATATATTAATATGTTTTCATTTATTCTTGGCATATACCTAAGAGTGAAATGGCTGGGTCATATGGCGTTGTATATTTAAAATATTCAGAAACTATCAAACTCTTACCATATTATTATATACCTCTCTACCAGCAGTATATGAGAATTCCAGAGGCTCCACATCCTTGCCAGCACTTGTTGTTTTAAAGTTTAGATGTTTTAACAGATGTGTAGCAGTATAACTCATTGTGACTTTAGTTTTCAGTTTTCTCATGACCAATGATGTCAAGCATCTTTTCATGTATTTATTTGCCATTCATATAACTTCTTTGGTGAAGTGTCCATTAAAATTTTTTGCCCATTGGAAAAACATTGGTTATTCTTTTATTATTGGGTTCAGAGAGTTCTTTATATATTCTGGATACACATTCTAGGTCAAATATGTGATTTACAAATATTTTATGCCAGTCTGTAGCTTGCCTTTTCATTCTGTTAACAGTGTCAAGAAATACAAAGAACAGAATTTCTTGTAGGGGGAAAGGGGAGATGAAGAGAGGTGATTAATGGGTACAAACACACAGAAAAAATATGACCTAGTGTTCAATAGATCAGTAGAGTGGCTATAGTTTACAATAATCTATTGCACATTTCAAAATAGCTAAAACGAAATAAGTCAAAAATTTCCTCCCAGCATAGACTAAGAAAAGAAGAAATAACTTACATATTTCTAACACAAAGAAAAGACAGAGCTGGGCACAATGTGCACACCTGTAGTCCCCAGCTACTTGGGAAGCTGAGGTGGGAGGATCATTTGAGCCCAAGGGTTTGAGTCCAGCCTGGGCAGCATAGTGAGATCCTGCCTCTAATAAATAAATGGCAAATATTTAAAGTGATAGATGTCCTAAACATACTGATTTGATCTTTACACTTTATGTGAATATATTAAATTATCATGTGTACCCTGAAAATGTGCACATCTATTATGTATCTATTTTTTAAAAAACAATCTCTTAATTTTGATGAAATCTAACTTATCAATTGTTTTATTTTAGAATCATGTTTTTGCTGTTGAATCTATAAAAGTTTTGCCTATACCAAAATAAAATAAAAATTTCTCCTATATTTTCTTTCAGAAGTTTTGTATTTGGAGGGCTTATATTTTGTCTATAATCTATTTTGAGCTTTTTTGGTATATGTTGCAAATTATGGATTTTACTTCTTTTGCATGTGGATATCCAAATGTTTCAGTACCACTTGTTGAAAAGATTATTTATTGTCTATTAAATTGCCCTTGAAACCATCAAAACCAATTGACCATATATGCATGGGCCTTTTTATGGAATCTCTATCTGTTTTATTGATTTATCCATCATATGCAATTTCTCATTTTCTTGACTACTGTAGCTTTATAATAAACTCTGGAAGTCAAGTAATATGAATCCTTTTATATCTTTCTTTTCCAAGTCATTTAGGCTATTCTAGGTCCTTTGCATTTCCATATGAATTTTAAAATCAATTTGTCAATTTCTATGAAAAAGATCCACTGGGATTTGGGTTCAGACTGCATTAAATCTGTAAATCAATTTGGGGAGAAGTAACATCTTAAAAATATCAAGTCTTTTCATCTATTAACATGGTATATATCTCTGAGTTTTAAGGCCTTTTAAATCTCTCTTAATGTTCTATAGTCTTCAGGCACTCAGACTTTACATATTGTTTATCCAATTTATTTCTAATTATTTTATATTTTCGTGTAATTTTAAATGGTTTGGTTTTTAAATTTCAATTCTTTTTTTTGAGATGGAATCTTGCTCTGTCACCAGATTGGAGTACAGTAGCGTAATCTCAGCTCACTGCAACCTCCACCTCCCAGTTTCAAGTGATTCCCCTGCCTCAGCCTCCCAAGTAGCTGGGATTACAAGCACATGCCACCACACCCAGCTAACTGTTTGTATTTTAGTAGAGACGGGGTTTCACCATATTGGCCAAAATGGTCTCGATCTCCTGACCTCGTGATCTGCCCACCCTGGCCTCCCAAAGTGCTGGGATTACAGGCGTGAGCCACTGCACCTGGCCTAAATTTCAATTTCTAATTGAATGTTGCTACTATACAGAAATACACTTGAGGCTGGGCACAGTGGCTCACCCCTGTAATCCCAGCCCTTTGGGAGGCTGAGGTGGGAGGATCATTTGAGGTCAGGAGTTCAAGACCAGCCTGGCCAACGTCATGAAACTCTGTCTCTACTAAAAATACAAAAAAATTAGCTCAGCATGGTGGTATGCACCTGTAATCCCAGCTATTCGGGAGGCTGAGGCAGGAGAATTGCTTGAACTCAGGAAAGGGAGCTTGCAGTGATCTGAGATCACACCACTGCACTCCGGCCTGGGCCACACAGCAAGATTCCATCTTAGAAAAAAAAATTATTTTTCTGTGTTTCTGTTTTATCTTGCAACCCTGCTAAGCTTACTTATTAGTGCTATTAGCTCCATTTTGTAGATTCTGTAGGATTTTGCATATAGATAATCATGTTGTCTATGAATAAAGATAGTTTTAATATTTTCTTCATAGCTAGAGACCTTTTAATTTCTTTCTCTTGCTTTATTGCACTAACCAGAACCTCTAATGGACTTCTTGCTAGAGTTTTATCAATTGCATTGAACTCTTTTACTGAACTAGCTATTATTACGTTGATTTTTAATTTTCTTCTGTTTTGTTTTCATTAATATTCACTCTGATCTTTATTATTTCCATTCTTCTGTATAAGTTTTATTTGCCCTCTTTTTTTCTAGTTTTTTTGAGTTGGAGGCTGGGGTCTTTGATTCAAGACTTTGTTTCTTTTCTATTCTTTTCTGTTTTTTTTTTTTTTCAGGAAACATGTTCACAGATGTAATGCTTAAAAGATGCACTGCCGGCCGGGCCTGGTGGCTCACACCTGTAATCCCAGCACTTTGGGAGGCTGAGGAAGGTGGATCATGAGGTCAGGAGATCGAAACCACCCTGGTTAACATGGTGAAACCCCGTCTCTACTAAAAATACAAAAAAATTAGCTGGGCGTGGTGACGGGCACCTGTAGTCCCAGCTACTTGGGAGGCTGAGGCAGGAGAATGGCGTGAACCTGGGAGGCGGAGCTTGCATTGTGCCAAGATGAGATCGTGCCACTGCACTCCAGCCTGGACTCTGTCAAAAAAAAAAAAATGCACTGCCAAATGCCAAATCCTAAAAAAAAATGTTTACATGGTGTAACCTCTCCATGCTCAATTCCTGCCTCTCTTCCCACCCTGGTGCTTCAACTTCACACTCACCTTCCTTCTTTTAATGGAATTGGCCTCACTTCTGTCACTCTGGGGCCTTTGTACATACCGTCCTAGGTGCAAAACATATTGCTGATAAAACAGGTTGTGGTAAAGAAGGTGGCCAAAACCCAGCAACACCAAGATAGTGATGAAAGTGACTTCTGGTCATCCTCACTACTCATTATATGCTAATTATAATACATTAGCATGCTAAAAGACACTCCTACCAGCACCATGACAGTTTACGAATGCCATGGCAATGTCTGGAAGTTACCCTATATGGTCTAAAAGGGGAGGAACCCTCAGTTCCTGGGATTGCCTACCTCTTTCCTAGAAAAATCATGAATAATCCACCCCTTGTTTAGCATATAGTCAAGAAATAACTATAAGTATACTCAGTCAAGCAGCCTATGCCACTGCTCTGTCTATGGAGGAGCCATTCTTTATTCCTTTACTTTCCTAATAAACTTGCTTTCACTTTACTCTATAGACTCACCCGAATTCTTTCTTGTGTGAGATCCAAGAACCCTCTCTTGGGGTCTGGATCAGGACCCCTTTCTGGTAACACCTGGACATGGCCCAATTTTTGTTGTGACTTCTGAACCCAGTTTAGATAAGAAAAAATTTCAGCTCAAACTTGGATAGCTCAAAACACAAATTCATGGAGCTTCAGAATCTGAGAACTTACCCAGGTGTTTCTAGAGGGAGGACAGAATGAGTCTGGCAGGTACCTTGTTTGGTCACTCAGTGCTCCTGGGGGTTGAGAGAAGCTCTACTTTGAATCCCACTTCGGACACCAACTGCTAAAAGAAAAATCTTAGGCAAATTTAATTTGTCAAAGGTTTTTTTTGTTTTTTTTTGTTTTTTTTTTTGAGATGGAGTCTCGCTCTGTCACCCAGGCTGGAGTGCAGTGGTGCAAGCTCTGCTCACTGCAAGCTCCGCCTCCCAGGTTCACGCCATTCTCCTGCCTCAGCCTCTCTGAGTAGCTGGGACTACAGGTGCCCGCCACCATGCCCGGCTAATTTTTTGTATTTTTAGTAGAGACGGGGTTTTACCATGGTCTCGATCTCCTGACCTCGTGATCCACCCGCCTTGGCCTCCCAAAGTGCTGGGATTACAAGCTGAGCCACCGCGCCCGGCCAATTTGTCAAAGTTTAATTGAGCAAAGATTGATTCATTAATCAGGTAGCCTCCAGAATCACAGCAGATTTAAAGAGACTCCAGTGCTACTGCATAGTCAAAGAAGATTTGTGGACAGGAAAAGAAGTGATATACAGATAATGGAAGAGAGGTACAGAAATAGCCAGACTGGTTACAGCTTTGCCTTTGCCTTATGTGAACCCAGTTTGAACAGTTGGCCACCTTTGATTGGCCAAAACTCACTGGTTGGAAGAAGAATATGTTACAGTCGGTTTATACATCCAGTTAGGTTACAGTCTGCTATGTAGGGAGAAACCTTTCAAATATGTACAGAGGCAGTTTTAGGCTAAATTTAATTTAACAAGCCCCAAGTGTGGTACCCTTCTGATCCCAGGCCCTGTGCAACTGCTTTGGTTGCATGCTGTTATGAGCAGAATGTTTTTGTTCCCCCCAAATTAATATGTTGAAATCCTAATCCTCGAGGTGATGGTAGTAAGAGGTGGGGTCTTTGGGAGGTAATTAGGTCATGACGGTGGAGCCCTCATGAATGGAATTAGTGCCCTTATAAGAAGAAATATGAGAGAGGTGATTTCTGTCTCCGCCCTGTGAGGATACAGTGAGAAGACCACCATCTGCCAACCAGGAAGTGGGTCCTCACCAGACAAAGGTCTGCAGGCACCCTCATCTTGGACTTCCAGCTTCTAGCACTGTGAGGAATGTTTGCTGTTTAGTCCACCAAGTCTGTGGTATGTTTGTCATGGCAGCCCGCACTGAGACACACAACCGTGAAGCTGGGCCTGAATCTGATTCACTAGACAATGAATAGTCAATTGAAAAAATTGATCTGCAACTCCTGTGCCAATAACTACAGAGGTATTTTTCCTTAGAAACAATCTAAATTCCCAGCCGGGCCCAGTGGCTAATGCCTGTAATTCCAGCACTTTGGGAGGCCAAGGTGGGCAAATCACTTGAGATTAGGAGTTCAAGACCAGCCTGGCCAACATGGTGAAACCCCGTCTCTACTAAAAACACAAAAATCAGCCAGGCATGGTGGCAGGCGCCTGTAATCTCAGCTACTCAGGAGGCTGAGGCAGAAGAATTGCTTGAACCCAGGAAGCAGAGATTTCAGTGAGCCAAGATTGCACCACTGCACTCTAGCCTGGGCGACAGAATGAGACTGTGTCTCAAAAAACAAAAAAAAAGAAAAAAAGAAACAATCTAAATTTCCAACAGTAGGTAAATGCTTTAAGTTTACTATTATATGTGTTGTGGATAATTATTTGACCATTAACAATGACTACCAACATTTTAATCCCATGAAAAATAAATGCTTATGCTACATTGGTGTTTGAAGGAAGTAGGATTTTTAAAAATTGTATTTGGATTCCATGATCTAAGCTATGTATGTAGAAGAAAAATTCATAGAAAAGACCTAAAAAGAAAGATACCAAATAATTAAGTTTTCTTTGAGTGGTAAGCTTAGGTATGATACTTTTTAACATCTCTCTAGGGGATTTTGTCTTTTTGGGGGGGGAATTGGATAATTTCTAGTATCTAATCCAATGCCAGCTTTCTTGTCAGTATACCCATCTTCCTGGCAGAGAATACCCATTTTCCTGGTAGAGAATACCCATTGTAGGTAGTGTTGGTGGGAGCAGTGCCACAACAAAAGCTGAAGGGGCCAGATTCACCATTTCCTCTCCCTGGTACAGCCAGTGTATGAGCACATGACCTATGATTTGGATAATTAAGTATTTTCCTAGTATTTTGAATCTTGATCTAACGTCCTAAGGCTATGAGTATGGTCAAAGATATTTACTGCAAGCAATCTTCATTGCACTGCTGATGGGTTTTTCTGATGATGTAGTTTCTGTTGCTATGGTTCTTGTAGCCAGCCATTCCCGCACAACACTGGCATCAGTTCACTCTCACCCTGGGTCCCCAGCAGATCCTGGATTCTATGTCCTCTAATATCCTTCCTATAAACTCCCTTCTGCTTAATCTACTCAGATTTGGTGTTCATTGCTAACTCCAAGTAGTATAATTTATTTATTCTTTCTGTATTTCCACATTTTCTCTGATGAAAGCATGTCACTTGGATTAAATATATATATATATATGTTTTTTTTTAATTGAGACAGAGTTTCACTCTGTTGCCCAGTCTGGAGTGCAGTGGCACCATCTCGGGTCAATGCAACCTCTGCCTCATGGGTTCAAGTGATTCTCCTGCCTCAGCCTCCCTAGTAGCTGAGATTACAGGCGCCTGCCACCATGCTGGCTAGTTTTTGTATTATTAGTGGAGACGGGGTTTCACCATGATGGCCAGACTGGTCTCGAACTCCTGACCTCAAGTGATCCACCCTCCTCGGCCTCCCAAAGTGTTGGGATTATAGGCGTGAGCCACTGTGCTCGACCAAACAGAAGTTTTTAAATAGGAAAAATACTGCTAAATCATCCCCATATCACTTTTTGCTCAGCAGTTTTAGACAATGATTTAGTTAAAAAATAAAATCAGCTTTGCATTTCTAGGCTATAAAAAATAAATGTCATCTTTATGTAATGAAACATTATTTTTAAAAATAGATTTTAGAGCATAGTAAGCACAAGTCTTTATAATGGAAAAATCAATAGATCACATCACTGATGGAAAATTAATGAAACCATTAAAGTCACACATGAGTTTTTATTAAAGCCATATCCTTATATTTTTAAAGCAAATATATTGACTAGTTCTTCTGAAAAATTGCTTGCAAAATGTAATTTCTAATGACCTTGACACTAAACAGCCAAAAAATATGCTATTTCTGCAATTACTGATTAGAAGCATAAACGGCTTCATGCACAGAATCAATAAAAATTTGTGGAAATTAATTCCATTCCATGAAGTAAAATTATAAAATGTTTTATGGCATAAGTTAATTTTCTAATCCCCCCACCCAGTTTCGTGTTCAAGGTACAAAAGTTACCAGAAGCAGATTTCTTTATTAATAAGATAAAAATTTGTGTGGCTTTGTTATCAAGATAGTTTTGTTTTAAAAAGAGCTCCCTTAGGGTTCACTGAAAATAATTGCATATATATATATATATATTATTTTTTTTTTTTTTTTTTTTTTTTTTGAGATGGAGTCTCATTCTGTTGCCCAGACTGGAGTGCAGTGGCATGATCTTGGCTCACTGCGACTTCCGCCTCCCAGGTTCAAGCAATTCTCCTGCCTCAGCCTCCCGAGCAGCTGGGATCATAGGCACGTGCCACCTCACTCAGCTAATTTTTGTATTTTTAGTAGAGATGGGGTTTGGCCAGGCTGGTCTCAAACTCCTGACCTCAGATGATCTGCCCACCTTGGCCTCCCAAAGTGCTAGGATTACAAGCATGAGCCACCACGCCCAGCCTTCTTCTTCCACATATTTTTAGCATAGTTTTATTTGTGTGAACTATGGTACTCCGTGTCCATTGTAAAGTCTTGATTTTCCTGTGAAGAGGGACTGAAAGATGAGTGGGGGAAATGATGCCTATCACCAGAAAGTGTACTTGTGAGGACATCTATTCCTGGACGGACCAATGCCTGGACCAAGTTGAGAAACCGACTTCTGCCTTGGGGGCCCCAATCCATCTCTGACGTTATCACCTTTTTTGCTGTCGCCACTGGTTAGGATTCCCCCTCACTTCTCTCTTACTTCTCTGCTTAGGATTTTCTCACACTGTCACTTTCAGAAACAAGTGCACTAAGCACAACAAGGAAATAAAAGTATCATTTTATTATTTGCAAAATGCCTCCTGGTGTCATCTTGGGAACAACGTAATGCAAGTCATGCAGGCAGACAAATGATCTGGGGCTTTGCTTATGACCCATTCTAAGTTGACTGTAGTTTTTTTTTTTTTTTTTCCAAATGCTAGTTTCTAGCATAAACAATGTGATATCAGTGTGTGTGTTTGTTTAAATCTACACTCTAAGACTGGTTTGTGCCCTAATTAGGAATATGTGTTTCAGCAATAGTTAGCTAACATTTAATGAAAGGCCACATTCCTGTCTCAAAAAAAAAAAAAAAAAAAGCCACATTCCAAAGGTGACTACAACATCCACTTTAGCTCTCATCAACACAGAGTTTTGTAATTAGCATTTGGGATGCTAGAAATAGGTTTTGTTGATGAAATTAGTGGTGTTCAAGACGTATATGTAGATATATATAGAAAGTTGTGTCAATATGCAGAAATACAGAAGCAATCCTCACCTTTGCATTAAAAGGGTAATCTGGCCATGCGCAGTGGCTCACTCCTGTAATCCCAGCACTTTGGGAGGCCGAGGCGGGTGGATCACGAGGTCAGGAGATCGAGACCATCCTGGCTAACACGATGAAACCCTGTCTCTACTAAAAATACAAAAAATTAGCCGGGTGTGGTGGCAGGCGCCTGTAGTCCCAGCTACTCGGGAGGCTGAGGCAGGAGAATGGCGTGAGCCCAGGAGGCAGAACTTGCAGTGAGCCAAGATCGTGCCACTGCACTCCAGCCTGGGTGACAGAGCAAGACTCTGTCTCAAAAAAATAAATAAATACATAAAAAATAAAAGGGTAATCTTTGGAGTGGTATGAAGTTTTATTCTGATAAAGTTTGTATTCCGCCCCTATATTAGTCCATTCTCACATTGCTATACAGAACTACCTTAGACTGGGTAATTTAATTCTATTCCATGAAATAAAATTATAAAAAGTTTTAAGGCATAAGTTAATTTTCTCACCCAATCTCCCATAAAGAAAAGAGGTTTAATTGACTCACAGTTCTGCAGGCTGTATAGGAAGCATGGTTGGGAGGCCTCAGGAAATTTACAATCATGGCAGAAGGAGAAGGGGAAGCAGGCATGTCTTACATGGCTGGAGAAGGAGGAAAAGGGCAAAGGGGGAGGTGCTACACACATTTAAACAACCAGATCTCATGGGAACTCACTCACTATCAGAAGAAAATAAGGGGAAATCCAACCGCATGATCCAGTCACCTCCCACTAAGCTAGAAGCCATACGTAGGTCAGGTGCAGTGGCTCACGCCTGTAATCTCAGCACTTTGGGAGGCCGAGGTGGGCGGATCACAAGGTCAAGAGATCTAGACCATCCTGGCCAACATAGTGAAACCCCATCTCTACTAAAAAAAAATACAAAAATTAGCTGGGTGTGGTGGTGCTCACCTGTAATCCCAGCTACTTGTGAGGCTGAGGCGGAAGAATCGCTTGAACCCAGGAGGTGGAGGTTGCAGTGAGCTGAGATTGTGCCACTGTGCTCCAACCTGGTGACAGAGCAAGACTCCAACTCAAAAAAAAAAAAAAAAAAAAGAAAGAAAAGAAACCATATGTATTCTTTTTTAGAGACCAAATGTATGTTTTTTTAAGAAACTATGTGGGCCGGGCATGGTGGCTCATGCCTGTAATCCCAGCACTTTGGGAGGCCAAGGTGGGAGAATCACTTGGGTCCAGGAGTTCAAGATCAGCCTGCACAACATGGTGAAACCCTACCTCTAAAAAAATTTACAAAACTTAGCCAAGCATAGTGGTGTGCACCTGTAGACCCAGCTACTTAGGAGGCTGAGGCGAGAGAATAGATTGAGCCCAGGAGGGTAGAGACTGCAGTGAGCCATGATTCCACTGCTGCACTCTAGCATGGGTGACGGAGCAAGACCTTGTCTTTTTTTTCTTTTTTTTTCCAAGACAGAGTCTTGCTCTGTCGCCCAGAGCTGGAGTGCAATGGTGCAATCTCGGCTCACTGCAGCCTCCGCCTCCTGGGTTCAAGCAATTCTCCTGCCTCAGCCTCACAAGTAGCTGGTATTACAGGTGCCCACCACCACACCCAGCTAATTTTTGTATTTTTTTTTAGTAGAGATGGGGTTTCACTATGTTGGCCAGGATGGTCTCGATCTCTTGACCTTGTGATCCGCCCACCTCGGCCTCCCAAAGTGCTGAGATTACAGGCGTGAGCCACTGCACCGGGCCTACATATGGTTTCTTTAGGGACCTCCTGCTTTCTTCCCTCCTTGGAATGATTCATGTTTGCAAAATTAAAATTACTTTTTAAAGTTTGCCAATATTTTGAAGCTATCTTTTCTTTATATCATATATACAGTTCTTATCTTTAGCCATTCTGTCCTTAGTGGTTACACACTCAAAATTGATAGGATCATTTTCTATAGGCTAATTTTTGTATTTTTATTAGAGATGGGGTTTCACCATGTTGGTCAGGCTGCTCTCAAACTCCTGACCTCAGGTGATCCACCCCCATCGGCCTCCCAAAGTTCTGGGATTGCAGGTGTGAGCGACCGTGCCCAGCCTGTATTTCCTTCTTTGGAAAGGCTGAATACTATTATACTGTGTACATATACCATGTTTTCTTTAGTTATTCATCTGCTAATGGACACTTAAGTTGGCTTCATGTCTTGGCTATTGTGAATGATGCTGCAGTGAACATGAGAGTGCAGATATCTCTTTGACATACTGATTTCACATCCTTCGGGTGTATACTCAGAAGTGGAATTGCTGGTTTATATGTTAGCCTGATTTTTAACTTTTTGAGAAAACTCCATACTGTTTTCCATAATGGCTGTACTAATTTATATTCCTACCAACAGCGTACAAGGGTTTTGTTTACTCCACATCCTTGCTGCTTGTATCTTTTGTCTTTTTGATGATAGCCATCACAACAGGTGTTAGGTGATATCTCATCGCTGTTTTGACTTGCATTTTCCTGATCATTAGTGATGTTGAGCATTGTTTCATACACCTGCTGGCCATTTGTATGTCATCCTCTAAGAAAGTCTATTTATATGAAATATCTTTGCCCATTTTTTAGTTAGATTGTTTTCTTATAATGGTGTTGTTTGAGTTATTTATATATTTCAGAAATAACCGCTTATCAGATATATGGTTTGCAAATATTTTCTCTCATTCTGTAGGCTGTTTCTTCACGCAGTTATTTCCATTTGTGTGCAAAAGCTTTTTAGTTTGATGTAATCTCATTTGTCTATTTTTGTTCTTGTTGTCTGTGTTTTCGAGTCATATCCAAGAAAATAATTGCACAGACCAATTTTATGTTAGCCTGTTCTTGTGTTGTTATAAATAAATACCTGAGGCTGGGTAATTTATAAAGAAAAGATGTTTATTTTGGCTCATGGTTCTGCAGGCTCTACCGGAAGCGTGGTGCTGGCATCTGCTTCTGGTGAGGGCCTCAGGGAGCTTACAATCATGGTGAAGGTGAAGGGGTGAAGCATATCACATGGTGAGAAAGGGAGCAGGAGAGAGAGGGGGTGGTGCCACACTCTTCTAAACAACTGGTTCTCCCATGAACTCAGAGCAGTAACTCACACATCAGCAAGGGTATGGTGCTAAGCCATTCATGAGGGATCCACCCCCATATTCCAGGCACCACTGCAGCATTGGGGATTACATTTCATATGAGATTTGGAGGGGACAAACATCCAAACTATATTGAATGTCAAAGAGCTTGTCTTGTATGTTTTGCTTGCCTGCCTGCCTTCCCCTCCCTTCCCCTCCCTCCCTCCCTCCCTCCCTCCCTCCCTCCCTCCCTCCCTCCCTCCTTCCTTCCTTCTTTCTTTCTTTTCTTTCTTTCTTCTTTTTTTATCTTGCTCTGTTGCCCAGACTGGAGTGCAGTGGCCAATCTCAACTCACTGCCACCTCCACTTCCCAGGTTCAAGTGAACCTCCTGCCTTAGCTTCCCAATTAGCTGGGATTACAGGTGCACACTACCATGTCTGGCTAAGCGTATGTTTTCTTCTAGTAGTTTTACCATTTCAGGTCTTATGTTTAAGTTCTTAATCCATTTTGAGTTGATTTTTTAATATCGTGTGAGATGAAGGTCTAATTTCATCCTATATATAGATATCCAGTTTTCCCAACACCATTGATTAATTGATTGATAGATTGATTGATTGAGACAGGTCTCACTGTCATCAGGCTGGAGTGCAGTGTTGCAATCTCAGCTCACTGCAGCTTTCAACCTCTGGGCTGAAGCGATCGTCCCACCACAGCCTCCCAAGTAGCTGGGACTATAGGCACACACCACCACACCCAGCTAATTTTGTTTTATTTATTTATTTGAGACAGGGTCTGGTTCTGTCAGCCAGGCTGGAGTGCAGTGACATGATGTCAGCTCATGGCAACCTTCAGCTCCTGGACTTAAGCCAACCTCCCACCTCAGCCTTTCAAGTAGCTGGGACTAGAATAGCATGCCACCACATCTGGCTTTTTTTTTTTTTTTTTTTTTTGAGACAGAGTTTTGCCCTTGTTGCTCAGGCTAGAGTGCAATGGTGTGATCTCGGCTCACTGCAACCTCCGCCTCCCAGGTTCAAGCGATTCTCCTGCCTTGGCCTCCCAACATGTTGGGATTATAGACATGAAACAACGTGCCCAGCCCGTATTGGCTTTATAATAACCTACCTTCTGGGAACTAATCCATTCCCCAGAGAACCAGTCTAGTCTTGTGCGAGCTAGAACTCACTCACTATCACTAGAAAGGCACCAAGCGATTCATAAAGGATCCACCCCATAATCCAATACCTCCCACTAGGCCTCATCGCCTATCTCTGTCACACTGGGGATCAAATTTCAACATGAGATTTGGTGGGGGATAAACAAACCATATCCAAACCATAGCAGTCACCATCTATCTAATTCCCCAACCCCCAAACTTAACATCTAGACTTTTGCTCCCTCCTTACGTCTAATCTGTCACTTCTAATTCTGTTCTTTCTTCTCTGCTATTATGGTGCACCGTCCCCCAATTTCCCTTACTTATTTTTCTGTCCTGACTGAGAAATATAAAGTGAACTGGACAGCTGCATGTTTTCCCCTGTAGGCTTGAACCCAAGCTGGGGCCTTGAACATTTGCAGGCACTGAAAAAGGTATCTAAGTTCTTGCCCAAAACACTGAAAGAAACTAGCTCTAGCCCTGAGCTACATTCCTTAAACTCTCACGTAAACTCCATAGCCAAACGCCCTAGTTGCAGACATATCTGGGGAGAATATCCCTTATCTCCCTGTCCCAACGAGGACAGCTTGCAACCCCTTCTGTTTCTAAGTTCCCCTAATAAATGTTTTGGATCGATTACCTTGGCATCTAGTGCTTTTCGCTTTTTTTTTTTTTTTTTTTTTTTGAGACAGAGTTTCGCTCTTGTTGCCCAGGCTGGAGTGTAATGGTGTGATCTCGGCTCACTGCAACCTCCACCTCCTGGGTTCAAGAGATTCTCCTGCCTCAGCCTCCTGAGTAACTGGGATTACAGGCATGCCCCACCATGCCTGGCTAATTTTGTAATTTTAGTAGAGACGAGGGTTTCTCCACGTTGGTCAGGCTGGTCTTGAACTCCCGACTTCAGGTGATTCACCCGCCTGGGCCTCCCAAAGTGCTGGGATTACAGGCGTGAGCCACTGCACCCGGCTGCTTCTTGCTTTCAAATTCCAACCAGACCCATCTCAGGATGATTTTGGGCACTCACCTGTGGGTATTCCCCTGCTGTGGTTTTTGGGGTGACTCCAGCTATGTGTTCAGTCAGGATGAAACATGGACACAGGCCCTCATCATTTCTGTTCTGGATTATTAGAATAGCTTTCTAAATCGATGAGCTGCTGCCTTTCTTTTATTTCGTAGCCCATTCTCCACAAGGTGACTTAAGTTATTTTCTTAAAATCTGACCATAAATGTATTTAATATATAGTTATCTAGTGCTTACTATGTTCCTGGCACTGCACAAAGTATAGATATATAATGTTGTAAAATAGACACAGAGTCTGCTCTCAGAGAACTGCAATCTAGAGAGTGGCTTAGGAAAATACACAGGCAATAAAAATGGAGTGTGATATGCTGTGATGGTTACTTTTAGGTGTAAACTTTGCTGTGCCACAGTACCCAGATATTTGGTCAAACATTATTCTGGATGTTGCTATGAGAGTGTTTTTGGATGAGATTAACATTCAAATCTGTGGATTTTGAGTAAAGCAGATTGCCCACCATAATGTAAGTGAGCCTCATGAAATCAAGACCTGAATAGAACGAAAGATGGACCGCCCCCAAATCCCACGCCTCACTCCCAGCAAGAAAAATTCTGCCAGTGGGTGGCCTCCAAAGGGCTGCAACAACACAAGCCCTTCCCCGGTTGTCCCTCCTGTTCACCTACCCTGCAGATTTTGGACTTGCCTTCCTTTATTATAAGGTAAGCCAATTCCTTAAAATAAATTTCTTTGACCCCTGCAGATATCAAAATCCAAGGATGCTCAGTCGCTTATATAAAATCATATGGTATTTGCAGATAACCTACACACATAATTCATATACTTTAAATCATATCTAGATTACTTATAATACCTAATACAATGTAACTGTTGTGTAAATAGTTCTACCGTATTTTAAAAATTTGTATTATTGTTATTGTATTTTTTATTTTTCCGAATATTTTTGATATGCATTTGGTGGAGGGGGGACTGTATATATGTCCTATTGATTCTGTCTTTCTGGAAAAACCTGAATAATACAAATGCCCTATGATGGAGGAAGTATAGGGTGTCATCAGAGTATGTACCAATGGCACCTGACCCAGACTTGTGGGGTCAGAGAAGGCAACACCTCAAACAATGTTCATGAGTAGATTTCATCTCACGTACCACTGGAATTACTTGGTAGTGGCTGTCTAGTGCTCTGGTCTTTCAAAGGACTTGAAGCCACATCAGGGATTAGGGGGAAAGAATGTCATGTGAAAAGAAGGAAAATTAAATTTGAGGCTGTGCTGGTTAGCAAGGGCCTGATCATTAGCAGGTCTTGTAATGTTTCTAAGTGAGACTACTTTATCCCCAGGGCAGTTGGATGCCATTAAAGCCAGGAGATCACTTGGTCAGGTTTTCATTTAGGAATTTACTCAATGTAGAGAAATGAGAGAGTTCTGTAGTAGAATGTTAAAAATATTTTATAAATGAGGAATGTGAGGTTCAAAGGGTTAAGTAAATCTTCTAAGATTCTACCCCTACTAAGTCTGGAGTCCCATTTCTAACCTAGCTCTGTCCAGCCTATGGTTGCTCTTCCTATAATCTTCTAGTACACAAATGCCATCACAGTTGTCCTTAATATGCCATAGTCATTCATGTTCATTCATTCCTGCAACGTGTGAGCCACCACACCTGGCCAGTCTTAGTTTATTGTTATTTTTATTTTCCTTAGAGACAGAGTCTTGCAATCATAATTCACTGCAGCCTGAAACTCCTGGGCTCCAGGGATACTCCTGCCTCTGCCTCCTGAGTAGCTGAGACTACAGGTGCATGCCACCATGTCTGACTAATTAAAAAAATTTTTTGTAGATACAGGGTCTTGCTATTATGCCCAGGCTGGTTCCAAAATCCTGACCTTAAGAGATCCTCCTGCCTCGGCCTCCCAAAGTGATGGGATTACAGGCATGAGCCACTGCATCTGGCCTTTGATTTCTTTTTGAGAGGTTTCTTATAGAAGATAAAATTACTCACTTATAAAACTTAATATTAATTTCCATTTATTAAGTGACTATAATGTGTCAAGAATTGTACATGGAACTTTACATGTAATATTTCAATTATCACAACATCTTTAAAAAGTGGTTAATATTATCATTTAGATTTTACAGATGATTAAACTGAGTAGTCGAAAGTTTCATAGCGTAGCATTTGCAAAAAGTTCATTTTATATCAAAATCCACTCTCTTTACACAACCCTACAGCGTCTTTGTTTGTAGATGTGCTGTTTGTATTCTCATATGTTGGGTAGGTCTGTTCACTTTGAGGTGCTGACTCATATTTGTAATTACACTTCTTTCTAATTTATTTCTGGTAGTCCCTAGACATTAGATTTATTTCACTAAGCATTTTTTTTTTTTTTTTGAGACGGAGTTTTGCTCTGACACCAGGCTGGAATGCAGTGGTGCGATTTCAGCTCACCGCAACCTCCGTAACCCAGGTTGAAGTGATTCTCCTGCCTCAGTCTCCCGAGTAGCTGGGATTACAGGTGTGCACCACCATGCCCAACTAATTTTTGTATTTGTAGTAGAGATGGGGTTTCACCACATCGGCCAGGATGGTCTCGATCTCTTGACCTTGTGATCTGCCTGCCTCGGCTTCCTGAAGTGCTGGGATTACAGGCATGCACTATCGCATCCAGTCTCACTCAGTATTCTTTAATGAAAGAATCATATGATAATTTTTAATCTTTACATTTTACTTTATAATATTGTACTATGCAAAAGTACAATTCTCAAAACTAATTGGTTTTTAAATTAAAATTCTTGGTGATGGCATTATCTCAAATTATGTTTCTATAAAATTGCATTAATACTGATTGTGTGTGAACCTGACAAAAACAAGAAATGGGGAAAGGATTCCCTATTTAATAAATGGTATTGGAGAAACTGGCTAGCCATATGTATAAAGCTGAAACTGGATCCCTTCCTTACATCTTATACGAAAATTAATTCAAGATGGATTAAAGACTTAAATGTTAGACCTAAAACCATAAAAACCCTAGAAGAAAACCTAGGCAATACCATTCAGGACATAGGCATGGGCAAGGACTTCATGTCTAAAACACCAAAAGCAATGGCAACAAAAGCCAAAATTGACAAATGGGATTTAATTAAACTAAAGAGCTTCTGCACAGCAAAAGAAACTACCATCAGAGTGAACAGGCAACCTACAGAATGGGAGAAAGTTTTTACAATCTACCCATCTGACAAAGGGCTAATATCCAGAATCTACAAAGAACTTAAACAAATTTACAAGAAAAAATCAAACAACCCCATCAAAATGTGGGCAAAGGATACGAACAGACACTTCTCAAAAGAAGACATTTATGCAGCCAACAGACACATGAAAAAATGCTCATCATCACTGGGCATCAGAGAAATGCAAATCAAAACCACAATGAGATACCATCTCACACCAGTTAGAATGGCGATCATTAAAAAGTCAGGAAACAACAGGTGCTGGAGAGGATGTGGAGAAATAGGAACACTTTTACACTGTTGGTGGGACTGTAAACTAGTTCAACCATTGTGGAAGACAGTGTGGCGATTCCTCAAGGATCTAGAATTAGAAATACCATTTGACCCAGCCATCCCATTACTGGGTATATACCCAAAGGATTATAAATCATGCTGCTATAAAGACACATGCACATGTATATTTCTTGCGG
Source organism: Nomascus leucogenys (assembly GCF_006542625.1). NCBI lineage: Eukaryota > Metazoa > Chordata > Mammalia > Primates > Hylobatidae > Nomascus > Nomascus leucogenys. The sequence continues at coordinate 6,688,140 of NC_044389.1, read as the reverse complement.
CATTATTCACAATAGCAAAGACTTGGAACCAACCCAAATGTCCATCAAAGATAGACTGGATTAAGAAAATGTGGCACATATACACCATGGAATACTATGCAGCTATAAAAAAGGATGAGTTCATGTCCTTTGTAGGGACATGGATGAAGCTGGAAACCATCATTCTGAGCAAACTATCACAAGGCCAGAAAATCAAACACCGCATGTTCTCACTCATAGGTGGGAATTGAACAACGAGAACACTTGGACACAGGGTGGGGAACATTACACACCGGGGCCTGTCATAGGGTGGGGGGAGGGGGCAGGGCTAGCATTAGGAGATATACCTAATGTAAATGGTGAGTTAACAGGTGCAGCACACCAACATGGCACAGGTATACATATATAACAAAGCTGCATGCTGTGCATATGTACCCTAGAACTTAAAGTATAATAATAAAAAAAAAAAAACAGAAGAAAAAAAAATACTGGTTGTGTGTGGTTGTTGATTTACACTGCCCGTGTGGTAAAACTTGGGATAAATTTTCTGGAGAACTGTTTGGGAAGATGTGACAAAACTTTAAAATCAGTATACTTTATAAAAAAAAACCTAGTTACTCTAGACTATTTCAAACATATATAAAAGTAGACAGAATACTATAATAAACCCTCCTGTGTCTGTTACTGATATGTTTTGGCTGTGTTCCCACCCAAATCTCATCTTGAATTGTAGTTCTCATTATCCCCACGTATCATGGGAGGGACCTGGTGGGAGGTCATTGAATCATGGGGGTAGTTACCCCTGTGTTGCTGTTCTCATGCTAGTGAGTGAGTTCTCATGAGATCTGATGGTTTTATAAGGGGCTTTCCCCACTTTTGCTCGGCACTTCTCCTTGCTGCCGCCATGTGAAGAAAGACGTGTTTGCTTCTCTTTCTACCATGATTGTAAGTTTCCTGAGACTGCCACAGCTATGCTGAGCAGTGAGTCAATTAAACCTCTTTCCTTTACAAATTACCCAGTCTCAGGTATGTCTTTATTAGCAGTGTGAGAATGGACTAATGCAGTAAATTTGTACAGGGATTGGGGCGCTACTGTCAAGGTACCCAAAAATGTGGAAGTGACTTTGGAAGTGGGTAGCAGGCAGAGGTTGGAACAGTTTAGAGGGCTCAGAAGAAGCCAGGAAAATGTGGGAAAGTTTGAAACTTCGTAGAGATTTGGAGGGCTTGGAAGACAGGGAAGATGTGGGAAACTTTGGAACTTCCTAGAGACTTGTGAAAGGGCTTTGACCAAAATGCTGATAGTGATATTGAGAATAAAGTCCAGGTTGAGTTGGTCTCAGATGGAGATGAGGAATTTGTTGGGACCTGGAACAACGGTGACTCTTGTTAATGCTTTAGCAAAGAGACTGTTGGCATTTTGCCCCTGCCCTAGAGATCTGTGGAGCTTTGAATTTGAGAGAGATGATTTAGGGTATCTGGTGGAAGGAATTTCTAAGTGGCAAAGCATTTGAAAGGAAGCAGAGCATAAAAGTTTGGAAAATTTACAGCCTGACAATGCAATAGAAAAGAAAAACCCATTTTCTGGGGAGGGATTCAAGTCTATTGCAGAAATTTGCATGAGTAATAAGGAGCCAAATGTTAATCACTAAAGATATTGGGGAAAATGTCTCCAGGGCATGTCAGAACTTCATAGCAGTCCCTCCCATCACAGGCCTGGAGGCCAATGAGGGAAAAATGGTTTCCTGGGCTGGGTCTAGGGCCCCACTGCTCTGTGCAGCCTGTGTCCCAGTTGCTGCAGCTCGAGCCATGACTAAAAGGGGCCCAGGTACAGCTCAGGCCATTGCTTCAGGGGGTGCAAGCCCCGAGCCTTGTCGGCTTCCACATGGTGTTGGGCCTGCAGGTATGCAGAAGACCAGAATTGAGGTTTGGGAACCTCTGCCTAGATTTCGGAGGATGTATGGAAGCACCTGGGTGTCCAGGCATAAGTCTGTTGCAGGGGTGGGGTCCTCATGGAGAACCTCTGCTAGGGTAGTGTGGAAGGGAAATGTGGGGTTGGAGCCCCCACACAGAGTCCCCACTGGAGAACTGCCTAGTAGAGCTGTGAGAAGAGGGCTACCATCCTCCAGACCCCAGAATGGTAGATCCACTGACAATTTGCACCCTGTGCCCAGAAAAGCTGCAGACACTCACCACCAGCCTGTGAAAGCAGCCTGGAGAGGGGCTGTACCCTGAAAATACACTGGGGCAGAGCTGTCCAAGGCCGTGGGAGCCCACTTCTTGCATCAGTGTGACCTGGATGTGAGACATGGAGTCAAAGGAGATCATTTTAAAACTTTAAAATGTAACGACTTCCCTATTGAATTTTGGACTTGCATCAGGGCTGTAACCCCTTTGTTTTGGCCAATTTCTTCCATTTGGAGCAGGCATATTTACCCAATGCCTGTACTCTCATTGTATCTAGAAAGTAACTAACTTGCTTTTGATTTTACCGGCTCATAGGCAGAAGGGACTTCCCTTGTCTCAGATGAGTCTTTGGACTTGGACTTTCGGGTTAATGCCAGAATGAGTTAAGACTTTGGTGGACTGTTGGGAAGCCATGATTGTGTTTTGAAATGTGAGGACATGAGATTTAGGAAGGGCCAGGGATGGAATGATATGGTTTGGCTATGTCCCCACCCAAATCTCATCTTGAATTGTAGTTCCTGTAATCCCCATGTGTTGTGGGAGGGACCTGGTGAGTGATAATTCAATCATGGGGGCAGTTACCCCTTTGCTGCTGTTCTTTTGATAGTGAGTGAGTTCTCATGAGATTTGATGGTTTTATAAGGGGCTTTTCCCCCTTTTGTTTGGCACTTCTTGCTGCCACCATGTGATGAAGGATGTGTTTATTTCCCCTTCCATAATGATTGTAAGTTTCCTGAGGCCTCCCCAGCCATATGCAACTGTTAGTCAATTGAAACTCTTTCCTTTGTAAGTTAACCAGTCTCAGGTATGTCTTTATTAGCAGCATGAGAATGAACGATGACAATCATCCAGCTTCAACAATTATCAACTCATGGTAAATCCTGTTTCATAGATACCCTTTTTTTATGTATACCCTTTCATATATACCTTTTTTCCCCTTTCTATATTATGTTGAAGTAAATCCTAGATACTATATCATTCCTTTTTTTCTAAAAAAATTATATATGCCATGTTTATCATTTGCATTTATATTTTCAAATTTATACTGAACTATAATGTTCACACAGAAAATGTGGTGCTCTCTAAACTTTCACAGACTGAACACACTGGGTAACTAATAGCTAGATCAAGAAACAGAAGACTTTGTATTCAGCAAATTTTTCAACATAGCTATTGTACTATTACTGCAAAAAACGAACAATAATTCTTTAATATCATTAAATATCCAGTGTTCAAATCTCCAAATGTCTTATAAATGTCACAATTTATTTTTTACAGTTTATTTTTTTGACTCAGTGTCCAAATAGGTACACACATTGCAACGGACTGATTGGTTAATCTCTTTTAATATTTAGGTTTCTCCTCCATCCCTCGTTTATTTCTTCCTTGGAATTTATTTGTGTGAAAAACCAAAACATGTTCCTATGTATTTCTTGTAAATTGATACTTGTATCTAGAGGCTTTTTCGTATTCAGGTTAGATTTTTATGGCAAGATGACTACATAGGTGCTGGTGTATTCCTCTGTCAGTGAACATCTAATGCTTTATTCTGTCTCCTTGTGATGCCAGCACCTACTTATGTTCAATGTCTGGATCAGTTATTTTCAATAGGGTTTTTAAAATAATAATATTCTACTTTTTACATTCCTTCTTCATTGGTTAGCTGGACTACTTCTGTTCGCAGATTACTATTTGATTTTCCACTGGTACAGTCTGTACAGAGCAGGCAGGATAAATGATTGATTCTTTCCTTTATTTGTCAGTTTAAAAAATAATGAAATGGTTGATTAGCAACCTCCTACAGTGATTGTTTTTCTTATTTATTTATTTATTTATTTATTTATTGAGACGAAGTCTCGCTCTGTCTCCAGGCTGGAGTGCAGTGCCGTAATCTTGGCTCACTGCATCCTCCACCTCCCAGGTTCAAGCAATTCTCCTATCTCAGCTTCCTGAGTAGCTGGGACTACAGGCATGTGCCACCATGCCCAGCTAATTTTTGTATTTTTTTAATAGAGACGAGGTTTCACCATGTTGGCCAGGATGGTCTGGATCTCCTGACCTCATGATCCTCCCTCCTTGGCCTCCCAAAGTGCTGGGATTACAGGCATAAGCCACCGTGCCTGGCTGAATGTTTTTATTTTTAAGCTATATTATGAGTCATGGATTTAAATATATTTTGTGTGTTATAATTCATTATCGAACTACTCAACAATAGGGGTTCATTAAGTAAGTCAGAGCATAACTACACAATAAAATAGTTTTACATAGCCACTAAAATAATAATATCAATGTGTATTTATTCACCAGAAAGTTATTTATGATATTTTATTTAAAACTTATTTTTAAAATATTAAATGCACGCTCATAGTACCAAAGGTATTAAAGTGACAGATTTCTCTCTCACCTTTGTTCTCAAGTCACCTAGATTCCCGTCTAGAAGTCCTCTACTTTTGTGTAACCTTGTATATTCTTCCAGAGATTTCTAGAGCTGATAGTTCACCTGGTATTTATTATTTTGGCTGTATTAGTTGTTAAAAATAATGAAACACTTCTATAAGGTTGTTATACAGTCGGTTCCCTGAACCTACCCCTTCCTCCTTGGGCACCCAAACCCTTCCCTGCCACCCCCAAGACCTTGCCCATCACCTATCAATTGAAGAGTTAATGCTTCACACAGCAGGCAGCATATGTGGTCCTATTCAAGCTACAGCCAGTATCTGTTCTCATTGGTCCTTGCCTGTCCTGTACAGTTGCAAATATTTTAATATTATCCTTGGAGATTTCTATGCCTCTAGGAGCAAATTTTATATTATAAACATTATGTTTTGTAAAACAAAATCTAAATCTAAATATATGAATATAATATGTTCTGGACTGATATATACCAAAGCATTATAAGTAATTTTTTCTGGTGGCATAATTATGAGTGATCTTTTATTCTTTTTAATGTTAACTGCAGTTCCAGTTTTCTCTATAATGGGCAGATTATTTACACAGCAAAAAATTAAAGTGTATCTCTAAACCGGTTTTATTTCATTAAAAAGAATGGAGATGTCAACATTTTTCAATAGCTCCATCTGCTGGCCGCTGAATAAAGCTAATTTTAAATATCAAGTTTTAACTAAATGAGACAGCCAGGAGAAGAAATAGAATTCCTGTGTTAGAACAAAGTATGCTTTCTACATATCCATGAAGAGTAAGTATTAGGAGTCAATTTACTTGGAATAAGAAGTGATACAAACTTGGTTCCAGATAGAGTGAGCTACTGTACCCTATGCTCAAAAACAGGCTGCTTGCCTAGAACAGAAACGTGAAACTGAAAAATTGTTTTGGAGTTTTTAGCCATCTTACACTGGAATGCTGATGTTTAAATTAAAAAAAAATTTTTTTTTTGAGACAGAATCTTGTTCTGTTGCCCGGGCCGGAGTGCCGTGGTGCGATCACTGCTCACTGGAACCTCTCTCATGGGGCTCAAGTGATCCTCTCTCCTCAGCCTCCCAAGTAGCTGGGACTACAGGTGTGTGCCACCATGCCCAGCTAACTATTTATTTTTTATAGAGGGAGTTCTTGCTATGTTGCCCAGGCTGGTCTCAAACTCTTGGGCAAAAGCTATCTGTCCACCTCAGCCTCCCAAAGTGCTGGGATTGCAGGAATGAGTCACCGTGCCCAGCCTGCAGATTTTTCAAATAGTGCAAAACTAAATAACATTGATTAGTGATTGCATGTAATATATGTGAAACGTATTATATTGAAGGAATTTATATGCCTTTGCACAAATATTCAAAGCAGCAGTCTAAGTTCTCCTTTGTCATTCTCCTTACTTTTCAAGTGAAATTGCTCTTGGTTACTTATCTCTTTACTATTTCCAGAAGTTGAACTGATGATAAATGCTTTCTTAAACCCAAATCTCTCTTTGGATGATAATGCAAGCTACGATATTTTGTGTAAAAATTTCTGACATCTATCTTTGGAACTGTTTAAAAAAGGTAGATGTATCAAACATATTCCAATACAGTTTCTGAAGATCTAGTTTACAGAAATTTCCCAGATGATTTTGGTATTCTTCCACTCCACTCCAGTTAAGAACCGCTGCCCTGGGACTGTAGATGAATGTGGCATCCTTTCAGGAATATTTGCATTGTAAAGAGGATCACAAGATGGGCACAGTGCCTCATGCAGGGGATTAATTGTGGAGGGAGAAATTTGAGGCACCAGGGGCTGAGTCTTGGATGAGGGTGAAGGAAAAGAGCCCATATGCCATCTTTCAGCAGTAGCGATGTCATGAATGAAGGATCAACTTCAGGGGCTTGGAGTTTATAATAATGCCTCACCTGTTTGCCTAATGCCTAAAATATCACAAAGCTAATTTCTATTGGGCTTAGTTTCTCCTAATGGATACAAATGGGTTAGTGTTTTATCTTTTTTTTTTTTTTTGAGATGGAGTCTCGCTCAGTTGTCCAGGCTGGAGTGCAGTGGTGTGATCTCTGCTCACTGCAACCTCCCCCTACCGGGTTCAAGCAATTCTCTGCCTCAGGCTTCCAAGTAGCTGGGATTACAGGCACCTGCCACCACACCCGGCTAATTTTTGTATTTTTAGTAGAGACGGGGTTTCACCATCTTGGCCAGGCTGGTCCTGGACTCCTGACCTCATGATCCACCTGCCTTGGCCTCCCAAAGTGCTGGATTACAGGCGTGAGCCACCGAGCCCTGCCTAACTTTTTCAAGTAACACAACCACATTCCAACATGTCTTCTGCGAATCCGATGCCTTAACCCAATAAATTAGTCTAGTGGGAATTTCAGCACTGTTGCAGGCTAATAGGGATCATATTTTTGTCTTGTCTAGCTTTTGGGACATACCTTGAATTATGCTGAACAGGTAATGTTTGTCTAGGTAGGGCCCAGTCTCATCATTTACTAATTAGCTGCCCAGTGTGCTCTACTATGTATAATATGATAAACATTTCACCACATTTTGGAAACCATGCTGTAGTGTAGCAAGGCTGTACTCAAAATGCAGTAGGGGCCATGGGGGTATATTTAGGACTGTCCAGGTTAATTGCGTGCATTCCTGATGTCTTTCAACTTCCTAACCTCTTTAACCTCAACTTTGGACTCTATTAAAAAAAGCCCAGGTAACCCAAATACGAGTGATGTGGCAGGCTGAATAATGGTCCCCCTACAATATCCATGTCGTAATCCCCAAACCTTTGAATAGGTTATGTTACATGGCAAAGGGGAATAAAGGTCACTAATCGATGGACCTTAAATTAGAGATTATCCAAGTGGGCCCAATATAATCACAAGGGTATTAAAAGTGGATGAGGGAGTCAGAGGAAGAGCTACGGTGACAAAAGCAGATCAGAGAGACGCCATGGAGCTGGCTTTGCGGATGGAGGAAGGGGGACTTGAGCCAAGGCATCTGGGCAGCCTCTAGAAGAAGGAAATAGTAAGAAAATGGATTCTCCTTTGGAGCCTCCAGAAAGACACACGGCCCTGATAACACCTTGATTTTAGCCCAGCAAGATACCTGTCAAACTTCTGCACTCCAGTGAGACAATAAGTCTGTGCTCTTTTAAGCCACCAACTTTGTGATAATTTGTTATAGTGGCAATGTAAAATTAGTAGAGGTGGGAACTACATTTGTGGTTATTCATAATCAAAGACAATTCTAACCATTTTTGTATAAAACCAGCATTTGGACATAATTCCCACATAATTTCTCTTTCTTGGAGTAGAAAGCATTCACAACTGAGTTTTGAATGGTTCACACTCTTAACTGTCTTAAATAATGTTGTGTTATGTTGCTCCTAATGAATTGCAACTTGGCTATTTTTAAAAATCCCAAACACAGAAGATTATTTTTGTTCAAATATCAATTTTAGATTTTAGTTTTCCCAAACAGTATTGTTTTAAATGAAGGTTTATATTACTGATTTCTGTAAAGCCACTTGCAGTCATATAAAAGTATGCCCTTTCATTAAAACTATGCCTCATTAAAGCTTTAGAGTTTTTCCTCTGTCTGTCCTAATGGTAATTGCCCCATTGACCCTTACCATGTAGCTGTTTTGAAGGCTATCTCCTTTCTGCCCACTCTTTTCTTGGGCTTAATCCTGTGGTGTTAGCAGCCTAATGTGGGCAATATGTATTCTGGGCCTCATTGAAATTCAAGGCATCATTTTATAAGAGAGAGGGTTAATGGTGAAACTGGCAAAACTGCTCACAAAGTTGACGTGACACCTTCAGCCCTTTGAGGACTCACTGCCATATACAAGATGTAGAGTGACATTCTTAAACAATTCGTACAACCAGCAAATTTACTGAGGCTTCTAGGTGTCCAACGATGGGGATAAGAGCACTGAATAATTTATACAAAAACTCTTGGCTGGGCGCGGTGGCTCACGCCTGTAATCCCAGCACTTTGAGAGGCTGAGGCAGGCGGATCACGAGGTCAGGAGATCGAGACCATCCTGGCCAACATGGTGAAACCCTGTCTCTACTAAACATTACAAAAAATTAGCCAAAAAAAAGAGGGCAGAAAAAACTCATAGTAGACTTCCTCAAGGAATGTATAAAATGGGTAGAACCTGGAGTATTCAGTGGCAAAATCTTGGACATAGGAATACAGTAACACAACATATTGGTCTAGCAAGCACTGGAGGAGACTGAAGTGGAATTGTCCAGGGAATCCCACAAAAATGGAAATGAAGAGGTCTCAGTATCTTTAGGTGCCCTGGTCCGATGGAATACCGCTGTACATACCTTTTCTAACACAGTAACATTAGTTTATATATCAGCATTATCTCTCTTTTGTTTCAGTTGATAAGTATCCTACTGTCATCCATTCATTCACCCTTTGCTTGTTCATTGTTGAAACAAATTCTCCCTGGAACAAAATTCTAGTAACCAAATACATCATATCGGGGGAAACTTCCTTACAGCAGGGGTGATATTAAAGTAAAAAGAGGAGGAAGTCCCTTCTTCAGCTCTGGCAGGGACCTGGCTGGGGAGGAAACCTTCCCGGCAAGGTAGGTGATCTGCTGTGGTGACCAGGCTAAACCCACTCTACAGCTGCAGGAGGGGCTGGCATCCCTTAGAGGTGAAGAGGGGAGGAGACCTACCTCCTGGAATGTGTCCCTGTGGTCTCCAGATGATTTCTTCCTCTAATAAGGACAATTCTGCCAAAGGAATGGAATGCTTCGTCACAGGCTCAATTACTCTGTGTCTCCGCCAGCCTACCACCTATAAACAATTCCTCAAATTAGGAAAGCGGGGAGATTTAATAAAGACATAACACGTAAAGTGTAGGAAAACTATTTGTATGGCATTCCGAGACTACTAGGTCAGAGTTAACGAGGAGCAAAGTAGTTAATACCAATTCTGTTTGCCCATCAGAACACCTGTGCTGAATGTCAGTGTTTAAAGAAATCTCCCAACCTTTATCTGAAAAGATAGGGCTACGTAACAATCGGTGTGGTTTTTGTCGGTAGAGGTCTAGGAAGCCGCCAAGGGCAGTGGACGCCTTGACAGCTGCCAGTCTCACGGCCCCCGCGGCGGCGTGCCCGTGTGGCTGCGTGCGCGCGGACGGGGCGGGGCTGAGGAGGGACGTGCGCGCGCGCAGACGGGGCGGGGCGGAGCTCGGAGGGCGGGCGCGCGCGGGGCCGTCTGGTCGGCAGGGGGCGCTGCGCACCCATGCCGCGCTCTGCCTGCCCCCGGGTGCTGTCCGCGGCGGTTCGATTGGAGCAGCCGCCGAAGAGCGCTTGGCGCCATTTTGAAGCGGAGAGGAGGAGGAACGGCCGGGCTGGCTGCGGAAGGGGAGGGGGGGGAGAAGGCGATTGGATGCGGCGGCGGCGGCGGCGGATCCCGGAGAGCCCCGGAGTGAGAGGAGTAGCGAGTCGGCAACCCGGAGGTAGGAAACAATTCAGTTAACGGAAGGAAAATGTCTCTCTTCTCTGGCTGCGGCGCTCCATTTTTCAGCGGCCGCCACTGCCGCTCTGTGTGTGTGTGTGTGTGTGTGTCAGGGCTGAAGCGCCGCCCGCCTGGGTGCCAGGCGCGACTCGCCTCCTGGCATCGGGGGCTGCAGCGGGTGGCCCGGGGCGGGGGTCGCGGGGCGCGGGCCGGCTGCGCGGTGGGGGTGGGGAGGGCCCCGCGGCCGGCGCGCGCCTCCACGCCGCGGGCTCTGCCGCAGCCTCTGGAAATTAAACTTGCCGCTCTGATCCCGGCCGGGGCGGCGGCGGCGGCGGTGGCGGCGGCGGCCGGTGACCTTGTGCGCGGGCGGGGGTCCCGGGGCCGCCCGGCCGCCCGCGCCCTCCCGCCGCCGCCGCCGCCGCCGCCGCCGCGCCCCTCCCCCCGCGCCCCGGCCGGCCGGCGGCTGTTTCCCGGGCGGCAGGCGGGCGGCGCGGTGCTCCTGTTGAATCCTCCCGCGGGCGGGCTTCTCCCCCTTCCGGGCGAGGGGCGGGCGGGGACCGCGGGTCGGGGCCGCGGGCGTTCTCGCCCCCGTCGCGGGGTCCCTGCGCGCCGCTTGGCCTCCGCTTCGGGCCAGGGGACGGGCTGAGCGTGACATTTTTGCACTGTGCCTCGCCGCTCGCCGGAGGGAAATCGCGCTCACCGCGCCGCCCCGAGTGGGTGCTCGGGGAACCTGAGGACCCAGTTGAAGAAGAGCCCAGCGCTGGCGTGGAGGGACTCCTCCCAGGCGACAACTGGGTTCTAGCTTTCCTTTCAGAAGGAACGGCGGGGAAAATGGTGTGCAATTGTGACTCGTTATTTTTGCACTGTTATTTTAATGTTACTTTGAAAGTTTTCGGTCCGGAGAAAAAGCTTGTTTGTTGTTGTTGCTGCTACTGCTGTTGGTTTTTGGTAGAGACGTGAAAGCTAACTCTGAAGTAGCTCGACAGTTATTTTGGAGGAATGACTGAAACCAGAAACGCCGCCCCTCGCCTTCGGAACTGCAGGCTGCTGCGTTCCTTGCCGCGGACCGGGCGAGCTCCGGGAAGGGTTGATAGAGCAGCTACCCACCCACTCCACGCGCGTCTTCAGCAGCCTTTCTCCCCTAGCGAGGGTTAACTCTTTTTTATGTCGAAGAAAGTGCTTCTCGCACTTTTAATAAGAGGTAATGGATGGGCAGTGGTGCCCCGACTGATCCTACCCTGTTGATGAAATAGTTTCGGAAACTTTGGGTATAGCTTTAATTTAGAGGGTTGGTCTGCGGTGTGGAGAGAGTTGGGTAATCCTATACCATCTTCCTAATAAACTTCAAAAACTCAAGTTGTGTTTACATACAGGAGGCGAGCTGTAAATAAATCGTAATTACCCAATACTTGAACGGCAGTATAGTCATTGTTCTCAGTTAACACATCCAGAGTTCCCAGACAGAACGTTTTTTATATTAACTCATGTAGTGGTCAGGTAAAGTAGTTAAAAGCCACAAATATGGACTTGAAAGACAGCTCTTTATGCAGTACACATGTCTGAGATGTTCGCATCTTTAGGGACAATAAAATGAGTATTCAATGGTGTATGCAGGTCAGTTCGTGGAACAATTAATCTTGTATCTCATGGTGATAGCAGAAAACCTAATTAAAATTTGTAGTGCTGAATATGTAGGTGAAAGTTACATGGGACCTTTTCTGTGAAGATAGATTTAGTCTCAGAAACGTAACTGTAAAAACGCATCTTAAGAACATTATTCCTTAGAAATAAAATATGTACTTAATGTACATTTACAAATATGTGTAACAAGATGCACTTTAGACTTTATAAAAATTACCAAAATAGTGACATTTTCCTCCTTTTTCTGTTGGTTTTAAAAATTGTTCTCTTCTCAGCTGGCGTTTACTTAAAGGTGTATTTTAAATGGGAAGGTAGTGTTTGTCTTGGCCTTTTTTCTTTTTTCTTTTCTCTTTGTTTTGGTTAAGGCTGATTTTCCCTGTATTAACTTTTCTTTTACAGCAGCTTTTGTTACTCTTGTCGCCTTTATTCTCTCGTGTTATGTCTCTCCCCTCTCATTTTTACCCGCATATTAGAGAGAGATGTGGTGATGATAGTGATTCTTGTCATGAGATGTTTGTATTAAGCTTATTTGTAATAAGATTCTACCGAGTTGGCTGTTGGATGAAAGTTGTTTAAATTGTTCTGCAGCTTTGTTTAACAAAGTAACATTTTGAACAGTAGGCTTTATCAATAATTTGTTAGGCCTAAGATTAAGTGATACTCTATATTAGACAGGGCTTGCCCTGGAGAAGAATGCACTGGTAGAAAATACCCAAAACTTTGTGGGGAAGGAATATTTCGGGAAGTTGTATTCTTTCTGCTTATTCCTCTTGGGAAATTTAGAGACTGCCTTAGAACTAACAGGAGTGCTTGGTATGATTTGGCATATGGACTCTTGAATGACATGGACTGTATATGACGTATATTGGAAAAAAATACATTTGTGTTTCCTCTGTTAGTGTTAGAGAGCAACAAGAAAACTTAAGGATGATCTCCAACTCACTTATACATGAGAAATTAGGTTCAGATTTTAATTTCATTGATTTATCTGAGGTCACAGTCATATTCATGTGGTGGAATTGGGGCAGCCCTTAGATATCCTGGAAGCTTAGAAGTTTCCCCATTGTCTTTTTTTGTTCTATTCAGGATTTAACAATATTTATTAATAAAAATTCAGGGTAGCACATTACCCTCCATCCTCTTCTCACCTTTTTATTCATTTAACCAAGAATAAAGTTTTGTGGTTAGCCATCTGTTTCAGCGTCTGGTTTTTAATAATTTCTGTTTAGGATTCAGTCCATTTAGGTTGTCTCAGAAGATAACCTCTTGTAGCTCTCTGTCTCCGGGAGCCGTCTTTCATTATGTAACATTACTTGACATGGCATTTATTTATTTATTTGTGAAACTTCTAAGAGTAATTTGGGAAAGTTAGTATTGACCTTTGTTTTGTTACAAGATATAGTGCGTGCATGAGTGTGCATGTATTTTTTCATTTTTAAACTCAGTTTGCTACACAAATCATCTGTCACTTCTAGTTACAATAGGCGTTTTATTTGGTTTTCGTATTCCTGTTCGGGAATGTTAAAGGTTCCAGAAATACTTAGTTTAAAAATAAGCCCAGTAATTTCTCTGAGAGTGTATTTACTTTTGAAGCTTAGTTAAGAAGCTGCCAAATGGTTCACAATTCTGACTCCTTGGAGAGTAGAGGTAAGCCCTTTCCTCACACTGTTCTGTTATAACCACCTGATTCTAACCATTTCCCCCCATTACTTGAAAAAGGTTTTAGAATCCCTTCTCATTAATTAGTTCAGAATTAAGAATAAATCTGCTGTGTTGAGACTGTAATTGTTTTAGCTGGCATGAGTGATCATGCACAGTGAAAAAATCATACTAAAACTTAGATGAATAAAATTTAGTTGTTCAAATCTTAAAGCCTTTGAGGTTTAAAAAGTATCTATAATCATTGTGTTCTAATAATTAGACATTAATAATAGGTAGTAATTAGAAATAACTTGGTTTAGCTGTGTAAAACTTAAAAGCTAACAGGCTTGGGGGAAGGACTGATTGAAGTAAGAAACTATTTTGAGGCATCTTCTTAAGGGCTAAAAGTATTCCACTAGCCTGCCACTGTCTTTTTTGACAGATAATTACCTGATTCAATTAAAATGAACAGGTACAAAACTTCCATATACATACAGTACCAGGGATGATGCACTAAACAGGACTGAAGACACCCTGTCCTATAGAAGTGTAGAGTAGTGGTTGGCCATCCACAGCAAGGTGATGAGAGCTGAGACAGACCAGAGAGCAGGATCTCTGCTGTTACTTAGTTCCGAAGGAGCAGGCCCTCCTTCCTTTTCAGTGACAGTTGAGATTGCTCTTTTTATGTGGGAGAGTGAAATTAGCCAAGATTAGATCCCATAAGGAGAAGGAGGGGCTCTTATAACCAAGACCATTGTCTTTCTCTAGAAGAGGATGGTTAGGGACCTGAAAAGAAATGAGAGTTTGTGTTTCCTTAGGTAGGATAGGATTCTTTCTCCTCAGAGGTCATTTTAGGGAAGTAATTGAAGAGATTTTGAAGGAAAGCTTCATATCTCTAAAATATTATTTAGTAGTTGAAGTTCTAACAGGTAATTTCAGTTAGCTTTCATATATGGGATGCTTTGGGTTGGGTGTGGGGGTGAGAGTTGCAGGGGCAAGTTGCAGGAGCAAGATGCAGGGCAAATTGCAGGGGTGAGAGTTGCAGGCCTTAAGTACTCTATTAGGGGAGTAGAGTACCTAAACAATTGTGTATTTTAAGTAAAAAGTTATACAGGTATATGGTAAAAAAAAAAAAAAAATTTAATGGTACAGACAGTAAAAAATGTTACTTTTCTCCTCCCCCCACAGGTAACCCGCTGTTAACAGTTTCTTAAAAGTTTACTTAAAAAAAAATTGTACAAAGAGTATTATTGTACTGTTGTACTGTAATTAACTATTTTATTTATTTATTTTATTATTATTATTATTTTTTGAGATGGAGTCTCGCTCTGTTGCCCAGACTGGAGTGCAGTGGGGCGATCTCGGCTCACCACAACCTCCACCTCCTGGGTTCAAGTGATTCTCCTGCCTCAGCCTCCTGAGTAGCTGGGACTACAGGCGTGTGCCACCATGCCTAGATAATTTTTGTATTTTTAGTAGAGACTATGTTGGCCAGGCCGGTCTCAAACTCCTGACCTCGTGATCTGCCCGCCTCGGCCTCCCAAAGTGCTGGGATTACAGGCATGAGCCACCACGTCTGGCCTACTATTTTATTTTTTAACTGTAATTTACTTTTTTCCTTAGTTAAGTCACAAGCTCTTTTCATACTGGCACATACAGATCAACATAATTAAGAAATGATTGGAATATTTTATTATAACATAATTTATTTTTTCTGACTCCTGTTGAGTAGTACTATGTTGTAATAGTTTACATTAACCAGCAGTGTATGAGAATGCCTGTGACATGTATTTACCAACATTGGACTTTAAAATATTGCCAATTTGATGTATCAAATTTGTCTTGTTTTGGGTTTGTATTTCTTTGTGAGTGAAGGTAAACATTTGTTTATATGCTTATTAGTGGGAGGTCATTTACAACATATTCTTTAATCAAGTGGTTTAATGCTAGTTTAATTTACTTGCTGCCCCCACCACCTACCTTCACCCTTACCTAAGAGCTAAGATGGTCTGAGAGAGGTGGGACTTTTAGAAGAGGAAAAATATTTTGGGGCTCATGGCATCTTGACGGGGAGCAATGCTCTGAATGGAGAGGCTACAGCACCCGGCTTTGAACAACTCTGGGTCAGTATGAGAGTATTGAAAGCCCTTGACTTGGTGTAAACATAAGGTAGAAGAGAAGCTGAAGCGACACACAGGAAGGGAGATTTGAGAGTCAGGGCAAGTGAATTTTGTATAGAGTCAGCCCCACCTTGTACCATCTGCTTATCCTGTCTCATCACTTCTCCCACCTTCAACTATCATTTCATTTTTATTCATGCTGTCATTTGGTTTTCTCCTCTTTTCCTGTCGGGCATGGCAGCCTGGACCTGGGTATTTCAATTGCCCCAGAGATGAGGGGTACTTAGTTTTTGGTTTTCTTTTTTTTGAGATGGAGTTTCACACTTGTTGCACAGGCTGGAGTGCAGTGGTGCGATCTCGGCTCACTGCAGCCTTGGCCTTGGCGGGTTCAAGCGATTCTCCTGCCTCAGCCTCCTGAGTAGCTGGGACTACAGGTGCACGCCATCATGTCCGGCTAGTTTTTTGTATTTTTAGTAGAGACAGGGTTTCACCATGTTGGCCAGGCTGGTCTCGAACTCCTGGCCTCAGGTGATCTGCCCATCTTGGCCTCTCAAAGTGCTGGAATTACAGGCGTGAGCCACTGCGCCTGGCCTAAGTAGAAGCTCTTGAGCACTTTTTCCCTCTCTGTCTCTTTGGTACCATTCCTTTCAGCTTTCGACTCTCCTAGGCAGAATTCTGGGGTAACATAAATAGGTCATAATAGACTTGAACATCCCTAGGAGCATATATTGTGATATATGCTCCTATGATATATCAGGATGTGATGCTTGATAAGTGGGGTCCCTTTCTAAGGAATGCAGAAGAGCATGGTGGTTAATTTAAACATGTAGACTTAAGAGTCAAGACAGCTTGGGTTTTTATCTCCTCTAGCTAAACGAGCAATTACCTAATCTTACTAAATCTCAACTTCTTAATCTGAACAGTGGGACTAATAGCAGAAACCTCATTTTTAAAAGCAGCTTTATTGAGATATAACTCACATACCATAATTCACTGAAAATACACAATTCATTGTTTTTTAGGATACTCATAGGTTTGTGCAACCATCATCACAGTCTGATTTTGGAGCATTTTTGTCTCCTGTGAAAAACGCCAAACCAAATGTAAATTAGTAGAGCCATTATGGAGAATATTATGGGGGCTCCTCAAGAGGTGAGAAGGGATAGAGAGAGGTTGGCTAAAGGCTACAAAATTTAGCTAGATAGGAGGAATAGGTTCTAGTGTTGTACGGGGTGACTACAGCTGACCCTTGAACAGCGAAGGGGTTAGGGGCACCAAGCCCTGTGCAGTTGAAACTCCACATATAACTTTTATTTCTCTAAACTTTGCTAGTAATAGCCTACTGTTTGAAAGCCTTACTGATAGCATAAAACAGTCAACACATGGAGTGCAGTGGCGTGATCTTGGCTCACTGCAACCTCCGCCTCATGGGTTCAAGCGACTCTCATGCCTCAGCCTCCGGAGTAGCTGGGATTACAGGCACCTGCCACCACGCCCGGCTAATTTTTATATTTTTGGTGGAGATGGGGTTTCGCCATGTTGGCCAGACTGGTCTTGAACTACTGACCTCAGGTGATCTGCCCGCCTTGGCCTCCCAAAGTGCTGGGATTACAGGTGTGAGCCACTACGCCTGGCCTCCATACTGTATTCTTAAAGCAAGCTAGAGAGAAGACAATGCTATTAAGAAAATTATAAGGAAGGAAAATATGTTTGCTATTCATTAAGTGGAAGTGGATCATCGTAAAGGTCTTCAGCCTTCTTGTCTTCTTGTTGAGTAGGTTGAGGAGAAGGAGGAAAAGGAAGGATTAGTCTTGTTGTCTCAAGGGTGGCAAGGTGGAAGAGATAGAGGAGGTGGAAGAGGAGGCAGGAGAGGCAGGCACACTGTAACTTTTACTGAAAAAAATCCATGTATAAGTGAACCTGCACAGTTCCAACCTGCGTTGTTGTTACGTATTTTCAACTAGCTAGAAGAGAGGCTTTTGAATGTTCCCAACACAAATAAATGATAAATGTTTGAAGTGATGGATATGTTAATTACCCCGATTTGATCATTACACATTGTATGTATTGAAGTATCACCACGTAACCCACAAACATGTACAATTATATGCTGGTTAAAAAGCATAAAAATAAAACCCCCGAACCTACTAGCTGTCACTTCCCATCACCCCTTATTTCTTTAGTGTTTGGGATAAGCCAGGTCAAATGCTTAGGTTGGTGCCAAAATGTAAGTACACAGTAAAAAAGCAGTTATGACTTTTTGCAGGGAGGCTATGTGTGGCAAAGTCCATTTACATAGTTTTAGAGAATGCAAAAATGGGATAATTACTGAATGTATGTTTGCATACTTGCATACTGTGCAAGGATGTGGTGCGCAGTGCTGGCTAGAGATATAAAGATGAAAGATATTCAATCAAGAGATGTATATTCAAGTGGGAGGAAAGAGGCTGGTATAAAAATAATTATAAACAAGCCAGAGTATAGTTAGTGCCTTCAGGAAGGTCTCAATACAATATTTGGAATTGGAAACTTGACAAATGGAGATTAGTCATGTTACTCTAAGAGTATAGGAACTATGAAAAAATTCTTGAAGGACCGACCATTTTGACCAAGTCTTAGATGATGGAAAGATGGGATTTCTGGCTTTAATGAAGAGTAAAGAATGCTATGGTTTTTGAAGTCTTAAATTATTTGTTTTTGTTTTTGTACCCTCATGCTGCTGCCAGATGATTGCCTCTGGAAGCTATTCCTACACCTTTTTTTGATGTTTCTAATCTGTTGTGAACCTGGGGGACTAAATTAGTAAATAATGTTTTAGTGAGAGCCTGATGTCTGTATGAAAAGGATACCAATATATGGTCTTACCAATATATGGTCGTTTTGATATAGTTGCCTTTTTAGTTTATTCTGTGGGTCTTGGTTTCATCCCTGTTAATTGGTCTCACAGAATAAGTAATTCCTAGATAAATTAGCCTCATATACATGTTTTCTTCTCCAAGGCTTCTAGTAACAACTATGTCCCCTGACCATTCTCCTGAGTTTCCCATCTTCTTCTTCTAGTGCACTGTTGGACACAACACCTCCAGTACAATATGTCTCAGACTGATCTACCTTCTCTTACTCTTTAACGTCTTTCCAACTTGTACCTTGATGAATAACAGATTTCTTTCTCTTAAAAAAAAAAAGTTGTAGGAGATGACATGACTAGGTTTATCATCATGTTAGAAACCTAGGAGTCATCTCGACTTCTCCATCTCCCCTACCTCTCACATTAAATAAGTTACCAAATCCTGTTGATTCTGATATAGTATTTTTAAAGGTTATTATTATTTTAAATTATATGCACATATATACTCCAAAGTAAGATGGCAAAAAGAAAAAAGATATACAATAAAAAAACTCTCATTCCTTCCCCATTTGCCTCATTCCTAGACTCCTACAAAAGTTTATATATGTTAATGTTATGTTATATCCTTCTGGGTGTTTAAAAACACAACCATATAGAAGGAACCACATACTTAAACAAATAATAACACACAGCAGGGGATTTCCACAATAAAGGTATACACAGAGTCTGTGAGAAGGAGAAAGAACCACCGTGCATTCCCTAAAAGAAGAGTTAGGTATTGGAAAAACCTTCCTATTAGGTCCTGAATAGAAGATGAAAAGGAGAACTTTGGACACGTGAATAAACCAAACTGAGCTGTTAATAAGCAGAGAAATATCAATTAGACACAGAGACAAAGGGTCTAACAATAGGATGCTAGAACATTTCATTGTTTGGGGGGTTCAAAGGACCTATAAGAAAATAAAAGAAAATGCTGGCAGCCACACACAGTGGCTTACATCTGTAATTCCAACACTTTAGGAGGCCAAGGTGGGCTTCTTGAGGCCATAGACTTGCAGTTACTTTGGGATCTAGCAAAGATTTCAGCACATTGTAGATGATGAGTATTTATGGAATGTGTATAAGAATGTATATATACTAAACATATATGTGACAACCCAAGAAAAGGAAAATTAATACAATATTAAGCTCACAGATTTATTTAGAAATTTAAAATTTTATTTTTATTGAGGTGTAATTAAAATACAGTAAAATGTGCAGATCTTAGCTGTTCACTTTGATGAGGTGTGACGATTGTACACATGTAACCAATAACCACAAGAAGATGTAGAGCATTTTTTATTACCCCACAACATTCCCTTGTTGCTCTCTCCATTCAATTTCTTTTGCCTCCAAACACTCTTTGATTTCTGAATGTAGATTAGTTTTGTTCTATCTCCATACAGTGTGTGCTCTTGTGTATCTGGCTTCTTTTGCTTAACATATTTTGAGATTCATCCATGGGGTTGGATGTATCAGTTTTTATTGCTGAGTAATATTTCACTGGGGGAATATTTCACAGTTTATCTTCTGTTGATGGACATTTGAGTAGAATCCAGTTTTTGACTATTATGAATAAGGCCTATACAGGTCTCTTTGCAAGCATGTGTTTTCATTTCTCTTGAGTAAATACCTAGGAATGGAATTGCTAGTTTATAGGCATATGTGTGTTTAACTTTACAGGAAACTAGTTTTTCAAAGTGGTTTTCCTCTTTATATTCCCACCTGAACATATGAAGGTTCTAGTTGTTTTACATCCTCACCAACACTTCGTTAGTCAATCTTTTTAATTTTAGCTATTCTAGTGGGTGTGGAAGGGTATCTCATTGTGGTTTTATTTTGGATTTCCTTGATATCTAGTGATGTTGAGCACCTTTTTGCATGGTTATTGACAGTATATTTTCTTTTCGTAGGATGCCTCTTCAAGCTTTCTGCCCATTAAAAAATGGATTATCTGTTTACTATTGATATGCAGGAATTCTTAATGTACTCACGATACAAATTCTATGTCAGATCAGAGTATTAAGAGTATTTTCTCCTGTTTTGTAGCTTGCCTTATCTTTTCTTTAACAGTGTATTTTGATGAGTGGAAGTTTTAAATTTTGGTGAAGTCCAGTCAATCAACTTTTTGTTTTATGGATTGTGCTTTGAGTTCTTTTTATTTTTTATTTTTTTGAGACAGCATCTCACTTTCCCAGGCTAGAGTTCAGTGGCGCCATCATAGCTCACTGCAGCCTGGAACTTTTGGGCTCAAGCCACCCTCCTATCTCAGCCTCCTGAGTAGCTGGGTATACAGATAAGTGCCACCATGGCCGGCTCTTTTTTTTTTTTGTATTTTTTGTAGAGATGGGGTTCGCCATGTTGCCTAGGCTGGTGTTGAACTCCTAGGCTCAAGTGATCCTCCTGCCTCAGCCTCCCAAAGTGCTGGGATTACAGGCATGAGCCAGTGTGCCTGGCCCTTTAATTTCTTTTTCACATATTCTTGCAGCATCTAGGATCTTCAATACAACATTGAAGAGAAATGTTGAGAATGGCTGGGTTCAGTGGTATGGTCCTGTAGTCCCAACTACTTGGGAAGCAAGAGGATTGCTTGAGCCCAGGAGTTCGAGTCCAGCCTGGCTAATGTAGAGAGACCCTGTCTGTTTAAAAAAAAGAAAGAGGCCGGGCGCTGTGGCCCATGCCTGTAATCCCAGCACTTTGGGAGGCTGAGGCTGGGAGGTGGGGTGGGGGTTGGAGGTGGGGATGGGGCGGCAGGGGGGGCGGGGGTTGCAAGGTGAAGAGATAGAGACCATCCTGGCTAACATGGTGAAACCCTGTCTCTACTAAAAAATACAAAAATTAGCTGGGCATGGTGGTGTGCATCTGTAGTACCAGCTACTCAGGAGGCTAAGGCAGGAGAATTGCTTGAACCTGGGAGGTGGAGATGGCAGTGAGCGGAGGTCGTGCCACTGCACTCCAGCCTGGCGACAGAGCGAGACTTCGTCTCAAAAAAAAAGAAAATTAATTTCAATGTTAACATAAAATATGTTTTAAAATGATGATTTTTTTTTTTTAAATGAGAGTGAATATCTTGTTCTGATCTTAAGGGGGAAAGCATTTAGTCTTTCCCCAGTAAGTAGTATGTCAGCAGTGGATATTCTGTAGATTTAAAAAAAAAAAGAAAATCAGACGATGTTTCCTTCCAGTTTACTGGGATTTTAATTAAATTAAATTAATTAATTTACTTTTTGAGATGGAGTCTCACTCTGTCACCCAGGCTGGGGTGCAGTGGTGCAATCTTGGCTCACTGCAACCTCCGCCTCCCGGGTTCAAGCAGTTCTCCTGCCTCAGCCTCTCAAGTATCTGGGACTACAGGTGCCTGCCACCACGCCCAGCAAATTTTTTTGTATTTTTAGTAGAGATGGGGTTTCACTATGTTGGCCAGGCTGGTCTCGAACTCCTGACCTTGTGATCCACCTGCCTTGGCCTCCCAAAGTGCTCGGATTACAAGCGTGAGCCACCGCGCCCGGCCAGGATTTTTATTTTTAAATTATTAATGGGTGCTGAATTTTGTCAGATACCCTCTCCCCTTTTTGGTATTTATTGAGATTATTGTAGTTTTTAAATATTCCATTTTATTAACTTATTTAGAGACAGGGTCTCACTGTATTGCTCAGGCTGGAGTGCAGTGGTGTACTCAGTTTACTGTAACCTCAAATTCCTGGGCTCAAGCAGTCCTCCTGCCTTAGCCTCCTGAGTAGCTAGGACTACAAGCACATGCCACCAAGAACTTCCTTTAATGTTGCATAATGCATAGGTCTAGTAATAGCATCGGTTTTCATTACTTTAAATATATCTATATTTTACTGTCATTTTTCAAGGATATTTTTGTTGGTTATAGAATTCTCAGTTGATGGCTTTTTTTTTTTTTCTGAGACAAGAGTCTCGCTCTGTCACCCAGGCAGTAGTGCAGTGGCACTATCTCAGCTCACTGCAGGCTCCACTTCCCGGGTTCATGCCATTCTCCTGCCTCAGCCTCCCAAGTAGCTGGGACTACAGGCGCCTGCGACGGCACCCGGCTAATTTTTTGTATTTTTAATAGAGACGGGGTTTCACTGTGTTAGCCAGGATGGTCTCGATCTCCTGACCTCGTGATCTGTCTGCCTCGGCCTCCCAAAGTGCTGGGATTACAGGCATGAGCCACCATGCCTGGCCTCAGTTTTTTTTCTTTAATCACTTTAACGATGTCATTTCATTCTTCTCTGGTCTCCATTGTTTCTTTAACTTTCAACAATTTGATGTTGAAAGTTATTGTCATATAAATATAACATTCATATTGAGTAGGATAAAGTTATATTGAATTTGTGAATTGTTTTTGCATTCTGTTTGGAGTTTGCTGAGCTTGTTTTTTTTTTTTTTTTTTTGCGAGATTGCGTCTTGTTTTGTCACCTAGGCTGGAGTGCAGTGGCGTGATCTTGGCTCACTGCAACCTCCACCTCCTGGATTCAAGCAATTCTCCTGCCTCAGCCTCCCGAGTAAGCTGGGATTACAGGTGCACGCCACCATGCCCAGCTAATTTTTCGTATTTTTAGTAGAGATGGGGTTTCACCAGGTTGGTCAGGCTGGTTTTGAACTCCTGACCTTGTGATCTGCCGGCCTTGGCCTCCCTCCCAAAGTGCTGGGATTACAGGCGTGGGATTACCACACCTGGCCCATTTGATTTGTAAGTTGATGCTTTTTCCCAAAATTTGGTACATTTTAGACCTTACTTAAAAAATACCAGCCGGGCGTGGTGGCTAACACCTGTAATCCCAGCACTTTGGGAGGCCAAGGCGGATGGATCATGAGGTCAGGAGATCTAGACCATCCTGGCTAACATGGTGAAACCCCATCTACTAAAAATACAAAAAGAAATTAGCCAGGCATGGTGGCGGGCACCTATAGTCCCAGCTACTTGGGAGGCTGAGGCAGGAGAATGTGTGAAACTGGGAGGCGGAGCTTGCAGTGAGCCGAGATTGTGCCACTGTGCTCCAGCCTGGGTGACAGAACGAGACTCTGTCTCAAAAACAAAAAACAAAAATCAAAAAAACAAAACCTTTTCTGCCCCATTCCTCTGTTTTTCCTCTTGAGATTCTGCTTACACATTATTCTGTTTAAAATTGGTCCATGAGTATGTATTAATTTTTTTCTCTGTTTTTCAGACTCTTTTAAATGTTGTATCTGATGTGCAGTGAAGCCTGTTTTCAATGAATGCACCCTTCAGTTACAGTATTCCATTTAAAAAATTCCATTTATCTGCCAAGATTCCCCATTGTGACCATATTTTTCTTTAAGTCTTTGAATGTATTCATAATAGCTGTTTTGAAGTCCTTGTTTATTCCTTTGTCTGTATTAATGGGCTTTTTACTCTTTTTTCCCCCTTGATAGTAGGTCACATTTTCCTGCTTCATTTCATAAATAGAAAATTTTTGTTGTAGAGTGGGTATGATACATCATATCTCTAAACTCTTTTTATCTTCCCTTGATGAATGTTAAAATTAGTGGCTGATTATATTGAATTTGTGGAAACTTGGTCTTCTGTTTTAAGATGGGTCTATAGAAAGTCTGAGGTGTTGGCCAGGCGCGGTGGCTCATGCATGTAATCCCAGCACTTTGGGAGGCCGAAGTGGGTGGATCACATGAGGTGTCAAGAGTTTGAGACCAGCCTGGCCAACATGGCAAAACCCTGTCTCTACAAAAATACACAGATTAGCTGGGTGTGATGGCAGGCGCCTGTAATCCTAGCTACTTGGGTGGTTGAGGCAGGAGAATCGCTTGAACCTGGGAGGCGGAGGTTGCAGTGAGCCGAGATTGTGCCACTGCACTCCAGCCTGGGCAACAGAGTGAGACTTCATCTTCAAAACAAAACAAAAAAGTTTGAGGTGTTTACCAAGCCCTTCTCACTTGTCCAAACTTAAAGCTCATGTCTCCTCCGCAGTGGAAGCAGCTAAAATTGCTGCCGAGTTCTTTGAGCTTTTTAGTTGTTGTTTTCTTCTAGGATCCTTGGAATCTTCCCTGGGCATATGAAGTTCAGGGATCAGCAAATAATTTGAAGGAGTTTATATTTTTATATTAGTATTTGAGGCTTCCCTACCCTAGCTCTCTCCTTTGAATTTTCCCTTGGATTTTCTAGCCACTTTGTAGCCTTGAATAAAACAGCTTTCTGCTTGAGCTCTGTCTGTCCTATGCTGCTGCAAACTGGGAGTGTCCTCAGGAGTAATGCTGTACAAATTTGAATCTCCTCCAGTGTACTTCCCTTCTTTCATGGTCAGATCTCCAGTTTCTACTTGCTCTTGATTGCTTTCCTCTGTTTTCAAGTCATTCTTTAAAAGTGTTTTTTTCCCAGGGTTTATAATTGTTATTTGTGGAAAGGTTATTTTTGTGAGTTTGCTGAATTCTTTTCCACCATATCCAGAACTGTTCACACTCATTTTCATTCATTTTAAACTGGGCATTAAGCACACTTGCTAACTTAACACACACCTTGTTTTAGAATAAGATAGAAACTCAGTATTGTTTCAGTCACACACACTTGATAAAAATAGGTTATTTGATGGAAAGCTAAGAGCTAATGAATGTTTATGAAGGCTGGTGAAAG
Source organism: Nomascus leucogenys (assembly GCF_006542625.1). NCBI lineage: Eukaryota > Metazoa > Chordata > Mammalia > Primates > Hylobatidae > Nomascus > Nomascus leucogenys. Next base: position 6,663,165 of record NC_044389.1, on the reverse strand, counting down.
GGATAGCCATATTTCTACTGTTGTCTGTTTTCCTCTTTATTAGCAGCAACCTGATAGACAGCAGTGGGAAACATGGTACCAGATGATACTGGAAGAAAATATCATTTTTTTAGCTGTCTTTGAACTTTACCCCTCTTGATATTTCTACTCTGAGGAAAAAATACTAAAATGTAATTGTTTGTCTCAACTGCTTCAGTCTAAAAATAGGTAGGGCTGTTGGACATTTATCTTTAAATGGTTAGGTAGGACCAGCTCAAGTCCAAAAGACCCTTTAGGATAATTTTACAAATATTTGTTTATGGCTCTGACTTTAGCTAAGCAGATTAAAGAAAAGGTATGTTAAGAGGGAACTAGATTGAATTGGTTTTAGAGATGGCACATATGTCCTTTAATAAGTTGGTTCTTTTGTATTGCTAGCACAAGTATAAGGGACAATGTAGTTTAAATGCATTTATTAAAGCTGATTTTTCTTTTGAATTTGAACACTGCCCGTTTTGTTTTAATGTAAACGTAACTGTAAGAAGTTAGGTTTTAATATTTGATCTTGCTCCTTTAGGAAGTGAATGCATTCAAAACAATGTTTTTCAGTTGAATTCTTTTTTTTTTATCCTTGTATTTGTTTTTAAATTATACTTTAAGTTCTAGGGTACATGTGCACAGTGTGCATGTTTGTTACATATGTATGCATGTACCATGTTGGTGTGCTGCACCTGTTAACTCGTCATTTACTTTAGGTATGTCTCCTAATGCTATCCCTCTCCCCTCCCTTCCCCTCACCCCACTACAGGCCCTGGCGTATGATGTTCCCCACCCTGTGTCCAAATGTTCTCATTGTTCAATTCCCACCTATGAGTGAGAACATGCAGTGTTTGGTTTTCTGGCCTTGCGATAGTTTGCTCAGAATGATGGTTTCCAGCTTCATCCATGTCCCTGCAAAGGACATGAACTCATCCTTTTTTATAGCTGCGTAGTATTCCATGGTGTATATGTGCCACATTTTCTTAATCCAGTCTATTTTTGATGGACATTTGGGTTGGTTCTAAGTCTTCGTATTGTGAATAGTGCCGCAAGAAACATACGTGTGCGTGTGTCTTTATAGCAGCATGATTTATAATCCTTTGGGTATATACCCAGTAATGGGATGGCTGGGTCAAATGGTATTTCTAGTTCTAGATCCTTGAGGAATCGCCACACTGTTTTCCACAATGGTTGAACTAGTTTACAGTCCCACCAACAATGTAAAAGTGTTCGTATTTCTCCACATCCTCTTCAGCACCTGTTGTTTCCTGACTTTTTAATGATGGCCATTCTAACTGGTGTGAGATGGTATCTCATTGTGGTTTTGATTTGCATTTCTCTGTTGGCCAGTGATGAGCATTTTTTTCTGTGTCTGTTGGCTGCATAAATGTCTTCTTTTGAGAAGTGTCTGTTCATATCCTTTGCCCACTTTTTGATGGGGTTGTTTGATTTTTTCTTGTAAATTTGTTTAAGTTCTTTGTAGATTCTGGATATTAGCCCTTTGTCAGATGGGTAGATTGTAAAAACTTTCTCCCATTCTGTAGTTTGCCTGTTCACTCTGATGGTAGTTTCTTTTGCTGTGCAGAAGCTCTTTAGTTTAGTTAGGTCCCATTTGTCAATTTTGGCATTTGTTGCCATTGCTTTTGGTGTTTTAGTCATGAAGTCCTTGCCCATGCCTATGTCCTGAATGGTATTGCCTAGGTTTTCTTCTAGAGTTTTTAAGGTTTTAGGTCTAACATTTAAGACTTTAATCCATCTGGAATTAATTTTTGTATAAGATGTAAGGAAGGTATCCAGTTTCAGCTTTCTGCATATGGGCTAGTCAGTTTTCCCAATAGCATTTATTAAATAGGGATTCCTTTGCCCATTTCTTGTTTTTGTCAGGTTTGTCAAAGATCCGATGGTTGTATATGTGTGCCATACCTTGGGCAGTATGGCCATTTTCACAATATTGATTCTTTCTATCCATGAGCATGGAATGTTCTTCCATTTGTTTGTGTCCTCTTTTATTTAGTTGAACAGTGGTTTGTAGTTCTTGAAGAGGTCCTTCCCATCCCTTGTAAGTTGGATTCCTAGGTATTTTATTCTCTTTGAAGCAATTGTGAATGGGAGTTCACTCATGATTTGGTGTTTTGTGCGTTACTGTTGTATAGGAATGCTTGTGATTTTTGCACATTGATTTTGTATCCTGAGACTTTGCTGAAGTTGCTTATCAGCTTAAGGAGATTTTGGGCTGAGACGATGGGATTTTCTAAATATACAATCATGTCATCTGCAAACAGGGACAATTTGACTTCCTCTTTTTCCTAATTGAATACACTTTATTTCTTTCTCTTGCCTGATTGCCCTGGCCAGAACTTCCAACACTATGTTGAATAGGAGTGGTGAGAGAGGGCATCCCTGTCTTGTGCCAGTTTTCGAAGGGAATGCTTCCAGTTTTTGCCCATTCAGTATGATATTGGCTGTGGGTTTGTCATAAATAGCCCTTCTTATTTTGAGATACGTCCCATCAATACCTAGTTTATTGAGAGTTTTTAGCATGAAGGGCTGTTGAATTTTGTCAAAGGCCTTTTCTGCATCTATTGAGATAGTCATGTGGTTTTTGTCTTTGGTTCTGTGTATGTGCTGGATTACATTTATTGATTTGCGTATGTTGAACCAGCTTTGGATCCCAGGGATGAAGCCCACTTGATCATGGTGGATAAGATTTTTGCTGTGCTGCTGGATTCGGTTTGCCAGTATTTTAGAGGATTTTTGCATCGATGTTCCATCAGGGATATTGGTCTAAAATTCTCTTTTTTTTGTTGTGTCTCTGCCAGCCTTTAGTGTCAGGATGATGTTGGCCTCATAAAATGAGTTAGGGAGGATTCTCTCTTTTTCTATTGATTGGAATAGTTTCAGAAGGAATGGTACCAGCTCCTCTTTGTATCTCTGATAGAATTTGGCTATGAATCCGCCTGGTCCTGGGCTTTTTTTGGTTGGTAGGCCATTAATTATTGCCTCAATTTCAGAGCCTGTTATTGGTCTATTCAGGGATTCAACTTCTTCCTGGTTTAGTCTTGGGAGAGTGTGTGTGTCCAGGAATTTATCCATTTCTTCTAGATTTTGTAGTTTATTTGCATAGAGGTGTTTATAGTATTCTCTGATGGTAGTTCGTATTTCTGTGGGATCGGTGGTGATATCCCCTTTATCATTTTTTATTGCATCTATTTGATTCTTATCTCTTTTCTTCTTTGTTAGTCTTGCTAGCAGTCTATGAATTCTGTTGATCTCTTCAAAAAACCAGCTCCGGGATTCATTGATTTTTTTGAAGGGTTTTTTGTGTGTCTCTATCTCCTTCAGTTCTGCTCTAATCTTAGTTATTTCTTGCCTTCTGCTAGCTTTTGAATATGTTTGCTTCTCTAGTTCTTTTAATTGTGATGTTAGGGTATCAATTTTAGATCTTTCCTGCTTTCTCTTTTATAGCATCTAGTGCTATAAATTTCCCTCTACACCCTGCTTTAAATGTATCCCAGAGATTCTGGTATGTTGTGTCTTTGTTCTCATTGGTTTCAAAGAATATCTTTATTTCTGCCTTCATTTCGTTAATGTACCCAGTAGTCATTCAAGAGCAGGTTGTTCAGTTTCCATGTAGTTGAGCGCTTTTGAGTGAGTTTCTTAATCCTGAGTTCTAGCTTGATTGCACTGTGGTCTGAGAGACGGTTTTATAATTTCTATTCTTTTACATTTACTGAGGAGTGCTTTACTTCCAACTATGTGGTCAATTTTGTAATAAGTGCGATATGGTGCTGAGAATATATATTCTGTTGATTTGGGGTGGAGGGTTCTGTAGATGTGTATTAGGTCTGCTTGGTGCAGAGCTTAGTTCAAGTCTTGGATATCCTTGTTAACTTTGTCTTGTTGATCTGTCTAATATCGATAGTGGGGTGTTAAAGTCTCCCATTATTATTGTGCAGGAGTCTAAGTCTCTTTGTAGGTCTCTAAGGACTTGCTTTATAAATCTGGGTGCTCCTGTATTGGGTGCATATATATTTAGGATAGTTAGCTCTTCTCGTTGAATTGATCCCTTTATCATTATGTAATGGCCTTCTTTGTCTCTTTTGATCTTTGTTGGTTTAAAGTCTATGTTATCAGAGACTAGGATTGCAACCCCTGCTTTTTTTTGTTTTCCATTTGCTTGGTAGATCTTCCTCCATGCCTTATTTTGAGCCTGTGTGTGTCTCTGCACGTGAGATGGGTTTCCTGAATACAGCACACTGATGGGTCTTGACTCCTTATCCAATTTGCCAGTCTGTGTCTTTTAATTGGAGCACTTAGCCCATTTACATTTAAGGTTAATATTGTTATGTGTGAATTTGATCCTGTCATTGTTAGCTGGTTATTTTGCTCATTAGCTGATGCAGTTTTTTCCTAGCATTGATGGTCTTTACAATTTGGCCTGTTTTTGCAGTGGCTGGTACTGGTTGTTTCTTTCCATGTTTAGTGCTTCCTTCAGGAGCTCTTTTAGGGCAGGCCTGGTGGTGATAAAATCTCTCAGCATTTGCTTGTCTGTAGAGGATTTTATTTCTCCTTCACTTATGAACCTTAGTTTGGCTGGATATGAAATTCTGGGTTGAAAAATCTTTTCTTTAAGAATGTTGAATATTGGCCCTCACTCTTCTGGCTTGTAGAGTTTCTGCCGAGAGATCAGCTGTTAGTCTGTTGGGCTTCCCTTTGTGGGTAACCCGACCTTTCTCTCTGGCTTCTCTTTACATTTTTTCCTTTGTTTCAACTTCGGTGAATCTGACGATTATGTGTCTTGGAGTTGCCCTTCTCGAGGAGTATCTTTGTGGTGTTCTCTGTATTTCCTGAATTTGAATGTTGGCCTGCCTTGCTAGGTTGGGGAAGTTCTCCTGGATAATATCCTGAGGAGTGTTTTCCAGCTTGTTCCATGCTCCCTGTCACTTTCAGGTACACGAATCAGATGTAGATTTGGTCCTTTCACATAGTCCCATATTTCTTGGAGGCTTTGTTCGTTTCTTTTTACTGTTTTTCCTCTAAACTTCTTGCTTCATTTCGTTCATTTGATCTTCAATCACTCATACCCTTTCTTCCACTTGATCAGATTGGCTACTGAAGCTTGTGCATTCATCACGTAGTTCTCGTGCCATGGTTTTCAGTCCATCAGGTCATTTAAGGTCTTCTCTACACGGTTTATTCTAGTTAGCCATTCGTCTAATCTTTTTTCAAGGTTTTTAGCTTCTTTGCGATGGGTTCGAGCATCCTCCTTTAGCTCGGAGAAGTTTGTTATTACCGATCATCTAAAGCCTTCTTCTCTCAACTTGTCAAAGTTCCAGCTTTGTTCCGTTGCTGGCGAAGAGCTGTGTTCCTTTGGAGGAGAAGAGGTGCTCTGATTTTTAGAATTTTCAGCTTTTCTGCTCTGGTTTCTCCCTATCTCTGTGGTTTTATCTACCTTTGGTCTTTGATGATGGTGACGTACAGGTGGGTTTTGGTGTGGATGTCCTTTCTGTTTGTTAGTTTTCCTTCTAACAGTCAGGACCCTCAGCTGCAGGTCTGTTGGAGTTTGCTGGAGGTCCACTCTAGACCCTGTTTGCCTGGGTATCACCAGTGGAGGCTGCAGAACGGCAAATGTTGCTGCCTGATCCTTCCTCTGGAAACTTTGTCTCAGAGGGGCACCTGGCTGTATGAGGTGTCAGTTGGCCCCTACTGGGAGGTGTCTCTCAGTTAGGCTACTTGGGGGTCAGGGACCCACTTGAGGAGGCAGTCTGTCCATTCTCAGAACTCAAACTCTGTGCTGGGAGAACCACTACTCTCTTCAAAGCTGTCAGACAGGGACGTTTAAGTCTGCAGAAGTTTCTGCTGCCTTTTATTCAGCTATGCCCTGCCCCCAGAGGTGGAGTCTACAAAGGCAGGCCTCCTTTAGCTGGGGTGGGCTCCACCCAGTTTGAGCTTCCCTGCTGACCTGTTTACCTACTCAAGCCTCAGCAATGGTGGATGCCCCTCCTCCAGCCTCGCTGCTGCCTTGCAGTTCGATCTCAGACTGCTGTGCTAGCAGTGAGTGAGGCTCTGTGAGTGTGGGACCCTCCGAGCCAGGTGTGGGATATAATCTCCTGGTGTGCCGTTTGCTAAGACCTTTGGAAAAGCACAGTAGTAGGGTGGGAGTGTCTGATTTTCCAGGTACTGTCTGTGACGGCTTCCCTTGGCTAGGAGAGGGAATTCCCCAACGCCTTGCACTTCCCGGGTGAGGCGATGCCCCGCCCTGCTCCGTGTGCTGCACCCACTGTCCGACAAGCCCCAGTGAGATGAACGCGGTACCTCAGTTGGAAATGCAGAAATCACCCGTCTTCTGCGTCGCTCACGCTGGGAGCTGTAGACTGGAGCTGTTCCTGTTCGGCCATCTTTAAGAGAGATCTTCAGTTAAATTCTTAAATATTTTTGCTGATGGAAGGAAAGCCAGTGCATGATTACCACAAAAGGGCTGAATATGTTCACCTGCCTCTTCTCTACCTCATATAACGCCGACTGACTTTTAAAAGTTGCAAAAATTTAGTTGGGGTTATATGAGGTAGAGAGGAGACAGTTGGACATATTCACCCCTTTCTACAGTAGTCTAACCCTAAATTACATTTCCATCTCTATTAGCTAGGGTTTGATTAAAGAAGCAAAATTGTTGTGTTTAAGAGATTTATTACAGTGATCGATATATATATATTTTTAGCCAATTGTAGGAAGCGTTTGTATGCTCCTGAGTCTGGTGCTAGGCTTGAAGTTGGTAGGGCTGGCAGTTGGGAAGGGATGATAGACATGAAGTGGGGGAGATCATGGTTAAACTGGAACCTACAGAGATTTGGAAGTCGTGGAAGTGAGCTGACCCATAAGCTCAAACTTGAACCTGCATTGCTGTCTCACTGCTTCTGAACCTGCAACTTTGATGATGTGGGCAGTAGGTATGGCACACTTTACCATGGAACCGCACACAAACTGGTCCCAGGATTATTTGGAGAAGTTGGAGAATGAGATTTGATAGGCACTGGAGGAGCCGTGAGCCCAGTTGCTACCCTATGCCACCGAAGGTGAGCCAAAAGATTGATGACAACATGTGAGAAAGTGACAGTGCTTATCTTATGTTGACCTACTGAACACAAACATGGCTACTGCTTCACTTTTGTCTTCTAAATTTCCTGGAAATTTCTTTTGAGGCGAACCCTGACTCATACCCATTCATGGAAAAGAATTTAGAGAAGGGTAGTTGCAACCTAGCTAAGTTGATACAATACAGAGCCATCACAGTTCACCCCCTTGCCATGCACACCTCTTTTAATCATATTTAATTTGCAAATAAAGATGGTTGGAAAATTGTACTTTTGCTGTGCATGATGCAAGTATCCTTAGTTCAAATAACACATAAATCCTCTCCTTAAGAGAGGCTCCAAATCCCTTTATCCATTGTTGGATTAATTTTTCTTTTACCTAAGTCACATTATGTATTTAATTTAAATACTGAGATATGAGGCTAGCTACTATTAGATGGTTGTAGAAAAGGCGAGAAAAGAATAAATTGGTTAATTATATACACAGATTTTTTTTTACATTAAAATAAGAGGAAAATACTTATTAGAGTTCTTACTTCTGCAGCAAGTTATGTGCTTGTAGTTGTTATCTGTAATTACCTTCTTCCACTGCCATTCCATGTTCCCTCTGTCTTTGGCTAACAACTCAGTTGTGGTTTCTTGCCTGGTGGGGTGAACCAAGCTTGCTTGCTTGCTTTCATTCATTTATTCTGTAATTCTGGACCATTAGCAGTCTTGCCTGGATTGTTTCCACTGACTTTAACCATAGTCCATGGAAATAGTAAGTGGTGTCCCAGAGGAACTCCTGCATTCCAGACATACTTTTTCTTAGCCCCCTTGTGTAGTAGCAGCCCAGTTTCCCCTTGATAGTGAGATCAGTCACTCTAGTCAGTTCTGTAATCTTCATCTTTTGTTGGTCATGAAGAGTCCAAAGTGTCTGGGTGGCAGTCTCAGCTTACAGTAATGGAACCATTGCTGCATCCCTTGGTGGAAACGTTCCTTCCTTGGGAACTGAGATCTCTAGCAGAGGCTAAAATTGTGGGGATGGGAAGAAAAAAAGAAAAAAAAAACACAAAAGAAATGAGAACACCTTTTTACGCTAATGGCAATAAAATTTAGGAGAGGAAAAAAATTGATGGGGGCAGGAAAGAGATGATAGAATTGCTGGAGCAATGTCCTGTAGTAGGAAAAGATTGACTAACTAGGGTAAGAGTTGGCTTATTTAAGAGCACTGAGAATTTCTTGTAACATGAAGAGATGGTAGAGTATATAGACATAGATGCATATAGGCTGGTAGATGATGCGGTGTGTCTTATGTATCAGTGGATTAGATCATCAGTTGAGAGTGACAGTGAGTTAATACAAATCAATGTAGGTACATATAGGTAATACTTGGGAAGTTAAGGGAGCCCAATACAAAAATGTTAAAGAAGTATAAATATATCAAGAAAGTGCATAATAAGTTAAGGGACAGGTTGCTGTTAGCGATTGAGTTCTAATTCTAATTCTAATGATATTCTCTGAAAGACAATTTTGAGGATTAGATAAAATACTCTATGTAAAGTGCTTAAGGTGTAATGTCTTGATGTATTCCAATAAGTACTCAATAAATGTTAAGTATGATTATTAGTAACACTAACAGTTACTCTGGTATTTTGCATTCCTAGCCAAATGTTCATAATAATCCTGTAATACTGTGATCCTTTCCTTCTTACACTTCAGGAGATGGATAGAGTTGCTTAAAAGTTACCAATGTGCTAATGTTGGTAGCAGATCCAACATTTGAACCAATTTTTTTTTTTTTTGCTTTAAAAATCTAATTTTTTCCTTTGAAAGATATATAGTGGTTAAAAATGTGGGCTCTGAAACTTCACTGTGTTTGAGTCCTGGCTCTCCCCTTACTAGTTGTTCATCCTTGAGTGAATGATTTAACCTCTTTGTGCCTCACTCTCTAGGAAAGAGATTGCTTACCTCAGAGTTGTTGGTGAGGATGAAATGAATTAATACGTATTAAGTGGTTAGAATTTTGAGCACTGGGTAGGTACTCAGTGTTATTCCCCTCCTCTTAGTATTATACCATGCTGCCTTTAGTTCAAACCTTTTAAAATCTTTCTTATTGAAAAGTTTAAGTGAGGCTGAAATTATCACTCTTTCCTTTTTAGAGCCATCTATTTTTTTTCATAAAGTAGTATTAATCTTTATGGTTTAAGTTCCCAAATATAATAATTATGGATTTTACTTATGTGAATTGATTACCAATAGGGGCATTTCAGTTTGGAGAAAAACTATCCCACAGGATTTTGTCTTTTTTGTTTTTCCACCTCGTAAGTGTTTTCGGCATAGTCATTCATTTCCATGGCTTCCGTTATATGTTACTCCCAAATCAGCATCTGACGTTTTACCTCATTTCTCATTTTCATTCACTGATTTCTTTTCTTCTTTCTTCAATTAGTCACTAAATGTACTTCTTATATTATCCCAAACCCTTCTCTTCTCTATGCCTGTTGCTTTCGGTTTAGTTGAGGTCCTTATTATTATTTTTTCATTCATTAGTGTAGTAGCCTCCTAACTGGTCTCCCAATTCCAGTCTTGTCTTTTTCTACTCCATCCTTCAGTAATTGTTCAAACAGTTTCTGTGAAAGACATTTGATCATTTTATTACTTTGGTTAAAACTTGTTTTTTTTTTTTTTTGGAGACGGGGTCTTGTTCTGTTGCCCAGACTGGAGTCCAGTGGCATGATCTTGGCTCACTGCAGCCTCTGCCTCCTGGGCTCTAGTGATCTTCCTGCCTCAGCCTCCTGAGTAGCTGGGACTACAGATGTGTGCCACCACTCCCTGCTAATTTTTTGTAGATACAGGGTTTTACCTTGTTGCCCAGGCTGGTCTTGAACTCCTGGGCTCAAGCGATCCTTCTATCTCGGCCTCCCAAAGTGCTGAGATTACAAGCATGAGCCACTGTGCCTGGTTCTCACTGCCCCCATCCCCCTTTCTGTTAACTTCCCATTGTCTGCAAGAAAAAATAAGTTTGATCATTCAAGGTTTTTGATACATCTGTCTCTGCTTCCCTCTCCAGCAGAATCTTTACTTTTCAACAGAATTTCTGAGTTCTGGCTATATGAAACTGTTGAATACTCTCATATTCAGTACTTTTAATTTCATATGAAATCTGCCTGGGTTTGTTCTGTTGGCAGACTTTCAGACTGTGCATCTTTTTTTTTTCTTCACCTAGGCCATCCCTCAGGAGGCTCTGCATCTTTTTAAAGATTTAACTGGTGTGATTTCTCATGGAGTTTTCCTTACCTCAGTGCACATGTATTCAGACACCTGGAATCTTTACCTGTATTGGTATATGCCTTTATTACAGCATTTATCACCCAAGCCCAGCTAATTTTTTTGTATTTTTAGTAGAGACGGGATTTCACCATGTTGGTCAGACTGGTCTCGAACTCCTGACCTCAGGTGATCCTCTCCCCTCAGCCTCCCAAAGTGCTGGGATTACAGACGTGAGCCACCGTGCCCGGCCCACATTGTTTTTTTTTAAGAGCAATTTTATTTAGATATAGTTTACATATTGTACAGTTAACTAATTTAAAAGCTGTACAGCTCGGTGGTTTAGTATATTGACAGAGTTGTACATCCATCACCACAATCAATTTTAGAATGTTTTCATTACCCTCAAAAGAAACCCTGCACCTCCTAGCCAATGCCCTCTGCTATGGTTTGAATGGTTCCCCAAAGTTCGTGTGTTGGGAACTTGATCCCCATTCAGCAGTGTTGGGAGGTGGGGCCTAATTTGAGATGATTAGATCCTGAGGGTTGAGTGAATGGATTAATGCTGCTATTGCGGAAATGGGTTAATTATCACAGGAGTGGATTCGTTATAAAAGGGGAGGCCCTTTTCTCTTTCTTTTGCCCATCTGATGCCTTCCACCATATTATGTTGCAGTAAGAAGACCCTCATTAGATGCTGGCCCCTCAATCTTGGACTTTCCAGCCTCCATAATTGTCAGCCAAATAAATTTTCATTCCTCATAAATTACCCAGACTGTGGTATTCTGCTAAAACAGGACAAAATCGACTAAAACACCCCTCAACCTTAGGCATCCACTGACTGACTCTTTGTCTATAGTTTTGCCTATTCTAAACATTGCGTATTAATGAAATCATATGGTGTTTTGTAACTAGTGGCATTCATTTAGCGCAGTTTTTCAAAGTTCATTGATGTTTTAGCATGTATCAGTACTTCATTTTTTCTTATTACCAAATATTTCATTTTATGACTGTATTACATTTTGCTTATATATTAATCAGTTTTATGGGCATTTGGGTTATTTCCATTTTTCAGCTATTATAAATAATGCTGTTTGAAGATTTGTGTACAAGTTTATGTTTGGGCATATGTTCTTTCTCTTGGGTATAAACGTAGGAGTAGAATTGCTGGATCACATGGTAGTTCCACATTTAACCATTTGAGGAAAAGCCAGACTGTTTTCCAGAGCTACTGCATCATCTTCCATTCCCTCCAGCAGTGCATTCGTGTTTCAGTTTTTCCATGTTTTTGTCCATTCTTATTGTCTGTCATTTTGCGGTGGGTGTAAACTGGTATCTCATTGTGGTTTTGATTTGCATTTCCTGATGATTAATGATGCTGAGCATCTTTTTATTTGTGTATTGGCTATTTGTATATCTTCTTTGGAAAACTGTGTATTCAGATCCTTTGCCCCTTTTTAAATTGGGTCATCTTTTTACTATTCAGTTGTAATAATGCTTTATATATTCTAGATACAAGTGCATTATCATATATATGATGTGTATGAATGTTCTCCCATTCTGTGAATTGTCTTTTTACTTTGTTGATGGTAGCTTCTGAAGCACAAAAGTTGTAAGTTTTAATCATGTCTGTTTAACCTATTTTTGCTATGTTATTTATGCTTTTGGTGTCATATCTAAGAAAATGCTGTCTAATCTAGGGTTGTAAGGATTTAAATCTCTTTTTTCCCTCTAAGAATTTTATAGTTTTAGCTCTTATATTTAGGTTTTTGGTCAGTTTTGAGTTAATTTTTGTATGTGGTATGAAGTAGGCATGCACATTCATTCTTTTGCATGTTGGTAACCTGTTCTGTCACCATTTGTTGAAAAGACTGTTCTTTTCCCATTAAATTGGCTTGGTATCCTTGGAAAATCGATTGTAAATATGAGAGTTTATTTCTAGGCTGTCTGTTCTGTTCCATTGGTGTATATCTCATTGTGCCAGTGCTGTACTGTCTTAGTTAATGTAGCTTTGGGGTAAGTTATGAAATTGGGAATTGTGAGCCCTCCAACTTTCAATTTTTTCTGAAGTTTCATTTGCCTATTTTGGGTTCCTTGAATTTCCATGTGAATTTTAGGATGAGCTTATCTGTTTCGGCAAAAAAATCAGCTGGGATTCACATTGGATTTTTTTTTTTTTTTTTGAGATGGAGTCTCACTCTGTCACCCAGGCTGGAGTACAGTGGTGTGATCTCAGCTCACTGCAGCCTCCACCTCCCAGGTTCAGGCGATTCTCATGCCTCAGTCTCTAGAGTAGCTGGGATTATAGGCACCTGCAACCACGCCTGGCTAATTTTTGTATTTTTAGTAGAGAAGGGGTTTCACCATGTTGACCAGGCTGGCCTTGAACTCCTGACCTCAAGTGATCTGCCTGCCTTGGCTTCCCAAAGTGCTGGGATCACAGGCGTGAGCCACTGGGCCTGGTCCACATTGGATTTTTAATAGTTTACTCATCTGTCTCAAATATTTATCTAATAATTAATTTCTTATAATCTATGAACCCGGCAAAGTAGATATTACTTATTGCCAGGTTTATTTTACAAACGTAAAAACATTCAAAATGGTTGAGTGAGCTCTCTAAGGTTACAGTGGCTCAAGTCAATACGTTTTGGCTGTTGACTCCAAATGTCAGGTTCTTTCCACTATACCTACTCATATGACTGATTTTCTTATATCTTCCTCTTAATCCTGTTGGAAGTCTTGTGAATATTTCTCTGAGACTATTATTATTTAAAGTTCTCCAGTAGAGATTGATTGAGCTTAGTTGAGTTTGTCCCTTTTATAACTTTTTCTTGATGTGTGTACAAAGTAAACACAAGTTTATAAGTGGACAGGTTTGTGAATTTTTACATGCTTATGTAACCAGCATTCAGATCAAGAGACAGAACATCACCAACACCACAGAACCACCTCCATTGTGCCCCCTTTCAATTATTATTACCCCAAGGGTAGCCACTATCCTGAATTTGTGATAGCATATTTTGTCTATTTTATAATTTGATATAAATTGACTCGTATCTATATATAGTTTGTTGTATCTGACTTATTTTGTTCAACATCATGTTTATGAGGTTTGTCTACCTTGTTGCGTATAGTAGAATAAGCAGGGATACTCCTGGTACTTTTGTCATTAAATTCCTATACATTATTTTCAGTTACTCATCAGATAGTTTTTCATCAGTTGCAAAATTATATTATCCAAAGCCGAATTGAGATTTATGGGAATCAGAATTTTGATAGAGTGATTAGGAAGATTCCTGGTATACAAAAGTGAAATGTGCTATCATAATTTATTATATAAAGCATTATTATATAAAGCATGTGTGCTGAATCATCAAGAATAGATGGCTCCTACTGGGATTGATTGTACTTTATTATATTTTGCCTTTTCTATAATTTTTAGTTGTGACGTTTTTATAATGAGTGTGATGAGAAAGTCTGTACCCTTTAAAGACACTCATTGAACTTCTAGTCATCATGGTTTAGTGAGGAGTGTGTGAATTTTGGAATTCTATCTGGAATTAAATTCCAGCTGTATCAAATACAAGTGTTTTGACCATGTGAGCTCTGGACATGTTGCTTCTCTTAATAAGCATGGATATCAAATATCTCATGGTTGCTGGAAATATAAATCATAGAAAGTACATGTAAGTAACTTATATAGTCCCTGGCAATAGGTGCTCTGTGAATTTTAGTTTTAATCTTTATTATGTAATTAGTGCAATAATTCATCAATCCAGAGTAGACTTTTGTTTTCAGAATATTGAAATTTTTTTATAGTGTCTAAATTCTTGCCTAAAGTCAAAGACTTCCTTGATACTATGAAATATAGCTATATGTTGGGTTCTGGAAATACATCAAGATGCTAAGCTAGAAGTGATATTTTTCCTCCTTTCTTTCTCTCTTTTTTTTTTTGAGATGGAATTTTGCTCTTGGTGCCCAGGCTGGAGTGCAATGGCGCGATCTTGGCTCACTGCAAACTCTGGCTCCTGGGTTCAAGCGATTCTCCTGCCCCAGCCTCCCTAGTAGCTGGGATTACAGGCACCTGCCACCACACCCAGCTAATTTTTTGAATTTTTAGTAGAGACAGGGTTTCACTATGTTGGCCAGGCTGGTCTCGAACTCCTGACCTCAGGTGATCCACCCGCCTTGGCCTCCCAAAGTGCTGGGATTACAGGAGTGAGCCACTGTGCCTGGCCCCTCCCGTCTCTTTAAAATTTTTTTATACTTTAAAAACACAAATGGGACCATACTATGGATACTATTTTGCCTCTTCAATTTAGTGATGCATTTTGGACTTTGAGCCAGCACATAAAATGCTTCATCATTTTATGATGTTACCAAGAAATATGTAACTTTTCTATTGAAGGACATGTAGGTATTTTCAGTATTTTGCTATTATGCCTACGTCTGCATATAAATACAAGAAAATGTAGCCCGAGTTGCCATTGTCTGATATCTTATCCAAGGGAATTGGACAGAAATGGGGCCAAGAACATTGTTGGAACTGTGCTGAAGCCTTCTCTACCTTGGGATTATTTATTTACCCGAGACAATATAGCCTTTTTAAAAAAAATTTGTTTAAGATAGTTGAACTGCAGAATTTTGTTCCTTAACAATTCGAGAATCCTAACATATTGCAAGCACTCTCATTTTTCAGTTGTCCTAGTGGAAATGCCCTAGTGTTTGTAAGTTTACTGTTTATTTCTGAAAAGTACTATTTATCATAGTAAAGAATTTTCCTTCTCTTCCTGATTTTCTTTAAGGGATTAAAGTCAGGAATAATAAACAGTTTAATTTAGATGATCCTGTGCATTTTCTTCTTTTACCTATTAATGTAATTCATCTATTAATAGTTTCTCTGACGTTGACAGTCTTTGCATAGAGAACTCATATGCAAAAGAGAGCTCTCCCAGTAGTGAGACAGTGAAATCATGTCCATATTATGTGTCTCATCCAAAACAAATTTCTGAGCTACGGTCAGATCACCTCTGAATAAATAACCTCTGGCTAGAAGAATTGCCGTATCCCAGTCAACTTAAATCTGTTTTATCCTAAGCCATTTATTTAATATAATCTAGGGCGATGAAATTATCCTGTCTTGGCCACCAGTTAGCACCTACTTACAGAGTTGCTTGTTAGTACTTCCCTAAATTTTATTGTAGTTACATTATCAGAGAGAGAGGTGTCATGATTGTGGGAGAGGCAGCCACATACATATCTACAACATAGACATATTGTTTTGGATATCTTGGGAACAGAAAAATATGACATAAATAAGATATGTAAATATTGGAAAGGAAGAGAGCACTGTGGCAAATGCTGTTTTTATTCAGTAGCTGTTCTCCCACTTGTTTCTTGCAAATATAACTCAAGATTTTTTACAGGTATTCAGGGCCCATTTGGTTCAGAGGAGGCTGGTCCCTGTGAACCCTAAGGGTTAAATAAGAGTAGTTTAAACCAGCTGTGGCATTTCTGTTTCCCTTGCTGTTATCTGGCTTAATAATGGCATTACCTGTTTCAGTTTTTGCTAATTCAGTGGGTGTAAAATCCTCAATGTGGTCCTAATTTGTATTTCTCTCATTGCAAATGAGAGGGGTACAACATGTCAAGTGTTCATTGGATATTTCTTCTTTTGCAGTGTGCTGCTATTCTTACTGTTGGGTTGTGTTTTTCATCATTATGTATGTTCTTTATATATTCTGGTTACTAACTTAGTCCTTTGGTGCTGCTATAACAAAATGCTTAAGGCCAGGTAATTTTTTTTAAAGAGCAGAAATTTATTTCTCACAGTTCTGGAGGCTGGGAAGTCCAAGATGAAGGCACTAGCAGGTTGTGTAGTCTGGTAAGGGCTGCATCCTCCAGAGGTGGATAATGCTGTGTTCTCATATGGTGGAAGGAAGGTGGAAGGGCCAGATAGCCAAATGCTGGCTTCCAGGAGCTGCTTTTTTAAGGGCCTAATGCTGTTCATAAGGGAGGAACCCCCGTGTCCTAAGCACTCAGGCCCCAGCCTCTGAATACTCCTATAACATTGGTTGTTAAGTTTCAACACCAGAATTTTGGAGGGGACACATTCTACTAACTTGAATTCACTAACTTTAAAAAAAAATCAGTTTTGTGAGTTGCAGATACAATAGTCCTACCCGAGGTTTTGCTTTCAGTGATTTCAATTACCAGTGGTCAACCATGGTCTGAAAATACTAAGTGGAAAATTGTTATAATTAAACAATTGCTGTTTTAAGGTGCCCACTGTTCTGAGTGGTATGATGAAATCACGTGCTATTCTGCTCCATCCTGTCCAGGATGTGAATTATTCCTTTGTCTAGTTGCCCATCCAGTGTAATACTACTGGCCCATTACTGTGTAGAAAAAAAAATGTATATACAGGGTTCAGTACTGTATGTTTTGGACATCCACTGGTGGTCTTGGAGCATATCCCTCATGTACCTTCTCCCTCGTTTCTCCCTTGTTGAAGTTAATAATTTTACTTTTTTTGGTGTCTTGTGAAAAACAGGTAGTCTTAATGTAGTAAGATCTTTTATGGTTTATATGGGCATTCATGTATTTATTTATATTTACTTTTGTTTAAGAAGTCATCTCTTCAAACTTGGGTAATTAAAATAGTCTCCTGCTTTAAAGCTTTGTCTTTCATCTCAGTCCACTGGGGTTGCTTTTTCTCTTTTTTCCCCACCAGTAGTGGAACAGGGATTGATACTTACTTTTTGCCATATGGATGGTTGTCACAACCTCATTTTTTAGAGTCCATCTTTTCCGCAGTGATGTGCAGAACGAAGTCTCATAATCAAGTTTCCATATACATGTGAGTCTGTTTCTGGACTCAATTCTGTTTTGCAGCCTAATTGTCTATCTTCACCGTCATACCACACTTCCTTAATTATTACAGCTTTATACAAGTCTCACTGTCTGGCAGGGCAGATCCCCCTACCCTGTATTTCAGAAGCTGTTTGTCTCTTTGCATGTCCAAATGATTTAAAAATTTGGTGCTTAGGTCTTTGAGGTACCCTGTTGGGGGAGAGTTGACATCTTTATGATATTGAGCTTCTTTATGATAGAGACATAGAGTTACATGTCACTTAACAACAGGGGTACATTCTGAGAAATGCTTTGTTAGGCAATTTCTTCACTATGTGAACATGGTAAGGTGTACATAGGCTACACGGTGTAGCCTGTTGCTCCTAGGCCACAAATCTGTACAGCATGTTACTGTTCTGAATATCATAGGCAGTTGTAACACAATGGTATTTGCATATCTAAACATACAAAAGGTACAGGAAAAATATGATGGATAAAAAATGTAGAGCACTTACCATGAATGGAACTTGCAGGACTAGAAATTTCTCTGGGTGATTCAGTGAGTGAGTGGTGAGTGAATGTGAAGGCCTAGGACATTACTGTACACTAATGTAAATTTTATAAACACTGTACAATTAGGCTATGTTAAATTTATTTCAAAAAATAAAGTATGATATCATGGTTTATGATGTCACAAGATGATAGGAATTTTCCAGCTCTATTATAATCTTATGAGACCACCATTATATATGGTTTGTTGTTGACGGAAACATTACGTGGCCCCCAAAATGTAGTAATTTTCTCCACATAGGTCTGAGACATCTTTGGTTAAACATTTTGTTTTATTTTATTTTATTTTATTTGAGATGGAGTTTTGCTCTTGTCGTCTAGGCTGGAGTGCAATGGTGCGGTCTTGGCTCACTACAGCCTTTGCCTCCTCGGTTCAAGTGATTCTTCTGCCTCATCCTCCCTAGTAGCTGGGATTACAGGGGCCCACAACCACGCCCAGCTAATTTTTGTATTTTTAGTAGAGACAGGGTTTCACTATGTTGGCCAGGCTGGTTTCAAACTTCTGACCTCAGGTGATCCACCCGCCTCGGCCTCCCAAAGTGCTGGGATTACAGTCATGAGCCAATGCACCCGGCCCTGGTTAGGTTTTTAAAATGTATTTTATAATAAACTTTTTGGTTTAAAATTACATTTTTAGCTGCTTTGGCTGGTATATGGAAATGAAACAGATTTTTTTTGTCCACCTTGCTAAGTTTCAGTGTTCACTATGCTAATTTTTTGAGTTTCTGTATAGATAGTACTATCACCTGCAAGTAATGAGACCGTAGTTTCTTTCCAGTCCTTATGTTGTTGATTTCTTTTTCTTTTCTTAGTGTGCTGGCCAGGGTCCTTTGGTAACTGTTAAAATGTGGTAGTGATAGCACGGTGGCTCACGCCTGCAATCCCAGCACTTTGGGAGGCCGAGGTGGGCGGATCACGAGGTCAGGAGATCGAGACCATCCTATAAATGGTGAAACCCCATCTCTACTAAAAATACAAAAAATTAGCCGGGTGTGGTGGCGCGTGCCTGTAGTCCCAGCTACTTGGGAGGCTGAGGCGGGAGAATGGCGTGAACCCAGGAGGCGGAGCTTGCAGTGAGCCGACATCGTGCCACTGCACTCCAGCCTGGGCGACAGAGTGAGACTCTGTCTCAAAAAAAAAAAAAAAAAAGTGGTAGTGATGACGGGATTCTGATTGTTTCTAGCTTTAGAGGAAATGCTTGATGTGTTTCAACATGAAGAATGATGTTGTTAGTTTTGGATAGATAACCTTTGTCAGGTAAAACTTTTCTTTTTATTGTTATTTTTAACAAATGGGTACTGATCTCTACATTTGTTGACATAGTTTTTTTCTTTCTATCTGGTGATGTGGTGAATAATAAATTTTTCTGATAATAAACCAACCTTGCATTACTAGAGTAAACCAAACTTGGTTGGGATATAGCTACACTGGCCAACATAGTAACCACTAGCCACATTTCAAGTGTTAATTGTGGTTATGGCTATAATATTGGAAAAACAGAAATTACAGAACATTTCCATTATTGTGGAAAATTCTATTAGCACTGTGGTACAGCTGTCTTTTTAAATACATTGCTGAAGTTATCTGGCTAATCTGTGTATGTATGTTTGTAAGTTTTCATGTCAAACTTATACTTGTTTCATTGAAAGAGATGGAATGGCTGGGTGCGGTGGCTCATGCCTGTAATCCCAGCACTCTGGGAGGCCAAGGCAGGCAGATCACTTGAGCCCAGGAGTTCGAGAGCAGCCTGGGCAATATGGCAAAATTTCGTCCCTACAAAAAATAAAGAAATTGGCTGGGCGTGGTGGTGTGTTCCTGTAGCAATCCCAGCTACTCTGGAGGCTGAGGTGGGATGATTGCTTGAGCCTGGGAGGCAAAGGTTGCAGTGAGCCAGTATTGTGCCACTGTGCTCCATCCTGGGCGACAGAGCAAGACCCTGCCTCAAAAAAAAGAGGAGAAGGTGGAAAGTATTCTCTTTGTTTCTGTGTTCTGGAATTGTTTGTATAAGATGGAGACAGTTCTGTTCTTCCAAAATTTGGAACAGCTCATCAAGCCTGGTGTTTCTTTTCGGGAAGATTTTAACTTAGTTTCTTTAATGATTACTGCTCTATTCAGGTTTTAAATTTCTTCTTGAATAATTTTTTGTTAATTACATTTTTTTTCTAGGAAATATCATCTAAAATAGCAAATTTATTGGTGTAAAGCAGGACTCAGCAAACTATGGCCTGTCACAGGCTGCCTGCCTCTTTTTCTAAATAAAATCTTGCTGGAATATAGCCACACCTAATCATATTGTCTGGTTGCTTTAGTGCTATAAATGCAGAGATGAGTAGTTATGACAGAAGGTATGAGCCCCAAGCCAAAAACATTTACTGTCTGGTCTTTTAAGAAAAAGTTTGCCAGTCTCTGGTTTGAACTATTCTTTATCTATCATTCTTTATTTCTTTTAATCTCTGTATTTAACATCTCGTTTTTTTTTTCCCTAATGTTAATCTTTTTTTTCTATTCTTGATCAGCTTCACCAGAGACTTGCTAATTTTGGGCTATTTAGATGCATTCTCTTATTTAATTAACTAATTTCCGCTTTTTTATCTTCTTTCTCTGTTCTTTGATTTCATTCTCATTTTATTCTTCATTTCTTTTCCTGGCTTAAGTTTCATGCTTATTTTATTTGTATTAAACTTTCTTCTTTTCAGTATAAACATTTAAGGCTATAAATTTCCGTTTCTATACCACTTTTCCTAATTCCTACAAGTTTTGTATGTATTATTTTCTTTACTATTCAATTATAATTATTTGTGTGTTTTTACATTTCCTAACATATGGAAATGACTTTTTTTTTTTTTACTGACTTAATTACATTTTAGGAATATGTGGTGGGTGAGATTTGGATTATTTTGAATTTGTTGAGACATGGGTTAAGTACCAGATTGTCATTAGTTTTTGTAAATGTTATATGTGTGCTTGAAAGGACTGTGTAAGGGTACAGAGTTCTATAAATGACCAACAAAATGCACTTGTTAATTACCTTGTTTAAGTCTTCCATGTCTTTACTAGTTTTTCTAGTATATGATCTATCAGTAGTATAAAAGGTGTGTTAAAACTTGTACTGTGCCGGTGGACATGTTGGTTTGTCCCTCCAGGTCTATCAGTTTTTATTATTTTCATATTGTTTAATAGTTAATATAAATTAATTTTTTTCTGATAATTTGAATCTTTTAATCATTTTGTGATGGCATCTATATGTGTTATAATTCTTTGTTTTTAAAAATTTGTTTGGTCTGATGAGAATGTAGGTGCCTGTTACAGCCCATTCAGGTTCTTGCCTGCTGCACAGAAAAAAACCAGTACACTGAGACAACAGGTATTGCAGCAGAGAAAGAGTTTAGTTGCAAGGCAGCTGAGTGAGGAGAATGGGAGATAGTTCTTAAATCTGCCTTGCCAAGAATTTGGAGACTAGGGTTTTTAAGGGTGGTTTGGCAGGCAGGCAGGGATCTAGGGAATGAGTTCTGCTGATTGGTTCGGTTGGAAATGAAATCACAGGGATGTCAACTGTTTTCGTGTGCTGAATCAGTTCCTGGGTGAGGGTTACAGGACCAGTTGAGTCATTTTCTTGGTATGGGTCACCAGCCCTGCATGGCATCAGTTGGTAGAACAGAATTCAAAGTCTGAAAAATATCTCAAACACTAGTTTTAGGTTTCATAGCAGTGATGTTATCTATAAGAGCAATTGGAGAAATTATACCTCTTGTGACCACTGGCTACATGATTTCTGATCAGCAAGTAATTATAAAAAAGGGGGTTAGGGAACAATGACTGGTTACTGTTTATGCTTATATCTTAGTAGAATTGAGGCCCCTACCATAATTCTAAGCTTGTGGCCTTGAGTTCGTTATGCAAAGTCGGTTTTAGTCTCTCAACAAGGAGTGGTGGATTAGTCTTAGGAAGGGACTATTATCCTCCTTGCTTTAAACTATAAACATAGTAACATCATTAACCTGACGTATGTATAGGAATAAGCAAAGGCAATTAGCTTGTGAGGTTAGAAGCAAGATGGAGTCAGTTATGTTAGATTTCTCTCACTGTTACAATTTTGCAAGGCAGGTTTCATACCTACCTTTCTGGTTGTTATAAATTTCATTTTCTTTTTGCCCTATTTTTCCCTTTTCTTTGCTTGCATTTTTTTTTTACTTTTAAAAAAAGTTTAGCCCCTTCCTCCCTCTCTCTCTCTCTCTCTCTCTCTCTCTCTCTCTCTCTCTTTCTTTCTTTCTTTCTTTCCTCTGTGGCCCTCGACTAAACTCGGCTCGCTGCAGACTCCCTGCATCCGGCTCCCGTGATTCTCCTTCTCTGGCCTGCGGGCTGCCTGCAATTGCCGCCGTGCGCCACCGCCCCTCCCTGGTTTTTCTCCTTTGGCTGGAGGCGTGGTTTCGCCATGTCGGCCAGGCTGGTCTCCAACTCCTGACCTCCAGTGCTCTGCCCGCCTCGGCCTCCCAAGGTGCTGGGACTGCAGACGGAGGCTCGCTCATGCGCTGCTTGGTGTTGCCCGGGCTGGAGTGCGGTGGCATGGTCTTGGCTCGCTGCAGCCTCCGCCTCCCAGCTGCCTGCCTTGGCCTCTGAGGGTGCTGGGATTGCAGCCTCTGCCCGGCCGCCACCCCGTCTGGGAGGTGGGGAGCGTCTCTGCCTGGCCGCCCATCGTCTGGGTTATGAGGAGCTCCTCTGCCCGGCCGCCCCGTCTGGGAGGTGAGGAGCGCCTCTGCCCGGCCGCCACCCCGTCTAGGAAGTGAGGAACGTCTCTGCCTGGCCGCCCATCGTCTGGGATGTGAGGAGCGACTCTGCCTGGCCACCCATTGTCTGGGATTTGAGGAGTGACTCTGCCTGGCCGCCCATCGTCTGGGATGTGAGGAGCGACTCTGCCTGGCCGCCCATTGTTTGGGATGTGAGGAGCGACTCTGCCGGCACCCGTCTGGGAAGTGAGGAGCGCCTCTGCCCGGACCCCGTCTGGGAAGAGTGAGGAGCGCCTCTGCCTGGCTGCCCGTCTGGGAGGTGAGGAGTGCCTCTGCCCAGCCGCCCCGTCTGGGAAGTGAGGAGCGCCTCTGCCCAGCCGCCCATCGTCTGGGATGTGAGGAGCGCCTCTGCCCGGCCGCCCCATCTGGGAAGTGAGGAGCGCCTCTGCCCAGCTGCCCCGTCTGGGAGGTGAGGAGTGCCTCTGCCCGGCTGCCTCGTCTGGGAAGCGAGGAGCGCCTCTGCGCGGCCACCCCGTCTGGGAAGTGAGGAGCGCCTCTGCCCGGCCGCCCCGTCTGGGAAGTGAGGAGCGCCTCTGCCCGGCCGCCCCGTCTGGGAAGTGAGGAGCGCCTCTGCCTGGCCGCCCCGTCTGGGAAGTGAGGAGCGCCTCTGCCTGGCTGCCCCGTCTGGGAAGTGAGGAGCGCCTCTGCCCGGCCGCTGCTTCTGGGATGTGAGGAGCGCCTCTGCCCGGCCACCCCGTCTGGGAAGTGAGGAGCGCCTCTGCCTGGCCACCCATCGTCTGGGATGTGAGGAGCGCCTCTGCCCGGCCGCCCCGTCTGGGAAGTGAGGAGCACCTCTGCCTGGCCGCCCTGTCTGGGAAGTGAGGAGCGCCTCTGCCCGGCCGCCCCGTCTGGGAAGTGAGGAGCGCCTCTGCCCGGCCGCCCCTTCTGGGATGTGAGGAGCGCCTCTGCCCGGCCACCCCGTCTGGGAAGTGAGGAGGGCCTCTGCCCGGCCGCCCCTTCTGGGAAGTGAGGAGCGCCTCTGCCTGGCCACCCATCGCCTGGGATGTGAGGAGCGCCTCTGCCCAGCTGCCCCGTCTGGGAAATGAGGAGCCCCTCTGCCCGGCCACCACCCCGTCTAGGAAATGAGGAGCGTCTCTGCCCGGCCGCCCCGTCTGGGAAGTGAGGAGCACCTCTGCCTGGCCGCCCCGTCTGGGATGTGGGGAGCGCCTCCGCCTGGCCGCCCCGTCTGGGAGGTCTACCACAGAGGCCAGAAGCAATGTGGGGGCTGGATGTGGTGGCTCACACCTGTAGTCCCAGTACTCTGGGAGGCTGAGGCGGGTCGATCACTTGAGGCTAGGAGCTCGAGACCAGCCTGGCCAACATGGCGAAACATATGAGAAATACAACTGTCAAACCAACCGACGAACCAAGCGACAACAAAGCAGGTCTACCCTGGAGTCATACTCTAATTTTTTCTATTTTCCTCCCTTTCTGATCCTTTATCCCACTTTCTTTTTCTTCCTCTTCCTTCTCCTTCTTCTTTGTCAAATGGAGGATTGAGTTATTATCATTGATCCATACAAAGTCCCTCTCTCATTTATTTTCTTTAATTCCCACCCCCCATTTCTATTCCCCGTCTTCCCATGTGCAACCTTCCTAATATGTTTGATATGCATCTTTTTGTTCGTATGTACTTTTAGAAAATGTTTATTGTTTTGTGTGCAAAATAAAATAAAATAAAAAGAAAAAAAAAGTTTAGTTACTTTCATTTTTCCACCATCCATTTCTTTTTTCTTTCTGTTAGGGACATTACAGTTTATGATCTATTTCTTCCCTTTTTTTCTTTGTTGTTGTTGTTGTTGTTGAGACAGAGTCTGGGTCTTTTGCCAGGCTGGAGTGCAGTGGTGTGATCTTGGCTCACTGCAACTTCCGCCTCCTGGGTTCAAGTGATTCTCCTGCCTCAGCCTCCTGAGTAGCTGGGAATACAGGCATGTGCCACCACACCCAGCTAATTTTTGTATTAGTAGAGATGGGGTTTCACCATGTTGGCCAGGCTATTCGTTTAAAAAAAAATTTCTTTTACACTTGAAATTTTGCCTTCTATACTTAATTCCTTAGCCCTTTGCAAAATTGACACAAAGGCCCTTTTACCAATCTGGTCAACACTCCCCTTCCAACTTCCATGTTGATGTTGCCTAGCATTTTATTCTCCCTTTTATCCCCCAAATTGTACATGCTATTATGTATTTATATTTTGCTTTCATGTTTAGAGTTTCTTTTTCTTTAGTTTCTTTTACTAAGATTTCAAAATTGTCGTTTTGTCCTCTAGCATCTCCTAATTTCATTTAAAATTTTTCATCTGTTTGTCTCTTGGCCCTGCATTTTGGGTAGTTTCTTCAGTTACTAATTTTTATAAAACTCTAGTCGTGTTTAATCTGCTTAACCTGTCCATTGAGGTTTTGAAATCAACAATTACTTTTCATTAAAGTATTTGTTACTGTTCAGTCTCTTGTTATTTTCAGCAGCCTCTTGTTGCTTTGCTGATTTTGTGATTTCATTTTTAAAAGTTTAAACATTCATATTTTATATTTTGGCAATGAAATTTCAATATCTGAATTCATTGGGGCATGAATCATTCTTGGTGTTTGGTTTTCTTATGTATTTGTTGGTCCTTGGGAAGGACTCATGTTTTGTTGAGCTTGGTATGTGGAAAATTTGGGTGCCTAAATTGAGGAATTTTTTTAACTCCACAGAAGATTTGCGTTTGCTTCTACTGAGAAATAGGATTTGTCATCCACCTGGGAACTTTCTAGAGTCCAAGCTCAACTGGCAAAAGGGCAAATGCTGATATGCACATTTGCCTTTTTGCCTCTCCAAGTGCGTACTAACTGTTCAGGTTTCAATTTACCCTTTTTTTGTGCAGATAAGAGACAGATGGTGAGTGTGGAAATGAAGGTTGGGTGTGGGTAGGTTCTTGTAGATTTTCCTTACTTTTTTGAGCTCAGCAATGTGATAACAGTTTTCTGCTGGATTTATTGGGCCTTTCAGGATATACAGTATTAATATATATATATATTACTGGAAAAAGATGTTCAATTTTTAAGCTCTATCTTTTCATTCATTCACTCATTCATTTATTTATTCATTCATTTTGAGACAGGATCTCACTCTGTAGCCCAGGCTGGAGTACAGTGGCATGATCACAGCTCACTGCAGCTTTGACCATCTGGGCTCAAGCGATCTTCCCACCTGAGCCTTCTGAGTAGCTGGGACTACAGGGTGTGAGGTGGCGAGATCAGAACTCTCTGCAGCCTTGAACTCCTGGGCTGAAATGATCCTCCTGTCTCAGCCTCCTGAGTAGTTGGAACTACAGGTGTGCTCCACCATGCCTGGCTAACCTATTTTAGTTTTACACATACAAATCTCTGTACATTTCATTGTGACAGCACTAAAAATTAAAAAAAAATTCTTTTGTGTTTTTCTGTGTTAATGTTTAATTTTACGTAACCTGTTGTGATTCTCAGTTTGTGCACCTCTTTTGGACTATTTGAGTCTCCTGATGTACTTTTTGATTTATCCTGATGGGGTTTTATGTGTAAGTGGAATTTCATTTTATTTTAATTAATTTCAGGTATTTTGAGAAGTCATTGAAATAATTTCTTAGGCTAGAGTTTGTAAATCAGGTTTTAATTAAAGTAGAAAACCTCAGAATGAAGTACACACAAGAAGGATGTTGTTTAATGAAACGTTTTTTTTCCTGAGTGTATTTATGTACTGGGTTGTGTTGCAATTAAAAAAAAAAAAAAAAAGTTTGAAATGCATTGTCCTAGCTTTTAGTCTGTGAAGCAGCCCAGACCAGTATTTTTTTTTTTTTTTTTTTTGAGACAGGGTCTCGCTCCGTTGCCCAGGCTGGAGTGCAGTGGGGAAGATCTTGGCTCACTGCAGCCTCTGCCTCCTGGATTCAAGCGATTCTTGTGCCTCAGCCTCCAGGGTAGCTGGGATCACAGGCACGCACTACCGACGCCTGGCTAATTTTTGTGTTTTTAGTAGGGATGGGGTTTTGCCATGTTGGCCAGTCTGGTCTTGAACTCCTGACCCCGAGTGATCTATGTGCCTCAGCCTCCCAAAGTGCTGGGATTACAGGCGTGATCCACTGCACCCAGCCCCAGACCAGTATTCAAGTGAGATGTTTTGTAAAGTTGAGCTGCTCTAATTGAAGGTCTGGGGCACCCATAATCCTTTCCCTACTGAGTTGTTGAAGTGCTAGAGGCCCCTGTGAATGCAGTTACAGTTGTGGAGGGAGATAAGCCAGACCGTGGTCTTATGTTCCTCCTCAACTACAAACAGAACTTTGCTTTTTCTGTATTTTGTAACTTAGAATTTAGGGGAGATTTGGCTTGAAAAGAGGGCTCATCTGCTAAAGTGTATTGGAAAACCATTGTTAGATAATCAAGGTTTTAAGGCTGAATTCGATCTTGTCTTTAAATAAACCATGAAATAGGCAACATTTGGGAATTTTTTCTTCTTTAATTATTGTAGTCAGTCTTTAGTTTTGCCTCTTGCTTTTCAGAGCAAAATGTGATGATGAGCCTCCTGTCACCATCCTACTCATTTTTGACATGTTTTCAGTCTTGATGGTTTATTTTCTTTGCCTTGTCTGCAGTGAAGAAAGAGTAAAGATGTTGTACAATTGTGCAACTTACATCTATGAGAATCCCTTATAAATGTACAGTGAGACATTCCCAAATGTTCTGTTCATGGTGTCCTTAGTGTCTCATCATTTTTTCATGGAGCCAAAATAGAATGCATAACAGTTCTGTTTTAGTTAGATACAAGTAGCCTAATAAGTATTTATGGTTTAAGAATTATATGTTCAATCAAATAAAAACATTCCCTTTTTATGCTTAAATAATGACATATGCTTACTGATCTGAGTGTGTGCCTGTTGGGCATATGCAAAGTTCTTAAGTCTTGGAATCAGATTGAACACTGCCACCTATGTTTCCTGCTTTCCATTGATTTCCATCTAGTACTTTTTATCACATCAGCTGCCCCAAAACCTAGCTTCTCAAAGATATATTACCTTCAAAAAGAAGGTAGAACAATGATCTCATGTTCAAATGGAACTACCTTGAGCTGGTAAGCTTACCTGGTGTCTGACAGATCTTGAGAATAGCTGTATTTTCCTTGAGAACTTAAAATATCCCCCAATGTCTGTGAATTTGCTGTGGTATCTAGGGGGCTCTGAGATGTCTTGTTTTACAGTTTGGTAACTGCAGGTGCAGTGCTTTACAGTCTGTACAGTAATTAAGCAGATGGATGCTATCTACATTTTATGGAAGAGAAATGGAGTCGGCTTTGTAGAATTAGCTATAGATATTTGTACAAAGCTGCTCTGTTGAGTTATTTGCATCTCACAAGACAGTATATACTTTATAGTTTATTTCTGAATGGTACTTTAAAAATATGTAGTTCATTTCCTGGGTTTTTTTTACTCTTTTTTAGGAAGAAAGTTTTTAAATTTTTTTATGTTTGCAAGGGGGTTGAAAAGAAATATCTTTTTTCTAGCAGAACCATTTTCTGTATTGCAGTTCTTTCCATTGTGATTTGTTTTCCTGGGAAAATGAAAAAAGAGAAAAATTAATTTGCAAATTAGTAATTGCAGTAATTGCATTAATGAATCTGTGAAGAACAGATTATATTTAATATTGTTGGAGTGATAAGTATTAAGGATTGCCGAAAACTGTAAGTACATGATATAGTAAGATAATAGAATTGTAGAGTTTTAGATCTGGAAGGTGGGATGAGGATGGAGATGAGAGTTGGGTCATCTAATTGAATTCTTGCATACCGTTTGAGATCTTACAGTGGGAGGTGGAGGAGAGAGTAAGAAGGGAGAGAAAGAGAGGTTAGTGGGGAGAAGGAAGAGGAAAGAGGGTGATACTGTATGATTGTATTCTTGTTAAAAGCAGAAGCACTTTTGACATTTCAGAATATTTACTCTCTTGGCTCCTGCCAGAGTATATAGTCTAGAATAGATCTGTTGCCCAATCTTCATTTAAAGTTCAGTTTTAAGGGAAAAAAATGTTAATAGAGAACAGCCTTGAAGGATAGGCAATCCATAATACCTATAGATTATTAGTTTTCTTTCTTTAAGGATTGCTTTTTAAAAATACTTTATTACAAATACTTTGAAATAACATATCTACAAGAGATGTATCCTTTCTTCCATCCCAAGCTCAAATCATTTCTATATTCCATTTTTACATATTTGCAATAATAATACAAATAATTTTAGGCTAGGTGTGGTGGCTCACACCTGTAATCCTAGCACTTTGGGAGGCTGTGGTGGGTGGATCACTTGAGGTCAGGAGGTTCGAGACCACCCTGGCCAAGGTGAAACCCCATCTGTACAAAAAATACAAGCCGGATGTGGTGGCAGGTGCCTGTAATCTCAGCTACTTGGGAGGCTGAGGAAGGAGAATTGCTTGAACCTGGGAGGTGGAGGTTGGAGTGAGCTGAGATCGTGCCACTGCACTCCAGCCTGGGCGACACAGCGAGACTCCATCTCAGAAAAAAAAAAAAAAATTATGCTCTATACTTCCCATTAATTTAATTATCTACATTTTTTTCGTGTTTTTTATTGCCCAATAGGTACTTTTTTGGTGTATGTTATAGTAGTGTTTGTTTTACCAAAAATACTGTTAAACCCACACATGTGCACACACATACACACTTGAGTATAATGCCTTTCCCACTCGTTAGTATATTAGTATTATTGGCTAACACTGTTAAATTTTTTCTTTGTAATGACTGCATAATATTCCATGGTAAAGATTTACCACACTTCATGTAGCTGTGGTTCCCTTTTCGATGTCAGATTTTTTTTCCACTTTTTTAAACAGTGCTAAGATAAATATTCTGGTACATTTATATTGACATTTTTATTCCTGTGAGAATTGGAAGAGAAGTATTGCTGGGTTGAAGGGAATGTGTCATTAAAATTTAATAGATATTAACATAGTTCTTTTCAGAAAGGCTGTAATAATTCACATTTCCAATAACATCTGACAGATCACTGGTTTTCAAATTTTTCTCTGCGAACTTTCTTGACAAGAGAAGTTGGGGATATTGGAATACCCATCACTCAATTCAGCCAGAGCAGCTCTCTTTTAACCTATTTGATATATTGCACATTGTTATAATGTTTTGGCTAGAAGAGTTTGTTTCATGATTAAAATAAGTTTGAAGAATCATTGCGAGTTGTTTGATTTTTTTTTTTTTTTTTTTAACCTTTTCCTTTTTTTCTAGGTCAAACCAGATACTGAGATCACTGGCTTTTTGGATACCTTGTGTTGGCTGCATTTCTTGTATATTTGGATACCATGTGTTGGCTCCGTTGGATACCTTGTGTTGGCTACAATTCTTGTAGAATGTTTTCTACTGAATCATACTTTAAGTACTTTGAATTGTACTTTGGCTTGCATTGAGGGATAAAAAGGGGTGACTAAAACTCACTTCTGTGCTTATTCTTGATAGAGTTATCCATTACATTACTCACTGACCTATTAGGTTTCAGCGAGGATGCAGATGTCACATAAAGCTTCACTTCTCTTCAATAGCTCTTAGACAATTTTCATCTTATGGTTGATATTTCTTATTCATCTTATGCCCTTTGATTTATTGGTTTTGTACCTTACAGGGCTTTTATAGTTTATTTTTGAAATAAACCAAGAAGTTGAGTGTGCCTCTGTGGCCATTTCCAGCCATATAACCATGTAAGCAGGTAAGATGTAGTTCTAATTCTGCCATTTGGGAACTTTCTGATCTTGGGCAAAATCAGCGAATTTCTCTTGTCCCAGTTTTCTTCATTTGTTAAAAAGTATGGATGATAATAAAATCAGAGTTGATGATTTTCCAAAAACATCTTTCAGCAAATTCAGCGACTAGTTCATAGGCTTTTAATGGGTTACTTAATGAAAGCCAAAAAGAAAAGAAAGAAGATACCCAATTGCATTCAACTAACTGAAAGTGAATGTAGGGGCCAAGACAAATATAGCTCAAATTTGGAGTTTCCAGGTGTTGTTCTTCAACATCCTTGAGATATTAGAAGCAGTGTTCCTTAACTTTCTTTTTTGGCTATAGATGTTAGAGAATACACCATAAGCTCTGATCCATCTCCCCAGTAGAATATACATTATCACATGCATGCAAACTCTGTATACTCTTTTAGATGACTATAGATGGTTCATAGACCTCCTGAAGACCATTTATGGGTTTCCTATGTGGAATCTGAGTGTAAGAACAGACCTAGAGCAGTAGTTCTCAGTGTGGGGTGATTTTGCCCTGCAGGGGACACTTGGCAATGTCTGGAGACGTTTTTGGTTGTCACAACTAGGGATGGTGATGATATGCGTGTGCTACTCATGTCTAGTGGGCAGAGCCCAGGGATGCTACTGAACGTTCTACAGTGCACAGGTGCACCCTGACCTCCACTTGCAATAAAGAATTTTTGGCAAAAAACCTGAGAGTGCTGAGGTTGAGAAGCCCTGATCTAGAGGAGGTGATGAATGGGATTTCTTTAAAAAATCCTTCAGAAATATAATTGTTCTCTGGCCTTCTTTGATAATAGTTGGGTAGTAGATAGTGCAAGGTTAAAATCTCTGAGCCTCACTCTGTCTTGAGTATTCTTCCCTCAGGTATTTGCATGGTTTATCATCATTCTTTTTCAGGTTTCCACTCAAATGTCACCTTGTCATAGAGTCCTTTCCAGTCTTTGCAAGCTGAAACAGCTTTCTCCCCTACTTTTTTTTTTTCAGATGGAGTCTCACTCTTGTCCAGGCTGGAGTACAGTGGCGCCATCTCGGCTCACTGTAACCTCCGCCTCCCAGATTCAAGGCATTCTCCTGCCTCAGCCTCCTAAGTAGCTGAGATTATAGGCATGCACCACCATGGCCAGCTAATTTTTGTATTTTTTTTTTTTTTGGTGGAGACAGGGTTTCACCATGTTGGCCAGGCTGGTCTCGAACTCCTGTCTCAAGTGATCCACCTGCCTCGGCCTCCCAAAGTGTTGGGATTACAGACATGAGCCACCACACCTGGCCATCCCTATTGACTCTTTTTTTTTTTTTTTTTTTTGAGATGGGGTCTCACTCTGTTGCTCGGGCTGGGGTGCAGTGGCGGGATCGTGGCTCACTGTAGCCTCGACATCCCTAGGGTTAGGTGATCCTCTCACCTCAGCCTCCCAATTAGTTGGGACTAATTTTTTTGTATTTTTTGTAGTGGTGGGGTTTCACCGTGTTGCCCAGGCTAGTCTCAAACTCCTGGGCTCAAGCAGTCCACCCGCCTTGACCTCCCAAAGTGTTAGGATTACAGGCGTGAGCTGTGGCACTCGGCCCCTATTTTTCTTAACATTTCACATTATCTAACACACGCATTGACATTTGTTGTCTGTTTTCCTTCAACTTTAATATAAGCTATGCCATGAGAACAGTAATCTTTGGCTTTCTCCTACGGTTATATTCCCCAGTCAACAGTACCTGGGATATAAGAGGGGCTCAATAAATATTTGTTGTTGAAAGAATGAATGATCTGAGTCTATTGTGGCAAGTTTGATTGTATTGTTTTGGCAGAGCCCAATGTTTTAGAGATCAAAGGTGCAGTAAAGTTGACAGTTTTTTTGTGAAAATTAGGAGTTCTTAACTAAGTTGTCAGTTGGATATAGTATAGGCCAGGAATATGTATCTGAAGGCAAAGCCAGGATTTAAGGGAAAATAAAAAGTTCTTTGGCTTCTTTACAACACGAATTGAGCACCTGAAGTTGTGTTCTAAACTGTTTTCTAAACTTGTCTGACCATAGGAATTGTCTGAGACATTCCTTAAAAACGGCAGAATCTGAAACTTCTCCCCACACCTGCTGAATCAAAATTTCTAGAGGAGGAATCAGGATATCCTTATTAAAAACAAAGAGGGAAAGAATATCTTCAATAGATGACACTGGGACAACTGGTTTTCCACATGCAAAAGAATTAAGTTGGACCTCTCCTTCACATAGTACATAAAAATGAGCTCAAAATGATCAATGATGTAAATATAAATTTAAGCCTGTATACTTTTAGAAGAAAATATGGGAGTAGAATTTTATGACCCTGAATTTATTAGCAGAAACAATAAAAAATATGTATTGGACTTTATAAAAATTAAAAACTTTTCTGCATCAAAGGACATTATCAAGAAAATGAAAATACAACCTACAGAAGAAGATATTTGCAAGTTGTATCTTTAACAAGGATTTAATGTTTAGAATATACAAAGAACTCCAAGTCAGTGACAAAAAGACAACCTAATTTAAAAGTGAGCAATGATCTTGAATAGACATTTTTCCAAAGATACACAAATGACCAGTAAGCACATAAGATACTCAACACCATTAATCATTAGGAAAATGAAAATCAAAACCATAATGAGGTTAGACTGCATACCTACTAGGATGGCTATAAAAAAACAAAACCAGAAAATAACTGTTGGAGAGGATGTGGAAAAATTGGAGCCCTCATTTGCTGGTGTAGCTAGCTGCTGCTGTGAGAAACAGTTTGGTGGTTCTTCAAAAAGCTAATCATAAAGTTATCATAAACTTAGCAATTCCGCTGCTAGCTGTATACTGAAAAGATTTGAAAAGGGACTCAAATGGGTATTTGTACAGCAGTGTTTATTGCAGCATTGTTCACAATAGCCAAGAATGGAAACCAAGTGTCCACCAGCAGAAGAATGGATAAACAAAATGTGGTATATACACATAATATTCAGTCATACAAGTAACTGAAGCTCTGGGCCAGGCATGGTGGCTCACATCTGCAATCCCAGCACTTTGGGAGGCTGAGGCGGGCGGATCTTGAGGTCAGGAGATCGAGACCGTCCTGCCCAACATGGTGAAACCCCGTCTATGCTAAAATACAAAAAACTAGCCAGGCGTTGTGGCGTGCGCCTGTAGTCCCAGCTACTCAAAAGAATTTAAGCTCTGATACGTGCTGTAACAGGATGAACCTGAAAATATACTCAGTGAAATTTGACAGAAAAGGACAAATACTGTGATTCTACTTACATGAGGTACTTAGGGATAGGCAAATTCATAGAGACAGATAGTAGAAGTTACCAGGGGCTGGGGAAAAGAGGTCATGGGATGTTATTGCTTATTGGTTACAAGTTTCTTTCTGTTTTGGGTGATGAAAAAGTTTTGGAAATGGTGGTGGTTGCACAATATTGTAAATATAATTAATAATTAATGTCACTTAATTGTACATTTATAAATGGTAGATTTTGTGTTACATATATTTTAAGCCAAAAATAAATGTATTAGATGTAAAACTATTGAATTGTACACTCTAAAAGATGAATTATTTGATATGTGAATTATAACTTAATAAAACTGTTTAAGAAAACAAAAACAAAACCAGCTATCCGTGTTTGGACAACACTGTCACCCAACAAAGTTGTTGATTTTAGCCAGGAAGCATATAAGGTAGATGTAATCAGTGAGACTAGATTTAGATTAGATTTAGTAATACTAATCCGTATGCAGTCCCTCAAAACTAATGTCTTTCAGGAATATATCAAGTGTTTGTGTACTATAATGATTTTGTTAAGTTTTCCCCATTATAGGGAAATTTATTGAGAAACTTATCAATGGTGGACTTGACATCCTAATTTTTCTTATAACCCCTCCCCCAGTTTACTTATTATTAATATTTTATTTACAAGGTACATAACTTTGTAAGCAGATTTGTTAATTAAATATTTGTTTATCATTATGGATACTGTGTTACTTTTAATGAGGTAGAATTAACAGTTGTACTCTCATTTGTCCTGTATACAGTATGGTACATTGGGTCCTTGCGTATCAATACAGGTGGTACTTTTATGTCCATTTTATTGTCATCTTAAAGAGATACGTTGTAGTGTTATGCAATGCCTCCTGGATTTTACTTCTGTCTCAATCTCTTTTCTCCTACTAAACTATACTTCTCGTCTGTTTTCTGTTGTGTCCTCTCTTCAAATACTTTTATGTTATCTTCCAATTGTTCAGAGCTTCCTGTTACTGCTTCAGTGAGCCTCTTGCAGTCCCTCATAGATTCCCGCAGTCTTCCTGTGTTCTAGCTGGTATGTCTTTGTCTTTGGAAATTCTCTAAAATACTCTCTAAATTCTCTAAAATAGAAATAGAAATCTCATTTCTCTTTAAATTTCTTAGAAAAGAAAGAAAAAAAATGACAACTGCCTTATATGATAATGACCAGACTCCTTATCAGAGACTTAAAGCCTTAGATTAACTGGTCCCAATTTCTTTTATAACACCTTCACCAATATGTGCACATGTATATGTAGATGCACAGAATCTAGTTGATTCACTTTTGTTTCAGTACTTTTTTCCTTTTTATTCCAATTAGTATCATTTTGTTTATCCATTCACCAGTTAATAGACATTTGGATTGTTTGTACTTTTTGGGCATTATGAATAATACTGCCATGAATATTCTGGTAAAAGTCTTTGTGTGGATATAGGTTTTTTCTTGGACACCTAGAAGGGGAATTTCTAGGTCATATGGTAAATTTACATTTAATTTTTTTTTTTTTTTTTTTGAGAACAGAGTCTTACTCTGTCACCCAGGCTAGAGTGCAGTGGTGCGATCTCAGCTTACTGCTACCTCCACCTCCAGGGTTCAAGCGATTCTCCTGCCTCAGCCTCCTGAATAGTGGGGATTACAGGTGCCCGCCACTGCACCTGGCTAATTTTTGTATTTTTAGTAGAGATGGAGTTTCACCATCTTGGTCAGGCTGGTCTCTTAACTCCTGACCTTGTGATCCACCCGCCTCGGCCTCCCAAAGTGCTGGGATTACAGGCATGAGCCACCACGCCCAGCCAACATTTAACCTTTTAAGATACTGTGAAACGTTTTTCAAAAATGGCTGCAGCATTTTACATTCCCATAAAATATGAGGGTTCCAGTTTCTTCACAACTTCAGCAATACTTCTTACTGCCTTTTTTTTTTTTTTTGAAGAGGCAGGGCCTTACTCTGCCACCTAGGCTGGAGTGCAGTAACTTGATGATAGCCTTGAACTCCTGGGCTCAAGCCATCCTCCTGCCTCAGCCTCCTGAGAAGCTAGGACTACAGGCATGCACCACCATGTCCAGCCAATTACATTTTTTTTTCTTTTTTTGTGGAGATAGGGGGGTCTCACTGTATTGCCCAGGCTGGTCTAGAATTCCTGCCCTCAGGTGACCCTCCTGCCTTGGCCTCCCAAAGTGCTGGGATTACAGGTGTGAGCCACTATGCCTGGCCTGTCTTTTTTTTGTTTAAGACAGAGTCTTGCTCTGGTGCCAGGCTGGAGTGCAGTGGCGTGATCTCGGCTCACTGCAACCTCCGCCTCCCGGATTCAAGTGATTCTTCTGCCTCAGCCTCCGAGGAAGCTGGGATTACAGGCGCACACCACCACCCCCAGCTAATTTTTGTATTTTTAGTAGAGACGGGGTTTCACCATGTTGGCCAGGATGGTCTTGATCTCTTGACCTCGTGATCTGGCCACCTCAACCTCCCAAAGTGCTGGGATTACAGGCGTGAGCCACTGTGCCCGGCCTGGCTTTTTAAATTAGTGCCATTGTACTCGTCTAATTAAGCTAAAATATCTTTGTGCTTTGAGTTTCTGGCTGGGCTAACGTTTTTGTTTCTGTTCAGTTCGCTCCGATTTTTAGTATTCTGATTCTTTTTTTTTTTTTTTTTTTGAGACAGAGTCTCACTCTGTTGCCCAGGCTGGAAGTGCAGTGGCGCCATCTCGGCTCACTGCAAGCTCCGCCTCCCGGGTTCACGCCATTCTCCTGCCTCAGCCTCCCGAGTAGCTGGGACTACAAGCGCCCGCCACCACGCCTGGCTAATTTTTTTGTATTTTTAGTAGAGATGGGGTTTCACTGTGTTAGCCACGATGGTCTCGATCTCCTGACCTCGTGATCTGCCTGCCTCGGCCTTCCAAAGTGCTGGGATTACAGGCGTGAGCCACCGCGCCCGGCCTAGTATTCTGATTCTTAATTTCCAATTCAGCGTTCCCTAAAGAGCCTGAAGTAAAAACGAGAAAACTTGACCTCTTGTCATTGCTCTGCCACTTACTACAGGGTGACTGTATGTGGTGAGTTCGTCAGCTTTCTGAACTTCATTTTCTTCATCTGTAAAATAGGGATAATTCCTACTTTTATAGAATTTTGAAGGAAAATGTGTGCATGAAAGAGCTTTGAAGACCATGATCTGTTTTTAAAAAATTAAAGCTGCCATGCTTATGTATATAAAGTATCAGAAATGCTTACAGAGATAGTAGTCAGAATTAGCACTATGTTGTAATGTTAAGGCATTTGTTACTAAACTTGGCATGTAAATTTCCTCATGGAGCTTTTTTCATATGGAAGTGTTTGGGTCTGATTATTAGAGGATTCAGCAGTGCACCGGAGATGGAAAACCATTAGGTTAAGGGCATAGGCTTTGGGAATCAGATATGGCTCAATTTAAGTTCAGTTGTTGATAACTTTAGCATAGTTGTTTAACCTCTTTGAACCTCAGTTTTCTCGTTTATAAATGGGCATAATTATATAGTTCATCTTAGTAAGTACATTTATTCAGCTTTTGCTTTTTAACCAGCATTGTGTTATGCATTAGGTATGTAGCAGTGAACAAATTAGGATCCCTAAACTTTTCTCATATGGTTTGCAGTTCAGAAGGGGAAACACATTAGAGAATTTCTATTTACATTTATGATAAATTCTTTGAAGGAAAAGTGCAGGGGTGGTGTGAGAGCATGTAGTCGAGATTTTATTTGGACTGAGTAGATTTGGGACAGCTTCCCTGATTGACAGGTGAGACTTGAAAGAGCAGTGTTAGCCAGGCATGAGGGCTAGAGAAGAGAAAAAGTTTATTGAAGCAGAAGGAATAGCACACCCTGAGACAGAAGGATCTTGGTTTAGTGTCTTCAAGGAATAGAGATGTGACTGGAGTGTAATGAGCAAATGGTCAGATTAGTATATTTGGAACTTATTCGAAGGGCAGTGGGAACCTATTTAAGAATTCTAAGTAAGGCGGTGATATGAAGAGATTAGTTTATTAAGATCATTCTGGTTGTTCTCTGAAGAATGAATTGGATGTGGTATAGATTTATGTTGTGGTGAAGTAATGGCTAAATAAGGGTTGATTTCATTTACATTTTGCAAGGTAGCATTTATAGGACTTGATTGTTGATTGTAAATATTGAAAGGGAATTGCCAAGCTTCATTCCCAGAAAACTGTAAGGAAGAAATGGGTACATGAAGGCAACGCACACTGAAGAAGGAGAGGAGTGAAGAATGAGGATTTTTTTGGAGGGAGAAAAAAATTGGGAGACATTTTGTTTAGTTTTGAGTATCTTGAGTTCGCAGTATCTTTGAGAATACCCAAGTGGAAATGTTAAGTA
The DNA here is from genome assembly GCF_006542625.1 of Nomascus leucogenys. Lineage (NCBI taxonomy): Eukaryota > Metazoa > Chordata > Mammalia > Primates > Hylobatidae > Nomascus > Nomascus leucogenys. The sequence goes on along the minus strand of NC_044389.1, from coordinate 6,625,179 downwards.
GACAATTGTATGTGCGGACTGGAGATGAAAAGAGAGATCTTTATGGAGTATGTATTAAAAGAAAGCTTAGGGCAAAAGCCTTGGGAGAAGAACATAAACAGTAAAAAGAGAATTGAGCTCTGATGAGTTAACTGATATTTGGAGGTTGAGTAGAAGAGAAATCAACAAAGGAGACAGGAATGGACCAGTAAGGTAGGAAAAAAAATCAGGAAAAGGCCATGTGTTACTAGTAGAAACAAAAGGAAAATAATGTTTCAAGGAGGAGGCTGCGGTCAACTGTGTATCATACTGCTGAGATGAATAAAATAAGGATTATAAAAGTGTTCACTTGACTTGGCAACATAGAGGTCAACAGATGACTTTTAGTTAGCTTTTACTGCATAACAAATCACCTGAAGACTTAATTACTGAAAACAACTGTTCCCAATTGTGTATATTGGCAATTTGGGTTTGGCTTATCTGGGTGGTTCTACTGATCGGACCAGGCTTAGCTGATTTTAGCTGGGGTTGCTTATGCATCTACAGATATGCCTCTGTGGTCACCTGGTGATTTGGCTAGGGCTGGCTTGTTCATGATGACCATGGCTGGGACAATGTGCCTCTGTGCACATACGTTCTAATTTTCCATTGGGATAGCTTGGACTTGCCGACATCTCCATAGCAGAATTCCAAGAGCAGTAGGTAAGCTAACCCAGAGCACAAACACTTACTAAACTTCTCAATGTCCCATTGCCTAAAAGAGTCATAACGCCATCTCAGATTCTAGGTCTGAAAAAACACTTATTTCTTGATGGGAGGAGCAGCAAAGTCACATTATAAGGGTGTAGATACAAGGAATGGAAAAATTTGTTGTCATTTTTTGCAATCTGCTAGTGACTGCGGCAAAAGCATTTTGCTGATGAGGCGGAGTGTGTGGGTGGGGAACTGTTTGGAAGCCAGGTTGGATTAATATGAATAGTGAATGGGAATTGAAAGTAGATAGTATAGATTACTCTTTGAGAAGCTTATCTGTGAAGGTAATTTGGGAGAGAGGACAATAGCTGAGGCAGGGGAGGTGTTTGTAGTGTAAGCAGGTATGTTGTATTTTCTTTCCCTTCCTGCCTGAATGCCTTCCATCCATCCAATAACAGAATATATTTGAATGCTGAAAGTATGTAGTAGACACAGCATGCTGGTACGGGGGAAAGAGGAGCTAACTAATCAAGTAAAAGTCTCTGAGTAGAGGGTGGGATTTTGTGTGCTTATGAAGGGGTTAGTGTTTTGATGTGAGGAGTGCTATTTCCTTTCTGTTATTAGGAAAGAGGGAAGGAAGGAATGGGGAAGGAGGGAAGGAAGGGAATGGGTGCAAATGTACATAGGCATGTAAATTGGGTAATAAGAGGTTGAGGGTTTCCGTTTGATGGTGCTTCTGTTTTCTCAATGAAGCAGCAGCAGTCTACATGGGGGCGTGGAGGGGGGGAGTGGTGGCATACAAGAATGTGTGTTGGAGATTTGACGTGAATAGACAAATCCGTAATTTTATCTGCCCCCCCCAGCCCCCACAATGGGATATCGAGTTGACGACTGACCAGAGAAATACTAATCACTCAATAAATGAGAGAGATTATCACTATTAATATACAAGAATTACTTTAAAGAGCTTTAACAGAACACTTTCTGTGCGGTTAGAAACTGATGCAGGTCGAGATATTCCAGGGCCTGGGGCTCCTTTTCTGTTTGAGCCAGTTAAACTTTACTATCTTCCATAACATTGATGGTCCTTAAAAAATGATGTAGGCAAGTGACCATGTTTGCCCTTTTACAAATAAGCATTAATAAAAATATGTATTCAAAGAAAGGGTCCGGTTTCTAAAGTATTTAGAAGTATTTAGAATACTTACTTCCTAAAGTATTCACTGTCACTCCGTTTTACCAGAACAAATAAGGAATAACATAAATACACTGATTTTGAATTAATAAAGATTAATTCAAGCTGCATGGTAGATTAGTCAAAAATTGTATGTTGAAAAAAGCATCTTTTTGTTTAAACAGTTGGAAAATATGTAAACAGGGCTTTCAAGTTATATGCTTAGGGGAGAATAGCATAATTTACTTAGCCTTTTTTCTCTTAGGAAAAACTCCCATTAGATTTTTGGTTGTCCCTCAACAAGAGTAAGCCTAACTTCTTACACAAACTGTTTAATTATTGTGTACTAAAGAGTTGTCTTTATGGAGGGCACCATCTGCTGGTTGTAAGAGGTAGCAGTTGTGGCGAAGACTGCCTTCTGCAGTTGTATCAGACTCTTCACAAAATCTTATGTTTTCCTTTGAATTCCACCTCAAACCTGGAGTGAAATCCCAGAAGGAAAAACAGCTTTAAATTAACATGGCCCAGTACGGATTCTAGTAGTGGTTTGATTTGATTTCTGTGACTGAATTTTTAAGAAAAATCAACTTGAAACTGGCAGATGCCGGTCTTTATTTGTTGATTTGGATGCCTAAATCAACTAAAAAATAGGATTGCTTATTGTTACGACTGCTCTTGCTCTTTAGTCAGTACTTTGTTTTCCTTTTCTATTCAGTGAAAATATCTTACATATTTTTTACTACAGTCTCTTGTTTAGTTACATCTATGAACATTTGTTTATGTCTGGTAATATTAAAGAATGACTATTTCATTGATTTTTCTTGTACTCAGTGTGATTAAAAGATTCTCATGTATTTCCTTTAATGATCATTTTATTTGAACTTTAAAAAAATCTTTCACATTAGAATCTTTTCTTTTTTTTTTGAGAAGGAATCTTGCTGTCTCACCCAGGCTGGAGTGCAATGGCACGATCTCAGCTCACTGCAACCTCCACCTCCCAGGTTCAAGTGATTCTCCGGCCTCAGCCTCCCGAGTAGTTGAGACTACAGGCATGAGCCACCATGCCCAGCTAATATTTGTATATTTAGTAGAGACGGGGTTTCGCCATGTTGTCCTGGCTGGTCTCAAACTCCTGACCTCAGGTGATCTGCCCCCGTTGGCCTCCCAAAGTGCTGGGATTACAGGTGTGAGCCACTGTGCGTGGCCTAGTATTAGAATATTTTCTTATGCTTACTGTTCATACTGAACATAAAAATGTAAATATAGTAATATGCATATGATAATTTTTGAACTGAATTGTTTTCTGAAAATGCTTGTTTCAAATAACCCTTTGAAAGAAGGGAAATTCTAGGTTATAGTTTTACTATAAATTGGTGGTAAATTTAAAGTTTTTATTTTTTAAATGGAGAAATTGATAAATCAGCACATTGTTGGCCAGGTGCGGTGGCTCACGCCTGTTATCCCAGCACTTTGAGAGGCCGAGGCAGGCAGATCACGAGGTCAGGAGATCGAGACCATCCTGGCTAACACAATGAAACCCCATCTCTACTAAAAAAATACAAACAATTAGCCAGGCGTGGGGGCGAGCTCCTGTAATCCCAGCTACTCGGGAGGCTGAGGCAGGAGAATGGCGTGAACCCGGGAGGCAGAGCTTGCAGTGAGCCGAGATCGCGCCACTGTACTCCAGCCTGGGTGACAGAGTGAGACCCCGTCTCAAAAAAAAAAAACAACAAAAAAACAAAAAAACCCACATTTTTCTGTAATATACTACAGTTTATAAAATAGAGTCTGATACAGGCCAGTTTTATATGACTATTTTCTAAGTGCAGTTATTTTTCATTTTTTGTTTGCTCTACCTTAATGGTGAATAGTTGAGATTCCCCAAAGATGAAAGGAACTATTATATGTCAAATCATTTATTTGACATTCTGTTTAAGGAGCAGGTCTGTATCAATACCTGTTTTTCATTGACTTAATGATACCCTCGTCTTCTGCATTGCTCCTTTTCTGCTTCCTCTTTTTTCTTTTCACCTTTTTCTTATCTCATAATTTGGTATTCATTCCCATCATTCTCTGGACACTTTTCTCTCAAATATCCTGTCAAGTTCAAGGGAATATTTGCTGAGGTCATTTTGTATGTTTTCACTGAGGGTAATCATCACTATATATCACCCCTCCATCTTCAAACTTTTTTGCCTAGGTTTTTGTAATATCACTGTATATCACCCCTTCATCTTCAAACATTTTTTCCCTAGATTTTTGTAACAATTACTCTCGTTTTTCTAAAGCCATTTTCTTGACTTTCTTCTGTTTTCCTTCTTTATCTCCCCTGTGGGCTCCCACCACCCCAATCACTATAGGTATTTCATTAAGGTTTAGTGTTGGTATCTCAGCTCACCCTACTCATTTTCTTTACTCATCTTGTAAACCCCTAAAGCATGAACAATAAATTGTTCTAAAAATATTTTCTCATTTTACACTTTTTTTCTAGAACTTTAGATGTATAATCTACAGTTGCCTTCTGGAGCAAACTTAATTTTTCCAAAGACTTAATCTCTCTCTGGGTTTTCCCCCATCTCCATTACAACGAGGGCAGAGCTCTTTCTTGTACATTTGCTCATCATTGCATTCCTAGTATTTAGTATATTGCACGAAGCAAATTCTCTAAGTATTTAAATAAATGGCTTTCTAGGAACAAAGGTTTTGAATCTTATAATCATCTTCTGCTTCTCTGGTATAATCATTCATAAGTCTTTCAATCAGTTTTCTTGTTTTGTAGTCATTGCCTACAGTCAGTTCCTCATTACTTCTTTCTTGGAATTTTGCAGTAGTTTTCTAACTTGTTTTAATTTCTCCTATGTCTAGCTCTACTTTTTGCTGTAACCATAATTTCTTCGAATAGTTCTGGTCATTCATTCATTCATTATTTCCTGAGTGCCTACTACTGATAGTAGCTATTATATATGATGGATGCTAGCAGATAGATGCTAGCATAAATGCTACATGCTACTTTTCTTAAGGAGCTTACAGTGTAGTGGGAGAGACAAAGATAGAAATAAGTACAATAGATACAATGTGATACATGCTAATTGTACTAGGTTCAAAGTGTGACTAGCTGTAGGGGAGGAGCCTAGCTCTGCCTGGTTGAGGTCAGAAAAAGTTAAAATGAGACTTTAAGGTCTATAGAGTTTGCTTAGTAGACAAGGGCCAGTATGTTTTACTCGGAGGAAAAACAACCTGTGTATATTCACAGAGATGTTTCAAACCTCTCCTTATAATGCTGTTTATAAGACTGATGTGCAAATTGAGTAACCTCCCTCTTTGTTGTCTCTTCTTTTTTCCGTCTTAGCTCCTTTTTCTTCCTTCCACCTTTTCCTTCAGTCACGCTTCTGGTCCAGTAACTGAAATTTGCTCTCTGAGATTTATTCAGAATTTTTTTTCTGTCTTTTTATTCTCTGTATTATTACCACTTTACCCCTGTCCACTTACAGAAGTGGTTTTTCTTTCAGTCTTATTTTTTCCAAGCTTGTTGTTTATTTCTGTTAGGATAATTTCAGAATCAACTGTGATTCACTTATTTAGGGGAATGTCTGTTTCTCTTCATGGATTTTGAGACCCATTGTACGTGTTTTGCTCTGTAGTTTCTGCTGTTGTGTTCTGCATATGAGGCGCTTGATAAATTTTTGATTACATGGATGAGTATATTTTACAAGGTCACTCTGTCTACATTGTATAGCTGTGGTCTGTGGCCATATTCATGTATTTGTTTTTATGAATCATGAACAACTTTTGTCTCTGAAATAAGGCAGAGAGACTTTCTTCCACTCCAGACTCAGTGGAGGAGAAGCCTGTCACATTTATCAATCTTTCCCTGGAGTGCTTTGTCCCAGGCATTGGCTGAGTACCTTCTTTGGTTGAAGGAATGTAACTATGAACTTGGTTCTTGTCAGTGTTTTTCCTAACCGGAAGTCATGCAGCTATTCTCTTGTATCATATTCTAAAAGCTTTTAATACTTTGCCTGTATATTTAGGTTGTTACTGTACCTCAAATTTTGTATATGGTGTGAAATATAGGTACAGTGTCCTTTTTAAAAAACATAGATATGAAAGTGTCTTCAGAACTTTTTATTGTATTCTCTCTGTTCTTTCCTGTTATCGCTACCACTTTTTTTTCATATACAGTTGCGTACCACACAACTTTTCTGTCAGTGACGGACTGCATATATGATGGTGGTTCCATAAGCTTATAATACTGTATTTGTACTGTACCTTTTCTGTGTTTAGGTACATTTAGATACACAGATACTTACCATTGTGTTACGGTTGCTTACAGTATTCAGTACAGTAACATGCTGTACAGGTTTGTAGCCTAGAAGCAATAAGCTATACCATATAGCCTAGGTATGTAGTAATCTGTTCCATTTAGGTTTGTGTAAGTACACTGTATGATGTTTGCACAACAATAAAATTCCCCAACAACATATTTATTAGAATGTATCCCATCATTAAGTGATGTATGACTATGCACAGGAGGAACACAGATTTTTGGATGCTAATCTTGTATCCTGCAACCTTGATGAACTAGTAGTTTATTTTTTGTAGATTCCTTTGGCATCTTCTGTGTAGATAATGATGTTGTCTGGATGTAGGGACAGTTTCTTTTCCAATACGTATGCTTTTTATTTTCTGTTTCTTTGTGTGCTGCCTAGGGCTTCTAGTATTATGTTAAATAAAAGTGCTGGGAGTAGACATGCTTTCTTTGTTTCTGATCTTAAAGGGGAAGCATTTAGTCTTTTACCATTAAGTATTTGTGTTACCTGTTGTTACCTGTTGGTGACTTATGCTTGTTATGGATGTCCCTGATTTATGGTGGTTCGACTTAGGACAGTTTTTTGACTTTATGATGGTGTGAAAGCAATACACATTTGGTATGCTTCTTGACATATGATAGAAATGCACTTTTGGCTTAATGATACTTTAAATTTACAATAGGTTTATTGGGACGTAACCTTATTGTAAGTTGAGGAACATCGCTATATTGATGTTTTTTACTTTTCATCCTTGCTAAACTCAGTCTTAAGAATTCACATGTTTTATCTGTAAATCCTTTGGAAGTTTCTATGTACATAAACATATCATCTGTGAATAATGACTGGTTCATTTTAAATCCTTATACCCTTTATTTCTTTTTCTTTCCCTCCTTTGTTGATTAGCATCTTTATTGCAGTGTCAAATTAAAAAAAAAGTGACGTTAGTAGGTATGTTCCTGTAGTTCCTGAACACAAAGCTTTCAATGGATTGTCAATAAACATTATTTATGCTGTAGGGTGTTTATAGCATCCTACTTTTCTCAGATAAAGGAAACTTTCACCCAATTCTTAGTTTACTAAACTTGTTTCTTGTTTCGTTTTTGTTTTACAGTCATGAGTTGTTGAATTTACCAAATTTTTCTTAATTTATTGAGATTTGAAAAAATCTGTTTAGTATATAATTTAAATATGATTTTCTTTTTAAGCCTGTTGATGTGATGCATTTAATCTTGCCTTCCCGGGATAAACACTTACGAATATATTGCTGCATTTGGTTTCCTAATGTTTTGTTTAGGAGTTTTGCATTTATGATTAAGATTTGTCTGTGATTTATTTTCTCTGATTGTTCTTTTCTTTTTCAGATTTAGACTCTCTGTTGCCTAGGCTGGAGTGCAGTGGCACAATCATAGCTCACTGCATCCTTTAACTCCTGGGCTCAAGTGATCTTGTCACCTCAACTTGGCTAATTTTTTATTCGTTTTAATTTTTTTGTAGAGGCAAGGTCTCGCTTTGTTGCCTCTACATGAGATTGTTCTCATTGGGTTTTGTTGTCAGAGTTATGCTAATTAGTTGCTTAAAACTAGTTGAGAAGGATTCCCTTGTTTTTCATTTCTTGGAACTATTTATATGACATGGGAAATATTTCTTCCTTTATTTGACAGGACTCACTAGTAAAGCCATCTAGACTTGGATGTTTTTCCTTGTGGAAAGATCTGTTAATTATTGATTTTGTTTCTTAATCGTTTTTTTTTTCTTTCTTGAGTTAGTTTTGGTAATAAGATGTAGTTTCTCAGCTTTGTCTACATTTTCAAATGTTATATTATCAAATTTATAAGATTGGCCTATGATTTTTGACTTCGTTGATCCTATGCTTGTTTTCTTTTGATTCATTGATTATTAAGAAGTGCTTTAAAAAATTTAAATGTCTGGAGCTTTTCTTGTTATCTGTTTTGTTAAACTTTTTGTTGAAGTATAACATACATTCAGAAAAGTGCGAAACTTATGTCTTTAGCTCTATATGACTTCACACAAAGTGAAAATACTTGTGTAACTAGCATCTTAGAAGTATCTTTTCACCCCTTTCTCTGTTAACATTTGTCTCCCAAAACATCACTGTCCTGACTTTTACCATCATAGATTAGGTTTCTCTGTTTTTGAGCTTATAAATGTAATCATACTCTTATGTAGTGTTTTGTGTCTGGCTTCTTTCACTTTAGTGTGTGTGTGTGGGTCTGTGGGTGTGTGGTGTGTGTTGAGACAGGGTCCGCTGTGTCACTCAGGCCTGAGTGCAGTGGTGTGATCATGGCTTGCTGTGGCTTTGACTTCCTGGGCTTAAGCAGGACTTCCACCTCAGCTTCCCGGGTAGCTGGGACCACAGGTGCACACCACTATGCTTGGCTAATTTATTTTTATTTTTTGTAGAGATGAGGTCTCACTGTATTGCCCAGGCTGGTCTTGAACTCCTGGGCTCAAGTGATCCACCTGCCTTAGCCTTCCCAGATGCTGGGATTACAGATGTGAACCATCATGTCCATCCAGATGTTTGTAATGTTAATCCATATTATTGTGTGAGGCAATGCTTTATTCACTCTCATGGCTGTTTTTTTTTTTTTTTTTGCCCCCATTGTATGACTATATTACAAGTTGCTATTCATTCTAGTGTTGATGGTCATTTGTGTTTTCTGTTTTGGCAACTGAACAGTATTGCTGTGAACATTTTTTTATATGTCTTACGGTGGACAAACTATACGTTTCTATTGCATAAATAAAATGCCACAGAGTGAATCTGGGGCCTATTTATCTTTTTTTTTTTAACTTGATATTTAGCTTAACTGATTTTAGTGTTTGCATGACATAATTTTCCATCCTTTTACTTTCAGCATGTATCCACATTTTTCATTGTCTTTTAAGGTGTTTATGTTGAAATTTAAAAATCTTTTAACCTGATTGTGTATATACATACACATATAGTACTTAGTATGTGCTAAGCAATGTTGTAGGTACTTTATATATAAATACTTAACACCTCTTAGTTTTCATTTGGCTAATTTGCCCTTGTTTTACTCTGCACTTAAAAATTATACTCCTTGGTTGTAAACTTTAGATTTGCAATTATATTCTTTCTCCACTTTGAAGATAACATTTTGCTGTCTTCTGGCTTACGTTGTTGCTGTTGAGAAGTCACCTGTTAGTTTAAATGCTGTTCCTTTTAAGGTACTGTGTGTGCTCTAAATTTTGTTTTCTGGAATTATTATTATTTTAAATTTAAATTCAATCCTGTTTGGCTTATTGAATTTGTAGGTTGGTATTTTATGATATTCTCTGTAGGTATTTGGCCTCTGCTTCAATCTAGTCCTTCTGGTACTCTCATGAATCCCATGAATGAATCTCTCATTCTTCTTCCTCTATAGCTTCCATGAATTGTAGGCTACATTTAGGCCTTTTTATCCTTATGTATTTCAGTTGTATGTTTCACTGTGTTGCACTCCGGATAATTTCTTCTGACCTTTCACTTCATTCTTTCTGTTTTGAGACAGGTGGAATGCAGTGGCGCAATTTCAGCTCACTGCAACCTCCACCTCCTGGGTTCAAGCAACTCCCCTACTGCAGCCTCCCTAGTAGCTGGGATTACAGGAGTGTGCCACCACATCTGGCTGATTTTTGTATTTTTTGTAGAGATGGGGTTTTGCTATGCTGCCCAGGCTGGTCTTAAGCTTCGGAGCTCAAGTGATCTGCCTGCCTCGGCCTCCCAAAAGTGCTTGGATTACAGGCGTGAGCAATCCTACCTGGCCTTTAATGGTTTTTCATATCTGCCAATACATTGACCTGTTGAGTTGTCAATTTCAGTAATTGTATTTTTTTCATTTTTAGAAGTTCTATTTAAAAAAAATCTTCTAGTTTAGTCTTTATAATTTTTTTGTTTCCTGTAGATATTTTTGGAATTGTCTTATTTCTTTAAGATTATAGTGGTTTTACAGTCTTTGATAGACACAAAAATTGTGTCTGTCTTTGTTGTCTGGTATTTCTGCTGGTTCTCCCTCATAGTTGCTTGGTTATTTTTGACTTGATACTGCTCATTGTTCTAGAAGCATCATAGTGGGGATTCTTTGATACTTAGGATGAAGGCACCCTTCTCTAGGCGGGACTTGGATTTAATTATGTTAGGTGCTTGGGGCTATTATTAACCGGGGGTCTCTGAGTTCATGTTTTGAGATTCTCTGGGCCACTTAGGTCATGTCAACCCCAGCAAGTGTGCAGGCCCATGGCCAAAACTAATTACCTGTTCCTTCCCTGTGTTCGTGTTGCCTTTCTCCGTTCAGCACCAAGGCAGCCTTTTCAGCGGTTCCGGGGAGGGTGGGGGGCTGGGGAAAAGAGGTGTTAATTTCTAGTTTACCCTCTCCTTTGCAGGTATATCTTCTTTTGGTAGGGTGGTGGCCTACATTAATGTCAGGAGAGTTTCCTATTTGACTGTCTGCCTTGATATGTTCAGATTTACTTCTGTTCCCCTTGCCCTAGAAGACCATCAAAACTGAATCCCACATTTGTGAGAAATGAAAAATGCTTTCAGAGTATAAGTAGCTATAATGTCCCAGTGTTCCCACTTACTTCCCTGGATTCCTATTTTCTCTAAGGTTTTAGTTTGAGTACTTTGTGGTGCTTTTAAAAAGTATTTATTTTTTATTCTTTTTCTCCACCTTACTACTGTTATTATTATTATTTTTAGTTGGAGGGTTAGGACAAATAACAAAGCTTGCCACTGAGGAAATGAAAGTAAAAATAAGTTATGTTTTTCTAAAAATAATTTTGGGAAATGTTCGAGTGATTTTCATTAAATGGTTAAGTAAATTACTGTAAATTAGGAGGTAGTTACAAATTTTGGTTGGTGGGGAAGGTTACCATTTATGTTTGTTAAGAATGTTTATATCTATTTTTTGGTTTGCATCTAATAGTTTTCTTGTTTTAGGGGTAGAAATATTTCTGTCATGGCTCATTCAAAGACTAGGACCAATGATGGAAAAATTACATATCCTCCTGGGGTCAAGGAAATCTCAGATAAAATATCTAAAGAGGAGATGGTGAGACGATTAAAGGTGAGTAAAATTATGTTCTTTTGGACATCTGTGTAGGGCAGAGGTCACCTGTGGAAATCACATAGGGCTATAATATATCTTGTTAGGGTAACTTAAAAAAGCAAAGCAAAGCAGCAAATGGCATAGAAAAGATCTAAGGGAGTAGAGTATATAAGAAACAGTGGGAATTATTTGGCTATGATTAATGGGACAGCAATTAGAAAGGTGAAGCTTAGATTTTCTAGGATCTCCTATACTTGGGTATAAAGAATGAGTCTACAATACTCATATTTCTTATTGTCTATACAAAGTTGTCTCCTTTCTCCTATATAGTTTCTAAAGACAGCCACTTTAAGGGAGTTTTAAGTCTTTATACTGAGTAATTAGGCTGTGTACTACTTTCTTGTAAGTTATTTTCGAAGTAGGTCAAAGGGCTTCACTTTAAGCTTCTCCCTCTGCTTCTGACATGTAGTAATGAATCAAGATTGCTGGTGAACTTCTATGGATGAGGCTAGGGCCTCTTCATATGTGTTTGAATAATATTTTCACCTTTTCCTTTAGGGTGGTGATGATCTCTGTAATTGTTAAAATGGATAAAGGAGCATAGTGTCCAAGGAGAATGTTAAACTGGTCTATCAGTTAGTTTAGATGGTCTTTATTTTTGAGCATTTCCAATCGAGGTTGTATCTACGTAGATATTTATGTTGCTTGATATATTATTATTTACCTGGATGTCAGGGCTGAAAAAACGTTCCCAAATTAATCACTGAAGATCCAGGGGCTTAAAAACAAATACTCTTCTTTATTATTACATGGTGTATAGAATTTTTATAAAGAGAAAAAGATGCTAATACGATCATAAATTTCACATAAAGTCAATATTGTACATATATATGTTTATACTTAAAGTATTAGAATGTCAGATATCAGATGTTTATTCAAAGGAAAATCATCTTTGAGCAGATTAAATTTACTAATAGGTGGATATTTTATCTAGTTGGAAACTGGTGTGTATTTTATTAAGAATAGTCAAGCTATAAATCCCTTCTATATATGACATGCTTCATTTTCTGTGTATTTACCTTCTCTTGACCTATTGCATTTTTAGAGAAACTAGTACATTTATTACCTTATATTTGTTTATACTAAGAATAAGTGAGCATTCCTGTTGTTTGTTGAGAAACTAATCTTGAACTCAGAGCCTACACTTAAAACTGATTAGCATTAGTGTCTTTTAGAGATGTTATTTTCTCAGATTTCTTTTCTAATTTGGAGGACTCATGAGTTATTAATGAGTTTTATAACAGCATTTGAGTTGTAGACAGTAGTGAGGAATTCCCATTTTCTGGACCTTGAACAAACTTTGTGGTTATTGTTGGTGGAATGATTGCCTCAGTACTCATATTTAATGTTTGTAATATGCTTTCATTATTTTGTAGACATTTATGTCTAGCAGTAATCCAGTTATACTTTTTTCTCATTTATTTTCCTAATTTATGCTTCCTATTTTTAGCATCCTCCTTCTTAGAAAAATATGAAAAAATTATGTAGGATGATATGTACAAATACTCATGTAAGTTTTATACATTATAACCATTTGTTAACGTGCAAGGTGACACTGTTTATAAAATTTTTTTCCTGTAACATTTTATTCAAAATATGCTTAATCTCTTATCTTTTGTTAAGAGATCTACAGAAATAAAGAGTTCCATGCATGCAGTTCTTTTTTACCCTTTGTGGTTTTTCCTAAACATATAGGCAATCAAAGCATAAATCTTAAAAGTAATAAAAAAGTTAAAAGACCCAGACATCATACCCTTAATCTAAATGTAGTGCCAGGTTGGAAGGTTTAGTCTACTGTTGCTTCTGGTATCTGGCATAATAGAACTGAGAGGTTGCTCTGTGAGGAACAGTGTTTTCCACAGCTGCTCTGAGAATTCAGTAGAAATCGAGCCATTTGTTACTCAGAAGTCTAGCTGGATGGCAAGTGGAAATCGTTGCAGCATAAAGGACCAAGACATTTAACATTGATACTTTGTGGCCAGCCCCACTTGTTGTCTAGTATTTGCAGCACCACCTAGTGGATGCTGGATGGTCACCTTTCCATTGGAGTTGTATTTAAATGTCAGTTCCTGTCAAGTTAGGCAATTTTGTTTCATCTGAAGTAGGAATAGTGCAGACTGAGATCATCATTGTAATTACTAATTGAAATCAGAGAAAGCTCTTCTCAGAATTAATGGTATACCATTCTATTTTCTATTCACCTTTTATAGAAATATTTTTGAAAAAAGAACCATTTCTTTTAGCTTCCTTTGGCTTAACTCACATGTGCAACTGAATTAATGAATTATCCACATCATATTCTCTTTTACTGCCACACAAGAAATATTTTGTTGGATGCTGTGGTAGATACTTCATAGTAGCTTTTCAGTGTTGAGGGATGCATCTTTGACATCCTTTCTTAAATAAAACCATGTGACTGGAGTGGTTTAATGGCTTAAATGGAAAATTGTCATCTTAGGGTTTTCTTTAGGCATATACTTTTTCTTCTCATGAAAGGATTAGAAATATTATTCTTAAAAAAGATGGTATTGTTAAGGACATACTCCTTTTAGTCCAGTTGTACAAGTGAGACCAGAAGTTTCCACAAATATTCTATTGGAATTCTTCCAATAATGACTACTACATAAGGGCATTTTAAACTTTAAAAATCTGGTTAGCAGATATTTTGGGTAAATGAAAAAATATTTTAGTAAGTCTTTTAAATAAAAGTTTACTTTGTAGTTTTAGAAGGATTGTGTTCTCTCAAATAGAGACTTTCTGCAGAAAAATGAAAGTATATTCATTTGAAGTTAACCTTAGCAATTAATATGACCTTTATTTCACATGACTGTAGTTTTACATGGAGCATTTCATTATTTGATTTTTTATTTTTGTATAGATGGTTGTGAAAACTTTTATGGATATGGACCAGGACTCTGAAGAAGAAAAGGAGCTTTATTTAAACCTAGCTTTACATCTTGCTTCAGATTTTTTTCTCAAGCATCCTGATAAAGATGTTCGCTTACTGGTAGCCTGCTGCCTTGCTGATATTTTCAGGATTTATGCTCCTGAAGCTCCTTACACATCCCCTGATAAACTAAAGGCAAGTACTGATTTAAATAACTCCAAGATTGACTGATACTTTGATTTATCTTTCTAACTAAAATAACAGTTCAGGTATTTAGATGATTTCCTTGGATTCTTTGACATTAGCTACAGTAATCTTTTGCTAAACTTAATTTTTTTTTTTTTTTTTAGAACTTATTTTTGAAAAACTTTCTGGTCTTGAGGTTAAGAAGTAGATTCATACAGTGTATAATTTTTTTTATATTGTGTCATCATTAGCTCTGTTTCTTTCATTATAATTTTGGGGGCAATTCCTTTTCACTTTTGAAAATCCATATTGAAGACCATGGCCATTATTTAAAACACAGTACCTAGTATAAACATGAGTTTATAATATATAATCCTAATTTATTTAATGGAAGGTGTGATATAAATTGTTATGAAGAAAATACAGGCCAGGTGCAGTGGCTCAGGCCTGTAATCCCAGCACTTTGGGAGGCCAAGGCAGGACGATTACTTGAGTTCATGAGTTTGAGACCAGCTTGGGCAACATAGCAAGGCGTTGTCTCTACTTAAAAAAAAAAAAAAAAAAAAATTTAGCCTTGTGTGGTGCCATGTACCTGTAATCCCGTAACTATTTGGGAGGCTGAGGTGGGAGGAGTGCTTGAGCCCCCGGGGGGTGGAGGTTGCAGTGAGCCAAAATGGCACCACTGCATTCCAGCCTGGGCTGAGTGAGACCATCTCTATTTAAAAAAAAAAGAAAAAAAAGATCCAGTGAACAAAATTTTAATGGAAAGGTACAAAAGACATGTGGTACTTGGTTACAGTATTTGTAAGTAAAACTATGTAAATGCAAAATCTTTAAAAGATGAGAAGGGGAATAGCATGAATAATCTTTTTAGGAAAATGCTGGTGGAAAGCATGAAGTAATTAGAGTTGTGCAAAAGATACTGAATATTTATAAGGCAGATCAGGTAGGAATTAAAAACAGCAACAGTAAAAGATAATTGTGGAGGCCGGGTGCGGTGGCTCACACCTCTGCACTTTGGGAGGCTGAGGTGGGCGGATCACCTGAGTTCAGGAGTTCGAAACCAGCCTGGCCAACATGATGAAACCTCATCTCTACTCAAAATACAAAAATTAGCTGGCTGTGGTGGCACATGACTGTAACCCCAGCTACTGTGGAGGCTGAGACAGGAGAATCACTTGAACCTGGGAGGTGGAGGATGGAGTGAGATTGTGCCACTGCACTCCAGCCTGGCCAGCACAGCGAGAGTCTCAGAAAACAAATGAAAGATAATTGTGGAAACTATGGGTTAGAGAATGAGTCCATAGAAAGATTAATCCACAGTGTGAAAAAATGGCAGACAATTTATGTTTATTTCACTTAATAAGTCTTGCTGTTACTTATGTGTCAGGAACTGGATTTACAGTGGTGAAAAAAACCCAGGCATGGTTCTTGGACTCATGGAGTTCTTGATAACTGAAGTGAGGAACGTGCTCATTTGATTAAGTCTACCAAAATTCAAGTAGAGGATGTGCAACCTGTTTTGGGCATGCTTGTTTTAAATTTTGATTGGTGAAAGAATCTTAGGATGAGGGAGGTAGAGGGCAATATTTGTCATTTAAAGGTGGAATTGAATTGTAAGATTTGAGAATGGTCGGAGACTTAAAGAAAGTAGATAACATGAGCTGGTCCATGTAGTTGTATACCGAGGTACTAGCTTGATTTCTAAATGTGAATTTCTCATTTGGAGATACTTAATCGGTTTAAGGAATGATTCCATTTGTTTGACGGTGGCTGTGGCTCTCCTGTACTAGATGTCTTGTTGGCATTCTCATGACGAGGAAGTCTAACTTAAGACTGCTACTGTACAATTTATTTACCTCTCTTGGGGATCTTTCAGTTTGCATAATCAAGAACCTATTTCAGGGCTTTGGGGGTAACGAGAAATTCTCCCTAAAGAGTAGCTGCATATCTGTTCTGTTTCTAACTGGACAATTTATGAGAAGACTGTAAAAGAGCTGAAATTAGGGTCTTTGTGCATTATTCCCTAGCTGAAAAATGTTAAGTATTTGGCTTTTCTGATGAATTTTTGAGTCTTATTCTAAATTATACCTCTTTTTTCTTTTTGGGGGATAGTACTTAAAAATTATTGACTTTGAGGGTGCTTTCTAAATATTTAAGAGATTTCACTTCGTCTTGATTAGCATCAAATTCCTATATCTGTATGTCTATATATTTTGTGTACAGTAGTGTTGTATACATATTAGAAAACTGTGATATTTGAGCCTTACCTTTCCACTGTCAGTTTGTTATCGTCATCAGCAAACCCCATTTATACAGTTGGCTTCATGTTTAGGCAGTAATTGGTGAGCTTATAAGTGACTGTTGTCTTTCCATCGCCACATAGGGTCAATATGGCATGTGTACTCTTTCAACAATCCAGGAAGGGTTCATTCATAGAGAACATATTTTCCACAGTACTACTATCAAAGTAACTTTTTTTAAGTAACCTTTTTTAAAAAAAACTTTTATTTCAGGTTCAGGGGTACATTTGCAGGTTTGTTATGTAGGTAAATTGCATGTCATGAGGGTTTGGTGTACAGATTATTTTGTCACCTAGGTAAAAGCATGGTTCCCAATAGGTAGTTTTCCGATCCTCACCCTCCTCCCACCCTCCACCATCAAGAAGATGCTGGTGTCTGTTCTCTTCTTTGTGTTCACATGTACTCAGTGTTTAGCTCCTGGTGATAAGTGGGAACATGTGGTATTTGGTTTTCTCTTCCTGTGTTTGTTTGCTTAGGATAATGGCTTCCAGTGGCATCCATGTTGCTGCATAGGACATGATCTCATATTTTATGGCTGCATAATAGTCCATGGTGTATATGGAATATTTTCTTCATCCATTTTACTGTTGATTGGCATTTAGGTTGATTCCATGTCTTTGCTATTGTGAATAGTGCTGCTACGAACATATGCATACATGTGTCTTTATGGTAGAATGATTTATATTCCTTTGCGTATATACCCAATAATGGTATTGCTGGGTCAAATGGTAGTCCTGTTTTCAGTTCTTTGAGAAATTGCCAAACTGTTTTCCACAATGGCTGAACTAATTTATACTCCCACCAGCGATGTATCAGCACTTCCTTTTCTCTGCAACCGTGCCAGCATCTGTAATTTTTTTTTTGACTTTCTAACAATAGCCATTCTGACTGGTATGAGATGATATCTTGTTGTGGTTTTGATTTGCATTTCTCTAATCAGTGATGTTGAGCATTTTTCATACGCATGTTGGCCATACGTATGTCTTCTTTTGAAAAGTATCTCTTCATGTTCTTTGCCCAATATTTATTTATTTATTTTTTTAGATGGAGTTTCGCAGTGTCGCCCAGGCTGGAGTGCAGTGGTGCGATCTTGGCTCACTGCAACCTCCATCTCTCAGGTTCAAGTGATTCTCCTCCCTCAGCCTCCCCAGTAGCTGAGATTACAGGTGCCTGTCACCACGCCCGGCTAATTTTTGTATTAGTAGAGTGGTTTTACCACGTTGACTGGGCTGGTCTTGAACTCCTGAGCTTGTGATCTGCCCGCCTTGGCCTCCCAAAGTACTGGGATTACAGGCATGAGCCACCGCGCCTGGCCTGCCCTGCCCTCTTTTTAATGGGGTTGTTTTTTGCTTGTTAATTAAGTTCCTCATACCTTCTTGATATTAGACGTTTGTTCAGTGTATGGTTTGCAAATATTTTCTCCCATTCTGTAGGTTGTCTCTTAACTCTGTTTTGCTGTACAGAAGCTTTTTAGTTTAATTTGGTCTCATTTGTCAATTTTTGTTTTTGTTGCAGTTGGTTTTGGCATCTTCAACATGAAATCTTTGCCAGGTGCTATGTCCAGAGTGGTATTTCCTAGGTTATCTTCCAGGGATTTTATAGTTTTAGGTTTTACACTTAAGTCTTTAAGCCATCATGAGTTGATTTTTGTATATGGTTTGAGGAAAGGGTCCAGTTTCAGTCTTCTGCATATGACTAGCTAGTTATCCCAGCACCATTTATTGAATAGGGAGTCCTTTCCTCATTGCTTGTTTTTGTGCTTTTGTTGAAGATCAGATGGTTGTAGGTGTGCAGCATTATTTCTGGACTTTCTATTATGTTCCATTGTCTGTGTGTCTGTTTTTGTACCAGTACCATGCTGTTTTGGTTACTGTAGCCTTGTAGTGTACTTCAAAGTTGGGTAATGTGATGTCTCCAGCTTTGTTTTTTTTTTTTTTTTGCTTAGGATTGCCTTGGCTGTTTGGGGTCCCTTTTGGTTCCATAGACATTTTAAGGTAGTTTTTTCTAATTTTGTGAAGAATGTCCTTGGTAGTTTGATAGGAATAGCATTTAATTCAGTAAATTGCTTTGGACAGCATGACCTTTTTAGTAATGTTGATTCTTCCTATCTATGAACATGGAATGATTTTCCATTTGTTTGTGTTCTGTGGTTTCTTTGAGCAGTGTTTTGTAATTTTTGTTGTGGAGGTCTTTTACCACCCTGGGTAGCTGTATTCCTAGATATTTTATTCTTTTTGTGGCTGTCGTGAGTGGAATTGTGTTTTGTGTTGTTTTTGTTTTTTTTGTTTTTTTTTTTTAAAGACAGAGTCTGGCTCTGTCACCCAGGCCGGAGTGCAGTAGCACAATCTTGGCTCACTGCAATCTCTGCCTCCTGGGTACAAGCAATTCTCCTGTCTCAATCTCCTGAGTAGCTGGGACTACAAGCACATGCCATCATGCCTGGCTAATTTTTGTATTTTTAGTAGAGATGGGATTTTGCCATGTTGGCCAGGCTGGTCTTGAACTCCTGGGCTCAAGCCATCCACCTGCCTTGGCTTTCCAAAGTGCTGGGATTACAGGCTGAGCCACTGTGCCTGGCTGGTATTGTGTTCTTGATTTGGCTTCAACGTATGTGGTCATCATTATGTGGTGAATCACACTTTAAAAATTTGCTGAAGATTGTTTTATGACTTATTATGTGGTCAGTTTTAGTGTATGTGCCATGTGCAGATGAGAAGAATGTATATTCTGTTGTTTTGAATGGAGAGTTCTGTAGATATCTGTTAGGCCCATTTGGTCAAATGCTGAGTTTAGGTCTGAATATCTTTGTTAGTTGTCTGCCCCAATAATCTAATTCTGTCAGTGGAGTGTTAAAGCCTCCCACTAGTATTGTGTCATTATCTATGTCTCTAAATAAGTCTCTAAGAACTTGCTTTATGAATCTGTGTGTTCCTTTGTTGGATGCATATATTTTTAGGATAGTTAGGTTTTCTTGTTGAATTGACCCTTTATCAATATGTAATGCTCTTCTTTGTCATTGTTGGTTTAAAGCCTGTTTTGTCTGAAATTAGAATGGTAACCCCTGCTTTTTTCTGTTTTCTGTTTGCTTGGTAGATTTTTCTGCATCTCTTTACTTTGACCCTATCAGTGTCGTTGCATATGAAATGAGTCTCTTGTAGACAGCATACAGTTGGGCCTTGCTTCTTTAACCAACTGACCACACTGCACCTTTTAATTGAGGCAGTTAGTGTGTTTACATTCAAGGTTAATATTGGTATGTGCTGGTTTGGTTTTGTCATCATGTTGTTAGCTGGTTATTATGCAGACTTGATTGTGTGGTTGCTTTATACAAATGTAGATACAAATGCAGATATAGTAGTAAGTCAAAAATATGAGATGGGAATAGATTTAGAAAGATGGGGAAAAGCAGGTAATTACAAAGATTGGTAGGAAGCTTGACATGTTGACTTCTAAGGGTCTAAGCTTCTCTGTGGTATCTATTGTATTGTCATTTGGCAATTAAAAAAATATTGTTTCCCAAACTGCTCTTGCTATTTAATTACCATATATTTTGCTGTTCCAGGAAACGTGATCAGCTCTCAGTCATTGCAACACTTTTTATTCTAAAAATAGCATAAATTTTAGCTGTCTCAGTTTTCAGGTTTATTTGTTTAACTTTTGCTATAAGATGAAGTTTATTGACTTTAAGATTATGGCAAATGATTTGCGGTTTTCCTGTGAAGGATAGTAAGATATTTAATGTAAGATATTTAATGTTGTTCATATAAAGGTGTACTTTTAAAAAATTTTAGCCAAATAAAATTTTTTTCTGGTTCTTTATAGTTTATTATGGTATGTGAACATGAGTGCTGAATAAACTCTAGGAGTTTCATGGATATTTTCATTTAGCATTCATAATCTAAATGGCACTTTGTCTTTTTTTATTTAAGGATATATTTATGTTTATAACAAGACAGTTGAAGGGGCTAGAGGATACAAAGAGCCCACAATTCAATAGGTATTTTTATTTACTTGAGGTAAGCAATATCTTGTATCTTGAGATGACATTTTAAACTGATTTTTTTGTTTGTATATTTTTAATAATCAAAATGCTTAACTTTCACTTTTCTATGTCTTATTTTTAGAACATTGCTTGGGTCAAGTCATATAACATATGCTTTGAGTTAGAAGATAGCAATGAAATTTTCACCCAGCTGTACAGAACCTTATTTTCAGTTATAAAGTAAGTTTATTTTATTAAGTATATAACATTAAAAAAAAGTAACAAAGTTTGAACTTGTAGGTGAATCTGCATGAACTGTTACAGTGAATATTAGAAGGCTAAGAGATGTAACTTTTAACACAAATTTATTTTTATACAAGTTTCAAAAATGAATAGAGCTTAATTTTGTATTATATGTAATTGGTTAGAGGAGCAGCATAAAGCCAGTGTAAAATTTTTGGATTGCATTATTTGTCTATAAAACATACATACTAACTTCTTAATGCCTGTGGCTATTTGAGCTTTTTGTGTATTCTTTAAAATTATTTACTAGAATTAACTTCAGAGCAATTCGATTTTCTGAATTTAAGGCAGAACTGAAGTTGCTTTTGATGTAATTACTTTTGATTGTGAGACTGGTTAAAATTAGGGAAAAATCTAAGAAATGTAGTTTAAAAATATAATTTTTATGCTTTTGTATGATGTGGGAGAGAGGGAAGCTTTAAATGAATATACATAGAATTTTATTTAATATTTTAGTATTATTTTTGTAAAGCATAATGCTTGTCAGTATCATCTTAAGAGTAAATCCTGTATATCTCAGTTGTAATTGAAACAAAATTGGTTTTGAATTGCAGCAATGGCCACAATCAGAAAGTCCATATGCACATGGTAGACCTTATGAGCTCTATTATTTGTGAAGGTGATACAGTGTCTCAGGAGCTTTTGGATACAGTTTTAGTAAATCTGGTACCTGCTCATAAGGTGAGTAACAATGTATACTGTAATGTGTCTAATGCCCGTTAATATTAAGGCTTAAAATTTGTGCTTAGGTTCTAAATATGGTTTATCCTGCTTTAATCTTTTAGAGAATCTGTTTGTTTAGTTATATTAATACATATTTATTGTGATTAATGTGTAATAAAAAGATACACTTAATAACTAATAAGAAATTGTAGATTTCATGTAATAACATATTTGTTATAATTCAGTTGCATATAGAGTGTATTTCAGGGAGTGAGTTAGTAGTAGCTGCTTAGATGCTGTTACATAACTTACTTGTCAGAAGATGGAACCAAGTAGGGCCATAACTAAAAGATAGTGGTAATGTAGATAGAGAGGACTGGTGAAATTTAAAGGGAAGTCTCTACTAAATGGGAGAGGAGTGATATGTTGGTGACAGTGTTTCTTGCCTGCGTGATGTTAAGATGTTATGTTTGTGTGTGTGTGTGTGTTTGTGTTTTGATTTTAGAAAATGACTGAACCTCCAGTTAGAAATACGGTTCTGTAATTTAGAAGGGGTTTGGGTTAAGGAGAGGAGGACAGGAATCACCAATGTAGTTATCTGTGCAAATATAAGACCTCTCTGGCAAGATGTAATCTCAGTGTAGAGCTATGCAGGATTGACACAAATAATGGTTCAGTTAAAATGATCTCATAATTCAAAAATTCCAAACTCTTCAAGAAAACAGTCTCTGAATCCTGAAACTTAGCAGACACTACAAATAGCAAGATTAGAGTTCAAAAATTCAGATAATATATTTATTAAATAAAATCTGCAGGTCCTGGTGTGCTGTGGGTTCCTAGTCAGCTGCCATCTTGCTCCTCTTCCCACCCCTCACTCCTTCCTGCTGAACCTTCTGAATGCAGCCCACCATGTCCTGATTCTACCCAGACCAGCCTCACTTCTGCCCCTGGTGACCACAAGAGAGAAGGGGGAAGCTGGCAAGTAGACCTGCAGAGGCTTGTCCCATTGTCTCCTACACCTTGGTGCCCACATCTAGTTATAATCCCCATTAATCCATTTTATTAAATGAGCTGTAAAAATCAGCCTGGGGCCCAGCTACTGACTTCCGCTGGGCAAATGAACACCTGGCCTGACGACACAAGCTCTGCTGCCTGTGTGCTCAGGTGAGAAGGCAGAGGTCATGAATCCAGCCACAGAATGCCCTAGGGAGGAAGGCTGAATTCCCAGGGGGAGACCTGCTAAGCCTTTCAAATGGGCTGTGCCTGACTGGACTCCCAGCCTAGCTCTCTGGAACCCTCATCCACTTGTCAACTGTGTTAGACAAACCCTCCTAGACACAAATCGAGTATCTAGCTTGGCTTTCTGCACTGAGCAGCTGACTACCAGAGGCATCTGAGGCCTCCATCCATCCATTGTCATGGAGAAGACTTTGTTGGGGAAAATAAACCCACCCTTCCTGATTAAACATTTTCTCCTTGGCCTTGTTGTGGGGAGAGGACCTGTAGGTACTTCTAGAAACTAGAATCATAGGATCTTGCAAACTTCCTAAGTATGGAAGCTGGAATCTTTCCACCAAGTACTTACAGATTCAATCTTTTGCTTAGTCCATTTAGCTTAGGGTGGAAATTTCTCAAGGCAATTACTGTTTGCAGCCCTTTGCATAACTTGCATAGCTCCTTGTAGTTAAGTGAATGACACTGAATAAAATATTCTGACAAAATTTTTTTAAAAATTATAAATACTCTTGAAAGGATTAATGATAAAATGTTTAAGAGGTAAAAAACGTAATAACTAGATATATTAAAGGAGAAAATTAGGAGAAAAACTCATTAGCAATGAAAAATGCCTGGGTGCAGTAGCTCATACCTGTAATCCCAGCAATTTGGTAGACCAAGGCGGGTGGATCACCTGAGGCCAGGAGTTCAAGACCAGCCTGGCCAACATGGTGAAACCCTGTCTCTACTAAAATTACAAAAATTAGCCGGGTGTGGCAGCATGTGCCTATAATCCCAGCTACTCAGGAGGCTGAGGCAGGAGAATTGCGTGAACCTGAGAGGTGGAGGTTACAGTGAGCTGAGATTGCATGACTGCACACTCAAGCCTGGGTGACAGAGTGAGACTCTGTCTCAAAAAAAAAAAAAAGAAAGAAAGAAAGAAAAAAATGGCCACCAAAATATAAACCTTGATTGAATTATATGTAAAAGATAGAGAACTGGGATAGATATGAGGAAATTATACAGGCACAGTGAGATGAAACATGAAAGATAAGGTCTGACATATTTAATAGTGATTTCAGAATAACAAATGGAGAATTGAGAAGAGATGATATTCAAGTAGAAGTTAGCTTGAAATATTCCAGAATTGGTTAAAGCCATTAATTTATGG
Source organism: Nomascus leucogenys (assembly GCF_006542625.1). Taxonomy (NCBI): domain Eukaryota; kingdom Metazoa; phylum Chordata; class Mammalia; order Primates; family Hylobatidae; genus Nomascus; species Nomascus leucogenys. The sequence continues at coordinate 6,601,181 of NC_044389.1, read as the reverse complement.
ATTAGTGAGAAAAAGTACCATGACTAGAGTAAAAAAAAATAAATAAAAAGAGGAAATCCCTGTCCAGGCCCATCCTGAAATTGTGGAATACTGAAAGAGAAATCATATATAAAGCACCCAGAATGTAAAGGCATGGCCCTTACCAAGAAACGAAGGCTAAAGTGATTACTGACTTCTCATTTGCAGTGTTAGAGAATAAATGAATCTTATGTAAAATAGAGTGGTTTAATGGAATTAATAAGTGATATGATCCTGGGATGTTCAGGAGTATTTGGAGCTATTAAGTTTGAACTTTAAATGAACCATTTATGTTAAAATTTTAAGGATTATAATGGAAGAGTTACAGTAAATGTAAATGGCCTGTATTTACCATGTAAGACAGGTTCTCAGATTGGATTGACCATAATCTGGGTGATTATTTTTACTAAGAAATACAAATAAAACACATTCACAAAAGGTCGAATATAAAAGGATGGAAAAAGTACTTGCCAGGCAAATATAAACCAAAAGAAAACCAAGATAGCTTATATTAGACATAGTAGTCTTTAATGGATAAAGAAGAGCTTTATATAATGAGAAAAGATTCAGTACTCAGGAAGATATCTAAACTTGTATGCACACAGGCTCAAAATATATAAAGCACAAATTGAAAGAATTATGGACAGAAAGAAGCAAATTCACTATTTGTGTTCCATTTTAACATGTGTTTTAGTGACTATAAATCAGGTAAACTGAGTTTATAAAAATATTGAGGATTTGAAACACAAAACTACTAATTTAATAACAAGCATAATTAACAGAAAGAAGCAAATTCACTATTTGTGTTCCATTTTACATGTATTTTAGTGATTATAAATCAGGTAAACTGAGTTTATAAAAATATTGAGGATTTGAAACACATAACGACTAATAGCAAGCATATAATCCGACAAAACATTAAGTCATAATGGCAGTTAAAATATTTAGAAATGATAATTAAGTCATACATATTAAAACTTGCAGGATACACTTTAAGTGTAACTTCATGGCTAAATGTCCATTTCAAGGAGTAATAAAAACATGAAAATAAACAAATTATGCAAGGAAGAAAGTAGTGAAGAAATGAAATTAGTGAAATAGAAAACACAGTGACATTCCATCAAAACCCTAAGTTAGTAATTTGAAAAATTTATTAAATAAGCAAATGCTTGGAAAGCTAGATCACAAAAAAGGAAATGGTGTCTATGTACAGTTTTAGAATGAAATGAGGAACAGTGGACATGAAAAAGATCAAAAACAATTCCATGAGGAATATTTTATGCTAACATATTTGAAATTAGAATAAATTCCTAGAAAATATAACCTGGCAAATTTGTCTTGAGAGGAAATCAAGACAGATAGCCTATAACCAATACATTTAGTTGGTTTTAAAAACTCTACCTATAAAACAAAACTCTTCTTTTCAAACAACGATAGCAACAATAACAGCAGCAAAAATAATAACAGCAGCAGAACTCAAACCAACAACAAAAGAACCTGTAAACCCATTACCAGGGATTTCTGTTGATTATTTAAGTGGCAAATATTCCTAACTTTCAGCACACTTCCAGATTATAGAAAGGACTACTCCATAACTCATTTTATGAGCAGAGAATAATCTTCCTAGGGAAACCAGGTGCAAACCAAGCAAGAAAAAAAAAAAAAAGGCTAATTGATTCTCAATGTAAAATAGTAATTTCCAGAATGATTTAAAATACTATTGATAATCACCAAATTGGCTTTATTTTAGGAATACAAGGATGGATTAACATTACGTTAGTGATAGACTAAGATACTTGTTTAATAGATCAAAGAGAAAGACAAATTTTAATAGATATAGAAAAAGATGGATACAATTCATTGTAATTTATAACTTAGCAAATTTGAAATAGAACTTAAATTGATAAGGAGATATGTATGATACAGTATTTAATGGTGAAATGTTGAAACATTCTCTTTGACGTGAGGAACATTGTAAAAATACTGCTTCTATTCAGACAAAAAGGCAAACATGCTTTAAAAAAATTTTGTATTTATTTATATATTTTGAAATGTTCAGTAGCTTTTGGGGTACAGGTGGTTTTTGGTTACATGGATGAATTGTATAGTGGTGAAGTCTGAGCTTTTAGTGCCCCTGTCACCTGAGAAGTGTACATTGTACCCAATGTGTACACAATGTGTTTTTTGTCTCTTGTCCCCTCTCCACCTTCTGATTCCCTGTAGTCCATTATATCACTCTGTGTGCCTTTGTGTACCTGTAGCTTAGTTCCCACTTATAAGTGAGAACATACAGTATTTGGTTTCTCATTCCAGAGTTACTTCACTTAGAATCCAAGTTGCTGCAAAAGACATTATTTCATTCTTTTTGTCGCTGAGTAGTATTCCATGGTGTATATATACCACATTTTCTTTATCCACTCATCAGTCAGTGGACAGTTAGATTGGTTCCATATCTTAAGCATGCTGTTTTTAATCCTCATTATAGTAGGTGTGTTATATTAGTGGAATAAGACAAGGCAAATACAATATAAGAGGATTAGAAGGAACTGAACCGAAATGGGATTGTGCAGAAAACACAAAATGGTGTACAGACAAATTTATAGAAAATATTAGAACATTCTAGAAGGTTGTGAGACATAAGAAGATACAAAAACCTGCTAGCATAATTTCAAAAAATTTTCATTTGTAGCTTTAACAAAGATGTAAGGTACTTAGAAATTTAACCGTAATGTGTATCACCTTTATATTGAAAATTGTTATAATTGACTGAAAAGCATAATAGAAGACTTACATATGTTGAGAGATTTACTGTTCATGGAAGGGGAGACTCAGTATCATAATGATGTCAATCTTCTGCATACTGATCAATAATTCAATCAAAAATAGAAACCGAGGCCAGGCTCAGTGGCTGTCTCTCATCCCAGCACTGTGGGAAGCCGAGGCGGGGGAATCACGAGCTCAGGAGTTTGAGACCAGCCTGAACAACGTGGCAAAACCCTGTCTCTACAAAAATTAGCTGGGCAAGTGACGCATGTCTGTAGTCCCAGCTACTTGGGAGGCTGAGGTGGGAGGATCGCTTGCAGGGAGGTCAAGGCTGCAGTGAGCCGTGATCACACCACTGCACTCCAGCCTGGGCGACCAAGTGAGACTGTCTCAAAAAGGAAAAAGAAAAAAAAAAAAAAAAAGAAAGCGATAGCATATGTACTTGTGTGTAATTTGACAAGATGAATCCAAAACTGACGTGAAAGAGCAAATGACCAATAATAGCCAAACAGTTTTGAAGAAGAATAAGAAAACAGGGACCTAATCTTGACATTATTTTCATGTGTCCCTTTGGCTATAATCAGTCAGTGATAGACAAAGGGACATATGGAGATAATGAAGAATTTCTGAATGAAAGCATCCTTACGTAGAAGCTGAGAGAGAGTGGGTATTACAAGTTATCAAAGGGGGAATAAGAAATTAGTGAATGGTTTTAGGACAATTTAGCACTTATATGGAAAATAATAAAAATTAGATACTTATCTCAGACCATACATAAGAATAAATTACAGGTGGAATAAAGGTCTCAATGTGAAAAGTAAATTTTTAAACTTTTGTTTGAAAATAAACGTCTTTGGGGGCTGGGCGCGGTGGCTCACGCCTGTAATGCCAGCACTTTGGGAGGCCGAAGCGGGTGGATCACAAGGTCAGGAGATCGAGACCATCCTGGGTAACACAGTGAAACCCTGTCTCTACTAAAAATACAAAAAATTAGCGTGGTGGCGGGCGCCTGTAGTCCCAGCTACTTGGGAGGCTGAGGCAGGAGAATGGTGTGAACCCGGGAGGCAGAGCTTGCAGTGAGTCGAGATTGTGCCACTGCACTCCAGCCTGGGTGACAGAGCGGGACTCTGACTCAAAAAAAAAAAAAAAAAAAAAAAAGAAACATCTTTACAACCTCAAGATAGGAATGAATTTCTTAAGAAAGATACAGAGAGCAAAGCTGTATGAGAACAGACTGATAAGTTGGATTACATTCAAAATAAAAGCTATTTGTGGTAACCAATATATGGAATTGAACTGTGTCTATCAATGGATGAGTGTATAAAGAAAATGTGGTGTATGTATACAATGGAATATTATTCCAGCCACAAAAAAATGAAATTCTGTCATTTGCGGGAACATGGATGGAACTGGAGGTTATTTTGTAAAGTGATATAAAATGAGAACAGGAAAACAAATATGTTTTCACTTGGCGGAGGCTAAAGGAAGGTCTCATGGAAGTAGAGAATGGAATGGTGGTTATCAGAGGCTGGGAAAGGAACTGGGGAGGGGAGGAATGAAGCAAAGTTAAGGAGTACAAAAATACACTTAGATAGGAGGCATAGTTCTTTCTAGTATTTGTTTGTTTGTTTTTTGAGATGGAGTCTCGCTCTGTCGCCCAGGCTGGAGTGCAGTGGCGTGATCTCAGCTCACTGCAACGTCTGCCTCCCAGGTTCAAGCAATTCTTCTGCCTCAGCCTCCCAAGTAGCTGGGAGTATAGGCATCCGCCACCACGCCCAGCTAATTTTATTTTTACTGGAGGCTGGGTTTCGCCATGTTGACCAGGCGTGGTCTCGCACTCCTGGCCTCAGGTGATCCACCTGCTTCTGCCTCCCAAAGTGCTGGGATTACAAGTAGGAGCCACAGTGCCCGTTGTCCTCTTTCTAGTATTTGATACTACAGTAGGGAAATTATAGTTAACAATAATTTATATTTCAAAATAGCTAAAAGAGAAGATTTGTAATGTTCCCAGGACAAAGAAAACATAAATATTCGAGGTGATAGATATGTCAGGTACCTTGATTTGATTATTATTGAGTGTATACATGTATCAAAATAGCACATGTACCCCCAGAATAAGCACAGTTGTTACATATCAATAAAAATAATGAAAAAACGTCTCCATACTTTGACACCATAAATATTGTGAAAAGACAAATATAGACTAAGGTGTGTTATGCATGTATAGACAGTTCCTGACTTAATGGTTTGACTTATTTTATAATGGGTTTATTGGGGTATTAAATGCATTTTGACTTACTATGGGTTTATTGAGATGTAACTTCATCATAAGTCGAGAAACACGTATAATTGATGAAAGTTTAGTCCATAGAATCTATGGAGAAAATCTAAAATAAGAGCAAGACTAAACAGCCTAATTGAAAAATGGCAAAGATAGAATTTACAGAAAATTACTTCTCATTTACAGAAGGAGACTTGTACAAGACATATAATTTAATGTCAATGAATAGGAGAATCAGTAAAGAATCTAGTATATCTAAATAGCAGTTAGTATGAATGAAATAATAAAATACAATGTTAGACCTAAAACCGTTAAAATCCTACAAGAAAACCTAGGCAATACCATTCAGGACATAGGTGTGGGCAAGGACTTCATGTCTAAAACACCAAAAGCAATGGCAACAAAAGCCAAAATTGACAAATGGGATCTAATTAAACTAAAGAGCTTCTGCACAGCAAAAGAAACTACCATCAGAGTGAACAGACAACCTACAGAATGGGAGAAAATTTTTGCAACCTACTCATCTGACAAAGGGCTAATATCCAGAATCTACAATGAACTCAAACAAATTTACAAGAAAAAAACAAACAATCCCATCAAAAAGTGGGCAAAGGACATGAACAGACACTTCTCAAAAGAAGACATTTATGCAGCCAAAAAACATATGAAAAAATGCTCATCGTCACTGGCCATCAGAGAAATGCAAATCAAAACCACAATGAGAAACCATCTCACACCAGTTAGAATGGCCATCATTAAAAAGTCAGGAAACAACAGGTGCTGGAGAGGATGTGGAGAAATAGGAACACTTTTACACTGTTGGTGGGACTGTAAACTAGTTCAACCATTGTGGAAGTCAGTGTGGCGATTCCTCAGGGATCTAGAACTAGAAATACCATTTGACCCAGCCATCCCATTACTGGGTATATACCCAAAGGACTATAAATCATGCTGCTATAAAGACACATGCACACGTATGTTTATTGCGGCACTATTCACAATAGCAGAGAGTTGGAACCAACCCGAATGTCCAACAACGATAGACTGGATTAAGAAAATGTGGCACATATACACCATGGAATACTATGCAGCCATAAAAAATGATGAGGTCATGTCCTTTGTAGGGACATGGATGAAGCTGGAAACCATCATTCTCAGTAAACTATCACAAGGACAAAAAACCAAACACCGCATGTTCTCACTCATAGGTGGCAATTGAACAATGAGAACTCATGGACACAGGAAGGGGAACATCACACACTGGGGACTGTTGTGGGGTGGGGGGAGGGGGGAGGGACAGCATTAGGAGATATACCTAATGCTAAATGACGAGTTAATGGGTGCAGGAAATCAACATGGCACATGGATACATATGTAACAAACCTGCACATTGTGCACATGTAACCTAAAACTTAAAGTATAATAATAAAAAAATTAAAAAAAAAAAGCCAATTAAGATCTTTAAAAAAATAAAAAATAAAATACAACCATTAAGGCAGGTAAATCTAAAAATATGCTGAGTAAAGAGTGTTTGAGTTTAAGGATATATACAGTGTTCCTGTTCTCTGGAATATGTTTAAACTGGGGTACTGACTCCTTTCTTTGTCTTTACTTCCTTGTATCATTATCAAAGTCTCTTAGAAACATAGCTTCTTATGATGTTTTTTCTTGTTATCTTCCCCCGCCCCGTACTTTACTATTTGTTGTATTTCCTGTTGTATCCTTCAACTTACCTGTGCTCTGAAATGTGTTTGAGTAATCTGCTTTTTCACAGCTGCCCAAAACTCCTTTGTCCTTCCCCGCCTATGGGATTCCCATCGCTGCCCACACTAGAACATAGTTCGTTCTCTTAGGATATTTTGTGTTTTTTGGACCTGAAGTGGAACAGCCTGTATTTGTACTTAACTGATTTGATTTTGGGACTAGATCTAGAATGACTGTATCTAATAAGCATTTATTGACCATTTCTGTGTGGTTTACATTATGTTATGAACAAAATAGGAAGAGAATATAATTATCCTTACGTGGATAGAATCTTAGATCCAGTAGGCCAGTTAGTCCTAAAAAAGGAAAAGTGGTTTTGCCTTCTCTCTTTTATTCCAATTGAGTCTTAGTTTTTTCATTCATTTACTCGGGTAGCATTTTGAATACAGCTAATATTTTGCTTTTCATAGTTAGAGATATATAATATAGATATTGTTTATGTTTTTCAGAATTTAAACAAGCAAGCATATGATTTGGCAAAGGCTTTACTGAAGAGGACAGCTCAAGCTATTGAGCCATATATTACCAATGTAAGTCTTACTTGTAATTGGTTGTCAGAAGGATTAAACCGAAAATTTAAAGACTTGATAGGAGCAAAATTTCGTCAGATAGTATATAGTTTTAAAAACAACAAATATGTGTTGTTTTAACCCTTAAGTAATATATTTTCTTTCTCCTTCTTAAAATTATTCTTGCTTAATGTTTTTTGGAAGGCTTGCCCTCATCCTATTTGTTATCTTCTTTTCAAATTGCCTGAGAACTTAAACAGTTTTATTTTGGTTAGCAAGATATTCTGTTTGTTTCTACTGATAGAAATAGAGTTAAATGTAATTAGATAAAACATATGGAACTTTTCATTATTCAGAGACGTTGCTTACAGGTTTTTGGAGCTTAAATTGATTTGTACAAGAAGAAGATATGAACTTATATTAAGACCTAGAAATTGAAGGCAAGTATGAATGGCAGTAGTGATTTAGTAAAAGTTGCTTATCTATTGCTATTCCTGGGGTAGATTCCATATAAATCTATCTTTTCTGAAAAAAAGGAACAGTTGTAATAAAATGAGCCCTTTCAGTATCACCCCAAATCTACTTACTTATGATTGACTATCTTGTATTTATTTATAGAAAGAAATATTTTTTAGCTGCTAGGTTCACTGACAGAAGTTTATGGTAAGTTTTATTTTCTCTCCACAGTTCTTTTGAGTTGTACAGATTTAGGTGGCAGTATTCATATTATATTCTGTGTGAATGGTGCCTCCTGGAATACAAATGTAGAGTACAGTGTTAATGGTGGCCCTTGGAATTGTGTAACAGTTCAGTCCTTCCACCTGCTTTTCAGTTTCACTCACCTCCAGACAAGTAAAGGATATAAATTTGCATTCCTGAGTAAAGTAAGAAAGAAAGCCTTTAATAATTACTTATGCATTCTCCTAAAATTTATTGAAGGAGAGTTTTTCTTGTAGTATACACAAATTTAAAGTCAGTGTATGAAATATATCATGGAAAGATGTACTTTGAAAACTAACTACTTCATAAAACAGTAACTTAATAAATTCCAGCTTTTGTTTCTGGCTTATAGCCTTAGAGAATCCTAAAGATACGATGATTTGGAAAAATTAATTTAATTTGTAAGGAAATTGTTTTGAAGGGTAAACTTTCAGAAGCTGTGGAATCAAATCTGTAATCTATCTTAATTGCTCCAAGATTTTCAGGGAACTTCAAATACTGGTTTCTGCAGTTTTGTAAGTTACGGGTACTGGCTGAGATAAATTGGTTGGATTGAGTTTTTTCATCATTGGCTTAGTGGCACTTGAAGTGTGTAGACCTAGACTTAAAACATTCTGTAATTATCCTTTTCCCTTGCTTCAAGTACTTCTAAATGGCTGTTTCCATGGGCCATTAGAGCACACTAGGTGAGCTCCTCCTGGTGGCCATTTATTTAAACTCATATTGCCAAGCCGGTTTTTTTTTTCTTTTTTTTGGGGGTGCTGGAGGACACATCTTATTTTGATGTCTTTTCCTGGCATAAAAATAAGAAAAGAACACTATACCGTATTGATATCGCTACTATCATTGGGGAAAATCAATATTTGATTGGGGTAATTAAAGGAAAAAACCCACAATAAATGATGATACTTGTTAGAGTTCGGTGATTAGGTTCATTATACTGTTCTCTCAAATTTTGTATGTTTGAAAATGTTTATAATGGAAGTTAAATAAAGAAAAAAAGGCTGAGGAGATATTTTTAACAATCCCAGAATACATCAAGGTAAAAACATTTCTTTATCACTTATACCTTGTGTTAATTTCCTGTTATTCTTGCTTGCAGAAATAGAATCCTTCCCCACTGAACTCCCCAAACTTTCATATTATGTCTTTATCAAAAGCTGGGGAGCAGGGGCCAGAGTGTTCTGAGTACACATTGAATGATATACTTTCTCCCAGTACGTTGTCCACTATTTTCTTATTTCTCCCTGTTTTCTTGTTCCTTGCCTTATTTGAAGGTTAGCTAGGAAATAAGAATTGCTTTTTCCTTCCCTTTAGTTCCTTTATGTCTACGTATGTTTCCATTTCAAAACTTTTTAATTACATGTAAAATCACTTTCTAGTGGACTTAATTGTCTTGTAGTAGGGTAAAATTAGTTCAGTGTTAGAAATCATTCTTAGCCCTTTTGGACTTACAGTTAAAACAGCTATTATTTACTCATCCTCCTAGTTGAGAATTAGCAAGTAAAAATAGGAATAAGATACTGAGATAATAACCCTACTTCTTTCTTTTCTGTTTTTCTTTCACACATACAGACACATTCTTTTTTTTTTTGATAGTATTTCTTACATATCAAGACTTAAGAAATCACTGTGGTGGTATAGGTTATTTATTTATTAAAATTTTTTGTTGTTGTTTGAGACACAGTCTTGCTCTGTCACCCAGGCTGGAGTTCAGTGGTGTGATCTTGTTATACTGCAACCTCTGCCTCTGAGGCTCAAGTGATCCTCCCACTTCAGCCCCCTGAGTAGCTGGGACTACAGGAATGAAACACCATGTCTGGTGAATTTTTCCTTTTTTAAAAAATTTTTTGTAGAGACAGGGTTTCACCATGTTGCCCAGGCTGTTCTTGAATGGCTGAGCTCAAGCAATCCACCTAAGATTATAGGCGTGAGCCACCATGCCCAGCCTAGGTTATTTTTTTTAAGTAGAATTTGTTGTAACACAACAATCCAGGAAGCTAAACAGTACATATATTTTTGTTTAAAAGGTAAAATGGAGTATCAAGAACAAAAAGTACATGGTGATAATTCTAAAAATTTCCTACACGCATCACTTCTTAATGATGTTATTTTTCACTAGTTCTTTTTTTGTCACAGATTTTAGGATATGGCAAAAAATTATTTTGTTGGACTGAAAAAAGCACATCCAATCCTTGTTGGAATAGGTAAAATTTGGTTAAATTGCTGAATTCCACTGAGCCTCTGTTTTTGCACCTGTAATGCTTGGGTGGTGGTGGAGAATGTGTTATTTAATGTGAAAGCACTTTGTAATTAAAATTAGCCATGTAAATTTAAGGTAGAATTTATTACTGACTGGTGACATGTTTCATTAGGAGGCATTTGCTGTACAAAAAAATTAATTTGTAGTATGTAATTAGCTACCCATTTGTAAATGAAAGAATTTTTGGAAGGAAATATTTTAATCAAATCTAAACCTACCACCACTAAATTTTCAGCTCTTAGGAAGGGCTTGGATTGTTTTACCCATATTTGTATCATACTGTCTTTTGCATATTTTTTATTCATTTACCAAACATATGTTCTATGCCTCCTCTGTGCCAGGCACTGTGCTAGGTAGGCTTTTACACATTGGAGAAGACCAACTTGGTCATTGCCTTTTTGGAGATTATAAAAGTGTTCATCACATTTTTTTTTTTTTTTATGGAATTTGTGAGAAATTAAACCAGGGAATGTTTTTTTTCCTTAATTTTTCAAATAAGTTTTTCCCAGACTTTTAGAAGATGATGATGGTTTGACCACTTTGGTGGTGAGACTGGGAAGAATTATTGTTCTTTATTAAGGAAAATACTATTTATTAAATAAATAGTACTTGTTTTACTATTTTTTAAGCAGGAGAAAGTTTGTGAATGGAAGCAAAAAAGCCACTTTATTTTCAGCCTGAACAAGAAATTAACCTTTGATGTCATGAAATTCTCTTCCCATAAAATTGATAAATAGGAAGGACAAACAAGTTCTTTTTAAAACAAATAAAGAAAGAATAGCAAAATAGAATTTGTTCTTCTTTCTTCATGGCTAGGTAGTCTGGTCTGATTCATAGACCTAAAAAAGTCACATAAAAACAACCCAAGGAAGTAAAAGTAAGCAGAAAAGACATAGAAATATGAAATCCTCCACTCTGTACTTTCAGTATAGAAAGCCAAAGCCTAATTAAGCCAGTTGTGTGTTAACTGTCACAGAAGAGATTAGGGCAGCTTGTATGGTATAAAGAATCCTTGACTCCATCTCCGCTGAGACTCAGGAAACCATTGAGGATACATGGCAGGGTATGCTTTTGGTTAATTTTTTATGTTTTTGGAAGATTTTAAATAGGAACTTGACAGTTATGCCATGCATCTTTGCCAACTTCAGTAGTAATCTGATAAATGATCTGAGTGTGGAAACGAGTTAGAGCTAGCCATATGGTAGGGAAAAATTGTTTAAATTTGGATTTTCCTTGTGTTTGTGTGTGCTTTTAATTGGATTTTAATTAGTGTTGTAAACCGTGTAGATATGTACACATCAGAATGTAAAAGAAGACAGAGGATTAGGAAGAGGTAGTTTTTTATCAAAAATAAAAATTTACAAATTTCAAACATAGAATTGCCTTCTATGAAAATGTAAGAAGGCTGTGTCTATGGGATGATGTTTTCTTCCATATGTACTAAGGTGAACAAGCTATTATCCCTCACCCTTGGGGAGATTAAGACATTGTATTAGGGTTTTCTAGAGAAACAGCCAATAGTGAGTGAGTGTATGTGTATACAGACACACATACACATATATGTGTGTGTATACACTCAGACACAGAGACACATGTATATGTATGAGAGGGAATTTATTAGGGGAATTGACTTATGAGATTACAGAGTCTGAGAAGTCCGAGATTAGGCTGTCTGCAAGCTGGAGAACCAGGGAAGCCAATGGTGTTACTCTCAGAGGCAGAAGGCAAGGCTTGAGAACCTAGCAGGGGACTGGGCTGCTGGTGCAATTTCTGGAGTCCAAAGGCAGGAAAACCTGGAGTTCTGCTGTCCAAGGATAGGAGATGAATGTTCCAGTCCAGAGGAGAGTGAATTCACTTTCCTTTCCCTTTTTGTTCTATTTGGCCTTCCAGCCTGTTTGGATGATGCCTGCCCATACTGAGGGCAGATCTTTCCCACTCAGTCTACAAGCCAATCTCCTCTGCAAACATCATTGCAGACACACCCAAGACACAATGCTTTACCAACTATCTAGGTATCCCTTAATGCAGTCAAGTTGACACATAAAATTAACCATCCAGAAATACACACAAATAATAGAGGATAGCATATAGTCAGTATTATAATGGGGAGCAGAGTATATTTGAAAAGTAGAATGTTTATTGAAATGTTTTGGTCTGTTTTATTGTATACAAGATGGATTCCATGTTTTATCTTTTCATGTAGCCTATATTGGTTTCCCATATAATGTTAGAAAATATTTTGATATGCCTAGTTTGACTTTGTATAAAATAATGATGAATTTGGTCAAATAATATTTTAAAACATTCATCTTGTCTCTGGTTTTTCTACTAATGATAGGCTTTCTTTCTCCTCAAAAGTTTTTTAATCAGGTTCTGATGCTTGGGAAAACATCTATCAGCGATTTGTCAGAGCATGTCTTTGACTTAATTTTGGAGCTCTACAACATTGATAGTCATTTGCTGCTCTCTGTTTTACCCCAGCTTGAATTTAAATTAAAGGTAACTTGTAAAAATAATACGATTCTACCAACCAAGTTATTAGCAAAGAGCATTGTTTATAGCTTTTTAATTTTTACAGTAGTTTTAACTGAATGTAAGAGACGAGGGGGAAGTATTACTATTATTTCTTCACGTATTTGTGCCATGTCTGTCTGTGAATCTTTAGTGCCTGGCAGGTGCCTAGCAGATAGTAACTGTTTAATAAATGATTAGCAAGGTTGTATTTTCCTCCAGACATTTTCCAGATAAATTCTAGGATTTGACTAACTTTTGAAGTCTTAGCTATACATCAAGCTTATGTTTTCAAGGCACAGTTTATAGTAGTTCCTTTGAACACTGAGGCCATAAAAATAGTTTAGAGTTTGTTATCCACATAGTGTAAAATGCTTTCCCTTTATGCATATTATCTCATATTGCCTATGTTGAAAGTTTGTTTGCTTTTTATATAGTTCTGTGAATTTTTTATTTTTTTGAGACAGGATTTTTTTTTGTTTTGTTGCCCAGGTTGGAGTGCAGTGGTGTGATCTTGGCTCACTGCAACCTGTGCCTCTTGGGATCAAGCAGTTCTTCCACCTCAGCCTCCCAAGTAGCTGGGACTACAGGCGTGTGCCACCACCCCTGCTAATTTTTGTATTTTTTGGTAGAGGCAGGATTTCACCATGTTGGCCAGGCTGGTCTCAAACTCCTGACCTCAAGTAATCCACCTGCCTCGGCCTCCCAAAGTGTTGGCATTACAGGCATAAACCACCACCCCCGACCCAGTGAAATTTTTTGGTAGCATGTTCCTAACTGCTTTGACATTAAATTATGCTGTAAAATTGAGCAGAATTGGAGAATATAGTTTTCTTTCTCAAATCATTACAATAAGATTAAGTAAAGCTGGTTATAATTATTAATCTTTGTGGACCCAGAAAAGTTCTTAAATTATGTCTGTGTCTAAAAATTTGGATTTTCTTTCAAAAACAAAACAGTCCACATTGGTAATATGAACACCTGAAGTAGCCAGTAAATAAGTGTTCTTCTTATATTCTGGAGTAGTTTTTGGTATATTTCTCAAATGAGCCATTCAATTAACTGGCCTTCCTGTCCCCCTTTTAATGTGGTTAGTGATTTGGTGAGGCAGCAGGTAGCCACACCTCTAATTATTTGTTGGTTTATATGATTTTCTCAAGTAAAAATATTGAGTAAATGCTATGCATGTTCCTACACACTATGAGAAATATAAAAATAAGGAAATTATCATCCCTGCTTTCAGCAAACTTAACATCTAGTATGAGAGGAAGAGGAAAAAAATCCAGATCTAATATGAGGCCAGATATTATAAGTGTCATAAGAGATACAAACAGCGTACAATTGAAGCAAAGGAAACAGCATGCAGAAGCATATAGAGGTAGGAAGGTTCCGGGTGAATTTGTGGAACACAAAGAATTATAATTGGAAGGTAGCATAAAGTAAGTTTAAATCACTCCTGGCTGCATATTAGAATCATTGCTTGTTAAGCCTTAAAGAAATAGCTGTCCAGGCACTAAACCAGACTAGCTGATTCCGAGTTTTGGGGAATACAGGTTTTTTTTTTTGTTCTTCTTGTTTTATTTTTATTTTTTTTAAGTTTTGAGATGATTCTAATGTACAGCCAGGCTTGAGATATAATTACTTAGACGAATAAAGAAAGAATAGAGATGAGTTAGGTCATATTGCCGGGGCTCTTGGCATGGCAGGTTGTGGCATTGGTTTAAAATTTAAAAACAATTTGTGTAGTGATATTTCCATAGCACCTTGAATATCAGTGCCTTTTGATATACCTGATTCTCACACGTTATGTTCAAGTCTAGTATTGTGACTGGCTCATTCACTTATCCATTGAGTCATTTGTTGGCAGTGCCAAAATCAATAGTAAAATTGAGTTCACATCCCTAGGGTGCCCCCAATATAATATATAAAACAAATTTGAGTTTTCGCAGGTTTAAGGCCTCTTTTTACTGTTGAGCTCCTTTTAGAAATCTGGTCTATGTAGATGAAGTGTCTTACTGGGAGACTGTAGCACATACTAATAGAGCTAAAAAGTATATTCACACAGAGTTTTCTGTTTTCTGTAGGCCTGGCCTCTGTCAGTGTCTGTTCTGAAAAACCACACATAGTTTTTCAAGGGTCCTGGGTAGGTTTTATAAGAGTTCATTTTTTATTTTGACTCTGAATAGAAATAAACTTTAATTGTAGGAGGGTCCTCTAACATTGGGAACAAACTTTAAAGATGTATTTTCATGAAAGGTACTTCTTTAATGGAATTTGACATAATTAGAGCATTTATGATGACATTTAATTTTGTGAAAAGTATAGTGAGCATTTTTATGTAATTTTTCATTTAGAGTTCGTGAAAGATTTTCTGTGGAATAGGAGCATCAGGGAAATCATGGCAAAGAATGGGCAGCCTTATTCTGAATATCTACTGCATGGTTTTAAAGCTGTGATTGTGTTTTATTTTAGAGCAATGATAATGAGGAGCGCCTACAAGTTGTTAAACTACTGGCAAAAATGTTTGGGGCAAAGGATTCAGAATTGGCTTCTCAAAACAAGCCACTTTGGCAGTGCTACTTGGGCAGGTATATGCTTTTGGTTTCCCATTTAAAAGTAATACATGATTCTACTGACCGTTTTTTTAAGAAACATTATCCACATTTGAACTGTGTTCTCTGGAATCATAAAAATGAAGGATTTTTTATGTTGAAAGTTTTGAAAGTTGTTAATGACTGGCTATATTTATATTTACTCTTTTTAGTCTTTATCCTCAGTAATTTTTAAAAGATAATACATTTTAAAGCTATCTCTTATGGTATTATGACCATGAAGTTAATATTATTACTTTAAGGCAGTGATTAATTCCAACTGAAAATACCTCTTTGGGAGATATAGCCTCTCCACAAATTAATTACAATTAATTAGGTTGTTTGGAGATATTGACAGGATAAGAGTATTCACAGAGTGAATAAAGAAATGACTATTTATATTTCTCTTCCTAACTTCCTTTTTATATTTCTCAGTTAAAGGAAATGATGGCCTGGATTCCTTGCATGGTTTGAATGATGCACAACATCCCTGAAATGGTTGCAAAATTTTGAGTGTGTTTGTGTATGTCACTTTTCTGTGAGAGGTATTCATCCCTGACCTTGAAATATTAAAAGCCCGACAAGTGCCTTGGCTGAAACCTGCTTTGACTCAGAAAAAAAGAGAAATTTTCCCCTCAAATTATTCTCATAACAAATAATGCAGTTAAGTCATAAACAAACAAGATCTGGCCGGGCGCGGTGGCTCATGCCTATAATCCTAGCACTTTGGGAGGCTGAGGCGGGTGGATCACGAGGTCAGGAGATTGAGACCATCCTGGCTAACACGGTGAAACCCAGTCTCTACTAAAAATACAAAAAATTAGCCGGGCATGGTGGCAGGCACCTGTAGTCCCAGCTACTTGGGAGGCTGAGGCAGGAGGATGGCGTGAACCTGGGAGGCGGAGCTTGCAGTGAGCTGAGATGGCGCCACTGCATTCCAGCCTGGGCGACAGAGCAAGATTCCGTCTCCAAAAAAAAAAGGAAGATTTAAAGGCCCTGATTTTATTTTCTTTGTGTTGAAATATTTGCAATGGTATGACCACTTTCTTTACATTTTAATGAAAACTGTCAGTGATTACTGTAAATTTAATATTTTGGTCTCATTTTTCTGATTTGTTAAAAGAGGATATAAGTTGTGGTAAGTGTTTGTTAAGCTTCAGATCTCCAGTCTGATTTCTTGTTTCTTATTTAGCTCAATAATTATATTCAGTGAGTCAAGTTAAGCCAACTTTTTTCTTTTAAATACAGTGGAAAGTTTTTAGACAGTAGGGAAGAATGTCAGTTTAAATTATGCAACTCAATTTAAAGTTTAATATTTTAAAACAAAAATACTTTTACTGTATATATATTTATTATATCTTTAAATTAAGACTTGGATTAGCCGGGATATATTTTATGGGTTTTTAGCTGGAGAAATCCTAATGTAAATGTATATGTCACCTTTCTATTATGTTGTAATTTTTCCTTTTAATATTAATAACATAAAACTTACACAGTATTAAATGACACCAACTTTAAGGAGTTAGTCTTTTAAAAGACATCTTAGTATATTTATTTTTAATTGTTGTAAGGTGCATGTTTACCTGAGAAATGGTAAAGTATATAGGATTGAGTACCTGAATTCAAAACACTTAGGAAGCTGTATGGGACCAGAGGCTAGATTTTATAAATTTTGGGAGGGGAGGTATACTTCATAGAGCATATATGCTTTTTTTTCTAATTTTTATGAGTAATTTGGTGCTGGTTTTGAAGACTTTTTCCCCCTCCTTTATAATGCTAACTTTAGTTTCTTAGGTGTTGAATGATGTAAGATTTGGGAGCCTTTTGATTTCATGGAATTAAGACATATGAAAATATCGAATGGAAAAATCTTGGCTTCACTTTAATGTTCTTGATACTTAATTTTTTAAATTACTATTTTACATTCTGTGATAAAGTAATGTATACAGACTGAACATCAGTGGTTGAGAGACAGCTAAACATCATGTGCTTCCTGACGGAAGAAGACAGTGCCATCTATGGTATTTTGGTAGTCTGGCAAAAAAAAAAATTGACCCAAATATGATCAAGTCTTTAGATCTAACTACCAGTTTACAGGATTTAGAAGAGAGAGGAGCCTGTTAATTCACATCGGAATGATACAGTTAGCAAAATCTAAATATGGAATAAAACCATACACATACACAGCAGTTGCTCTAGCAAATTACAGGAAAAAAAGAGTTGGAGGGAAAACAAAAGATTTGAGGCTTAAGTGACATATCAACCAAAGAATTTTAACTTTTTAGGGATACATACATATTTACAGATGTAAAAAGTGGCCTTGCCATTAGTGGCAATGTAATAATGGTGATGATTAATTGGATAGTAGTAATTTGGGTACACTTTTAGAGTCATGTAATATACTATAGGGTTTAGTGTGAGATCTGCCATACATCAGTGAATGCCCTATATTTAAAAGGGAATACTTTAGGGAAAGTTTTCTTTCAAACATAGTTTGGGATTTATGATGTTTCTATGAACTATATATGCACACTTGCATAAATAGATGTATTTGAGAGTATAATGTTGATAGGAATTTTTTTTGTCATTCTTATATTTGAGCCAAATGTATATGGTTTATTCAGGTTCCTTAAAATCACATAGTTCTCACAGGAGATTGCCCTAGTTTATATAGAGTTTCCAGAGCATTCAGACATACATGTATACCAGAAACTTTGTAAAATGGTTTGGTTCTACTTTGCATTTTCCTTCATAAACTGTTTTTTCTTTAATTAGATAAATATAAATTGGGTACAGATTTAACAAGTCTGTTTCTCTTAATTTTAAAGATCACTCTGTGCTTTTATATCTTATCAGGTTTAATGATATCCATGTACCAATCCGCCTGGAATGTGTGAAATTTGCTAGCCATTGTCTCATGAACCATCCTGATTTAGCAAAGGACTTAACAGGTACTGTATATATGTAACAGCAAATATTCTTACATGCTCTTTAGTGGAAAAAAATAAGTTTCATGGGGAAAAAAAATCCCTTTTTTGGGGGGTGGTAGGTGAAGTCTTGTTTTAGTTTAAGGTCATGGAAGTTGTTCTCTGAAGCTACATTTTTTTTTTTTTTTTTTTTTTTTTTAAATAGAGACAAGGCTTGCTATGTTGCCCAAGCTTGCCTAGAACTCCTGAACTCAAGCTCTCCTTCTGCCTTGGTTAAATTAGTTTACCTCGACTCACCTAAGTTCTTAAAATATTAAAGAACATTAGTCTTATAATCTAGTCAAAGTCAAGACCTGTTCAAATCCAAATGTCTAAAATAAGTTTGGAGTTGTCCTTAAACTAAGGAACTAGTAATTGTTCCTGGAGACAGACATTTTTGTAGATGCTTCCAGACTACGTAGGAACTATGCTGCAGAAATTCTAGCTTCAGGCCGAGCACAGGCCAAGGTGGGCGGATCACCTGAGGTCAGGAGATCAAGACCAGCCTGACCAATATGATGAAACCCCGTCTCTACTAAAAATACAAAAATTAGCCGGATGTGGTGGCATGCGCTTATAATCCCAGCTACTTGGGAGGCTGAGGCAGGAGAATCGCTTGAACCTGGGAGGCAGAGGTTGCAGTGAGCTGAGGTTGTGCCATTGCATTCCAGCCTGGGCAACAAGAGCGAAACTCTATCTCAAATAATAATGATAAAAATAAATAAAACAGCAGATATTTTACCAGTTTCATCCTTTTTGGGAGACATCCCACTTGGAGCTTTCTGATTTCCTACTCACATCTGCAGTGCTTAGACTGCTTGCTCTGAGCTTCTGCTATACAGCATTGACCTTAGGGTCATCCATTCTTCCTCCCATCTTTGCTCTCCCCTTCCATCCTCCTCGCTTCTTTTTCCCTCCTTTCCTCTTCGTGTGTGTGTGTGTGTGTGTGTGTGTGTGTGTGTCTGTGTCTGTATCTACACCTCCCCTTTCTCCTTCCCTTTTTCTCTGAATGTTCCTTTTTCTTTAGTGTCCTTTTCTTGTGTTGCTAATACAGTATTTTCTCTGAGAGTGTCAATGGTAGTTTTTTGGGGAATTTTTCTTTTTCTTCCAACGTGTCTGTTTCTGCTATTTGTTTTTTTCACCTTATATTTGCTTTTGTCTTTGTTTTCCATGTTAAAGGCTTTCCTCAAATGATTGGCAATCCGAGGCCATCTGCTCATGATTAAGAGTGGGGGGGCTAAATCAAAAGCTGTTTGGAAAGCCCTGAGTATATGCTTTCCTCAAATGATTGGCAATCTGTGGCTGTCTGCTCATGATTAAGAGTGGGGGGCTGAATAAAAAGCTGTAAACTATTTGGAACACTCTGAGTACATGGTTGGGTCTGTCAACTCTGAACTTCACTTTTGGGTGATCAGAGTGAGTTGTTTGTTGGGGAGCCCTTAGTTTAGATACTTCCTCTTCATCCTGTCAAATTTCTAATAGAAAAGTATCTTATCTAGAAGTTAAAGGTGAGTTACTAATGTGTTTGGGAAAAGAATGATGGGTTTCTGCATTCACATTTCAGATTAGATGTCACATAATCCCCTTTTGGGGTATGGTATCCATGCCCTCAACCGTTTAGTGTCCCCCAGTTTAGAGCTACTGTTTTATATTTTTATTATAGTATTTATCTCCAGACTTCTTTTGGTGTGGAATAGGGGCAGTCTCCTAGATGGATTTCTCAAACAGCCTTCACCCAGTCCTTCCTTCTCTTCCTTGTTTCAAGATCCAGAAGTACTTGTTGCTAGTCCCTATGCCTTTTGAAGAGTGTAGTGTATATTGAGTTGGTTGCCCTGTTTTTCCTCTACTGGCTTAGGATTTTGTTTTCCTGGGAATCCAAGGTTGATTATATTGTTCATCTGTTTTTCAGAGCCTATTTTTTTTTCTCCCGTCGTCTCTTACTTGTTCATGCCATTCCAATGGGTTTGTTCTCTAAAGTATTTAGGTGTGTTGTATCTCCAAAATATTTTTAATTGTATCACTCATCTTTAAGGAGCTTAAAGAATTTTAAATAATTCAGTATGCAATAATTGTTCACATTTCTCTTAAAATTTATCTTTTTTCTAGAAAATGATTTTAGTGATATATAATCAAAATGATAATTTTAATATTTATGCTACATGATTATTTTCATGCTTTCATTTTAGATTTTGAATTTTTTAAAAGTAAGGTTTATTGCTTAGTTGTGATTTTTAAATTGTTTTTTAAGATACAGGGTCTTACTCTATTGCCCAGGCTGATTTTCAGTTTTTTTTATTGAAATATTTAAATCATGTTTTTCAGTTATTGAGTAAAACCCGACCCCTGCTTTTTTGCTGTTGATAATGTGTAGCAGTGTGCACCAATTTGATTTGTACATGGCTAAATAGAATTTCTCTTTCATTGAACTTGCTGTCATGTTAGGTTACATAGGCCACAAAGGATTTATACTGACTGAGTAGGAGGGAGACAGTGCTGGAAATATCCTGCCAATGTATACCTTTCCTTAGGCTCATATTGGCTTCCCATCTCCTCTTTCCCAGTAGCCTTAGAGAGTCAGTCATTTCTTGCTTTTTAACTTCTACTCGCTGTTGCTACAGATGAGGGCTTGCTTTATCCTTCTGTTATCTCATTCTATGGAATATTCTTTCTTTCTCCCCTACCTGAAATATGATGGCAGGTTTCAGAGGTTTTCACTGCTAGATAAAGTGATAAAAGTGTAAGAGTAATAAAGCAATCCTTGCTTTTGTTTGAAAGAGTGAGGCTTGAGGCTGGGCATGGTGGCTCACGCCTGTAATCCCAGCACTTTGGGAGGCCGAGGTGGACAGATCACTTGAGGTCAGGAATTTGAGACCAGCCCAGCCAACATGGTGAAACCCCACCTCTACTAAAAAATAAAAAATTAGCCGGGTGTGGTGGTGCACGCCTGTAATTGCAGCTACTCGGGAGGCTGAGACAGGAGAATTGCTTGAACCTAGGAGGCAGAGGTTGCAGTGAGCCGAGAGATTGTGCCACTGCACTCCAGCCTGGGCGACAGAGCAAGACTCAGTCTCAAAAAAAAAAAAAAAAAAAAAAGTGAGGCTTTGGTTTTTTTTTTTTTTTTTTTTGGTTTCAATCACATCTTCAGTTATTTTCTTTTAAACCCTATATACCCTGTTCCATTTTACATTTCTCCAGCTTCATTCCTGACTTGCAGGATCATTTCACTTTATCCATGTGAACCTTATATTGTAGTGCTTCTCAACCTTATCAGACCCAGTACCTCCCTTTTTAAGCAAATAATTTGTAATTCTCCCTTTGAGATCCTTAAATAAAATGAATAGATAAAACAGTCCACTTAAAAAGTTAAAAAATTAATTGCCCTATTTGTAATATACAGGAGAAACAAAAGGGAAGTAGTTTATAATGAAGTAGTATGTATATATTGTGATATTTAAATGTTTGGATATGACATAGAGAGATAACAGATGCCTCCACAAGTTTCTCACTTAATTATTCTCTGCCACAGGGGGCTATGGAAAGCTCTGTGAATCCTAATTGATAAGGTATTTGGATGACTACCTGAACACCTAACTCAGATTTATCTATATTTTAGAGAAAATATCAGAGTCTTTTCTACAGTTTCTTTTTTTTTAAACTTAGAAAAAGAAGTGTAATTAACTTAAATGTGCAGATCCTGAGTGTTCAGTTTGATGTTTGAAGAGACAGTGAACTTCCATGATGCCAAAAAGTCCCCCTATATCCCCTTCCAGTTAGTTCTCTCACCATTTTCTGGTTTCTATTTCTGTAGGTTGGTTTTGCCTGTTTTTGAATTTCATATGTGTTGAATCATACAGTGTGTACTATTCTTTTTGAGGGTGGGGAATGGAGAGAGATCTGGCTGCTTTCATGTAACATGTTTCTGAAATTTATCCTGTATTGTTAATTTATTCTTTATTATTATTCTGTTGTATGAATATACCATAATTTGTTTACCCACTTGTTCTTTTGATGGTTATCTGGGTTGTTTCTGATTTGGGGCTATTAATAGTGATTACTGTGAATAGTCTTATACAAGTATTTCTGTGGGCTTATGTTTTTATTTCTTTTTGAAAACAGTAATGAAATTGCT
The DNA here is from genome assembly GCF_006542625.1 of Nomascus leucogenys. NCBI lineage: Eukaryota > Metazoa > Chordata > Mammalia > Primates > Hylobatidae > Nomascus > Nomascus leucogenys. The sequence goes on along the minus strand of NC_044389.1, from coordinate 6,578,666 downwards.
GGTCATAGTGTAGATACATGTTTAACTTTATAAGAGACAGTGAAAACAGTTCTCCATATTAGTTATACTGTTTTACATTTGTACCAGCAATGAATGAGAGTTCCAGTCATTTAGCATCCTTGACAACATTTTGTGTTTTCAGTCTTTTTGTTTTTAACCGTTCTTATAGGTTCTTAAACTGTTTTAAATGTTTTCAGTGTTCTTTGTAGAGATAAGCTTGTTTATTGTTTTCTTTCCCATTTGGGTTTCATCCTTTTCCTTTGTCCTGTGACATTTACTTGTTGTCCATCTGCCAAAATTTTGTCGACACATCTCTTGTTGTGATCTCCTCTTGTTATTTGTCCCTTTTAAAAAACTTTTTTTTTGAGACAGAGTCTCGCCCTGTCACCCAGACTGGAGTACAGTGGCACGATCTCAGCTCACAGCAACCTCCATCTCCTGGGTTCAAGCAGTTCTTCTGCCTCAGCCTCCCGAGTAGTTGGGATTACGGCTGTGTGCCACCATGCTTGGCTAATTTTTTTGTATTTTTAGTAGAGACGAGGTTTCACCATGTTGGCGAGGCTAGTCTCCTGGCCTCAAGTGATCCCCCTGCCTCGTCCTCCCAAAGTGCTTGGATTACAGGTGTGAGCCACCACGTCTGGCCTTTAAATTTTTTTTTTTTTTTTTTTTGAGACGGAGCTGTGCTCTTGTTGCCCAGGCTGGAGTGCGTTGGCGCGATCTCCACTCAGTGCAGCCTCTCCCTCCTGGGTTCAAGTGATTCTCCTGTCTCAGCCCCCCAAGTAGCTGGGATCACAGGCATGTGCCACCACCCCGGATCATTTTGTATTTTTAATAGAGAAGGGGCTTCTCTGTGTTGGTCAGGCTGGTCTCGAACTCCTGCCCTCAAGTGATCTGCCCGCCTTGGCCTCCCAAATTGCTGGGATTACAGGCGTGAACCACCACACCCGGCCAGGTTAGTGAATTCTTAATCAAGTTCCCAATCTACCAAATGGAGAGGAGGCTCTTACTACTCAATTGGATGTCACGGCTCTTTTTTGACTGAAGAACTAATCTTCCTTCTTTCTTCCTTCCGTTTCTTTCTGGGCTCTTAATTTTCTTGAAACTTCTACTTAGGTATTGTTTTGCTAGGGCTTATTTTCAAGGGTATCATGCAGTGTTTTAAAAATATTTTAGTTATTAAAATTTCCACTGTAATAAAATGTTATCTTTCAGAGTATCTTAAAGTGAGGTCACATGACCCTGAGGAAGCTATTAGACATGATGTTATTGTGTCAATAGTTACAGCTGCTAAAAAGGATATTCTTCTGGTCAATGATCACTTACTTAATTTTGTGAGAGAGAGAACATTAGACAAACGAGTAAGTATGAATAAATAATTATTACTAAGTTTTCATTTTTAATACTTGAAGTTTAACAGTATTTGAAAATATATTTATATATATTTAAATATAATTAGCCTTTTTTAGGGGAGTGGAGGCATTTTAATATTTAAAATTACCTTTATGAGGTTTTACTTTCTGTTACATTAAATTGCATCAGTTTTTCTTCATTAAAGATATTTGTTCTAATCCTAAAAATAAGACAGCTCTTAATGGTAGTCAATGTTTATCCTGTATACCAGTGTTAATGATAAGGGACTTTTGTAAAGGCCTGAGATACAACTTCTCTTATGTTGTTGACTCTTCTTTTTCTTTCTCCTTTCAGGGCTGTTGTTATATGGGTATGAATTGGTAGTTGTCTAGCTGGTTGTGTTATAATCAACATGGAATAGAAAATGAAAGATGTTTTCAATTTAGCAAAGCTAAACCCGATAGAGCACCATGCTTCTAGCCTATTTTCTGTGACCTCAAGCCAGCTTTTTTGAATGAGTACCCACTAGCTCCACTCATTAAACAATGAACTTGTTATGTTTGTGTTTAATACTGCATGGAATATATTAGGCACTCAGGAAATACTTTGATGAATGTTCATTCTGTCCCCCTCCTGATTGCCATAATGGCATCTAAGCCTCATTTAGGCATAAGAGTAATTTTGGTGAAGGGTGAGACTTTCTGACTTATTTAAGTGCTAATTAGCAAAGAAAGTGGGAGGCCTGCTTATAGGTTGTTGGAATATCTTTGACTAGGTAAATTCTTTAAAACATTGTAGGCTGGGCACGGTAGCTCACGTCTGTAATCCCAGCACTTTGGGAGGCTGAGGCGGGCGGATCATAAGGTCAGGAGATCAAGACCATCCTGGCTAACACGGTGAAATCCCCTCTCTACTAAAAATACAAAAAATTAGCTGGCTGTGGTGGCGGGCGCCTATAGTCCCAGCTACTCGGGAGGCTGAGGCAGGAGAATGGCATGAACCTGGGAGGCGGAGCTTCCGGTGAGCTGAGATCGCGCCACTGCACCCCAGCCTGGGCGACAGAGCGAGACTCCGTCTCAAAAAAAAAACATTGTAACAGGTTGATTGTGCCATCTCCCCTGTTTAATAATGCTGGTGGTGCATGGAGGATAAGTGGGCAAGAAGCGCATGGTTTTCCCTTCAAATCTGTCGGTATCCAGAACAATTTATTTTAACTGATAAACTTGGACTTATATTTATTGAATATTTCGTTGTGGTATTAATTAGTGAAAAGGGCCAAAAGGCATGAAGAGGGAAAGGATATTTGCATTGTTCATAGGATAATAGCCTTCTAAATACCTTTTTTCGCAGCTAGACTTAGAATTTGAGCTGTTTTTGTGTATTGTTGGGATCATAATGTATATTTTTGATCATCATGTTATGTTGTATGGTTGCTTGGTTCATTCATATAAAAACTGAGCACTGAAAAATAATTGACTATATATATGTTCTTGGTAATATTAGAATATGATGTATCTTTAAATTCTCTTTGAAGAAAAGAGAATTAAGAGATACAACATAGGGAGTTAGAGATACAAAGTTTTTATAAACAAATTGAAGTCTTACTTATTTTTTGAGACAAAGTCTCCCTGTGTCACCCAGGCTGGAGTGCAGTGGTGCCATCACGGCTCATTGCAGCCTTGACCTGGGTTCCAACAGTCCTCCCACCTCAGCCTCCTGAGTAGGTGGGACTACAGGCACGTCCCACTATGCCTGGCCAATTTTTTTTTTTTTCTTTTATTAGAGACAGGGTCTCACTATGTTGCCTAGGCTGGTCTCAAGCCATCCTCCCACCTCGGCCTCCCAAAGTGTTAGGATTACAGGCGTGAGCCACCATGACTGGCCTGAAATCTTATAAGACTTGTAGAAGTCTTTTATTTCAATAAGTAGTTGGTGGATGAATGAGATAAGAACTATTCTTAATATACTGTAATTAAGTGAAAGAAAAGCCAAGGGAATAATTTGTTGCTATGAATGACAGACCATAGCAAAAGAAAAAGAACCACAAAAGAAAAAATTAATAATCTCTGCAGATTCATGATGTTTTCAACATTACCAGCTTCCTTTTGATTACAGTGCTGTGTTTATGTAAAATTAAAGAATGAACTTATTCTAAGATAATTAATGCCAGATGCACTGTAACAAATATACACTTTTTAAAAAAAAGTTGAATACATTTCCCTTATACTTCAACTCAGTCCCAGATGTACAGAATGGACCACTGATAAGTATTTTTACATTCAGCATTTGATAAAAGCCAATATCATATATGCTTTTAATACATCTTAATTACTATTATTTGTAATAGTGTAAGTATGCTCAATATAGACTACAATTTAGAAAAAAATTATGAGGGATGGGTCACAGTTTATCCATTTAATTCTGTCTTTGTCTTTTAATGTGTGGTTTCTTGAGGTGGCTGCAGTGGCTCATGCCTGTAAACCCAGCACTTTAGGAGGCTGAGGTGGGAAGATTGCTTGAGGCCGGGAGTTGGAGACCAGCCTGGGCAACATAGACCCTGTTTCTACAAAAAACAAAAATAAAAAATTAGCTAGGTGTGGCATTGTATGCTTGTAGTCCCAGCTACTCTGGAGGCTGAGGTGGGAGGATTGCTTGAGCCCAGTTGTTCGAGGCTTTGGTGAGCTGTGATTGCACCACTTCACTCCAACTTGGGCAACAGAGATCCTGTCTCTAAAAATGCATGAACAAAAATTTTGGTAGCTTGTTTTTCCTCACCAATTTTAAGTCACAGTATGTAGAGTGTGATTAGCTTTTGTTTTCAGGCATAGGTGATAGGTTTAAGACATGAAAGCATTAAAGTTCTTTACACGTGTTGATTTTTCTCCCATACTTTACATGGTAGAAATATTTATGTGATAGTTGTGTGCTTTTTTTATAAATGTAGTAATTATAAATTGATATTTAGTATCTGAGACTTAAAAAAATGTATAAAGGGAAGGAAAACACAAAACTAGGAAACTAGACTTTCCTTAATTTATATAATGGAAGCCGTTTTACATTATAAATAAAACTTTTTGTTTTTAAGTGGAGAGTACGCAAAGAAGCCATGATGGGACTTGCCCAAATTTATAAGAAATATGCTTTACAATCAGCAGCTGGAAAAGATGCCGCAAAACAGATAGCATGGATCAAAGACAAATTGCTACATATATATTATCAAAATAGTATTGATGATCGGTAAGTTAAGGATGCTATAAATATTTGGTGACTTTGAATGTTATATAACTTGATTCATTGTTTTATGCAAACTGTTTTCTTTATGACCTTACACTTCCCTCATTACAAGGTAATGGTAGTGAGTGACTGGGCTCATTCCCACCCAAGCCATAAATAAAGCAGTAATGTACATATAACTTTAGGGATGGGTACAGGTTTTACGTTCCACTTTCGTATACTGTATTTGAACAGTAATATCTGAAAATAGGTATGTGTATAGTTATAATTTTAGTTCATAGGTCATTGTGTTACAAGGATCTTCATTAATTTTTTTCAAATAAAACTTTAAAAACCTGTTGGATTTTACACATTTAAAAACAATTTCTACTGAAGGCTAAAAAACAGTTTATAAATTTATATAAAAACACATTATCTGAATATAATCTTAATATTTTTTCCATTCCAGGCTAAGATTAGATCTTGTATGGACTGCAGTCATTTATTAGTTAATAGAGCTCTAAATCCTGCTTATAGTCTGAAATGATTTGATAGGTTATTAGTGGAGACCAAATGATTTTGCCCGTAGCAGATCAGAATGAGAAAATTAAGAAGCAGGTCACACTAAAATTTTAAGAGGCATAGATACTAAAAACTGGATTATCTATGAAACTTTATAGTTGTTTTTATAAAATAGAAGTTTTTGTACTTTTTGAGGGTATGGCATCAGTGCACAAAGAATTACATTATGATTTTTTAGGACTTTAAGTACTTTTAGCCAGGTCTGTTTTCATGATGATGCCTATGAAAATGCAAAAGAATCTTAAGAGTTTCTTTAGTTTTGACTTAGAAATTTAGAACTTGGCATTTGAAAGGACCTGGCATATTTTAAAACTGTATTATACAGATAAAGAAAAAATCCCTGGTACATAATGTGCCCAACATCCTGAAGCTGGTAGTTGTCTTAGCTGGGTGTAGGGCTGTTTTCAGTACATCCAGCTAAATCCTGTTTTGGTCCCCTTCTATCTACAGACAGAAGGTTTTGATTTGGAAATCTCATTTCCACTCAGAGCAGCAGGAACTTCTTTAATTATATGTTCTTTACATAGTTTTGAAATTTTATATACAACTTTAGAACATTACAAAAAAAATCAATACAATGCCTTCTCTGCTTTTTTTGTAGACTACTTGTTGAACGGATCTTTGCTCAATACATGGTTCCTCACAATTTAGAAACTACAGAACGGATGAAATGCTTATATTACTTGTATGCCACACTGGATTTAAATGCTGTGAAGTATGTTTCAAATATCAAACTCTGTTCTTTTCATCTTTTGCAATATATTGTATTTTATGGAAAAGAAACTACAAACACCTGTATTTTAAAATGTAATCTATGTAGTGTAAACATTGTTTAAAGGGTTATGTCATAATATAGTACTTGGCTATTTTTTGCAGAAAGTACCATTTTAAACATGAGATTAAGCCATTACAAGCAATTGAAAAATAGAGTTGATTGACATGAAATCTTTTAGGATTTGAGTTTTCTATTCATATTGTTGGTGTCTCAGGAAACGTTGATGTACCTATTCTTTTTTGTTTGTTTTCCTTAAGGCATTAGAAACATTCATATTATGAAAATACTACCTTTTTATTCTCACTTGGTGTACTGATTGGCATTACGGTGGAGAGCAGTAGGCTGCAAATTTTGTGCTGCATAGCCTGAGCAGCACCGTGTTATAGTTTGACATAAGAGTAAGCACAAATACATTTTTATTACCGCATGTCATTCGAAAAGTACTTTTGGGTGTTTAGGTAAGGTGGCATTGGCATGTTAGACATGGAAAAGACATCTAGTCTAATTGAATCATACTAAGGGTTAGGAAATTGAAGTCTTAGAGATTTGCTTTAGGTTTTAGGAAATGTAGACCCTTAGTATTCCAGCAAATGTAGTTTACAAATATTAAGGGTTAAATGTTGAGAAATTTGAGAGATCTAAGGGGCTGTATGTAATTTTCATTTGTACCACTGTTTAATGAGACTTTTGACTTCATTTCTTCCATGGAAATAATTATATTTTCTGTTTATGTTTTATACAGAAATAGTGAGGAAAAGGTTGTAAAGGGGAGAAATACACATTTTTTTTTTCCTACCTGCTGTATTTCAGGCACTGGAATTTGTATTATGTATAACTGCTTTTGTGCTACAGCGGAAAAGTAGGTTGCAAAGAGATCTGATTGCCCACAAAGCTTAAAATATTTACTGTCCGGCCTTTTACAGAAAAAGTCTGGCAACCCTGGTTTAAGTGATATTTTTCCTGTTTTACATATGATGAAATGAATCACACAAATGTTAAGTTCCACAGAATCACACAAGGGGTAAGAGGGGGCCAGGATTTGCACTCAGTCCTGCTTGGTTCCAAAGCTTGTTCTTTTTCCATTACACGTAGTAAAACACATTACTCTCCTATTTACTTTTATTACTTGTAAACTTTTCTCTGGAATTGAAATACATCCTAAAATTATTGGCTTGTCATAGCCTAATTGGTGGCTCTTTTTCTCATGGCAAAATTAATTGATAGCCTCTTAAATTGGATGAAATATGGTATTTATATCATATTTGAAACTACCTATTGGAAATCATAGTAAATCTAGACTTCTCTACTCAGCCCAACTATCATTCAAGAGTAAAAATGAAATGTCACTTTTAAGCAAAAATGAAGAATTTGCCAGTCCTACTTGAAAAAATTACTAAAGAATAACCTTGTTTTGGTAAGAAAGGAAATTAAATCTATAAAGAAGTAATAAGATTCAAGAATTTGAAATACTTCTATAAATACAAATAATAAAGGACCGTAAAAACAGTAATAATACAGTTTTATTTGCAAGGGGTTGGGAGTGTGGATTAAAAAGTAGGTAGCATGTAGGCCAATTTTTAGCCAGTACCATACACCACTGCAGTACTATGTGAGATTTCCTGAGTGTCCCTGGAATCCTCCTTCCTATGGTCCTGCCATGCCTGGGCAGGGCTGGAATGTCTCCAGGACCTTCTTGCACTGCCCATGGTTCTGACTGGTTGATGCCTGATGCCTTTGTGAAAAATTTTGACTGCAGGTGGGTCCTATCAGATAACAGCATGTAAGGTAATAGGTAAGTAATGAGTATGAAGGTGTTTCAAGGTTCTTTTATCATGTTAGTGAGGGCAGACATGTTGACTATGTTATAAGTGGGCATTTAACAGTCACCTCTGAAAGCAGTTAAAATGTATAGCTTCCAAACACAGAGGAACAAAAAATAATTAATGAAAACTTTAATACCAGAAACAAAATAGAAAACAAGAAAAATAACAACAAATACACAAAGTATAGATAGTTGTTATAAAACTAAACATGTCAGATTTCACTCATCACTTAAATGATAAGTATATTTAATTGAATTCAAAAGTGAAACAGTGCCATTCACAAGAGATATATTGAAAAATAATGCCATTGAAAAGTTGAAAGTACATTCCAGTCTGGACCAGTACTCAAAAGGAAAGGCTTTGATTCTACAAAAATGGTTGGTGAATGAATGGATATTTATCTGTTTTAAGATAAAGTATTTAGGGTACATATATATCATTTTTTAGATGAATTTCACTTTAACCAGCTGTTTGTAATTAGCTGACCAACTATTATACTTACCAGTATTTTAGTACTTTATGTTTATCTGTGGTTGTTTTCTCCAAAATCCATTACCTTTTTTATTATGTAATAATAAATCACATATATATGTTATGAAGCATAGTAATAAAGTAAAAATACCTATGAATCTATTACCCAACTTGTAAACTTTTCTCCCATTCATCTTCCTCCCAGAGGTAACCTCTACCCTGGTTTCTTGTTTCCTTTAAAAAATTTTTTTAACATATATATGTATATGTATGTGTATATATGTGTATCCCGCAGTAATATATTTTGCTTGTTTTTGAACTTTATGAAAGAAACAATTGTGTATACAGTGTTGTGTGTCTTTTTTTCTATTCTGTTCCCAAGATTCAGTCATAATATACATAGCTGTACCTTATTCATTACACTGTGATATAGAATTGCACTGTCATTAATCCATAATTTTATTCCATTGTTTTGATATCAGAAATTTGAGTCAATGCAGAAAATGGATGTCTGTATTACTTCCTTTTTAATTTTTTTACTATTTCAAATAGTGCTACTGTAAATACTTTTCAATTTAATATACACATGCAAGAGTTTCTTCTCTAAGGTATGAATATGAGTTATTCTCAAATTTAGCTACTTATTGAAATCACCCTGGGAGGTTTAAACAATTGACAACTAAGTCCCTCCTTCAGAGATACTTACTTAATTTGTCTGGCGTGTAGTCTGGGCATTTTGATTTTAGAAAAGCCTTTCAGGAGATTTTAATGGGCAACCAAGGTTCATAATCACTAGTATATAGCTAGGAGTGGAGTTTCTATGTGCCTTTTCATCATTGTAAACTAGTGTCAAATTGTTTTCCAACATGATTATACTAGTTTATACTCCTACCAGTGGTTTATGGATTTCTGCATCCTCCTGTGTATTATCAGACATTTAAATTTTTCCTAATCTTTTGAGTATCAAATTTTCTTATCTTTAATTTTCCTGAATGCAGATAATATTGATCTTTTATAGTTTTATGGTCCATTAATGTTCTGATTTCACCACACTCCCCACTACTATGTATTGCAGCACCTGTTCCTCTTTATTCATTTCAATTACATTCTAGTCCTGAAGTCTTTTGAATATATGACTTCGACTTAGTTTGAAAGGGACTTAAAAATAGCTGCTTGTCAGGCATGTTCCTGGTAAGAACTTGTTTGGTTAGCATTCCTCTTAATTTGTTGAAAGAGCCATATATTTTATTCTCTGACTACTTTTCTTTGGGGAAGACAAAGTATTTCTTAGATTTCAGACTTTTTATGTGAATCAGTTTTTGAATAAGCTCCTAAGTAAACTAAATATCTTGATTACTGAAAAAGAGAACAGTGTGTACTTCCACCTCTGACAAGTTCCCCAGAACTCCTATTAGCGACAGTAGTAGAAGATGGTATCAGGATCTTTGTTGTGATCTTGTCTTTTATTAAACAAGTTTGCGTCTAGATAGTTTTTTTTTTTTTTTTGAGACAGAGTCCGATGGGTAATTTGTCAGTTGGGAGCTAAAGGTTGGAGGACAGGTCCTCTTCAACATTTGGACAGGCCACTGACTGAAACCTGATGGTAGCTGTCTTTTTTCTTTGAGTTGCAGCAAACTCGTGGTTTGGTAACAAGGAGATTTGTGGGAACTAATTGTCTATTTAAAATGTCAGGTAACAAATATGAGAATATCCAGGCTGTAACTGGAGTTTTTACATTTACTTAGCAACAGAACTGCAATTCAGACTAATATTAAATAGAGATTTTTCCTATTGTAATACTGCTTCTCCTAGTATAACTTTTTTCCCTTTTTTAGAGAATTATTTATAAAGGCAGTAAACAGACACAGATTGCCTTGCTGGTTAATACAATTTTATTAAAATACTTGAAAGGACAGTTCCTATAAACATGTTATAATACAAGTTCTTAGAATCAGTGGTCGAATTAGGGTAGGAATTAACCAGAGAAATTATAAATTTGAGAAATAAAGGAATAACTGACAGCGTAAGGTATTGTAGCAGGCAAGATGAAATGGAATCAAAAATATAAAAAGAAGAATTAGTCACTTTTTGATTTAAGCTATAGCTATAATAGTTTATAATGGGCTTTAAAACAGCTTGACATTTCATCTTTAATGAGTAAAGTAATTTCCCTTTTATTTTAAGTGAAAGCAAGCTTCAAAATCTAGGCCTTTCAGAAGTTAGAATGATTAAGTGTATAGGAAAGAGAGAATACATTGACTTTGGAGTTCAGAAGTAATTTTACAAATGACTACCCCGTTTCTTTGAAAATTATTTTAATCATACAACTCTTGTTAGATTTTTAGTCCTCTGGCGTATGAACATTTTGCTTTCAATGTTTATGTTCTTAAACTGTGCTTATGAAAATTTGTACAACTTAGTAACTTGAAATTAGTAAAGTATAGCTATTTAAAATATAACTTCTAAGATGAAAATGTCCTAATAATGTTGCTTTGCCAGTACCATTTTGACGTGACTACTATAAAGGAATTCAAGTGTCCCAAATTTGAACTGGTTTATCTCCTTTAAAAAATCCAAAGGCATTTTTCAAACATATTGTTAAAGGGGAGAATTAAAATATTAAATGGTGTTCTTTGTCTATTAAAAGAAAAAGAGTTTTTTATATGCCTCTGTGTTACTGCTTTTTGGCAGTGCTTCATATGTATGGTAATAGAGGTTAATAGAAGTGTAGAATAATTGAAAACAAACTGATGAAAAGTATTCCTTGTTTTTGGAGATTTCCTTAAAAATTTTTAATTGTGTGGCTCTATCTGTAATCAAGTATTTCATTAATTATTCTCTATATGTTAATATAATATTTATATATTATAATATATTAAACAATATTATAATACAGTATTGTTGCTTACATATTGAGGACCTGTATGATTATTTTTAGATTTAAATTTCTGCCTGAGAACAATACACCTATTAAGAGAACATCAGAGTTTTTGACATATAAAAATACTCACTTATGAATGATTCTAGACTGTTTAAAATTTAAATAAGATTTGTCTTAAGAAAAAGTATCCCCATTCTCTAATAACTAATTCTTCTTTTTATATTTTTGATTCCATTTCATCCTGCCTGCTACAATACCTTACGCTGTCAGTTATTCCTTTATTTCTCAAATTTATAATTTCTCTGGTTAATTCCTACCCTAATTCGACCACTGATTCTTTCTTTTGATCCTGCTGTGTTATATTTGATTCCATTCTTTATCTCTACACATTATCAGTTGCTTAGTCCTGTGAATTTCATCTCATCTCTGTCATCTCCTTTTATAATTTGAACCTTATATAGTAGTAATATTCTAGAGAGATTTTTATTCTGTTTTGTTGTTTAAATGTGTATGTTTGTGTTTTTCAGAGCATTGAATGAAATGTGGAAATGTCAAAATCTGCTCCGACATCAAGTAAAGGATTTGCTTGACTTGATTAAGCAACCCAAAGTAAGTAAGAATTTTTTCCTTCAATGTTTTTTAAAACATATATGTTTTAATTACTGTTTACCATTGCTGCTATGTGTTAAACAATTCTTTCTGTTCGCAAAAGTTGTAATTGTAGAGGTTAGGATTCCTTGCTTAGAAAACTCTTAATTTTTAAGAAACTTATTAGATAGAAAGTGATAAATGTTTATATCTGCAAAAGGTGATACCCAACATTACAGAGAGTGTGGGTCTATGTACTCAAAGTTTTTTGGTAGCTTTAAAATAAAGATGTAAACAATAACTCAGCATTATTGAAACCATAGAAAATCGAAAGAAATTACGCTTTATGTTGCCACTCTAAGATGTTCCCTACTTTTTTGTATATGCTTGTGGTTTTAGAAAGTTTCAATAATTATGTAATTATAGTTAGGTATCTTGATGTTTTTACTTAAAATTAATGTTTATGGAGATTTTAATGTACTACCTAGTATTTATAATGTAATGATGGTATTCATCCATTGGATGTATCATATTTTATCTTTTATCAATCATTTAGAATGATTCTAGGGTTTTTTTTTTTCCATTGAAATGCTGAATGTAGACATGTAAAAGGCATAATTCATCTAATAAGCAGTGTGCCTGGTCATTTTAAATTGCCTTCAGGGAAAACAAGAGTATTCTTTTTTCTTTTTCAGTTTAGAGTGCTCTTTCTCAATCTCCCTTCCACACATACACTTCATATGACAGAGGTCATTGGAGCAGTGTTGTTTTCATCTAAGGGGTGAAAACTTTCACCTTTTCCCTAGGCATAAATTCACCAATTGCTCTACAAATCAAAAAACTGACACCATTTGTTTGAGTGGTTTATAGTGACCCTCTCACTATTTTTTTAAACCTTCAGATCACTAGTAATAAGACATTTTGTACTACCTTTTTGCCTAATTGAAGCTTACATTTGAGTAGTATTTTCGTTTTATAGGTTAACAATGACCTCTTTGTGTTTTATTGAACATAACCTTTTTTCTGTGATTATTGACTATATCGAACCTGTTAAAATATGTTTTCCTTGAAAATAAATGACTTTAAACTAACTGAGTGATTTTGCTGTTTCCTTTCTCTTAAACCCTGTTAAGTTAGTATGTTTTAGCCAATAAGCATGTTTCAGTTAGTGTCATAATGTGGTAAGTTAGTGTGTTTTCGTTAATAATCTCTGATAAAGTGCCTCTCTTTGCTACCTGGAGCTCTGTATATTTACCTCCTTCTGGCCAAAGATGTAAGAGTGTTTATTAAAATTTTAAGATGTTCTTACTTAACATGTATATAAAATTATTTGTGTTTAGGCATTATCGAAATCATAATAGCATCCAGGTATTATGTTAAGTGTATAAATCATATGTTGAACAGCATGATGTGTGAGATTGTAACCAAATATAACTTTGTTTTTGATTCTCACTGTTCCTCTGAAATTTATGTATTTAGTTGGAGCTTCTTCATTTTGCCTGTTTGTTAAAAATTGGGAGGGTCTTAGACTTTCCTGCTGAGTCATACATGAAATCACTAAATACTCAATTCAGCTAGAATGTCTCAATTCAGCTAGAATGTTTTAGTTCTCTTCTACAGTGTGGAATTTTCTTTTTGCTTGTCTTGAAATAATTACCCAGTTATCCACATTAAAGATGGAGTTCTCATTCATGTGTGATGGGTTTGAAAAAGTAACAGAATGGAGGAGGATAGCCCAACACCGCTTCTTTCCCCCCAAATAAAACAGCAACAATAGACATCTTACATGTTTCTAGACAGCTGTTAGATGCTTTAAATTCCAAATAGTTGGGAATTAATTCTTGAACTTTATTACAGTTTAACTCTCAGTTCCTCTTAGCAAGCTCATTCTCAATAGGGATGGTCTTTTTGTGTATTTATTTGATTTATTGCCTTCAGTTCAATGTTTATTTAGCTCAGTACTTTAAATACACTTGCTCAATGACTTTTTTTGTTTGTTTTTTAAAATAACACTACTCTGATGCAGTGAATAATTAGCACTCTAAGAAACGTCTTTTATACATGTGACTTTACATGCAGTAGTACATGAATGTATTGCATACGGTATAATATAGTGAGTTAATTCACTGAAATAACACTTCCCTGATGCAACCCATAACTAACACTCTTAGAAACATCTTTTTTACATGTCAGTCACATCTTAATTGTCTTTCTCCAGTGTCTTCCCCATAAGCTTCATGACTATGCCTTATAATTCTCAGGTCTAAACATTGTAGGAGTTTTCCCTGTTCTTTCAGCTCTAAAAAAAAAAAAAAACAACCCAAAATATGTACCTGTTACAAAATGTAACTGTTACAAAATGTAAATGTACCTGTTACAAAATGCAGCTGTCTGATTTCTGTTTGGAGACTAACACAACAGGGTGAGGTAAGACGTGATGAAAGTGGAGAAGTTTACTTCTACCTCCTGTCCAGTTTATCTAGAGTTTAATAAAAATAGATAAAGAAGGTGACAGTAGTGGTAAGAGCATGGGTCTGCAGCATTTAGCGGGTTATGCTTGTCTAATTTTTTGCAGAGTGTGATGAAGTTTTCTTGTCAGGGAATTTTAATTTTGCATTTTTTTGTGTGATTTACAGACAGATGCCAGTGTCAAGGCCATATTTTCAAAAGTGATGGTTATTACAAGTAAGTTATTTTAAAATCTGTATAAAATGTAATTTTAATTGGAACATTTTTTATAATTTTAAACGTTTCATGCAGTTTTGTTATAGGCTATGATTATATAGGAATGTTAAATTTTCTGTAGTGTCTTATATGAGCTAGATCTGGAGAAAGGATGTAATACATAAATTTATTTTTAAGAGTTTATTGAAATCATCATGTAAACTTGTAAAAACTGAATCTGTGTTTGGTATTGCATGCTCTAATGTGACCAGCTGAAGCTAATTCACTCCAAGCCAAAATATAAAGGATATACCTAATAACTTCATACATAACAGCTTCTTTGAAAAAAATATTAATTTGCCTTTTTGCTTTAGGTGATGTTAAGTAAAACGGTATTTCATTTAACAGTAAATACAAAAGGATTATGTGGAACATCTCCTTTGTTCAGTGGAAAAGTAGGGAAAAGTTGCTGTTTTTGCAGGTCGTTTGCTTTTCCTCCCACCTCAAAGATCACTGTGTATAGCAAATGGATAGAGGGATAATCAGAAACACCTGGAGGAATACTTCTGCTGAGCTTCCACTTGGTGATAATGAAGAGATCTTAAGATGGATCTGAGACGCTAAATATTCCAAGATGTGTATGAAAGTAATGTTAAGACACTGAAGATAACAGTAAACCTAACTCACTGGCTTTTGGATTAAGTAATGGGAATATTAGAATGAGTAGAACTTTAAGACCAAAATGTTCTTCTGTCCTGGGAAAACTACTTTCCAGTCCCCTGGATAACTTGCTAAAGCAAGTTGTTTTGTGCTATTCCTTTAAAAAAAAAATAATTTGATGTTTAGAGATGAGATCTTGCTCTTTTGCCCAGGGCTGGAGTGCAGTGGCACAATCATAACTCAAAGCTATCTTGACCTCCTGGGCTCAAGCCATCCTTCTGCCTCAGCCTCCTGAGTAGTTGGGACTCCATGCATGTGTTAACACACCTAGCTAATTTAAAAAATATATTTTTTAAGAGACTAGGTCTTCCTATGTTGCCCAGGCTAGTGCTGAACTGCTGGCCTCAAGTGCTGGGATTACAGGTGTGAACCATGGTGCATGGCCTATCACCTTTTTATAGTTTGGCTATGGATACTGTCTCCTAAAAGAGATCATTCCCTAAGTTCTTTTTTTTTTTTCCTATCAGTTTTCTTCCAGTGAGTTCAGTATTTCCCAGATTCTGTTTCAAGGAATGCTGGTATCCTGCAGGTGTTGATAGTATTGTGAGAAAAAGGGGTTTCATTGTCAAATATGTTTATAGAATGCTAAATTGAAAGAGTTTTCTTTATCCCTTCTTTTCCCTCCCCTCTTTTGCTTTTTTTTTCTGAAATAATAGGCCTTATTGTAGCCTTTATTATGATGCCCATCCATTATGAAGGGGCTGTAAAATAACACTTTCCAAAATTATTTGAAAAATACCTTTTCCTAAACACTGTTAAACTCCACTGAACTGCTAGTGGTCTTTGGAACACAGATTGCGAAGTGCTGCACTAGCAGTTTTCCAGCTTGCCATCAGGTGCTTATTGTGTGAACTTATAAAAACATTCCATTTATCTTCTATAAGTGATCATATTTATCTGTTGTATTATAATGTGGTTCTTTTTCCTTGCAGATTTTTTTCCATTATAGAAACAGGAAAAGGTCATACAGAAGTATTTAGGAGGATTAATATATTTTTAGATTCTAAACTACATTAAGTCATTAAATATCTCACCAAGACATAAAATGAGATTTCAGAATTGTATGTGAACTGGAAGACTACATTTACTATATTCGTATTTTGGGATTCGCTCGAATTTCTACTACTATTTTGATAGTCCACAGAGTTCTGTGTTTTTTTTTTGTTTTTTTTTTTTCAGGCAGAGTCTCCCTCTGTTGCCTAGGCTGGAGTGCAGTGTCGAGATCTCAGCTCACTGCACTCTCCGCCTCCCGGGTTCAAGCAGTTCTCTGCCTCAGCCTCCCGAGTAGCTGGGATTACAGTCACCTGCCACCACGCCGGGCAGGTGTATTCTTTTAGTAGAGACAGGGTTTCACCATCTTGGCCAGGCTGGTCTTGAACTCCTGACCTCGTGATCCACCTGCCTTGGCCTCACAAAGTGCCAAAGTTCCATTTTACAATTTCTGTTATCGGAGATGCTATATTCTAGTCTGGCTGTCTACAACAGTTAAGAAGCCAGGAAAAAAAGATACCACAGTCAACATTTTATTAGCTTTCATAAGTATTTTGATACATAGACACATTAGCCGAATAGTATAAAAATCATTTTTGATTCTACAAAGACTCATTCTTTCCCATGCAGTAATGACTTACCCAGCAGTAACACCTGGATAGGTTGCTCAGTTATATGTCACTGCTAGATAGCATGCGTTATATGTAAACTCTCTGGGTTGGTTTAACAATAAACGGGAATACAGGAAAATAGTTCTTAAAGGTAAAACTTAGTGATTAATCTCTTAAATTGTAAGAGAGCAATGTATGCAACAAGCTCAAGGGGACAGTAATAAAATTGGCATTATTCAGGTTGACACTTGATGCCTTTAAATATTATAAGGGATTACTTAGAAGTAGCCATTTTAGACTTTCCTTGCATATATGTCCCTTCACAATGATCCTGTTTTATATTTCTAGAAAATATATTTTTATTTGTGAAAATTGACTATTGAAGGTGTTTCACAATTTATTTTGTTAAACTAAACTGAATTTGTACATAAGGATTTTAAGGCAATAAAAGGAATGAAAAATATTGACCTATTATTATTTTAAGAATGAAAAAATACTGATTTTAATTGAACTTTAATTTATTTTAAGGAAATTTACCCGATCCTGGTAAGGCTCAGGATTTCATGAAGAAATTCACACAGGTGTTAGAAGATGATGAGAAAATAAGAAAGCAGTTAGAAGTACTTGTTAGTCCAACATGCTCCTGCAAACAGGCTGAAGGTTGTGTGGTAAGGAGAGAAAAGAGCTGATGTTTGAAAAAGCCCCCAAATCTTCTTTATTGTCTCTCACTTTTATAAAAGTAATTTATATTCATTATATTAAATTTGAAAAAGTCACATAAATAACAATGCAGATAAACTATAATTTCTCCATAGAGACAATTGCTGTTAATATTGTGTATGTCCTTCTAAAATGAGATATTATACATAGTTTTGTACATTTTACTTTTTCATTAATTAGTCTTTTATAGTATTTAATAGCTCCATAGCATACCATTGAATACATGTACTATAATTTGTTGAGTAGTCCACTATGTTACACATTTAGATTTTTTCCTACTTTTTGATTACTATGAAGAAGAATATAATTAATATTTTTACACAGTATTGATTCTTTCTTTAGAATAAATTCTAAGAAGTACAATTGCATGGGCTAACAGCTCATTTTTAAAGCCTTTAATATGCTTTGGCAAAGTGTTCTCCAGAACTGAATTAATTTTATGCTAATCACCAGTAATGAGAGTGACCATTTTCTCACACACAACAATATTGGTCAGTATCATTGCTGGAAACAAAACCCAAGTAAAACCAAACAAAAACACAGTTATTTTGATAGTATTTCTATTTGTTAGTCACTAGTCATCTGGCCATTTTTGCTCCTTGGGATTATTGGCCATTCATATTTCTTTTGTAAGTTGCGTTTATAATATTTGCCTGTTTTTATAGAATGGTATTTATCTTACTGATTGGTGAGTTTGTCATATGGCATTTGTTAAGTTGCAGATAATTTTCTGTCAGTTTTAGTTTACCCTTTCTTTTTGTTTATTATGTTCTTTACATACCATAGTTTCTATCTTTATCTAGGTAAGTCAGTATTTTCCTCATGGTGTTTGGCTTTGCTGTCTTGCTTATGAAATCCTATTCTAAGTCAATGAAAATATTTATTGTTGTCAGTGATTCTTAATCTGTTACCTATGTACCTTCTGAAATGCTTTTTAGAGAAAGATGATTCTTGACTTCACCCCAGATCAACTAAATGAGAATCTTCAGAGTTACATACAGGAATCTATAGTTTTAACAAGCTCTTCTGATAATTTCACTTCCTCAAGTTTGTACATCCAGTGACTCTTGGTTTTATTCATTCGTATTTTTATTCTTTTGGAATATTTTTGATGTAATATATGAGACAGGGACCTTACTTTGTTTTTATTCCAAATTATCCAATTATTTCAATACAGTGTATTGACTAGTCTACCTTTTCCCTGATTACTTGAAATATTACCTTTTTCATATGCTAAATCCTTAATTCAGTTTTTTTTTCTAGACTTGTTCAATTCTTACTGTTTATTCCAGCGTCAGTACTACATGGTTTTAATTATTGTTGGTTCTTAATATTTTACCATAATGATTTGTTTAAATGTACTTTTGTAATACTGAAATAATCTGTATTACAGCGTGAAATAACTAAGAAGTTGGGCAACCCCAAACAGCCTACAAATCCTTTCCTGGAAATGATCAAGTTTCTCTTGGAGAGGATAGCACCTGTGCACATAGATACCGAATCTATCAGGTATTTGTATATAAAATACTAAGTTCTCATTGCTGTTCATTAATTTGTACATTCAGGAATCAGTCATTGTTGAGTGTCTGCTAATACAAGGCACCAAACTAGCTATACATCTGTGTGTGTTGTGTACTCCTCTGTATATACTCCTCTGTATATATCTGTGTTTGTATATGCACACACACACACACAGAGACACACACACATATATATACACACTCATCTGTACCTGTATATTTGTTGTTATTCTTGTTATTTATCTTAATTTTAAGGATTGGTTCAAATTGTGTGAGAAATTGTCAATCTAAGCCTAATTCTATCTGTTAACAGTATACCAGACACTCTTCGTTTTTGTTAAGTTGTATAATTTAGGTAATATAAATAAATTTTATTTATACCCTTGGGAAACTAGGTGAATCTGTTGCAAAGGAACAAATGATGCATTTTCACAGATAATTTGAGAACTGAAAATGTTGTTTTTTAAAACAACCCTCATTTAAAGTTTCAGCTTTGATACTACCTGTGATAAGTTGGAAACTTGTTTCTTTTTATCTCTGCATTCCCTTTTGTGAAATGTGGGAGGAAGTGTTTTTTTATTTTTAAACTTTCCCTAAAATGTTTTCCTCTGGTTGATAAAATAAAGTACTTATACAATATATATAGGGCATACTGACTTACTAGTTAGTCATCAGTAGTGTTCTTTGAGGGGTGTATATTATAATCTAAAATAAATAATACTAATGATTTTTTCATCTTATACTCAAACCCTTTTGGAGATGTTTTGTTGGGGAAGGCATTGGGCGTAGATTTTGGTCATTGACCCCTTACAAATAGAGAGACCCTACTTTGGTTACCTGTCAGTCACTTTGGACTCCTTGTATCAGTTTTCATTTGAAGAGGTAGTTCTGAGGTTTAAAAAGCAAGACAAGAAGTAGAAGGCTCTGTATTTGTAAGAGAAAGACTCTGAATCAGACAAATTTATTAAGTAAGTAATCCCATGCCTTCTCTATTCAAGGCAGTACTCTTTAGGTACTGGCAAAGCATAGTCTGCTGTTACACCTTCTGTCAGTAGTGGAATAAAGATTTCAAATCAGTTCAGTAAGATTATTGCAAATAGAGTTCACAGTATTGAAAGAGGATATCTCTAAGGGGTAATATTTCATCTAAGAGGGGAGAATGGGTAAGATTCTGTTTTTATAGAAGTGCCATTCTTGCCATTGAGGTTAACATAAATTAAGCTTATTTGATAGTAAAGAAGAGGGATATTTAGAAAATGATTGCCATCTATTTATAGTGTAATGTGGCATCGTATAAAACTGTTATGAGATGATCCTTAAAAAGCCAGATCGGGAGCAGATTGTGACAGCCTTTAACATTGAGCTTCCTTTTACTTTATCTGTTGAGAACTATGGATGATTGAGATGATGGCTAGGAGGAGGGAAGTAGAAGAGATAGATTGCCAAGGTGTTTTAATTGTCTATGGCTAGTAGCGGAATGGAAAGGAGACAATGTATTTGAGGGAAATTTTAAAACAACAACCTAAAAAATTGCCAGCTTACTGGATATGGGGAATAAAGGCAAGGAAGAACCAGAAATATTAGGATTCAAGTCCAAATGATGTGGAGAATAGTAGTACCTTGAAAAGAATGAAAGGAGCTGTTTTTGAAGGAGGCGAGAGAGGATGTGCTTCCTACTTGTACATGACAACGAATTAAAAAAAAAATCAAGGCCTATCAAGTTTAATGTGAAACTATGAGAATGGATTAATCTGCTCAGATTGTATAGAAAGAAGTAAAAAGATCATGGACAGAACTTTGGAAATTTTTTTTACAGTAGAGAAATTGTAGAAATGTAAGAAGACCAGGTTATTGTAATGTTTTGAGTTAAGATGGAGGAGGTTTTCAGAAGTAAAGTATATGGTGGACAAAGAGACTGAAAACCAGGAATAGATCTTGGCTTTAGGAATCAGAAGGTCATAGTGATCTAGAAGATATGTCAAAACATAAACAATAAAAACAAGTAGCAGTTAGTGCTTTATAATGTGCCTGGTGTTATTCTAAGAATTTATGTTTTAACTAACTTCTTTCTTCATGGATAGGAACTATTATTATTCCCATTTTACAGATAAACAGCAGTAAATTGCACACAGGGTGAGTAACCTCCCCACTGCTGGAGTGCGGAAAACAACATTTAAACCTAGGAAGTCTGTCTCTAGAGCCCACTTGGTTAACCACTACACTGTACACAAAGATTCTACTTTTAGTCCCCTATAGTAGTCAGTGAATGTCCATTTCATCTGACTCTTCCTAACAGTGGCTGTTAAATTTTTTCAATATTTGTCATTTTATAGGTGAATGAAGAGATGTGCCCTTTAAAAATTTTTTTTGTGTTTGAAATAGAAAAGTTGAGCAATTATTAATAAGGTTCAACTTTTTTTTTCCTTTATGTCTTCGCTAATTTTATCCCTTTGGAGAATGCCTATTATTTTTCCATAGGGACTCAGTGAAACTGTCTTTTTCTTATTGATTATAAGAATGCTTTATAAAATAAGGCCGTTCACACAGTTGAATCACCTTTTAAATCTGTTTGCAATTAACAAATACTACATTGTATAAGTAAATGTCAGTCATTTCCTTTGTGGTTTATTTCAGCCTTTGGTATCATATTAATAGCTCTGCTTTTTTACATTTAAATCTGTAATTAGTCTGGAATTTAGTGTAAGGTGGACATAGAGACTTAGTGTTTTTTTTGTTTTTGTTTTTGTTTTTTTTTTTTTTTTTTTTTTTTTGAGTAAGTCTCACTCTGTTGCCCAGGCTAGAGTGCAGTGGCTTGATCTCAGCTCACTGCAGCCTCCGCCTGCTGTGATCAAGCGATTGTCCCGCCTCAACCTTACGAGTAACTGGGATTACAGGCATGTGCCAGCACATCCAGCTAATTTTTGTATTTTTAGTAGAAATGGGGTTTCACCGTGTTGCCCAGGCTTGTCTCGAACTCCTGGCTTCAACTGATCTGCCCGCCTTGGCCTCCCAAAGTGCTGGGATTACAGGCATGAGCCACTGTGCCCCGGTCTTGACCCAGTCCTTTTTACACTTGATCCTAGCCAAAAGGCTGAGAAGCGATGACCCAGTCTTTTTCAAAGGCATATGGTAGATAGTTGTATGAACTCCATTTACAGAGAAATTGATTCTCATTTGATTTGAGGTGTTCCTTTATTATAGCATAAATTCTTACATGGTTTGGATCCTTACTGGATTCACTTTGGTTCTTTAGTCTTCCGAGGTTGTGATACATTAGAGGAAGTTCTTTCATCCCTCCTTCCGTAAAATTTATTGGCTGTTCCCAAGCACTAATTAATTCTTCCATATGAGACTTAGTATGTACCTGTGGAATCTTGTTCCATACCAAATGACATAGAGATTCTGTACATTACAACTTTTTAGCTATTTTTCATATTTTGACTTGTTATTGTGAATAGATTTCTCCTCTCTATTTTTTTAGGTAGCTTTTGCTGATACAGAAAAGTGCTATTGATTTTTGAGTGTTTTGTTTTACCCCACTGAATTCTTAGTATTTTAAAATAGTTTTTCAGTTGATTTTCTTTGATCTTTCAGGTAGGTGCTTTCCCATAGATTTTCGTGTGCCTGGCTGTTAGTAGTTCAGTTGTCCTTCCTCAGAAATCCCTTTCCTAATTACCCCGGCTATGGAACTTTTCTTCTTGTTGTGGCCTTTTTTTGTAGTCCCTCTTGTTCTCTGATGATCTTTTTAATGTGTTTGTTAACTTATTTTTTACTTGCTTCACTTGACTGAGAGCTTCATATTCTCAGTCGTGGAAGAAAATGAGTTTACTTTTGGAAATGTGATAGTTTTCATTCCTGCAGTATATCTAGGTTAAAAAATCTTGGGGCTACTGAAAATATGGAAAGAGGATTCAGATTGAAGATTTGTATTTGGAATAGTTGGAGATAAGAGAATAAGTTGATTAGGGAAAATGAGCAGAAAAAGAGAAAACACCCTCGGAAATACCAGCTGTTAAAGAGATGATCAGTTTAAGGGGACCCTATAATGGGGACAGATACATTTAACTCCTAACTTGATCTTAAATTTGAATATATAATATTTTTGTAGAAACATATTTACTAAACATTTTAAGGAACATTGAATAATTGAATTTTCTTGTATTTTGGTATGTTTTCTGTCTCTGGTGGTGTTTTTTATAAAAAGGACAAATACACACCCAACAGTGTAAATGATTATTTTAGATAATTGTCAATGCATTACAAATGTTTGTTTATATTTTTAGAGATGGGGTCTCACTCTGTCACCCAGGCTGGAGTGCAGTGGTGCATCATAGCTCACTGTAACCTCAGACTCCTGGGCTTAAGTGATCCTCCCAAATAGCTGGGACAACAGGCACACACCACCATGCCAGGCTAATTTTTTAAATTTTATGTAGAGACAGGGTCTCGTTATGTTGCTCAGCCTCGTCTTGAACTCCTGGCCTCAAGTAACCCTCCTGTTTCAGCCTCCTAAGTGGCTGGGTTTACAGGAGTGAGCCACTGTGCCTGGGTACAGATGTTTATTTTAAAATAACAAGCTTGGCTGGGTGTGGTGGCTCACATCTGTAATCCCAGCACTTTGAGAGGCGAAGGCGGGCAGATCACTTCAGGTCAGGAGTTTGAGACCAGCCTGACCAACATGGTGAAACCCCATCTCTACTAAAAATATAAAAATTAGCTGGGTTTGTTGGCATACACCTGTAATCCCAGCTACTTGGGAGGCTGAGGCAGGAGAATTGTTTGAACCCAGGAGGCGGAGGTTGCAGTGAACCGAGATCCACGCCACTGCACTCCAGCCTGGGTGACAAAGTGAAACTTCGTCTCAAAAATAAATAAATAAATAAATAAATAAATAAATAAATAAATAAATAAATAAAATAAGCTTGTTTTTATTAGAAGAAAGCTTGAAAACATCATGTTTCCTTTTGATCGATTGTAGTTCCTTTTCTGATGTTATAATGAGGTTTTATTGTATGTCTGTTACCTAGGTATTCTTACACCTTTTAGGAGGAGGCCTAGGTATATTTCTGACTCTGACAGCTATGCCTGACACACAGTAATATTTGGTAAATGGTTCAGAAGTGCTTAATGTTTCCTTTATCCTTTTCTATTTCTGTGTATATTGTTCTACTTGCTGGACTAATAATCAGTTTTAGGTAATTAAAAATAATTTGTCATTTATGTGTTTGGGCTCAGACATGCCATGGAAAAGATGATGATAAAGATATTGATAGCATTAATAAAGAGCAAATTGAATAACATTTTGACCTCATTTGAATGGGCAAGGGAAAAGAATTGTTTTTGAAAAGAAACATCTGAAAATACTATAGTTGTTTTGCAGTAGTGTTAAAAACCAGCTGTATCAAATTTGTATTTGGTTCGGATATGTATATATATGTATGTGCACATATATGTAACACAGGATTATTTTTCTTAGAGATTGCTAGTAACATTTGAAAAAATGACTTTTTTGGTCATATTGTAGTGCTCTTATTAAACAAGTGAACAAATCAATAGATGGAACAGCAGATGATGAAGATGAGGGTGTTCCAACTGATCAAGCCATCAGAGCAGGTCTTGAACTGCTTAAGGTATCTATTTAAAATTAAGTGCCTAATTAGATATCTGTTTAACGTATACAGTTTATATTATTTGTTCTTGATGTTTTCTTCTTAAGTTTGTATAATCCAAAGTAAAATTTTCTCAGTTGTTTTAGATGATTTGGAAGTTGCATATTTATTCTTACATGTAATCTGATTATTTTGGGGTTTAAATGCTATAATCTAGCCTAGTACTAATTATATTAAAATAGTGGAATATAATTCAGGGTGTCATTAGTGAGCAAAGAAGGTACAACTCTACTGTAGAATGAGCCAAATTCTTTCTAAAACTCTGTTTTTTTTTGTTTCATAAAATATTCTGTCCTTTACTGATTGTAAAAATATTAGTTCATTATTGACAACTTTATATAAAATTATAAAAAACATAGGTTGATCATCCATAAACATTAGTTTCTTTTGTTTCCTTTTAATCTTCAACAAATGCATAGTTGGGATTGTTGAGATCAAACTGAATATACCATTTTGTATCCTTGACTATTTTCCCTTATTAAAGTATATGCATTTTTCTTGGTGTTTTTCAAGAGTTTTTTTTTAAGAGTGTCTAAAGCAGATCTGGTTTTTGGCTGTCATTTAGTAGCTGTCTGCCTTTGACCACATTACTTGCCTCACTTCCTCATATGAAATCGAGATAATAATAAAGTACTTGTCTCGCAAAGGACGTTAAAGCTTGTACATGAATTTCTTAGCACCATGCCTAGCTCATAGTAAAAATAATAACATTTTTGAAATGGTGATTAGCCCATATTTGGGGTATCATACTATCCTACCGAGGTAGGAGGCAGGACTGGACTCCAGAGGCGGAGCTCAGACACAGGACCAAATTGAGGACTAGCTAAAACAAAGGCAAGATAGAAGCAGCTTTCCACAAGACACACCCACCAATGTGCCTTGTCAGTTTACCGTTGCTATGGCAATACCTGGGAGTTACTGTCCCTTTCCTTGGTGATGACCTGATGACCCAAAAGCTACTCCCCCTTCCCTAGGAATTTCTGCATAAACTGCCCCTTAGTCTGTATGTAATTAAAAGTAGGTATGAATATTACTGTAAAACTGCCCTGAGCTACAACTCTCTGCACCCTACCTATGGGATAGTGCTGTTCTGCAGAAGCAGTCATAGAGGTGTATGTAACACCTCCGGAGCTGTAAGACTGCTGCTTCAGTAAAGCTATTTTCTTCTACCCTATCACTGGCTTGCCCTTGAATTCTTTCCTTGGCAAAGCCAAGAATCCTTGCGGGCTAATCCTCACTTTAGGACTCTCCTTTCTCTGTATCACTAGTATTTTCCTATTGTTGAATATTTTGATTTTTCTACTTTTATTCTTACAAACAACACTAAGCTGAATGTTTCTACATAAGATCTCTTGGTAATATCTTATTTTTTAGAAAACTAGGAGAGCATTACTGAGTTAAAGAGAGTGACCACTTTCAAAATTCTTGGAGCAATGTATATTTAGATTGCTGTACAGGGAAATTTTACCGATATATAATCCCATCAGTAGTATGTGAAGGTACCCGTCTTTCTAACCTTCAAAATATGGAATATAATACATTTTTAAAAGATTTGCGAATCTGATAAGCAAAAATAATGTTTTAATTTGCATATTTAATACTAGTGAGGTCCACCATCCATATGTTAATCATTTGTGTTTTCCCTATGATAAATTCATCATTTTTGTCCTTTGTTCATACATCTACTGACGTCTCTGTCTTTTGTTTTTTTTTTTTAACTGATTTAAATGAGCTTTTTATTTCCTTTGCTTTTTCCTGGGACATATTTGATATATGTATAAACATGTATTCTCTTATATGTAAATTATCAAGTGTAGTAACCAAGTGAATACAAGTGAAAAGTAAATAGAGTGTCAAATTAAATTGAATATTAAAAATACTGTTCAAGTTCCCTGAGTAGTCTTTTTTTCTTGCCTACTTACATCCCCTTACCAGGTATCATTGTCCTGAATTTTGGATTTATTATTCTTTCAATATTCTTTATAGTTTTATCATCTGTGTATGTATCTCTAAATAACATGTTGCTTATTTTGATTATTTTAGAAACTTATAAATGTGACATTATACTTAGTATATTTTTCTGCTGCCTGCTGTTTTTTTACATTCCACATTTGATTCCTTTTGTTTATTTTATGCTTTAAAAAACCCTATCTTGTACAGAGGGTTTTTGTTGTTTTTGTT
This sequence comes from Nomascus leucogenys, assembly GCF_006542625.1. Taxonomy (NCBI): domain Eukaryota; kingdom Metazoa; phylum Chordata; class Mammalia; order Primates; family Hylobatidae; genus Nomascus; species Nomascus leucogenys. The sequence continues at coordinate 6,551,908 of NC_044389.1, read as the reverse complement.
TTTTAAAATCTTAAACACAACCCATCTGAAATTTATTTTGAAAGTGTGTTGTGGGGGTGAGGGGTCTAATTTGATTTTCTCCCAATAGCTATTCAGTTTTCCCAGGACTATTTATTTTCTGTTGACTTCTTTGTAATCGCTTACAATTTATATAATGTAATTTTTTATATATTCTAGAGTCTACTTACTGCCTTACATTTTCTGTTTCATGATTATTCTAATGTTCGTACCATTGTGATTTGGACATTGGAACTTTATAGACTTCTTTACTATCTGGTCAGTCTAGTTTATTCTCTTCTTATTCAGTCTCTGCTAATGATGTTTATTGAGAAGATGAGAGATGTTTTGTTAAATTCTCTCGTCATGTCCCCTTTTCTCCTCTCATTCTCCACCAAAAAACTTGAACAATAATCAAAATCTAAATTATTTTGACTAAAATTATATTAACATGTAATTTAATTTTGGAAGAAATTACTTCATTATCTCATATGATCTTCCTACAGAAGAACATTTCCGTTACATAGTTGAGTATGTTTTAAATTTTATTTATAGTGCTCTCAGATTTTGGTTAACATAATTTTTTTTAATTGACTTTGATTTATAGTATTTCTAATATGTAATATTTTGAATTTGTATTATAAAGATGAAAAAGTTTTACAAATCATTTTTATGATTCATTTTATAGGTACTCTCATTTACACATCCCATCTCATTTCATTCTGCTGAAACGTTTGAATCATTACTGGCTTGTCTGAAAATGGATGATGAAAAAGTAGCAGAAGCTGCACTACAAATTTTCAAAAACACAGGAAGCAAAATTGAAGAGGATTTTCCACACATCAGATCGTGAGTTGAGTTTATTTTCAGAAATATTCTGGACATCAGAAACATAATTATTTCTTGATTTATGTAATAATTGGAATCTTTCAGGTTTTGAGGAAAAACTGTCTAGGTTATCCTAAGTCTGTAATGTTCAGTTTAGATTCTCCTTTCCTGGGAGAAAGGGTTGATTGGTATTTTAGAAGATGCATGAATGTGGGGGATAAACATGGCATATCTTTCTGATGCATCAGTTAGATAGTCCCTGGTATATTATGGCATAGAATACACAATTCATATGAATTTAAGGTATGATGGGAAATTTCAAAGGAATTTCATCAGGACTATCCATGATATTCTTTAGTTTCCTCTGTGATTTAGGGTACTGAAACAAAAAAAATTCAGAAGCAGTACTTTAATTGACACAGGGAAGTAGAGAAGCATGGAATACTTACCTTAACAGCAGTGCATTTTTTTCTGTGTTCCAGTATTTCCCATAATTGCAAATTGAGCTGTTATCCTGGGATAATCATATTTCAAGATTTTATAATCAGAAGAATAAATCTTCATTTCTTACATGGCACTGCTTACTTCTCTATGTATATCTCTTCTTCTAGTTCTTGGAGAGAAGATGGAACAGGTGGTTCTAATACTGGCATAGTCATAGGTGGTTGCTTTCACCTCTACCTCATCACTTCTGGCTTACCTATTAGTCTGGTTAGTTGTGACTGGGGTACCATGCTTTTATATGGAGAAGAATTGCCTATGGGTCTTTTCCTTAGAAAGAGACTGAGAGTAAAGCTAGCTCGCAATTAGAGTTTCAGATATAATTTTTGTTATTCCTTTCTGTTCATGTGTACTTAATTCTAGAAACTGCTGATAAATAGAACAAAGGCATTATTACTATTTTCTTTGTCTTTTTTTTTTTTTTTTTTTTTTTTTTTTTTTTTTTTTTTTTTGAGATGGAGCCTCACTCTGTTGCCCACGCTGGAGTGTAGTGTGGTGTGATCTCAGCTCACTGCAACCTTCACCTCCCAGGTTCAAGCGATTCTCCTGCCTCAGCCTCCTGAATTACAGGCCTGCACCACCACATCTGGCTAATTTTTGTATTTTTAATAGAGACGGGGCTTCACCATGTTGACCAGGCTGGGCTCCAACCCCTGGCCTCAAGTGATCTGCCCGCTTCCGCCTCCCAAAGTGCTGGGATTACAGGCGTGAGCCACCACGCCTGGCCTTGACTTCTAATTTTTAAGTAATCCCAGAGCATAAGCTTCCCTTTGGGTGGTGCTATGGCTCTCCTAGTCAGATCAGAGATGAGAGTTTGGTTGTATGTATGTGTATGTGTGTATTTGTTGCACACACATATGTAATACATATACATACACACACATTATGTATAAAGTGTATATAACAATATATCATTTGCTGAATGCCCACTTATTATACTGTCTCATTTAAACATTGTAACAATTCAGTGAAGTGCGGTTATTATCCTAGTTTTCCAAATGAGGCATCTAATGTTCAGTGGTAAATGGATCCAGGTCATATAGCTAGCAAGTGACAGAGCCAGGATTTGAATTTAGGCCTGTTTGGCTCCAGTGCCTATGGTGTGATATCCATTACAGCAGTTTCTTTTCTAATTAGAGCATCGACAAAGTTCAAATCTGGCTTATTCCCTGGAGGTTTTATTATTTTCATTCTAGATTGTTTTTCCCTAGTAACTTTTATATTTTAAAGAAACATGGTTTGATATATTTGTAGAACCACAAGAACAGGGTCAAAAGGTGGACATTTTAAAATGTACATGGAGCATTTTAAAATGTATTGCTTTAATATGGAACTGAAGTATTTAAAATATTTGATTTATATACTGAATATATTTAAGATACTTCTCATGAGGAGAATTAACTCAGCTGATACTGAATTCCTACAGTGTGCACACACTGTTCTTGATGAAATAACTCATAATAATTTCTTCCAGGAGATAAACTGTGTCTGTAGATTTAATGTTTTAAATTATTAAATTGGGTGAGTTGATTTTGAGGAAAAATAATATAGTTAAGAGAATGTTGATTAAACTGTCTTCCCTTGAATTCATGAAAATAATTAAAAAGAACCTAAAGAAAAATGTATCTAAGTAAAGCTACCACAAACTGGACAGAATTGGCACCAGATGTGCCATTAAGACTGTATTGAAAGTGAGAACACTGACAAGGGATATGTATTGGCAGTGTACTGTAAGTGTCCTATTATTTGCTAATTTAGAGGGAGGATATTGCTGTATGGACACACTTTAAGAGAAAGAAAGAAAACCTGATTTTAGCTGTACTAGGACTAAAGAATAGGCTTTGTGGTCATAGTATTTTTCTTTAGGTCAACCTGTTTACCAGGAAGAGCAAAGTTTAGTGATGAGGTAAGACTAAGGAAAATCATGAAGGAAATATCTTTTTACCGACTTTACAGGAACAGAAGAAAATTATACGCTTAACCCATTAAACAAAAAATGATGATGAGTTATGGGGTTCCATAACGATGAGTTATATGAGTTCCATTGTGTCTCAGCTAGTCTCTCAGGAGTCTGACTCTCCTAAACGTAGTTAGATGTACCAAAACTGAGGATCCTGTCATAGCATGTGATGTACCCATAGCTCAAGTGACTGGTTGTTATCCTTGTAAGAGTTTTAGCAAATTTGGAGATAAATTACACAGAGAAAAAGGACTTACTACCTTTAGTCCTAACTTCCATTCCTATGCTACTTAGCTAGGTGATGAAGCAACTGTAGCCTGAGTTGGGAGCTTTGATGTTAATTTTTTAAAGAAGTGTTCAGTCATCTGGGAGATGCTAACTATACTTTTGTTTAAATAGCAAAGCCAGAGAGAATTTTTCTTACTCAAAGATGAATGAACAGAATACAGATAAGCAAGTTAACAAACACAAAACCTATGTAAATATCTTAGCATTCCAAAGTAACTGATAAGCAATATTTAAATAACTGTCTTAGACAGTTATTTAAGCTGCCAAGGAAGGTAAACAGCAAATGACATGAGAGAAAAAAGATAACAAAAATGAAGTAATACATGAAAAAGAACTAAGGATATTGACTATAGAATATAATTTAATATAAGTAGCAAGAAGCAGAATAAACAATGTGGAAGATGGAATTAGTAAGCTAGAGATTTGGCTTGAGGAAATCTGCATAGAATATGGAGAAATTGGAGAGAAAAAAATGGAGTTAAAGGGAATGAATTGCAGATAGTGAAAAACCATAATTGACATTTTTGGAGAAGACAGTAGAATAATGGGAAGTGGAAAATATTCAAGAGAATAATAATAAAAATTTGTTTTGAATGATTTAAAATATGAATCTGGAGATGAAGACTCATTTTTGGAAAATATACTGGTGCAGTTTGCTAAATTTTCAGGGATTGCAAAACTGATTTCACAAATACGAAGAAAAACTAGTTATATCGGGGGACCTGCCCTGATAATCACGTAGGTTCTTTTCTACTTTTCCTAAGCATCAGCCGGCTTGAGAAATAAAGGGACAGAGTACAAAAGAGAGAAATTTTAAAGCTGGGCATCCAGGGGAGACATCACACATTGGTAGGATCCATAATGCCCTACAAGCCACAAAAACCAGCAAGTTTTTATTAGAGATTTTCAAAAGGAGAGGGAGTGTGTGAATAGGTGTGGGTGACAGACATCAAGTACTTAACAGGGTAATAGAATATCACAAGGCAAGTAGAGGCAGGGTGAGATCACAGGACCACAGGACCGAGGTGAAATTAAAATTGCTAATGAAGTTTCGGGTACCATTGTCATTGATAACATCTTATCAGGAGACAGGGTTTTGAGATCAACCAGTCTGAGCAAAATTTATTAGGCGGGAATTTCCTCTTCCTAATAAGCCTGGGAGCGCTATGGGAGACGGAGTCTATTTCATCTCTGCAGCCTCAACCATAAGAGACAGGTGCACCTGGGGGGGGCTGTTTATAAGCCTATACCTCCAGGCGCGTATTCTCTTTCTCAGAGATGTTCCATGCTGAGAAAAAGAATTCAGCAATATTTCTCCCATTTGCTTTTGAAAGAAGAGAAATATGGCTCTGTTCTGCCTGGGTCACCAGCGGGCAGAGTTTAAGGTTATCTCTCTTATTCCCTGAACAGTTGCTGTTATCCTGTTCTTTTTTCAAGGTGCCCACATTTCATATTGCTCAAACACACATGCTATACAATGTGTGTAGTTAATGCAATTATCACATGGTCCTGAGGCAATATACATCCTCCTCAGCTGACAGGATTAAGAGATTAAAGTAAAGACAGACATAGGAAATCACAAGGGTATTGATTGGGGAAGTGATAAGTGTCCATGAAATCTTTACGATTTATGTTTAGAGATTGCAGTAAAGACAGGCGTAAGAAATTACAAGAGTATTAATTTGGGGAACTAATAAATGTCCATGAAATCTTTACAATCCACGTTCTTCTGCCATGGCTTCAACTGGTCCCTCTGTTTGGGGTCCCTGACTTCCCGCAACATAGTTAGGTCAGTGCAGTGGAAAATAATGAAGCTGGCTGACTACTTTTCAAACCACATACAATTTCTGAAGTTAATGATTCAACAGCTGGAGAGTTGTGATGGAAAAAACAGTATAACTAAAGAATTTCCTAGGCAGCCCTAGCTATTTTTAAGTAGGGGCAAATGAAGGATATACTTAAGTATACAGGATTCAGTAAATGTACCACCCCTTTTTTATCATGAGGTTACCCTGTCTACCTAGTTGTATGCTTTTCCGTCTGGAATTCAGTTTTGCTATGCCCTCTAAATCTAGATTTTGTTTTCTTTTTGTTTGTATATCTCTGATTTGTCTTTGCCTGTCATTTTACTCTAATTATTTAACTTTTAGATATGGCTATGTAAATGTATTTGAAAACCTGGATTTTTAAGAATGATGTAAGTTCAAGACAAGGAAAGACAAAAACCTAACAGACTCTAGTTATAAAAAAATTGAAACATTATTCGCTAATAAAAGCACCAGCATTAAGTTGTGTCTTGAGGGAGATATTGCAAATCTATAAGAAACCAGGAATTCTAATTAATTGTTCAGAGTATAGAAAAGAAAGCACTCATTTTCTTTACAGCCAGGATAACTAACATGAATACTAAAACCTAGTAAAAGATATCCTCCCCACCCCCCCCAAAAAACCCTAAGACAAATCTTACTAAGATGTGATTTTTGTATAAGTAAGATGTTAGCAAAAAGAGAATTTAAATAATAAAATGAGAATATATTGTGGCCAAACATGGTTAATTTTAGGAGTATACAGAGAGGGTTGGTATAATATTAGTAAGCCTACTATTTATGTTTATAATTTATTATGTAAGTAGGGAAAGGGTATACAATAGATCATTTTTGATAGATGCTGAAAGGGCTTCTGAATTTTTTTTTTTTTTTTTGAGACAGAGTCTTGCTGTGTCACCCAGGCTGGAGGGCAGTGGCACGATCTCGGCTCACTGCAAGCTCCGCCTCCCAGGTTCACACCATTCTCCTGCCTCAGCCTCCCGAGTAGCTGGGACTACAGGCGCCCGCCACCACGCCTGGCTAATTTTTTGTATTTTTAATAGAGACAGGGTTTCACTATGTTAGCCAGGATGCTCTCAATCTCCTGACCTCGTGATCCGCCCACCTCGGCCTCCCAAAGTACTGGGATTAGAGGTGTGAGCCACCGTGCCTGGCCAAAAAAATCAATCTGTTTCTAATTAAATCTAATAAGATAGGAATCTGTACCTTCATAACATAATTAATATCTCTCAAACCAATGGGCAGCATCATGTAAAACACCAGTAGCATTCCCAGTAAAAGCAGGAACAAGATGAGAAACCACACTATCTCTGCTATTGTTTAACATTGTTTTGGAAGCATTAGCTAGTGTAATTACATAAGAATATAAAATAAGAAATACAAGTGTGGGAAAGGAAGAAGCTTTCATTTTTCTTGGAAAATCCAGGAGAATCAACTGAAAAACTACTCAAAATGGGGTAGCCAAAATGAGTATATAAAAATCCAAAGTTTTCTGTATATAACCAACAATCATTTACATTATTATGGGAGTAAACATCAGAAGACCTAGAAGTAAAGTGTACAAGAAATTTGCAATGCTGTAATAATGGTGGATGGGGGGATATAATACTTAACAAATACATTGGTCAGGAAAAGGTAGGTTACCTGGTAAATAATTAGCAAGCAGTTTTGAAAGGAAAATGGACTGCTTACTTTGATTTTACATATATTCCAGAAGAATCAAAGACAAATTGTTGCATTAAGTGTATAACATGGATTTGCTTTAAGTATATAACATGGATTAATCAAAGTACTAGTAACCAGTATATTTTTATAATATAACTTCCTTGTTTGTAGAGGAAGGGACACTTATACCAAGTCATGAATGAAATATTGATGGGTTGGATTATCATTATTATTACTATTATTATTTTGTTGAGATAGGATCTTGCTCTGTTACCCAGACTGGAGTGCAGTGGCTCAGTCATGGCTCACTGCAGCCTCAACTTCCTGGGCTCAATCAGTCCCCCGACCTCAGCCTCCCAAGTAGTTGTGTCTACAGGCATATGCCACCATGCTTGTCTAAATTTTGTATTTGTTGTAGAGACGGGGTTTTGCCATGCTGCCCACACTGGTCTTGATCTCCTGGGCTCAGGTGATCTGCCTAGCTTGGCCTCCCAAAGTGTTGGGATTACAGGCATGAGCCACCATGCCTGGCCTACACTGTATTATTTTTAAAAAATTCACTTGTTGCAAAAAAATCTATGGGTTACCCCCCACTCCCTGCCCCACTGTGTATGGTACGGTTCTAGGTGTACAGTACGGTTCTGGGTGTCGAGGACATTGTAATAAAGAGGACAGGCTAAGTCTCTGCCCTTTTATTTTAGTGGGGGTGAGGAACCACTATTTAGATAAAAGCCGAAATCATGAAATAAGTTGGAAACACAAATGATACGCTGGAAAACGATCTTCAGTATATATTAGTTAGAAAGGTTAATACCTGCAATGTATAAAGACCCCCCCCCCCTTTTTTTTTTTTTGAGACAGGGTTTCACTCTGTCTCCCAGGCTGGAGTGTAGTGGCTTGATCTCTTGGCTCACTGCAACATCTGCCTCCCAGGTTCTAGCAATTTTTGTGCCTCGGCCACCCAAATAGCTGGGATTACAGGCGTGTGCCACCACCTCTGGCAATTTTTTTTTGTTTGTATTTTTAGTAGAGACCGGATTTCGTCATGTGGGCCGGGCTGGTCTCTATTTCCTGGCCTTAAGTGATCTGCCCGCCTTGGCCTCCCAAAATGTTGGTATTACAGGTGTGAGCCACTGTGTCTGGCTGCAATGTATTAAAGATTCTTAATGAAGGAATAACAAATATAAATCTTATAGTAGAATACTAGCAGAGAGAATGAACAGGAAATTTATAAGCAGGAAGTCCTGTCAGCCTTCCAAATCATGAAAAGATGCTTATGTAATCAAGGAAATACAAATAAAAGCAATTATGTGATGCAACCAGTATTAGTTAGCATTCCAACAATGCTGTCTTGGTGGGAGTATAAAATGATGCTATGCTTCTAGGTTGGTAATGTGGTAATATATGCAAACTTAAAATGTGTATAGTTTTTGACTCTGCACTTTCAGGAACTTATCCCAGAGATAATTAGAAAAGATGTGCATATAATCTATCATATAGCTCAGGGTTCAGTCAGAGAAACAGAAACTATACTAGGTATAAAGTCATGTACTGCATAGTGGTGCATTGGTTAATGATAGACCAGATGTATGTGGTGGTCTCGTAAGATTATGATGGAGCTGCATTACACAGGGGTACAAGTTTTATCTTTTATACCATATTTTTTTCAGTACCTTTTCTATGTTTAGATATACAAATATTTTCCACTGTGTTATAATTGCATATCGTATTCAGTACCGTAATATGTAGTACAAGTTTGTAGTCTAGGAGCAATAGGTCATATGGTGTGTAGTAGGCTATACCATCTAGGGTTATGTAAGTATACTCTATGATGTTCTCACAACAATGAAATCATCCAGTGATGCATTTCTCAGAATGTATCCCTATTAAGTGATGCATGACTGTATTTTAAACAAATTAATACAGATGTTTAAAGGACAAAAGAGAAAAATATTGCATTGGTAATTCAGAGATACAAATTGGTGGAAGCAGCTACTACCTCTAGAGCTGGTGGGATAATTGGGAAGAAGTAACGTTAAGAGGTGGAGGAGCCCTGTCAGTATCACCCAACAGACTGCCAAAGTATAGCGTGACCTGGCTGTTGGTGGGGAGCAGTGAAACTACTGCTCAGAACGCCTTAAGAAGCTCTAGTGTCTTGTAGTGAAAGAAATTAATAGGAAACCAGCTCCTTGCAGATTTACAGCTTCAGGATCTCTGAGCAGATTATGAAAGGATAGGTTTAAAGCTCAGAGACAGTATGTAAACAGCCAGCACAGGGATATTCATGGTATTGTTGTTAAGGTGTTTTTTAAAATTTTTAAATCTAAAATGCTTATCAGTATGAGATTAGTTTTGGTATAGCCATACACTGTACATACACTGAGAGCTATGTGACTGTTAAAAAGAATAGTGCTTAGCAATATTTGACAAATGAGGTTCTATACACATTGTTGGTTGAAAAAAGTGTTTCCAAATACTGTGTATTTTATATCCTTACTTATTAATGTCTGTATAATAATATGTCTAGAGAAATTTTAGGAGTGTTCACCAAAATGTTGACAGTATTGTTTCAGGGTAGTGATATGCTGAGTTTTTTCTTTAGGGTTTTCATGTATTTTTCAATTTGAATGTATTTTTCGTTTTCTATATTGGTATGATTGTTATCAAGGAAAAAACTTGAACTCGAAGGTCGAAAGTCAATTTAATGGGGGAATAAGAAATTCTTTTTAATAGGAAAAGCAGTCAGCATAGGTGGTTCTTTATTTTCATTGACTTAGTACTGCAGAATTCTTAAAATTGTTTTTTCTTTATGTTCATTGTTTCAGTTTGTTTTCTTTTAAAATAAGTGAGTATGTAAAACATTGGATGAACTAAAAGTTTCACATAACTATCTTGAAAAATCTCAGCTAAACTTGCTGCTAGTGTGAACAATAATTTTTCTCTTAGATTACAGGTGTTTGCATTATCAAATCTGATTTATGAGAAGATAGGTCTTATCTATGAAGTTTAGTTACTGAAGTAACCACAGAATAATAATCTTTTATTTCACAAAGAAACCACAAACCATAGACTAAAAGATTAGTGTTTTAGTTATACTAATTTTATTCCACGTTTTATTATTGAAATTTTCAAACATATACAGAAGTAGGGAGAATACAAATCCCCAGGTATTCACCAACCAGCTTTAACAATGAATAAACTTATAGCCAGCTTTATTTTTTCTGTGCCTCCATACGCTCCCTTGTTCCTCTTACATTTGAAGGCAAATCCCAGATATTGTCATTTCATCTGTATATCTTTATCCCAAACACAGTTAACACTAATAAGTTAATGTCCAATTGGTTTTGTCAAAAAATGTGTTCTTGTTGTTGTTTGTGTCAGGGTCTCGCTCTGTTGCCCAGGCTGGAGTGCAGTAGTGAGATCGTAGCTCACTGTGGCCTTGAACTTCTGGGCTCAAGTGACCATCCCACCTCAGCCTCTCAGTAGTTGGAACCACAGACACCACATCCAGCTAATTTTTTTTTTAAACTTTTTGTAGAGATGGAGTCTCGTTATGTTGCCCAGACTGGTCTCAAATTCCTGGGCTCAAGCCACCCTTCCTCCTCAAAAATTGTTTGATTCAGGATGCAAGTAAGATTTATACATTGTGATTGGTTGCTGTGTCTTTTAAGTATCTTGTTTCTTGTGGGCTTTCTCTTTAGCTCTCACTCCGCTTGCAGTAGGAATCAGGTTGTTTCTCTTGAAGAGTTTCCCATAGACTGATTTTTGCTAATTTTATCCCTTAGACATAATTTGATAGGTTCTTCTTTGTTGTTTGTTTTGGTTTTTTGCGACTGGGTCTTGCTCTGTTGCCCAGGCTAGAGTGCAGTGGTGCGATCACAGCTCACTGCAGCCTTGATCTCCTGGTTCAAGCAATCCTCCCACCCAGCCTCCCAAGTAGCTGGTACTACAAGCACATGTCACCATGCCTGGCTAATTTTTATGTTGTTTTGTAGAGACGGAGTTTCACCTTGTTGTCCAGTCTGGTCTCGAACTCTTGGGCTCCAGCAATCTGTCCACCTCAGCCTCCCACAGTTCTGGGATTACAGATGTGAGCCACTGTGCCTGGCCATATTTCTTTATTTTCTCTAAAATGATGGTTGAATCCAGAGACCTGAATGGATTCTGGTTCAACTTTTTTATTTTTACAGGACTATTTTATAAGATTGGTATGCTTTCCTGTCAGGAGGCTCATAATAGCTGGCCATCTCTCTGTTTATGATGTTTGCAGCTGTTGATATTAGTTGTCAGTCTTGATATTCTTATTGTCACTCTTCTTCATTTCCTAGCTGAATACTTTTGTAAAAAGCAAATTCTTACCGATTCTTTGGTTTCCCAGTGTTATATTTTTTTAGGAAAGGCAGAATAAATGCTTGATTTTTTTGAATGTTATTTAGTAGTATTCAAAATAAAAAGGACTAGTGTCCTCCAAAGGTGACCAGTTGAGTGTTGTTTTTAAAACAATCATAATGGGTTTACACATATTTGTGTTTCAGTCAGTTATAGTGATTGCATGCATTGATGCCCAGATTATCCCGTGTATAATCTTGGAAGCCTCTTCAAGTTAGTCCCTGAGTCCTTTGGAACAATCCCAATAATCTCTGTAATTTCTTCGCTATCTTTTATGACAGGATATTCCAGGACCATCTGGTACTTGTTCTGCCCCAGACCTGAAATTGGCCAGTCTCCGAGGGGCTCTGGTTCCCTTTAATGGGAATGGTATTAAGAAATCACAACACGAGTCCTGTGGGTACTAATTGCTAATGTATAAGTCATGACTCTATGATAATTCAGTAGACATACCTTTTTTGAAAGATGAAATTCATGTTTGTTTATACGGATACTTCCAGTTCAAATTCAGGATTACATGGTTTTTACTGAACTTCAATTTTACATTTATATCTCTTTTTTCCCTGATGGCACAGGATAACAACACTATAATATTACATAATAACTCAATTGCTTTATCCCATAATACATCCATAGCAGTCTCATGATAGCAGTAGCACCACCAATATGATTCCTAAAAGTAGTCATTTACTTTTTTAGCTAGTTCTCTTTTTTTGTTTAGCATGTATCATATGAGAGATCTGCAGTCAAATTCCCGTTTTAAAGTTATTTGGAATAATAATTCTTTGGGTGGTTATGCTAGCACATGGATACATATCCTTGTTCATTTGTTTCATTCTTTTTGAGAGGTTGCTCTTTTAAAATTTAATTTTGCTTTTTAATTATATGAAATGTTAAATGGCTTTAAACATATCTAAAGGAAGCAAGATAAATTTCAGGAAGTCCAGCATCTGTTCCTCAATCCTCTAACCTATTCCTTTCTTCCCCATAGATAAACTTAAAAAAAAAAAGCCCCCTTCCGTGCACATATCTGTCTGCATATGTATGCAATTTGATAAATGAATAAGATAAACTATATACACTTTTCTTCACCTTTTTTCTCTTTAATGGCATGCACTGGCAGTTATCTCATTTAAATATAGAGAGATCCCCATTTATTGTGTGGCTGTATCATAATTTATTTAACCAGTTCATTATTTATGGACATTGGGTTGTGTTCAGTATTACAGTCTTGCAGTGAATAGCTTTGTATTTGCGCCTTTTGTGTTTTTTGAGAGTTATCTTTGGGAGCAGTTCTTAGAAATAGAAGAGTAAATGCATGTCCAATTTTGCTAGGTGTTACTGTGTTCCTATCCATAATGGTTATACCACTTTACATTCTCACTAGCAGTATGTAAGAGTGTCTGCTTCCCCACAGCCTTGCCAATAGACAATGTTGTTATGAAATATGTCTCTTCCTAACTCTGGTCATCTTCCTTGTTCTGCAGGCTTTTGTGTCTGAGAATAGTGTAGCCATTTGTACTTTTCTTTGGTCCTAGTGTTTGTAAGGCATATGTTTTTCCTTTTTTTTCCTTTCCATTTTTATTCTTCCTGGGACTTCATATTTAAAGTGAGTTTCTTGGCCGGCCATGGTGGCTCACACTTGTAAATCTCAGTACTTCGAGAATATGAGGCGGGAGGGTCACTTGAGCCCTGGAGTTTCAGGCTGCAGTGAGCTATGATTGTACCACTGCATTCCAGCCTGGGCAATAGAGCAAGACTCTTAAAAAAAAAGTTTATTTACTTTTAAATAAATGTCCTAGTTGTCTTTCTGTTGTAGTTTTTTGTTTCCTTGTTTGCTTTTATATTGGTTGTTTTGAATCCAGTTTGACAAACTGTTTCAATGGGAGTGCTTAGAGCATTTACATGTATTGTAATTATTGATATGGTGGGGTTTAAATCTACCATCTTGGTAGTTTTCCTCTTCTGTTTTCTTCTTTATGTCTGCTTTCTTTGAGATTAATCAAGTATTATGATTTTATCTTTACTATTGGTTTATCTACATGCAATAAAATTATACTAATGTGTAAAAACTTTACTGCACTATACTTCCATGCCCATTTCCTCCAGTCTTTTAAGTTTTGTTGTCTTATGTTTTGTTTTTATATGTTATAAACTCCATAATATGTTTTTGATATTTTTACTCTAGTCTAGTGTATCTCGAATTAATAATGACAAATTTCTTTTACACATGTAATAACCATTTCTGTCACTTTTCATTTGTTGGATGTCTATCCATGTTTTCATCTGGTATCATTTTTCTTCTGGAAGAACTCTTTTTAATATTTCTTGTTGTATAGTTCCCTTTGTAGTGAATTTTATAGTGAATTTTTTGGTCTGAAAAAGTCTTTATTTTTCCCTCATTTTTAAAAGATAATTTTGCTTGGAATAGAATTTTTGGTTGACAGTGATTTTCATTTAGTGTTTAAAAGATGTCACTCCATTATCTTCTGGATTGCAGATTCCGATGAAAAGTGTTCTATCAATCCTTGTTCCTCTGTTTTTTTGCACTGCTTTTAAGATTTTTCTATTTTTCACTAATTTTTAACCAAATGAATAATAGTATGCCTTGAAATGGTTTATCTTTTTTTCTGCTTGAGGTTTATTGAGATTCTTGGATCTCTAAGTTTATTTTAATCAGATTTGGAAAATTGGCCATTATTATTTTGAATACTTTTTTTTTTTTTCTATTCTCTCCATCTGCCTTCTTGTTTTCTGGGGCTCCAATTACAGGTATTTTTGACTACTTCGTACTGTCTTATAGTTCACAGCTGCTGTCTTACTATTTTTTCATGCCCTTTTTTCTCTCTCATTTTATTTTGATAGTTTCTATTGCTGTGTCTTCAAGTTCACTGATACTTTTCTCTTGCAGTGTATAATCTGCTTTTAATCCCATCAGTTTATTTTCCATTTCTATTGTGTTTCTTATATTTAGTAATTCTATTTGTGTTCTTTTTTAATATTTTTATATCTATTTATATTTTTTATATTTTATATTTTTCATTTCTAGCACTGCGTTCCTGATTTATTCTACCTTCTTGAGTCTATGTAGCATAGTGTTTTTTGTAACAGCTATTTTAATGTCTACCCTAATTCCATCACTTATGTCATTTTTGGGTCTATTTCTATTGAGTAATTTTTCTCCAGGTTGTATATTATAAGGGCTTTCTACTATGTCTGGTAGGAATGAGTAATTACCCGCCCTGTTTGTGTTGAGGGAATTTTTTGTCCTACTGCTTTCCACGATCCTTTTCCTGGTCTCACGTAGTTTTTCCACCTAACATGAGTTGAGGATCATTATTCAGCCAAAGACTCAGGGCTAGCCTCTGCAGATTAGCAGAGCTCATGCTGCCTTTCCCTTTGTAACTCCTTCCTTTCTGGTATTGTGCTCTAGAAATCAGAGCTTCCTTGGCCTCCCTGAACTCCCATCTTTATCTCCCTCAACCCAGGCTCTATTTGGGTCATTTGTACTACAGCCTGGAAACTATTTAGTACTTCCATGCAATAAGCTGGGCAGTAAAGCTCTTCTAGTTTGTTTCTCATTTATCAGGGATCACATTTCTCTGCTGCCTGTTCCCTAGTGTCTGAAACCTTTAGCATATTTATCTCTTCTGGGCATTTAAGGCAGGAGAGTAAATAGTCTTAGTTACACCATTGTAATCTGAAGCAGAAGTCCTCTTGTTATAGTTTTTTAAAAAAATATGTGAAGGTAAACAGTTTTTCATACATTTTAGGGTAATTTATATGTCTTCTTTTTTTAAAAAATTAAACTTTGAGTTCTGAGATACATGTGCAGAACGTGGAGGTTTGTTACATAGGTATACATGTGCCATGATGGTTTGCTGCACCCATCAACCTGTCATCTAGGTTTTAAGCCCCACATGCATTAGGTATTTGTCCTAATGCTCTCCCTCCCCTTGCCCCCCACCTCACAACAGGCCCTGGTGTGTGATGTTCCCCTCTCTGTGTCCATGTGTTCTCATTGTTCAACTCCCACTTATGAGTGAGAACATGTGTTGTTTGGTTTTCTGTTCTTGTGTTAGTTTGCTGAGAATGATGGTTTCCAGCTTCATCCATGTCCCTGCAAAGGACATGAACTCATTCTTTTATATGTTTGCATAGTATTCCATGGTGTATATGTGCCACGTTTTCTTTATCCAGGCTATCAATGATGGGCATTTGGGTTGGTTCCAAGTCTTTGCTATTGTGAGTAGTGCTGCAGTAAACATATGTGTGCATGTGCCTTTATAGTAGAATGATTTATAATCCTTTGGGTATATACCCAGTAATGGGATTACTGGGTCAAGTGGTATTTCTAGTTCCAGATCCTTGAGGAATCGCCACACTGTCTTCCACAATGGTTGAATTAATTTATGTTCCCACCAACAGTGTAAAAACGTTCCTGTTTCTCCACATCCTCTTCAGCATCTGTTGTTTCCTGACTTTTTAATGATTGCAATTCTAACTGACGTGAGATGGTATCTCATTGCGGTTTTGATTTGCATTTCTCTAATGACCAGTGATGATGGGCTTTTTTTCATATGTTTGTTGGCCATATAAATGTCTTCTTTTGAGAAGTGTCTGTTCATCTTCACCCAGTTTTTGATGGAGTTGTTTGTTTTTTTCTTGTAAATTCGTTTAAGTTTCTCGTAGATTCTGGTTATTAGCCCTTTGTCCGATGAATAGAGTGCAAAAACTTTCTCCTGTTCTGTAGGTTACTGTTCACTCTGATGATAAGTTTCTTTTGCTGTGCAGAAGCTCCTTAGTTTAATTAGATCCCATTTGTCAATTGTGGCTTTTGTTGCCATGGCTTTTGGTGTTTTAGTCATGAAGTCTTTGCCCATGCCTGTGTCCTGAATGGTTTTACCTAGGTTTTCTTCTAGGGTTTTTATGGTTTTAGGTTTTCCATTTAAGTCTTTAATCTATCTTGAGTTAATTTTTGTATAAGGTGTAAGGAAGGGGTCAAGTTTCAGTTTTCTGCATATGGCTAGCCAGTTTTCCCAGCAACCTTTATTAAATAGGGAATCCTTTCCCCATTGCTTGTTTTTGTCAGGTTTGTCAAAGATCAGATGGTTGTAGATGTGTAATGTTATTTCTGTGGCCTCTGTTCTGTTCCATTGGTCTATATATGTGTTTTGACACCAGTACCATGCTTTTTTGGTTACCGTAGCCTTGTAGTGTAGTTTGAAGTCAGGTAGCATGATGTTTCCAGCTTTGTTCTTTTTGCTTAGGATTGTCTTGGCTATATGGGCTCTTTTTTGGTTCCATATGAAATTTAAAGTAGTTTTTTCTAGTTTTGTGAAGAAAGTCGGTGGTGGCTTAATGGGAATAGCATTGAATCTATAAATTACTTTGGGCAATATGGCCATTTTCACGACATTGGTTCTTCCTATCCATGAGCATGGAATGTTTTTCCATTTGTTTGTGTCCTCTCTTATTTCATTGAGCAGTGGTTTGTAGTTCTCCTTGAAGAGGTCCTTCCCATCCCTTGTAAGTTGTATTCCTAGGTATTTTATTTTCTTTGTAGCAATTGTGAATGGGAGCTCACTCATGATTTGGCTCTCTGTTTGTCTTTTATTGGTGTATAGGAATGCTTGTGATTTTTGCACATTGATTTTGTATCCTGAGACTTTGTTGAAATTGTTTCTCAGCTTAAGGAGTCTTTTGGCTGAGACGACAGGGTTTTCTAAATATACAATCATGTTATCTGCAAACAGTGACTATTTGACTTCCTCTCTTCCTACTTGAATACCCTTTATTTCTTTCTCTTGCCTGATTGCCCTGGCCAGAACTTCCAACACTATGTTGAATAGGAGTGGTGAGAGAGGGCATCCTTGTCTTGTGCCGGTTTTTAAAGGTAATGCTTCCAACTTTTGCCCATTCAGTATAGTGTTAAAGAACGTTTTACCTTTTTCTGACTTGCCTGTTTTTCTGTGTTTTTGTTGGTCTCTTCATTCTCCATTTTTAGGCCTTTACATGTTAGGAATATATTTCTTTTAATTATACTTCACCTTTGGTATCTTTTGTGAGACTGTACTCTTAGTGTGATAAGCACTGGGTTGGTATCAGGCAATGAGGAAGATATGGAAGTTTCTTTTGCCTTGAGATGTTTGTATAATAGTTTAAGAGCTTCTTTATTCGGTATTCATTTTAAATGTTTGAGTTATGAAATAATACGATGCATGAATGTTCTTCCAGGTGGCTATATGACTTACTCAGTACCTCCCTCAGAACTCTGCTTGCATGTTTATCAGGGAGATCTTCTGTTTAAAATTGTAGTTCTCTTATACCTCCCTCCCTGTTGCCTATTTCTATCCTCCGTCTTTAAAAATTTTTTTCTCTGTAGCAGTTCTCACAGTTTAACATAACATTTATTTTGTTAATTTATCTTGTCCCTAAAATGCTAGTAGCATTAAGTTAAATATTGGAGCCTTTTAATAGTCCCTGGCATGTAATATTGCTTAATAAACATTGTTTAATCAGATTTTCCTTTTTGTGGTTTGCCCTGGCACAAAATGAAAGGTGAACTGGAAGAGGCAGAGACTTGAGAAAGAAGAGACAGTGTCAGTTTCATACATGTGTAAGGTGGCAGAAGCTTAGCTGGAATGATAGCAGTAAGAATAAAAAGAGAAAGGCCTGTTGGGAGCGACATTAACAGGAGAGTGTGAGTCACCAGCCTTGTT
The DNA here is from genome assembly GCF_006542625.1 of Nomascus leucogenys. NCBI lineage: Eukaryota > Metazoa > Chordata > Mammalia > Primates > Hylobatidae > Nomascus > Nomascus leucogenys. Next base: position 6,533,732 of record NC_044389.1, on the reverse strand, counting down.
AGTGTTTGCTATTGGTGAATAAAAAGTAAAAAACACCACATTTGTGTTTGGATTACATTTTTAATATAAATATTTATAAAGCAAAATCATAGGCCTTTGAAAGTGAGTTTGAGTAAATCTTGGTGACTTTTTCTGTCCTTGTAAATCATTACTTAAAAATACAAATATTAAAGTATCTAGCAGAAGTCTTGTTGATTTTTCTGGTTTATTGTTTTTCTTTGATTTTTTTTTAATAGAGCCTTGCTTCCTGTTTTACATCACAAATCTAAAAAAGGACCCCCCCGTCAAGCCAAATATGCCATTCATTGTATCCATGCGATATTTTCTAGTAAAGAGACCCAGTTTGCACAGATATTTGAGGTAATGAGAAAAAAATTTTCTTGTTTATTTCATATGTCATAGTTACAAAACAAATATTGATGATTTTATGGAATGTTCACATTTGGTGATGCATCATTTCGTAATATATTTTCAGAATTTGAATCAGTAAAATCAACATTGATAAGTGTTAAAATATGGAAATATCTGAGTATTCAAATGTTTAATGATAACAGATTCAGAAATCAAGCATTGTATATTTCTGTACATTGGTTTATATATTTGTATTTGGAGACTTATTTTTTGTTAACAGGTAATTACATATAAAATCATAGTTACAGATAGTAGGTAACAGATGATTATTCTTTCATTTATAGGATCAAAAAATTTGAATTCTGTTTGAGAAACTATTGAAGTGTAAGGTTTTGTAAATCAGTACTAATTGTTAATATAAATTAAGTTTATGGTTTTATGACTGACCTAATTTTGTGTCAGATATAAAGTGTCTTTTCAATATATATTTTATGTTATTTTATCCACATTCTAAATAACTTTTACCCAGGCATTGCAATTTTATTGCTGCCTATTGTAATTAGACCCTAACACTAACACTGTTACTGCAAATAAAAGCTAAGCAGAAAATTCATAAAATCCTACTTTGTAATTTTAGTTCAAGAGCCTTGAGTAAAGTCAAAACACTTTAGAAATTATTCTGATGCTCCTTGACATAAGTACTTGGACTTAATATCTTTGTTTTAGAAACTTGGTACTTTTGTCATATTTTCATGTATTATGTTAAAGACCTGAAGGAGAAAGAAAAGTAGTTTATCCTCCAAACACCATCTTTACTGTAGATAGCAGATAATTTAGTTTTTGTGTATTTGGGGATGGAGGTATTTTCTGTAGTCTGTGTTTGTATATGAGAATGGCTTCAATAAACTGATGTTAATTTATAGTAAAGTTTTTTTTTTTTGGTTGCTCTCCTTTTCCTCTCAATGGTGATGAGAGAAACACTGATATAAGTTGAATTTCAGAGTAGTTTTGTTTTCATTTTGATATTGTATCTGCTGTTTTATCTTTACAAGAACCTCTGCAGTCCTCCTACTATGTAGCATTCGGTTGGCTGGCTTCCTGAGAAAAGATTTCTTAGAAATATCTGGCATTTTTGAGGTTCCACTAATCTAGGGCCTGGCCATTAATTTTGCTTTTTAGAAATGATTTTGTTATGGAAAATTATCAAACTTATAATCTAATTGAAAAAAAGACACTATGATATTTTTGTTTATAATATGAACAATAGGCTGGCAAGATGTGCAATGGAAGTACTGAGGGAAGTCTTCAAGAATAGCAAGAAGTAAACTCATTTAAATATATTTTTGACTAAATAAGGCCTCATATTGCCCTAATTTGTTGGGAAAGAACAGTTTTGTATTGGCGTTTCAAGCCTACAATTATTGGTTTTCAGTGTGGGAGAATAGAGCAACAGTTCTTCATTAAAATGTGGCATTAAAATGTCTAATAGAAAATATATTTACTTGCTTCAAAATCAGAAGGATGCAAAAAAGAATATACAGTGAAAAGTTCCCCCACCCATGTATCCCCAGCCACTTAGTTTCCTTTTCCAGAGGCAGAGCCATTGTTACTAGTTTCTAAACGTACTTTTCCAGAGATAATTTTATTCATATACAAGTAAGGGCATATAAATATGCACATGCACACATGCATGCACATACACACACATATTTTGTTTCCCTTTCCTCTCCTTGTGCCAGTGGCATATTTTAGTCACCCTTCTGGTTTCAAAAATTAAAACACACACACACACCCACACAAACATGTATTTTGTTTTCTTTTTTTTTTTTCTGAGTCTTGCTCTGTCATCCAGGCTGGAGTGCAGTGGCGTGATCTCTGCTCACTGCAACATCCACCTTTCTTGTTCAAGCGATTTTCCTGCCTCAGCCTCCTGAGTAGCTGGGACTACAGGCATATGCCCCAAGCCTGGCTAATTTTTGTATTTTTAGTGGAAACGGGGTTCCACCGTGTTGGCCTGGCTGGTCTCGAACTCCTGACCTCAGGTGATCTGCCTGCCTTGGTCTCCCAAAGTGCTGGGATTACAGATGTGAGCCATCGTGCCCGGCCTTAACAATATATTTCTGATATCATTTTATATGAGTATTTGAAGAGCTTCTTCATTCTTTTGTCATGGTAAAATGCATATTAATGGTTGGTTTCCTATCAGAATAACAAAAGTCATTTTATTTGTTATGGTATTTAATATTTGATGCTATAATGAAGATCCCCAAATTCAAGTGACTAGACGTAGTAAAAGCTTATTTCCTGCTTCTGAAAAGTCTAGTGGGTGTTTGAATGACCCTCTAATCAGTGGCTTAGGGACACATACTCATTCTGATTAGTGACTTCTCTTTAAATCCCACTGGATCCTTGGCATCAAGCCAGCCAGTGAGTAGAGCCTGTGGAGAAGACATACTGCTCATACCTACCTCAGTGCATATGTGGCATACTTTATTTTACTCTCACTCTCTTGACCAGAACTCATTCATATATCCTCACTTAACTGCACAGGAAGCTGCAAGTAGAGTCATCCTTATGCCCAGGAAATTGAAGTGGATATTGGTGAGCCCTAGCACCATTATTATATATATCTACACATTTATGTGTATGGTCATAAACTATATGCTATGAAGTCTGTGTCGAAGTGTTTCTTTACCCTACCTCTAAACTGAATTGGGCAAAACTGAAAATGTTTGAACCTGATGCCTTCTGGACATAGATAACCTACAGAAGTCTAAATGTAATCTTGAGTTACTACTTGTACTATGTATATTTATTGAAATTTTTGTAGTTTTTATAATGTGAATTACAAAATAAATTACAAAATAAATTTTGTAATTTATAATTTCGTAATTTGAAAATGAAATATGTAAACAGTTTATTTGCATATGTGTAGAGTTGAAATATATTTTCCTCCCCTCATTTTCAGCCTCTGCATAAGAGCCTAGATCCAAGCAACCTGGAACATCTCATAACACCATTGGTTACTATTGGTCATATTGCTCTCCTTGCACCTGATCAATTTGCTGCTCCTTTGAAATCTTTGGTAGCTACTTTCATTGTGAAAGATCTTCTCATGAATGATCGGGTAATTTATATTTTTTAGATTCATGTTGTTTGTAATGTTAACTTTTGAAATTTTATCCAACAAGGAAAGAAGTGAAATGATATCAATAATACTTCCGTTTGACTGCCTTGATTTTAGGTGTTCCTGTTTAAAAAAAATAAGCCTTGTCTCCATTATAAGCAAAACCACGTTGAAACATCTTTTTAGTTGAGAATAGGCATATGACCTCAAATACATTCCTTGATAAATATAAAATATAACCTGATGCTATCTATTTAAGATTTACAGGGGTTTAATTTTTGACAGGACATCTATTTTTAAAAATATGCAGATTGGTAAACCAGCTCATAGTATGGTTGTCATGATTATAGTTTTACCTTTTTCTATATAAACTTGTTCTTTTCCCTACATTGGGAGAGAACAAAAAAACATTGGGAGAGGAAATAATGATTTTGTTAGTCTCCAGTTATTTTGTATCTGCTGTGACAGCACTATACTAGGTTCTCTGGAGAATTAAAAGAAACATGAGATAAAGTTTTTCCTCCAAAAAGTAAACATAATGTAAGTAGTGGGTTAATCTGCCACCTGATTTTTTATTTTCAGTTTGTCTTGTCAGTTGTGTTTATTTTTCTCTTTTCTTATTTTTGATTAAATATTTTTATTTCATTTTACCAGTCTGTTTTACATTTTGCTATTATTTTAGTAGCTTTCCTAGAAATTACAACATGGACTTTTGACTTATTAAAGGCCAGTGTCAATTGGTCTGCTTTGAACTTTCAGTATAGCACAAGGAACCTCTTAATCCCTTTTATTCCTTGGTGCTTTTTTGTGCTCTTGTTCACCCGGTTCTATTACTGTTGTTATTTTATGCAGTTAATATTTATTTAGATTTGCCAACGTATTTTCTCCTTTTGTTTTTCATTCCTTTCTATGTAATGATTTTATTTCTATCTAAAGAACTACTTTAGTACTTTTTTTTTAGTTTGGATTTCCACTAATGAATTTTCTCAGTTTTTGTTTGTCTGGAAGGATCTTTATTTTACCTTAATTTTTTAAAGGATGCTTTCTTTGGGTTAAGAATTCTAGACTGGCATATTTTCCCCCATCAATGATTTGAATATATTATTCTGTTTTCCATTTTCTTTTTTCTTGAAGTTTGTTGACAGTCTTGTTCCTCTGAAGGTCTTTTGTCTTTTTGCTGTGAATGTTTTTGTCTTTTCTATTTTCCATTGGTTTCCAGTTTTACTATGATGTGTCTGGGTATGCTTTCCTTTATAGTTATCAAACTTGGGGCTTATAGCTCTTTTTGTATATATAGCTGAAAGTCTTTTACAAATTTTAAATAAATTTTAGGCATTATCTTTACATATACGATTTCTTTTCATATTCTCTTTCCTTTCTTATTGCAGTTCTATTAATACACTTTAAACGTACATTTTTTATTTTGCTGTGACCTAGCTGTGTGACACACTTTTTCTGTACTTTTCTGCCAGCCTCCTCATGCTTCAGTTTTTGTTTTTTTTTCTGACCTGTCTTTGAGTTCACTCTCTTCACTTTTGTCTAATCGTATGTAAAGCTCATGCATTGAATTCTTAATTTCACATATATACACATACTTCAATTCTGTAATTCTATAGTTTTTAAACATAGCTCTTTGTTTTGCTGCAGAATTTGCTTGTCATTAAATCCTTGAAAAATCTTAATTATGTGAAGTTTGTATCTGTTAGGCTTATCATCTTGATCTCTTGTAACTTTTGTCTATTTTTTTCTCTAAATTTTTGGTCAAATCTTATCTTGTACATATATTGCTTTTGATTGAGTGATAGACTTTTTGTGTGAAGAGTTGTTGAGATAATGTGAGGCTTCAGATGAGTTTATATTCTTCCAGAGTTTTACTTTTGTTTCTGTCAGGCAGTTAAGCTATCGTCAGATCACTTCCATTCAATGAAAATGAAAGTTTGGCTTCAGTTTTTGACAAGCTAATTTTTTTTTTTCTGGTCACCTTATGTCTAGAGTATATTTGTCTGGGATCCACTCAGAAGTCCAGGTTGTTTAACAAGGCCTTTACTTTTTAATGGGCTTAGGATTCTTAATCTTGTCCTTCTAGCTCTGTGACAGGAAAGCTTTGCTCAACTTCTCATCCCCCTTTCATTCACTTTCAGAATAATTAATCGTCTATGTGAAAAAACTAATCTCAGTGCCAGACTCAAATCTTTGCTTTCCCTCCTCATTTGAAACTTTGCCCTGCAAATTCTCACTGCTTTGGTAGCTGTTCCCTTCAAACTGATTTTTTAAAAATATTTTGTTTAGCCTTTCCGTTTGTTTCGGTATGAAAATTGGTTCAAAACAACCTAGTCACATCTTGTCAGAAACAGAACTGCTCACCATTTTTAATCCATTAATTTGACTTGTTTTATTATATATTTGATATGTACAAAGGAATATATGTAACATTTGTATAACATGTTTCATAATACAATGAACACCTATGAACTCTTAGTTCCTTAGAGTTCTTAGAGTTTTATTACTCTTCAATCCTTTCTACTTCCTCCCTGTCCGTAATATCTACTCTCTTGAATCTTGGGTTAATCTGTAACAGCAACAGAATTTGCCACATACTTGTTTAGTTTTGCTTGTTCTTGAGGTTTCTAAGAATTATATCACACCCTGAATAGACTTGGAGGATTTGCTTTTATCACTCCACCGTTGTTTCTAAGAATTATCTTTGTTACTAAATCTAACTGTGGTTCATTCATTTGTTACTCTATAATTTCACTGTGGAAAATATCTCATAATTTATTTATTCTTCTAGTAGATTGTGGAATATTTCCATTTCTTTACTCTTTTGGACAGTGCTGCTATGAATGTTTCTATTGAAGCCCCCTGCTACATATGAGCAAGAATTTCTCTAGGTTTTATTCCTATGAGTGAAGTTGATGAATCACAGTATATAGACATACTTAACTTTTCACTTTTTTTAAATCATTTTTTGTAATGTTTGTTAAAACTTATTTTTCTATTAAGAAATCTGACAATAATGTTATACACTGTTGGTAGAAAATGTCTAACAGATACAGTATCTCATTATAGCTCATTATAGTCCCAATATGCATTTCTGTGGTTGCTAATTAAGTTTGTGTGTCTAGTCACCATTCATGTTGCCTACTCTCTGAAATTCCCTTTTGATGTATTTTACCTTTTATTCCCCTTGGTGTTTTTTTCCCATACGTAATCTTTACCTACATTAATCCTTTATCTGGTGTATGTTATAGTATCATCATGAAGTGTGTAAAACCTCATTTTTGTGTGTCTTTTCACTCCTTTATTGTGTCCTTTGATCCTGTCAACAAAAGTTATTCCTTTTTTTTTTTCTTTTTGAGATGGAGTCTCACTCTGTCACCCACGCTGGAGTGCAGTGGCGCCATCTTGGCTCACTACAACCTCCACTTCCCACATTGAAGCCATTCTCCTGCCTCAGCCTCCCGAGTAGCTGGGACTACAGGTGCCCACCACCATGTCCGCCTAGTTTTTGTATTTTTAGTAGCGATGGGGTTTCACCATATCGGCCAGGCTGGTCTCGAACTTCTGAACTCACGTGATCCACCCAGTTCAGCCTCCCAAAGTGCTGGGATTACAGGCGTGAGCCACTGCACGCCCGGCCTGAACAAAAGTTATTACTTTTAATGTAGCTGTATTTATCATTATTCTTTTGTAGTTAATACTTTTTACATCTTAAGAAATCTTTTCCTACTCTAATGTCATGAAAATAGCCTCCCATATGTTCTTGTAAAAGTTTGAAGGTTTTCTTTTTTTGCACACACAAAAATCAATCCATCTGGAATTGATTTACTTGTTTTTTTGTATGCTGTGATATAAGGATTTCGTTTTTGCTGCATGTTAGGGTTACCAAATTTCCCAGCACTGTTTATTAAATATCTTACCATCTCCTGGTAATCTGCAGTGCTACCACTCATGTCTCCTATAGAGCCTCTGTTCTTTTCCACTGATTTGTTTGCCCATCCGCAAGATGTTTTTCCTTAACATTTTATAGTTTTCTCTAAAAAGAAAAATTTTAAATTTCTCTCACACAACTTATGTTAGGCACTAAATAAAGTTTTTAAGATGATGTTTTATGTTTATGATTGATAAGGTGAATTATTTGGTAGTTCTGATTTTATATCCATCTTTCTTGCTAAATTCTAATTATGTCAATTATAAAGAATACCAGCTTTGATTATTTTCTAATCCTTGCATACTTTATTTCTGTATATTTACTTCCATTTTAGGTATTTATCCTTTTTCATCCTAACTTACCAGTTTTTGAAAGAGATATATGCACATCTTCTGCTGTGATGAAGTTTTCAATCTTCTGATTTTAATCATGTTTGTTCTGCTTTATTTTGATGTTATTCTGCTAGTTGCGTAAATGTTCATGAATTTTGTATTTTATTTGGTGTTGCAAGGTAAAATATATCAGTATCCCATTTAAGTCCATATCCTCTTCAGTGCTTTTCATCTTGACTGGTATATTTTTCCATCCCATAATTTTCAGATTTCATATGTCGTTTGTTTTTGTTGTATCTTTTGTGGCTTTATTATTTATAAATCTACCTGATAGTCTCTGTTGTTTCTGATAGTATCTGATAGTTTCTTATTTATGTAAGGTTTTTGTTTTCATTTATCTTTGTATTTGTAATAGTTTATACTAATTTAGTTTTTTCTTGTGAATTAAATATTTTAGTGTTATCTGAGTAATTCTTTCAACATGGATTGTAATTTGGAAGCTTTCTGTCTTGAATTCTAGTGTTCATTCTTCAATACTGTTTTTTGGATATTAGAATTCTGTGTTTCAAGTCACTTGAAAATTCAGAGCATTGTTTTTTTGGCATCTGGTCTTGCAGCTGAGAAATCTGAAGTTAATCTTTTATTCCTTTTTGGTAGTTTCTCTATGGAGCTTTTGGGATCTTGACATCCTTAGTTAGAAATTTCATCACAAGGTGCCTAATGTGATTCCTTTTTCATTATTTTTACTTCATACCTTGAAGGCACTTCTCAATGGAAGAAATGAGTCCTAAACTGTGTGTGAATCTGTAGCTCTTTGTGTTTGAGGGAGTTTGCCTTTTTAGGTGTTGGGGCTACCTGTTTTGTTGCCAGAGGGTTACCTGAGGTGGTATTCAATTCCTGTTCTTTGACCTGAGGGTAAAAATGGGATCTCAAGTGTTCCAAGATTGGTTCAGCTCTTTTGCCATCTTATTTTAATTTCCTGGTTACTACTGTAAACACCTACCTACTAGTACTTGCACATGATCACCTCAGGATTAGTTTGCGGTTGTGCTGTAAACAGAAACAAAACCCCTCCAGCTCAAGATTTTTTTGTTTTTAATACCTTTCCTCTTGTTTAAGAGCTACACCTTTTGGCTCCATTTTTTTTTAAGTCCTAGTTCTTGAATTGAATAATTGAATCTCAAAAGGGGCTAAATAAGGGAGTGATGTGTAAGAAGTTAGAGTTAGTCCCACCACAGACCTAGAAAGAACCAGTTGTGATGGATCTGTAAGTGCTGTACATAGGTGCTAGTGAAGGTATGCCTTTCAACCTTTTTTTTTTTTTTTAAGTAAATAGGGTTAGATGAAGTACTTTAGTCATATATAACAAATGTCACTGCAGAAGGTACAGATTTCATTCATTTTCTAAGTGCTAATTGAAAAGGAGAATTCATATTTATATTTTAAAGTCCTTTTTTTTTTTTTCCGTTTATTTTTAGCTTCCAGGGAAAAAGACAACTAAACTTTGGGTTCCAGATGAAGAAGTATCTCCTGAGACAATGGTCAAAGTGAGTAATATGCATAGATCTATTGATTTTAATATAGTCACCACGTTGTAATATTTGAGGTATTAAAATCTCTATTTCTATTGCAAAGATATTAAAATCACTCAAGTATTTATATTTATTGTATGATGTCTCATGTGCTGTGAGACTATAGGGTAATAATGAGAAAGCTGGGATTTTGTGGACAGCTGCACATAATCTAATTTGAGGAGAAAAGAAGATTTGAAAGCTGCTTCCCTGATGGCAAAAGGCAGTGCTAGTTTTTATGGACTTTACTCTCTTCTGTAAAGATGATAATTCAGATTTCAAGCCTGTTCATCTTTTCCATGGGATTTAATAAAACTTTTTATTTTTAAAAAATTCAGCCTATAATTTATTGAATTAGGAGTTTTGTAAGATTGCTCATCATTGGTATAGACTCTTGATTTATTAAAACCATCTATGGCCTGTAGTGTGACCTCATGTCAATCCACTACCAAGATATGAAGGCCAAGAATAAATACATTAAATATTATTTTCTAGCTGTAATTTCTTATAAACCCTTTCAGTCTATGTGTGTGTGTGTGTGTGTGTGTGTGTATTTGTTTATAGTTCGTATTACGAACTACCTTTTCACATTGTTCTAGCTTGAGGTTATGATACTAGTTTTGCAGACTTGTGCAATAGCCCCACCTTTACATCAGTGAATGATGCTTGATACTTTGAGTCTCAGTATAAACCTGTTTTTCTCGGCATTGGTCTCAAGCTGCAGTTTTTGTATACTTGAAAGCAGCACCGGGCTAGAAGGTAGGCCACTTACCAACTTACCATTTGGTAGGCATACTTACCAACTGGCCAGGAAAGAGATCTTCAGTCTTTGCCATGAGCCAGACACTATCGAAGACCCTCTTGGCATCTGAGCCTTAGCTCTGTAAAAAGCTGAGCTAATATGTGAAAGATAATTTGTACATCATTTTAAAAAGAGGTAATATGTACTTCTTCGAAAGAATTCTTGGAAACATTAAAGGAGGTAATGGGTGTAAAAATACTTTAAATACTTCATAATCATAAAATGTAGAACAAATATGAGTGGTATCATTTTTTAGGCAGAAAAGATTAAATGTAATTTGTAGTTGGGAACTTAACTTTTCTGATTAGAGAGGTTAAGCATGATTTTACTGTATGTTCTACAAGATCAAATACATGTTGGGGAAACATTTTAAAACAGCAAAGAACAAGCTAGTCTTTAGTCAAATCATTCTTTTGCCATTTTCTTGGAGGTTTGAAACATCTTTAATTTAAAACATTCAAGATTATCTTCATATATACAGAAAGGAATTTTTTCCTTAAAAAGCATCCATTAAATACATTTTATTTTTTAAAAAAAGTTGATACAGGAATTCTTTCAAAATGTACCAATGTTTTATTTGTCGACTTGTCTCTTAAATAGATTCAGGCTATTAAAATGATGGTTCGATGGCTACTTGGAATGAAAAATAATCACAGTAAATCAGGAACTTCTACCTTAAGATTGCTAACAACAATATTGCATAGTGATGGAGACTTGACAGAACAGGGGAAAATTAGGTATGCAATTACTATTTCACAGTTCTTTGGATTGCATAATATTTCAGCTCTTACAACTGTTGAATAGCGCTGTTTCTTTTTTTTTTTTAATTAGAATTGCTTTGTACATGTGCATATATTTTTATTGGAATGTGCTTTTGTACAGTGGTTATTTTACAGTGGCGGTCACATGTCTGGTGCAGGGTACTGTTACACATTGTAAATATTTTAAACAATAGATTCTTACATTTTAGAATATCTTGTATCAAAGTGTGAGTGTACCAGTCAATAACTAGTGTTTTACATTCTTGTTAAATATATAAGGGGAAACAACAGACTGGGTGAAAGGCAACTTATTGAATCTATTTCCAGAAGTATAAATAAATGCATACTTTAAAAATGTACTTGAAGTAAATTACTGAAAATGAGCGTACTTTTTTGTTTTTTGTTATTTTATTTTCTTTGAAAGGTGTAGTAAGTAGAGTGTAGTGATTGAAAACTACTGGACTCTGGAGCCTGGATTCAAATTCTGGTTCCACCACTTACTAGTCAGGTGAACTTCAGTAAGTTGCTTTAACTTCTTGGTCCCTCAGTTTCCTTACCCACAAAGTAGAGGTAATAATTATGTGTACCTGGCTCATCTAGCTGTTATGATATAACTAAGTAAGTTAGTATACCTAAGGCATTTAAAACACTACTTAGCACATAATAATTAGAAGCATTGATGATAATGGTGGTTATTATGTCAGTGTTAGTTAAAATTTAAGGTTTGTCCTCTGTGTAAACCAAGTGCCATTTGGTGCCCCTCCTTGATAATACAAAATAGGACAATAGCTCTGTGCTCCTTAATATATCTAAAGACTTTAATAAGAAAACATACAAAGATGACTGCCAGCTGCCTTCTGCCTTTCCATCTTGTATGTTTTGCTTATACTGTATTCTCCTTGTATGTTTTGCTTATACTGTATTCTTTGCATAGAATGTTAACAGAGGCACATCCTTCTCAAACAGAACATATAAAAAAAAAGTTGGTAAACTATTCATTCTGTATCTGTTTACTTTCTTTTATTCTAATTAATTATTCTATTCTGTTTTCATGTCTCTATTCCCATAATTTATATATGCCAATGTTTAGGACTTACAAATAATAAGTATGTTTTGATTTAAAATTTTTACTGAATTTGAAATAATTTTGTATTGATCAGCTCAGCCTGGTAAAGAAATTTTCCTCAGTGTTAATACATTTGGCCTTATAAATCAATTTATTAATTATATTATTTTATACTTCTTATTTGGCCAATTATATTCAGCTATATAAACTTTTATCAGAGAGGCAAAATACTTTGGTGGCTTACAACATTCAGGCAGATTGAAGACACACTACACAGGTTCAAATTGAGGTTCCACCATTCATCAGCTGCTTTTATTTATCAGCAAGTTATTTAACTTCCACATGTCTTAGATTCTTCATCTGTAAAATGAGGATAACAATAGTATCTCCTTATAGAGTTTATGTAAGGATTATATGTATTAAAATATGTAATGTAATTGGAATAACACCCAGTATATAATGTCACTTAAGCTGTGTTTTGTGGAACCCATATGACATTCAGGATATTTAGGGGCAGCCTAGAGTTGGAATAAGAAGTATTTCTGGTAGAGACATAACAGGTAGAGTCTTGGGAGTTGGTAGGTGGGGGTCTTTGTCCTTTCCTTAAGTAGGAAGCTTGCATTCCTATTTAAGCAAAAGTGACTTTTTGTGTTTACACCTTAAACTTCTATGTAAGATTTGGTTTCAAGAAAAGTTTCCTCTGCTTAATAAAGCTAAAAACAACAAAACAAAAAAAGTTCACGAGGTTAAATAGAAACCTCTGGTCCAGATGGGAAATTTTAAGAACAGATACACAGGAAGCATCTGTTATCCATATCTGTGAGGTAAACATCCAACAGTTGGTTTGTACTTTTTGCACTAAGAACTATGATTTACTGATTAATAGCTACTTGGAATACTGTTGTTGATGAGATGAGACACGCCTTTGAGACAAGGTCCTACAACTTTAGAAACTTACTAATGTTGGCTAGCATCCAGTCAATATTTTTACATGGCCAACTAGATTATTAAGTCTTGGAAAACTAAGACTGTGTCTTTTATTTTAAATACCCCACAGTGCTATATGTACACAATAGACATAGATTTGTTGCATGGATGTTGAATAACAATCTTTTACTATAGAGCTACAAAGGGAGTTCTGTTTAAGGAGTTACGACTTCTCCCTCCTTATATTTGTTCAAGATCCCCTTTATTTCAGCTACTATATCACTATATTAGGAAGGATTGTTTAGATGTATTTACTGGTCTGGAATTCTATGAATTGTGCTTCATTTTAGCAGTTTTCTTTCCTTGAACTTAAAAAGAGCCTCTTGGTAATATTTGAAAAGTTGAATTCTAGCTAAGAATAGTAATGTTTTCCTCACCACACCGGCTTTCATTCTTCTTCTTTTGTGCTTAGCACAGTAGTTGTGTTTGATTTATTAGCAAGCTAGAACATATTTGGTGCCTCATCTATGCATAAATGTTTCTCCAACAAAATCCATAGTAGACATAAAACCTAACAAGTAAACATACAGACAGATTTCTTCCACACTTGACTAAGACCTGTTTTATTTAGAATGAGGGAATTAAATGACTTGAGTGACACTAGCATTGACTTATGTTTAAAAGAAGAATTTTTTAGTATTAGACAACATCCTCCAAAGTTAAATGAGCATAATATGGTGTTCAGTATCACTAAATTATGTTCTGTCTTAGCCTGCTCAGACTGCTGTAATAAAATACCAGGCTTATAAACAACAGAAATTTATATCTCACAGTTCTGGAGGCTGGAAAATCCAAGATCAGGGTGCCAGCATGGTTGGGTTCTGGTGAGGGCCCTCTCCGGGGTTGCAGACTGCTGGACTTCTTGCTGTGTCCTCAAATGGCAGAAGTGGTAAACAAGCCCTCTCAGGCCACTGTTTAAAGGCACTAATCCCATTCATGAGGGTTTCCCACAATGACCTAATCACCTCCCCAAAGGCTCCACCTCCTAATATTATATCCTAGGTACTTGCATTTCAACATAGGAATTTTGGGGGACACAAACATTCAGATCACAGCATTTTTTTTTAAACTTTTTTGTGCCAGAATTTTTAATAAAATTAGATGTACAGAAGATTTTGTACAAACATTTTAAATGCTAATCTATATTCATTCTACTCATTTTTCAGTAAACCAGATATGTCACGTCTGAGACTTGCTGCTGGGAGTGCTATTGTGAAGCTGGCACAAGAACCCTGTTACCATGAAATCATCACATTAGAACAATATCAGCTATGCGCATTAGCTATCAACGTAAGGAAATGGCTGTGTACAACTACTTTTTGAAGGTCTTTGACTTTTAGGAAGGAAAAAAATCCACTGTGATACATAGATTAAAATCTTGAATGTGTATGATTTGTTTGTTTCTGAAAAATTTATGCATGAGAAATATTTCAGAGTTCTGAAACTGTCATTTGAGTTTTGGGTTGCTAACATAGTACAGTTGATCTTCTTATTTGTAATAGTTTTGTTCTATAATGTTATCACAGGCATTCAATTAGCAGATACTGAACAGTTGCTCTTAGGAGAACTCACAGAATAGATTCCTTCAAGCCCCTGGCCACAACATTTTCATCATCCTGTTAATATACAACCTTGTTTTATGTATGTTTCTGTTTAAAGACTATTTATTATATAGAGTTGTCTCATTAACACTGAACTCACAGCCAACAGCACTGTAACTCATACCTGAACAAAGCTTATCTAGCACACACATTTTCTCTGTAAGGAATATCAGAGCCTTCTTGTGCTTTGAAACACCAGACAGTACTTCATCATGAAATAACAAAAACATCAACCACAAAACTGTGAAAAATGTGGCACTGAATAGACTTCAAAAAGGACACTGTTTACGTATGAAAGCTGAAACAAGAAGGCACAGTGTTGCCTTCTTTGACATTAGCTGGGAATGTGCACATCTGGCTACTTACATTTTTTGCTGCTTTGTGTATTTACTTTGCAAATGACCCAAAAATTGCTTCAAGTATTAATTTTGGTGTTACAAATAAAATTTAATGAGTATGCAAATTCCTAAATATAGAATCCGCAAATCAGGAAGACTGACTGTATGTATTCAGTTCCTGAAAGGAAAACAACAGTATCGAAATGTATGCTTTTATAAAGACATGACATATAACTAATTTCAGGTTAGAAGCATTCCTTATTACTCAGTGAGTTAAGTTTTCAGATTATAAGCAGTGAAACTTTCAGATTCCTATTCCAGTTTTATGGATTTCTTGTTAGAATAACTTTATATTTGGTCTGTACCACTTTAGAAGTCTTTAGCATCATTGAGAAAAGTAAAAAGGACTTTCACATTAGTAAATAAAATAGTTTCAGTATGAGTTTTTCATTAATAATTTCGTTATTTTACACTTAGTTTTTCTGTTCTTTTCCAAGTAGTCTTAAGAATTTACTTCAGTGATCATTGCAATTCTTCCTCCCCACCCTTTATTCTAGTACATATTTTTAAATTGCCACTTATGTGTAACTCTGTAGACATAGTCATCTATTTTTAAATTGTAATCATTTTTGTCAAATGATTTGTCAAGACTGGTACTTCAGTCTTTTAAAAACAGCTATTTCAGCCAGGTGCGGTGGCTCACGCCAGGAGAATCGCTTGAACTCAGGAGGCAGAGGTTGCAGTGAGCCAAGGTCGTGCCATTGCACTCCAGCCTGGGCAACAGAGCGAGACTCCATCTCAAAAAAAAAAAAAAAAAAAAAAAAAAAAAGAATTTTGGGGATCCCATAACTTCCTTGGTTTAGTTTCCCCACTTAATTTTTGGAGATAATCTTATAAGAAACTGAAAATTGTTTAAAAAGCATCTATTACATTTCTTAGAAGAAACCAACATAAGTAATTATTTTATTAAGATGGTAAGACTTGCAGTCTGTTTATCAGGTTCTTGGTATGGTATTTCTTAGAGCATTTGCTGCTATCATTATTGAAGTGGAAATATTTAAAAAACACAAAGTATGGAAATACAAGAAATGGACTTTATTTGAAACTTACAGTATATAAGAAGTATGTGCCAGCCATTAGGTAAATGTCCACTATAAGTAAAAAGCATCCACGGTTACTGACTTCTGAGGACTTCCTTTTCTAGCAAATATTTGTTATACATTGCCACCTCAAGCACCAAATTCCCAAGGTGAAAGTTCAAATGGCCTAAACTTTAAGATAGCTTTGGAATTATCTTGACTATGGAACATGTGTCAGTGGTTAAAAATCAGTTACTAGCATCTTCTCACAACTTAGAAACATATCAAATTACCCTATTTTAAACAAAGCTTTTCTGTAATTCTGTTCTTCCTTTAAATCACATGCCCATCTCTTCTTTTTAAACCTCCAAACCTCAAGAAAGAATAATCTATCTTTGTCTCTCTTACTCTCTTATCCTGTCTTCTCTACTCATATTTTGTCATTTGCCTTTGTTGTTTTCCAAAAATGTTCTGTCGAAGTCCTCAAGTCCAGTGATACCGGGCTTCATTATATTTGACACAACTCATTGCTCCTTTATTCTTAAAACTGTCTTATTTCGTTTCTGTCCCTTGATTGTTGCTTTACTTATCTGATTACATTTTCTGGCTCTTCCTCTTTTTTTTTTTTTTTTTATGTATGTGTTTTATGAGGATCTGTCTAGGATCAACTTCCTCACTTACACAGTCTTCTTTGGCCGTCTCATCATCTATGTAAGTGACTATTACATCAGCAACGTTAAGTTTTTTTCAAGACTAAGGTCCTACTTCAAATGCTAAACAGAAATTTTATACTTTTATGTTCTGTGAATATAATATTGAGATTTATAATATTTCACAGATCTATTCTTTCTTGACATATAGAGCCTATATAAGTGTTAAATAAATCTGAATGGCATTTCTTATACATAAAAGCATCGTTTATATTTGACTCTTGGCTTGTCCTTGCACCTTGTTGCAAAGTACAGATAATTCTGTCCTTTGATATCCATTATATAATTTTTATTCATACTTTCTTGACCATTCTTATTGCTGTAATCATCATTAGCTCTCACCAAGACTGTTGGGAATCTTTTTTATTGTTGGTAAATTTCCCTAATTACAGTTACGATCATGTCGTTCCTCTGTTCCAAAAATATTTAGGGGGTTTGTACTTGTAAAAACAACTGCACATACAACCTGGTGTTTGAGCCCGTCTAATATTTTAACCCGAATCTACACTTAAAAATCTTGTTGAGCACACTCTCCTTTACTTAACCTCATTTCATGTAGCTGAACAGCTTTTTTTCTTTTATGTGCCTTGTACTTTGCTGCCTTTAATTTTCTCTTTACTCTCCCATTTCCACACATCCAGCCTAACCCTTTCTGTAAGTCAGTGCTCAGACACAACCTTCTTTACAAAACTCCCTCTGATTCTTTTAGCTGGAAGAAGTCTTTGATTTCCTATGGATTTTATCTGCTGTCCTCTGATACATACAAGACTATGCTTTGCGCTTTACTACATGTACTTTATTTCTTGAGTTGGGGCTCTTTAAATGCAGTATTGTATCTGGGAGGCTGCTGTTATGTATTTGAACAGAAAGTACATTTGGAGAAATTTAATAAAACAATATGAATTTTAACATAATTTAATAATTACTTAGATATTTTAGGACTTGGAATTCAGTTCATGAAAGATTTACTCTGTACTTCTGTGTGCTGTACATTGTTCTAAGTTCTGGAAATACAAAGATGAGTAAGTCATGGTTGTAGCCCAAAGAAGCTAACAATTTCTTAGGAGAACAGAAAATAGAGATGTATCAATAATACAGTGAGATACACAAACTAATTGAACTGTTTACATGGTATTAATGGTAGTTTTGAGATACTTTGTATTAGAAAAGGCTACTAAAAGTGAATTTACTTAAGCTGCAGACTAAAATTAATTTCATAGTCAGTAGTGAATAAAAGCTTTGATTGGAACTTTATCTGGGGGGGGCGGGGACCTTTGTAATATTAGACACCATCTGTTTTTTTCTTATGTTTAACCAATTATATCCAGTGTTTGCTTTTTTGAGGGTACATTTTTTTCAGACAAAATTGTATTACTCTATTCTTTACATCACATTTAACTTTTGTAATACCGGTCAAAAGGATAATCATCTTTGCAGAAAAATATTTGAAGACTTCCTCAGTTCCCAGTAGCGCTTTTTATACTTATTTATTCACATGATTCTCTTGAAGTACCTATGTGTGTGTCATCATTCCTGTCAATTTTCTCTTCTTCAGTTGTTATTTATGTTAGTGGAGTTGCCTATGATTTCCCAGTTCTCTAACATCACTTTGATACTTTTTGAAAACCTGCTACTTGTGTGATGATTCAAGGATTGACATTGCAATTAATTTGTCTTGTATTGTTGCATCCTGAATGATTAGTCAGAGAGGGACAAAAACTTGGACTTGATTGGGATTTTAATTAATGGCCTGTTCATTTGTGAATACGCTTGTGATATGTGGATTTTTACTTACCCACTTTGTAATTGGGTATTTTCATAATAATTCTATAACAGAGACTCCTCTCCTCTGTGGGACTGATACTGAGGGCAGGGTGAGTTAATGTTAACTTTGTTTCATGGAATATGAGGGTAGATAACTGTTTCTATGAAAACTAGACTGCTTCTTCCCCTTCCCTCCCCACAGCTAATTTTTTTCCCCCCAAGATGGAGTCTTGCTCTGTCACCCAGGCTGGAGTGCAATGGTGCGATCTCAGCTCACTGTAACCTCTGCCTCCCGGGTTCAAGCAATTCTCCTGCCTCAGCCTCCCAAGTAGCTGGGATTACAGGTGCCTGCCACCACACCTGGCTAATTTTTGTATTTTCAGTAGAGACAGGGCTTTACCATCTTGGCCAGGCTGCTCTCGAACTCCTGACCTCAGGTGATCCACTTGCCTTGGCCTCCCAAAGTGTTGGAATTACAGGCATGAGCCACTGCGCCCGGCCTCTGTGTGTGTGTGTGTGTGTGTGTGTGTGTGTGTGTGTGTGTGGTGTGTGTTTTAAACTTTAGGTTCAGGGGTACATGTGCAGGTTTGTTAGATAGGTAAATTGTTTGTCACAGGGGGTGGTGTACAGATTATTTCATCACCCAGGTGATAATTATAGTACCCAAAAGGTAGTTTTCCATCTTCACCCTCCTCCTACCCTCCACCCTCAAGAAGGCTTTGGTGTCTGTTGTGTTTTCTTCTTTGTGTTCACGTGTACTCAATGTTTAGCTCCCACTTACAAGTGAGAACAGCAGTATTTGGTTTTCTGTTCCTTTATTCATTAAAGATAATGGCCTCCAGCTCCATACATATTGCTGCAAAAAGCACATGTAGTATTCCATGGTGTATCTGTATCACATTTTCTTTATCCAGTGTACTGTTGATGGACATTTAGATTGATTGTGTGTCTTTACTGTTGTGAATAGTGCTGCAGTGAACATATACATACATACATGTGCCTTCATGGTAGACATGATTTATAATCCTTTGGGTATATACCCAGTAATGGGATTGCTATGTCAAATGGTAGTCCTGTTTTCAGTTCTTTGAGAAATCACCAACCTGCTTTCCGCAATGGCTAAACTAATTTACATTCTCACTAGCATTGTATTAGTGCTCCCCTTTCTCCACAGTCTCACCAGCATCTATTATTTTTTGGCTTTCTAATAATGGCCATTCTGACTGGTATGAGATGGTGTCTCGTGGTTTTGATTTGCATTTCACTAATGATTAACGACGTTGAACATTTTTTCATATGCTTGTTGGCTGTGTGTATATCTTCTTTTGAAAAGTGTCTGTTTATGTCCTTTGCCCACTTTTTAACGGAGTTGTTTGGTTTTTGTTTGTTAATTTATTTAAGTTTCTTATAGATTCTGGATATTAGACTTTTGTTGGATGCATAGTTTGCAAAAATTTTCTCTCATTCTGTAATTTGTCTGTTTACTCTGTTGATGGTTTGTTTCTTTTGCTGTGCAGAAGCTCTTTAGACTACTTCTCTAAAAGTAGATGTTTGGTATTTTGATAAACTGAAATTTAAATGAAATGAAAGATTATAAAATAAGGATTTAAAGATAAGGATGAGATGTTATGACCAAGATTTTTTGGGAAGATAAACTAAGTGATCATTCTAGATGAAGAAATTGTTACAATAGTAAAAAACACACCATACCTTATTTAATTGGTGGAGTGTAAGTTGTAATCATGAAGGTCTTTGTAGGCCGTGTAGAAAAGTTTGAACTTTTCCCTGTGCAGTAGTCTGCCCTATCTGTGGTTTTGCTTTTCCACAGTAAGATATTTTAAGAACAAGGGAGACCACATTCACATAACATTTATTATAGTATATTGTTATACTTGTTCTATCTTATTATTAGTTATTGTTAATTTCTTGCTGTGCCTAATTTATAAATTAAACTTTATTATAGGTATCTATATATAGAAAAACGCATAATATATATAGCATTTGGTACTATCCTCAGTTTCAGGCATCCACTGTGGGTCTTGGAATGTATCCTCTACCTCCACTGATAAGGGGGAACTAGTGTCGTTCAGAAAAACTTCTGATCATCTATGTGCCAGGTTTTGTGTTAGGCTTAGAGAGGTAAAAACATAATTCTTTTCTTCAAGGAACAAGTACTGATGGGTAAGACAGACATTTAAACCAATCATTTTAATACTTTATACTAAATGCTATGCTGGAGATAAGTACAGAATGCTAAGATCACAGAGGTGGGTGCTGGATACAGATTACACACTGCTTTCTGTCTGATATATAAGCTGTCTTTAAGGATAAGTAGGAGTTAGCTAGGAGACTAGGGGTCGGTAGTTTAGGAGAGGGGAGTAGTATGAGTTAAGCAGGCACACGGGTAATAATCAGCCTGGTTTAAGTATAGAAGTCAAAATAATTTGGTGTTTCTGAAATGGATTAGTAATCCTTACCTTCAGAGTTGTGCTTTTTATTTCTTTATTAAGAGACAGGGTCTTGCTATGTCTGCCTTAGCCTCCCGAGTAGTTGGGACTACAGGTGTGTACCACTATGCCCAGCTAGAGTTGTACATTTTAATATGAAGAGTTTTTTTCAGTGATAGAACGAAAATGTATAAATTGGACAGTTTTATCTTGCCCAGTAAATGAAAAAGATATATATGAGATGGTGTTTAAACCTTAATTTTTCTATGTTATTTAAGTTAGGGCAGATTTATATTTACTAGTTTTTTTCTGTTTTAAAAGTATGTTTGTTTTCTAACACATCTAACTGGTACTTATTAGGGCCCAGATGAATATTGCAGCTTTGAAATGAACTTTAGTCACAACATGTCACTCTTTTGAGCAGTGAAGCAATTATTGTAGATAGACTTGCTACTGTTTACTCTTTTCTTTACTTAAAATAGAAAATTTTATATCTGAAGTTGTTACTCTTTGCTGCCATTTGAATAATATCTGGAATAATTGTGTCTTTACAGGATGAATGCTATCAAGTAAGACAAGTGTTTGCCCAGAAACTTCACAAAGGCCTTTCCCGTTTACGGCTTCCACTTGAGTATATGGCAATCTGTGCCCTTTGTGCAAAAGATCCTGTAAAGGAGAGAAGAGCTCATGCTAGGCAATGTTTGGTGAAAAATATAAATGTAAGGCGGGAGTATCTGAAGCAGCATGCAGCTGTTAGTGGTAAGCATATAAGAAAATAAAAAGGATACTTTTTCAGCCTGCTAGTTTCAGTTTTATAGAATACAACATGATATATGATATTACTGTTATTTATTATTTGTAATTGACACTCATTATTACCATTTTTCGATAACTGCTTTTCATTTAATATAACGGTCATTTAAAAAATGCATGGTACTTAAATATCAACCTATATCTCTTTATGTAAAGGACTAAATTGCCAAGGAAAATAAACCATGACATTGGAGGTACTTTTAACAGAATAGGAAAATTTGTACGTTTATATAGATTGTCTGAGCATTATCTTATTTTAGTTGAAAAAAAGTACAGGTCTTTGATCTTTGTTGTTCTCACCTGTAGCTGACATTAATATCAGGTGTTTGCGTGCCTACTTTTCATCTGCTCACTTTACCCCATTGAGGTTAGTTGGTGTGCCTCTTGACTTCTATGATCTAACGAACAGCATTGAAATCCATCCATTTATCTCAGTCAGAAATCAGAGGCATTATTCATACCGTTTTTCCCTCGTCTCATCCGTCACCAAATTCTGTTAATTCTTTCTCCAAATGTCTTGAACATTTATCTTCTACTCTTCTACCTTGCTGTATTTTCACTTGGATTCTTGTATACATTGCCTCCCTGTTGTCATTGTTCCCGTGCCTCTGACCCACTGCCTGCTGTATCACATTGCTATCAAAATTATCCTTCTGAAACAGATTAGATCACATCAGTCCCTTGCTTGAAATTTCTGTTGATTCTCTGTTGCTTGTGGGATAAAGTTGAAACACCTTATAGCCCTTTATAGTTTGCTCTCAGCCTGAGTTTCAAGCTTGCTTTCTGCTCCCTATTATGAAATCTGTGTTTCATTTACTTTCGATTACTTGAAATTTGTGTAACAGTCTTTTTTCTCTGTTGTCAACTCCATCTGGAAATTGCCTCCCGTTTCCAGACAAACAAACAATGAACAAAACCAAGGAACATGGTTGACACCTTTTGAGTGCTTTAAAATACAGTTTTGGGGTTACCACATCACTGTGACCCTCTTTCTTTTTCTTCCTTCCGCTGGAAAATGTGAGGGTTCTGCAGTCACATCCCACCTCTGCCGTTGACTGGTCGTGTTTTGTCAGATTACTTAATCATTTGTGCCCTAGTTTCCTTATTTGCAAAATTGGTATAATTATACTGATTGCCTGTGGTTGTTGTGAGAATTTGAAAAATTACATACAGTGCCTGGCATAATGTATGGTCCAAAGAAGTGCTCAGTATGTGTTAGCCATTCTTACTTTGGTGCACCTTTCACATTGAAGTGTAGCTTCTGTCTCTGATTATGCTTTAATGTGAGCTCTTTACCTAGTCTTACTCATCTTTATATTTTTAGATTCTAATATAGGCCTGGAACATAGTAAACACTCAATAAATATTTGATAGAATTTAATTTTAATTTCACCAGATTTTGAACCGTGTTACCTTTTTCTTTCTACATCGGCCTTGAAATGAATGATGTTAAACACAAACTGTTCTCTGTAGATGTAGCAATAGAAATAAAGAAAATTTGATGCTTTATTGACACATATACATGAGGTTAAAACATCCAATTTATATTTTTATTTGAAAAATAGGAAAAATAAATGGAAATTGTCCAGAATATGAGTCCCAGTCTATGTGTACCCTTTATTAAACCAAATAGGATTACCATTCTGACCTCTCTAACAGAATATGCTTATCTCAGCCAACATACAAAAATAATTGCATTTAAACTAAACAGCTGTTTCTTTATTTAAAATGCCCTAGAAACTCTTAAGTCTGTTCCTTTATTCCGTTCTTCTGTTACAAGTAGTATCAACCTCTTGTTGTTCCATACTGACTCTGAAAAATACTAGATGTTACTTATTTTGCTCAGCAGCTTAGAAGAGAGTGTTAAACATAGGGTCACTTCTAATAGGAAAAATAGATGTTTTTTCTCTCACTCTTGAATATAGTTTGTTTGGGTCACTTTTTCCTTATGTATTTTAAAACTGAAATATTTGTTTTTGTAGCCTCAGCCCATGGTGTATTTAGTAGACCATTTCAATATTGAACATGGTAGATGAATGAATAGACTGTTTATCATGTACCTCAACACAGGGTATTTCAATATATTTTTCTTCAAGTCATTGTGGTGAACTGTTGGGATGCAGAAAATATAGTACGAAAGAGTGTAAGATTTGGTTTTCTAACCTGGATATTTTTGTTTTGTTTTTTTCTTTTTCTTTTTTTTTTTTTTTTTTTCTTTTTCAGAAAAATTATTGTCTCTTCTACCAGAGTATGTTGTTCCATATACAATTCACCTTTTGGCACATGACCCAGATTATGTCAAAGTACAGGATATTGAACAACTTAAAGATGTTAAAGAGTAAGACTTTTTCCATCCCATTTTCATATTTTCTGAAAGTTATTTTTTCTCCTTAATGCTGATAATTGGATCTCAATTATAATTAGTTTATTGATGTATTTCATTTCTTAGGCGTTTAAGGTTCTTTATTTGCTCTCTTGTCTTTCTTTTTCCATACCATCTCTTTATATTACATTTTTAATGTAGTTTCCCAAAACTTAATCATAATTATTATAGTTATGTTTCTTTACCAGTCTGGTGTTCCTTTTCTTTTGAAGTAATTCATTAAAATTTCCATTCCATTTCTTATCTTTTCCTTCTCCCTTCTGAAACTGTGTAGATTTTCATATGAGGTCAATTAATAATCTCGCTTTTACTCATGTAGTAAGCACATTTTTCTTTGCAATAACTATCTTCCTCTGTAGAAAGAGAATGGCTTAATTTAACAATGGGCCAAATTCGTAACTGGGGAACTACTCCCACTTATTACTTAATTGGTGATTCTCCAACTAGAGTTTAAAATATTTGTAATTCTTTCAAAGATTATTGCTTAAAGACTGAAAACACTGTACATGCCTGGATGGGGAATAGAAATACAGTGATATTTAGAGAAATCTTTTTAAGACCAGCATAATTCTTTAAATAAGCTCGAGACCCTGGTCCTCGTTCAGTTACCATACAAGATTAGCATTGGGATTTTTAATCAGCTAATTTATGATGCCTTTAGTTTCCTATTATATTAAAATATTTCTTAATGTCTTAATTTATAGAAGTATTTTATAGTTAAATAATTTGAGAAGCCTCAGGAGAATAAAATCAAATTAATGATGAATTCTCATGGCAAAGGAAAAAATGCCATTTTTTTCCCACTGCAGTTTCCTTTTTTAAAGATGAGAAATTAGTTCGGCCAGGCCTGGTGGCTCATGCTTGTAATCTCAGCACTTTGGGAGGCTGAGGCGGGTGGATCACCTGAGGTCAGGAGGTCCCGAACAGCCTGGGCAACATGGTAAAACCCTGTCTCTACTAAAAATACAACAAAATTAGCCAGATGTGGTGGCACGTGCCTGTAGTCCCAGCTACTTGGGAGGCTGAGGCAGGAGAATTGCTTGAACCTGGGTGGTGGAGGTTGGCAGTAAGCCAAGATCGCGCCACTGCACTCCAGCCTGGGCAACAGAGTGAGACTCCGTCTCTATTTAAAAAAAAAAAAAAAATTAGTTCTATCAAAATTAGTTTTGTGTTAGAGTGATTAAAACTGTTGAAAACTTCTAGCCACTTCTTTCCGAGAACATTTTAAAAACAAATAAAACATCCTTTGGAATTTACTAGACACTTAACGGTTGTATTTCTAAGTAGCCCCAGTGTAGCCATGCGTAATCTCCATTCTATCAGGGAGCCATTTCAGAAGAACTTATCCTGTACCTGAGTTCCTAAAGGTTATTTCTTTTCTGTTCTAGAATAATACCTTGCTTCACATTTCTCTCCTTCTCCCATTACTTTTCTCCTCTGTGTATCAACTATAACTTTGTTCCTTTCTGTCTGTATAATACATAGGCAAAACACTTTTTATTTTTTATTGAATAGAGTTTTACATAATTAACTTTAAAACTGAGCTACTGAAGCTTTCTGTTAATTTTTCCCTTTTTAAGCAAAGACAATGCTTATAGTTGTCAATCGTGACTTTTTCTATTAATGAATATTCTTAACTGTTTATATTTAATAAGGCAGTTGTATTCTCTTGAAGAGTTCCCATCAGGACTGTAGTCACTCTTGAGTATCTGAGGCCTCACTTGATCTGTGGCCCCACTATTCCTTTGACAGTCTTTAACTCCCTGTCATAGCTGAGGGTTAAGATAACTTCATCCTTTCTACCATTTGTGTTTCCCCTTTAACCTGCCTCCTTGGAAATCTAGTGAGATTTTAAGAAGGGATCTTATAAGCTCATGTCTGCATTGTTGACCTGTTTTTATGTGTTTGTGTGACATATTCTTTTTCCCTGCTGGTTTGTAACTGTTTCTTTTTTTTTTTCTTCCTGGAGTTATACAATCTAGGTTCGTTATATTTATATTTAGAATTAGTGCATTTATATTTAACAAAGGATTTTTTTCTATATTTCTTTTTTACTTTTTTTTTTTTTTAGATGTCTTTGGTTTGTTCTGGAAATATTAATGGCTAAAAATGAAAATAACAGTCATGCATTTATCAGAAAGATGGTAGAAAATATTAAACAAACAAAAGATGCCCAAGGACCAGATGATGCAAAAATGAATGAAGTATGTAATTCTTTGTGAATAATTATGGTTCCATATTGATTTAAAAATTTAGGGGTAAGGTATGAAACTTCTGTAGTATTTATAGATGGCATCAAATGATTTTTTCTATTAGTAATTAGAATTACTAACGTAGAATTAGTAATTTTATTACAAGCAAATGAGCAAAACCAGTAGTGTAAGCTAAAATGCTTACACAGACTATTGCTTTCATTAGTTTACTATTCAGACTGGATTCGTGTTCTGAAATTATTCCCAGTTTACAGAGTTTAGATTGCCAGCTTAAGTATCTGTTTTTTAAAAATATACTATTGCAGAAACTGTACACCGTGTGTGATGTTGCCATGAATATCATCATGTCAAAGAGTACTACATACAGTTTGGAATCTCCTAAAGACCCAGTACTACCAGCTCGTTTCTTCACTCAACCTGACAAGGTAGTTACTTTACAATTTGTTTGTGTAAGTTGAAATAAAATGTATTCTCAGCACTGGGTTGTATGAAGATCAGGAAGGATCATGGAAAAATTGCTGTGAGTCTTAAGAATGTGATTTAAGATCAGAACCAGAATATGAGTCAAACTGGAGGACACACATAAGGTTCAGATATTAGGATGATCTGGTGTTTATGTTCAGTTTTAAGACAGTCTTAGAGCACAGGCAGAAATGTGATCAAAGCATGTGAATCTGTGAATTAATGGCCATTGTTCAAAATGGGAAGGAGAGTGCTGATAGAGATACAGTCTGAAGTTAAAAGCCATTCATTGGGATTTATAATTGGTATGAGGAAACAAGCAGAGAACAGACACTGGAACATGCCTAAGACCCTGGGAATACTACAAGAGTGTTACCAAACCATGCTCCAAAAAACTCGAGTGTGATATGAGATGTAAAAAGTGTTTCCCACAATCCCTCTTACTCCCTCATAATTTATTTATTTAATTTCTCATAATTTAGCTGAACATAGTGAGTAACAGAGTCTGGAAATAACCACTAACCTCTTTTTGCTTTTAAAGCAAAATGCCAGTTAAGACCTTACCAGTGTATAGAGATTTGGAACAGCCCTGTAGGATTGCTCAGTAGCTAAAAGGGCTGTCAACGCTGGTGTGAGCAGAGTAATAGGAGTATGTATATGTGATCTTTCATATACATATGGTATTATTAAAGAAGCATGTGTGTTATTAAAGAAGCATGTGTTTTCTGATGCAGTGTTAGAGCTCTAACATGTTAGAGCTCAAATATGTTTTGTTAATATTAGAGTTGGCATGAGGTTGGTTTAACCTTACTGCAGTAGTTAAAATCAGTGACTGAAATTTTGTGTTTCATATGATAATTTAGTTTAAATAAAAAAAACCGCTGTTTGCTTTGTTGGCTTTTGAACCACCTCGTAGATAGTGTTTTAATATTCACTGACAACTTCTTTTTCTCTTGGTTGTAGAATTTCAGTAACACCAAAAATTATCTGCCTCCTGAAATGAAATCATTTTTCACTCCTGGAAAAGTATGTTTTGAGAATCATTTTAATTTTTATGTGGTAGCTTATTTTAGCGTGATTATTGGCAAAATTGTGTTATTTTGTATTTCTTCAAAAATTTATATTCTCAAGCTAGAAAATATAAGTATTAAGTATCTTCCATTTACTAGTAAGAAATAATTATATTTACTAGATATACACAAGCTGAAATACACAAACTTACTTTTTAGCTTGTAAGAAAGTCCTAGGAGACCTGATTCTTAGACTTCTTAGGTTAATATCAATATAAAAAAAAAATCTTAAAAAGCATTTTTTTTTTTTTTTTTGAGACGGAGTCTCACTCTGTCGCCCAGGCTGGAGTGCAGTGGCACAATCTCAGCTCTCTGCAAGCTCCTCCTCCTGGGTTCAAGCCATTCTCCTGCCTCAGCATCCCGAGTAGCTGGGACTACAGATGCCTGCCACCATGCCCGGCTAATTTTTTGTATTTTTAGTAGAGACAGGGTTTCACCGTGTTAGCCAGGATGGTCTTGATCTCCTGACCTCGTGATCCATCCACC
Organism: Nomascus leucogenys; assembly: GCF_006542625.1. Classification (NCBI taxonomy): domain Eukaryota; kingdom Metazoa; phylum Chordata; class Mammalia; order Primates; family Hylobatidae; genus Nomascus; species Nomascus leucogenys. The sequence continues at coordinate 6,505,438 of NC_044389.1, read as the reverse complement.
TCGGCCTCCCAAAGTGCTGGGATTACAGGCGTGAGCCACCGCACCCAGCCAAAAAAGCATATTCTTATGTCTTTCCATGCAAGAGTCTAATTATCTATTTTCATTGTTGATTATTCATTTCATTTATTCTCACTTTTTATGTAAGCTGTTTTCTCCAAATAACTAAGAAATTCAACTGTTATGCTGTCTGTATAGTTTTTAATTTGTTCAAGTGATATTTAGTTTATACTTACTATTTTGCTTAAGGATAGACACATTTTTCATGATTTGTAAGTAAATACTTTGAGAGAGATGTTATTTATGGTTCTTTACATGTAACTTTCTTTTGGCTTTAACCAAATAAAAAGAGATGTGCATTTCTCATTTCAGCCTAAAACAACCAATGTTCTAGGAGCTGTTAACAAGCCACTTTCATCAGCAGGCAAACAATCTCAGACCAAATCATCACGAATGGAAACTGTAAGCAATGCAAGCAGCAGCTCAAATCCAAGCTCTCCTGGAAGAATAAAGGGAAGGTAAGTACAAAAGAAATGCCACAATTTTCATTTAAGGATTCTAGCAAGGCTATGAGATCTGAAATAATATAATCCAAAATGTTTCATGTCAGTAAATGGAAAGTAATGTATTACTTAATTTTTCCATTTAACATTGGTAGTCACAAGTTCATACTTATTTGCTTCCTCATTTTGGATGGGTGCTCCATCTTAGTCTTTCATTCTTTAGCTTGTTGGGGGTAATCTGCGTTATATACATAAACTAGTTTCCAACCTCAGTGTGTAGCAGTTGTAAAACTGATATATTATGGTGTATGATACAATGGAATACGTAGTCATTAAACATGATGAGGTCTGAGTTAGTGTGGAAGAGTTTCCACAATACAGTATTGAGTGAAAAAGGCAAAGTATATAAAACAGCATTATGGAATCTTTAAGTTTTGAAAGCAGATTTATGTTCACATTTGTTTTTATATGCATAGAAAGTTTTTTTTGAAGAATATACAAAATCTTAACAGTGTTTATGTTAACCTAGTATAGAAATGGAGGTTATTTTATACTTTCTGGTATCATTTGAATTTATTTGTATAGTACTATGTACATGTATAAACTTTTTTGTTTGTTTTAAAAGTGTGTTTTTGCTTTTTCGGTTTTTTAAAATTCAACTTTTATTTTAGATACAGAGGGTACATGTGCAGGTTTGTCACATGGGTATACTGCATCCAGGTAGTGAGTATAGTACCCAATAGGTAGTTTTTCAGCTCACATCCTCCTTTCTCCAGCTCCCCCAGGAGTCCGCATTGTCTGTTGTTTCCATGTGTATGCCCATGTGTGTTTGATGTTCCCTCCCATTTATAAGTGAGAACATGCAGTATTTGGTTTGCTATTCCTGTGTTAATTTGCTCAGGACTATGGCCTCCTTGCTGTGAAGTATATGATTTCATCCTTTTTATGGCTGCGTAGTATTCCATGGTATATATGAATTCCATTTTTTTAATCCAGTCCATTATTGATGGGTACCTAGGTTGATTCCATATCTTTGATATTGTGAGTAGTGCTGCATTAAACAGATGAGTGCATGTGCCTTTTTGGTGTAATGATCTATTTGCGTTTGGGTATATAACCAGTAATGGGATTGCTGGATCAAATGGTAGTTCTGTTTTAGGTTCTTTGAGAAATCTCCAAACTGTTTTCCACAGTGGCTGAACTAATTCACATTCCCACCAACAACGTATAAGCGTTCTGTTTTCTCTGCAGCCTCACCAGCATCTGTTTTTTGACTTTTTAGTAATAGCCATTCTGACTGATGTGAGATGGTATCTCGTAGTTTTGATTTGCATTTCTGTGATGATTAGCGATGATGAGCATTTTTTAATGGTTGGCCATTTGTCTTCTTTTGAGAAGTGTCTGTTCATGTCCTTTGCTCATTAAAGAAGAGTTTTTAAAATGATTCTTTGAGAAAAATAGAAGGAAAATTAATTCATCCTTTCACTGGTTTTAGCATAAGTGCTTAGGGCACGATTTGTTAGCACAGAGCATTGTATAGGGCTAAACTGCCACTATTTATTGATTTTTGCCAAGTTATTATTAAAAGACTGTACTGTCTTTTTCATTGTTGATAACCAATCAGTAAAGAAGGTAGGTGACATTCTATAAAATCTTACCAAATTTCTTATAATGAATAAATTGTTGAATGATTCATAGTATGATAGAAATAAAATAAATTGCGTTTATAGCTTTTCTTTGTTCTAGATTCCTGTATTAATGCATGTTAGTGGCTAATACCTAAGTGACCCTTTAGTTATATCAGTTGGACATTTTCTATCAAGTGGCCTCGTATTAACATGACCAGAAACATTTCCATCAACTCATTTTTCTAAATTACTGGTTTTTCTCCTTGAATTCCTCATTATAGTCAAAGATGATCTAATTCACCTAGGCAGAAAGCCTCGAAATTGTGTTTGACTCTCCCCCCCTCTATATTTGTTCAGTTGCTAAGTTTTGCTAACTTTTTTCTATGCAATGTTTTGTACTTCTCTTTTTACTGTCATCATTTAGTTCATTTTCTTTCTTTAATTATTGTTGTATTTGACTAATTTACTTCCTTATTCCTCTCAACTGTGTGTGTTGTATCACTGCTAGATAATCGTTTAAAAATACTACTGTTGTGATGTTATTTCATTGCTCAGAGATCTTAATTGGCTTCCCTTGTTTGCTTTCAAGACAAGTATAATTTCACCCTCTCCTTATCATCCGTTTGTTATTCAACACAAAAGTATCCTAATTTATACTTTTTCAATATAGTTTTCTTTAAATTTTCTTTCAACGTTTGACCAATCTGTTTTGTTATTTTTTTGTCTTCCAAATTCCATCTGTTTAGTGGGACTGTTTCCAGGGGAATGAAGTAGGTATATTTGAGAAACCTGTTTGGTTGGAGAGTAGGAATGAGGGGAAAATTATGAGAGGAAGTTGAGAGGTAGCCTGATTATGTTTGGACTTTGTGAACCATGGTAAGGAGTTTGGATTTGATTTTAAGTGCAACTGAAAGATTTGCCAGGGAGTCTAGCAATCTAATTTGTGGTTTAAAAAAAAAAATTGCCCTGATGATTTGTGCAGAATGTACTATAGAGGAGCTAGAATTGAGGTAGAAAAACCAGTTAGGAGTCAGCGAATCATAATCTATGGCAGGGATGAAGAGGGAAGAAGATGGTAAATAGTCAAATTTCAGATTTTTTTTTAAGAGTAGTCAAATGCAGTAGTGAGAAGGGAGGAGTGAGTTAAAACAAGGAGTTTGATGTGTAACTAACTATGAACAGTCAGTTGAGAATAACTCACTACCTTTAGACCACCCACAGATTTATTTTGATGTTAGATAGATGCAGATGATCTTTCCGATGGATTAGATGTGAACAGTTAGGGAAAGGGAGGATTTAAGGGTGTGTCCTGGGCTTTTTACCTGAGTAACTGGAGAGATGGCGGTACCGTTTACTGAGATATAGAAGCCTTGAGGAAGAACAGGCTCTGTTTGTATGTGTGTGTTTTGGGGAAGTGGGAATAAGAAGAGTGTTCAAATAACTATTTTGGCTACATTAAAGATCAGGTGCCCATTAGAATTTCAAGTGAAGTGTTGAGTAGACAATTGGATATGTGAGTTTAGAACTCAGCGTAGCTGGACCAGAGATTGAGAGTTAGAGTTCAACAATGTATAAATAGTTTTAAAAACTAGATAAAGATGAGACCACCCAGGACAGAAGCCTGGACGTTTATATGAATGCCTACTCTGTGCCTGGCACTAATTTAAGTGCTTGGCGTACATTGGTAAGTAAAATTGATTGACATAAGATTCATGCTTATATTCTAACAGGGGAATGCAGTCAATAAGTAATATAATAATTATAGTGTGTTAGAGAGTGTTAAATGCTACAGAGAGAAGAAAAAATAGAATAGGGTAAGGAACCAGGGCAGGTTGCAGTGTAGACCAAGCTAACCTGCCAACGAGAAAAGTTTTAATTGGTTCTATGATCTGACCCCAAAATAGAATTTAGGTTTTAAAAAGACTTAGAAAAATACTAGATTCAAATTTTTGATTTTTAAAATTTTCTCACTATATTAAATTAAATGAGCTTCATTGCTTGTTGAGTTGGTACCAAATATGGTAGAATGAAACTGATTCATTTTTGAAAATAATGAAATTTTTTCCATAAATCTGTAAAGCTACACTAGGAACAGAAAAAGCTTGTAAGGTTATTTGATTGTAATAACAATTACAAATGTCTGTATTAAAAGGCTTGATAGTTCTGAAATGGATCACAGTGAAAATGAAGATTACACAATGTCCTCACCTTTGCCGGGGAAAAAAAGCGACAAGAGAGACGACTCTGATCTTGTAAGGGTGAGATATTTGCATTGATTTTATAATAATATTAATGATAATTTTACTTAGTAATGTTTACACCGAAACCAGTTGACATGACTATCAAATTTACATTTTATTTTATTTTAGTGGTTTTAACCACAAACCTGAGTTTATAATTATCCTCTATGTAATTTAAGTATATAGAATCTGTGCTTCTTATCAATGTGATAAGTAATCTCAATTGTTCAGATTTTTGGTATTAGACTTGCCAGTTGCGTACTCAACTGCTTGGTTTTTGTATTGTTTTGTTTTCCTCGTTTGCTTGGGGTTTTGTTGTTGTTTTTGTTAACATAGGATATTTAGACTTAGCCTTAGAGAAGGGGAATGGAACGAGGATCCTTAAAGCTTCTTTCATTTAATTTATTTCTTGAGCCTTTTACTAAATAAGCTGCTGTTAGAGGTAGAAAATGCTATAATTCTCGTCAAGTCCTTGTTCAGTTTTTAAATCTTAATAGAAATGATAAAATCATAACTTGTATGATAGACAGTTTGTGTTATTTTAAGACAAATTTGCTAAAGTTTTAGCATAGACACAAAATACAGTTATGTCTTCTAACACAACTCAGTGGACTTAACTGGGTTCGTTTCGACTTTACAGTTCAGCTTCAGATCGTTTCTTTGATAACTAATTAGGCTATCAGAATCAGTTTTCTTATCTGTATATAAATTATGGATACTTAGCTGGTAAGCTTTATCAGAGTAAGTGACTTAGCCCAAATGAATTGTTGCTGCGGTTTCATTGTTACAACTTTTGATTATGGTTATCATAATAATAAAAGTTAAAATGTTTGAATCTGCATGATTAAGAGAGGTGAGAGGTTAACCAAGAAATAATTACTTTTACTTTCTCTAAAATATTACTGCCCATCTTGTCTTCCACGGGTCCAACATTACACATGCCAAGAAGTTTATCTTCATGTTTCTCCAATAACTTATTTTGGCAGAGTGTTTATTTCCATTTAGAAAGAATTATTCTTTTTTATTTTGTTTTGTTTTGTTTTGTTTTTTGAGACACAGTCTCAGTTTGTCGCCCAGGCTGGAGTGCAGTGGCGCCATCTGGGCTCACTGCAACCTCCGCTTCCTGGGTTCAGGTGTTTCTCTTGCATCACCTTCCTGGGTAGCTGGGACCACAGGCATGTGCCAGCATGTGTGGCCAATTTTTGTATTTTTTAAAGGCGGGTTTTCACCATGTTGGCCAGGTTGGTCTCAAACGCCTGATGTCAGGTGATCTGCCTGCCTTGGCCTCCCAAAGTGCTGGGATTACAGGCTTGAGCCATACTGCCCGGCCGTGAAAGAATTATTCTAAAATTTTACTGAATTCTAACTGTGTATACTGTAAGTTATGATGTTTATTGGCTGTTTAAAATTTTCACATGAGCAAAATTAATAATTGATCACTTAGCTTGAAAACAATCTTGTTATCTGGATTTACAGAAGAAAATCCTTGAATTGGAAAAGGTATTATGTCTTCTTAGTTCTTACTTACTGCAGAAATTCCTTTATTATTGATGAGAGCTGGTCACCACATTGAAAATGCTTTAAGCAGAGAGCTCATGTTATATTTCATTTGTTGGAAAAGTCAACTAGGCCACTCATACCCACACCTATAGTGTACTACACTTATACCTTGGTGTTCCCATCCCCCAAAAGTTGGGAAACATGGTTTTTATTAATTCTTAATATTCTGTTATCCTATAAATTTTGCATCTGCTTTTACTTTTTGGGATAGTACAGAACAAAGTCTACTCTATTTTTCATAGAACTGTTTTGAATTTTTGAGCTCTTGAGATCTATTAGTATGATTGTAGTGGAGGCCTTTTGCTATTTGTTGTGGCATGGATGATGTATAACGTTAGCTCCAGTTTTAGAGGTGCTAGAAGAATCTTATTAATAAGCTAGTTTTGACTGAAGTGCTCTCAGAGAGATGAGCATTATGAGACACAAGTTGAATTTAAAGACCAGTAGATTATAATGAAAGAGGCCGGGCGCGGTGGCTCACGCTTGTAATCCCAGCACTTTGGGAGGCCGAGGCGGGCGGATCACGAGGTCAGGAGATCGAGACCACGGTGAAACCCCGTCTCTACTAAAAAATACAAAAAATTAGCCGGGCGTGGTGGCGGGCGCCTGTAGTCCCAGCTACTCGGAGAGGCTGAGGCAGGAGAATGGCGTGAACCCAGCAGGCGGAGCTTGCAGTGAGCCGAGATTGCGCCACTGCACTCCACCCCGGGCGACAGAGCGAGACTCTGTCTCAAAAAAAAAAAAAAAGATTATAATGAAAGAGCACGGTCTCATTTGCTTGTTACCAGCTTCTCATTGAAATTTCACAGCAAAGGAATTATTTTCCATATACGTTTGTATTTAAATATTTAGCTTTATAAATAACGTATTTTCCCTATCTTTTGCTTCTAACCTCAATTTTATACTACCTCTGTTCTTAAAACAGTGCAATGCAAAATGAAAAAGAAATGAGCAGTAGTGGTGCTTTAGGAAACTAGATTAGTATTCTCAAGAAAGTAGACATTGGGTTTTCTTTTTACCACCAACCTTTTCCAAAGCATAAAGGAAATCATCTACCTTTTTAGATCTTTGGACATCAAAAAGTATTGTAGTAATTAAAATAAGAAGTGACGTTTTAAATTTAGTTCTAATTTAACATTTCTTTTACCTTCTCATCTTTGAGTAACAACAGGTAATTTTTAATTTGTGCACAAAACTCTAAATAAATAAAACAAACTAAATCCAGTCATGTATAGCTCTTCCCCTCTCCTTAGAATGTAAGGATAGCTTAATGTTACCAAATCTTTTACTATAATAGTATATTAAATAAACCAAAGGGAAAACCAAAAACAAAATAATTTCAGATCATGCCAAGAGGACATAAATAAAACTTAAAATCCATTCTTGACAAATAGGAACTTTTAGTAAACTAGTACCAGAAGGATACATCTTTAACATGCTAAAAGTTTTGTCTGTTTTAAATCAGTAGTCAATGCCATTCTTCCTAAAGGCAAAATACTTGAAGCATTCTTTTTAAAAGTCAGGAACAAAACAAGCAACCTGCTGTCAGCACTGTTTTTTAAAATTGCTCTAGAATGTTTGACCAATTGTTATTTTTGTAATCTTAGAAAAATAAAAGAAGCAATTGAAAATCTATCCCTACCCATGTATATATTTATGTTTGTAACTAACATTACTCTGATAATTTTGTTTTGTATCAGATGTACATTTAGGGGAAAAGGGATTATTTTCTTCATCACCAGAACCACTGCAACAGCAAACTTAGATTGATTGATTGACAGATTCATAGATATAAATATAACCTTAGGAAATAGGGAGTACCTATATGTAGAAAATCTCAAAACTGAGATAGGGAGGACTTGAAGAGAGAGAAGACAGGCCATGTTTTGTATAGGAAAAAGGAATAAAAAAGGATGACAGTTTTTTCCAGCTGAATATATAATTGCGAAATTCCAGCATGGTTTTGTTTCAAGTCTGTGTGGAGGAATAAATAAATATAAAAGGAGAAGAAATAAAGGTAGGTTCAGCCCTACCAGATACATAATTAGTAAAATACTGTGCTTCTGTTATGATAGTCCATAAATACTCTTCTTGTTCAAAACATACAAAATAAAGGAAGCACTACAAATCATTGATTCTGAAATGGTTGGATGTGTCTTTGGGAGCGGAAAATCCAGTTTAGAATCTCATCTCACATTCTATTCTAAAACAATATACAATAATGTCTTAGTCAGCTCAGGCTACCATTATAAAATACCACAGACTGGGTAGCTTAAACAACAGAAATGTATTTTCTTACAGTTCTGGAGGCTGGAAGTACAAGATCAAGGTGCCAGCAGGTTTGGTTCCTGATGAGGGCTGTCTTCCTGGGTTACAGATGCCACCTTCTCTTGTGTCCTCACATGAGAGGTGTGGGGTGGGGGGAATAAGAAAGGCACCCAAGCTCACTGATTTTTCCTCTTATAAGGACACTGATCTCATCATGAGGGTCCCACCTCATGACCTCATCTCAACCAAATACCTCCCAAAGGCCCCATCTCCAAATACTGTCACATTGGGATTACAGCTTCAACATACACAACATACAATTTTTTTCTTTGGTGGTGGGGGCCACAGTTCGTCCAAAGCAAGTAAGAAATAACACTTAAAGGCCAGGTGCAGTGACGCCTGTAATCCCAGCACTTTGGGAGGCCGAGGCAGGTGGATCACCTGAGGTTAGGAGTTTGAGACCAGCTTGGCCAACACAGCGAAACCCCATCTCTGCTAAAAATACAAAAATTAGCCGTGCATGGTGGCACATGGCCTCTAGTCCCAGCTACTCCTGAGGCTGAGGCAGGAGAATCGCTTGAACCTGGGAGGCAGAGGTTGCAGTGAGCCGAGATTGCCCCACTGCACTCCAGTCTGGGTGACAGAGTGAGACTCTGTCTCAAAAAAAAAAAAAAAAAAAAAAAGCTGGGTGCGGTGGCTCACGCCTGTAATCCCAGCACTTTGGGAGGCTGAGGTGGACGGATCACAAGGTCAGGAAATTGAGACCATCCTGGCTAACACGGTGAAACCCCGTCTCTACTAAAAAATAAATAAAATAAAAAATTAGCCAGGCGTGGTTGCAGACACCTGTAGTCCCAGCTACTCGGGAGGAGGCTGAGACAGGAGGATGGCATGAACCCGGGAGGCGGAGCTTGCAGTGAGCAGAGATCGTGCCACTGCACTCCAGCCTGGGTGACAGAGTGAGACTCCATCTCAAAAATAAATAATAATAATAATAAAGAAATAACACTTAAAAATAAGCATAGAGGCATACACAAAAGCATAGAAGAATATAGAGAAAACCCACTAACAACCCAGTAATCAAAGTTGACAAAGGACACAATACGAAGGATGTAATTAGGCAGTTCACACACAGGAAACTCAATTTAAAGTTAGAAAAAGTTACAGATAATTCGATAGTTTTTGTTGTTTTCTTTTCAGTGATTTTTGAAAATATAAATTGCTGCAGACTTTTGGAAATTAACTTTGTACTATAAGTGTTCATACATAAAATTTATTCTTGGGTCTTTGGAGATTTTCTTCAGCATTCACGCTGGTTCACATATAGATTCTCTGAATATAGACTAGGATTTTATTTTAAATGTGAAAGCCACTGGTTTTTTGTTGTTTCTGTTGTTAATCAGTTAGTTATACCTAGAGAGAGGCAGTATTTCTAATTCAGAAGTGTTTCCAAAATTTATAATAAATGATGAATATGTTTACCTTTTGTATCTTGCAACCTCCGTTTGTAAAATAATAGTTCTTTTATGATGTTGTAAGCATGTCATATAGTTAATATTTTATGTCTTATGCACTGTGTGGTAAAATTAGAATTACTTAAATTGACTGTCAAAACGAATACTTTAGTATAGTTGTCATTTAGGACCAAGCACTGAATTTATAATGCTCTTTTTAATGAGATAGCTCTTCACTAAAATTTATAATTTAGTAAGATACTGATCTTGAGAGGTTTCCTTTTAAGACACTCTAGCTTAAAAGTAAGAGTGCAAATGTACCCTTTTACCCCAGATAAGTTTTTAAAATTAAAAACTATAGTAAAAGCAAATAAATACAGTTCTGGTGTATTTAAGGTACATGTTTAAGGTACATGTATTTTAGGTACATGTTTAGGACAACAATAGATAACAGATTTTTTTTGTTTCATTCCTCAAAATATGTATACTCACAATTTCATAACCATAAATTGTGATTTTTTTTTTTCCCCTAGTCTGAATTGGAGAAACCTAGAGGCAGGAAAAAAACACCAGTCACAGAACAGGAGGAGAAATTAGGTATGGATGACTTGACTAAGTTGGTACAGGAACAGAAACCTAAAGGCAGTCAGCGAAGTCGGAAAAGAGGCCATACGGCTTCAGAATCGGATGAACAGCAGTGGCCTGAGGAAAAGAGGCTCAAAGAAGATATATTAGAAAATGAAGATGAACAGAATAGTCCACCAAAAAAGGGTAAGAGAGGCCGACCACCAAAACCTCTTGGTGGAGGTACACCAAAAGAAGAGCCAACAATGAAGACTTCTAAAAAAGGAAGCAAAAAAAAATCTGGACCTCCAGCACCAGAGGAGGAGGAAGAAGAAGAAAGACAAAGTGGAAATACAGAACAGAAGTCCAAAAGCAAACAGCACCGAGTGTCAAGGAGAGCACAGCAGAGGTAAGCATGTGTAACTCTAAACTGCATCTGTTTCGTTAGTGTATTGTAAATCATAATTTGATGCTATCCACATTTGGGTCTTCCCCAAAGCAGAGCAGAATCTCCTGAATCTAGTGCAATTGAATCCACACAGTCCACACCACAGAAAGGACGAGGAAGACCATCAAAAACGCCATCACCATCACAACCAAAAAAAAATGTGTAAGTTGTAAATATTACATTTCAAACCAATTTCAGATTATTTTGCAAAAGTTCCTAAATTTGTAAACATACATATTGCTGTATTTAAATTCCATATATTTAGCCCCATTACACTAGGTAAGATAAAATTTTTATAAACTTAACTTAGTGATTGATATCTCAATAAACTATCTTGTACATTTTTACAGGTGTAGGCAAATCTTTATAAATGAATACCAAATAATATATTATTTCCTTTACAGACTTTATGATATCTAAAGAAATTATAAGGTATTTTTAAATAATCACCACACATTGACCAGGTTGCCTTGTCATTCCACACTACAATTTTTTTTTTTAATGTTTCTCATTAGCACCTTTTCCTTTAAAAAAAGGAAAACAGGTCTTATGCTTCTGCTTTTTTTCTTTGAACTTGTAGTAGGAAAGTAACAGGTATCATTTTTAAAAAATTATATCCATAGAAATTATCACGTTGGTCTCAAGTGTTCGATATCTTGGTTTTGTTTGTTTTCTAACCCAGTTCGTTTATCTACATCAGCATGTATATAGTTTTAGATGTTCACACAAACACATTTATAAGAGAGGTACAGTAACAATCTGTACCCCAAATTTTAGTGTCACCAGAGTATCAGTGCTATAATTTGTAGATTTGACAGTATTTTTTCTCCTCAGTTATGTGAGTGGAAATAGAGTAGCATGTCTTTTATTAGTCGGAAATTTAGCACACTTTTTCTGAGAGTAATCCCACCCGTACATAATTACTTCAGTGGCTTGACTTTTCAGAGTTGCCAACGTACTGTCGTTAAATACTCAATTATCTTAGAGATTTTCCTATTCCTGTGTATTCCACAGGAAGAGGAAAAGTTGCCTGGGTGTCTAGCCAGTACTTCATGCCATCTTCCATGTAATTTTTCTATCAGGTTAAAAGTAAAGGTAAGTACATTTTTGTGGCAGCTTTATAAATGTGTGTGGATTCAACCAAATCACTATTTCTAAACAAAGAATTCTTAAGGAATCCTTTATTTAATAAAATACACATGAATGATGTAACAAGGAAATAACAAACCTCATAATTTTAGTTTGTTTATATTTGGACATCATAAAATTCAGGGTTTAAATGATTATTGTGCTCTCCTAAAATTATACAAGTCCTATGAATGTTCTAAACAAAACAAGTATTTCTTAAAAAAAAAAAAAAAAATTTGGTACAGAAGAAGATTCTGTAGTCTGTCTTGGAAGCCTATCTTCCTTTCACTGGGAAGCTCTTTCTAGAGCTGGTATACTAACATATGTTAGGATTTGTTTCTTTTTCTTGTTCTGACCTTAGTGAAATTGAAAAAGATTGTCATTATGTTTCATGTAATTTCTATAGTTTCATTAATCTTGAAAAACCAAACCAAGTAAAAAAATTGTTTGGTTTGAGCATGAGTTAAAAAAAATACGTATTTTGGATTGCTTATGGAAGTAATAAGTTATGTTTCTAATTTTAAAAAATAAATATCAAGAGGGATCCATTTGATTAGATGGTTCTATTCTATATTTTTTGATGCCACCTGTGTTTCAGAGAGTACCAGGTGCTAGGGACACAAAACAGATATGGTTCTTGTTCTCATGGGCTCGTGGTTCTTCTACCATCTAATGGAGTGAGGAAGTTTTTTTTTTAAAAGTGACAATGAGTTGATATCTTGAGAATAGTAGGGGCTAGACAGGCAGAGAACAGGTGGCATGAACACTGTATTTGAAGTTTCTGAAGTGAAAAAAAATCTTGGCAAAATCAGAAAGCTAAAGGAAGGCAAGGGCTTGTTGGATTGTAGTTGTGGGGAGTTGGGGAGCAGAAAGAGATGAGAATGGACAGGTAGGCAAGGACCATCTACTCTTATATACTGTGTTAAGGAGGTTTACAAAATTATTCTCAGCTCAGTAGGGAGCTCTGTAGTGACAGTAACATCATCTGTTCTTGTACTTTTAAAAGATAACTTTGTAAAGAGAAGAGGCAAGAGATGGGAATGGTTTGAATTAGGTGGTAGCAACGGAGGTGTGGAGAGAAGTGAATGGATTTGAGATCTCTGTAAGAATCTATAAGGCCAGACAAAGACAGGTGCACTATATTCAAAGCAGAATTCCTTTCTGCTTTGAGCAGCTCAGTAGACGTAGATGCCTTTTACTGCGTTAGGAAAGATGAAAGGAAAAGCAGACTTTAGGTTATGGTATGTTCTCAGTCACATTTTTTTGTTGTTACTTGGTAGATAATACGTAACATTCTATGATTAAATGCTGGTTTAGGATTCAGAATATTAAAGAAATGTTCTTGTCTCATAAAGTAACTGAGGGTAAACATGATAGGACAATTGATGAAATGCTTGAAGCATTTCTTCTAACGAGGTAATCTACTGAAAGGAACATTCATTGTGTTTTACATGTGTTTTACCCTAGCCGTGTAGGACGCTCCAAACAAGCAGCTACTAAGGAAAATGATTCAAGTGAAGAAGTAGATGTGTTTCAGGGTAGCTCTCCTGTCGATGATATTCCACAGGAAGAAACAGAGGAGGAGGAAGTTTCTACAGTAAATGTATGTGTTCAAAGTTTCTGTGAGTGGTGTGGGATATAAAAACAGAGTTAGTAAATGTTTGGTTAGATCATTTAGTACTTGTTTAGTATTTGTATATTTTACTTCATTAGTTTATAGCATCATTTTATCTACCAGGTTGGGTAATGGAGAACATCTTTTATGGAAACCCGAAACTAAGCAAATAGGTGTAGCTTAGTGAGAATGTAAATGTCAAGTCTGAACTGAATGTACAGCATTCTAATATTGACACTTTAAGCATTTAAGTTGTACCTTGATTTTAGGGCACTGATACCCATTAAGTATACTGTTGTTTATATTTTACAACTCTCTGTTTGGTATTTCTATTTGGGTTTCATAATAGAAATTAGAAGTTAGTTACACAGAATAAAATCAGCCTTTGGAATTGAAGTTTGAGCTGAATGAGAATTCATAAAATTGGTAATACATACTTATTTTGCAAAAGTAGGTATGTGTTACTTCCTGACTTTTTTGTTTTTGAGACAGCGTCTCACTCTGTTGCCCAGGCTGGAGTACAGTGGTGCATGATCTGGGCTCAGTGCAACCTCCGCCTCCCAGATTCAAGCAATTCTCCTGCCTCGGCTTCCCAAGTAGCTGAGATTACAGGCCAGTGCCACTATGCCCGACTAGTTTTTGTTTTTTTAGTACAGACAGGGTTTTACCATGTTGGTCAGGCTGGTCTTGAACTCTTGACCTCAAGTGATCTGCCTGCCTCGGCCTCCAAAGTGCTGGGATTACAGGCATCAGCCACTGCACCCGGCCCTTCTTGACTTTTAAAGTAATAAATAAATAACTTTACCGGTTAATACAACTCAGATATTTCTCTTAAGAAAAAAATACAGTACATTTAAGTAGAAGCTCTTCTCCCATCTTTGTTTGAGAAACCCAAGCTCTATAATCAAGTCTCAGAGTTGGTCTCTGCTGTTTGTCCTATTTAATGGAATCAGAACTCCTATCTGTACCAGGATTCATTTTTGTGAATAAGTGAGTTAAGTACACAGGAAAATGTGCTTAATTGTGGCCTCCAATTAGTTTGGCTTGTTTCTTAAAGGGTTTTGGGGGAGAACATCAAAGTAAGGCTGAAGAGTCAGTAACGATTGATGTCTTCATCAGAGAAAAACTACATAGTAAATTAAAACCCTCTTTTATATTCCTATTTTTAATATTGACATTTTTTGAACTGGTTTTATGCTTTCATTAGTGCTTGCCAGTAAATGATAATATGTTTGAATTTTAGGTTATTTTACTGTATTGATAATTGTTAAGATCCAAACTCAGTAACTACTTTCCCAGAAAGATAATGTTCATAAATGTGAAGTGTTTTCATTTACCACAGGAAACATAAGTAGAAAGATGATTAATCTGTTTGAGGTATTTTTCTTGCTGTGGACATTGATTTCTGTTCATTTCTCTTTAAAATTATTAGAAAAGTAAAATAATTTTTTTCTTTCACTGTTCAGGGGAAGTCTGTGAGCCTGTAAGGGTTCAAATGTTATAGAGGTCTAAATATGTGATGCCAGGGCAGAAAGTAAGGATTAAAAGTTTCAGGGAAAGGAAAGCGAAGAAAATCAGGAACAAATGAGAATAAAGATTAGTTAAAAATGATTACTGCATATCGTATGCACATATACCCATTTTAATTAAGCATCTGGTGACTTTCCTTTTAAGGTACGGCGGCGAAGTGCTAAAAGGGAACGGCGATGAACAAATGTAATTAATAACTTTCCCTGTGAAAGCTTTGGAAAAATCCTTCTTTTTTTTTTTTTTTTTTTTTTTTTTTGGTCAAGCTTGAGGCTGAATAAAGCCTTTGATGCACAAAGTGGGACTGCTGAAGAGTGGACAGTTGGACCTTACTTTGGTGACCCCATACATTTGTGGTCACATGCTTTAGCCATACGCATGATAACATTGACTACGGAGTCTTGTGAAAGTGTAATGTGCGATGGCTATGTAGACATAAAGAAGAAACTTGTAAATATCTTTTTTCTTTTTTTAATGTTTCTGACTTCTGAAGTGCTTGTATAGCTTTTATCTGCGGCTTTAAACTGACAGTACCCAACTGTTTATTGGATCTATTGATTTGAAAAGAATTTGTTAGGATAGATCTTAAGCAGTAATCTGTCAGTGTTTGTATTTGTATTCTCTGCAATTTTACTGTGAAAAAAATTTGTTTTCAACAATTGGTGTCATTTTCTTGATGTCACTATTTGTTGGAGAGTTAAATGGTCTCTTCCCTTTGTGTATCTTACCTAGTGTTTACTCCTGGGCACCCTTAATCTTCAGAGGTGCTAAATTGTCTGCCATTACACCAGAACGATGCCTCTGATAGGAGGACAACCATGCAAATTGTGAAATAGTCCTGAAGTTCTTGGATTACTTTACACCTCAGTATTGATTTGTCCCAGAATTTTCTGGCCTTTCATGGCAATGAAAATTTTAAGAAGAAAGATTTAAAGTATTTTAATTTTAAAGAGTGTGTTATAAAATAATGTACTGAATTCTTTATCCCATTTTATCATCCTTTCAGTTTTTATTAATCTACTGTATCAATAAAATTCTGTAATTTGAATGAGTTTTTAATAGTCTAGAATGTTATTGTGTATAAATATTTCCTCTTGAACATTATGTTCAGAAAATGCAAATTACACTATAATATAAAACCTGATATATACACATTAGAAATATTCCAGTTCTCCATAACAGTGTAAAGTTAATCAGAAAGAAAAAATTTTATTGATGCAGTGTGTCTTTATAAAGCTGTTCTTGAAAGCCAAGTGTTTTGTATTTTATAGTGAGTTGCATGTTTATGAAAAAAAGTGCTGAAAATGGGATGTGCTCTTTTCTGTAAATTCATATTTAGCCATAGTATATGATAGATTGCCCCATAACATAGTTTTTCATCAAGAGTTTATTATTGTACTTTATTTTGGAGCCAAAAAATTGATTCTGGGGGGTGGGGGCAGAGTAGAAGTGGTATATGCAAGTATATCAGCTACTGTAGTTATCACAGTCTTGTGAACTTTGAATGAAATTCCACTTTGTCCGGATTGGGAGAAGTGGAAATTTATTTGGATTTAGAGCAGGTCTTTTTTTTTCTTCATTGTAATCTGCAAAACATAGAAATAAATTACTTAAGGCAGTATCCTGTATACAGTTGTATAAACTGTATTTTGAACCAAAACATATAGGTTACTACTTAATGCTTACCTAATTTCATTTTAGTATTTTAGGTGCTGTTATGTTTTTTCATGGTTAACACCAGAGGGGAAAAAATCATATTCTAACTTATTAAATTTATCACATTGAATAGTGGAACATTTTCATATGATACACCATTATGTTTAAGGTATATTTCCAAGATTGGTGATAATAGATGGGGCATATAATAAAGAAGCTACTATTTTGGAAAATGACATTTTACTATTTGCCAATGTATATTGCAATTGATGTGATTATTTTTCTTTTGAAGATTTGTTCGTGTTTATGAAACAGCCATTTATTTTTTAAAAAGTGTTTTGAATTGTGTCTTAATCTCTCCATATTTAACTATTCTTCATTTACAACAATACTGACACCAGTAATTATGAGAGGCTGTCATATATCAAAGCAGCTCAGGTTGGATCAAGATACATTGGTTTTGAAATGTTTCCTTAGCTCGGTTCTCCCAAACACATAATTTCTGTTTCAGCAGTACAAAGGCATGTTTTAAAATCTATAACATAAAGAATAAGGAATAGCTTTGTATTTTTGTCGTTGATTAAATTGCACCGGAAATGTTTATGGAAATATTAAGAACATTTTATAAAACATACGAAAAACTGATTGTGAAGGATTTTTATTTGCATGATCCATAGTTAACCAAATTTCATTGCACATTTTTGTAATGCTGTACAGCAGTTCACAAAAAAACGTTCATTGTAGATTTTGTTATGTTCAATGCCAATGAGTCTGTAATTTTACGACCTGTCTGTTCTTTTTTTGGGTGATTACGATGTAAATTTTTTTTTTTTTTTTTGGTAGAAAAATAGGTGCAATAATGATCAAAGTTTTGATGTCTTGAGTCTCCATCTTAGGGGATTATCTTATGTTTAAACTTAACATTTCATGTAGTAACATTTGGAGAGCCACATACTTTACAGTAAAATTAAGTGTGTATAAAACATTAGTTGCTAACAATTGTTAGCAAACTTTCAGTGATAATGTTCATTTTGAAAATATGTACTGTATAACATTAAAGAAAATATTTAACTCCCTGTAACAAGTTCCATTATGAAAATCTTATTCCTCAGTGAGGTTATCTTGCTGCACTCTGTAGCAAATTTGTTTAATCTACATTATAATAAAATTTCTTGCTGCAGTGCAACAGGAAGCTTTTTCAGTGATCTCCACTGTATATGTAAATTACAAATGTGGCTGTAAAACTTATTCCAGGTATTAAAGGTTAAATTGCTTTCTATATCTTCTTATAACTTGTAAGTTTGATTTTTAAGATTTCCTTTTGTCCACTTGTAAGAATGTCAGGAATTTAAGAATTTGCTTAAATTAGTCATATCTCTGCCACCACATAGTATTATGTCACCATAATGAACAATTGCTATTTAAATAGATAACCAATTTTCAGACACATTTTTGGATTTCTGTGAAGTTGAATAAACATAAAAGCTAATATAATTGTATTATTTTGTTTATGTAAATCAACATATATATTTAAATACTAAATGGAGAGGCACATTTGATGATTTTTAATTTTGGAGCCTTTGTTTCATGAAGTGGAAACACATCTCAGTAACTTTTTCCAAACCTTTTGTTTAAACTTCTCATGCAAAATGTTGGCGGACAGAGAATTGTAAGTATTATTTAAGTTAAATAATTGCGTAACTGAACAAAATAAATGTATAATATAAACTTTAAAAATAAGCACTAAATAAATAAGTTGCCAGTAGCAGTTTTATTAATTCGTTCGGCAAACATTTATTGAGTGCCTTCTATGTGCCAGGCACTCAAAAATTTTACTCAGTTTTGCAGCGGATAAAGTGTGATCAAGATAGAGTAAGTCCCTGCTTTTGTGGTACTTTCATTATGTTAGAGGTGGGTGAATAAGCAAAAAAAAAAAAAAAAAAAAAAAAAAAATTAATATATAATGTCAGATTGTGAAAAATGCAGTGAAAAAAAAGGAAAAGTAGGATAGAAAGTACTAATGATAGGTGGAGAAGTTATTTTATATACTTTGAAACATACAGTTTAGGATTGTTATATCTTCATGATGAAGTGATATGGTTTATAATTTAAAATGTCACTTGGTATCTTTATGAATATTTTTAATCTACTTTGCTTGATATTAATGTAGCCATATCAGTTTTGTTTCAGCTATTGTTCGCATGATAAAACTTTTCCTTTTATTTTCAACATACTTATGTTCTCATGGTTAAAATGTGTATCATGTAAACATTTTATACTTGGATTTTGTTCTTTCATCTGAGAATCTTTGTTCTTTAATAGTGTTTAAGCTCTAGTGTAGTTACTTATATAGTTGACTTTAAATCTACCATTTTGCTATTTATTTTCTTTTATGCCAGTCTGTCCTTTATTTTCTCCTTTCCTGCCTCCTTCTGGCTCAGTTAAAGTGCTTTTTATTATTCTATCTCTTCCATTAGCTTTTTAGTTAAACCTGATTGTGTTATTCTTTTAGAATTACAGTATTTATGTTTGGCTTATTATAGTCTGTGATTAATGCTTTTGCCACCATCAGAACAATGCAAAAAGTTCAAAACAATTCAACTGTATCTGCCTCTATCCTTTGTGCTAAAGTTGTTGTCTATTTTCAGTATAAAAATGCTACAATATCCTTGTTGAATAGTCTATGTTCTCATATTTACCCATAGATTTTCCGTTTTTGCTGTGTTCTTTTTCTAAGAACCATTTTGTGCTATCATCTTAGTTCATTTTTCTTCTTTTTTTTTTTTTTGATTTCTTGATTTCGGCACTTTGACTATGGTATGCCTAGGTATGATTTTCATTTTATTTAATTTGCTTAGAGTTTACTGACTGGTTCATGTCTTTCATCAGTTTGGAAACATTTTTGGCTGTTATCTCTTCACATATTCTACACTGTTTTCTTTCTGACATTCCAATTATACATCTATTAGATTGCTTGTATCCCATCTGCCTTTAAGTGTATTTTCTGTTCTTTCCACTCTCTTTTTCTCTCTGTGCTTCATTTTGGATATTTCTGTTGATCCATCTTCAGATTTCTTTTGCTACGTCTGTTCTTCCCATTAACTTTTCAATTAGTTATTAATTTCAAATATTGTATTTTTCAGGCCAGTGTGGTGGCTCACACCTGTCATCTCAGCACTTTGGGAGGCTGAGATGGCAAAACCCTGTCTCTACTAAAAGTAAAAAAAATTATCCTGGTGCCTGTAATCCCAGATACTCTGGAGGCTGAGGTAGGAAAATCGCTTGAACCTGGGAGGCAGAGGTTGCAGTGAGCTGAGATCATCGCACCACTGCACTCCAGCCTGGGGGACAGAGTGAGACTCTGTCTTTAAAACAAACAAACAAACAAACAAATAAACTGTATTTTTCAGTTCTAGAATGTCCAGTTAATAATATGTATAGATTTCAGTTCTCTGTTGAAAGTCTCTTTTTACTCGTCTTTTCCCCTTTTCTCTTAATTATGTAGTCCAAATCTTTACCAATTAACTACAACTTCTCAATGATCTGTCGATCTGATTCTTTTAACTCTTTTTTCTATTGAACATCCATCAAAATTTTCCTGGTCACATTTTTTCCTTCCTTGTGTGGATCTTGTAACTTTTTTCTTATTTGAGGACATTGAATTAAAAGTACTAAAGGATTGAAGTTGGTGTGATTTTTCTCCCAAGAGAAGATTTGCTGTTTTTTCTTTTAGGCATTCATTGTAGAGATTGATCACTTCAAGAGTTGAGCCTGGGTTGCAACTTTAGTTAGACTCAATCTGGTTGTTTCAAATGTCTTAATGGTAAGACCTGCATTATATGACAGACTAACACGGCAAGCCTGCAGGAGATTTCATTCAGGCTATTCCGTCCAGCTCCCCAGCAGGAATGCTGTTTGACACAGAGTAGTCAAAGGCAGCTTCTTTGAGAAGGTGACATCTGAGCATGGACTTCAATTAAGTGAGGCATCAAGCCTTATGAATATCTGGGAGAAGAGTATTCCAGGCAGAGGGAAGAATAAGTATGAAAGTCCTTAGGCAAGAATGAACTTTGTGCATCAAGGATTTCAAGAAGGCTGATGTTTCTGGAGTTGAACTGAGCAAAAGATGAACGAAGGGGTAGGATAGAAAGGAGATAAGAAAGAGCCAGATCACACCTATGATGTCTCTTGGCAGTTTTGTTCAAAAGTTGATGGGAATCCATTGTAGGCTTTGAGTAGGAGAGTGGCAAGGTTTCTTTGTCTTAATTTTTAAAAATACTACTCTGTTGATGAGAATGGCTAATAGAGTGTAAGAATAGAAGCCCCCCAGTTTTATTAAGTTATATTAGTAGTCTAGACAATTTGTTCATTCATTTCACAATAAGAGTGATAGAAATTGTGAGAAGTACTTGGATTCATGATGTATTTTGAAGTTACAGTTAGTAGCCCTTTGGTAATGGATATGGAAGTGTGAGGGAGATGAATCAAAGATGACTCCTGAACTTTGAGCCAGAGAAACTGAGTGAGTGGTGTCATTTACTGATATGAGGGAAGCTGAGTGGGACATATTCTTCAGGATAAAATATTTGGTGTCAGGATTCATTAGTTTCAGCATGTGATTTATTAATATTTACATAGTCTTTGGGTGCTTTGGATATTTGGATTCCAGTCCTTTGTGTGAATTTCTGTTTGAAGGTGGAAACAGCTTCAAAAAGAAAAATGTAGGCATTTTACATCATGTGGCATTTCTAAAATCTGAAAGCATGTAACTATTAAGAAATTTATTATAATACCTCCAATTCAGCATTTCTGAAACTAAATGAATAACCTTTCCTTCCCAAATCTGATCATCTTCGTATGTCTGAAAATGGAATTAGTATCCACCTGGTAATGCAAATCTAGAAATTTGCTTTGACTCCTGTCCCTTACACCTGTATCCAGTCTCTCATCAAGTCCTGTTGAGTTTACCTCCTGATTATCCCTCGAGTTTTTCTACTTTTTTCCACCAATCTCCCTTAAGTTCTCATCATTTCTTTGCCTCTTTGTTGGTCTCACATTTACTCTTGCCCCACCTCAAATTCATTTTCATAATGTAGCCAGATTGTGAAGTACCATGATTTCATCTACCCCCCAGCAGCAGCAGCAGCAACAGTAGCAAATAATATAAACCTTATATCTCTTCAATAATTTACCATCGCTTTTAGGATAATGTGCCCCACGAAGCTCTGCATCATGGGTCACTCTTGTTTAGCTAATTCTTAATTCTTCCTTCATATTTTGTATTTTATTTCATTGATTTCTTTTTCTAATTTTTATCTTTTGCCTGTACCAATATCTAATTCACTATACTGATAAGTTTTTATATTTGGTCCAAAAATTCTCCAAGTTTTAATTTCAAAAATGTCTCGGTCATTCCTTGGCTCTTCTTGTTATTTTCGCTTATTCAGTATTGAGTCTTCCCACTGAGTTAGATTTTTTTAAGGCCTTCCTTTCAATACAGTTTTTATTTTCTTCATAAGAACAGGCTTTGCACCTTTTAAAATGCTTTATGGATTTTATTATTATTACTTACATTGCTATTTCCATTATTTTCTAATTGGTATAGCTGCTATGCTTTTCTTTCTTTCTTTTCTTTTTTCTTTTGAGACAGTCTTGCTCTGTGCAGTAGAGCAATCTCAGCTCACTGCAACCTCTGCCTCCTAGGCTCAAGCAATTCTTGTGCCTCAGCCTCCCGAGTAACTGGGACTACAGACGTGTGTCGCCACACCTGGCCAATTTTTTATACTTTTAGTAGAGATGGGGGTTTCACCATTTAGCCAGGCTGGTCTCGAACTCGTGGCCTCAAGTTGATCCGCCCACCTTGGCCTCCCAAAGTGCTGTTACTACAGATGTGAGCCACTGAGCCCAGCTGCTATTTTGTTTTTAGCTGCTTTGAACTCTAATTCTAATAGTTTTTCAGTTAATTCTCTTAGATTTGTTAGATGGATAATACGATCTGCAAATGGTTTTGTCAGTATTATTTTATGTTGTTCTGAAACGTATACAAAATGTCTTTCTGGTCTAATTAGCATTGGTTGGCTCCTCCAGAGCATTGTTAAATAGAAAGCATTCTGCCTTTTCTAATTTAAGAAAATATCTAGTTCTAATCAGGGTTATTAAAAAATAAAATCTGGAATATATGTTGAATTCCATGTTTGTATGGAAGTTTATGTTTTTAAAAATATATAATAGTTTAATGAATTATATTAATAAACTTCATATATAGAATCATCCTTGCTTTGATAGGACTAACTCAGCTTGGTCATGCTACTAGATTCAGTTTGCTAACATTTTACTTAGTATTCTCATGTCCGTCTGAGATTGCTTTATAATTTATCATATTAGCATTATTCCAGTATTGATGTAAGGAGTTTTGCTAGCCTTCTAGAATGAGTTGGAAAGTTGTTTGTATTTTTCTATGAACGTTTATGTAGTGTAGGAGTTATTTGCTTCCTGAAATTATTATAGAATTTTGAAAAGTTTTATTTGGTGCTTTCTAAAATTTTAAGTAGAAAAGTGTTTCAGACATGCAGGAAATAATACAGCAGACATTGGTTATCTCATTATTAGATATTCATGATCTCATTTCCCAAGTTTAAGAGATACCAACGATGCTATGTTTCAGTTAGCATTAAGTTCTCCCCCTCAACACCCACACACACACGCGTGCACGCACATGTGCGCACACACACAGATGCACACCCTACCCACTTCCTGTGAGTAAGGAATAAGATCTCAGAAACGTTTAGCAAGCTGTGTTTCTTGGGTTCGAAGGATGTTCTATAATTGTATGTGTCACAGGCACTGTGGAGTGATTGATTTGTCTCTGTCCCTTGGTGGAGAAGATAAGCTCACTTTTAACATATAAAAAGGCTGTGCACAAGTTGCAGTCCCTTTTTTGTCTTATCCTAATAATGTGTATCATTCTCATGCATGTGTTCATCTTCATTTTACTTTGTGTATTTAAAATACATAGGACTATTTCGTGTTTTTAAAATTTTTTTGGAAAAAAGACATCATAGTTATCATTTTGAAACCTATTTTTCACCCAACACCGTGTCTTTGAAATATAGCCATGTTGACATTTGTTGATCTCCATTTCTTCACAATATAACATCTTTTAAAATTGGGATGCTTCCTAAATCAATGGTGTCTTAAAATTGGCAGCATTTTCTTAATGACAGAATAATGCTGTACCTTATAATTGATAGTATCTTAGATTTGATTACATCCAGTAGTTCATTCCTCTTAATTGCTGTAAAGCATTCTGTTGTTTGAATATACAACAGTTAATCCATTTCTCTATCATAGTTAATCATTTTTCTTATTGGTAGATAATCAGGTTGTTTGCACTTTCACTTTTATAAGCAGTTCGAAAGTAAACGTTCTTCCTGTCTCATAAACAATTATTCTGAATGAAAATGTTGAATTTAGTAAATATGGATATTCTGCTTTCTAGGTATTGTCAAATTGCATTCCTAAGTAGTTATATTACTTTATACTTCCTCCAGCAATGTATAAGAGCTCCTGTTTGCTTTTCATTTTTAGATTTGTATCAGTTTGAAACTGTATTTATGTTGTGAGCTGAGGATCTTATTTTCTCTTTTTCAAATGGATAGCCATTCGCCTCAGTATCATTAGTTATTGAATAGTTTATTCTCTACTTGACTTACAGTGCTCTATCTGCCATATACTAAATGCAGGCGGTTACAGATTAAGATCTGTTTCTAGGCTTCCTTTACTATTGCATTAGCTTATGTATGTAGTATATTTACTGTAGTTTTATAGTAAGGCATTTCCTTATTAATACTCTTCAAAATTGTCCTGGCTATTGTCTTTTTATAACTCCACAAGAATTTTTAAATCATGTTGCCTGATTCTGGGGAAAAATCTTTAGGATTTTTATTAGAACTGCTTTGAATTTAAAAATATATATTTGGAGAAAATGGCCATCTTTATGATGTTGAATCTTCCCATTTATGAATATGGCTGGTTAGTTGGTCAGTCTCTTTGTATCGATCTTGCTTCTTTTTCTATCAATAAAGTTTTACAATTTTCTTTGTAACAGTCTTGCACATTGTAACTTTCCTTGAAAGTACCTTTCTAATTGTTTGTTGATGGTGGATAAGAACACTAGTTTAGTCTCCATATCATATTACTAAACACTGTGTGACTCCTTTGGTGCTTAGCAGATTTTTTTAGGAGCTGAAACTTTTATTGTCTTTTTAGCTGCTTTTATGGTTGGTAAGTTCCTTCTACCTGGCTCAATTTTGGTAATCATCTTTTCCTTGAAAATCATGCATTTCTAGGTTTGAAAATTTGTTAGGAAAAGTTTTAACATAGGCTGTTTTATTTTGTAAATCTCTGCAGCATCTCTCTATATTTTATTTTCTTGAGTCTAAGTTTTTTGTCAACATTTTTTCCTTTATCATTGGAATCATTAAAAATTTCCAAGAAGCAGCTTTTGGTTTTATTTATTGAGCATTTATTTCTATAATTTTTGCAGTGATCTTCATTTCTTTCTTCAGCTTCACTTGCACTTAGTAGTTCTTATAGTCTCTTGGGTTGAATGCTTAGTTCATGTATATCTTGGTCTTTCTTGTTTTCTAGTACATGCATTCCTCTTCTAAGTACTTCTTGATTATATCACATAGGTCTTGTTTGGTGGTGTTCCCCTTTTTGCTCATTTCCAGATAGTCTGTCATTTTAGTTTTGATTATTAAGCCTAGTATTTTTTTTTTTCCTCCCAAAAGAGGAAAAAAATGTGGGGATAGGCTTGAAGGGAGGGGTGTATTTTTTATTTTATTATCCTTTTGTTATTCTGATGTAGCTAAATTTATGGGCCAAGAATGTCACTTGTATAATTTTGGTTGTCTGTATTACTGAGATTTTTCTGTGTTTTTATGTATGCCGAAAAGAAGGTTTATTCACAGTTTGTGTGTATCTGTAGTTTAGATTGAGCTTGTTTATTTAGGTTATTTACATTTTTATATCTTGTTTTTATTGTCTGTCAAACTTTCCGGTTTAGGGGAGATGGTTTTGTTAATGTCTCCCATAAAGATTAGAAATATTTCTCCTTGTATTTGTATCAGTTTTTACTTTATATATTTCAAAGTTTTGATGTGAGGAGTCCTATGACTGATATGTATTCTTGATTCATTGTATCATGTCAGCAGTATTAAATGCCTGTTTTTTTCTCTTTAATGCTTTGGATTGAATTCTATGGTCTTAATCTTGCTATGCTTTTTATTAGTATATGATACTCCTTTTTGCCAACTTCCCTGTGTCATTTTGTGTTCCATCTGATTCAAAAACAGCATTTAGCTATTTTTATTATTTATTTTTTCCTCCATCTTCTCTATTTTTCTTCAGGAAGTCTTAGAGTTTTTGAGATTTTAGAGCCAGCTGCCTTCCACATCTCAGCTTTACCCTGGCAACACTTTTCTCCAGCGTGTGCTTTGGGCTATAATTCTTTCTCAAGATATACTTTTTTTTTCCCAGAATTTGTCAAGATTTCTACATTTCTTTTTCTCATTATTGCGGATTTCTCTAGTATGTTTCTGTGTTTTTATATTATCTCCCATCATTTTATGAGGGAGGGTAGTTGCCAGTAATCATTGTTCTGTCTTGATCCTGTGGTGTCCCTCCCTGATTCCAGCACTTAGGTTTTATTCTTACCTGTTTTGTTTGGGGCACAAGAGTTTCATAAACCGGTATTCAATCCATCATCTTTGAGCCTTCCTGTGCTGCTTCTTAAAAGGCCGTTATCTTACAGCGTGTCATTATGCTACTACTGTTCATCTCATAAGTTGGAGTCACTTCGGTTCCTCAGGGCTTCTGCTAGCCACCCCAGATGGAGAGCAGCTCATGTTTTGGAGCTATTGTTGGAGAGTGTCAGTGACTATATCCCATCCTTTTTTGTAGGTCCTATTGATGACTTCTGCATATCCCTTCCTTTTTACTGGCCCCTGTGACACTATTGTAATAGGGTTCTCTTCCTACTTTTCTCTATCCCCCTTATTTTCACTGGTGGTTTTTCTTCACTCATTACTTAATTGGCATTGCAACTTAATGCAAGAGTCATCGGCTTTTTGTCCTCTTTTTAAAGGTAAAAAATAATTGTACTGACTTTTATACAATAGTAATTGTATTTTTATTATCCCTTGAAAAAATACATGTGTATATAGATAACAGACATATTACTTTGGTAGAGCCATATCATTAATATACACTGATTTTAAAAACACTTGCTTTGAAAGATCTCACTCTACTATCTTCTTTAATCATCACAACAACATATAGTATGATTGGATAAGTATAAGGCAGATAAAATGAAGTAAATCTTGCAAGGAAGCAATAATATTTTATAAATTTACCTATTCTGAAGGGTACTTTTTTTTTTAAAAATGGACTCTTGCTGTATCACTGCTGGAGTGCAGTGGCACGATCTCTGCTCACTGCAGCCTCCATCTTTCGTGTTCAGGCCATTCTCGTGCCTCAGCCTCCCGAATAGCTGGGACTACAGGCGTGCACCACCATGCCCGACTAATTTTTATATATTTAGTAGAGATGGGGTTTCACCATGTTGGCCAGCTGGTCTCGAACTCCTGACCTCAAGTGATCTGCACACCTCGGCCTCCCAAAGTGCTGGGATTACAGGCATGAGCCCTTGTGCCTGGCCTGAAGGGTACTTCTGACCATACCTAAACTTAGGCAGTAACTTTAGATTTGCCATGCTCTATAAGTTTTTACTCCTCTCCACGTACATTTGAATGATACTACATTTATGGGGAAAATATTTGACACTTTATATTGGTGTAGATGTGTTTATTACTTGTGTTAACTCCAGATGTAAAGCAAAGTGTAAATAGCTGATGGAGCCTTCATTCTACTGGCTCTGCAAATGTAATAGATATGTGATCACAGGCAAGTCATTTATCTATCTGCACTGTGGTTTCCTCATCTATCAAATAGGCAAAAAAATAGCTCTTAAAAACTAGTGTCATCAATCAAATAAAATATGGTGTGTGTGAAAAATCTTTGTAAAGGATAAAGAACCCATGACAGGCTTCACTGTCACCCATGCCTACCTCATATAACAAATAACAGTTAAAATTGTTAGCCTTTAGTTATCAAAGCATATGTCATGAATTCAGTTCATGGGGATCCTTGCCCACTTGTGGATAAGAGGGTAATAGTTGGTATTTAAAGAAAACATTAACTGCAGAGATATGATACAGATATGTAGCTATAGATATATCTCACTGAGATTTATATGAGTCAGAGGTGGAGAATATCCAAGCCATGTTACCATCTTCCAGTATCCACTTCTCATGGGCTCTCAAATATCGGACCTTTGCCCATTGCCTAAACTGCAGTTCATCTTGCCAACTGGTTTTGTTTTGATTCCTATTTATTCTGTCTTAGGCTGTAATCTCATCCAGACCTGATTCTGAGACCAAGCTCTGTGTCTTCTTGCCTTACTTTCTGCTTTTGACCTTTTAAACTAGAGCTTATCATTTTAAATGGCCCAACTTGATCTCACTGTAGATAAAACTAAATACTGTGACTCTGAGAAAAAATAAGCTTTATTTGAGCTACAAGTTATTGGCAGCTTCAACTCTGATGAGTAATTCCCAGTCTGTGTCCCTTAATGACCTCTGGACTTTAATTATGATCTGTAGTGACTGATTACTTGTTTTACTTATTTTTATTTTTTAGAGACAGTGTCTTGCTCTGTCACCGAGGCTTGAGTGCAGTGATGTGATCATACCTCACTGCAACCTCGAACGCCTAGGTTCAAGCGATCTTCCTGCCTCACCCTCTCGAGTAACTAGAACTTCAGGTGCATACCACCATGCCCAACTAATTTTTAAAAATATTTTTCATAGAGACAGGGTCTCCCTGTGTTTCCCAGGCAGGTCTCAAACTCCTGGCTTTGAGCCATCCTCCTGCCTCAGTCTCCCAAAATGCTGGGATTACAGACATGAGCCACTGTGCCTGGACTAATTACTGATTATTTGTGTTTCCTGTGACTTCATCTTCCTTTTCTGTTCTCACCACAGCCCTTCTGCCTACCATCATCATTGTGAGACATCATTTTTTCAATTACCTGGGATATAGACTATCAAGGAGTCCTGATTATTTCACTTTTTAAACCAGAAGACATTTTACTTTCCATGCTTATTGCAACTGTTGAAAACAGGAGGATTTAAATAACTAGGAAACTTCAGTTAAGGGGAGTGGGGAGAAAGCCTAAGTTTATACCACAAAGTAGGAAGAATATCCACCAAATATTTTTGGACTAAAACCAAAATCAGTTGGGATAGACTTCTCAAGCTCGAGAATGAATTCTCTGAAAGTGTTACCACCCTGAAAAACTCACTCGAAGATCCTCTGGTAGGTGTGACAAAGATGATTAAAGGGCTTCCACTGGGCCCAAGACACATTTTGAACACCCCTGCAGTAACTCAGTTCATTCATCTTAAGGGTGTGGAATTGATGAGAAATCTCATTGAAACACTGCACTTTCTGCATTCTAGCCTTCAAATAAATCCTGAAGTGAGAAATCGCCAAGGAAAATACAGCTGCACAACCCACTTGCAGGTGGAGACAGAATTCAGCTGTGAGAAACAACAGATGGGTCTCTAGAGAACCCATGACAGGCTTCACTGTCAGCCATGCTACCTCATACTCTACAGAGGCAAGGCAAAAACTAAGGATGGAATCTGCCCCCTACTCCTCAGTGAGATTGTATCATGAAACTCAAGTTGAAGCTACCAGCTGTTTCAGGTGGCCAATCTCTTACAATGTCACGCATTTTGTAAACAGAGGGCCTAGATAGACCTGCCATCCTCAGAAGGTGACTAGTGGCAAAAAGGAACCAGCAGGTGAACTATGAATAGTTACCACAACCCAATATCTCTGCCCTCCTACCCACTTCTGTCCCCCTACAAAGTAAACAGCTATCAAAAGAATATCCCAGGAAAGACTTCAGACATTCTCCGTACTCACAAATAAATTAGAGAACTTGAATTCTGAAAAAGAGCTCAAAGAACTAATGATGAGATAAAGATGAAAACTGATTGTGGAAAAAGTTACATATCAAAGTATATAAGGGATCAAAATAAGGTAGATCTAATAGAGATGTTAAATATTGTAATTTTGAAACAATACACCTTTTCAAGAAACTGAGTCGTATGGAAATTGGCTATCAAGCCAAAAGAATTCTTACAAAATTAAAAATGAATTAAAATGAAATATCTAATTACCTGGAATTTTAAAAAATATTCTCAGGTCAAGGAAAAAAATGACAAATATTTAGAAACTGGCTCTAATAAAAATACGTATTAAAGGCAGTATATAGCTATACTATATATATGGCTGAGACGGCTTTGCAGCCACACTCTGGGTTTCATCCTCAGTTTTGATGCTTACCAGTTGTGTAACCTTGAGCAAGTTGTATAACCTCTCAAGAGTCTCAGTTCTGAAGGATTAAGTAAATGTAAAGAAGTACATGGCACAGAGTAAGTGCTCAAAAAATATTAGCCATTGCTAGTATTTTCCAAGATGGCCAGTGTGGCTAGAATGGAGTAAAGATGGAAGAGCTTTATATGAAGTCAGGGGTGTGGAAGCACAGATATAGGACCTTGTGGACTATTAAAAGGACTGTAAGCAAAAGCCATAGGGCTTTTGAGTGAGATGGGAAGCCACCTGAGGTTTTGAAGAGAGGAGTCATATACTGTGACTTCCATTTAAAAATGATCCTCTGGCTAGTGTGAGGGAGGAGAGCTGAGGCAGACGAAGGAAGCGGTTGTGCTAATCTGGGTTATCTGCGACTGGAATGGCCTTGATGGATGGGATGATAGTAATGGATGTAGTGAAAAGTGGTTGGGTTCTGGATATATACTAAAGGTAGAGCCAACAGAATTTGCTGATATATTGGATATGAATTGTGAGAGAAAGCACCTGGCCCAAGCACTGGAGAGAGGAGTTGCCATTAACTGAGGGATACCTGTTATCACCAGAAAACAAGGCTAAACCATAATAAGAGAATAAATAGTCTTCCCTAAATAGGGTTGGACTCTGAATTCTCCAAGGAGTTATGAGCTGTACTTACCTCATAGCTGACCTCTGTGGGAATCAGCCTGCGCCTAGGTCTCAGTGGGACTGGAGCCTAAGCTGACTCCTGGGGATCTCTGTTCACCTTGTTCATGGGACGATAAGCCCCAGCCTACAGGAACCTTCAGATGATTGGACAGTGGACAGTCACGCACATCTGGCAGACGGTGCAGGAAGAAACCGTGAGGTGACGCTTCTCCACTAGTAGGGGTATGGGATGAGAACTCCCTCTTGTGAGATCACCATTCAAGTTGGAGAATACTCAGTCTTGATTCTGGGGATCAGCTGGCTTCAAGCTTTCAGAGGGGCTAGGAGCTGTCCTTGGTGAATATGGAGAGGAACAAACTGAGTAAAGGCAAATGTTGGAGGAAAGAACTTGTCAAATTAAATTATGTTCATTGTGTAATTTCACCTTATTACTACCTCATTCAAACAATGATATATTTGATGTGATTGGATTTGTTTGGGCATATTGGTGGAGAAACTAGATTCCCTGTTCTTATTGACACAAGGCAGAATTGGAGCCACAGAGACACTGACATTACTGTTTTTGGTATTTAGTGACTTGTGAAATCACAGGTGACTTTTGATAGAGCAGACTTAGGGCACTATTGGGGTGGGGGAAAAGAAGGCAGAAGCCAGATTGCAGTGGGGTGAGCAAATGTGAGTTCAGGAAGTGGAGATAGTGGAGGCTGATTTGGAGAAGTCTGGACGAGGAGGAACAAGGAGATGCCTTTTTTTTTTTTTAAGGATAAACTATACTTGAACATTTTT
Organism: Nomascus leucogenys; assembly: GCF_006542625.1. Taxonomy (NCBI): domain Eukaryota; kingdom Metazoa; phylum Chordata; class Mammalia; order Primates; family Hylobatidae; genus Nomascus; species Nomascus leucogenys. The sequence continues at coordinate 6,473,916 of NC_044389.1, read as the reverse complement.
TCCCATTAAACATACATATATTGGGGTACCTGCCCACAGCCTTTTTAATCTGCCCTGGCACCTTGCCTCTACTGAGTTGCATGATCTTGTCTTCCCTCTGATCCTACCTCAGAGAAGAATAGCCCATTCACAATGACCTATGTATTGTGTGACCTGTTTGTATTTTCCTGTAGGAATTTGAAGTAAAAGACACAGACAACAGTTTCCAGTGAGTCATGGACAGTAAATAAAAAATCCACAGGCTACTCTAGGCCATATGTGAGAGAAATTTAAGGGAAAGCCTGCTGCAGGACAAAGGTGGGTGAGCAGATGTGTGGAAAGAAGAAGAGAAGTCCCTAGAGATTCCGTGAGAAAGAGGTGGCCTCGATCTGAATCCACCCCTGCACCTTCTGAGCCCTGTGGCCTTGCAGTAACCCCCTCCCCATTTCCTGTTATTCAAACTGGTTTGAAGGGATTTCTCTTTCTCCCAGATGAAAGGACCCTGACTGGAGCAGTCTTCCTTGGACCTCTTCATCTTCAGCCCCTGTTTGTTCAGATGTGTTGTACATATAAATACCAGAGTGTGTGAAGGTGCTGTCTTACCATGTTATTCTTTTCTCTTTTTAGAGACAAGGTCTTGCTCTGTCCCCGAGGCTGGAGTGCAGAGGCGTGGTCACAGCAGCTCACTGCAGCCTTGCACTGCCGGGCTCAAGCAATCCTCCCACCTCCATCTCCCAAGTAGCTGGGACTACAGGTGTGTGCCACCACACCCGGCTAATTTTTCAGTATTTTTTGTAGAGACCGGGTCTCACTATGTTGCCCAGGCTGTTCTTGAACTCCTGGACTCAAGCAATCCTCCTGCCTCAGCTTCCCAAAGTGTTGGGATTACAGGTGTGAGCCACCCTGCCTGACCTCCACCAAGCTATTGTTATCCTGCTCACAGCTGTCTACTACACAATGAAGTATAAAATCAACAAGCCTTTCACAGCCTGCCAGAATATGGCTCATCCTACTTTCCAAACTTTTTTATGGTATTTTCTGTTAACTTTACTTCTGCCAGACTGACTGTACCTGTCATTCAACACACTGTACATCTATACCCTTAGTCCTGGCTTACATCATTCTACTTGTCAGTGATCTAGGCCCTTTGTATTCAAAGTGTGGGTCAAGCAGCAGGATGGGCATCACCTGGGAGCTTGTTAAGAATGCAGAATCTCACGGCCCACCCCAGACCTCCTGAGAATCTGCTTTTCAATAAGATCCCTGGATAATTGAAATTCACCTTAAAGCTTGAGAAGCATTGGTCTCTGCTGCCTGTGCAAATATCACTTCTGCTTTAAGTCCTAGCCTAGGGGTTATTTGTCCCATTATATTTTTTTCTGACCATACAGTGATAGTGGTTCGCTTCAACCGAAATTCCTATGGCACCATGAGAAACGAATAGTAATAGTTTTGAGTACTTGCTGTGAACTGATCACTAGAGTAAGCATTTTATATGTGTCACTTAATTACTCCTCAAAACAATCCTATGAGGTGTGTTGATCACAATTTTACGGATAAAGGAACCAAGAATTGGAGAGTAACTTGCCATGTTCAAACGGCTCGGGTCAGAGCCAGAATTTGGATTTAGATCTTTCTGATTCTTGAGCCCACAAAGCATACATATCTTTATAGTAACAAGACTGAGAAAACCAGTCATACTAGAGCATATGACTCTAAATGAATACCTCAGAGTACTAACTGTAATGACTTGTCATTATCATCTTGCTAACTTACAGCTATGAAATTATCTGTAGAGAAAATTAACAATCCATTAAAGAAACTCTGATTACTTTATGGCCAACCCATGCATAGCCTATGCCACTTCTTAATTTTAGTGTTTTCACCATTTTGAGGTGGAACATCATACAACTTGTCACCTATGCTTCTATAAAACAGAGACTTTTAAACATTTAAAAAATGCTACATAAAACTGCCACAGTGCTTTGCACATAGTAAACATGTAACAAATATGTACTGAATTCATTTGATTCTCACAATTAATTGTGTCATAATCATCCCTGATTCAATCTCTAATAACATATCCAAAACTGAATTCCTCGGCTTTCCACCCATGCCCACCTCCAAACCCGGTCCAGCCTCAGCTTTCCCCATCTCTGTCTGTAGCAATTTCATTCTTTTAGTTATTCATGCCCAAACCCTGAAGTCGATTCCATTTCCCTCACACATCCTTTCTAATCTGTCAGGAAAGCCTGTTGACTCTTCTTGCAAAATATATCCAGGATCTAACCACTTCCACTGCTACTTCCATCCAAGCCACTATTATATCTTACCTGGTTTATCAGTTTGCTAGGGCCGCCATAAAAACTGCTATAAACTGGATATCTTAACAGAAATCTATTATCTCACAATTCTGGAGGCCGGAAATTCTGGAGACCAAAATTAAGGTGCTGGTAGCGTTGGTTCCTTCTGAGGGCAGGATTTATTCCAGGTTTCTCTCTGGCTTGTAGATAGCTGTCTCCTCCATGCATCTGTTTATATCATCTTATGTGTGTATCTGTGTTCAAATTTCCCCATTTTATAAGGACAGCAGTCATATTGGATTAGGGCCCACCCTCATGACCTTGTCTTAAAACCTCTGTAAAGACTAACTCCAAATAAGTCACATTCTGAGGTAGTGGGGGTTAAAACTTCAATATATGAATTTGAATGGGGGGGGGGCACATTCAACCCATAACATCAAGATTGTTGCAGAAGCTTCTTACCTGGTTTCTCTACTTCTTCTCTTGTCTCCCAGAGCCCTTTCTCCACACAGCAGCCAGAGTTACTCTTTTAAAATGGAATTCAGGTCATATGTCTCTTTTGCTTAAAATTCGCCAATGCATCAACATTGGAGTGAAAGCCAAGGTCCTTACAGTGGTCTCACAGGCCGTGTGACCTGGTCCCCATCACATCTCTGACTATATCGCCTCCTACTCTCCCCTCACAGGCTGTGCTTCAGCCCCCAGGCTTCCTTGCTGCCCCTCTAACGTACCAGGCAAGTTTCCTTCCTTGTCATAGTGCTTGTATATGGTATTTCCTCTTCCTGGAATATTATTCACCCAGGTGTAGGTGAGTCTTGTTCTCATCTCCATCAAGTCTACTCAGATGTTTCTGACCCAACACGGCCTTCCTGACTTTCTAATTTAAAATGTCAACCCCTACCTCAGCACTCCTTACTACTCTCTTATGCTTTACTTTTCTGCATGGCACTCACCCCCTTCTGGTACATACTATAATAGATGTTCACATTTTGCTTATTGTCTGCCCCTCCATTATAATATGGCTTAGTGGGGTTTGCTCTCTGTTGCAATCCCAGGGTCCAGCACACTGTCTACTAGAAGACAGTCGATATATACTCAATACAAATAAAAGAATCCTATTTTAGAAATGTCGAACCTGGAGAACACAGCAGTTAGGAATTTTTCCAGGTTACACAATAAGTTAGTGACAGAGCTTGAAGTAGAACCTTGGAGGCCTCTTGGCCTCATAACCAGACTATAAATATTCTCTTTGCTATAATGACATCAATATATATGCTAATTAAAGCTGAAAATACAGATTTTAATTTCCATTTTAAAGTTTGTCTCCTGCGGCTGGGTGCGGTGGCTCAAGCCTGTAATCCTAGCACTTTGGGAGGCCGAGGTGGGCGGATCATGAGTTCAGGAGTTCGAGACCATCTTGGCCAATATAGTGAAACCCTGTCTCTACTAAAAATACAAAAAAAATTAGCAGGGCGTGGTGGCGGGCGCCTGTAGACCCAGCTACTCGGGAGGCTGAGGCAGGAGAATGGCGTGAACCCGGGAGGCGGAGCTTGCAGTGAGCCGAGATGGTGCCACTGCACTCCAGCCTGGGCAACAGAGCCAGACTCTGTCTCAAAAAAAAAAAAAAAAAAGAAAAAAAAAATAGTTTGTCTCCTGCTTGCAAGCTGTTTCTTTTTTTCTTTGAAACGGTATTTCACTCTTGTTGCCCAGGCTGGAGTGCAGTGGCGCGATATTGGCTCACCACAACCTGTGCCTCCCGAGTTCAAGTGATTCTCCTGCCTCAGCCTCCCGAGTAGCTGAGATTACAGGCATGTGCCACCATGCCTGGCTAATTTTTTGTATTTTTAAAATAGAAACGGGGTTTCTCCATGTTGGTCAGGCTGGTCTCGAACTCCTGACCTCAGGTGATCTGCCTGGGCCTCCCAAAGTGCTGGGATTACAGGTGTGAGTCACTGTGCCTGGCCTGTTTCTATCTTAATAGCCAATTTAGATCATTGCATCATCATCTAATTAGTCTAACCCTAACCCACATTGCAAGTATCGTTAACAAGGCCCCCAAATACAAAGCATTTCTCTCTTGACTCAGTGGCTGCATCTGGACTGTTAAGTGACACTGGTAGTGTTTTATTTTTTATTAAGATAATTATAATTTGTATAAAGTAATACATAAACATGATTGAAAAAATAAAACATTATGGAAAGGCCTGTAATGAAATGTCCCAAACTCTCAAGGATAGTGTATTCTCGAATCCTTACCCCCACCCCGACCCCACCCATGCTTTTCCCTGAACCTGGCTCTTGGAGCTTTCTGTCTTTCTGTTCCAGGACCGATGCACAGCTCTCATTCTGTGACCGTCGTTCTCTTGGGTAGATTCTACTGTTTGTTTCATACATCTCACGTCTTCCTCTTAGATTATTTCCTTATTTTGCTGGAGCTCATCCTCAAGTACGTTCTTAAGAAAGGGTTATGGGAAGTAAATTTTGTGAGTACTTGGATGTTTGAAAATAAATTTATTCTACATTCATGCTTGATTGTCATTTGCCTGAGAGCACAGACTCCACCTCTCTAAGTAGTGCCAGTGGCAGTGGTGTGGCTCCCTGGAGGACTCAGTTGGCCACAGGTGAGTGACTGGAAATGGATGGGCTTTGCCTCCTTCAGCTGCGTGTCCCTCCTTCCCTGCCTGGCCTCTGATTCCTCACTCCCTCTGTCCTGTGTGCTGTCCGTAGCCTTTGGAAATGTTGGCCTTTCTGACCCCTGACTCTTGGCTCCTGTCCCATCCCAGTGGCAGCCTTCTTCCCTGTGGCTTTCTTTCTTGAACTTTGCTGCTACCCTCAGTTCATGCGCCATGGACACTTTAATACACTCAAAGATCTTAGGAAGGAAAAGTTTTGGTTGTAATTACAATAATTTAATAAAAAGGAAAGTACAACAGAAGTAATTAATCCCTCTGCCCTGTAAAGTTGTCTACTGGCAGACAACTTTCCCCTACTCCTGCTCAAAAAAAAAAAAAAAAAAAAAAAAAAAAAAAAATCTAAAGTTGGAGAATTCTAACACAAAGAGCAATGAACTTAAATGGAAATGGTTTGCATTTGAAGACATTTATTTAGTTGGCAGAAGGATTATTTCAAATAAGGGGCTTCCTCCATAGATGTATGTGTTCAGAGATGAGTGAGTGAGTGAGTGGCAGAGCTGTTTAGAGCTCAAGGGCGTGGAGCCACAGCCAGCAGAAGACAAAATGAAAGGCAGGCCACCCAAACATGCTATGATTGTGCATGGGAAAGTGTGAATGGGTTTGAGAACTGGTTAGAGAAGATATAAGGGATCTTCCATATAAAGGAAGATGTAAAGTAGCTGACTGTGTGGAGAGAGAGAGAGGATATATTGGAAAAATGCTGTGCTGTGAGCCCCCCATTCACCACCCATAATGTGCTGAGTGGCTTGTTCAGCGTCCTGCTGCCTGGCCTACCTGGCGAGATCTGAGGGGTCAGGGGAGAGGAGTGGGGGTGGGGTGGTCATGAAGGTGGAGGGAGAGCAGCCGGTCTGGGCAGTGTCTGGAAAGCACTACCCTCCCCTCTGCTGGCCTGGCTGGTCTACAGTGCTGGATCCTGGGCAGTGGTGGATGTAGAATCTGGGTAAGAGGAAGGCCTGGAGTCACTGAAAAGAGATTTTTGTCCAAGAGGGTGGCCTTCTAGGGTGAGGACTGCTCAGAATTGTGGGGGATTCCAAAATTAAGAGGGAATTCTAGAGTGGCTGACTGAAGGAGAGCCACTCTGAAGGGGCATGTGGGGGTAGGTGGCTCAGCAGGGGAGAAAAAAAAGCCTAAGAGGGAAAGAATCTGCCAGAAGCATCTGCCCAGCCCAGAGAGCTTGCCCACCACCAAGACACAAGTAGGAGCTTTCTTTCTCCAATCTCCGTTCCTTCCTTATTGCACCCTCTGATTTGCCATGTAGCCTTCAGAAATGGCTTTCAGACATTGTGGATGTGGGTAGGAAGGGAGAAAAACAGCACATCTTCCCCCCAAAGCAGGCCAACCACCTGCCAGCCTTAGCTTGATAGAGGAGGGCAGAGGCAAGGGAGGGGAGTGAAGTATTTGTTAATATATTGGACCAAACATTTCAAGTTTGAACTGAAGATGGATGGCTTCAAGTAACCATAGAGTTTTGTGTATCTAGTAGTGGTGAGAAAGGGCATGGGCTTGCTCTCATTCCGAGGTTAGGGCAATACCCACCCCCCCACGCCCCACCCAATGTCTAGGTTATAAGCCAGAGTGGAAAACAGAAGAAGAAACATGGATTTTGAGTGCACCTCAGTAATTATGCCACATCAATGTACTGGTAACAAGAGCTTTGGCAAGATTCTTTTATGGCTACACCCAGAGCCTTGGGCTCCTCCAACCCCACTTCCCATGGTTCTCGGGAAAGACTCAAGCGGAGAGAAGCAGAGGGAGGGGCCAGCCCAGTGCTCTGCTTGGTGGTGGGTGGGGGCCAAGAGCGGCAAGGGCAGACTAATAGAGGCTGTGTGGGTTAGAAAGAAAATACTCATTAGCACTTCTGAAAAATTCTATGATGCATACACTACACAACACATTATTTTAGATCTCATTAAATGACATATGTTCTAGTTAGAAACCTGTAGAAAACAATAAAAATTTAGAACAACCTAAATGTATAGAACAGGGAGTAGAACTGAGTAAATCGGAGTTTATTCATATGATGGAACAAGATGCAGTCATTAAAAACTATGTTTTTAAAGATATTTGATAGTATGAAAAAGACACCTATACATATATTAAAACGTATGAGATTGCCATTTCCATATGACAAAATGGCTGAATATTAACAATTTCTTATGGTTTAATCCAGTAATAAAACTGTTACTACAATACTGCAATTTTGAAGGGAAGAAACTACACAGAACTACATACAAATACAATTGAGTGTCTTTTGCATGCTGAGTTCATTATTATTATCTCAAATCCTCAGAAGCCCTGTGGGATGACTACTATTCTTATCTCCACTTTACAGATGAGGAAACTGAGTCTCATTGGGTTTGGAGTAATAAATGTGATAGGCTTATTGCAAGTCCCAAGTTTAGTAGGGAGCAAGGAGAAAGCGACATTTTTTTTTTCCCTTCCCTGTCACTTCAAACCCACTCCCTTCTTTCCCACCGGGGGATGTTACAGGTCCCATGGTTTTCCTGGGTGACCACAGACAGGCTTCTTCTCACCTTCATAGCCTGGTCCCCTGGTGCCTCTAACTCCTGGACACCACTTGAGCTTCCTTCCCTTCCTTCTTCCCCTTCCTTCCCCCACTTGACTTGTAGAGAGTGGAATATGGTGTCCTCTCCTTGCCAGCCTGAGCATGCAAACCCAAGCTTCAAGGTCTCTTAGGTGTCCTGGTAGGTGCTTTCCATCTTCCACATGGCTCGTGGGACACAGAATGCTTGTTCTGCCATGTACTTTTAGACAAAACTCTGAGACAACTGGAATAGTTGCAGCTAACACTCTGTTAATCTTGCAAAGGGCCACACAGAAAACGGCAAGGCTAGATCTGAATGTAAGTCTCTCCGGCTCAGTGACCTCATCTGCCTCTCTACAGCAATTAATTTAAAAGAAAATGATTTGAGGCCAGGCAGGGTGGCTCACGCCTATAATCCCAGGACTTTGGGAGGCTGAGGTGGGTGGATTACCTGAGGTCAGAAGTTCGAGACCAGTCTGGCCAACATGGTGAAACCCCGTCTCTACTAAAAATACAAAAATTAGCTGGGCATGGTGGTGCATGCCTGTAATCTCAGCTACTTGGGAGGCTGAGGCAGGAGAATTGCTTGAACCCGGGAGGCAGAGGTTGTGGTGAGCCGAGATCGTGCCACTTACACTCCAGCCTGGGTAACAGAGTGAGATTCTGTCTCAAAAAAAAAAAAAAAAAAAAAAAAAAGAAGAAGTGGTTTATACTTGGCAGAAAGATTTCAAATAGGGAGCTTCCTTCACAGATGTATGTGTTTAAAGATCAGTCAATGAGTAGTAGAGCTGTTTTGAGCTCAAGAACATGGAGCCACACCTAGGAGAAGATTAAATGAAAAAAATTCCCAAAAAAGAAAAAGGAAAATACCCCCACCAAGATCTCAGTCACGTTGCAAATCAAGATCCCCCACACATCTCACTCAGCTTCTCATCCTCAACTTAGATGGCGCCAGAGATCCCAATCAAGATCATATCTAGAAGGCAGAAATCTCCAGGAAGAACTCCACCAAGACGAATGCCTGCTCTACCCAGGCCTAGGAGAAATGGCTGTGCAGTGGGAGGTTGAAGGCATTCATCAGCATTCTTGTCCAGGAGTAGCTCATCATCCTCTCCTGTCATTTCTGGTCACCACCAAAGAAGTCTCCCAAAAGGACATCTAGTCTCTAGTTAAGGCAATTAACTAGTGAATTAACTATTGAATTGCACACTAAACGGGTGAATTGTATGGTATATGAATTATACATCAGTAAAGCTGTATATATACTGTGTATGTGTGTGTGTATATATATATGTGTGTGTGTGTATATATATATATATGTGTGTGTGTGTGTGTATGTATATATATACATACAATAGAAATTCTAAGGAACCAAGCAATAAATCTAAGAAAAATTGCCAAATAATGGAGAAAATAATATGGTACATTTAAAAACATTTAAAAGGTAAACTAGAAATATGCCATGTTAATAGGAAGAATCATATAACAAAAAAATGTCAGTTGTCCCCAAATTCAAAACAATTTGAATGCAACTCTCATTTGTATTTTCAGGAAACTTGATAAACAATTCTAAGATTTAGGTAGAAGAACAAAGAAAAATGGTTAACCAAGACAATCTAGAAGCAGAAAAAGATGGGAATGGTTCCTCTATCAAGACTTAGGATGAAACTTTGCTAATTAAGACAATATGTTGTAGTGCAGGGATAGAAAGTTGACTAATGGAACGAGTTAATGAGCCTAGAAATGGACCTGTCAATCTTTGGAAATTTGATTTATGGTGGAGAGAACGATGCAGATCAGTGGTGGAGAAGGAACTGCTCAGTGAGTGGTGCTGGGGCAATTGTCTCTCCACATAGAAAAATATGAAATTGTATCTCTGTTCCACACCCAATGGATTAAGGGCTTAAGTGTGAAAATAAATATTTCAAAAGTTATGGCCAAGTGCGGTGGCTCACGCCTGTAATCCCAGCACTTTGGGAGGCCGAGGCAGGCAGATCATGAGGTCAGGAGATCGAGACCATCCTGGCTAAAACAGTGAAATCCCATCTCTACTAAAAATACAAAAAATTAGCCAGGTGTGGTGGCAGGCGCCTGTAGTCCCGGCTACTGGGGAGGCTGAGGCAGGAGAATGGCATGAACCCAGGAGGCAGAGCTTGCAGTGAGCTGAAATTGCGCCACTGCACTCCAGCCTGGGCGACAGAGCAAGACTCCGTCTCAAAAAAAAAAAAAAAAAACTTTCAGTCTGGGCAACATTGTGAGACTCATCTCTACAAAAAAAAATTTAAACAGTTAGCCAGTTGGTGTGCACCTGTAGTCACAGCTACATGGGAGGCTGGGGTGGGAGGATTGCTTGAGCCCAGGAGGTCAGGGCTGCAGTGAGCTGTGATTGTGTCACTGTGCTCCAGCTTGAGTGACAGAGCAAGATCCTGTCTCAAAAAAGAAAGAAAAGAAAAGAAAATTTTTAGAAGAAAATGGAGGACAATATCTTTATTACCTTGGGATAGATAAGGATTTCTTAACTAAGACATAAAGGAAAATATTAAATTTGACTACATCGATGTTAAACAATTTCTGTTTATTAAAGGACATCATAAAGAAAGGGAAGAATCAAGCCCCAATCTGGGATACAACTGCAACACATGTAACTGATAAAAGATTAACATCCAGAGTTAGCAAGAACTCCTGTATAGCAAAGACAACCCAGTATAAGAATAGGCAAAACACTTGAACAGACATTTCACACAGAGGAAACACAGATGGTAAATAAACACGCTCAACCTCATCACTAATCAGGGAAATCTAGATCTCAACTAGAAATCATTTTATACCCAGCAGATTGGAAAAATTAAGAAGTTTGCCAATCGAGTTTCGGAAATGATGTAAATGAAAGAAATTCACAAGCACTAGTGAGAATATAAATTGGTACATTGGAAAACAACTTGACATCATTTTGTAAAGCTGTACATTTGTATATCCTATGACAGAGCAGTTCGACTCCTAGTACATATTCTAGAGAAACTCTTGTACATGAGCATCATGAAACATAAAAGAATATTTAATACAACCCTGTTCATGAAATAGTGAAAATGAGTGAGCATGGATGAATCTTAGTACCAGAATGTTGAGTGAGAAAAGCTAGTTTCAGAAGACTACGTACCTAAAGAGACATTTTTATGAAGTTCAACAAGCAAAATGAAACCCTATATTGTTTAGCGATACATATGTTATAAAACTATATATAAGTGTATATGTGTATGACTCTGTATCTGTATATATAAAAAGGTAAGGAAATGATAAAACCTAACATTCAAGAAAGAGGTTATACCTGGTGAGATCACAAGGTTGAGATATAAAAGGAGTACCTAGGTAGAACCAATGGTAGTGCTTCTGTTCTGCTGCTTAAATTTCACGGCTTAATAATGGACATTTCATTCATTATTACACTGTGTGGCACATTACATATATTCTTATTTATGTATTAAATGCATTAAGATACACATGAAAAATGCTTGCTTTAATTCTGGACTCAGATACAACTGTGCACATCAAGTGGCTTTGGTGGGTAAAACGGGGAGGGCAGCCTACAAGAGCTCCGTACAATAGGGCCTGAGGCCCTTCCACCGGAAGAAGGAGCCAACTCCTCCACCCCCACATCAGGGCCTAGGATTCCAAAAGCAAAGAGGCATTTTCAGTAAGCCTTGTAGTTTTTCTCTCACTTGATCCGCTCTTAGCCCACATCTGTGTCCTAAAGAGAGAGAGGCCTGTAAGTAAACAGTAAAAGGTCTGTTATTAAAAACCTCACAAGTCTCTGGGGTAAAAGCTGCCCTGATTTGGAACACCTCTAACTGAATATTGTCTAAAAAGAAAAGGCAGCCATTTCTTCCTCTTTGCAGAGCTCTGAGTGCGCTGTGAGGTCTCCGAGGTAAAAGTGATGGCCCAGGATGCCCTAACAGGAGGGTGCAGGTCTGGGGAAGTGGTCCTCATGCCTCTTCCATGTGACAGTGCCCCTTGGACAATTTAGATGCCAACAGAGCTCTGCTAGATAGAGGCTCAGTGCCCAGGGAGTGTCACGTGAGACTAGACCCTGTGTATCCACAAGAGCAAGTAAGAGAATGTTAGCCAAAGCAATCTTGAGCAAGAAAAACAAAGCTAGTGGCGTCACACTTCCTGATTTTAAAGCTACACTAATCAAAACAGTGTGATACTGGCATAAAAAACAGACATGTAGACCATTGGAACAGAATAGAGAGCCCTGAAATAAACCCACTTATATATGCCCAACTGATCTTTGACAAGGGTGCCAAGAACACACGATGGAGAAAGGACAGTCTCTTCAATAAACGGTGCTAGGAAAACCAGATATTCACATGCAGAAGAATGAAATTGGATCCTTATCTTGCAGCACATAAAAGTATCGACTCAAATGGATTAAAGACTTAAACATAAGACCTGAAACTAAACTACTAGAAGAAAACATATGGGTAAACATTCTTGATATTGGCCTGGGCAGTGATTTTTTGGATGTGACACCAAAAGCATGGGCAACAAAGGCAAAAATAAGCAAGTGGGACAACATCAAACTAAACAGCTTCTGCACAGGAAAGAAAATAACCAACAAAACAAAAAGGCAACCTAGGGAATGGGAGAAAATATTTGCAAACCATAGATCTGATAAGGGGTTAATATTCAAAATATATAAGAAACTAAAAACTACTCAGTAGCAAAAACAAAAAACAACAACAACAACAAAAACAAAACAAAACAAAAAACCAAATAATCCAACTAAAAAAATGGGTAAAGACCTGATTAGACATTTATCTAAAGAAGACATACAAATAGCCAACACGTATACAAAAAGGTTCTCAACATCACTATTCATCAGGGAAATGCAAATCAAAACCACAATGAGACAGCACCTTCCACCTGTTAGAATGCCTGTTATCAAAAGGACAAACTATAACAGGTGTTGGTGAGGAGGTGAAGCAAAGGGAATACACGCTGTTGGTGGGAATGTAAATTAGCACAGCCCCTGTGGAAAACAATATAAAGGTTTCTCAAAAAATTAAAAACAGACCTACCATATAATCCAGCAATTCCACTTCTGGACATGTATTCAAAGGAGATGAAATCAATATCTCAAAGTGATATCTGTACCCCCGCTGCAGCACTGTTCACAACCACCAAGATATGGAAACAACGTAAGTGTCTGTTGATGGATGAATGGATAAAGAAAATGTGAGAGATATATATATATATACTCGTATATTATATATACATATATATACACATACATATATATGCAATTAATACTCTATCGTGTGTGTACATATATACACATATATTATTCATAATATATAATTATATACATATATACTTATATATTATATATAATATATACACACACACACACAATAGAGTATTAATCAGCCACAGAAGCAGGAAATCCTGCCATTTGCAACAACATGGATGAAGCTGGAGGACATTATGTTAAATGAAACAAGCCAGACCCAGAAAGAAAAATACTGTATGATCTCGCTTATATGTGGAATCTAGGAGGTCAAACTGAGAGAAGCAGAGAGTAGAATGATAGTTGCCAGGGGATGGGTGAGAGGGGAGTAGGGAGACACTGGTCAAAGGGTACAAAGTTTCAGTTATGTGGGATAGATACCTTCTAAAGAGCTATTGTACAGCATGCTGACTATAGTTAATAATACTGTGTTATTATATATATTGAAATTTGCCAAGAGAGCAGAGATCAAGTGTTGTCACCACACACACACACACACGAGTAACTAGGTGAGGTGTGGATATGTTAGCTTGATTGTGGCTACCATTTCACAATACATACGTATATCAAAATATCACACTGTACACTTCAAATGTATACACTTTTCATTTGTCAAGTATACCTCAGTAAAGCTGGAGAAAAAAAAATAATAATAAAGAGTAAGACCCTTGGAAAAGCCTTAAGGTACTTGGTGACAGTCAATCTTCTGACCTCATCTATATCCACAGCCCAGGTTATATTTCTGTTTAAGAGAATAAGGTTGTATTTTTGTTTACTGGATTATAATGTCAGCATTGGTCATAACTCTGTCTCTTCTCTCTCTCTCTCTCTCTCTCTTTCGCTCTCTCTCTGTATCTAGCTCTGCTTCCCTCTCTTCCCATCTCCCTCCATCCATCTAGTAGGAATATTGTGCTGGCCTTGGTTTCCGGGCTCTCTCTCCCGTATGGCTCCCTCACTCTGCCTCGGCCTGAGCGAGCATGAATCACTTCTGCTGGGGTGTGCTCTGCTGTACTGCTTTTGTTCTCAGAGCTGTGATGTAAATACGACTACTTTAGTGTTTTAATTTTGCCCTTTCTCTGGTATTGTGCTTCTTAACTCAACATATTCTAAACAAATCTCTTAAGAATCTTTACACAATTGTTAGTGTTTTATGTGTAAATGCCAAGGTTGACAAACTGCTCTGAGAAATTTAATTATAAACTGGGTAAGCTTATTTGAAAACTGAAAGTGGTATTTTATTTGCTCCTAAATATATTTACACATAAAGAGAACATAATGTGATGCCAGACCCCAAGAGAGACTGAGCACACATTAATTGATGCTGATGGCAAAAGCTTAAGGGTATCATTCCATTCAAACTATGCAGATCCAATTTAATTCAATAATGCAAATCTCTGCATAGCTAATGGTTGTCAAACTTTAACAATAGTCACTTATGTCAGACAATAATCTAAATATGAAAGTTTTGAAGCATTTTTTAGAGATCGTTGCAATTGGTTGTCCTATAATATAAAGATGTACTACTGTCTTCGCAGGCAACGTGGCCTTTCAGAGTTCAGTTTTCTTAGATCAATTTGAAATAAGATTGTCAGATCAATACACTGAACTCTGAAATGGCAATCTCACCATTCAAACAATTATAGCTGGCTGTTTAAGACTTGCATTTTGTAAGGTGAACTTTTTACCACGGGAAGTCTGGAGACATCCTTAGATTTTAGCAGAAAGCAACAGCTTGGTGAATTACATGAACTCTGTTGGGCCACTTATTAGAATACTATTCGGTTTGTGTCAACATGGTATAAACATTGATTGCTGTCTAATCTCTGTGGATCTAGAGAATTAATGTTCTGATTACAAATAATATATGTGTGGTAAGAAGAACCCTGCTGTTAATAGGAATAATTGCTGTGAATATTTTTGACAGTAAAACTGGTTTTGAACCTTCAAAGTCAGTTTTAAAGACCTCAACATTATGAGAGGATAGCAAAGAGAATACACATTTCTTTCTAGTTAGAGCTTTTGTTAGGTTTAGCTGCCTTGTGTTTAATTACCAGGTTTTTATTCTTTGCTCTATTGCTGAACAAAAAAAAAGAAACGAAGAAAGAAAGGAAAGAAAGAAAAAGAAAGAAAAAAAAAGAAAGAAAGAAAGAAGAAAGAAGATCTGGAACAAAACCAATTTCCAGTGGGTTAGAAGTAGAGTTGTTAGCATCTTTGAACATAAAATTCAAATTCAAATTCAAAATATCGAGAAGATGACTTGTTGGCAAAACAAGTTAAAATTATGTTTATTGGGAACAAGAGTATATTTGAGTGGAAAGCCTAAGGCAGTGAAAAGAGCCATGGATTAAGAGTGAAAAGATGCCATCCTGGCTAACACAGTGAAACCCCATCTCGACTAAAAATACAAAAAAATTAGCCAGGCATGGTGGCGGGTGCCTGTAGTCCCAGCTAGTGGGGAGGCTGAGGTGGGAGAATGGCGTGAACCCGGAAGGCGGAGCTTGCAGTGAGCTGAGATCGTGCCACTGCACTCCAGCCCAGGTGACAGAGCGAGACTCCGTCTCAACAACAACAACAACAAAAAAGAGTGAAAAGATGTAGGTTCTAGCACTGGCTTGAGATCCTGAAAAATTTGCCAGACCTTTCTTGGCCTCAGTTTCCTTATGTGTGAAATGGCTGATGAGACCTGGTAGTCTGTAATGTATCTTCCCAGTAAGAAAAAAATGATTTCCCTGAACAAAACTGAGAAAGGATTCACTGCATACAAATACAGAAGAATTGCTAGGGTTCCTAGTGGTAGATGAGATGACCATGTCATATAAAAGAAGATTGTTCTTGTGCTGAGAGGCAGCTCTGTGGCAACTCTCTTCATTAGATGCCCACTTGTGTCCCTTTGAATCACTCTCTGCTCTTCAACCCTGTGGATGAAAAATGATATGGGCAGATGTCTCCAACTGTTGCTGAACATGTCTACATTTCACCTTCTTGCCATTGGGCATTCAGCGTGCAGTCAGCTATCTTGAGGCATGCAACTGTTATACCATGTGGGAACCTCAGGCTTTGGGCTGTATCACGCTGTCATGCATTACAGAAGTGCAGCTTCCTGTCACCCATGACCTTGGCACAGGCTGAACTGCTATATGTTTCCGAAGATGCCTCTCTGTAGCATGACTTTTCTCATCAGAACTTTTCCTCTAACCATGACCTTTGGGATCATTTGTTAGTTCACCTTTCCTCTTCCCTGTACCCTGGAAATGCTGGCAATCTTTTCTACCTGGATCCAGGGACTGTCTTTTGGGCCACACTATTTTAATGCCATATATGTACCCTGAAACACTCTCTCCTTTAAAGTCTGTATCTATATGCATATTTATCTTTTGTAAAATCTCCAAGAGCATGTATAAATGTCCAGGACACTTTATATTATTGGTGCTGTTTACCTGGTTTGCATGCTCTGAGCACCAGAATCTTGGTGGTAATAGAATCGTTACTGGGGTCTTTAATAGAAAGTCTGGTCTGGCTGCAAGAAAAAGAAAACTCCCAACTCAATTGGCTTAAACAAAAAGAAGATGTATCACATATAACAAGAAGTCTGGCTCCAATGTTGACTGACTCATAAACTAAACACATCATTGAGAACCCGGGGTGGGTAAAGTAATAATCCAAGTTCAAACCTCTCAGCATCCTTGCTTGTCCTCATCATTGCAAAATGGCTGCAGCAGCTCAGTCATCACATGTCATTGTGATCATGTCAGCAGCAGAAGGGGGATTTTCCTGTGTGTGTGTGTGTGTGTGTGTGTGTGTTGCTGTTGTTAAAAAAAATACCCTTTTTGTATTGCCCACCCCAACCACCAGATTTTTATTAGTATTTCAATGACCAGAGTTGTATGCCCATGCCCTCACCAGTTACTGGTAAGAGGAATAAAACTATCATGGCTCCTATTTAATTGCTATCTTGTCTTATTTCACAAGTTTATTTATATAGGCATAATAAGAGGTATTAACTAATACATAAATACCTTTTTTTTTTGGTATGGCTAACAAAGCTAGAGCCACATGATATTGAAGCTTTAGAATGAATTTTTTTTTCTGGAGGCTTTGCACCATTCCTAGAGGGGTAAACTTCTTATATGTGTGAGAAGAATTTTTATCATTGTTATTAGCACTATTTTCTCTGAGATCCTCATATTTGTTAATATTTCTGGCCTGCTAGGAAATGAATTTACTGTCTGTGAGGCCTAATGTCACAAGTCATCTGGTGGACGAGTTTCCTAGGAAGAGTTTGTAGATGTCATTCCCACATGTAAAATATAGGCTTTGTTCTTTAATAGTGAGCTTATCACATCTAATTAAAAGGAACTTTTGGCATAGGCAATACCCAATTATATTCTGCTAAGAAAGGGAAATGATCATAAGTATTAATTCCCTCCAGTGGTGAATAAGCTATATCAATTTCTTTAGCTATTTTTTTTAAATTTATGAAATAGAAAATTTCATTGTGAAAAATAAAGAAATTAGAAAGGGCACTATCCACATTATTTAATCTTTGTTATTATTGTTTTGTTGACAAGGCCAATGAATGTATGTCATACTCTACAAAATTGTTATTTTAAAATTGTCTTGATGACATATTAGCTTACAATTTATATCTCATGGGAGAACATCGCTCATGGGATTTTTTTCTTTTGAATTTTGACAGTTCCTTTGGGACAAAATACCAGGTAAAGAGTACTTTATTCTAGTGTGTGAGTAGGTGTAATCTGTTAAACTGAAGGTGAAGGATAGATTAAGAATAACTTTTTTCTAATGTAGATTCAAATAAAATATTAATCATAATGAAAACAGTTCATTTAGTCCAATTAGTCCTAGGTAATTTTTGTTATGTTGAGCTTGGACTTTTGACTTTTTAATAACATTTAATACCATGAAGTTCAGTTTCTGAAAAATGTACCGTTCAGTGGATTTTAGTATATTCACAAAATGCTGCATTAATCACCACAGTTTTATTTCGAAACATTTTTATCACCTCTAGAAGAAACCTCATACTCACTTTTCCCTTCCCTCAGCCCGTGGCAAGTACTAATTTAGTTTCTGTCTCTGTGGATTTGCCTGTTCCGAATATAGCATATAAACAGAATCATAAAATACATGTTTTTTTGTGCCTGGCTTCTCTCACTTAGCACAATACTTTTAAGATTCATCTGTATTGTATAGCTTGTATCAATACTTCCATTGTGTGGATGTACCACTGAATTAGTTTCCCATGGCTGCTATATAACAAATTACCACAAAATTGGTTGCTTAAAACAACACACATTTATTGTCTTACAGTTCTGGGGGTCAGAAGTCTGAAATCAATTTCTCTTGGCTGAGATCAAGGGTCAGTAGGGCCATACTTCCTCTACAGGCTCGGGGAGAGTCCATTTCTTCACCTTTTTCAGCTCCCGGTGACTGCTGGCATTCATTGGCTTGTGGCTCCTTCCTCCATCCTCCAAGCCAGAGTGTAGCATTTTGCTTCAGTTGTCACATTGCCCTCTGTTCTGTAGTCAGATCCTCCTCTACCTCCCTCATATGGGAACCTTTCAGATTACATTGGGTCCATCTGGATAATTCAGGATATGCTCCCTATTTTAATGTCCTCAAGGTAGCCAGGCATGGTGGCTCATGCCTGTAATCCCAGAACTTTGGGAGGCTATGGCAGGAGGGTCGCTTGAGCTGAGGAATTCGAGACCAGACTGGGAAACATCTCTACGAGGAAAAAAAAAAAATAGCCAGGTGTGGTGGCATGCAACTGTAGTCCCAGCAACTTGGGAGGCCAAGGTGGAAGGACTGCTTGAGCCCAAGAGGTTGAGGCTGCAGTGAGCCAAGATGGCGCCACTACACTCCAGCCTTGGGTGGCAGAATAAAACCTTGACTGAAAAAAAATTCTTAACGTGATCACATCTGCAGAATGCTTTTGCCATATAAGATAACAACCACAGGTTCCAGGGATTAGGGCCACTGGAGGCCACTATTCAGTCTATCAGAACCACGGTTTGTTTATCCATCATCAATTATGAGCATTTGGTTTGTCTACATTGTTGCTGTTATGAATAAGGCTGCTCTAAACATTCATTTACAGGCTTTATGTGGACAAGTGTCTTCAGTTCTCTTGGGCGTACCTAAGAGTAGAAATGCTGTGTCACATGGAAACTTTATGTTTAACTTTTTGAGGAATTGCCAAACTATTTATTTATTTATTTAGATGGAGTCTCGCTCTGTTGCCCAGGCTGGAGTGCAGTGGCACCATCTCAGCTCACTGCAAGCTGCGCCTCCCAGGTTCACACCATTCTCCTGCCTCAGCCTCCTGAGTAGCTGGGACTACAGGCGCCCGCCACCACACCCGGCTAATTTTTTGTAATTTTTGGTAGAGACGGGGTTTCACCATGTTGGCCAGGATGGTCTCGGTCTCTTGACCTCGTGATCCACCCACCTTGGCCTCCCAAAGTGCTGGCTGCACCATTTTCCATTTCCACTATCAACGTATGAGGGTTTCGATTTTTCCACATCCTTACCAACATTTGTTATTGTCTGCCTTTTTGATTATAGCTATTTCAGTGGATGTGAAGTGGTGTCTTGGTGTGGCTTTGATTTGCATTTCCCGGATGACTAACGATGTTGAGCATCTTTTCACTGGCTTATTGGTCATTTATCTGTCTTTCAAGAAATATCTATTGAGGTCCTTTGCCTAGTCTAAAATTAGGTTATTTTGTTGAGTTGTAAGAGTTCTTTCTATATTCTAGTTATAAGTCCCTTATTAGATATAGGATTTTCAAATATTTTCTACTGTCTTGTACATTGTCTTTTCGATTTCTTCATGTTGTCCTTTGAAGCACAAAAGTTGTTAGTTTTAATGAAGTTTACCTATCTTTTCTTTTGTGCTTTTGGCATCCTATCTAGTACCATGGTGACCTACCATGGTTCAGACCAACGGGAACCACCCCTTTTGACACATATATGTAGCTGTGTGGGTTATCTTAGAAAAGCAGGGCTAGACCAGGTGTGATGGCTTACGCCTGTAATCCCAGCACTTTGGGAGGCAAAGGCAGGTGGATCAGGAGTTCGAGAGATCAAGACCATCCTGGCCAACATGGTGAAACCCGTCTCTACTAAAAATACAAAAACTTAGCCAGGTGTGGTGGCGTGCACCTGTAGTCCCAGCTACTCAGGAAGCTGAGGCAGGAGGATTGCTTGAACCCGGGAGGCGGAGGTTGCAGTGAGCCAAGATCGTGCCACTGCACTCCAACCTGGAGACAGCGAGAATCTGTCTCAAAAAGAAAAAAGAAAAAAAAAAAAAAGAAAAAAAGCAAAGCAAAGCACAGTTGGCCATCACCAGGGTCCCCTGCAGGTCCCCCAGGTCAGGCAGTTATTTATCACAGTACTTGGATGGGTTTTAACCCCAGAACTCTATAAAGTCACAGAAAAATTACTTCAATGTAACAGAACCCAAACTAGGAAATAAGATCTCTTTGCAGTTTATG
This sequence comes from Nomascus leucogenys, assembly GCF_006542625.1. Lineage (NCBI taxonomy): Eukaryota > Metazoa > Chordata > Mammalia > Primates > Hylobatidae > Nomascus > Nomascus leucogenys. The sequence continues at coordinate 6,453,592 of NC_044389.1, read as the reverse complement.
TTACACACACACACATACTCTCTCAACCATAATTAGACACAGCAAACCATAAATAAGACACAGCGGGGTTCACATGTCACCTTCCATCTCTCTCATGAGGGAGCTGGAGGGCGCCTTCGTCAGTGTGGATCCAGCCTGCTCCTCTGTGAGCTCCCTGACATGGGAGCAGTGCTGTTCTGTGCTGATCTCACCCAGCAAATTGCTTCCTCCTTTTGAGCCTTGGTTGTCATTTGTATTAAAGTCTTGGCCTCCACTTACTCTCGATCTGTGTTCACTGAATCAACCGCCCAGGGCTGTTGCTAGTGTCACATAACCTGGGAATGGCTTTACAAACAAAACAACACCCATTCCTGGGACCTGCTGCTCCTTTCTAGTCTCTGACCTGCGTTCAGCTGCCTCTCTATTGCATCCCTCTTTAGCCACAGGAAGGGTGCTTTGTATTCAGCATCTTTTTTCTTTAATTAAACAAAAATAAAAACTTCTGAATTGGATCTTCTGTTGTAGGGAAACGCAATGTGTGTCATTCCGGGGGGACACTCCAGTGGGCATCTCTGCAGCTCCTGTAGCCAGCGGTGCTCACTCATTATGGCATGTCTACTGCAGCACAGGTGGGACAGGGACCCCACAGGGCCTGAGAATCACGTAGTGGGTCTTCAGCAAAGGCCGACTGAATGAGTACAGGTTAATGATGGAAACTGAGATCCTTAGAAATGGAGTAACTCCCTCTAGAGACAGAGGATGAACTAAGTGGCCTTTTCTAAGTGAGTACTCATCTACCTTTGGGGGAACAGATACCCAGTTTCATTATAATTCACTTTCCAATTTATTGGAAATACTGAATTTATTATTCAGTTTATTGATGAAATGGAAGTAACAGTTCCCTGCAGTGTTTGTATGTGTGTGTTTGCTGAAGGAGGTGGCCATGTATTTCACGGTAAATTTCAGTATCCAGAGCATTTTCTGCTTTTAGTTTTGATTTTCTCTTATGTTACTAGATACATTCTTAAAAGGATCTAAATGCAGTTAAGTTAGCTTGTAACGGCTACGGGAGAAAATAGGCTCCTAGACAGCAGATTATAATGCCCCTTCTGAGAAAAGAATTACAGCAAAAGCTGGACCCAATTGTAAGAACATTAAACTTACAAAAGCATGAAATTGCTTCATAGGGTGTACATGAATTAACATCCTTTTGCACTGGTGGTTTTCCCGTATAGTACATCACTTAGGCTCAACAACACACAAGTATGCTTTTGTACCAGCGAAGATTGCATTGCAAATCTGTATCATCTACTGAAAAACAAAGAAAAAAAAGAAAAAGAAATACCCAGAATAGTTTGGGCTGGTCCAGGAGTGAAGGACGCTTTAAAGATTGCCTTTCTCCTGAACTCCTACCCTGTTCTCTGCCCTTTCTTGTGGACTGATGGCCTCTCGTGAGTTGGCATGACTTACCTATCTTGATCTTCTGGTCCCAGGTAAAACTCACGTTCTGATACCCAGAGGATCAGAGCCAGCCTAGACAGCCCAAAACCATGCAGACAACCGTGCCATGGACACTTCAACTCAACTGCAATGTCGATTTGTTTGCAAAGATGAGCCAGTACTGTAAATGTCAAGCAGCATTGCTGTGTGCAGCAGAGTCAGCCATCTTTGAACTCACCAGAAAGTACCTATGAGACTTGCGGACTTTTGAGCATATTACATTGATCATGTTGAAAGATAGAGGGAAAAAGAACCTGTTCCTGCCTGTGTAGCAGTGTTTATTCTTTTGATTTTGAATAAGAATAACATTTTTTGACCAGCACTTTGAAAATGGCCCTCTCTGAAGAATGGTTCTCTAGCATACTTATAAACGGGCGGTAACATTTTGACTTTGGAATGACCTGCAAGGAGCTCCATCTTCCAGAACAGGTGAAAAGGGCATAGGCTCTGGAATCAGAAAAAGCACGTTTAGCTGCAGGCTCTTAACAACAGGGGGCCATACTAATCTCTGTATTGTTCCAGTTTTAGTTCATGTACTGCCAAGGCAAGCACAGCCATAGCCTTTTAACGTGTTTCTTGGCTTTACTAATAAATCCACAAAAATGGGGAAGATTTAAAAGACTTAGTATTTTTAAAATGCAGATCTGATTCTGTCACTCTCACCGCCACCCTGATTTCCTCAGTGGCTTCCCACTGCACTTGGAATAAATTCACACTCTTTGCCATGGCCTAACGGCCCTGCACAACCTGGCACTTTCTGCTCTCAGACCTCACTTTATACCTCCTTTGCCTGGCCCCCAGCTCCAGTTATAGTCTCTCTTTCCTAGAACACCCCAGACTTGTTCTGCCTCCGGGCCATTGCACCTGTGATTCCCTTTGCTCGGAACTCTCTTTCCCTAGAGCTTCAGCTCTTCATATGCCTGCCTGTCACCCTTCAGATATCAGCTCAGCTGGGTGCAGTGGCTCACATTGGAATCCCAGGTCCCCCTGCTTTGGGAGGCCAAGGCAAGAGGATTGCTTGAGACCAGGAGTTTGAAACCAGCCTGGGCAACATAAGGAGCACCCCCCCACTACAAAATTAGCTGGGTATGGTGGTGTGCACCTGTGGTCCCAGCTTCTTGGGAGGCTGAGATAGGAGGATCACTTGAGCCTGGGAGGTCGAGGCTGCAGTGAGCCACAGCACATCAGCCAGGGTGACAGAGCGAGACTCTCAGAAAAACAAACAAACAAACAAACAAACCAAAAAACCAATCCCACTCCCTCACCAAAATTCAAATATCTAGCTCACATGAAAGTAGCACCTTTTCAGAGGTGATACTTTTTTTTTTCTTGAGTCAACTTTTATTTTAGATTCAGGGCGTACATGTGCATGTTTGTTACTTGTGTATATTGCATGATGCTGGTGTTTGGGGTTCATAGTTGACCCTATCCTCCAAGTAGTGAGCACAGTCCCCAGTAATTAGTTTTACAACTGCTGTCCTTCTTCTCCCTCCCCCTGTATATTAGTTCCCAGTGTCTATTGTTGCCATCTTTATGTCTGTGAGTACCTAATATTTAGCTCCCACTCATAAGTGAGAATATGTGGTATTTGGTTTTTTGCTCCTGCATTAATAATGGCCTCCAGCTGCACCCATGTTGCTGCAAAGGACATGAATTCATTCTTTTTAATGGCTGCATAGTATTCCCTGGTGTATATGTACTTCATTTTCTTCATCCAGTCCACCGTTGATGGGCACCTAGGTTGATTCCATGTCTTTGCTATTGTGAATAGGGCAGCAATGAACATGATGAACACGTGTCTTTTTGGTAGAACGATTTATTTCTTTTTGGATATATACCCAGTCATGGGCTTACTCTAAGTTCCTTGAGAAATCTCCACACTGCTTTACACATTGGCTGAAGTACTTCATGTTCCCAGCAACAGTATATGATCATTCTCTTTTCTCCACAGCCTTGCCAGCAGCTGTTATTTTTTGACTTTTTAGTAATGCTTTGGACAACAGAATTGCTGTCATAGTGGGCTATAGACTGCATTCCAGACCCTGGAGATACTGTAGCCCATGCCCCAGACCCTGGCTCCGCCACTGCTGTACTAACACCCATTCCTGGCACACCATCTCCAACACTGCAGTGGAGCGGGGTGGGGGGGGGGTATGTGGTGCCTGCGTCCCAGGCACCAGTGCCACTGCTGCCTCAAACCCAGGGGCCATGGGTCTTCCACAAGTTCCTGAATTCCCAACCTTGGCCTTGTGGCTACTTCACAGGTGCTGCACACTGGACAGTAGTGCCACTGCCACCATGAGCATGCCTGTGAGCTGGATCTGGCTTCAAGAGGGATCTGTCACAACTTCACCTGCGGGAGAAGAAGAGATCAGGAAGACCCCAGCATCCTTCACCACCCCATAAGCCCTTGTTGTCTTTGCAGACACCTGGCCACTGAGGACCTCTACCTCTGTACAGTTCTGTCAGCTGAGGTGAGCATTAGTGAAGATTATAGGGGAGGTTCTGGCCAAAGGGATCTCTTGGTACAATAAAAGGCAATAGTTAGTTCTTGCCTATCAATAATTACTTTAAATGTGAATGGATTAAATTCTCTAATCAATAGACATAGGATTTAAAAAATAGGGTCCAACAATATGCTGTCTACAGGAGTTTCATCTTAGCTTTAAAGATACAAATAGGTTGAAAAAGATATTCCTTGAAAAAGATATTCCGTGCAACTGGAAAGCAAGAGAGGGAAGAGATAGTTATATCAGACAAAACAGACTTTTAGTCAAAAACTGTAAGAAGAGACAAAAATGTCAATGTGTAATGATAAAGGGATCAATTTATGAAGAAGACATAATAATTATAAATATATATACATCCAACACTGGAACACCTAAATATATAAAGCGAATATTAAGAGATCTGAAGGGACAAATGGAGAGCAATGAAATAATAGTAGATGACTTTAATACACCACTTTCAACAGTGGGTAGACCATCTAGGCAGAATACTAATAAGGACACATTGGACTTGAACTACACTTCAGACAAGGGGTGTCCAGTCTTTTGGCTTTCCTGGGCCATATTGGAAAAAGAAGAATTGTCTTGGGCCACACATAAAATACACTAACACTAATGATAACTGATGAGCTAAAAAAAAAAAATCACACAAAAAAATTTCATAATGTTTTAAGAAAGTTTGCGAATTTGTGTTGGCCACATTCAAAGCCGTCCTGGGCTACATGTGGCCTGCTGGCTGCGAGTTGGACAAGCTTGCTTTAGACCAAATGTACTAAACAGATATATGCAGAACATGCCATTCAACAACAGCAGAATACCCATTCTTCTCAAGCTCACATGGAATATTCCTAGGATAGATCATATGTTAGGCTACAAATAAATTTTTATCAAATATCTTTTCTGACCGCAATGCTATGAAACTAAAAATCAACAACAGGAAGAAAATTTGAAAATTCACAAATACATGGAAAGTAAAAACACTTCTAAATAACCAATGGGTCAAAGAAGAAATCAAAAGGGAAATTAAAAAAAATTGAAATAAATAAAAATGAAAATACAACACACCAAAACTTATGAAATGTAGCAAAAACAATTCTACAAAGGACGTGTATAGTGACAAATGCCTACGTTATGCAAAAAGAAAAATCTCAAACAAACAATTTAACTTTACATTTCAAGAAACTAGAAATAGAAGAGAAAAAGAAGCCCAAAGTCAGCAGAAGGAAGGAAATAATAAAGATCTGAATAGAAATAAATGAAATAGAGGCTAGAAAAACAGTAAAAAAAGATCAGGCCGGGCGCGGTGGCTCACGCTTGTAATCCCAGCACTTTGGGAGGCCGAGGCGGGCGGATCACGAGGTCAGGAGATCGAGACTGCGGTGAAACCTCGTCTCTACTAAAAAATACAAAAAAAAAATTAGCCGGGTGAGGTGGTGGGCGCCTGTAGTCCCAGCTACTCGGAGAGGCTGAGGCAGGAGAATGACGTGAACCTGGGAGGCAGAGCTTGCAGTGAGCCGAAATTGCGCCACTGCACTCCAGCCTGGGCGACAGAGCGAGACTCCGTCTCAAGAAAAAAAAAAAAAAAGATCAATGAAACCAAGTGTGGGGCTTTTGAAAAGATGAAATTGACAAAACTTTAGCTAGACTAAGAAAAAAAGAGAAGACTCAAATAAAATAAAAAATGAAAGAGGTGACATTACAACTGGCACACAGAAATACAGAAGATTATAAGAGATTACTCTGAGCAATTATATGCAACAAATTTGATAACCTAGAAGAAATGGATAGATTTCTTCAGGTACATTTCTATATGTACCCATGTAGGTACATATAACCTACTTAGAATTCTGAAGAAATAAAAAATCTGAACAGACCAATAACAAGTGATGAGATCAACTAGTAACAGAAAGTAATAAAAAGACTCTATCAAAAAACTGTTAAACTAGTAAACAAATTCAGTAAAGTTGCAGGATACAAAATCAACATATAAAAATCAGTAGTGTTTCTGTACACTAACAGGAAAGTATCCAACAAGGAAATTAAGAAAACAATCCCATTCATAATAACATTAAAAAGAATAAAATACTTAGGAGTAAATTTAATGAAGGAGGCAAAAGGTCTGTACACTGAGAACTATAAAACATTGATGATGGAAACTGAAGAAGACACAAATAAATGGAAAGATATCATGTTCACGGATTGAAATAATTAATATTGTTAAAATGGCCATACTACTGAAAGCTATCTACAGATTCAATGCAATTTCCATCAAAATTCCAATGACATTTTTCATAGGAATAGAAAAAAAATTCTTAAATTTATATGGAACCACAACAGACCCCAAATAACCAAAACAATTTTGACAAAAAGAACAAAACTAGATTTTAAATTATGTTATGAAGCTATAGTAATCAAAACAATATGCTACTGCTACACCCCCCAAAAAAACCTCAGACATATAGACCAGTAGAGAACCCAGAAATAAACCCATAAATATGCAGTAAAGTAATTATCAATAAAGGCACAAAGATACACAATGAGGAAAGGATAATCTCTTTCATAAATTTTGGTGCTGGGAAAATGGAATATCCACATGCAAAAGAATGAAATCGACCCTTTATCTTTTTTTTTTTTTTTTTTGAGACAGAGTCTTTCTCTGTCCCCAGGCTGGAGTGCAGTGGCACCTCTGCCTTGAGGGTTCAAGCGATTCTTCTGCCTCAGCCTCCTGAGTAGCTGTGACTACAGGTGTGCACCATCACGCCCAGCTAATTTTTGTATTTTTAGTAGAGATGGGGTTTCACCATGTTGGCCAGGATGGTCTTGATCTTGTGACCTTGTGATCCGCCCACCTTGGCCTCCCAAAGTGCTGGGATTACAGGCATGAGCCACTGTGCCCAGCCGAGCCTCTATCTTATACCACACACAAAAATCAACTCAAAATGGAGTAAGGAGTTGAAGGCAAGACCTAAAACTGTAAAACTCCTGGAAGAAAACCTACGGGAAAATTTCCTTGATAATAGTCTTGGCAATGAATTTTTTTGATTTGACAGCAAAAGCACAGGCAACAAAAGCAAAACTAAACAGATAGAACCACGTTAAACTAAAAAGTCACAAAGGGCGCATAAAGCACAGCAAAGGAAACAATCAACAAAATGAAAAGCAGCCTATAGGATGGGAAAAATATTTGCAAACCATGTTTCCAATAAGGAATTAATGTCTTAAGGTACATGAGGACTCATACAACTCAGTAGTAACAAAAGCCAAATCACCCAATAAAAAATGTGCAAAGGACCTGAGTACATATTTTTTCAAAGAAGACATACAAATAGCAAAGAGGTATAAGTAAAGATGTCACTAATCATCAGGGAAATAGAAATCAAAACCACAATGACATGTCACTTCATAGCTGTAGGATGGCTATTACAAAAACGGTAAAAGTTAAGTGTTAGTGAGGACGTGGAGGAAAGGGATCCCTTATACACTGTTGGTAGGAACGTAAATTGGTGCAGCCATTATGAAAAACAGCGTGGAGATATGGCAGAAGCTTAAAAATAGAACTACCCTGTGATCCAACAATCCCATGTCTGTGTACATATCCAAAGGAAATGAAATTACTATCTTTAAGAAATATCTGCACCCTCATGTTCATCTCAGCATTATTCACAGAGGCCAAGATTTGGAAACAACATAAATATTAGTCAGTGGATGAATGGACAAAGAAAATGTAGTGTGTGTGTGTGTATACGTATTTCATTTTATATATACATATACATTGTATATATAATGGAATATTATTCAGCCAACAAAAAGCTACCCTGACATTTGTGCCAACATGGATTGACATGAGGTTGTTATGTTAAGTGAAATAAGCCAGACCCAGAAAGACAAATATTGCAGGATTTCACTTACATGTGGAATCTTAGAAAAAAAAAATTGAACTCATGGTAACAGAGAGTAGAATGGTGGTTACCAGGGCTGAGTGATTACAGGTGGGGTAGGGATTAAGGGTACAAACTTGTCCTAAGATGAATAAGTTCTGGATACCTAAAGTACAGCACGATGACTACAGCTAATAATAGGATATTGTACACTTGAAATTCTCTCAGGGAGTACATCTTGTGTTACCAGGCACACACAAAAAGGGCACTATGTGAAGTGATGGATTTTTTTAGTTTATTTATTTTTTATTTTTTTTTTGAGAGGGAGTTTCGCTCTCGTTGCCCAGGCTGGAGTGCAATGGCATGATCTTGGTTCACTGCAACCTCCGCCTCCCGTCAAGCAATTCTGCTGCCTCTGTCTTCTGAGTAGCTGGGATTACAGGCGCCAACCACCATGTCTGGCTAATTTTTGTGTTTTTAGTAGAGACGGGATTTCACAATGTTGGTCAGGCTGCTCTTGAACTCCTGACCTCAGGTGATCCAGCTGCCTCTTCTCCCAAAGTGCTGGGATTACAGGCGTGAGCCACCACACTCGGCCAGAAGTGATGGATTTGACTGTGGTAATCATCTTACCATGTATACATATATCAGAACATCACATTGTACACCTTAAATACACACAATTTTTGTCAATCATACCTCAATAAAGCTGGAAAAAAAGAATAAATTCAGTTCTATCATCTCTCTTCTTTTTAAAATTTTCACTGACTCTTCTGCCCTCATACACACATTTGCACAACTAGACACGTCCTAGCACATGTAGATACCTTTCTTAAGACTCTCATTCAATGCTCACTCATCGATTTACTACGTTACTCATTAATCCATTCACAAACCTATCTGCCTGCTTCTTTCTTCTATGGGCTTCTTGAGGACAGAGTGAATACATTTTATCAGTGTGCTCCAAGCACATAGTGGGGATGTAATACATCTTTCTTGAATGAATGAATGAATGAATGAATGAAGGAATGAATGTTTTCTCCAGAGAGCAGAAGTGAGCAGACAGTTGGCAAGTGAATTGGGAGAAGAGGAGAGAAGAATGTTTTTAAAATATTTAAAAAATCTAATATGATGCTGTGTGGCATTACAGGTGCTTCCTTATATAGTTACTGATTTGATCCTCACAAAATCCTCCAAATGGGAGCGGATAATACTATTTCTCTTCAGAAATGAAGGGCCAGAGGCCTCGTGTGTTTGAGTCTGGACTGACAGTTAGCAGGTAGTGAATCTAAGACAAAAAGCCAGGTTATTGGATTTCAAGTGCAGTGCCTTTTTTTGTTTTGTTTTGCATCCATCTAGGGTGAGTTTGTTTCTGATACAACACAATGAGATATGCATGCTCTCTTTTTTTTTTTTTTTTTTTTGAGACCGAATTTCACTCTTGTTGCCCAGGCTAGAGTGCAATGGCATGGTCTTGGCTCACTGCAACCTCTGTCTTCCAGGTTTAAGAGATTCTCCTGCCTCAGCCTCCCAAGTAGCTAGGATTACAGGCACCTGCCACCACGCTGGCTAATTTTTGTATTTTTAGTAGAGACAGGGTTTTGCCACATTGGCCAGGCTGGTCTCGAACTCCTGACCTCAGGTGATCCACTCATCTTGGCCTCCCAAAGTGCTGGGATTAAGGGCGTGAGCCACTGTGCCCGGCGGAGATGCATGTTTTTTTCTGTGGCTGATACTCATATGAAGGCAAATCCATAGAGGACAGCTGACATTGCTTTAGGCAAGTGCAGCATCACTGGAATAAGAGTGTCACTGCAAAAGGGCTAGGGTGGGAAGACCCACTTAGGTGTACAAAGACGTGGGGTTTTTTGGCTTGTTTGTTTTTAATTGTTTTTAGTTAAGAGTCTCAGCCGGGTGTGGTGGCTTACACCTGTAATCCCAGCACTTTGGGAGGCCAAGGTGGGCGGATCATGGGGTCAGGAGTTCGAGACCAGCCTGGGTAACATGGTGAAACCTCGTCTCTACTAAAAACACAAAAATTAGCTGGGCATCGTGGCGAGCGCCTGTAATCCCAGCTACTCAGGAGGCTGAGGCAGGAAAGGCAGGAGAATTGCTTGAACCCAGGAGGCGGAGGTTGCAGTGAGCCGAGATTGTGTCAATGCACTCCAGCCTGGGCAACAGAGCAAGACTCCGTCTCAAAAAAAAAAAAAGAGTCTCAATTTCATTCCTTGACTAAAACAGGAGCTGAGAAACAAACGAAGCATGGGTCAGAATTGGGGGTAGTGTAGGGAAAAGAGTGGCAAGAGCAGGGCGTGGTGGGCCAAATGAAGCTGGCAGCCTTGAGGACTAGAGGAAGCAGGGTGGTACTTAAAGGGACAGTGAACCTTTGGTGGCAGGAAAGTGGCCAGAGGCCAGAGTGCCTTGTGCCAAGGTGAAGGACAAAGTGAATGCCCCAAGGCCGGCACTGGGAGGCGGTGTGCCAATACCAGACATTCTCCAAATCCACAGCAGTGTCCTGATCTCGGCAAGCCTCTGCAGGGAGCCCGCAAAGCATGGCTGCTTGCATTTCCTATGGGCTTTTACTCTCTCTATACCTCAAGCTTTGTCTTTGAACAAGCTGAACTGTCTACACTGGATCCTGAGAGCAAAATGCCGTGAAGTTGCAACTTCATTCTTTTCTTCATCCTTCGGGCAGAGCGCTTTTGCTGTGTCTTTGTGTCCTCTCTGGGTGGTGGATGCAGGGGGATGAGGACCGGCCGAGGAGTCCCCCTGGAGCCCTTGAGGGAGCTTGGAACATAGACAAGTCCCCCTGGCTGTTTGAGGCCATTTCACCCTCACCAGCGGTTCATCCCTGGGGCCTGGCAGCAGCCTTGCTCAGCGTTGGTTGTCTTTTCTGAGCACTGGCCGCTGCTGTGGCTGGTAAAGCCATTTTGGAAGTCCTTATTACGCCCGCCAGCTTCACCTGTCCCTAAAATTTTGATCCCTAAAATTTTCCTCACTTCTTCAAACAACCCCCAAATTTTGCTGCTTTTCATAATCTCAGATTTTTCCTGACTCTTCCTCTCCTTCTTTACTTTGCAGCACAAAATGCCCACGGGAATCACATCCCTGACATCCATCACCACCCTTTCAACAGTGGCCCTCAAACCTGTCTGGAAAATGACGACATCTGAATTATGTCATTTATAAATAATTTATATAATACCAAAGTGCTGGGATTACAGGCGTAATTTAAAATTGCTGGGGGCAATTTTAAATTAAGAAAATTCTATCAATGAACATAGTCCCCCGTCCCCAAATGGGGATGGAGCGATGATGAAATCCTGGCAGTGGAGTCCCTTGTGCTGTTGGGAGGAGGCAGTATTTTAAGGAAAAAGTAGAAAGGGGGTGAGAATGACATGGACTGAGCACCTGCTATTGGCCAAGGCCGGGACTTTAGAATTTTCACCCAGGAGTCATTGCAGGTGGGCCCAGAGGACTGGAGAGAGTTAAAAATGGCCAGGGGGTCCCTGGGAAGCTCCAGGCCAGCATTCTTACACCCTGGAGGAGAGCTGAGAAGAAGCTGGAAGGGGTAATACTGTACGAGCTAACACTTAGAATACTGCTTCTGTTACACCAAGCACTGTTTTAGGTGCTTACAGATATTAATTTGTGGAATCCTTGCAACACCGTGTGAGTAGGCGTATTTGAATTATCTCCATTTTACAGGCTAGAAAACTGAGGCACAAAGAGTTAGCTAGTCGCCCAAGGTTACTTAGTAAAGGTGGGATTTACACAAATTATGCTTTTTCACTGCTGCCTTACACCGTCTTGCTGAGAACTTCTCTACACACCACCAGTGTGCTGGCTCATTGAGTCGTGTGTTTGTGAGTGTGTATGAGTGTGTGTGTGCATGTGTGTGTGAGCCTGGGGTGAGCACTAAGCCCCGGTGCTGCCGAGACTGTTTTAGTCCCTGCTTTGTCCTGGGCACCTAGCACAGTGCTCAGGAAATGTTTGTGGAATCAATGCAGGAATAAATACACTTAGATTTTTCTAAGTACAAGCTCCTTTGTGAGGAGTTATTTTGTGGCTGTCATTATGGCCCAATTTTCTTTTTTCATTTGGGTGAAAAATGATTTTGGCATTTAAACAGCATGACTTCATTATTGATTTTTTAAAAAAATCTGCCCCTACTGTCAAATTCCCCTCTTGGCATTTTGTTACTCTGGATATATTTAGAAACATCTTTGTAGTGTTCTCCTTCTTTCTTTTGTATCTAGGATGCATTTTAACAAGGAGTATTCTATGTATGCAAAATTGTTGTATTTTTATTTTTGTTTATCTCCTGCACTCCATAATAGAGGTTAAGAGTATGCCATTTTGATAACAAAGAACTTTCTTACTATCTTTCGATTGACTGAATAGGCAAAGGAAACACCATAATTGTGTGAAACGGTCTGATTAAGAAACCAATTATAAGGAACGTAATTATCTACTAATGAAATATGCATGTAAGTCCTTGGTTTGCTGCTTCTAATATCACTGTAGACAAATGCATAGCCAGGAGAAAACTTGCATAAAGTAAATTGAAAATCACCCATTTCTAGATTATTACTGAAAATCTCATGACACCTAACATCTCAGAACCAAAAAGAATACCTGTTTTTCACCTGCAAGTGTCTCACTGTGTTTATATGTATATGTAACATGTATGTGTATATGTGTATGTGTTTGTGTGTATATATGTGATATGTATGTGTTTACATGTGCACGTGCATGTAATATGTGTATGTGTGTACTTGCATGTGTATGCATGTGCGTGTATCTTTGTGGGTGGGTAAATGTGTATGTGTGTGTATGTATGTGTATGTGTGTGTGGGTGAGTTTGTATGTGTGTGTGCGTGTATGTGGATGGGTTTGTATGTGTGTGTATGTGTGTGTGTGTTGGGGTGTGTGTGTATGTGGGTGGGTGAGTGAGTTTGTATGTATGTGTGTGTATATGTGTGTGTGTGTATGTGTGTGTGTGTGTATGTATATGTGTGTTTTGGGGGGTGAGGGGGCAGTGGGGGCTCAGACGGGGTGTTTTCTGGTCAAACCTTAAGGTCCACAGCTCCCCCTTTCTGTCTACTGATAATTCTTGATGATTAAATCCATAGGTTTCTCTGGGCTACAAAGCCAGAACTCTAAGGTCCTTTTTTTAAATTGTAAGAATGAAAATAGAAGAAAGCCTCTTTTGTTCTCTTAGGAAATGCGTGATTGAGAAACGGCCCGTTGTCCTCCTCAGTTTTAATAAGCCGTGCACAGTGAGACAAGGGAGCACAGCCCTGGGAGCCGGCACACTCTCGAGATGTGGGCTGTCGGCCCGGGGAGAAGACAGCAGACTGTGCTTCTGAGCTTTCGCCCTCTCCCTCCTTGGCAGAGGCGCTTGTGAAACGTTTGCTACGGTTGGGGCAAGGTGGAGAAGGCAGGGTCAAGTTGCACAGCCCCAGGGCAGTGGTGCCATTCTCCATGGTGCTAACAGACTGTGAGTGGGATGCTGAAATTTTAGGGTCCCATTTCCCACAGACGTTTGCCTTGCTCATGGCTGTGATATCAGAGCAAATTCTCCTTATCCTAAGCCAACCAAGCTTGCTTTATTAAAATATCCTTTATGCCTTCTTGTCCCCACTGCACTGCTCCAGTCTTTTCACTTCCTGAATTTTGTCAATTCTAAGACACGTTTTGGGTACATTTGAGCAATTTGAAATGGGGATGCCTCTTACAGTCAATGCTTGTCATAGTTTAATTGGCAGCCTTGGGACATAACATAATGGTATGCTTTATAATCTACGGTGCCCTAGGTTTGATGAAATATGACAACAACTCTATGGGCTTTGCAAAACTGTCTCCCTTTCCAGCCTTGTCATATGCTACTGCTTCATACAAACTCTGTCCCCAAGGATGTTTTGTGATGACTTCTGTCCCTGGAATGCACTTTCTTTCTGGGCGATCTTTGCTCTGGTTTTTCTCTGCCTCTGACGCTTTCTATTACAGCTTCGTCTCTGCCTATGCAAATCCGTCCTCTTCTTCAGGGCTCAAAGGCTCATCACCACCTGGAGTCTCCCCTGATGATCTCATCCAGAAGTCATCCCTTCCTGCCCTAAAATCTTACAGGGATTTGCTTGTGCTTCCTCATGGCATTTAGAGACCTTTTAAAAACTAATAATCAAATTATTTCTCTTTCTTAATAAATTCTTATCCTTATCTTTCCTGGTATTTGGAAGCAAAGATTACATTTATATTCTCAAACAATTGATTTTTCATGGGCAATGTGGTAAGGAATGTTGGCCAAAACTCAACTCCAATTCAGATGGAATATCTGTAGTCAATTTTATGCAAAACCTTTCTTTTTTTTTTTAAAAGAAAAACACTTTTTGAGGTATGATTGAGATATAAAAACCTGTACATATTTAATGTATACAATCTGATGAGTTTGGAGATGAGTACCGTCAGCCTTCCAGATCTACAGTTTCTGCATCTGGGGATTTAACTAACTTGAATAAAAAATATATACAAATAATACAAATAAAAAACAATGCTATAAAGTAACTACATAGCATTTAGGTATTATAAGTAATCTAAAGATGATTTAAAGTATATATGGGAGGATGTGCTTAGGTTATATGCAAATACTATACCACTTTATATGAGGGACTTGAGCATCTACAGGTTTTGGTATCTCTGGGGGTCTTGGAACCAATCCCCCTCAGATATTGAGGGATGACTGAAACCGCCTTTGCAAACATTATAAATGAGGAAATTATGACAGTGAAAGAGATCAGACCTAACTGACTCCTTCTTGCTTCTAAGCTTTAAGTTGTCCTTGTTCATTCCTGGGCATAGGCTGAATTAACTTTGGGAAGGAATTCAGTTTATGGATTTCTTAACTGTTTTTGTTCTGAAACAAAATTGATAATAGCCTTTTCTTGAAAAGACCTCTTTCCTGCCTGGGGACAAGTTTGCCTTTGCAGGACTAACAATTTAGCTACAAGATTAAAAATTACAGTTTAAGAGTCATGCAACTTCTGGTTCCAGGAGTCTGAATCTCCCCAACTTGCTCCTGGGGATAGCATCATTATTGTAAAACCTAAGATCGGTGCTTGAGATATTTTGCAGACCCTGCACTTGATGGATTAGCTGACACCATCGAGATCGGTAATTTGGCTCAACCAGTTCTGCGACCCCACCCAGGAACAGAAGACAGTAAGAAAACCTCACTTCGACCCTTACCCGCCAAATTATTTTTAAAAACCCTACACCGGGCCCAGTGGCTCACACCTGTAATCTCAGCACTTTGGGAGGCCGAGGTGGGTGGATCATATGAGGTCAGGAGTTTGAGACCAGCCTGGCCAATATGGTGAAACCCCATCTCTGCTAAAAACACAAAAGTTAGCCAGGTGTGGTGGCGCATGCCTGTAGTCCCAGCTACTCAGAAGGCTGAGACACAAGACTTGTTTGAACCCGGGAGGTGGAAGTTGCCATGAGCTGAGATTGCGCCACTGCCCTCCAGCCTGGGAGACAGAGGGAGACTTTGTCTCAAGAAAACAAAAAACAAAAAAGAAAAAAAACTCTGGTCCCCAAATGCTCAGGGAGACTGATTTGAGTAATAATAAAACCCTGGTCTCCCACACAGCCGGCTCTGTGTGAATTACTGTTTCTTCACTGAAATTCCCCTGTCTTGATAAATTAGCTCTTTCTAGGCAGCGGGCAAGGTGAACCCATTGGGTGGTTACAAATTTGGGGGCTTTCCCGGGATTGCCCTTGTGGTTACCTCTCTGGCAACAGATCCAGAGGCCAGCCCAAGTGGCTGCCTAGTTCTCTTGGACTGGGGGCTGACTCTGCTACCATCTCTACCCATGGGGCACTGCCCACCCAATGTATATGGATTTAATTGCAATGGAGAAATAGTCCTGGGGAAACATCCCATAACTGGCCCTATCACAGGGTGTGTCTGTCTGTAGCCCCATTGCAGGGTGTCTGTCTGTAGCCCCATGGTGGGGTGTCTGATTTGGTGAGTATTGTAGGTGCTGCCCACAGCCCCTTTCTTCTCCTGATGTTGGCCTCTCTGGATGTGCTGTTGTCTCTTGGTAGCCTCTTGGGGTATCTGTCTGCAGCCCCATCATGCGGTGTCTATTTGTAGCCCCATTATAGGTGTCCGTAGCTGTAACCCTGTTACAGGGTGTCTAATTGGACAGAGAATAGGGGACTTGTTTGGAAGAATACTCTTGGTTTGAAACTGGGTCTGGAATCTGTGTTTTGAAGGCCTTCTGTTCGTTTTACTCTGTGTGTGTGTGTGTGTGTGTGTGTGTGTGTGTGTGTGTGTTTATATGTGCAGAGGGGAACCCTGAAGAAATTGCTGATG
Source organism: Nomascus leucogenys (assembly GCF_006542625.1). Classification (NCBI taxonomy): domain Eukaryota; kingdom Metazoa; phylum Chordata; class Mammalia; order Primates; family Hylobatidae; genus Nomascus; species Nomascus leucogenys. The sequence continues at coordinate 6,437,348 of NC_044389.1, read as the reverse complement.
AAAGAACGTCCAGCAGCCCTAACTCAGGGTGACTGATCTTCTATCTTGCCTAAAGATGCCCATGGAGTCCATGGTGGGAGCTTATCTCTCCCCACTGTGAGTGGATGGAAGACAACAGGGACCACCAGGAGAAGGTTTGAGCCTTGCCAGGTCGATATTGGATGCTGAACGAGGTGACTAGTGTCTGGTTTGTTACGTGTATTTTGCCTCGGCTGGGATGAAAAATGCTAATTCGGTTCCCCGTGCAACCTGCTGGGCAGCATCTTGCAAAAATAAGAATCTTTTGCCTATGGTTCCGTAAAACAGAAAAGAGTGATTTTCTTTTATAAAGTGGCTTGACCTCTACAGCTATGGCACAGGGAGCTGAGTCATCAAAAGCCGCTTGGTTCTTCTGGAAGCTGCAGAGAAAGGGAACCTGGAAACCTAGTATGCCAGGAAAAAGGGTAAGAATTTCTTACTAGACAATTATTTGATATTTCTCTCTCTCTCTCTGTGTGTGTGTGTGTGTGTGCGCGCGCTTGGGTGCAAACAGTCAACAACACTGTCTCCTCTGCAAAGACAGACTGGTCCCCAGGCAAGAAGGGGGCCTTTGTGGGAAAGGGTTATTATCAATTTTGTTTCAGAGTCAAACCATGAACTGAATTTCTTCACAAAGTTAGTTCAGCCTATGCCCAGGAATGAACAAGGACAGCTTAAAGGTTAGAAGCAAGATGGCGTCAATAAGTCTGATCTCTTTCACTGTCATCATTTCCTCAGTTATAATTTTTGCAAAGGCGGTACACCATACATCTGTGAAACCATCAGCACAACCAATGCCATAAACCTCCTTCAAAAGTTGCCTCTTACTCTATTATTATTTTAATGTGAATCTTTCCATTTAAGGCTCAATTGGAGGATACGAAAATATAAGTAATTATTTTTTACCCTAAACATCTTATTAATTTTTCTAAAAATTCCAGATATATTTTTTCAAGTCAAAACATTTCAGGGAAAGTACAGAAATTAAAAGATTTTAGGCCAGGCACAGTGGCTCACGGCTGTAATCCCAGCACTTTGGGAGGCTGAGATGGGCAGATCGCCTGAGGTCAGGAGTTCGAGACCAGCCTGGCCAACATGGTGAAACCCCGTCTCTACTAAAAATACAAAAGTTAGCTGGGCATGGTGGCGGTCACCTGTAATCCCAGCTACTGGGGAGGCTGGGGCAGGGGAATCCCTTGAACCCGGGAGGTGGAGGTTGCAATGAGCCAAGATCACACCATTGTACTCCAGCCTGGGCAACAAGAATGAAACTCCGTCTAAAAAAAAAAAAGGTTTTGTTCTCCTTCCTGTGTCCATGTGTTCTCATTGTTCAATTCCCATCTAAGAGTGAGAGCATGCGGTGTTTGGTTTTTTGTCCTTGCCATAGTTTGCTGAGGATGATGGCTTCCAGCTTCATCCATGTCCCTACAAAGGACATGAACTCATCCTTTTTTATGGCTGCATAGTATTCCATGGTGTATATGTGCCACATTTTCTTAATCCAGTCTATCATTGATGGACATTTGGGTTGGTTCCAAGTCTTTGCTATTGTGAACAGTGCCGCAATAAACATACGTGTGCATGTGTCTTTATAGCAGCATGATTTATAATCCTTTGAGTATATACCCAGTAATAGGATGACTGGGTCAAATGATATTTCTAGTTCTAGATCCTTGAGGAATCGCTTTTCATCTGAATTTTTTGTTTCTCCTTTTCCAGTTCTAAGCCTTTCATTTTTAGCATTGATAGGGATAGAGAAATAGCCCATATTCTGGGGGATTTGCCTTAAATGCCAGGATGAATGTTTGGGTTCAATTCTCCTTAGCTCTGAGAAGCCATGGAAAGTTTGGAAGTGAGGGAGGTGGTTGAGAGTGACACCAGTTGGGTGGGGACTGCATTTTTCCCTGTCATGGCCATGGGAAGAGGAGCACGGCACCAAGGTCCTCCACACCCAGTCAGCCCACAGTTAGCGCTTCCACTGTGTGTCAGGGAGAGGAGGAACGCACGTGTTTGCGAGGAATGCATACCTGGCACTGGGCTTTCCATACTGTATGTAAAAATGAGTAAAGCTTTTGACATGTCCTAGGCTAAAAGTGTCAAATGTTGAGTCTGGATGAACTGAATGATGGGACTACAGTAAAAGTAGATAAATAAGGTAGAGACATGATTTTTAAGAGACCAAATGAGGAGTTCAATTAGGCTCCCCAAGGAAATCTGTACTGTCTTGTGAACCCCAGAATATCTGAGTCAGGTCTCAATCAATTTAGAAAGTTTATCCTCAGGAGGTCCTGACAACATGTGCCCAGGGTGGTCGGGGTACAGCTTGCTTTTGAACATTTTAGGGAGACATGAGACATCAGTCAATACACGTAAGATGTCATTGGTTCGATCTGATCTGGAAGGGTGGGACAACTCGAGGTTGGCAGGGAAGAGTTATTATCAGTAGAAAGGAATGTCTGGGTTATGACAAGGGGTTGTGGAGATTAACGTTTTATCATGCAGATGAAGCCTCTAGGTAGCAGGCTCCAGAGAAACTAGATCATAAATGTTTCCCGTCAGACCTAAGATCTGTGTTGATGTTAACGCTGGGGGGATCTAATGAGGCATGTCCACCCCCGTCTTTCATCATGGCCTGAGCTAGATTTTCAGGTTAGCTCTGGAATGCCTTTGGCCAAGAGGAGGGGTCCATTCAGATAATTGGGCCCCTTAGAATTTTACTTTTGGTTTACAGTCTCAGCCTTAGATGAAAAACTTCTTTAAGCTGTTATCAGCATGTCTGCCTCAGTGTGAATGAGTTTCAGTTTCCACAGAGCAGGTTTTAGAACAGCAGGAGTGGGGAGCTCTCTGCATCGCTGGTGTAGGGAAAGGGTGGTTGGGGAGGAGCCTCCTTCCCCATGAGCCCAAGAGTCTGCCCTGGAGGAAGAGTCAGGGGCTAGGCCTGCTCCTGTTTTCCTCTGGGCAAGGGTTATGCCTGCCGGGTGACCTGTGGGTTCCTGAGAAGCTGAGTTCCATCTCCAGCAACTCCCCTGCAGGACACACAGTGAGTCAGCCAGTGTCAGCCTCTGCTGGGTCTGAATGCTGTGAATAAGGTGGCCTTTGCAGCCACATGCCTTGCACGCACCTTCGTCACCCTCTTTCCACAAGTCTTATTTACACCTGTGATGCAACACATAAAGAAAGCTGGGTGAGTCACTGAGCATCGTGGTGAGAAACAGACTTTCTGTCATTTCTCCTGGAGACACCAAGAGTTAATATTGCACAGGCGGTGAGGCAGCTGGTGTCATCCGGCAAAAGTATTCCAGTGTGTTCTCACTCCCCCATCACTCAAGATTCTTCCCTGCAGGAAACTCGCAACCAAACAAAAGGGTTGTTTTCTTACTCCCTTAGGTGACAGCAATATTGAATCATTGCATCGATCTGTCTTCTTATGGCTGGCTTTGTGTCTTTTAAGTGAGAAGGGGATACACAGCCTAACCGCACACCTTAAGAGCTTTGCCTTGTTTTTCAGAGCACTGCATGGCAATGGTAACAAGCATCTACTGTCCACAGAAGGCCTTGTGGTCTCCCCACGGAACAGTTTATTGGCAATGCAATTTTCTTAATTCAGCTCCAAAGCAATTAAACATATTGAGCATCTGTTATGGGTAGTCTCGGGTCAGCGGGGGAGTGCAATAATGCATAAGAAACCATCCTTCACTGAGAGTTTCGTTCATTTCTTTATTCAACAAATCCCTGTTCTAGGCACTGGTGACATCACAGAGAATAAAATAGAAAAAGTTCCTGCCCACATGTTGTTTTATTATAGCAGGGGCAGGAAACACCATCATGGCAGGTAGTGATACGTCATAGGAAGCAGGATGGTCAGAAAGACTTCTCTGAAGAGGCGGCATTTGGGTAGAATTGAATACCTCAGTGAGTGAATGTGGGTTACCTGGCGGAGGAAACCCCTAAGTGAGGGCAGAGGCCCTGAGGTGGGAGCCTGTCTGTTATGTCTGAGGATCAAAGAGGAGGCAGTGTCGCCAAGCTTAGGGAGCAATGGGGGCTCTGCAGGCCATGAAGGTCAGAGAGCCAGGCCAGACGGCGCAAGGGTTAGAGGCCACTTACGGACCTGGATTTTATGTCATTTCAGTTTAATTTCTGCATTTGGGTTTTTTATTCTTTTTTAGCATATGGGACTTTGAAAAGTAAAATTTTTTACTGAAGCATAGCCAACACAGAAACATACAAAATCCTTAATGTGTAGACACAGCACTTGTGTCTGTGTTACACTTGTGTAACCAGTGCTCGGAGTGAGAAATCGAATTTCACCAGCGCCCCCACCCTAGTGGCCTGTCTCAGTCACCCTCCCCTCCCCACGGAGAGCCACTATCTGATTTCTAGAAAGATAGACTGAGTCTGAACTTTATGTAAGTGGAATCATACAGTATGTACTTTTTTATATCTGGTTTCATTCATTCAGTATTATGGTTGTGAGATTCTTTCATGTTATGGGTTATAACTGTTCATCCTTGTTGCTATTTTCCATTGTATGAACATTCCACAGTTTGTCTATCCACTAGGGTTGTTTCCAATTGTTGGCTAATACAAATACAGCTTCTAGGAGCATTCATCTATGTGTCTTGGTCTATATATATGTGTTTCTATTGAGTATAATAAACCTAGAAGTGGAATTGCTGGTTCGTGGGCCATATATGTGTTCAACTTAGTAAATATTGCCAAATATTTCCATAGCACTTGTATCAGTTCACTCCCACCAACATTTAATAAAAGTTCCCGTTGCTCCATATTCTTGTCAGCACTTGGAATAATTTGTATTGTTTGTTTTAGCCATTTTGATGTATATGTAGTGGTATTGCACTGTGATCTTCATTTGCATTCACTGATAACTCATGGAGTTAAGCACCTTTTCATATGTTTGTAGGCCATAATTAGGAAATCTACTTTTGTGAAGTACCTGTTCAAATCTTTCGCCCAGGTTTTTTTCTGTTAATTGACCGTCTTTTAAAAAACAGTTTATAGGCATTCTTTGTGTATGCTGGACACAAGTCTTTGACTGGATATTTATATTGCAAGGAACTTCTCCCACTCTAGTTTGCATTTTCATCTCAACGATATCTTTTACGGGAAAATTTCTTGATTTTAACATAGCTCACAGGTTTTGATGACAGGCCTCATAAGTAAGTTACAGGGTAATACTGGCCTCATAAGGATTTGGGAAGTATTCCCTCATCTTCTATTTTTTTTTTTTTTTTTTTGAGATAGAGTCTTACTCTATTGCCCAGGCTGGAATCCAGTGGCTCAATCTCGGTTCACTGCAACCTCCACCTCCTCAGTTCAAGCAATCCTCCCTCCACAGCCTCCAGAGTAGCTGATACTACAGGTAGCCAAGCACTACCATGCTTGGCTAATTTTTATATTTTTTATTAGAGACGGAATTTAGCCATGTTGGCCAGGCTGGTCTCACGCTCCTGACCTCAAATGATCCACCTGCCTCAAAGTGCCGGGATTACAGGCGTGAGCCACTGCACTCTCCTCTGTTTTTTAAGAGTTTGTTAAGAATTGGTTTGAGTTCTTCAAATGTTTGGTATAATTGCAGTGGTGAGGCCATCTAGGCTTGAGCTTTTCTTTGTGGATAGTTTATTGATTACTAATTTAATCTATTCACTTCTTATAGCTCTATTCAGATTTTGTATTTCTTTTCAAGTCAATTGTAGTAGTTTGTGTCTTCCTAGGAATTTGTCCATTTCTTCATCTAAGTTATCCAATTTATTGGCATACAATTGTTTGTAGTATTCCCTTATAATCCCTTTTATTTCTGTAAGACTAGCAGTAATGTCCCCTCTTTTATTTCTGATTCTAGTAACTTGAGTCTTCTCTCTTTTTTTTTCTTGGTTAATATAGCTAAAGGTTTATCAATTTATTTGATGTTTTTGAAGAACCAGGTTTTGGTTTCATTGATTTTGTCTGTTATTTTTCTATTTTTTTTTTCATTAATTTCTGCTCTGATCTTTATTATGTCCTTAGTTTTGCTTGATTTTGGTTTACATCACTTCTTTTTCTGTGTCTTTAGGTAGAGGTTTAGGCTAGGTTATTGATTTTAGATTTTTCTTCCTTCTTAATATAGGCATTTAGAGTTAAAAATTCCCTCAAATCACTGCCTTTACTCTATCCCACGAGTTTTGGTATGTTGTGTCTTCGTTTTCATTTAGCTCAAAGTATTTTCTAATTTCTGTTTTGATTTCTTATTTGACCTTTTTTAAATTGAGAAATGTATTATATTATTTCCACATATTTGTGAATTTCCTAAATTTCTTTCTCTTACTGATTTCTAATTTCATTTAATCATAGTCAGATAATATACCTTATATTATTTTTATTCTTTTGAATTTATTAAGATTTGATTCATGGTCTAGCGTATGATGTATATGGGAGAATGTTCCATGTGCGCTTGAGAAGAAAGTATATTCTGTTGTCGTTGGGTGTAGTGTTCTATAGATGTCTGTTGGACCTAACTGATTTATAGTGTCATCCAAATTTCTATCTCTTTTCTCATTTGTTGCCTAGTTGTTATATCTATTATTGAAAATGAGGTGTTGAACTCTCCCACTATTATTGTTGAATTGTCTATTTTTCTCTTCATTTCTGACAGTTTTTGCCTCATATATTTTGGTGCTGTGATATTAGGTACATATGTGTTTATAATTGTTATATCTACCTGATGGATGAAACTTTTTATCATTATAAAATATTCATGTCCGTTTTGTCTGATATTGGCATAGTCATTCTAGTTTTCTTGCAGTTTCCGTTTGTATGATATATCATTTTCCATCTTTTTACTTTCAATCTATTTGTATCTTTTAATCTAAAGTTTGTCTCAGGTACGTAGCTAACATATAGTAGGATTTTTAAAAATCCAATCTGACAATCTCTGCCTTTTGATTATATTTAATCCATTCACATTTAATGTTTCTAGTTTCTTTACTACTTTCTTTTGCATTATTTAAATATTGTCCAGTGATGTATTTAAGTTTCTTTAATTATGTTTTCACTATGTTTAAAAAATTTCTTTACAGTGGTATCGCTAATGCTTACCATATTCACCTTGATTTATCAGAATCAGCTTCTGATTTACACTAGCTAATTCTAGTGAGATATAGAAGCATTACTTCTGTATAGCTTTATTCTCTTCCCCTTCTTTATTATTATTATTATAATACATGTTACATTTATTCATGTTACAAGCCCAATATATTGCTATAAAGACTTTATCATTTGTAATCATTTTTATACAGCTTTGCTTCCACCCACCTCCTTTTTTCTATCATTGACAAATATATTACACAGAAATATATTACATTATGGAAATTTAATATACATATCGCATTTCTGTATGTTATGGGTTCAATAATATGAGGAGTCTTCACAAAGTTCATGGAAAATGAATATTATGAAACACTATGCATAGATTTCAAACTTTTTTTTGTACCAAAATAAACTTGTACTAATGTTTTATTAATGTCTGAACAGGATGTAGTTTGAGTTGATGTTGAAGATGGAGACCATGGTGCAGACTATCCACATTAATTTTTGATGCCCTAATTTATGCACCAATTGAAGATAACTAACAATAATACTACAAATAGTGCCAACACCACAGACATCTCAGCTGGTTCAGCTTACACAATTCTGAAGGAAGAATTAACGTTGAGCAAAGTTTCCCCTTGATGGATGCCAAAACTGTTGTGCCCACATCAGCTGCAGGCAACAGAGCTTTTGATGGAAATTTTAAACAAGTGGTATCAAGATCCTGAAGCATTTCTTTGAAGAATTGTAATAGGAGATGAAACATGGCTTTGCCAGTACTATCCTGAAGACAAAGCACAATCAAAGCAATGGCTACCAAGAGTTGGAAGTGGCCTAGTTAAAGTAAAAGCAGACCAATCAGAGCAAAGGTCATGGCAACAGTTTTTTGAAATGCTCAAGGTATTTTGCTTGTTGACTTTCTGAAGGGCTAAAGAACAATAACACCTGCTTGTTGTGAGAGTGTTTTGAGAAACACTAGCCAAAGCTTTAGCAGAAAAGTGCCCATAAAGCTTCACGAGAGTCCTTCTCAACTACTATGAATGTTTTTGTTCATTCCTGTCATCAAACAAGGGCAGTTTGGGGAGAGAGTTTTGTTGGGAAATCATTAGGCATCCACCTTACAGTTCTGATTTGGCTCCTTCTGATTTCTTTTTGTTTCCTAATCTTAAAAAAGTCTTTAAAGGGCACCCATTTTTCTTTAGTTATAGTGTAAAAAAGTGGCTCTCAAGTGGGGACATGTTTAACTAACCAGGGACTACAGTTCTTTAGGGATGGACTAAATGATTGGTGTCATCACTTACAAAGTTGTCTTGAGCTTGATGGAGCATATGTTGAAAGGTAAAGTTTATACTTTTTGTTTTTATCTCTTAATTTCATTTTTCCAATAACTTTCTGAAGGCCCTTTGTATATTATATACATATTATTATATACAGTTGCTTTTAAAATCAGTGAAGAGAAGAAAGGAGAAAAAAATTGCAGTTAAACTGTCTTTTATAATGGCATAATGATTTTACTGTTGCTCTTTGTTATTTTCTTGCAGATTTGAATTACTGCCTTGGGTCACTTGCTTTCAGCCAGAATCTGTCCACTGTTTTTTAGTATCTTTCACTGGTTGATTCTCTTCTTCCCACCCAGAGTTCATGTTCCCTAGGATTTAGTCTTTGGCTTTCTTCACTGCGTTTGAGCAAAAATTTGTTTTCTCATGGCTTCAATTTCCATGTAGTTGACAAGGACCAAATTTGTGTATTAATCTTCAGTCTTGATTTCTCTTTTGATCCCCATATCCATCAACTTACTATACAACTCCTCCTATATATCCCTCCTCGTGGGGTACCTAACACAAAATGTCAAACCAAATTCATTACCTTTCCTAATAAAATTTATGCCATGGGATTCCCCCATCCACCACAGACTACGTATCTACACATATTCCTTTATTGCTTTTCTTCCTTGTCTTCCCTAGACCCAGTGCTCACTACGTTCTTCACAACATCTCTGTTCTTCCAAAGCTCCTGTCCCTCCTTTCATACTCACCTCTCCATCTTGATTCTCTTCCTCTGTTTTTATAGCCATTTGTAACCTCTTTTATAGCTTCTTTTGTAACCTTTTACTATAGTGGCTCTCAACTGGGCACATTTGGCAATGTCTGGAGATTTTGGTTGTCACAACTGGCAAGCAGGTAGGGGAAAGTGCTACTGGCATTTAGTGGGTAGAGGTCAATAATGATACTAAACATCCTACAGTGCACAGGGCAGCCCCCACAACAAAGAATTATCCAGCTCCAAATGTCAACAGTGGCAAGACTGAGAATTCCTGTTTTAATGTAAAAAGGAATAAGTTCAGATTTTGTAGCAGCTGAAGCAAATATAATTTGGGGGAGCCTCTTTAAGCAAAAAATATAAAATCACAAATAGAAAATTGGCTAGATTCTTTTTTTTTTTTTTTTTTTGAGATGGAGTCTCGCTGTGTGTCCCAGGCTGGAGTGCTGTGGTGCAATCTTGGCTCACTGCAACCGCTGCCTCCAGGTTCAAGCAATTCTCCTGCCTCAGCCTCCTGAGTAGCTGGGACTACAGGCATGTGACATCACGCCCAGCTAATTTTTGTATTTTTAGTTTAGATGGGGTTTCGCCATGTTGACCATGCTGGTCTCAAACTCCTGACTTTAAGTGATCCACCCGCCTCGGCCTCCCAAAGTGCTGGGATTACAGGTATGAGTTTCAGGGCCTGGCTGAAAATTGGCTAGATTCTTTGTTTGGGCTGCTATAACAAATGGCCACAAACCGTGTGGCTTATAAACAAAAAAAAATTATTTCTCATAGTTCTGGAGGTTGGGGAGTCCGAGATGGAGGTGCTGGCAGCTTTGGTGTCTGGTGGGGGTCTGCTTCCTGGTTCATAAATGGCTGTCTTTTCACCGTGTCCCCGCAGATGGAAGGGACAAGAGAGCTCTCTGGGGCCTCTTTTATAAGGGTAATAATCCTATTTGTGAGGGCTCTGCCTTCACGATCTAACCATCTCCCAAAGGCCCCACCTCCAAGTACCATTACTTCGGGGATTGGATTTCACCATATGAATGTGATGTGTGTGGGGGGGTTGGGGTACATTCACATATAGCAGCTAGGAATGCAAATATTTATCTAGCATAAGAAAAGAAATCACAACAAACTACTAGAGTTTTAGATATCCAGGTCTCATTCTTCAGAGATATTTTTAGGGACATTTTCAGAAATGCCTCCTGTTTGCAACCTGACTTCCACTCCCCACCTAGACCACCCCAGGAACCAGTCTGGTGCAAGTAAAGAGCCCAGATGCTTAAGCTTCATTATCTTCAGGATAAATCTGCTTCTGACTGTATCATTTGTCATATTTGCATTGCAATTGTCTATAGCAGGAAGGGAAAGACTAGAAACCTAACACAATTTGCTTCCTCCTTCTAGAAGATGTTCATATGCATGAGTGCGTTTGTGTGTACATGAGTGTGAGTGTGTATGTATGTATGTATGTGCTTATGTATGTGTGTATGTAAGTGCATGTGTAAATGAGTGTATGAAGATGTGTGAGCGTGCATGCACGTGTGTGTCATGAGTCAAAGCATAAATGAGATAAATCTCGACTGCATCTTTCTGCTCAGAGCTGCTATTAAGAGAGGGAGGGGCCTGAGAATCTGATCCCGTTAAAAGACTGTAATTTGCACTGTCAAAACCTGGAGTCTTCTACTAGATGGCGCTTGGTTAGCAGTCAACCCAATGAGCCTTCTAATTTATAAGGCAAGATCTGGAGAGATACGTGGGCAGGGAAGGAACTTTTCATGACAAAGTGGGAGAGAATCAGGTTTTTCTGCCACAGAGAGAGGGGAAGCTGCGTGCTCTGCTGGCGTGACCCCAGCAGCGTGGTTTCTAGAGTGAGATCCAGGATGCAGGCCAGAGCAGTTTGTAAAAGCCAGAAGGCCAGGTGAGCTATGGAGGAGGGAATTTGGAAGGCGCAGAAACTAAGAGCCAAAGATGAGTAGGCGATGGGAGGGGGTTGAGCTCAGAAAGGCCGTTTTTTATTAAAATATTACAAAATGTAACTTCCCAATATTGGTGACATCGTGAACACCTAGGCAGCCTGATTTGTTCCTGTTACTGTCTCCCAAAATGGGAAGTGAACTCCTCCGGAAAAGGAAAAGGGCCTTCATTTGAGCACATCTAGAACATCTGACATCCAGCACAGCAGGGGGCTTGGTTGCTGACTTAATCAGTCAATGAGTGAGGGATGAATAAGGATCGAGAGAGAGAGAGAATCAAGAGAGAATAGAGACCAGGCGTGCCAGAGCGGGCCAAACAAGCCCGAGTAATCAAGGCCGGCATTAGACACGAAATCCACAAGATCAAATTCAGCTGGGCTGAGACATGCAGCAGCCACGTTTTCCTGAGCAGAGAGGTGAGAGCGCTGCAGGGTTCCATCCAGCTGGGCTGTGAGGTCGCAGAGGAGGATCTTTACTCTGGCTGGGGACTGTATTTCCGGCCTTTTTTTTCTTTTAAGGAAGCCACTGACCACTTGCCTTGATTATAAGAAGTATTGCTTGAGTCACTTTGCTCTGCCTGGACAATACTCAGTGAAGCGATGATGTATGGCAGCCATTGAGTTGGCAGTTGCAAACCCATCCCTCGGCCAGCGAGATAATATTGCTGTGTTCTCCAGAAGGTCCTTCTCCGGAGTTTACTATCCTTCTTGTGGCTGTAGTTGAACAAACTTACATTTGACTTAAAGGAAGGTGTTTATCTAAGCTGTCTTCCTTTTAGGAAAAATAAGGGACACAGTGACGTGTAAATCCACTGAGCACCTCGGACATCAGAACCAGAGGGTCATGTGCCCCTGAGATTGAGTGGACTATGCCTTGGGGGATGGGAAAGGTGGGGGTGGGGTGAAAGCCCGCAGTTACATTCAGACAGCACAGCCCTGGAAATGGATCTTAATTCATTTCACAAGCAATTCCAATGTGCTACAGCAGCTGAGCCCTGTCTGCATTTGCTTGTTTGTTTAGCAAAGGGAAATGTCCCTAGCCTAGCAGCCTGCACGAACTGTTTGCATAGAGACAGTCACAATAATTGAGCCAACCTGGAAGGCAGGAAGTAGGCCTCTAAGAGTAGGTTTTGGTTTCTTTTTTTAAAGAGGTATTTAAAAAATGGCTATGCAATTTTCCATTCCCCCAAAATGAACCATATTTTTAAGACTTTCTCTGTTTTGTAGCTCTTATTTTCTCAGTGTCCCATAGAAGGCACTCAAATAAATATTGCTTCAATACATTTGGTTTGTTTTCAGTTTTTGCCTTTTTTTTTTTTTTGAGACAATCTCACCCTGTTCCCCAGGCTAGGGTGCAGTGGCGCCATCTTGGCTTTCTGCAACCTCCGCCTCCTGGGTTCAAGCCATTCTCCTGCCTTGGCCTCCTGAGTAGCTGAGACTACAAGTGTGTGCTATCATGCTTGGCTAATTTTTGTATTTTTAGTATAGACGGCGTTTCTCCATGTTGGCCAGGCTGGTCTTGAAGTCCTGGCCTCAAGTGATCCGCTGCCTTGGCCTCCTTAAGTGCTGGGATTATAGGCACGGGCCATCAGGCCCGGCCCCAGTTTTTGTCTTTTTAAGCAATGATGCATTCAACCCATGGGTACCTGCAAGCTGTACATGCATCTGATTACTTTCTTGGGATAAATTCATTTATTCCTACAAATAAATTAGAGTACCTTAGGGTATGTATAAATCACTTGCTGGGGTGGGCCTTATTTCAGTGCAGGATCTAATTCCCTAGGTCTGGGATGGGGCCTGAAAGTCTGCTTTTTTAACAAGCTTCTGAGGTGTGCCAGTGCTGCTGGTCTGGGGACCACACTTTGAGATGCAAGGCCCTAGGTACCACCGTAAGCAAGTGGAGCAGTGCCCAGCCAGGGTGGTGGCTCACCTCCTGGAGACAGCTTAGAGCAAACCAGGCCCCTGTAGATTCGGGGAAAGGAGAACATTCAGCCCCAGTATCCAGTATCAACCCCCAGACTCTCCAGTGTGAATTTCTGCCTCTGCTCTCATGAAATGTCAGAAAGGGTAAAGATATCTCAGTGGCGAATTTTGTGATCTATTTGGAATCAAATGGTTGCTCTGGGAGCCCAGAGGAATTGTTAATGAGCCAATAAATGGGATACTGGCAACTTGCCAATTGCTAGTAGTGTCCCTCCAAGCTGCAGATGGGGAGCAGGTATCAGAGTGGTCAGCTCAGAGGCTGGCTTTGCTGGGGACAGTCACACTGTGGTCCCCCCAACTTTGCTTAAGGCTTAGAGCAAGCTGCTCCCCCTCCTTTCTCCTCTGTGGAGTTGTGAGGAGTGCTTGCCTTATCCTGCCCTTGGTCAGCAGAAAACCCTTTCTCAGGGGAAATTTGACCCTTGATGGCTATTTTCCTTTGTCCAGTTTTCCGCCTTTATTTATTTTTTAAATTATTATTATTATTATTATTATTATTATTATTATTATTTTGAGACAGGGTCTTACTCTGCTGCCCAAGCTGGAGTGCAGTGGCATGATCTTGGCTCACTGCAACCTCCACCTCCCGGGTTCAAGTGATTCTCCTGTCTCAGCCTCCTGAGTAGCTGGGACTACAGGCGTGCACTACCACACCCAACTATTTTTTTTGTGTATATTTTGGTAGAGATGGGGTTTCGCCATGTTGGCCAGGCTGGTCTCCAACTCCTGACTCCAGTGATCCACCCGCCTTGGCCTCCTAAAGTGCTGAGATTACAGGTGTGAGCCACTGCGCCCCACCAGTTGTACTCCTTCTTATACTTCCAGAAACTGTTCTCTTCAAGGCAGTATCCAAGGGGGCTTGTCAGAGAGAGGCAGGAAGACACTGTGGGTAGCACGCGGCTCCCAAGAACATCCCTTCTGGCATATTTCCAAATGAAATCTGAGATCTGGCTTGTGGCTGACCTTCAGGGATAGCCTTAAAAGTTGCTGCGGTTTTACCTGGTCTTATAAATGGTTTCATTTGGAGAGCTTTGCCCCTGAGGTGAAATGCAATCTAAAAACTAAATAAAGAAATGATTCATCAAAAGCATCTTTTGACCAGCGAGGGGAACAAAATCACTGCTTCCAACCAGCCCTGTGTCTGCTAAGAACTGAATGACTTGAGAATGTGGAAGGATGTCACTAAATGCTACAATTACTTTCAGGTGGTCTGCTGCGTCTGTGTTTCTGCTGGTTCGACCACCTGAGAGAAATTTTGCCCTCAGCAGGCAGTTCCAGGGAGTTGAGCCGTGCAAGCCACCATCCAGGCCCCCTAGGAAGGCAGGAGAGGCCTGGAAAACTTGGGTGTGCTTTAGCTCGGCTACATGACCCAGCTGGGGAGACAAACTGGAGCCATGCCCACTGTCCTGGGACCCCAGCCAATGTGGCACATTCACAGGAGTGAAAACTAGAGACCAGCCTGACCCACACATCAGTCTCATTTCCCAGGGGAAGCAGTGTCTCCCACCATGAAGTTCGGTGAGTCCTGTCTTTTCTGTGTAACACTCTCATGTCACTTCTGCTTTTCATCTTAAAAAAGTTATTTACGAATTCATCTTTACTCCCTAACTTCTAAGCTTCTTGGAGACTGTTAGGTCCCTCTCCACTCGATAGCCTTTGCATGTAATAGACTCTTGGGCTCTTGTGAGTGAATAACTAGTGGAGGATTAGATAGGGCCCAGTCAATCTAAGAGGGCTCCCTGGAGGAGATGACTTTCCTCCTAGGTTTTGAAGGAAGCGGTGGTCTTGGATTTGTTGAATTATCCCCTAGGTTCTCCTTTTCCCGATTTTATTTATTCTCTACTTCCCTATTCTTATTTTTAAATGTGACTGATCCTCCATGTCCATATATATATGTGTGTGTATACACACACACACACACACACACACGCACACATATACATTACCGGTTGAGCATTCCTAATCTGAAAATCTGAAATTCAAATTTCAAAACTTTTTGAGTACCAACATGGCACAAGTTAAAAATTCCACACATAAGGACTTAACATAACTTTGTTTCATGTTAACGTAAACTTTGTTTCATGCACAAAATTATTAAAAATATTGTATAAAATTACTTTCAGGCTACACACAAAGGACTGTATGAAACAAATGAATTTTGTGCTTAGACTTGGGTCCATCCCCAAGATATCTCATTATGTATATGCAAAGATTCCAAAATCGGAAAAAATCTGAAATCTGAAACATCTCTGGTCCCAAGCATTTCAGATAAGGGATACTCTGTGTGTGTATGTGTATATGTGTGTGTGTGTGTGTGTGTGTGTTTGTATATATTATCAAAGGAAAGAGTATTGTGTGTACACACACACACACACACACACACACACACAATACTCTTTCCTTTGATAATGTTAACCCTCATCTACATTTAGATGGCTTCTCCCTTGCTCCCCAAACTTCAATTTCACGTTTCTAAATACCCTGTGGCTGGCAGCCTCTGAGACAGACCCTAATGATTCCTGCCTCCTGGTATTGATGACTTTGTAAGATTATATTCCCTTTGAGTAACTTGCTTCTAACAAATATGGCAATAGGAGAGATGTCACTTCCATGATTAGGTTACAAAAGATTATAATGTCCCTCTTGTTAGAAGACTCTCTCTGTGGCCTCCGTGGCTTGGATGCTTCCATGCAGCTGCTGTGTCGGTGAGGCCCACATGGCAAGGGACTGGGAGTGGCCTCTGGCCAGTGTCCAGCAAGGAACTGGGGTCTCCAGGCCAACAGCTCATGAAAAGTTGAATCCTGACAACCATATGAGTGGGCTTGGAAGTGGACCCAACCCCAGTTGAGCCTTCAGATGAATATGCAGTGCCAGCTGATGCCTTGACCACAGCTTTGTGAAAGACCCTGGAACAAAGGCACCAGCTAATTCCTGACCCACATACGTTGTTAGATAATAAATGGGTATTATTTTAAGCCATGGATTTTTTTGAAATAATTTGTTACACAGCAACGGATAACTAATACATACTGTCAATCTAAATAACAAACAGAGAGAAGCTCTCTAAAAGAAAAATATATTTATTCCGGAGTAGGGCATTGCAATGGGAATAGACGTGTATTAGCAAACTACGTGTGTATCCAGGGAGGTAAAGGAGGAAAAGGTTTTTAAAGAACAATGAGGAGGATTACATAATTGTTTTGAGATAATTATCCTTGGGTACAAGGATCAACAACAAGGGTGATGCCGGTTTGAGGTTGCACAGGCAGTTGCTGGGCAGATGTCCTCAAAGACGTGTATTTTTGTTTGTGAGGTTGTGATGGTCTTTGTGCAAAGTTGTGGCTTCTGCAGTTTTTTGAGACAGTTTTTGTTATCAGACATTTAGGTATGAGAATCCTCTCATCATAGCCTTCCCTGGCTCTATTTGTCAGGGTTATTTTTTGTTTTTGTTTTTGTTTTTGGTGCCACACACTTGTAAACAACTGGATCCATGAGAACTCACTATCATGAAGATAGCACCAAGTGAGGATGAAATTAAACCATGAGAAATCACCCCCCAAAGTCCAATCACCTCCCACCAGGCCCCACCTCCAGCACTGGGGATTACAATTCAACATGAGATTTGGGTGGGGCACAGATCCAAACCATATCAATGGACAAACAGTGTGGGAGGCTCTCTGAGGTCCATACAGCTCTTCGGGGGCTGCAGTACCCCACAAAGGAGGCTTCCCTGCCAAGGTTTGTATGGTCACAAGCACGCATTTGTTTATGGTGTATGTCTTATAAAAATGCCAAAAATACTCCTTTTTACTGCCATTTTGGAGGAAAAATCCCATTAAGAGCTGATTATTTGAAACGGAAAAAAGTCTACATGCCAAGAAAAAAATTTTATCTTGCTATAAAGACCTTTTCCTGTTTTAAAAAAAAAAAAAACCCAAATAACCCCAAAAAATTGGTGACTCTAGTTTAATTCTGACAACTTTCACAACGTGCCATGACTTTTGTGTTGCTGGAATATCAAGACTGAACTCATCACTTTCGCCCTAGTTTTCCCTGACCAGCTCCTTCTGCTAATCTCCCTGCCCGGGTTCTTGGCCTCTCAGTCCCTATCTACCCAGTCTGTAGGCTTGGAAGCCCTCCTCACTCCTGCTCCCTCATCTGTGTTTCTACATCTTGGGTCCTGCTCATTCTGCTTGTGCTGGTCCTAGGAGTGCCTGCCACAAAGGCCTTTGCCAGGTGGAAAGCTCCTTCCCCTTTCCCAGGGTGGTCCTGCATCATTGGGCTCCTCTGCTTCCACAGGCTTCCTCCTCCAAGCAAGATGCCAAAGGAACCTTTCAGTATCACTTTCTCTAGGCAATTCTTTTTTTTTTTTGAGATGGAGTTTTGCTCTTGTCACCCAGGCTCGAGTGCGATGGCGTGTCCTTGGCTCACTGCAACCTCCACCTCCCAGATTCAAGCAATTCTCCTGCCTCAGCCTCCAGTGTAGCTGGGATTACAGGCACACGCCACCACACCTAGCTAATTTTTTTGTATTTTTGATAGAGACTGGTTTCACCACGTTGGTCAGGCTGGTCTTGAACTCCTGACCTCAGGTGATCCACCTGCTTCAGCCTCCCAAAGTACTGGGATTACAGGCGTGAGCCGCCGTGCCCAGCCGGCAATTCTTTTTATTACAGCCCTTCAGTGGCCCCTCTTTTCTTCTCCTCCATCGGTGGTCAATGTTGGCCTGCCTCTAAGATCCTCCCAGATCCACCCCCTTTCACAGTCCCGCCTTCCCCCACTGTCTCTTCTACCCTGTAGGGTGCTCTCCTCACCACTCACACATACGCCTCATTGATGCCAACATTTAGGTCTCTGCTCACCTGGGTGTGGTCGCTCATGCTTGTCATCAGCGTTTTGGGAGGCTGTGGCAATAGCATTGCTTGAGGCCAGGAGTTCGAGACCAACCTGGGAAACACAGCAAGACCTCATCTCTACAAAAAAATTTTAAAAATAAAAAAATTAGCCAGGGGTGGTGGTGGGCACCTGTATTCCCAGATACTAAGGAGGCTGAGGCAGGAAAATCGCTTGAACTCAGAAGTTCAAAACTGCAGTGAGCTATGATTTTGCCACTGCAATCCAGCCTGGATGATAGAGTGAGACCCTGTCTTTAAAAATAAAAAAAAAAAGGTGTTCATGTTGAAATCTCACCTGAGGGGATAAAAATCCTGTAGTTTCCTGGAAGCCCAGCTCAAGCTCCATCACCTGTGCTCAGTGGCGGATCTCACTGGAGCACCTTCTGTGTGCAGGCTCTGTGCTGAGGGTCTGAAATTCAGCGATGCGCAAAACCGAAGTATCCCTGCTTTCAGGGTATTAACAGTCCAGCAGGAAGAGAGAGAAAGTAGCAAATACAAAAAGCAAGTCAACACCACAAACTGCATCAAAGTCTCCGGGGGAAAAGACTCAAAAGAGGATCAGAAAAGGTACCTTGAGGAAGTAGGCAGTGAAAGCAACCCCTGAGGAGGATAAGAGTTAACTAGTTGAAGAGATGGGAAAAGCGTGCCAGGCAAAGGGAACAGCACATGCAAAGACTCTGAAGCATAAGTGAGTGAGTCTCTCACTTCTTGTCTCCATCTCCTCTGATTCCCCACAGACAATCAACTCTGTGCTGCAACATTTAGCAATTAGCCTCATGTCTTTCTCTCTCTGCCATTTCATGGATTAGCCTTGTCTTCCCAATTAAACTGGAAGCTGCAACCATATCTCACAATTATTTTTTCTTTAGGGCACTGAAGCACAATGAGAAGGACAGAGCAGATTAAAATAAAAAGGCATCAGCTGCTCAGCCTGAGGCCCAATGGTGCATGTCCCCTGGAGCTCCCAGTGTGGGTCTTAATTCGGTGATGGGGTTGAAGAGCCACTGCATGTGGGCGCCAGCCAGCTGCAGGCGGACGTCCAAATACACAGAACAGACCATTTCTACCTTCATGAGCGAGCTACCCCACTGGGGTGCAGGTGGGGGACCTTCAATTTTGGCCCACGTGATTCTGTGAGGACCTCCTGTGCAGCAGGCTTGTTCCCACTCACAGAACAGTGTGTGTCAAGCAGATATGACCTTGCTGACAATCTGACTCTTTTTGTAATTCCATCGCCGAACTGTTGATTCACAGTTTCCTTGCAGCCTTTTGCTGAGTGTGACTCAAATCATCTGTGACATTGATTCAATGACAGGAGCTCACGGCTCAGGAGGAAATGTGCTGTGGCATCAGAGTGGGCAGAAAATGTCCACCTCCTCCTGTTTGTGCAAACATTTCAGATCCAAATTCAAGGTGCTCTCACCTTTGGCTCTGCTTGACTTATGAACTAATTAGTCATATTTGCAGCGAACCAAGAAGCGCTATAGGAATGACCTGATTTATTTCCTCTTTCAAGAATTCGTTATCAGCAGCCTGAGCCAGAAATATCTATGGAGCACGTACCATAGACACACATCTGGGAGGGCTGAGATTTAAAAATGAAGGGGAAGGTGGGCAGGGGTGATTCTTTGGTCATTAAACTTAACTTCCCAGGCATGGACAGGCAGGTCTCCGGGGAACAGGAGACACATGTTACCTTCTGATCCACGGCAGGGGTGACTTCAGCTCTGCTGTATTCCATGCTTCTGGCTTTTCACAGGCAAACTAGAGCTCAATGGGGTGCCCTGCGGGGAGGCTATGAAGCAGGAGCAGAAGCAGAAGCCTTCTAGAAGAGCCTAGCATATTGGAGACCAGGAGAAAGCAGGAGAATAACATTTTATAGCATTGTATTTCGTGCATATTTCACCATGCAAATAAGAGTGCGACAATTAGGTGAGGGCAATAGTGAAGGATAAGACCATATTCGTGTTGTCAGCAGTGTTTAGAGGGAGGAACACCAGAACACTAACAAGAAATAGGTACTCAGGGCTTCACAACTCCAGCTCCATAGGCAGATCAGGCTTTGATTGAGGATTGTACTCCTGGAATAAGTACAGTCTTCCTTCATCTTCTTCTGCCTTTTCACTTCACTGAGCTGTTATTCTTTTTTTTTTTTTTTTTTTTTTGGGGGGGATGGGGTCTCATTCTGTTACCAGGCTGGAGTGCAGTGGTGCGATCTCGGCTCACTGCAAGCTCAGTCTTCCGGGTTCAAGCAATTCCCCTGCCTCAGCCTCCAGAGCGCAGATGGGACTACAGGCGCCCGCCACCACGCCCAGCTAATTTTTGTATTTTTAGTAGAGATAGGGTTTCACCACGTTGGTCAGATGCTCTCTATCTCTTGACCTTGTGATCCGCCTGCCTTGGCCTCCCAAAATGCTGGTTTTACAGGCATGAGCCACCAGGCCTGGCCGCTGTTATTCTTAATTCTGGTGCTGCTCAGTGCTTGGACACCAGGACAGGGTTTGTCAGGCAAGTGTCCTTGTGTAATGTGCACATCATGTAACCATTGCTTAACTTGCAGGGTTCATTTTGACAAATGATTTGCTCTCCATAGTGCCTCTTATGTCTGCTTTTTCAAAAAAAAAAAAAAAGATTCTGGTAGCTCTTCCAGTTAAAAGACAATAGTCTTGTCTGTGAGGGGGGGAGTGTGTGTGTGTGCGCACGCATGTGTGAAGAAGGGAGAGGGAGAGATTAACGCTGAGTTGATTTTTTAGAATGTTTTTGACTCGACTATCACCAGAACTAACAGTCTACTTCTCAAAAGGAGCCTAATTTTTTTTTTTTTTGGTGAGATAGAGTCTCCCTCTGTCGCCCAGGCTGGAGTGCAGTGGTGCAATCTTGGCTCACTGCAACCTCTGCCTCCTAGGTTCAAGCGATTCTTGTGCCTCAGCCACCTGAGTAGCTGGGATTATAGGCACCCAGCACCACGCTGGCTAACTTTTTTGTATTTTTAGTAGAGAAAGGGTTTCACCATGTTGGCCAGGCTGGTTTTAAACTCCTGACTTCAAGTGATCCACCCGCCTCAGCCTCCCAAAGTGTTAGGATTACAGGCGTGAGCTGCCACATCTGGCCCCTAATTCTTTACAAACCAAACATGAGCAGTTTCTCTCCCTTGGCAGTGCCTAACAATAGCAGAAGCTATTTATAAAAGACGAGTACCCTGGGCACCATTTGAACCTCAGCGCCGCTAACTCTGAGACAACTTGGTGATAAAGGGTTAGCACATCAAGGGAAATGGGTGTTCCAGTTTCTCTCCCCATCTTTGACCATTTTTTCTAACATCCTGTTTTTAATTCACTGTATTCTCTAAAACCTACCAAAAAGACTGCAGAATTCTAGAGTCCCTAACTACCAGTAAGTAAAGAAAAAGCAGCAGCTGGAAACACAGAGTGCAGGGAAGACCAGTTTTCAGATGCAAGTGAGTCTGGCTGGGGTTAGAAACTCTGTTACAGCAGAGCTGAGTGGCCTGTATAGCCTGACTGCACACGGCTTACTCCACAGTTCAGGAAGAAATGACAGGAAGGTGAGAAAGCCATCTATGGTGTCGTTCCTCAAATTGGCCCAGATACGCACTTTGTGTGTAGGTATGTGTAGTAGAAAAATGATGGCGATTTCTTCCTGGGCATTCCTCTAATTAATAAAGCAGATACAGGCTGAGTGCAGTGGCTCAAGCCTGTAATTCCAGCACTTTGGGAGGCTGAGGCAGGTGGATCACTTGAGGTCAGGAGTTTGAGACCAGCCTGGCCAATGTGGTGAAACCCGTCTCTACCAAAAATATAAAAAATTACCTGGGTGTGGTGGTGGATGCCTGTAATCCTAGCTACTCGGGAGGCTGAGGCAGGGGAATCGCTTGAACCCAGGAAGTGGAGGTTGCAGTGAGCTGAGATCGTGTCATTGCACTACAGCCTGGGTGACAGAGCGAGACTCAGTCTCAAAAAAAAAATGGCAGATACATCTAAGACATTCAGCCCTAAATTGGTCCTTACACAAAACACTTGCTCCACTCAGCTGTTAGACCCTGCTTACCCCAGAGTTTGCCTTCTAGGAACCTTCCAGATCCCCTGGATTTGAATCTCAAAGAGCTTTCTGAAGGGCCTAGAAGTCTATCTGTGAGCCTAGAAATATTTAAAACAGGATGGAACATGAAGATGATTCTCTTTCTCATCATCTGTGAAAACAATTTCTAAAATATCTCTGGTGGGTCAGGGTCATGGCCAAGGTGGGAAAAGCAATGAGTGCCTGAAACACAGGCTTAGACGATCCCATAGGAGCACGTGCTCATCAAACCCTTGATTCAGAGTCTTGGGGGGGAAGGTGTGTGGATGTGGAAGAAGCCTGGGACCCAGGAAACAGTGTGGAAAGAGGGACCAGGAGGAGAACAGTGGGGAGAGGAGAGACAGTGACTCATGGGGTCACCCCCACCGTTGTCTTCAGACCCTTTGCTGATGAGCACCTTGAGTGTCTTGGGTGATGTACTGGCTCCGTGGGGTCCAATGAAGCCATGACTCAGCCCCTCCCACCTGCTTCTCAGAGTCTAGTGGAGGAGTCGGTGTGAGGACTGCAACTCTTTGAATGCATGGAACACTGTATTATAATAAAGGTTTCATAAGCCCTCTGGGAACCCTCAGGAAGGAAAGACTAATTGTATCTCGGGCCAGAGGGAAAGCCTCCATGCTGGAGAAGGAAGCTGAGTTCTTGCAGGAGACTGTTACCTAAGCCTGGGTTCTCCTCTCGGATGAAAAGCTGGGGGAGACCGGGAGGAACAGAATTCTTTTTGGAATACTCCAGGGACTTGAAATCAACTCAGGATGCTATTGGCATATGGAGACTGTCACAAACTATAAAAAGAGACCAGAAAATATATTCCGAATATTTTCTGAATGTAGAGGAAATCTATAATCTTTGGCAGCATTGAGGCATGTTCCACTCAAGCTGGAGCACTTGGCAGGATCCGTTGACCGATCGCTTTCCTTCCACGGGGAAGCTGATAAGCTCCGGAGCCTGGGGGCTGACATGGTGCTCAGTACTCAGTGCTTGATGCTGAGTATGCAGTGCTCGGGGCTCAGTGTTCAGCACTCCATAGTCATATGGAGGATAGAAGACACTCTGGGATGTTAATGGTTTAATGGAATTCACAGGCTTCTCAATAGCTTAAGAATATTGGACAATTGTAACTTCCACTCTTCTTGTAGAGAAATCCAAAGAAAACAGTTCTTTGGGCTATAAGTGCTTTCTGCATTTTTCAGAAAAAGCAATCCTGGAATGAAAGAAACAGATGAGGGTTCTGATCCTACCTCCTCTCTGGCCTCAGTTTCCTCGTCTGTACCAAGAGGGGGTGGGACCAATGAGGCACAAATATTCCTTTCTGCAGTGACATTTTCTCAGTCTGAGCTCTATGCAGCCCAGCAGCTGTTTGCAATTACTTAGCCAGGCAGGGTATGTTCTCTCCCTGCCATACTTCTGCATCTGCCAAACTGAATTCTTTTTTGGGGCAACATCTGCTTTTATTTCCCATGCGAAGTTGTCTCAGTTGACCACAAAAATAATTACATACTTATTCTGAAGTAATCAGTTCATCCCAAACCTTTTCAACAGGATAGCAAATTTCCCTGGGAAAGGTGACATCTCAGGAACAGAGTTGCTCTGGGGTACCATAAATCAGGGAGCTTACCAGTGAGTGTCCTTGACTTTGGTGGGGTGGGGGTTGGGGGAAAAGCAGAGATGACCCTGTCATTTGAGCCATGCTAGACCTGAAAATCAGCCTCCTTTTCCTCCCCACTCTTCTTTCCTTTAGTGCCGAGCCGTGGGAGTGGGGTGTGGGAGGTGACTCAGATGGAGAACCAAATCTAATATAAAGTTTATGGTCGCGTAGGCAAAAGGAGCAAGAGATTTTATTACAGCCAAGAGTAACAAAATTAAATACATTCTATTTCCTTTTATATGTACCTAAAATTCATAAAGTAAGAAAGTAGTAAAACGAATAAACAGTATGCTTGCAACAATATCATGTCTTTTTGAGCTCTTGTACGTAACGTGACTAGGGAGGTAGGGTCCGGGGGCAGTGCAGGATGATAGGAGATGCATAATAATTTTGGGGAAGTGACTGAGGGTCTGTATAGCAGAAGATAGTACTGGAAAGATAGACTAGCTGTTAGATCTTGGATGACCTTGAATGACAGGCTGAGGCTTTGTAGTCATTCTTATGGTAATTCATCAGGGGCTTTGAACACTCTGTTTAGTCGGATTTCATGTCTTTCTTACCTTAGGCTGCCCACTGTGAGGGAGAGGGAGCACAATGTGTCATCTGTCCCAGGGGTGTAGTGTTCTGATCTCTGTATACTACCTTCTTTTTCCCCATATGATGGTTTGGCATAAATGTTTTCCAGGGAACTGTAGTTTTCCTGTGTCTGGGGGTATTGTTAAACTTTTTAAAGGCAATCATTATGGAACTGATCTGTGTTTATTTATTCGGTTAACTAATGTATTAAACACCTACTGTGGGTCAGATACTATGTTAGCTTCAGGGATACGACGAGTAAATATGGTCCCAGACCTCAAGTACCTTACAGTGGGGAAAGAACCACTAAGAGATCATTATATTATAATACAGTAAGTGAGATAGGAAAACCACCAGGATTTGTGGGATTATAGAAGTTCAAAGGAAAGGCTTCTTAGAGAAGATGAAATATGTCCTGCAGGTTAATGGATAGCTAAGAATTCAGTAAACAGGTCAAGAGGGGTACAAGTGCATTTCAGGCAGGCAGATCAGTTTGGTGGGTATGGTTTTGTGTTATTAGAATGGAGTGCTTCAGAGAGAGGAAAGCAAAAGCCAGATTGTCACACTTGGGAACGGAAAGGAACGGGAAGAAGTGGAGGCAGGGAGTGAACAGGCCTGTTTCAATAAACATGCTGGTTCTAGAAATATGCAGAGCTAGAAAATCTCAAATCCTTCCTCAAATACCCAGAAACTCTGGAAAAAATATAGCAAATAATCCTTTTTTTTTTTTTTTGAATGACTAGCTAGCTTTTTTGTGAAAGAGAAGAAATCTCTTGCTTTTAGAAACAGAGAGAAAACTAAAAACCAGAATGGTAAGCTCTTCTTTATTACCTGGGTTAGGAAAGAGGAGGGCAAAGAAGGCTGTCAGTCTCTGTAGCCCAAGAACTTGGATTTTAATGTTCATTTGGCAATAGGACTTGAGGCCACGAGCTGATGAAAAAGAGCTTCAAATGAGCCAAACCCTTCCTTTAATCCAGATGCTTAAATGGCTATACCCTCAGCAAAAGGTTTGAGTAGGAAAATCTGTGCACTGGCACAGAAAGATAAAGGGAGCTAGTTTGTCTTTGAGTAGAGAAAAAGAAACCCTCCTTCCCCTAAATCCATAACCACAAGACCACGTTTCATCTGAGTTTTGGGTAGTGAATTTACACTACCCATATAATCCAAACCAAACTACCACTATCCAGTAGCCAAACCAAATTTTTTTTTTCCATAAAACCTGGTCCTAGATTGGGGATATAGCTAGGACTCTTTGCAGGAATGAATGCAAAAATGTCCTGGAGGGAACTTGTGCATGCAGGAAAGAGCTGCTGCGTATAATTTTAAATATTATTTAAATACTTAAATAAAATTTTAAAAATTCAAATATGACCAGGTTATTCTACTGCTCAAAATGCTTTCTTGACTCTGTGTGTGACTCACCAACAAACAGTAGGACTCTTTCTCCACTTCAGTAACAGATTGTTCTGCATTGTCTTCTCAATGTTAAGAGCAAACCAGTGCATTTATATTTATTGTTTTATAGTTATGCAAAGTGCTATTACTCAGGTTCTCTCTTTTTACAGATTAATTTTGGAATTGCACAAATATTTATTAAACCCTTTCCCAACAGTGCCTTGATTCCACATTCATTCCAGCTGCTTCTCTTTCTTAAAAGAGAAACTTGAAAGTTTCTTAAAAGCCAAACTTTTTCAAAGAATGACTTACACTCACATCTCCATTTTCTTACCTCTTATTCACGACTCAGCCCTCTTTAATCAACCTGAACAGCTCTCATCAAGATCACCGCATCATTAAATCCAACAGAACTTCTTTATTTTCATCTTACTGGCTTTTAATAGCGTTCAACCCAGTTGATGCCCCCACTTCTTCTTCAACAACCTCTTGCCTGGGCTTCTATGAAATCATTCTCTCTCCTCTCATATGTAATCCATTATCCAGCCTGTTAACTTGCTTTCTTGGTTGTCTCTTAATTCTTTTACTACACTTCAAGCTACATTACCTCTTTCATGGATTACTACAGTGGTTTCCTAATTGATTTCCCCTCTTTCCTCATTCACTCAAATTAGTTCTCCACCCTCCAGACAGAATAATATTTAAAAAATTCAAATGTGATCAGGTTACTCTAGTGCTCAAAAGTATGTAATGGTTCACGATTGCTCTTAATATAAAGATCAAATGTCCCAATACGGCCTAGGAGACCCCACGAGCTCTATTGCCTAGGACTCCAGCCTCATTTGTACATACCACTCTTTGTTTCTTGCGTGGCAGCACACTGGTCTTTTTGCCCCAGTCTTTCAAATTCACCATTTTTCTCTTGCAAATGCATTAGCTTTTGCACATGCATCACTTCTTGACCATCTACTTGGTCAAGGCCTACTCATCTTTAAATTTATTTTTTTTAAAGAGATGGAGTCGTGCTATGTCACCCAGTCTGTTTTCAAACTCTTGGGCTTACATAATATCCTCTTCCCAGCCTCCTGAGTAGCTGGGACTGCAGGCACATGTCACCTACTCATCTTTTAGCTTTTACTTCAGAATTTACTTCCTAGAAGAGGACCAGCTAACGATACATGAATAATTGAATTAATTCTAAGGAATGATAGAATTAGTCAAAGACCATTCTGCAACTGCTGATATAGTAATTGATTCAAGCTATGGATCCTCAATGGATGCTGAAACCACTGGGGGAAAGGTTATTGAGAAATATATATATATATGGGGAAACATATATATATATATATGGGGAAACGTATATATATGGGAAACGTATATATATATGGGGAAATATATATATATGGGAAAGTTATGAAAATATATATATATGGGGAAATACATATATATATATATGGGGAAACATATATATATATATGGGGAAACATATATATATATATATGGGGAAACATATATATATGGGGAAACATATATATATATGGGGAAACATATATATGGGGAAATGTATATATATATGGGGAAACGTATATATATATGGGGAAACGTATATATATATGGGGAACATATATATATATATGGGGAAAGGTTATTGAGAAATATATAAAAAGGGAAAAATAGGGAAGGCAAGAAGGGTTTATGTGGTATAGGATTATAGTTGGAGTCATAGTTGTGAACTCATATATATATATATATACACATATATACAATGCTATACATGGTCTCCAGGGATCTCCCCACAGACCATCTCATATTACCAAAGGAAGATATGTTGTTACATGGAGAGGCCTGGGGGATGCCACCTTAACCAAGTGATCTCATTTAGCCTTCCTAATGGAGACAGCCTGACATGGTGTACCTCCCAGTGAGATGAATAAGAAGGACACAACTTCACCAGTGAAGTCTTCTTGCCAAAAATGTTTAACCTGAATTTAATAATAATGAAATATTAGATTAATATAGAATATGAGAATTTTTACAAGATAACTGGCCGAATTCTTCAAAAGAGTCAATGTTATGAAAAATAAAGTAACAACAACAAAAAAAGACAGGAGACTAAAGACTCAAGTGATTAAAAGAGATTAAAGTGATTTAACCCAATGCAAATGTGCACTTGCATTGGATTATAAAACAAACAAACAAAATCCAAGGAGATATAAAATATTTAGGATAATCAGGGAAATTTGAACATGAACTCTATATCCTCATATAAGTATATGAGTATATAAAACTCAGATATGAGTATAACAAATATAAAATATTTAGGAAAACTCGAAGATTTGAATATGAACTTTACAGTAGATGATATTACAGAATGATTGCTAATTTTTTCAGGGATGTTAGTGGAATAGAGGTTATGTAGGAAAGTGCCTTTGTTCTTATTAAATACATGCTGAAGTGTTAAGGGTAAACCATCATGATGTCTACAACTTACTTTCAAATATTTCAGCCAAAAGAAAAAAAATGCTCTCTTTCAACAAACCAAACATAGCAAAATAATTGGTGAATCTAAGTGAATAGTATATCCTATATTCTTTCCTGCTCATTGTACTATTTTTTCAACTTCTCTGTAGGCTTGCAATTTTTAAAATAAAAAGTTAGGGAAAAATAGGGAAGGCTAGAAGGATTTACGTGGTATAGGATTAGAGTTAGAGACACAATTATAAACTCATGTTTAGCTTAATATAGGTACAAGTGGATACATCTAGAATAGTTACAGTTGTGTGTATAAACAAGGGTTATTATGTACACATGCATCCCCCCTTGCTCTGTCATCTGGGAAGACTTAGAAACAGTGACACCCCAGTAGCAATGAGCATAGCTAGCCTCTGATCTTGGTTTCTTTTTTTCCTTTTTTTCCCTTTTCCAAATGTCATCTTTTAATTGAAATCTGAAACAACTTCAATATTTTTCTCCTTTTGGTCATAAAATCTTTCATGGAGTTTTAAGTTATTATTCATTTTCATACTTTCTAAGTAACCTATGCATGCTTTTATGTACAAAACCGACTATTTTAATTGACTATATTACGATCTGAAACTTCCAGACTAGTATAGGAGGTTCGTTTTCATAGTCTCACTGTTCTTTCCAGTTAAATAAGTAGCTTCTAAAAATATCAAAAAGATGTTTGTTCTTCCCATCAAGGGAAAAAATAAGTAAAATAAATTTCATACTCAATTAGGCAATTGTGCTAAAGGAACAGTAATATATGAGTAGCTGAATCCATAGTATGAACAGAAGGAACGATGCAATGAAGGACTGCAATCCAGGTCGTGGTTTCTACTAGCATTCTCCAATAAAAGAACAAGGGCTCTTTGGAGAAACGGTTGATTCTGTGACTGCAGTAGAAAGTAAAGAAAAGAAGAAGAAATCTCACAATGGTGGGTGGGTGAGGGTGTCAAGGGACCACAGGAGCCGACTGAAAGAGTTCCCAATAACCAAAGCTGGGACAACTTGAGCAACAAAATCAATGTATAACCCAAAGCATAAAATAGATATCCATGAGTCCATAGTGAATAAATAATTATATAGTTAAATGCCGAGGAGACAGAATAGACGTATCTCCTGTGCAGACAACTTCCAAGTAATTTGTAATAGCTACTTCACCCTCAAGAAGGTGGAGCGTAACTCCCCACTCTTTTAAGTTTCTAAGTGTGGGAGTCCCAGAGCGACTTCCTTCCAAAAAGTGCTGTTTGGAAAGGTGGGGAAAGAGTAACTTTACAGTGAAAAGGCTGATGCACATGAGGTCAACGTCGACAGTCATGACTCATGTTGCCATTATGTAGCCTCGATATGATGTAGTGAAGCATGAACTTTAGCTGAATAATGATGCATCAATATATTTTATTTATTATAATCAGTGTATATATTAATGTTAGCAATAGAGATACTGGGTGTGGGGTGTATGGAAACCCTCTGTTATGATCTTTGTAACTTTAAAAATAAATCTAAAACTATTCTAAAATAAGTTATCTTAAAATATTAAACAAAAAAAGGCGGGGGGCAGATAGGAAGATGCTTACTTCTCCAGGGAAGCCTTTCCTGACTCCTGAGGGAGTCAGATTCTCATTAGGTGCTCTTGTGGCAGTGGACTTTTTTCCTTTATGAACCAGCAGGCACGTTTACATCCTTCTAGAACATAAGCTCTGAGGGCACAGGCTTGGTTTTCTTCTCCACTGTGTCTTCAGTGACTGGAATCATGCCTGGCACAGGGTAGACTCTGGATAATATCTGTTGGGTAAATGTGTGAGAGCATGTGGGTTTTTGATTAATGACTCTCTAATAGTCTGTAAGCTTCATGAGGCAGGGGCTTGGCTTTGCTCACTCTCAGAGCCTGGCCAGAGTTGGTGCTCAGGAGTGTGAGATGTGTGAATAAGTGAACACCAGGCGTGTGCTGGGCATGTGGATATGATAAGCAAGACTCAGCCTAGTCTACACTCGGCTTTGTAGGACAGAATTGGCCAGGCTGGAAAGCTGGGAAAGCCATTGTTCATAGGGAAGGAGATCTTCCTCTTGTGTGATGTCTACATGGGCTTACACACTCTCCCCAGCCGAGGAATGAGGGAACTAGCTGTCTCTCCTCTGTGCTGGGGAAGTGGTTGGTGTAGACCACTCAGGCCCGTCAGACCTGCAGGAAATGACAATGAGTGAGAGGCCAGTTGGACACCATGGTCAGGGCAGCCAAGACGAGAAGCAATCATGGTCAGTGAGGAGTTACAGGCCACAGAAGGCCGGGCCCACATTTGTCTCCTTCATGGTTGTAACTTCAGGTCTAGCACAGCATCTGGTGTGGTAAATGCTTGTTATGGGCAGAATCATGTTTTCCCCTAAATTCACATGGAAGCGTCAACCCTCAGCACCTCAGAATGTGACTGTATTTGGAGATAGGGCCTTAAAGAGGTGATGAAGTTAAAACGAGGCTCTTAGTGGGGTCCCTGATCCAATCTGACTGGTTTCCTGATGAAGAGATTTGGACGCACAGAGACACCAGAGGTGCACGCCCAGAGGAAAGGCCAGATGAGTGCATAGCCAGAGGAGGCCACTGAAAGCTAAGGAGCAGGGTCTCAGAAGAAAGCAATCCTGCTGCAGCTTGCTCTTGGACTTCCAGCCTCCAGAGCCGTGAGAAAATATATTCCTATTGTTGAAGCCGCCCAGTCTGTGGTATTTGCTCATGGCAGCCTGAGCTGAGGAAGGCAGTGCCGTGTAGACACCAAGGAAGTGACCCAATGCTGAGGCTGTGGACCTGTGCCCCAGAGGTCTAGGGCAGCCTTCCTAAAGTATTTCTTTTTGCACTTTAAATGCCTGCAGACCACCCGGGGCTCTTGTTAGAAGTGGGATTTCTGGTTTCCAAGGTCTGGGATGGTACCTGAGCTGTTGGATGTCTGATGAGGTCCCAGGGGAAGCATCAGGTCTGTGGACCCACAATTTGAGCAGCAGGGTTTGGGGGGCACTAGCTTAGGAGTCCTAGAGTCCCGAGGTTTGTCTTTGAATTGGACCATCTTTGGTGGAACTTATTCAAATTCAATTCAGCAATTACTTTGAGCAATTTTTCACATCAGACTCTGTGCCAGCCTGTGTGCCTCTCCGGAACACCGGGAGGGGTGGCAAGGAAAGGGCCTGCCCACACCCCAGGCTGTCTTTCGTCGAGGAGAGCCAATTTTATTCCACTGCAGGTATAAAGGATGAGGTTTGACCATCAGTCATGCAGAGCCACTAGGGAGACAACTTTTTCATCAAAGCTTAAGAAAAACTAGATGAGTTTTTGAAAAGAGTGGGAGGCAGCTGGGAGTTATTTGTTGATGTCGGTGACCTTGGTAATTCCAAATGAGATGCTCTTTCATTTTCGTGCCCTTGGGTCGGGCTCCTTCTGCCAAGGCATCATTCTCCTCCCGTACCTTGCCTGCTAGGATGCCGGGCTGACCATCAGGGGTCAAAGTCAAGCGTGTCCCCCCGTGGTCATTTTAATACACCTTTCTCTCTGCAGAAGCAATCAAGACCCCTTGAGGAACAATGGCATGAACAGTTTCTAGTGTTCATGTGAATAAATAACCCAGTCTTCACGTGGCTCATTTTCCAAAGCTCCAGGAAAACAATTTGTGATGAAAATTAGGTCTGAGCCATTGCTGAGAATTACAAGATGGTGGCATTTTTATTATTATTCATTAATAAATGTATAAACAACCTAAAAAAAACCCCAAATGACTTGGTCATCCCGAGAAGGCAGAGGCTGGGCTCCCTTGGATTGCTCTAGTGAGCTGGGTCAGGCTGGCAGAGCAGAGCTTTGAAGGGTGCAGGCCAGGCCTGGGGAGAGGCCTGCGGCAGATCCTGCAGGAAGGGGTCCCTCTCTGTGGAATGCTTTGGGTAGAAGCTAGGATTTCTGCAAGGAATTATTTGTAGAGGGTGCTGGGCCCATTGAGTTTTTGTTTTTCTTTCAATAGAAAGGACCCACAACCACAGTATCTGCTCTAGAGTAGAGCCAGTCTCTTGGCCCCTAAGAGGGTGCCCCTGGCACCATTGACGTGGGAGCAGAAATGCCCCTCACTGCCTCTGCTCTAAACACAGCCTGCAGCTTCTTCCCAGAGCACAGGGAGAATCCCAAGACCCACCCCTTGCTTGTCACCGCCCCTCGGTGGGATTCTGTTCAGAGAAGGCCATTAGAACAAATTCGGGGTTCTGAGACCTGGCCTTCCCTCATTTAAAAAAGCCTGACAGCTTTCACCCTTTTTCCTGGCTCACAGTGACATGCCAATTTAGATGTCAGGCAGGTGCAGTTTCATCCAGAGACTGGGTTCACGATGTAAGGCTCTGCCCAAATTACACCTCAGCGACTCGTGGAAAGGGCAAATCAATCACCAGAAACACCAACTGAGGGCAACTAATTTAACTGTATATTTAATGTACAATCTGGACATTGCCAAATAGACTCCATCACTGCTGCGGCTCCTTTGCCTTCTTGTCGTTGCTGTTATTATCACTATTATTATTATCACCATTATTATTATCCTCTTCCTGGCTCATCAAATGAAAGCTGTCTCTCCTACCAGCCAAGGCTAGTTACTCCACCTGTGGTTCAGACCTCCCTGCCCTCATCCTTCATCTCCAGGAGCGTGATCCTCTCCTGTATCTTCAGCTCCTTCATCCTATGCAGGCTGCCTCGTCTCTTTGTCATCGCTAAACTGAGTTCTTTCCCTGCTTTTTATTGGTTGGAAAGAAAGAATATCCAATTGGGGAAAAAAGGCAAGCAGGATTTATTCTCTGGCTAGAGAAGGAGGAGTGAGCACTCGCTCCCAAGACACCTCCTCCTCCCGGAGCTGTGGGGAGCTGGGGAATTTTAAGGAGTTAGATAGGGGGCGGGAGGTTTGTATGTGCAGGGAGGAACTTGAGACGCGCAGGCGCAGATCATGAGCA
The DNA here is from genome assembly GCF_006542625.1 of Nomascus leucogenys. Classification (NCBI taxonomy): domain Eukaryota; kingdom Metazoa; phylum Chordata; class Mammalia; order Primates; family Hylobatidae; genus Nomascus; species Nomascus leucogenys. The sequence goes on along the minus strand of NC_044389.1, from coordinate 6,404,194 downwards.
TGATCCTTCCTAGGGGGCATGTTCAGGAAACGGCGGCCATATTCTTCTAGACGTGGGGATTTTAATATTATAATGACGTGTTAATGATCTGAAGGTCTGGTTCCCTCTGGTTTTGAGCAGGCCTTCTCTTCCTCTGATGATGGCAAAGGGTCCTGAAGCTTCCGGCCCATCTGGAGTCTTTATAAATGAGCATAGCTAGAGATTAAGGGACTACAATAGACTGTGTAAGAAACCATATGGAGCCTTCTCAGCTACCTACTGCTTAAGAAAATAATGAGCTTTTTCAGCTGTGTTACCTTCTCCACTATTTCCCCAGGACTGCTCTGGTGACATGTGGAAAAGCCTTCCTGCTGGTGACAACGTCAGGGACAGGAAGGCTGAGTTTCTGGTGCCTGGTGGTTAATGGTGACATTGACGGTGGTTTCCTCAGCAGGATAATTCTGCAGAATGGTTTGGGTATTGTTCTAGAAGCAGCCTTGTGTCTATTTCTCCAACTCACTTTCTAGCAGATTCCATTATTTCAGTGAATGAACACTCACCTTTATCAGCGACTTCTGCCCCTTAGCATATAATCAGGCACACATCTCAACTGTCTTAAACATCTTTCCTCAGCCCTATACCTTCTTCCAACTAGCCTTCACTGCAGCCAAGCATCTTAAAAGCTTCAGTTATTGTTTCTGCTGCCTCACCCTCTACTTGACTTACCTATCCCACAACAGTTGAGATCTTGCCCTCACCAATCTGTGGAAATCACTCTCACTGACCACTTTGTCACTGAGCACAGCACTTTGTCATCAAATTCAGTGGGGGCTTCTGGGATTTCCCAGTTCTTGTCATACTGGACTATCATAGCATAGAATAGCATAGATTGCCTCATTCCTTCCAGCATTCCATCTTACTGTATCCATCAGAAGGCAGTGCAAGCTGTAGAAAGCTTCTTCTGTAGTTACTCTTCTTAGGAAATACCATCTAGCAGTTTTTCCTCTCCTCTATGTAAGTGAAACCACCTCCTAAAACCTCTTCACCTGAATGACCACCTCACCTTCTAGGTAGTTTTCTTGCCTCAAGTTGTCTGTCATAGATATACAGGGAATCATGTGCTTGCAAAGCTACTGGGAGAGCTGCAGGAGCAGAAGTAGGGATGCCACTGCCAGGATAGAGCTTCAAAGTTACCACTGCAGGTGCAATCACAGCAAGAAAATTGCTGTGGTCCTCACTGCCACCTTCACAGACACCCAGGCTCACAAAGCCAGTGCCTAGACAGGAGGATCTGGCCTCTGCCACACTGGCATATATTAGAGCTTGCCTGTTGGCCAGCTCCAGGGCTGAAGGAAGGCCTTTGTCTCCCGTCCACCTTCCAGGTATATCTTATCGGTAGAACCTAAGTTACATAGAATCTAGCTTCAAGGGAGTCTGAAAATACAGCTATTAGTCTTTTAGCCTCTGTAATACAGAATAACACAGCAGGGAGTGAGATGCCAAGGGCGATCTGATTAGACTCAGGGTCATTTTGGTTCTGTGACTCCTTTCTCCTTCTTGGATCACCTCTTACCAATTAGATTATTCCTTCTCTGCCTCTTTTATGTACTCTTATTCCTCAACTTATTTCTTAAACTCAGTGTTGGCCAGGGATCTCCTTACATACCACTTTTCGTTTCACCCCACTTATTCTTCTGATTGAATTATCATGGTTACGCCTATAATCTCAGCGCTTTGTGCATTTCGGTGACTCCCAATACACATCACCGGCTCCTACACTGTCACGGGCTCCTGCCTTGCACTCCTGTCTACTGGGCATATCTACGTGGTGATCACACAGAAACCTCAAACTCTACATGTTCAAAACCAAACTCATTAGCTTCTCCAAGCTTGTTTGCTTTTGTGTTTGCTCCCTTGGTTAGTGGCATCTGCCCAGTAGTCCAAGTTAGAAGCCTGGTGTCAACCTTGCCTCCTCTCTTTTACCCCCTACTTCCAAGTCAATTACCAGGTCAGTTGGTTTGGCTTCTTTTGTACCTCTCATATCCTTCCTTCCTCTCTGACTCCATTATTACTGTTCTCATACAGCACTTTTTCCTCTCTGCTGGATAAGTGAAACCACCTCCTAAAACTTTTTCACCAGAATGACCACCTCACCTTCTAGGTGGTTTTCTTGCCTCAAGTCTGTCACCCTCCCCTTCCATCCATCTTGCTCATTAACACCACTGTGGTCTTTCTAATGGGAAAGTCTAAATATGCATATTAATCTCCTATGGAAAACCTATTCCATTTCCCTACACTTGTGGAATTAAGTCTAAACTTCTTAACATGGTGTTATGGGTTAAATTTTGTCCCCAAAAAGATAAGCTCAAGACCTAATCCCCAATATCTGCAAATGAGACCTTATTTAGAAATAGAGTCTTTGCAGATATAATCAAATGAAAACGAGGTCATAGGGGATTAGGGTGGGCTTTAGTCCAACAATTGTTGTCCTGATAAGAAAAGGGAGGCTGGGCATGGTGGTTCATACCTGTAATCCCAGCACTTTGAGAGGCTGAGGTGAGAGGATCACTTGAGCTCAGGAGTTTGGGACCAGTTGGGCAATGTAGTGAGACTCAGTCTCTAAGAAAAATAAATCAGAGGCATACACCTGTAGTTCCAGCTCCATGGGAGGCTGAGGTGGGAGGATCACTTGAGCTCAGGAGTTTGAGGCTGCAGTGAGCTATGATCGCACCACTGCACTCCAGTCTGGGCAACAGAGCGAGCCACTGTCTCTGAGAAAACAAACAATAACAAAAAAGAGAAATTTGGACAGAGACAGGCACACAGGAAAGAAGGCAATGTGGAGACAAAGGGAGAGACTGGAGTGGTGTGTCTACCAGCCAAGGAAGGCCAAGAATTGCTGGCAACCATCAGAAACTAAGAAGAGGCAAGGAAGGAATCACTCCTGGAGCCTTCCGATAAATCATGATCCTGCCGACACTTTGATCTTGAATTTCTAGCTCCCAGACTGTGAGACAACACATTTCTGTTATTTAAGCCACTCTGTTTATGGTACTTCATCACAGCAACCCTAGAAGATCAATACACATGGCTTCATTGTCTTCATCTACCTGCTTATCTCATCTCTTGCCTTTCTCTCAAGTAAATCAGTCAAAGGAAAGCTTCTCCCTGCTTCCAGCCTCTGGATCCTCTCCTTTGCCTCTGGGCTTTTGCTCTGGAAAGGGTCCCTACCTTGCGTGCAGACTCCTGCTCTCACCTTTCAAGATGACATCTATCCCATCCTCTGCAGGCTTCTGTCATTCACACAGATTAATCATTCTCTCCTTGTGAGCTCTTGGCATGCACCGGCAGCATAATATGGATAATACTGGGTGATAATTATGTTTGTAGATTTGTTTCCCGCACTAGGCCAGGAGCTCTTTGAGGGCAGCAATAAGCAGATCTTTTCATCTTTCATATTTGGGGTAGAACCTGGAAATTAGTTGCTGACCATTTGCTGAGTGATGGTCCTTTGATCCCAGGTCACTGGATCATATTTCTGAGAGGGTGCCTTCTAGAATTGGTGAAATGTGATACTAAATGTAGAGGTAGGTGCTGCCAAAATGTGAAGTGGAGCAGTTAGCAACCCTTGTATTTGAAGGGCGCTGGTGGGTCCCTGAGCAAGTGCTTGCTGCTCTTCCGGCACTCCTGCATTCCAGAGCATGCTCTGTATCAGAGGCTCAGGGCTGGCCACGTGGGGCATTATGCAGAGTGTGGATATAGTATTTATATTTTATGGACTGTCATTGAGAAAGTGGATTTTCCACTCAGACTGCAATCTGGTATTTCTGGGCCGTAGGAGAGGAGAGTGAATGTCAGGTTGCTGGATGGTTCCTTTTAGCCTGCACAAGCACCACCGTGTCAAGTTCAAGTTCATGTGCAGATCACTTGAGCTGCACTGGAAATTGGGTGTAAGTGAAGGGGTGAGTCTTGACATCTTGCCTTGCCTAAGCAGGTTTCTATCAGAACAACTGGTAATGCCTTCCTGAGAATTCTCCATTTTTCTATTCTGTCTCCTCTGTGGTCAATTCTGCCTGCTGCTGTTATATTTCAATCATGTCACTCTCTGCCCCCAAATTGTGGAAAACTCCACATGTCACACAGGATAAAGTTCAAGCCTCCACATACTCTTCACATCTCTCTTCTCTCTGGCCTCAGTCTGTTATCAGGCTTGCTGCTGTCTCCCCTCCCTTCTCTCTTATTCTTTGTGGAAGGCCTTCCACTTAAATGCAGCTATTGAATTGCTGTTCATTCTTCAAGGTTGAATGAGATGGCACCTCTTCCCTGAAGCCCTTTTCGTTTCCTGATGGAAGCCATTGCTTCCACTTTAGGACTCAGAGAATTTTGTTGATATAGTCCATCCCGCTCTACACTGGTTTCTTTTATGTGAATTTCTTCAAGTGTTACTGGAAATAGGAAGTAATTTCAGTATAAATGAGGAATTGTGATAGTTCCCTGTGACTTTTCTCAGTATGCTAATGTTTTCCAGAAATCAAGAGCATGCCTTCTCATAATTAGGGAGCAATATATGAAGACGTTAAGGAAACAGCCAAAAATCTACAGAAGCGCCTTCCTTTAGTGCAAGTAGTGGCTAGTTTGGTGTATTAGTCTGTTCTAATGCTGTCAATAAAGACATACCCAATGCTGGGTTATTTATAAAGGAAAGAGGTTTAATTGACTCACAGTTCAGCATGGCTGAGGAGGCCTCAGGAAACTTACAATCATGGTGGAAGGGGAAGCAAACAAGTCTTTCTTCACATGGTGGCAGAAGAGAGCAAATCAGTGAAGGGGAAAGTCCCTTATAAAACCACTAAATCTTGTGAGGACAAACTCACTATCATGAGAACAGAATGGGGGAACTGCCCCCATGATTCAGTTATCTCCATTTGGTCACTCCCAGGATGTATGGGGATTATGGGAGCTACAATTCAAGATGAGATTTGGGTGGAGACACAGCCAAACCTTATCATTTGATGACCTCAGGCACCACTATTCTTTCCACCTTTAGATGTTTAGTGAAGCTGTGTTGATGAAGAAGCTGCAAAGACATTTACCCATGTGTTAAGACAATGGGTTGTTAAAGAAAGCCACATTCCAGATCAGATGTTTAATTATAAAAAACAGATTTCTGTAAGAAACAAATGGCATCCAGAATCTACATCTTGAAGGAGATCATGGTATCCCAGGGTTGAACACTGCACAAGATTAATTGGCAAATTCTGGGTGCAAATGCTGGGAAGGTCTTAACTATGCTCCTAATTTTGTTAGAATTTTTACTCTTTTTGTAAGTGGTTTAGATGCAAAGTTATATAATTCTTGAAGGGTTTTCACCTAACCCTTTTCCCCCAAGGTCTGTTATTTCTGGTGTGTACTTGTGCAGAACCCCAGGTTTTTCAGAAGCACACATATGGTGTAATAGAGGAGACTGCTGTAATGTACATCTGGCACATACATCTTTTTGTTGCTTGTCTACTGATGTCTCACTTTTTCAATCATAAAGGCAGAAACCAGGCCTTATTTTTTAAAATATATTTTCCACATTGGTGAAGGGGATATTTTCATAGCTTTTGACATCTGTAATGGTTAATACTGAGTGTCAACTTGATTGGATTGAAGGATACAAAGTATTGATCCTGGGTGTGTCTAGGTGGGTGTTGCCAAAAGAGATTAACATTTGAGTCAGTGGACTGGGAAGGCAGATACACCCTTATTCTGGTGGGCATAATCTAATCAGCCACCAGCGAATAGAAAGCATGAAGAAAAATGTGAAAAGATGAGACTGGCCTACCCTCCCAGCCTACATCTTTCTCCCATGCTGGATGCCTCCTGCCCTCGAACATCAGACTATAAGTTCTTCAGTTTTAATACTTGAACTGGCTCTCCTTCTCCTCAGCTTGCAGACAGCCTACTGTGGGACCTTGTGATCATGTAAGTTAATAATAAACTCCCCTATATATATATATACTATTAGTTCTGTCCCTGTAGAGAACCCTAATACAACAAGTGTCTAGGTGAAGACACATCGTGCTCTATTTGAAATTGATTGAACTGATTCCTTGTCCAACTTGGTGTCCTCAACACAGCAGCCATATTTTCAATATAAGAATAAATGTTCAGGCAAGGGGGTTCTTCTTGATAATTTTGCATAGGGGTTGTCTCAACCTTGAAGATATATTAGGATCTCCTAGAGGGCTTTTAAAATGTTATTAGTATCAGGGCCACACCCCTAGATATTCTGATTTAATTTATCTGGAGTAAGACCCATGATTGAGGGCTTTTAGAAAACTTCTTATATTAGTCTAACATGCAGTAGGATTGAAAACCACTGGTATAGAACACATGTGCTATAGAAAGAATAATAGACCAGGCATGGTTGCTCATGTCTGCAGTCCCAACACTTTGGGAGGCAGAGGTAGACGAAGCGCTTGAGGCCAGAAGACGGAGACAAGCCTGTGCAACATAGTGAGACTACCATCTCTAAAAAAAAACACAAAACAAAAAAACAAACACTCCAGCATGGTGGTTAATGCCTCTACTCCCAGCTACTCGGGAGGCTGAGGCAGGAGAATCCCTCGAGGAGCTCAGGAGTTTGAGGTTGCAGTATGCCATGATCATGCCACTGTACTCTAGGCTAGGCGACAGAGTGAGACCTTGTCTCTGAAAAAAACATAGAAAGAATAATAAATTAATTCAGCCCTGACCAAGATGGTTTGGCTTTGGGATGCAAGCAGGGGTCCTATCACCACAAGGGGGTGATGCAGAGATCACAGTTGAAGGCCCTCGTACCCTTCTCAAAGACTGTCAGCCTCTGGCTCTGCTGGACTTATGGTCGCAGCTTCACTAAGGCTAACAATCGAGCTGCCATCACTTTATTGACTCTTCTAGAATTCTCTCTCACTTCCCTTTGTACTTTCATACTCCTCCTCTGGGATTCCAGTTTTATTTCATTCATCTTTCTCCGTGTACTTTTAGGGTTCCCATCTGAATTCGCTTCCTGCTCATCATCTCTCAACTCTGGATCTTTTACATTCCAGCCATTACCCTCACTTTAACAGTTTAACTATCAGCCAAAAATGTTTTGGGAGTTCGCCATGGAAGCTCTCTGATATTTCTATTTGTCCCACAGGAAGCTGTTGCTGCTTTAAAATAACTTATTTATTTCTGACCCTTTAGAGTAAACTGTTTCTCTTTAAAAATAAATTCTAATTACATAAGGGAAAATTCATGAAGACCTGAGCATGAAGAATAAACATAGATCTTCACATTCCTCTAAAAGGAAGTATAAACACCACTATTTCATCAGGGACCTACCAAGAAATTTGATATAGTGGTAAATCCGAGGCTTTGGCTATCAGAAAGATCTAGAATTAAATTATGAGTCTACCACTTATTAGTTGTGTGATCTGGGGCAAGTTATTTGTGATTTATGAGAATCAATTTTCTCATCTGTAAAGTAAGTATGATAATATCTATTTCATCGGGCTGTGAATATTTAAAAATCAAATACATGCAAAACAGGAGATTTGATTTTCTAGTCACACAGAGTAATTTGTATGAGACTTATCCTTCACCATAAACAATGATAAAACTAGACAGAATATACAAGGCAATTACCTCTAGGCACTGGACAAAGGTAAAGAAGGACTGTGATCCCTGAGAGTAGGGGAACACATGTGGTGAGCCCTACATTCTTCCTGGTTCTCTAACCGGGAACACTTTCCATACTATGCTTCAGGGAGGCAGAACCCAAGCATGGTAGCAGTCTTTCTGAGCAGGGGTGGCAGATACTGGGATTGGTTCTTAAAGCAGCTGAAACTGGTGACTAGGGTACCAAAAAAGGGAAGTGTGTAGGATGGAAACTTTGGAATTCTGTGTGGAATTCACCATAGGTCTGTGGCTAAGAGCTGGCATTTAACACACATAGCAAGACTCCACAAGTCAAACTGAGAGCTACTGTATGTCTGAGAGCTAGAGAGAGATACCAGATGTGCCACAGTGTTAGGAGGCATGGAAACTCTAGCTAAGCCAGAGTGGGGAGACCATACTGAGTGTCTCAGGCAGTAAGTGGAGACTCAAGAGAGGCCACACATTGATTAAGAACCATGCTTTAGCATAAGAGTATGACTTAGGACTAAGGGCAAAACTAAACTAGACCTATCCCGTTATATACTGAACGTTTGTGTCCCCTCTCCCACCCAAATTCATATGTTGAAATCCTACCCCCAGCATGATTGTATTAGGAGGTGGGGACTTTAGGAGATAATTAGCTCATAAAGATAGAGCCCACATGAATGGGAGTAGTGCCTTATAGAAAGAAACATGAGAAAGAGAATCTCTGTCTTGGCCGTGTGAGCGTACAACAAGATGGCTGTCTGAAAACCAGGAAGAGTGCCCTCATCAGTCACTGGACCTGCTGGTGCCCCGGTTTTGGATATCTCATCCTCCAGAACTGTGAGAAATAAATATTTGTTATTGAGGCCACTCAGTCTATGGTAATTTTTATAGCAGTCTGAATTGCCTAGGGTACAACTTAACAGAATTAAACTGAACCTGACAAGATAAAAGAAGCCAGTAGTTATTTAACTTCGTACCAGAAAAAAATTCACCACCTTTTAACAGAAAATGACATAATACAGATTCCATATAACATTCTGTTACAATGTCTAGTTTACAATAAAGATTACTGGACATGTGAATAAACAGGAAGATGTAACCCATAGTCAGATGAAAACAGTTCATTTAAACATATTGTTGAGATAACACAGATGTTGAAATGAACAGACAAAGACTTTAAGGTAGCTACTATAGCTCTGTTCAAGGATTAAAGGAAAAGATGGTTGTAATAACTGCACAGATGGAGAATCTTTGTAGAGAAATGGAAACCAGAAGAAAGATCTGAATATAAATTACATTATTATAAGAAAAATATCTGAAGTAAAAATTAACTGTGTGGGATCAATAGCTGACTGGAGACTGTAGAATAAAGTGTTGGTATATTTAAAGATGTATCCATAAAAATTTAATCTTAAGAACATAAAGAAAAGGGACTGAAAAGAAGACAGAGTCTCAGTGAATCAGGAGATAATATTGATCTAACATGCATGTAATGGGGGCTGCAGGAGTATAAAAGAGAGAAATAGGTAAGAAAAAATATTTGAGGAATATTTGAAGAATTAATGGCTGAAAAGTTCTAAAATTTAGTGAAAAACTCAACCTATAGATCCAAGAAGCTTAGTAGACCCCAATCAGGATTTAAAAAAAAAGCCTACCAAATTTAAGTATGTTAAACTGAAATAAAAAAAAACTTGTTAGCATTGAATTTTATACCTAATGACAATATTTAAAAATATGATGTGTAATAAAAGCAGTTCACATAAAAGCTGGGAGAATTAATCACCAGGAGACCTGCATAAGAAATGTTAAAGGAAGATTTTCAGACTGAAGTAAAGTGCAACCAGAGAGGAATTTGGATTTATGGGAAGGAATGAAGAAAACCTAAAATGGAAATTACATACGTGAATATGAAGACTATTTGTTTCTCTTAAAGACAACTCAGTGTTTAAAACAAAAAGGATATTGTATTGTACAGTTTATAAAATATGTAGAAGTAAAACACATAACAATAATAGCACAAAGAATGGGAGTATATGGGGACTGTCTTCCTAGTTGTAAGTTGTAAATTTTTACATTTCCATGTAAAGTGGTAAAATTTTAACTCTAAGTAAACTGAGCTAAATTAAGGATGAATATTATAATCTCTAGAGCAATCAAAAGGTATATCTAAAAAAAAAGAGGAATTAAAATGAAATACTAAAAATAGGCAATCAACCTATGATAAAATAGGAAAGAAAGATCAGAGGAACAAAAACCACACAGCAAAAGAGGAAACAAATAGCAAGATGATGGACTCAAAACCAACCCTATCAGTAATTATATTAAGTGTAAATAGCTAGTCATTTCAGTTAAGGAAAGATATTGTCAGACTATATGAAAAATAAGGTTCAAATATATGCTATATACAAAAGATGCACTTTAAATATAAAGATACAGAGATTGAATGTAAAGGGATGGAAAAAGATATACCATACAATGGTAAGCATAAAATTAAAATTAGAGTGGATTTGAAGGTAAGAAGTATCATCAGAGATGAAGACAGACATTGCATAATGATAAATATATATTCATTCAGAAATACAAGGGATGAAAGAGGCAATATTATCTCAGATCCTGTAGACATTAAAGAATATTAAGGGAAATGTTATGAAACTATGCAAAAAACATGATAACTCAAAAAGGACAAATTCCATGAGAAACGCAATTTATCAGAAATGTAGAGGCTGGGCGTGGTGGCTCATGCCTGTAATCCCAGCATTTTGGGAGGCTGAGGCGGGTGGATCACGAGGTCAGAAGTTCAAGACCAGACTGGCCAACGTGGTGAAACCCTGTCTCTACTAACATACAAAAATTAGCTGGGTGTGATGGTGGGCGCCTGTAATCTCAGCTACTCAGGAGGCTTAGGCAGGAGTATCACTTGAACCTGGGAGGCGGAGGTTGCAATGAGCCGAGATCGAGCCATTGCACTCCAGCCTGGGCGACAGAGCAAGACTCTCTCTTGAAAAAAAAAAAAGAAAAAAAAAAGGAATTCTAAAGACATGCATGTCTCCTGTGAGAATAGTGAATTCCCACATCTCCCTGAACCTTCTGGGCCTGCAGAAGTAGCCCCCTCAAGCCTGATAAAGGCTAGCACCTTCCTTGCTGAAACATAATGAAGAGACTTCTGCCTTGCAATACAATGTATACTTCTCTCAGGATCTATTTCCACCTCCTCTCCAGGCTGTCAGATGAATAATGGGTTGAAGTGTCAAGCCAATCTGGCTGCATAAGGATTGGTTCTGTTTAGGGAGGAAAGGCACTCACTGAAGGAGCCACGGATCCTCCACATGTCCTGGCAGGAGCTGAGAAAGTCTATGTGGCACTAGATTCTGAGGAATGGTTCAAGGGTGGCAGAACACACACTTGGGAAGGGAAAGTTTATTGATATGTTAGCATTCTCTAGGGATAAGGACTTAACACCCTGACATGGTGCTAGTATGGCTTGTGGTGGAAGCTTGGAAAAAGCGATGGTCCAAACAAAATCAAGTAGAAATGTCAGAATTGCTGTGGCAGACAGTGGACTTCTTCCACTGTCTAAGACCAAAAGGTGTAGAGAAGTGGGCAGGATAGAGTTTACATGCTACACAAAGGTGAAAAACCCACCAGCCAATCCCAGAAGACACCATGTTTACCAAAGAGACAGGTAATGCAAGGGTGAGGGCCACCACCCAGGCTGATGGTAGGCAATTCTGTTAAATAACTGGGCTCCTTGATAGTAATGCGGATAAGACCCTGAATAACAAGAGGCCAGATGGCACAACATTCTTAATGAGCATCAAAGCTGAAAGCTGCCTCATGGGCATGAGATGCTGAGCTATAGAGATGAGTAATAGGACATGGTGTCCTATGGGCAAGAGAGATGGGCTGCCAACAAGGGTATTGTTCAACTGAAGCAAGTAAAAGAAATCAAGGATAGATTACCATGAGGCTGAAGGCAGCTGCCCCAATAAAATAGTGTAATCCCTTGCCCTATTTCCTCATTTGAACCAGTTTTCAGGCCTAGAGCCCATTGACTGAAGGAGAGGCTAGGTCCCCAGGAGGAAGAACCCTGCCACACCACAGCAAGTATATATGATAAGTCTCCCACTCCTTCCCCCAGGGACCTATGGCCATTTACTTGGGTAATTGTACACCATGGAAAGGGGAATAACCAACTGTTTCAAGGACTGTTGGACACAGGTTTTGAGTCACTGGTACCTGCAACTGAAGCATCATCGTGGCCACCCTATGAGAGTGGGGACCCATGGAGGCTGGCTAGTGAATGGAGACCTGGCTCAGATTTGTTTCATGGCTCTCTTATCAAACCCAAGCTCCCTCCTGGTGGTCGCCTCTCTGGTTCCTGGACACATATTTGAATGTGTGTCCACATTCAAATATGATAGTATGGTAGTATGTAAACTACCACATACTTGGTAGTTTAAATAATTCCTACATCTGAGCCCAAAACTATGCTATAAAAGCTAATATAGGACAGGCGCGCTGGCTCACGCCTGTAATCCCAGCACTTTGGGAGGCTGAGGAGGGTGGATCACCTAAGGTCAGGAGTTCGAGACCAGCCTGGGCAACATGATAAAACCCGTCTCTATTAAAAATACAAAAATTAGCCAGGCGTGGTGGCGGGCGCCTACACGGCACTACAGTGCCAGCTACTCAGGAGGTTGAAGCAGGGGAATTGCTGGAACCCAGGAGGCAGAGGTTGCAGGGAGCCGAGATTGCATCATTGCACTCCAGCCTGGGTGACAAGAGTGAAACTCCGTCTCAAAGAAAAAGCTAATATAGTGGGGAAGACCCAGTGGAAACCGCTGAATCTTCACTCTGTCCCCAAAGATAGTAAAACAAAAATCATATTGTATCTGGGGTTGAATGGTAGAGATAGTGCTACTCTTAAAGATCTAAGGTCAGGGCATCGTGGCTCACACCTACAATCCCAGCACGCTGGGAGACCGAGATGAGAGGATCACTTGAGGCCAGGAGTTTGAATCCAGCCTAGGCAACATAGTGAACTACAAAAAAAGTTAAAAAATTAGCTGGGCATGGTGGCAGGTTACCTGTAGTACCAGCTACGCAGGAGACTAAGGCAAGAGGATCACTTGAGCCCAGGAGTTCAAAGCTGCAGCAAGCTATGATCACATCACTGTACTCCAGCCTGGGCAGCAGAGTGAGACCCTGTCTCTAAACCAAATACATAAATAAATTAGTTAAAAAAATCTAAAGGATGCGCAAGTGATTACCCCCTCATGTCTACATGTTGCTCACTTGACTGTCTCCTACACTGGATCCCAGGACTGGGCTCCCACCAATTCAACTAGGTTAAAGCCCTGATTACAGCTACTGGGCTAGATGTAGTATCATTACTATGGTAGATGAACATGGCCTCTGGCTCATGGAATATGGCCATTCATCTAGCAAATGTGTTATCTTCTCTCCATTTCAGGAGAGAATACCAGAAGCAGTTTGCATTAATGTGTGACAAACAACAGTATGGATTTACAGTCTCTCTCTACGTTTTATGCTAACTCATGCCCCCTGTCATAATATGGTCCCATGGGACCCAGAGTATCTGGACATTCTAGAAAATATTATATTGGTCTAGTATGCTGAGGAATTATGTTAACTGAACTGATGAGCAAGAAGTGGCAAGTATGTAGGAGGCCTTGATAAGACACATGCACTCCAGAGGGTAAAAGATAAACCCAATAAGGTTTCAGAGGCCACCTTGGCAATGAAATGTTAGAGGTCCAGTGGTCTGAGGCATGCCAGGATATTCCTCCAAAATAAAGAATGGATTATTTCTTCTTGTACCTTCCACTAGTAGAAAGGAAGCACAATGCCTGATTGGCCTTTTGGGTGTGTGGAGAAAGCATAGTCCACACTTGGGCATAATGCTCAGACCCATTGACTGAAGGATGTGGAGAGCTTCCAGCTTTGAGTGGGGTCCAGAGGAGAAAGGGCTCTGGGGCCTGGACTTGGCAGACTTTGCACAATTTTGATAGTAAACGGATAAGGACAGCCACAAGGCTGAGAAGGCATGGCGACCAGGACTCAGACCCCTTAGGAAGGGAGTTCTGGCTCACTCCACCAGGCAAGTCTCTAGAACAGCAGACACGCTAGTCTAGGGTGAGGGAAATGTAGAATGGGTGGTAGAGGAAGGAAATCATGAATATCACTTGTGGTCTGAGACAACCTGTGGCAGCTGGGACTGTAGTTTGTCCTGTTAACATTCAGAATCCCGAAGGAGCTATTCCAAGAGGGGGTAAACTTACTATACAAGTCAAGTGAATACAAGCAGTACGAGGGCTGCACTATAGTTCAGTCTGTGCTGGTTACCCAGATGCCCCCTCTGGGATGGAAGGGCTTATTTTCCCAGCTGCTAGGGTTGCTGGCTGCTGCTGGCTGCTGGCTGACCCTTACCCTGGGTGAAGCCCACAGTTAATGACGGGTCGAGGTGATGTTTCAAAGGCCAGACCATGTGGCCTCAATTGGTGACGTCTATGAAAGGCCCTCCCAGTTTCAGAGCTCCCTGTGGTGTCTGCTGAGTCCTCTCTTGCAATTGTTTTATGGTTCAACTCCTTTCCCTGTCCAGGTCTGCTTTCTCATTCCCTGATGGGTGTTGTTTCCAAGATCATGCCTCAATATGCTTCCTCTACGTGAGGGTTTTTCTCAGGTATTTTCCCCCCAGAGCAGACCCACAACACTAGGAAATCCAGTATGTCATAGCCCCATCCACCTTCCCATGGCCATCAGATTTGAGGCATTTGGAAGTCCATTGATAAATAGGGTCCAAGCCCATGTCACAACTGGTCCAGAGTCTACTGACCCACCTGTGGTCATTACCCTGGTCCTTGGGTGTATAATGTAAATGGATATATTAGTAGACAGAAGCCTCAGATTGGTTATTTTACTTGTGGTTCTCTGACTCATAGGGAAGGCCAAGTGGAGGCCTCTGAGATGGCCCCCACCCATTTCCGCATCTCCAGCTAAGATAATAAGTCAAAAACAAAATCTCGTTTTGGTGGGATGGCAGAAATTAGTATCCCCCACAGCCCTAACCCCTACCCCAGAGATTTGCAGGGATGCTTGTCTTGACCTTATCCCCATGCAAGTCATCTGCCTGACAATGGCTGCTGTGAATTTAATTGAGTGGTAGCTCCAAATTATAGTTGTGTATATATTGTATCTTTACTTGAACAAATTAGCCCAGCCTCTGTCACTTAATATGTAGCTATCAATCTGGCAAATGCGTCTTTTCAATTTCTATCAAGAGGAAGGATCTGAAGCAGTTTGCATTTACTTGTAATGGACAGCAGGATACATTCCTTACCATGTCTCAGACCTATGCTTTTGCTATTGTCTGAATATTTGTATCCACTTGAAATCCATATATTGAAATCCTAACCCCCAAGGTGATTATATAAGGAGGTGGGGCCTTTGGGAAGTGATTATGTCATGAGGGCAGAGTCCTCATGATTGAAATTAGTAGCCTTATGAAAGAGACCACAGAGAGTTAGCTAGCCCCTTCCACCAGGTGAGGATGAAATGAGAATGTGCTGTCTATGAGGGATGAACCCTAACCAGACACCAAATCTGCTGGTGTTTTAACCTTGGACATGTTAATTTAGATCTGGAGGAGCAGGTGGCAAATACTTTGGATGCCCTGTTAGGACACCCATACATCAGAGAATAGGAAATAAATCTAAAAACTCCAGGGGCCTCCCAGATTAGTGAAATTTTAGAGATCCAGTTGCCTGGGGCAAACCGATGCTCTATGATGTAGCTATGGTGTACCGGAATGTTTTACGGTGTCTTTGACAAACATCACTGGGAGGGTTGCAGGGCAGAATCCTAGAGTTCTAGAGCAAGACCTTGCCATCTGTACCACAGAACTATTCAGCACTTGCGAAGCAGTTCTTGGCATGCTACTGGGCCTTGGTATAGACTGAACAACTGACCTTGTGACAGCAGGTGGCTGGAGTCTTCCATCATATCTTGCGTATTTTCAGAGTTACCAAATCAGACGGGTGCAGCAGCAACCCATCATACCATGAAAATATTACATTTGGGACCCAGGCATCTCTGGAAAACACAAGTTATAAGAATAAACGGTCCATATCTATGTACACCTATGTCTTTTGCACCAGTGTCTGCACTATTGCCTCATTGGTGCTTCCCTAGGACGAGCCGATGAAGGAGGAAAAGTCTTGGACCTTGTTCATGGGTGGGTCAGCTCAATGAGCTGGTACAATTAATATGTTGCTACATTACAGCTCTGCTCAGTGATCACTCTGAAAGACAGTGGTAGGGGAAATTCTCCCAGTGGGCAGAGCTTAGAATAACATGCCTGGCAATTAATTTTGTGTGGAGGGAGAAGTCTGAGGTAAGGAAACACTCAGATTAATAAGCAGCATTGAATGACTTAGCTGTTCGGCCAGAGGCTTAGGATAGGCAAGCTTGGAAGCTCAGAAACAAGATGTCTAAATAAGAGGTGTGCGATACATCTAGGGGAGTGTGAGGACCTTTGTGTTCTCATCAAGCCAACGAGAAGCATCCTCTACACAGGAGGCACAGAACAACCAAGGGAATAGGATGATGCATTCAGTGGAAATCAGTGCAGACACTTTGCTTGGTCACCCTCGTTCTTGCATAATGAGTCTGTGGGCATGTTAGTAATGGAGGTGGAGACAGAGGCTATGCATGGGCCCAAGAACATGGGATTCATTGCAAGGCTGATCTAGCTTCTATCATTGCTGACCATCCAAACTGTCAGCAGCCAAGACTGGTGCTGACAGTTCTGATGGTCAACAATGATAGTAGCTAGATTCCTTGATATGGAATCACCTGCTAGGAGACCAACCAGCTATCTGGTTGCAGGTTGATTACATTAGGACTCTTCCATCCTGGAAGGCATGCTGAGTCATCCTACTGGGATGACTTCAAACTCTAGGTGTGGGTTTCCTTTCCTGCCTTTAGTGTTTCAGCTAGCATGACTCTACAAAAGTTCTCAGTCTTTTTGATTTGTCATCATAGGATCCCACACTATACCACCTCAGACTAAATGACCCACTTTACAGTGAAGGAATGTGACAATGGGCACATGACCTTGCCCTCCACTGGTGCTACTGTATTCCACATCATTCAGAAGTGGCTGGCCTGACAGAGTGTTGGGATGGCTTCTTAAAGATGCAGATTACTTGTCAACTTGGAGATGATACCCAGAAAGGATGGGATACCATTCTTCAAGATGGAGTAAATATTTTAAACCAATGACTAGTATACATTTTTCTCATAGGTAGAATACATAGGTCTGGGAACCCGGTGGTTGAAGTAGGACCCTGTGACCTTGCCTTAAAAAGAAAAAAGTGGCACAAGTGGATCTGAGTGGTACAAGGGTTGGACTGTGACAGTCTCTCTTAGTGCCCTGCTCACATATCTGGGATCCTAGCATTTCATTGCTTTCTGGATGACTTTCAACTCCCAGTATCTACTACTCTGCACTAGAGAACTTTTCCTACAAGTGCAGAAAGCTGCTCTGCCTGCTTGCCCAGCAAGCTGGAAATACTGGAGAATTAACGGCTCTCTGAGATCAGCCCTCAGCCCAAAGGCAGACAGAAGTGAATGTATAAATACCCCAGGTCCTTCATCAGTCGAGTAGGATAGCTTTGAGGCATGTAATTTGCAGTTTCTTAGAGTTTTCCTGTGGGATTACTCTGTAGCTGCCCATTGTTTCAGCTGGTTTAATATGTACACTTTATTCGCCGCTTTTTCTTGCCTGTGTCACTTTTCTACTTCTCTGCAATTTTTGCTTGTGACTTCCAAATAAACTACTTATGCTCAAATCCTTGTCTCAGAGTCTGTGTCTGGGAGAATCCAGATGAGATAGTTTCCTACAACGTTTCTACCTTTATTCTCCATTTGCATGGGTTTCTTACTCATATGTCCCATTCTGTTTTATCATATGTCAACTTCTGAATTATGTTTCCCAGGCAATAGACCCCCACGGTTCCTTTTCCTTCACTTAAGGCAATCTAGTCCCTGTTACCTTCGGGCTCCAGAACAAGTGGAAAAATATCACCCAGGGCTAACTGAAAAACAGAACTCAAATATCTAAGGCAGTTTAACAAAAGCCATATGCAATTAGTAGTAGAACTGGGAATAGATATGCCTTTTCAAAGACAACAGAGCTGGCATAAGTTTCACCAGGTTGGGAATACAAATGATAACCTTAGGCCATCGTCTTGCCAACAATATCTTAACATCCCTCAAAGATGATACCAATTATTTCTGAGTGATTGATTCCAAGTTGGCATTCCAGAATTTGGGTTCTTTCTCTCCCTTTCTGGCTCCCGTTCTAGTTAACATCCACGGCGCTGGAACTGGCCAATATGTTCTTGGTGATAATGCCAATGACTTTGCCAAGGGGATTGTCTCTCAAGGCTCTGGCTCCTTTGGTTCATGACACAGTCCAGGAAGCTGTCGAGTGTCCCTGTCAGCCATCGTGATGATGTCCCTGGTGAGAATACCCATGTCCTCACCAGGCGCCTGTCTCTGAAGCTCTCAGAGCTGCCATTCCTGGGGTGCAGGAATAGTTCAACCAGAACCGCAGAGCGTGGCCCCCTTCCAGGCTTCTGAAGCTACATGGCTGGTGCTTGAGTTTTCATTTCATTCCTCAAAAGCATCTCCTTTAGCTTCTGAGCCTCATCCCCAATTCCCTGACAGCCACCAATTAAACAAAAGCATGCATATCGCCCCAAGAACAAACAGCAATTTTCCTGCATAAAAATGACTCAAACCATTCTTAAAATATAAAATGAAGTAAAATTTCCCCAAAGGCAACTCAATGTATAGAGTAGAAAGTGTACTTTACATGCAGATAATATTTTTTTGTGAGCACAAAGAGCATTTCTGTCTCAAGAACCACAGCTGTGTCTCAAAAGCCTCTTCTCCAATTATGGTCCTGGCTTGATATTTACATACCCAAATGGCCCATTTGTGTGGTTTTCCAGAAACAAAGTGTCCTCCAATGTCTTCCTCTCTTTCCAACCCAAATTACTTAGAAATGGCAGTGCTTCGCTTCCAGCTTCCCCTCCACTCCACACAGATTTCCTTCATTTCTGTAATTTTTTTCAGTGATTTTCGGGCCAAGTTTTAAGAGACCAGCAGTATGTTCAAGGGGTCATCTCAGGCAAATGTCTTAAAAATGGACCATTTCCCCTGCAGTGAGGGAGGGAGGTGGAAAGTCCTGTAGCTTTCCTGGACAGACTAGACCATGGATGCTGACCAACCCAGAGCCATAGGCCTGGGCCCTTCTCCAGCATATTCAGGCAACTAACAGTAGCTTTTAAGCACAGCCTCATGTCAGAGACCCTGGGTTCAGGCTGATGACAAAGGGTCTTTCTGACTCTAAGTGCAAGACTGTTTTCTGATGCCTCTTAGAAAAGATGCTGGGATTTTGAGGATGGCAGGGCTACTTTCATGAGTGTCCCTGTGGGGACCAGCTCTGGGCAGCTCTTGCCAACCACCCCAGTAGGAAAGTGACCATTGCAAACTTTCTGCAGGTGAGACAGACCTGCTAATCATTACAAAATGGCTGAACCATGTGCGGACAGCCAGGAAAAAGCAGTCATTTTCAATGTGAGTTTTAAAGCCTTCACCAAGTCCCTTGCCAACCCAGCTAGTAGAAGGGAGGCTTGGGAAAGCTTACTCATCCTGCTTAGCCCAACTTTGTTCTGCCTCCTACTCAGTCATAAATTGCTGCACAGGCTGTGCTGGCTAAATTGACATTAAGAGTTATTAAAGGAATGAGTCTACAGTTCAGGAAATGTGCATTCATGGTAGGCTTCTGCAGTCTTAGGAAGAGCCAGGGCAGGGCAGGGGAAGCTGACAGTTGCAGAGGTGGGGCCTCACAGCTTGGAAAGTTGGAAGAAATCCTGGTGCTCCTGGAGGCCCAGTGCCTCCCGTTAAGGAGACACAGCCATAAAGGAACCCTGTGGTGACTCATGCAGCCTTGTCTGTGATACTGACTGATGGTCTGTGGGTTTATGTCTGGTTTCCACACACAGGTTTGTGTATGCATGTCTTCCTCTAAAAATCATCATGTTAATTTTTTGGCAGCCTGGTGGTATTCATCTTGGAGTGTGAGTGCAGGTTCCTCCTGTCTGTATATTGGCAGCTCTAGCTTCCTGTCTACCATGGCCCATGGGCCTCCCTACACCCAGAAGCAACACTTGTTCCTCTGCGTTGCTTGGTTAACATGTATCACACCCAATCTGCTGTTTCTCTTGCACCTGCTTCTTTAACTCTTGTGATGTCACCTACGCATTTGTGTATAACTTGTTTTCTCTATCAGATTGTGACCTCCTGGAGTATGGAAAATATCTGGTCTTCTCACTGTGCTATGGAAACAGTAGGTGTTCCACAAAAATAGTTTGCATGAGTAATTATGGAGCTGCTTCTGGGGCCGGCATCTGGAGGAAGACAATTACCTGTTACTTTAATTTTCTGTACAGGGAGAGCAGATATACTTGTTAGAATTTATTGTAAAACAAGATGAAGCTTGTCTATGACTTAAGCAGCCAAGACGTGGTGCCCAGGTTTTGTTGAAAGGTTTACTTTGGCACTTTTCCAGATAACTGTGTTTGCCTGATGAGTGACCACTGGATAGTAGTAGTGAAGGTTTAATGACATCTTTGCTGTATGCCAGAGAACTTTCTGCAGGCTGTATGTGCATTAACACATTTAATCCTCAAAACAGTTTGAGCTAAGTTCCCCATCACAGCTATTTTACAGATGAAGAAACTGAGATAGGCCGGGCACAGTGGCTCACACCTATAATCCCAGCACTTTGGGAGGCCAAGGCGGGCAGATCATGAGGTCAGGAGTTCAAGACCATCCCGGCCAACATGGTGAAACCCTGTATCTACTAAAAATACAAAAATTAGCTGAGTGTGGTGGTGCGTGCCTGTAATTCCAGGTACTTGGGAGGCTGAGGCATGAGAATCGCTTGAACCCAGGAGGCAGAGGTTGCAGTGAGCTGAGATTGCGCCACTAAACTCCAGCCTGGTGACAGAGCGAGACTCCGTCTCAAAAAAAAGAAAAAAAAAAAAAAAAAAAAGAAACTGAGATATGTAGAGATTAAGTACCCCACCCAAGATCATATAACCAGAAAATTATGGAGCTGGGATTTAAGCTCAGGCATTCTGACTCGAGAAACTGTACTCTTAACCAGGATGCTATAGGAACTCTCAAAAAACTTTAAACGCACTGACCCACCCACCCATCCATCCACCTATCTGTCAAATGTTTAAGCCCCTTTGAAATAAATAGCTTATATATAAAATGACTATATCTTTAAATCTGCTCCACACCTCTTCTCAATGCCCTTCTTAGCTTTCAGACTTGATAGAGGGCATCCACAGTGAATAAAACCTCTGGCTAGGGTTTTGGAAGCAATAAAGAACACTGGAAATGATGACAGTAAGTTGGAGTCCGCTAAGTTTATCCTGGAGAAATCAAGAGAAGGACCTGCTGGAAATTATATGATTTGGGATACATATGAAAATTCTAGGAATGATTTTCTCTGGCAGCATTCATACTGGGTAATGTTTGGGAGGAGTCTTTCCAAGGTTTGTATTTTTCTATTTCATTCTTTCAAAAGTTATAAAGGATATTTTTGTCCATTAGGTCTTTAATAGAGTGTCTGCCTCTTCTACTATGAATTGAATAGTGTACGTTTAGTCTGACTGAACCATCAGGGGCTGCTTAAAATGGGAAAAGGGGAGATCTGGGTTTGGTACAGTATTAATCTCACTGGGACTGTTTCCTCACCTGTAAAGTAATGGAAATAAATGAGATGACCTCTAAGTTCTGTCTCAGTTCTGAGTCTGGTCCTGAGTATTTTTAGCCACATTTCTGGAAGGCTCACCTTCCTACACATTTTTCTTAATGTGCATATCAAAACTTTTCATCCTTGGCACTGGGCTTTTGGCATAACAACGTCTTCAGTCCATCCTTCCTGTCTTGGAAAATAACATTCAGGGAAAGGAGTGATTTAATTTTTCGTTTTAGACAAGTTAAAGGTGCTTTCTTCTGGTCTTACAGGTCTTCTCTTTATTCCTTCCCCTAACTATTGAGTGGGCAGGATGTCCCAGTCAGCAAATAACCTTTAAATGCAGAGGACTAACCCGCAGCTGCTTCCAGAGGCTGCTTGCAGGCATCACTTTGTAGATGAACAAGTCTTTTAATAGGGATAAAATGCTGGTGCTGCCTGCTGGTCTGTTGGCACATGTCCCGGAATTCTGCTAATGTTGCTTTTATATTCAGGATTTGGATTTTTTGTCCTCATTACCTTAACACCTCTTTTCTATTAAAAAAAAATTCAATGTCAGTCAAAGATGAAAACAACCAGAGTCAAGGCAGTAACATCTTAGTGATTCCAGTAATAATAATATGTGCTAACATCTGCTGGATACTTACTATTTGTCAGGCAGTGTTTTAAGTGATTTGTATTCATCAGCTTGTTTGATTTTCTATGAGGTAGACATGATTATTCTTTTACAGTTCCTCAACAAAGGCACAGAGAAGTTGAGTAACTTGATTACAGTCACACAGCTAGTGGTAGTTTTCTGAACTTTGGCTCTTAATACTGGAGATGAGGTGGGGGTAGGCAAGATCCTGCTGAAGAATCAAATGCATCTCAATAGACCTGAAAGACTGTATTTGGTGGGAGATTTGCCCAGCTGGATTCTAATAGCTTTAAATCAGCACTTACTGGGGAGAAAAAGAAAATATTTCTAATCCTGGATGCTACAGAATGGTGGGCATATATAATATTTTCACCGCAAAAATATTTATGCAGTATCTGCTAGGTATCAGGAAGGCTGCTAGGTGATTTATAAAGAGAGGAGTTACATGTGCTTCTAGAAAAAAAGAAAAAAAAAAAGCCAAATGATTGGAAACAACATTTCTGGCCTCTGATGATTTTATACAAATGCACAGAGTATGGAAAATAGTAAAACCTTGCAGATTTAGAAACATTTAGACAATGGCCCAGCACGGTGGCTCACGCCTGTAATCCCAGCACTTTGGGAAACCAAGGAGGCAGATCACTTGCGGTCACGAGTTAAAGACCAGCCTGGCCAACATGGCAAAACCCCGTCTCTACTAAAAATATAAAAATTGCCAGGCGTGGTGGCGGGCACCTGTAATTCCAGCTGCTCAGGAGGCTGAGACATGAAAATTCCTTGAATCCGGGAGGCGGAGTTTGCAGTGAGTTGAGACTGTGCCACTGCACTCCAGCCTGGGTGACAAAGTGAGACTCTGTCTCAAAAAAAA
Source organism: Nomascus leucogenys (assembly GCF_006542625.1). Classification (NCBI taxonomy): domain Eukaryota; kingdom Metazoa; phylum Chordata; class Mammalia; order Primates; family Hylobatidae; genus Nomascus; species Nomascus leucogenys. The sequence continues at coordinate 6,381,196 of NC_044389.1, read as the reverse complement.
TCCACACCAACCAACAAACAAAAAAACACCCAGACAAATATCATCTTTCCTGTATGACCAAGATGGAATGTTCTAGGACTGACAAGTAGAATGGGTGGGCTCCAAAGAAACAGATCTGGTAGGAGGTAAGTGACGTCTGTCAGACCAAGAGATGTGACACGTTGGAGAGAGAAGAAAGCTGGACATGTTGGTCAAGGACATTAGCTGTCAGGAAACCATCTTTCACAGAATACAGAATGGGAGCCCATGGCCAGAGATGTCAGAGGGAAGAGCTGTCGATGGAAGGAAGCCTTTAATAAATTAAATAAAGGCAATCAGACCCTAAGAACCCACAATGAAGGGATTGGTGGGCAGGTAAAACATCATGGGATGGCCCAGGGAGCTCAGTTCATTTCCAATATCTTGGCTGGGTTTTATAAAGGCCAAGTTGGGTGATAGAAGCTAATATGAATGCCCACCAGCTAAAAGCCAGAACGATCTGAATGAAAATGGATAGCAAACACCACATTCTAACCGTAATTGTAACAAGAAGAAAATGGAGGAAAAGTGGTTTCCATTGCTTTCAGCAGGTGATAAAATAGAAACATTACAGTCTAACTAGTTGGTAGAATCCTTGCTATTATTGAAAAAATTAATTAAAAAAAATTTATAATTGACACAATAATAACATATTTATGGGGTACAGTGTGATGTTTCAATGCATGTGTAATTGTACACATCAAATCAGAGTAATTACCATATGCACGCTTTAAACATTATCATTTCTTTGTAGTGGTAGCATTCAAAATCTCTTCTAGCTATCTTGAAGGAATCCTGGCTCTTTGATTAACTGAAGCAGCATTGACTAATTGATTGATTGAAAAAAGAGGGAGAGCTTAAAACATTTTTTGCCCTACCTTATTCAACATTTAAACTTTTAATTTCAAAGACAAAATATAAAATATGCATAAAAGAGGAAAGAATAGTATAATAAGGCCTAATATTACATTTTAATATTATTATATCATATTAGTTGTTATATGAATATAATCATAAATGTAATCAATGATATCAATTGTTACATTATGCACAGAGTAATATTCATACTCTATGCATATTAATAGTATAATAAGTTTCCATCTATCCAATACCCAGTTTCTAGACTTAGCATGATTGTGCTACACTTGCTTCATTTGTCCATCATGTGTTCTCTGCTGAGGTATTTTAGAGCAAATCTCAGAAAGCACGTTATATCATCACCGTATAATTCAGCAGAAATTCATGAAAACAGAACATTTAAAAAAATAACACAATGATTGCATCAAAAGTAACAATAATTCCTGGTACCTTCTGACATCTTGATTGTCTCATAATGGCTTTTTAGTGTTGGTTATTTAAACTGGGATCTAAATAAGATCCTCTTATTATATTTGGTAATTGGATCTACTGTCTCTTTAACCCAAGAGCAGTTTCCCTGTTTCCCCTGTTGCATATGTTTTTTTTAATTCCAGTTACTTGTTGAAGAAACCAAGATAGTTTTCCCACGGAATGCCCATATTCTAGAATTGTTTGTTTGCTTTCTTGTGGTGTCATTTAAGTTGTCCATCACATTTCCTGGAAGTGCCAGGGAAGCTGATTTGATTCAGATTTTTTTCTTTAAATTTTTAGCAGCAAAGCTTCGTAGGTGGGACTTCGCGTTTCATATTACAGCACACGGAGGCACATGATGTATGCCTGTTCCACCTTTAGTGTTGCTAGTGTTGATTAAGGGTGACAGTCAGTCTTTCCAGTATAAATTCCCCCATTGATAGGGTGACAACAGCAGTTTTCATGGATCTGTCCCAGCTTATGACTATTCTGCTGGTGTCCTGCTCGGTGTAATCATTTGTTCTAGATTTTTGATTTTTAAACAAACTATTATTATTAATAATTGCACTAATATCAACCAAGATGATTTCCACTTCGTATTTCCAGCTTCCACCATACTCTCATCTAGAAGCGTGGGATACACACATGCAGTGAGCAGAATTCTTTAGCATGTGGTTAATGTGGAAGGCAACCAGCAATAACCCACTTCCTGATGGAATGTTCTCTTTCAAGGACCGTGCAGGGTGTTTGTTGATAAAACAAGGTGTGCTCAGATGCAACTAGCTGGAGATGGCTAACTCCATCCAATTTCAGATGGTAGTGGAAGATAGATTCAATGTTACTGCCCTCATCAGATACTTGGTTTACCACACAGTTGGACAGAGGCCTGTGCTGTGGCCACCAGGCTGCTGGTCACTATGGTCATTGAGAAATGTGGGATTATAAGATAGGTATACACGAAATGTGTATAGAAGTGGAGGCTGTGCTATTCTGCCATGGAGAATAGGAAAAGTAGTCTGAATACTCTGGCATTGTCATTTATTGTATGGTTAAACGACTACAACTATTTATTTATTTATTGAGATAGGGTCTTTCTCTGTCACCCAGGCTGGAATGCAGTGGTACAATTACATCTCATTGCAACCTCTGCCTCCCAGGCTCAAGCAATCCTCCTGCCTCAGCCTCTTGAGTAGCTGGGACTACAGGCATGCACCATCATGCCTGGCTAATTTTTTGTATGTTTTGTAGAGATGGGATCTCCCTATCTTGCCCAGGCTCCCCCTATCTTGTCCAGCTGGTCTCTAGCTCTTGGACTCGAGCAATCTGCCTGCTTTGGCCTCCCAAAGTGCTAGGATTACAGGCATGAGCCACCGTGCCTGGCTTATTTATTTGTTTTTGATAAACTCTTGGTAGCAAAAATCTACAAAAATGGTGGTCTATGTTTAACCAAAACTTTAATACATTTTTACTTCTTAAAAAAGTTGATGATGAATGTGTAACTTGCTGCCAATGTTTGTCAACATTTACCATCCATCGGGGACCCATAGTGATATTGCTGACTGTTACTGGTGGAGGATCTTGACTAGGAGTTGTACGGGTTTTTGGTGTGTTGAGCAAAGGACTGGACAAAATGCACAAACCAAGCAATGGAAAGCAAAAGCATAGATTTAGTGAAGTGAAAGTACACTCCACAGAGCAGGAGCTGGTTGAAGCAAGAAGCTCAAGAGCCCCAGTTGCAAATTTTCTGGGGTTTAAGTATCCTTTAGAGATTTCCTATTACTCCCTGTTTAAATGAAGACTTGGCCTGCCGCCAGTTGGAGGCTGAAGTGAAGGCTTGGCCCGTGACAAATCAGAGGCTGAAGTGAAGCTATACTCTATGCAAATGAAGACTTGGCCTGTGACCAATTGGAGGCTGCAGTGAAGTTACCCCCTGTGCAAATAAAGACTGGGCTGGTGACCATTCAAAGGCTGAAGTGCTCCCTGTCTCCAGACCCTATTCTGCCTCACTGACTACATAAAAAGAGAAGACAAAAATCTCATGGAGAAGCTTCAGCATCTGCTTCAAAATTGGTAATTATTTTAAGAAGACTGTGCCTAAAGATGACAATTTAGCACCTGCAGTTGCAGAGGGTGCTTTTACACATTACTCGGTTAATCATGACTTTTCATTTAGATCAAATAACTAGTCTTCTAAACTAATCTTCCTCATTTGAAATTCCAAATTTTCTCATTCATTTATAGAAAGTGAAATGATAACTATTTATATTTTCATGACATTAGCAGAACTTTGTAAACAGGTAAATGAAGATGGATTCAGATCAATGTCCTTAGGGCCTTCAAACTGAAGTTAGTTAATTCCAATAATGTTTGTGTTTTTCATCTGCTTCATGGAATCAAAATAAAGCTTTTGGGAGTTCACTCTTTGAAGGGAACATTATTGTAATAAAGTTATTGTAAATAAAGTATGATATTAGAGATATTTATAGTTATAAAATTAGTTATATTTATGGTGATAATGACAAATACAAGTTTTGGTAGGACCAAGTATTGTGGTCCAAGCAGTGTTTTCACTAAAATAAGAGCCTATGAGGCATAAATCTGTGATTAATTTTTATACACACGATTATAATTTTATTCAAACAAGCTAAAACATTTTACTAACCAAAACAGAAGCTGTTGTTGTCAAAATTTACAAATATTTACACTTTATCACGGTTGCAGTATTTGAGCTATAACATTTTCTTTTGTACCTTTTTTTTAAAAAGATGATGCTTTCTCTCTTCACTGCCGACTATGAGCCAGAGTTCAGTTATGCTTAAGCCTTTGAAGAATGACTTTGTAAACTAACCTTTGTATTCTACAAGGGCATTGAATTTTCTATTTATGTTTCTGATAAATTTGGGTTATAGTTTGTTTAAAATCAGCTGGAAGTTTTTAATTATTGTATTCAAAGGATGACACACCAAAATCTTCAGCTTTTGAAGTTGTTGGTGAATTGTAATTATTGAGAGAAAAGCTTGCCTGGAAAGGCATTAGAATTCACCTCTATAAAAGGCAAGAGAAAAACACAAGAAATTAAACAATGAGAATTCAAACTATATTTAAAATTTGATTTTGAGTTACTATAATTGCGCCTTGGAATATATTGAATTACAGGAAGAACTCTTTGATGAAGTTTTTACTTTAATTGTAAGTCTATATTCTGTGTTGAAAGAAGGTCTTTGATTTGCAGCCCCTACCTTTGGTGAAACCTTGCTAATAATCATAGAGACAATGTATTTAATGAGTTTTATCTTGTAGAAATAGTTGTGGAAAAATAGAGGCAAATAACAAGTCTTTAAAAAATACTAGGGCTGAAATATTTACGCATTTAAAAATGGACAATGCATTCCTTTCTTTTCTTTTCTTTTTTTTTTTTTTTGAGATGCAGTCTTGCTCTGTTGCCCATGTTGGAATGCAGTGGTGCCATCTTGGCTCGGTGCAACCTTCGGCTCCCTAGTTCGAGCAATTCTCCTGCCTCAGCCTCCCAAGTAGCTGGGATTACAAGCACGTGCCTGGCTGACAAAACATTCTTTACATCCAAGAATAGGTGTCGGTGGAAGTGCTGAGACGGGAGGCAAATTCACATTTTTAATGTGAAGACAAAATGTTATTCTTTCCCCAAGGCACTGACTGTTTTTTCCAGGGGATCGTGCCATACTGGGGACTCAGTGTTAGCCTCTGAGTTTGGGGGGTTGGGTACCCTGGAGTCGTGGTGGCCAGACCACACATGGTGAAGGAAGATCATGCTGTGGAACACGCACAGCCTCCATGGAGCAGGCCCTGGAGTGGCTGACTGACAGGCTTTGAATGGGCTCTCTTTTCCACCTGGCTACTAGGACATTCCTCTGGTAGGAGTGTCTCTGGCCGATATATACATGAGCCATAAACATCTTTGTGTTACACGCTCATTCTAAAAGAGCCACCTATGGGTCTCTATCCTAGACTTCCTTGTCACTAATTTTTCAATTCTTTCCAAGTCTGTGAGCAAGCAGCCAAGCCATTAGCCTATGAGTCATTACAGATTTGTATCCCAGGCCATTTTTCCTTCTGCATGAAGCAGAAGACTAGCTGTACCACTTGAAGTTCTGCCCACCAGGATAATTTGCCTTCATCACTGCCTTTCAGGGCCATCTTTAAAAGTGTAGTGCTAAAGCCATCTACATCTGGCTCATGCCTGCACACCATGAGGTTCCATTTGTAGATGAGGCCTGTGCTTTATCTTTTCCTGCTAACTGGACATAGGGGACTCACCCTGAGGTCACAGGTATGGATAAGGGTGAGATGGTGGAGCAGTGGCTGCTGGAGTCATGGCCGTGAGAGGCAGCTGTTGGTGCGGTTTGTGCGTGCTTTCTGGACCTGCTTGGGCTTGGTCTCCTATATACCACTTCCAATTTGTAATGGAATGTTGCTGTACATGTCTGACTTGGTGGTTTGGCGAATTTAATTTATGATGGACGGTTGGGTTGCACAGTCAAGTTGGTATACCCTGGTGAAGCATAAAGCCTCTACCAGGGCCCAGCAGCCAGACATCGGCTGCTTTTAGGATGGAGAATAGTTGTCAGCAGAGGAGAGCATTTGGGGCTTGCCAGCTACCTCAGTGGAGCTCCACAGACACTTTCCATACCATTGGGTCTGTTGGTAGTAAGGTTTAAGTGGCAGGGCAGCTTTGCACCAGAGCATCAACCTGCTGAAGAATCCTTTTTGGATTTCCGCTAAGCTCTAAACTGTCAGCCTTATGGTTTTCCTGGCAAATGAACTGTAATTGCACATACTCATACTTGCCATAGAGTTCCTCCCCAAACAAAAGAGGGTCACCAAGCATCGTGCCTTCTTTGTGGTAGTTGGTGCAAAGTGCAGCAACTTGGCTCTTATTTTAGAGGGAAGTCCCGTCACACCGCACTCCACTGGACCCCGAGAAACTTCAATATTACAGGCCCACGTGAAGTTCCACAGGGAATTATCTCCCGGACTTTGGCATGCCCATGTCTCCCTAGGCATCTAGGATCCTTAATATGATCTGATCATAAGACCGATTAGCATAATGTTGTCAATATAATGGACCAGCATGATGCTCTGTGAGATATCAAGTTCATCACAATCCCTCCAAGCTATGTAGATATAAAAGCTGACTTAGTCCTGAGGGTCAGGGGTCAGGTAATAGTAAATGTGGGCCCTGGCAGTAAAGATGCTACAAATGAAACTGCAGCTTTGATTGTCATTATCATCATCGGATTTTGTTTCTGATAATCTGTGGTCATTCTTCACAACCCAACTGACCTTTGTTTTAGGCAAAAGTATGATAAATTAGGGATGTGATGGGAACCACCATCACTTTGTCTCTCGGGGCTTTGATGGTGGCACTAATCTCTCAATCCCTCCAGATATGTGTTTTGCCTTTGCTTTTCTACCTTGGCTGAGAGTGAGCACTGGGGAGAGGAGGATAGTTGCTGGGGTTTCCACTTGATTCTTCCTACCATAATTTAGCCTGCACTCCACAAGTTAGGAAATGAGTGTAGAGATTTTGCTAGTTACTCTGTTATACCCATTTCTGCTGTACAGTACATCTGGATTTGGGGACGGAGCTACCAGATAGGTCCACAGCCCCATTGGCCCTACAGTTCCATGGACCTGGGCCACAGCTGTTTCCAACACTGACTTTCCTTAGGCCCTGCTCTAACAGGTGCCCCACACTGGGGTTTTGGATTTCTGTGTGGCCATGTGTACATAACCAGTGAAATCTAAATAAGGTTTATGGGCCATACCAATGTTAATTCCTTGCCTGCGCTATTGTGCTACGGTTGTGTAAGATTTCAGCATTGGGAGCAGGGGAGTTGTGGGCAGAGCTTCCCTGTACGTTTCTCTGTAATCTTGTGAATCTATAATTATTTAAAAGAAAAGAAAATTTTAACAGGTGTAAAAGTGTTTGTTTTGCTAGGCTATTGAGAGGATTAGAGTAAAATGCATTTAGTATTATAACGTCTAGCACAGAGTAGGTTTTTAATCCATTATATTCACACAAACACATACACACACACACACACACACACACACGCCCCTGAATGCTTGACATTCCTAGCCTCCTACCAGCGAGGCATGAGTTTTGAGTTGTCTGCCCGTTGGCTGTATTACGCATGCCTCACGCTGTGTTCCTATTTTCCCTTTTGAACCAGGGCACCACTAGTAAAGCAGCTGTCTGAGATAATACCTACATCGTTGGCCTCTGACCCAAGGAGCTCCCTGGCTACTCTGGGGTGTGATGGTAGCCACAGACTCACTCCACAGTACCTGGGCTGAGTGAGATCCAGCGAGGCAGGCCCACCCATGGTGGTAGAGGGTGGTGGTAGAGGTGACAGGGGGAAGAGTCAGGTATAGACTGAGATGAGGATGCTGAGAAGAAGGCCAGGAGGCGATTGGAAACTCCACCCTGGCCGCACCTCACGGAACTGTGTCTCTGGCCACTCACGGGCAGTTCTGCCGCGAAAGACGGGTCACTGCTCATCTTCCTACTGACACTTGTTGAAGAGGTTGGGCATGATGTCTAAATACGTAATTAAAGTTAATCTTGTTGCCATTACCTTATTCATTACAGTGATTTTCTGGTGGCTTTTATGGATCATTGTAAAACTGGTTTTGAATGAAATATGTCTCCTCACTTTTCCGTCTTATTTTTAAGAGTGCCTATATTCTTTGGTTGCTAAGTAACATGCCTATAATGTATTATCACAGTGGTTCTATCTGAATAATTTCAGTACTCACTTAGGAGATTGCTTTAATAGTATGTCATCTTAAATGGGAAGAAATGACTAATTCTAGGCTGTTTGGAGAAAACTGACTGAAGCATTTCCTCAAAAACAGGAGGTTTGTCAGCCAAGGAACTTAAAGACAGAGCACATAACCCCTAACTCCGGGCAGTTCTCTTTCAGAAGTTTCCCCCCTGCCTCCAGTGTCTCCAGAGAGAATGCACCTGCTCCAGGGACTTCGAGAGTTTTAAAGAACCAAAGGATCCAGAAGAGGAGATATTTAAAAAGGAATATATGAGAATATTAAGGAACATTTTGTTGTCATGACTGGAAAAATTGCATTTATTACAACCCCATAAATACAGATATGAGATGCAGAAGTAAGGCAGTGTTGGTTTTGTGAAAGCTGGGCAGAAACACAAGCAGAGTTAACTATGGAGCTATCATTATGGTTAAGGCATGGGAGCCCCTAGATCTGAGACCAATCAGCGACACTGCAGATGCAGCTCTCCGAAGCTGAGTTTTTTTCTTCCTCCTAGATAAGCATCCTGGAAGAGGAAGCCAGGAGCTCAGAAATGTGTTCATCTGAGCCGGAGACCAACAGGACTAAGGCTGTGAATCTGAGCCGCAAATGCAGGCAAAGTGTGTTTTGTTCTCATATCCAGACCCTACCCCAATCCTGACCATCTCATGGAAGTCTACAGTCTGGGTCGGGTGTACAAATGGCACGAGATGCATTCAGGTTTCTCTTTTTCTGCAGAAATGTCTCCCTCAGCCTTCCCTTCTCTCACTTCTTGACTGGCTGTTTTCCCTACTTTAGCACCAAACTTTCACTGTCTCCACCGTCTCACCTCTCATTCATTTTTCATCCAGTTGTCATCTGGATCCCCACCATCCTTCCCAACTAATGACTAAACTGCTCTTCCTAGTGTCAATCTGATGTCCCTAACAACGGCTTCCCCTGCCTACCTTCAACCCTCTACCTGACGGGCATCTCTGCTGCACCTGCTGTGGGGCACTGGCCTGTCCCTGCTCCCTCTCTCTTGGTCTTTCTGCAACTCCATCTCCTACTTCTCCTCCTATTTCTCTCTCTGTTTCTTCTTGGTCCCCTTCGCTGCCTCCTCTTTGTCTTCCCACTCCGTGATTGTTGGTGTTCTGGAGGATTCATTCCTTAGCCCTTCCTCTCTTTGCCTCTGTCCTGGCCACTCTTCCCTCACAAACCCAGAGCCATCTTATTTGTGATACTTTGTGCCACGTGCTGTACAGAGATGAATAAAACATAATTCCCAACCTCACGGCACACACTAGATCTAGAGGGAAAGACAGGCAAGGAAATAAGGAAAAGTAATAAAATGTTAGTGGTTCCATGGTACAAGTTTGGATGATATGGTGGGGGCAAAAATTCATTCTACATGTAAAGGAAGAACAGGCAGAACAATGCCCCATTGGAGGACTTACCATGTTGCATGATAATTAGAAGTGAAGGGTTGTCAGGTCTAAGGTATGCATAATAATGCACACAGAAAATGAATAAACACACGTGTGTGTGTGTGTGTGTGTGTGCATTTCTGGGCGGGGATGGGGTGCACGAGGAGGGTTTGGGGTAGCTGAGGCAGAATGGAGGAGACATCTAAGCATCTTGGGGCAGTGCTATTTCCCAATTATATAAAAATATTTCTTTATTTTAACATCCTATACAGCCATACAGGAACATTGCTGCCTTACTCCTTGGACTGGGAATTCCATGAGGACAGACTATATCTTAATCATTTCTGTGACCCTAGCTCTTAGTATAGTACTCTGTTTATAGTGAGTGACTGATAAATGTTTTGTGAACTAAATAGAGTGCAATTAATGGCTTAGTAAAACCCTTCACCTCTATTCAGAAAAGCAACTCAACTCCCAAGAGTACGTTGGCAAATGAGTCATGTAGAATAGGTTTGGCTGTGATTACAAATAATCCCCAATCTTAGTGGTTTATTACACAAAGGCTTATTTCTCACGCATATGACTTGTCCATCACAAGACATCTGGGGGCTCTCCTCTCTCAGGGACCCAGGCTGATGAAATAACCACCATCTGAAACAGGTGGTCAGCACTGAAGAGGGAAAAAAGAGAATGTGACAAATTGTGCACTAACTCTTAAAGCATATGCTGGAAAATGAAATGTCAATCTGCCTACATTTCATTGACCAAAGCAAGCCTTATTTGATGACACATTTTCTTTTATGAAACAGTCTCCATAGGTGCAACATGATTGCTAGCTGTGGGCCCCATGCTCTGCTAGGATCTGTCAGGGAATCAGGGATAAGGGAGTGCCTCTGCTCTTTGGAGAGAGGATCACACTATGGTGAGGAAGATGGGTGTGTAAACAGATGTACTGTAATAGGTCTTGCTGGGGGAATGAGCTTTTAATGGACTGAAAAGAGATTTCTGTTTTCCTTTCTTTCTTTCTTCTTCTTCCTCCTCCTCCTTCTTCTTCCTCTTTTTCTTCTTCTTCCTCCTTCTCCTTCCTCCTCCTCCTCCTCCTCCTCTTCTCCTTCTCCTTCCCCTTCTCCTTCTTCTTCTTCTTCCCCTTCTTCTTTTTTGAGTGAGGCTGAAGCGCAGTGGTGCAATCAGAGCTCATTGCAACCTCTGGCCTAACTCCTGGGCTCAAGCCATCTTCCCGCATCATCCTCTTGAGTAGCTAGGATCACAGGCGCATGCCACCATGCCTAGCTAATTTTTTAATATTTTATTGTTTAGAGACAGGATCTTGCTATGTTGCCCAAGCTGGCCTTGAACTCCTGGGCTCAAGTGATCCTCCCTCCTTAGCCTCCCCAAGTGCTAGTATTACAGATATGAGCAGCCACACCCTGCCAAAGAGGGAGTTTCTTCCATAAACTCCACAGGGGTTCAATTTCATGCCAGCTTACCAGCCCCTCATATGGATAGCATACAGGCTTGAGGTCTGTGAACCTCTATATCCAACATATATTTTTACATTTGTACTATCAAGCATTGCTGGGACTATTTGTTATGTTTCAATGTCTCCTCTCACCCTCCAGCTAGAGAACAAGGACACTAAGACAGATACAATTCCATTAGGTAGCAACTGGTCTCTGTCACCTCAGTGCCTAGTAATGGTGGTGGAAGGTGGTACTTAATATGAGGATGTACTTGACACATAATGAATGAATGAGCGGATGAATGCATGAATAAATGAATGGCCATCCTTATATTAAGCACCATTCTTGTAGCTTCTCATTTCTGGTTCTTCGAGGAGTCTTCACTCAGCTCCTACGTACACACCTCTCAGTTTGGATGTAGATTTCATTGCCTGTTTTCCCGCTTTTCCTCTGCCTTTGTTCTTAGCATGTGGCTCCTGACAAATGGCGTTACTGTGGCCCTTGTCATTGCAGTTTCTGTTTGTCTTCCAGGGTTTTTCCACCTCTCACACTCTTTTGCCCCCTCTGAATTGAGGCCTGATTCACACTGCAGTGTTCATTCTAAGGAGCAAGAAGCAGCTGGAAAATCCACACCGTGTTTTATGTTTGTCGTGTGTACTGAGTTGAATAGTATTCCCCCAAAATTCATGCCCAGCCAGGATCTCAGAATGTGACCTGATTTGGGGATTTGAAATAAAAATGTCAAACAGACATCTGCACTCGCATGTTTTTTGAAGCACTCTTCACAATAGCCAAGATGTGAAAACAATGTAAGCGTCCATCAGTGGAGGAATGGATAAAGACCATATGGTGTATAGACATAATAGAATGATAGTCTTAAAGAAGAAGGAAATTCTGTCACTTGTCACAACATAAATGGACTTGGAGGACCTTATGCTATATGAAATAAGCCAGGTAGAGAACAACAAATGCTGCATGTTCTTACTTATATATGGAATCTAAAACAGTTGAGCTTATAGAAGCAGAGGGTAGAATGGTGGTTCCCAGAGGCTGCAGGTTTAGGAGAATGTGGATATGCTGGTCAAAGGCTACAAAGTTTCGGCTAGAGAGGAGGAATAAGTTTAATAGGTCTATTGCACAGCGTTGTGGCTATAGTTAATAATAATGTGTATTTCAAACTTGCTAAATTTCAAATGTTCTCACCACAAAAAATGAATACCTGAGGTGATGAATATGTTAACTGGCTTGACTTAATCATTCCACATTGCATACCAGTATTATAACATCATATATTATAACATCATATTGTACTCCATTAGTATATTATAAAATTATAATTTGTCAATTTACAAGGACTAAAAAAGAAATGTGACCTTATTTGGAAATGGGGTCTTTGCAGATCAGATGTAATTAGTTAAATTAAGACAAAGTCATACTATAGGAGGATAGACTGTAATTCAATGACTGGTGTCCTTATAGGAAGATAAAACAGGGACACAGACACACACACACACACACACACACACACACACACACACACACACACACCATTCCACTACCAACAGCAACCATCAGAAGCTAGGAAGGGGAATGGAAGCTGTCCTTAGAGCCATTAGAGAGAGCCTGGCCTCTCTAATGTGAGAAGGTACATTTCTGTGGTTTAAAGCCACTCGGTTTGTGGTGATTTGTTAAAGCAGCCCCAGGAGGCGAATCCATGTTGCTCTTGTCTGGTCTTGCACTGGTAAATGATGAAGCAGCTTCTTTTCCCCACCAGTCTTCCCAGTCCTGGCACCTGGGCAGGTGCCCCAGCCTCCGAGCTTTTGCAAACTGAGAGGGTGAGGCAAGCGGCTTTGCAGTAGTCTTCCCAAACGTCCTCAGTCCAAACGCCCATTCCCTGCGAGCTCTGCTTCCTCATGATGGTCAAGTTGTCTTTGTTGTGCTCAAGTAAGATCAGATAAGAGCTAAAGGAGAGGCAAGAAAGAAATCTTCCTAGGTCTCTAGAGGTGGGGCCAAGAAAGAAGGGTCAAATGGGAATTCTGTCTTCCAGCCTTACTCTCTGGGGCCGAGAAGGTAGTTAGGGAAATGGTCAAGGAAGTCATAATAAATGTCCTCGTCCTACAGCTTGTCATTCTCTTGGCTCAGCTATCCTTTCCTGTTCTCTACCACCCCTACCCCTCTCCCAGCTACCACAACTCCCCAAATGTAGAATTAGTTCACTCCTATAAACTAATGCCAATAGCTCATAGGAGGATGAGTAGCAGCAGTAATGCCAATAGCTAATATTTATTATGAAGTACTTATTGTGTGTCATGCAGCCTTTTTAGTGATTTACAAATAGTAACCCCTTTTATCCTCACAACACCCCTATGAGGTAGATAATATTATTATCCGCACTTTATAGATGACGAAACCAAGACCCAGAGAGGTCACATAACTTGCCCAAGATCAGCTAGCAAGTGGCGGAGGAAGGATTTGAACCTGGCTAGTCAGACTACAAAGCCCCTGTAACCTAATGACTACTATTCATTCCAATTCAACAGACTTTCCACTGTGGCCATAAACATTTCTAAGATATGACTATTTTTAATCTACAAAATGGCAATTTCTTACAGTTCAAACCAACACATACCAAGCATCCTGAGCTAAATTCTGTACATAACAAGCACAAGATGCCTGGGATCATGTAACTCATTTTCTTCTTTTTTTTTTTAGCATAGCACCTTCAAACATTAGGTATCATACAATGAGAATTGATTGTGGAGTAAGACAAACTTTGATTCAGATCTGGGCTCTGTTTCTTACTGACCATGTGCTTTTATGTACAAGCTATTTCTCTTCTTTGAACTTCAGTTGAACTTCCTCTCCCTTATCTATAAAATGTGGGATATTAGTTCTTATATTCCACGGTGGCTGTAAGGATAAAATGAAATAATGTATTCAAAAGTATCTAGAACACGATAAATATTATTGATAGGAAAGTGAGACACACTGCACCCAACATCCAGTAACTTACAGTCAAGAGGAGGGAACAAAGTTATTTGTAAATAATTCTTACACTATGCACAGCTGGCCAACCAGAAGGTGGCCCACCAGAAATTAAATGTGGGTTCTTCTCTGACTTGAGAGAAGTTGCCAGCTGCTTCTGTTGTGTGCGTCAGTGGAAAAATGCACAGAAACAGACCTCCTGGGAAGAAATGATGGAGATGCTAGTGGAGGGTGAGCGGTCCCCTCATCTCAGAAGCAGTGTGTAAAATAAGCCTTTGTTTCCTGAGTGGCTGAGGCAAAGCTACCTCAGCTCTAGGTATAACCGGTAGCCTAAGGAGTCCAGGGTTTCCTGGGAGGGAAAGCAGTGATACTCCGATCAGAGATGTTGGTAAACCGAGGGTAGCACTGCAATTCAATTGATATGTATTAAGAAAGGCAGGGTCAGCAGGCTAGAGAAGAACAAGGATGGCAGTCTGGTGGGCCCAAAACATTTCTATTTAAATTATGCTATAATACTATATAAACAAAAATTGCTAGAAGTAAGATTTGCCCTCACAATTATCCTCAGAAAAGAGTCACTTATATGAAAAGTTTCTTATATTTCAGGGCATATACTCAATTATATAATTGTGAACAACAACCTTTTCTCTTCTTTGTTGAAAAGAGCATTAGCCCGATATAACCTCCTTTAATTCTAGTTTTAGGCACATATGAGTCATCTGATAGAATGAGAGCTTGAGAGAGATTAAATAAATTTTACCGATTGATCCTAGGAGGAATGGCTTCATAATAGCCTGTCTTCAGTATTGTTTCAAGTAAGCCCTTTAAAGATCACTTAGAGGCCCAGCACAGTGGCTTATACCTGTAATTTCAGCACTTTGGGAGGCCGAGGCAGGCGGATCACTTGAGGTCAGGAGTTTGAGACCAGCCTGGCCAGCATAGCGAAACCCCATCTCTATCAAAAATACAAAAATTAGTTGGGCTTGGTGGCGCACAATTGTAGTCCCAGATACTTGGGAGGCTGAGGCAGGAGAATTGCTTAAACCTGGGAGGTGGAGGCTGCAGTGAGCCCAGATCACACCACTGCCCTCCAGCCTGGGTGACAGAGCAGGACTCTGTCTCAAAAAAAAAAAAAAAAAATTACTTAGTAGAGTGATATAGGATGTGGTTCCACTGAGAAAATCAAGAACATCAAGATTATGCATTGTGTTACTCTATTATCAAGATTATGCATTCGTTACTGTATTTTCATGGTTGCTGTAACAAATTACTTCAAACGCAACGGCTTAAAACAACTCCGAGTTATTAGTCTCCCAGTTCTGGAGCTTAGAAGTCCAAAAAGCATCTCACTGGGCTAAAACAAGGTGTCCAGAGGGCTGCGTTCCCTCTGGGGTTTCTATGGAAGAATCCCTTTTCTTGCCTTTTCCAGCTCCTAGAGGTTGCCCACTTGGCTCACGGCCGTCTCTTCCATCTTCAGAGTAGGTTGGGTCATTCTCGTATCACATTACTGTGACCTACCCTTCTGCAGTCTCTTCCACATTTAAGAACCCCTGTGATTACATTAGATGTATCTGGATGATCCAGGATAATCTCCATATTTTAGGGTCAGCTGATTAGCAACCTTAATTCCATCTGCTACCTTAATTCCGCTATGCTATGTAACCTAACATATTCACAGGTTCTGGGAATTAGCACGTGGACATCTTTGGGGGGCCATCATTTTTCCTACCACGTGCACCTATATGATTAAAAAAACAAAAATGAAAGTCTCTCTCCTAACATAATGTGAATGGCTACTTGAGGCCTGGGATAAATCCCCTCTGACAGTGCCATGCGTCAAGCAACACATATTACCAGGAAGTTAATCTACTCAGAAAATTCTTAGATGACTCAAAAGTCATTTGTTAGAAACTGACCCTGATGATCAAGAAATATAAAAGTTTGGATAAAGTTGTTGCATAAATGAGAGATGAGAAAAAGCAATATTTAAAAAACAGTATGAGTAGTTCATTAAATATGTTAAGCAGATATTTGACTATTTTTGCTACACCCCTAAGGGTTATGTATTTGAGTTAGCCAAAACACTTATTTTTTAGGTATTTTTATTTAAAAGCAGGATCCTCTGGTATTGGGGTCACCTTATATTTGAGCATATGATAAACATTTGTTTATTATAAAATTAATATAAGATCTAAAAATTCAAATGGTCGGGAGGTAGATAGCAAAAAATAAAATTTTCTATTTGTCTCCTGATCCTATCCACCATTCCATCTTCTAGAAGTAATTACAGTTAACAGTTTCTTATGTATCCTTCCAGAAATATTCTCTCCTTATAAGCCTAAGTAATCCGACTTTTGTTTATTTCTCTTAACACTCTTCTCCTGTCTGTATGCTCCAGCCCCACTGCCTGGTTTTGTTCTAAAACATCTGGATCATTCCTGAAGCCCCAGGGCCTTTGCACTTTCTGTTTCTTTTCCTGGCTGGAATATTTTACCCCCAAATCTTTGCATGCTCAGCTCCTCCTTGTCTTTCAGGTATCAGCTCAAAACCTCTTCTTCAGTGAGACTTTTCCTATGCCCATATACTCTCTATAAAATAATTCTGTTTGTATTAGTCAGCTCAGGCTGCCATAAAAAAATACCACAGACTGGGTGGCTTACCCAACAGGAACTTATTTTTCTCACAGTTCTGGAGGCTGCAAAGTCCAAGATCAAGGTGCTGGCTAGTTTGGATCCCTGGTGAAGATTCTCATCATGGCTTGTAGATGACTGCCTTCTTGCTGTGTTCTTAAATGCCAGAGAAAGAGCAAGCTCTTTTGTGTCTTTTCTTATAAGGGCACAAATCCCATCACAAGGGCCCTCATCTAACTCTGATCACCTCCCAAAGGCCCAATCTCCAAATATCATCACAGTGGGATTAGGGCTTCAACATAGAAACTTGGGGGGAAACAGTTCAGTCCATAGCACTGTTCCAGTTCTCATAAACTTATTACTAGTTGAAATTAGCATCTGTTTAATTGCTTGTTAATGGCACACATCCCACTGTTAGAACATAAACCCCATCAGAGAAGACCTTGTTGGTCTTTCTCAATAGCCCCGGTCTTTGAGCCTCCATGAGCTGTCCCAGAATGGCACCACCCCTTGAAACAAACTAGTGATTGATTTTACCGACCTATTTGCTAAAAAGACTATCTCACAATGTCTTGCCTACTTATAGACTTTGCTGTGCTTTCTCCACACAGAGTAGAAGGAATTTTACCAGGTTTGATTAGGTGTGGAGAATGCCCAATGCTGGACACATTCAAACACCAGCAGTGCTCTTCAGAGCTGCGTTGCTCAACTTTACAAAGTGAAGACATTTGCGTGGCTTATGCCTCAAGGCACTGCTCATCTGGCCAGTCATGTGAAAAATGAATGTGGAGGATCTTTCCCTGTCTGGAAGCCTGTATGTTGATGATGAAACAAAAGCTCACAGAGGAGGAATGACAAGCTTGAGGTCTCACCTCTGGGGACAGAAGGAATGGGAGTTGGAATCCAGGTCCCCTGGCTTCCACTGAAGAACATCCTCATGACAGCCCCACTGCCTCTTCTCGTTTTAATTGAATAGCCATCTAAAGCCAGCCTCTGCTCAGATGGAGCCTCCAGTAGTTTGGTGTCAAAGGCCATCCTTTGCCATCAAAGGGAAATGGAACAGAAAAAAGTTCCAAATGTGTTCCCTGGTGTGGTGTGTCTGCTCATCGCCTGCGTGGCTTGGCAGAGGCAGCATGTGTTTGGGGCTGAGAAGACTTTGTTCCCTTTAGTAGTTGTGAACATGAGGTTATGGCAAGAAAAACTGAACCAAGGAAGGAGGAGAGGAGTGACTAGAGCTAGGATCATCAATCCAGCTGGTTCGTAGGGCTCATCAAGAATCCATCCTCACTCTGAAGGTCTTCCTCAACAAATTTCCACCATTTCTGTTGAAAACACAGACACACTACTAATGTATTCGTTAGACAATACACTCTTTAAAATTGGCAAGTCAGCAAATGGCGAGCAGGCTGCATTCAGTATCAATTTGTTTTTCGGAGAGTAAAGCCTATAAAGCAGGCCAAAGATGACTTCCTCATGAGTGCTTGCTTGAAATGCACACTGAGAAAGGAATGAAGCGCGGATTTAATCCAAGGTTTGGGTCATGCGTCGGGGCTTTGGGACGGCAGCACTGCCAAAGGGCCTTCAGATAAACAGAGACTGTGTCTGAAAAGCCTCCTTGGCCATTTGCATTTAGGCACAGTCATGTAAGATTCCTGAGGCCTCTGGCAGGCTCCATGGTGGAAACACCAGCAGGATTGGCTCAGGCCCGAGTCTGGGAGGAGCCACGTTGAGGTCACACACCTCCTACTGTCCCTATACATGTGGGGAGGCAGAGCTCCACTGCTGGCTGGGAACACCGCTCCTGGTTGCAGGGGCCATGGAGCACCCCACTTAGTGCTGACAGCACCCTATATCCCACATCCACTCACTCTCCACCAAGAACTTCCATGGCCACCCCACTGTGAACAGAGATATAACCAAAAAATGGTGATAGAGGTGGTGGAGGAGAGTAGAGAAGGAGGCAAAAGGAAAGCGCAGTGAGTGTGGTTGGGGAGGGTGATTGGGAGTGAATGAAAAAAAGTGGCGCACACAGCGTTGATTGCTTAGTGAGCCAGATCGTATCACTGGCCCCACATCATCACTTTTCTTTTTCTTTTCTTTGAGAGACAGGGTCTCACTGTGTCACCAGGCTGGAGTGTAGTGATGATCATAGCTCACTGCAGCCTCCAATTCCTGGGCTCAGGTGATCCTCCCACTTCAGCCTCCTGAGCAGCCTGGACTAGAAGGGCACACCACCACATCCAGATAATTTTTCTATTTTTTGTAGAGACAGGGTTTTACCATGTCACTCAGGCTAGTCTCAAACTTTTGGGCTCAAGCAATCCTTCCGCCTTGGCCTCCCCAAATGCTGGAATTACAGGCATTAGTCACTATGCAGGGCCACAGCCTCACTTTTCCTTGGACCCACACTCTGTGCCAGGTGACTTTGCAGCTCCTCCCACTAGTAGGTTTCTCCAGCCCTGATTTCGGGTTTGGCCATACAACTAGCTTTGGCTGATAGAATGAGACGGCAGATGACAGTGTCCTGGTCATGAGTCTAGACTGTAGGCGGCCCTCTATGATCCTGCTTGCACTCCTGTGTCTGGGCCGTTGCCATGGTAAGAGCATTCCTCAGTAGCCTGCTGGTCCAGGAGGAGGGACATGTGGAGCAGAGTCTAGCTCTGTGTGGATGTCCTGGTGATCTGTAGTTCTCTGAACAAATTCAGCTGAGAGCAGCAGAACCATCCGACTGAGCTCAGTGGTATCAGCTGACCTCCATGTCCCACAGAAACACTCAGAGAAATGGGTACTGTTTTAAACCACAGAGTTTTGGAGGAGGTTTGTTGCACGTTGTTAGTGTGAGAGTTGCAGATACTAGGATGAAATCACTTTTGTCAGACCCAGGCAAAATAGAGCTGGAAGGCCAGATGGAGAGGAGGCTCATGCTTATGTGTCTGGGATAAGAACTATTTCCAGTGACTTTCCAAAAACCTTTGGAGTCCTTCATGCATCTCCTGCTTTGATAAGGTTCATCACCAGACGTTCTTTAGAACTGCGGTAATTCACATAACATGTTCTTGAAAGAACACTTGTCCGGTAATGACAACTCCACCAATGAATTGACGAGAACTCTGGCTTCAAACCTCTGGAACCAATGAACTCTGTTTCTAAGCAGCTTGTGTAAATCTGTTTTTTTGCTAATAAAAGTCCCCTTACCCTTCCCTCACTGAGTGCATTGGTGGCTTGCCATTTCTTGCATTCCAGATTATAGTCTTATCTCTATTCCCGAATTAACTCAGCATATTTAGAGATGATTTTCTCTGGTGTCTTTTTTGTGTAGTTAACTGATATACTTGCCTAACAGCCACACACCTTTCTTCCTTGTGACATAATCCTGTTTTTTTTTTTTTAATGATGACAATGTTACCATTTGCCAGATAATTTCTCTCTTAGGTTTTCTTTCAGCTAGGGATGACCACAGAATCTAGTTTTGGCCAAGGAGAAATAAAAGGAAATCTTATTTCTGGAAAAGATTTTCCTCCCTGATCCAAAAGCAAAGTCCTTTTCTGCCCATCCCTTTCTTTTCTGCCTGGGCACTGGCATGACTACATAATGCCTGGAACTGTGGAAGCCATCCAGTCACCATGAAATCACAGGTTCAAAGATGAAGGATTTGCACACTGTGGGTGCCCAGACAGAAGGATGAGAAAAGCCTGAGTTCTTGATCACATCGTTGAGCAGCAGACAAATCCTGGGGCCACCTACATCCAGCCTCTCACCTAGGAAACAGGAATTATCTTTATGGTTTTAACCACTGTCTGTTAGATTTTCTGTTGTGGCAGAAAAATGAATTCTTTAGTGGCAAGGGACATGATGAAGGTGCAGGAGAGAGTGTGGGTGATAAGTTAGGATGTGTGTCATAGAGCAGTGAAATGAATGTTGTACTGAGAATTAGGAGACCTCTTCCTAATTAGTAGTGTAACCCTGAGAAATTCGCACAACTCTCTTGGCTGCAATGTCCTCTTCAGAGAGAAGAAGGCATGTGCCTGGATGATCTGTAAGGTTTTTACAGCTCTAACACTGATTCTGAACCTACAGTAAGGGCCCTGGGTGCCACAGCTGGGCAAATATTCACAGAGGATTTTGGAGAACTATTAATTACGTTCGAGGAAAAGATTGAGAATAGTGGTTTTATAGCAAATGCTTAGCTCTGGGCTTGCAAATAATGAGTTTCTTTTTCATTTTTGAGTTTCTGCCTCATGTAAGTGTTACCTGCTCTAGGGTACTTCCATGAGAGTGCTCATTAGATGCCTCATTTACAAAAAATGATTTGCATGCAAGGGGCAAATGCTTCCTCTTCAGCAGCAGGTGTTGTGGGAGGGAGAGAAATATGCTGGCTAATGCCTTGTCATCCAAATTCACAGAAATTTCTGGTATCCTGGGCAGGTTTAACACCATTCTTGGGAGAGAACGAAGGGAACACATCTGAATAAATTAGTCTATTTAGTTTTTGGTTCTGCAGAATAGAGCCTTGGCAGGATCCCAGAGAAGCATCAGCAGGGGGAAAAATCACGTTATTTTCTGTTCTAGCCAACAGCATTTTCCTGCCCGGACTGTGCAAAATGAACTTGCTTAGCTTTGCAGCCTTCTCCAGCTGCTGCTGTTTCTCTCTGGCCTTCTGGTCACATACGGCCCTGGCTCAGTTAGGTTTATTCAATGCTGTCATTTTTCTCCCATACCATTTTTCTTTCATCTCTCTTTGTGCTTCACCACAATGGTATTCATTAAGCTCTTTTTCTTCCCTTTCCTCCTACCTTCTATTCTCTCTTCTTTATCATCCCACCCCCCTTTCTCCATCATCTGCTACGTTGTGAAAGCATTCTTTGACATCTGCACATCAATATTCCTAAAATCTACCAAGAATTCTGGGGAACTCGATTGCTCTGAGGGGGTCACAATTGTCTGACGTAATCATACAAAAGCATTTTTTACCAGCTACTATTTGCTGTTCAAAGAGAGGTTCAAAGCTAGGATCCTGGCATGTTGGATAAAAGTGGAATTTGGAAGAAGGGCTAATTCTAGAGCAGAACCAGGGCAGGGCAGTGGAGACCCCTTGAACATGTGAACTGCATTCGTTTGTAGACATGTTTTACATTTACCAAAGATGACTGCCAAATTCCAGAACACTGAGCTTAAGACTATAAAGGGAGACAAATCACCAAATGCACACCCTTGTCATAGATGGAGCTTTCTTTTTTTTTTTTTTTTTTGAGACAAAGTTTCACTCTTGTTGCCCAGGCTGGAGTGCAATGGCATGATCTCGGCTCACTGCAACCTCCGCCTCCTGGGTTCAAGCAATTCTCATGCCTCAGCCTCCCAAGTAGCTGGGATTACAGGCACGCGCCACCATGCCTGGCTATTTTTGTATTTTTGCTAGAGACTGGGATTCACCATGTTGGCCAGGCTGGTCTCAAACTCCTAACCTCAGGGGATCCACCTGCCTCAGCCTCCCAAAGTGTTGATTACAGGCGTGAGCCACCACGCCCAGCCCTGGATGGAGCTTTCATAGAGGAGGAGCAGATGGAGTTGTCAAGGCAAAAATGTCCACTTTCAGCCATGTTTGCCCTAGGACACATCAAAATCAACATTGTGTCTCCTCCTAACCCATTCTAAGCAGCTGAAATGGACCCAAACACCAAACCCCTACAGGCCCAACCAAAGACTCTTGCTTGACCAATGAATGACTGGATTTGTTTGAGCCAATTGGGTTCAGGCCTTTGGGTTCACTGGGGCCACCTGCAATGCTGGTGTTCAAACCCTAATCTGTGAGCCCTCATTTTCTAGATTGAAAAATCCCTAACTTTCCTCCTCTCTGCTAACTATTCAGTGAATTTCTTTACTAGTGTGTGCTTCCTTGCCTGGAAAGTTAATAAACTTGGTTTTGTGGTTTTTATTTATTTTACACCTCTGGTGGCCTATGTTTTATTATTTTTCAGAATGCAGGCTGTCGGGGAGCCAACTATCACTTAACATCTGGCAGCAGCACAGAAAAAATTCTGAACATTAAGACCAACTGAAAGAAACCCCCAAACCAAACCAAACCAAACCAAACACAACCAAACAAAACAAAATAAAAAATATAAACCAGTAACAGCAGCACCAACAACATAATAACAGCAAATCTCACACATCAGACCACCTTGCTGGGAAATGCTACCCAAAATAATTTCCTGACTCAGGTCATTTAAACTTGGAGTTGATTTCAACTGGACTAAGCTGATTTCAATAGTGGTCTAGATTTGAATACTGCTTCTAGATGTTTGTATGACCTCCTTGTTTGGTTTAGCATTCAAAGTCTAGTAGACTGATAAGGAACCAAGGCCATAGGGCTGGGTGCCGTGGCTCCTGCCTGTAATCCCAGCACTTTGGGAGGCCGAAGCAAGTGGATCACCTGAGGTCAGGCGTTTGTGACCAGCCTGCCCAACATGGTGGAAACCTGTCTCTACTAAAAATACAAAAAATTAGCAGGGCATGGTGGTAGATGCCTGTAATCCCAGCTACTTGGGAGGCTGAGGCAGGAGAACCACTTGAATCCGGGAGGTGGAGGTTGCAATGAGCTGAGACCGCGCCACTGTACTCCAGCCTGGGCGACAAGAGCAAAACTCCATCTCAAAAAATAAACAAACAAATACCCCCAAAACAAAACAAAACAAAAAACGAACCAAGGCCATAAAGTTAACAAAAATCACTTGTCTGTTACTTTTGAATTATTCACCATGTGTGCAGCACAATCTGGTGAATTTAGGTGGAAGCTGTGCATGTTTGACTTTTGTTCTATGAAACATGAATTTGCTCAGAAGAATCCTCTCAGAATTTTAATTCATTTTGTTTTGTGGTATTATTAAAGGAACCCAGGAGATTTTCAGTTCTAACTGGTGCTTCTGCAGCACAACTTTCAAATCCTGGGAATTCTGAATCCTGTACTTAGTTCCTCACTGAAAGAAACATCCAGCACTTTCCCCATAAGTGTACTTTCCTCTTACGTCAAGATGCTGTTATGATTTGCTTTCCCCCTCACAGCAAATTACTAACGTACTTCATATTTGAGAAGGGAGTTTGCTGAAAATGTAGCAGAATCTATTTGATGTACATCTTGCTGTAGCCTTAAAATATTACAACCCAATCTTGTTTCTGCCTCTGGCTGTTCTGATCTTTAAAAGATTTTGGTTTTTAAGACAAAGTACATGATGATTTGCATGTCCTGAATAAGATTGTGATCCAATGTCTTTGATGGTGGCCTTCCCTTTTATTGCTATCTTCAAGTAAGGTTTATTCAGTGCCTACTGTTCAGGGCTTTATCCTGGAAATATACAAAATGATGTTTGAGTATCTTGCATCTGCCTTCTGGGAGTTCAACTTAAGCCATCTTACTTCTTCCCTCCCTCAAACATTTGTTAACAG
Organism: Nomascus leucogenys; assembly: GCF_006542625.1. NCBI lineage: Eukaryota > Metazoa > Chordata > Mammalia > Primates > Hylobatidae > Nomascus > Nomascus leucogenys. The sequence goes on along the minus strand of NC_044389.1, from coordinate 6,357,124 downwards.
GCAAAAAAATGAACATAAGAGGAATTCTTCAATAATTTAAGAGACAGGCCAGAACAAAGGCTCCTCCAAAGAATAAATGTTTAATGGCATGTTTCCAGAATGTAGGCTGCAGGAGAATGTGCACCCGGGGTGGGAGTAGATCAAAGGAAGGAGGTTAAATTATGGTTTATTTCTCATCCTTTTGTAGAACTCTTTCTGCAAGACATAGTTTCTTGGAGGATGTATCAGTTATCAATTGCTGTATAACAAGCCACCCTAAAACTGAGTGGCTTAAAAAGCACAGTGATTCATTATCTCTAATGATCCTTAGGGCTAGAAATCTGGATGGCTCTGTTACTTGTCTTGCCTGGACTCACTTACTTGGCTGTCGTCACCTGGGAGTTTGGGGCTGAGGGTCTAAGATGGTATCACTTACTGTCAGCAGATGGTGCTGACTGTGGGATGGGGTGTCTCTGTTCTTTTTCACATGGTCTCTTATCTTCCAATAGACCAGAATGGACTTCTTCACAGCATGGTGGTCTCAGGGTCCTAAGACCTAGCCTCTAGAACTTGCATGATGCTACTTCTGCTACATTCTATTGGTCCAAGTGGGTTTCAAGGACCTTCCAGATTCAAGAGGTGGAGAAATAGATTCCATCTTTTAATGGAAGGATCAAAGGGACATAGACCCAGAAAGCCATGATTCACTGTCATTATTATAACAATCTGTCACGACAAAACTGGGGTCAGATGAATGGGGATGAGAGGAGGGCTAGAAGATAGGGGACAATAATCTAAGAACTGAAGACAAAGACTTCCTTTAGAATCTTTGTTCCTGTCTGCAATTATAGGATTCTCATGTGTCAGCAAAGGGTAGGTTGTCCCTAGTTATTTGTTTATGGGGAAACAGGCTCAAAGGGATGTATTAGTGAAGGAAAAATAATCATTGCTAGCAATTTTATTAATGTTTGGCACTTCGGGAAAATATGTAAAATGGAAAAGCAGAACAAATAAGAATACCAAAGAGATGTGGGGAGGTTATGTACCCAGATGCAAGTACACTAAAACAGAAGATTTTATCAGGAAATTATATATACATTCTGTGCTATATGTATATATTTTAGCATACACATGAAATTCTTTCTTCTGTAAGATAAAGTCAACTTAGGGTTGAAGCCTTTAAAGGTGGTTTTCCTTTTTATAGCCCTGCAATTTAGGCAGGCCATCACAGGGCAAAAGACATGTGGGTCCTTTTATTCATGTCTCTTAGAGTCACATTCATGAATTTCTTATACATAGTCAGGAAACATGTAACCCTTTATGAAAGGAATTTAACCTAAAATCCGTTATAAACTCGTTTTTTTAAACGTGAATTTTAGAAAAAATTCTCGTAGCACATTTTATACCTTTCTCATCAATCTTTAACTTTTCCTTATTAGTTTTCTCTGAATCTAAAGTCAATAGTCTTTCCAAGTAGTTTCTGTCTTAGCAGCTACTATCATTTGTCTGTTGAAGCCACAAAAACACTTCAGTCTTCCTTCCGAGGTTAGTGGACTTAATTAGAGAAATAGCTTTAGTTTTCTTTCCAGCATGCCATGTGTCTATTTTCTTTATCATGGGGAAGTGAACAAATGTCAAATAAAAGAGGAAAGAAGTCACAGAGATCATAGTTGTGTCTTTATCCACTGCTAGTTGACCCTTGAATTTATTTTTGCAGAACTTCCTCATCTTTTCCTCCTTTTAATTGACTTCTCTAACCAGACCTAGTCTGAGTCTGAATGAAACATAGGCAGCTTACACTTTCTTCATCCGTCATAATCAATAACCACTTCCTTATAAGCCGTCGTAACTTCAGGCTTCTATGGCAACTTTCTTGGTGGACCTACAAGAATTTTTAACAGTTTGAAAACCAATCTTAAAGGTTAGAAAGGGTGACTCACCCCACTTTTATTGTATAAATGCCTTCTTTATTCCTTGAGCCAGGACAACTCAAGTAAATCAGGAAATAAGCAAGAAAACAAAAATCACTCATTTGGAGATGATTACTCTGAAATACATGTCTTAACTATGCCCCACGCTGAGATTTTTGAAAAGTGTTCTAGTTAGTTCTAAATGAACTTACTAATTCTCTTTCCTCCACAGACCTCAGATAACACAAACAACGGCCTCATCACTCACCGACTCAAGCAATGGTGCATCTCCACCTGGTATTGTGGCGTGGGGGGTCTATGTGGCAAGGGTTTTGTCTCCGTACTCTGTGTGAAGGTGTTGAAGATGATCCTGAGGTCCCAGTTCTCTGGAGGGAGTCTTGGGGGTAGTTAACTTCTGCTGAATCTCCGTATAGCAGCGCAAGGTCAAAACCCAAAATGCTCTCAATCTTGAGTTGTTGAAGTTGGATGAAAAGTGAAGTCATTACTGGGCACGACATCTGGTGTTTCAGTCCCAAGGCCACAAGCAGAATGTTACAATCTCTGAAGCTTAATGATTTTGCATTTCATGTAGCAGCTTAAGTTTTTGACAGCCTGAACTCAATTAATTTTCACAGCCCACTGTGGAGGTGGTGAGGGAAGTGCCATATGTTTTTGCAGTAGATGTGATAGCCTGTCATTGATCACTCATTTGATGAACACCAAAACTTTGCCTGCACTTCCAGGAGGACAAAGAAGCTTCCTAAGTGTCTGGTCTGTGGATCAGGTGCCGCAGGTCCTCTGCTATAGACTATCAATCTTTTCAGATGGTTATTTGGAGGGCATTACAGGGCAAACCATGTGTAGTTGAGACCGATGGCCCGTGCCCATGGGCAGAACTGTCTGTTGATGGGCAGAAAGGACAGCTGTAGATAACCAGCATGTGAACAACACCCCCTGGTGTTGGTGAGGATGGATCAGCAGGCACAGACATAAACTGCTGTCAGGGTTGCAGCAGGAGCAGCCTTTCCTACCAACAGTGCTCAGGCAATGGAGTATCAGTGTGGTGATATATCATTATTCTAATTGGCTGTTTGGGTTTCATTGTATGGGTATGCTATAATTTATTTAATCAACATTTAAGTTGTTTCCAATTTTTCACCATTACAAAAATGCTTAATGACCATCCTTGTATATCTTTCTCTGTCACCTTGACCCATTATGGCCTCGGGGGAAAAAAAAATCCCATGAATGGAATCGTTGATTCAAACTTTAAAATATTAATACATAGGGTCAAGTGACCATCTAAAAAGTTGTGTGCTAAGATTATAAATCAATTACCTAAGTTTTATTTTAGTACTTTAATTAAAATGTGTATTTTTATGTCTAGATATTTGCTCCTTCTGAAGTTTAATTTGGCATAGAGATTTGTCATTTCTATTTTTTCCAAATGACTAGTCAGTTTTTCCAACTCATTTTCTTGATAGCCCACCTTGATCATATATCAAGTTCTCACACACATATGAGTCTGTTTCTGGATTATGGATTCTGTACTATTGGGCTTTCTGTTATTATATAATGGCTTAATGTTTATACTTGTATGCTTATAATATCCAGTAGGACAAATGCTCTCTCATTATTTTGCCTGGCTATTTATGCATGCTTATTCATTCAGAAGAAATTTGAAATAAATTTTTTTCCATAACAAAGAAAGAAGTCCCAAATGATTTTTGATTTGGATTTGCATTAAATTTTGTTTTATTTCAAAGAATTGTTATTTTTACAATATATAGTACATGTTAAAAAAGAGGATGTAGTTTTCCCTGCAGTCAAACATCTTATGTTTCTCAATAGAACTTTCTTATTTTCTTTACATGTCATGCACATGACTTATTAAACTGTATTCCTAGCAGGTATATATATATATAAAACTATATATTATATTTATACATATGTGTTATAAATGTATTCCTAGGAGTTATGTATATATATAAAATATAGTTACATATATATAGCTCTATATAGATAATATTTACAGATAGATAACATATATAGTAATATACAGATAGTATTTACAGATAGATAACATATATAGTAATATACATTATATATTTATATATGTTATAGCTGTATTCCGTATACATGTTATAACAACTGTACATATGTTATAACTATATTCCTAGGAGTTATATATAATATATAAACTTATATATAAAATATATATGTAGCTCTATATATAGAATTATATATCTAAAACTATATGTAATATATATAACTCCTAGGAATACAGTTATAACATAGATAATATTTATATAGATAAGTTATACATATATTACATATATTATCTCTATTTGGTAGAGATGGGGTTGCCCAGGCTGGTCTCAAACTCCTGAGCTCAAGCAATTCTCCTACTTTGGCCTCCTAAAGTGTTGGGATTACAGGCATGAGGCACCATGCCTGGCCTGGAATTTTATATTTTTTGATTTTATAAATCAAGGGATTCCCCCGCTCCCAGTTATAGGTCTCTAGCCTGCTCCACTGGAGTCGGCTAATCTGCTCAGCCCCTGGTTGTGCAGTCATCCGGGAGCTCCACTCAGGACTTTGAACTGACACCTGCAAGGGTCAGCAGAGTGAAGAGGCTGGGCCAGGCCCCCTGCCTTGTCCTCTTCCTCCTTCAGTCCTCATCCACCTCTGGTTCCAGTGTGTGGAGAAGGCTCTGTTGTCCTAGTAAATAAAGAAGAATCAACCAACTTCACAAAACCCCCCGGAAGTGACCAGCCATAAAAATATGAGCTTATTCCAAGTAATAAGGGACCCTGTACCTGGAGTCAACTGCCACAGGCCAGGTCAGATGTCCCATGGCCAAGGGCTCAGGAGCTGGGGCTGGTGGCTGGTAGCAGCCCTGGCTTCTTACCCTGGCCGTGGCCCTGAGTTCCCACATGTGGGAAGTCAGCCTAGTGTGCCATGTGGGAAGTGTCCAGGTTCTTCCTGGGGACACTCTTCTGCCTACATATGTAAAGAGACAGATTTCTGGGGTGAGAAAGGCAGCCCCAGCTTTTAGAGGATCCAGGAAATCTCCCCAAGGCTCTGACCCGAAGAAAGAACCATCTTTAGAGAACAAGGGAGCTCAATCTTTTTTTAGATCTGATTTCTATCTCTGTCATTAAAAATCAAGCTTTAAAAATAAGACCCTATCCATTATGTTTTAATAATCATCACTGGGGCTTAAAGTGACTGATAATAAAAGGTTTTCATTTAAATATTAAACACTAATGGTTTTGTTCTGCTCTTGAGAACTGGAGGCAGACAGTTGAAAATGGGCTTACAGTGTGCCCTGGCCCTGGGGTCTGGGCTGGTGACTAAGGTGACCCCTGAGAAATGGCACCTGTAATCAGAGGCTTGACTGTCTCCCACGCCACCCTTACCTTGGCTCATGTCACAGTCCCAGGCTGCCTCCTCGTTCTGGTAGCATTGTGGGGCTTCCCAAAAGGCTTTTGCCTTTTTGTTTTCCCAAATGACCAATGGATCTGTTAGAGAGGAATCTGTTGTCAATTGTTTCCTTTTTTTTTTTTTTTTTTGATGCCACAAGACTACTTTGAGGCTCAGAAAGCCAAATCTTTGATCTTAATAATAGTAGCTATTATCTGGCACTGAGCTGAAGCTTTATATACATTATGCTATTTAAAGTTTACAAGAACCTTGAAGGGTACAGAATATTTTTCCTATTTTAAGTATGAGAATTCTGAGGCTTAGAAATTTTAAATAGCTTTCCAAGGACACCAGCTTGTAAGCAGTAGAAGGAAGATTTGGAATCAGTTTTTATCTGATTCCAAATAACATGCTTTTTCCATTGCCCTATCTCACATAACTACATAATAATTACATAATGGATGTAGCCCTCTTGAGACATAATTTTACTTTTATTGGACAAACCTCTTTTTTTTTTTTTGAGTGAATGGTATTTCAATGATGATTTCAGAGCATGAGCAACCGGGTATAGTGGCATAAACATAGTAAAAAATACACTGGGCTTCACCATGTGCCAGCCACTGTTCTGAGTACTTTGTAAAGATTAAATCACTGGATCCTCACAACCATGCTATGATGTAGTGTTTCAGCATGTTCAGGCAACTATACCAAAATATCATAGACAGGAGATGGCTTATAAAGAACAGAAATGTGTTACTGACAGCTCTAGAGGCTGGGAAGTCCAACATCAAGGTGCTGGTGGATTTCGTGTCTGGTGAGGGCTTGCTTTCTGGTTCATAGATGGTGCCTTTACTGTGTCCTCGCATGGTAAAAGGGGAAACAAGTTCTCTGGAGTTTCTTTTATAAGGACATTAATCCTGGTTATGAGGGCTCTGTCCTCATGCCCTAATCATGTTCCAAAGTTTCCGTCTCCTAATACCATCCCCTTGGAAGGCAGGATTGCAACAGAGGAAATTTTGGGGGACATAAACATTCAGACCATAGCATGCAGGTTCCGTTACTATCCCTCCATTCTACAGTTGAAGCACAGAGATGTTAAGCAAATTGTCTAATGTCTGACAACCAGCAAGTGGCTGAGCTGGGATTTGAACTCAGACAGGCTATATGCAGAACTCTGTGCTCTTCGCCATGTACATAGGGCCTCTCTAACAAAGACAGGGGAGGCTATAGGAGGAGGCTTCACGGTGGGGTGAGGACCAGTGGTTAAGAGTTCTATTTGAGCATATTGTATTTGAGGTGGACTATTATGTATCCAAATGGAGCTATCAAGAAGGCATTCAGGTCTCAGTTTGGAACACAGGTAGTACTTAAAGCTTGAGATAAGATGGAATCACCTCTAGAGAGTGTGTGGGTGGAGAAGAGGAGAAACCCACGGCCCTTTCCATATCCTAAAGTTGGGCAGAAGAGGCAGGGTTGGCAAAGGACTCAAGTGGTTCCTCCCTTTCTCTCACAGCCACATCCCAATCCTCAAGCAAGTCCTGTGGATTCCAACTTGACTCCCCCCACTCCTTAACACTGCCCAGACATCCACATGGCTCTCTCCTACAATCTGCAGCGTCCCCTTGAGTCTACTCTGATTCCTTTCTGGCTGCCACCATCCTTTGTAAGCTCTTACCACACTAGCCTTCTTGTTTGGAATATGCAGGCACAGATCTAAGTTATACCAAACTTAGCCAGGGACATCATCACTTATTTTCCTTAAAAACATTTTTTCCCCCATATGCCTAGAGTCTGCAAAGTGAACTGTGATGAGAACATGGCATGCACTGGGCTAATGATGCACTCAATAAAAGAGGATAGATGGGGAGCTTCTTTCCTGCCTTGTAGCAGGTACTGAGCTTACTTCATAGTCATTGTGACTTCATGCCTCTTTCTTTTATTAGACTATGCACTTTTGCATTTTTAGTGTTTAACACAGTACTTGGTGCAGAGTAGGTGCCCAGCCCATGGTTGCTGAATAAATGAATGAATGATTCACAGTGAGGCAAAATTCATAATTTTGCTGGAAGTTTGTCATCCTAACTATAAAGAGTCACATGCTTGTCACCTCCCCACCCAGTTACTACTCTGACTCTCCTTCCAAGTCTACATAAGAGATGGCCCCAGAATTTTAAAATTGATAAAATTCCTGTTCCTGATTCTGTTTCTGACTCACTCTATCCCTTTAAATTATTCACTTCCTGTCTACAATGGTGTTTGTTGGCTTACAAAGCAAGGTGACCCTTGAGGGATGATAACAACTCAGGGCTTACAAATGATTTCAGAATACCATGAACTGTGTAAATGCGAATACTATTATGAATCAATAAAGTGGGTGAGGGAATCGAAACTGCTCAGCTCTCTCTTGAATTGCTGCTTTATCTGTCAAATTAAAAAAGTACTAAAACCACCCCAAGGGGAGGGTCTTGATATTCACTCTTCCTGTGAGTAATTTTTTATTAAGAATAACAAATAAGACAAGAAGCCAGAATTCCAGACAAGGGGGTTCGGTGGGGGTGTGGGGGTGGGAGGTTGGGGGGGTTGGGGCTGTCTCTCTTGCTCTAATTCCCACTTTTGGTGTGTTTATTTAACCATGTGTTTGCAAAGAGAATGATGCATAAATTATTAGTATCCGAAGGCAGTTCCTCTGAAGGGAAGAGACTTTACAAACGTTGCAGCAACTTTTTTTCCGTGGGGTGCGGAGGGGTCCTGAAGGGATCAAGAGCCATTGTGGATGTTTCTCCCTTTATGTCCCCTGTTGCGGCAAGAGGTTTCATGGATATACCCTAAGGGTTTGGGAGGCCCTCTCGTTTTCTCCTCTAGTCAAGCCAGGACCCCTGGCCAACCACAATGGGTAGCTTATGATGGGAAATAATTAGCTGATTCAGTCCATGGCTGGAGGAGGGAAGCCATACTGAACGCGAGCTAGCCTGGCGTGAGAACACGTGGCTTCCCAGCAGTCAGACCTCAGTTAATACCAGGACTAAACAAGGACAAGCAGTCTCTCAGGGAATGAGGGTCCCCTTTTAGAGGATGATTGGCTTTAGGACTAAAGGTGAAGACCCTGGTGTGCTGGCTTGTCTCACGTGCTTTGTAACCACGGCCTGCATGCCACCCAATGTTATCAGATGCAGATGGTAGGCTGTGTCCTGAACTCTGCCTCCCCACTTCCCTGCGAGGTGTTCAGGGATCTTCTCTTGACTTAGGAGTGTCCTGAGGGCCCTGTGGGGAGGAGGAAGGGCCCGTGGGGGTGGCAGGCATGGTGGTGCTCAGGGGCCTGGCGCTCATTTTGCAGACGTCGCTGGGAGAGGGAAGAACAATTCCACCTGTGTGAAGACTGAGTGGCTGCAGGTTTTGCACTCCGGTCAAGTGCAGTTTTCAAGGAAGAGGTTTGCATCTCACCCTGGGGAGGACCAGCCTTACCCTCAGGCTGAGCCAAATGCCCCTTTCCAATGCCAAAAAGATGACCAAAAAGCTGTGTTCTGACATTTTAAAAAAGCTCAGATATTCATATACAGCCACATGCATATATAAAATATGAAAACATAGTGTATAATTGTTTACAATAATTGTGGGTGTGTTAGTGTGTATTTTGTATGCATATGTTTAATATGTGTTGTGTACATTCTCATATGCTGAAGATAATACATACAACCCCTTCTCGAATCACATTTTTTCCTGGAAAACTTGGGAATTACTCCCTTTGTTTCTAGTTTCAAAGACTCAAATAGGAGGAAGGAAATTCTTTTCAAGTTAAAGCAGCACACATGAAGTTAAAACTAGAAAAGGCCCATTGAGATTTTTATTCAATTTATACCTCATTTTAAAAACATGAGAAGTATCTTGGAAAGCACTTAGAATCTATTGAGTCAGGAGACCCTGAGTGGGCACTGACTTGTCTGTTTGGGACGTGTTTACTGATGTATGAAGTGGATTGGGGGCTGGGGACAATCAGATCCTAATGGACTCCAGGAGGCTCCCTGACCCTTTTGTATCCATTCCAGGGTCAAATGCTGATATATTTGTAGATTTCATTTTTGTGACTAGATCCTGGAACATACTGTTGAGTTAAACCACTCCTGCCCTGGAAAGATATTATACACTTAGAGAAACAACAACCACGATAACAAACTGAAGCTTGACGAAGAACTACAGAAAGATTGAAATCAATCACTTTCAGAACACTGAGGGACCTCTGCTATTGGAGGCCTGGCAACACTGCCAGTTTGCTTACATTCTGTGTTCTATGGGCATGACCGCAGAAGGTTGGCCCTAAAATGTAATCTGTTCTCCTATTTTACAGGGCAACTCTTTGCTATGACAAAATAAAAATGGGCCTCTTAGCTTCTTGGATGTTCCATCCAAGATTACAAGGGTTTCCTTACTGATAAAACTTAGGCCTGAGCTCCTCAGGTAAGCATTTCACAGGACAAGTATGATTCCTGGCCATGGCTATTTATGCATAAACACATTACATTTTGAATAACCTTGTGAACAAATATGTTAGGAGTTGCATACAATTATGGTGGTTGTGGACTCTGCCTTAGAGTCAATGGACAGTAATCAGCTACGGACTGGGCTGAGGGGCACAATAGAGGCCCCTGGAGATGGATATTTCTATAGAACTTGTTCGTAAGTACTGATGGGTTAGCTGGATCATCTTCTGATAAGTCAGGTTAAAAAAATTATTTTTTAAGAGACAGGATCTTTCTCTGTCACCCAGGCTGCAGTGCGGTGTTGCTATCATGGCTCACTGCAGCCTCGGCCTCCTGGGCTGAAGCGATCCTCCCACCTCAGCCTCTTGGGTAGCTAAGACTACAGGTGAATGCCACCACACTTGGCTAATTTTTAATTTTTTTTTTGTAGAGATGGGCCCTCACTATTTTGCCCAGGCTGGTCTTGAACTCCTGGCCTCAATCAATCCTCCAGCCTCAGCCTTCCAAAGTGCTGGGATTACAGGTGTGAGTCACTGCACCCAGCCTCAGGTAACAAGTTTTAGTGAGGTAAGATGGATGTATTCTCATGTCTCTCTTTTAAAGTTTATAATTTAATGATTTAAAAACACACATACACATGCATGGGTGTATCGGGGATGGCAAATAGGTGTCATCTTTCATGGAAATGCCAGTTGATTGGTGAATACCACCCTGAGCTCTGTATTGAGAAGAATGATGAATCTGTGGGAAGGCCCTATGGGAAAAAATTGTAACAGTTGATTAGAGGCATCCTCTAAGGGAATGGACATTCTTGGGGGTTGAGGGCGATTTTCTATACAAATACGAGGGCTTTTCTTGTAGGGGGATGCTGAAGTAGTGTGGAAGAATGAAATATCACATAGACGTGGGTTTCCAACCTGTCAGGTGCATTATTATTTGATTCCAGCTTGTTAAAATAACTGCAGCGCTCATTTAATACATAGTAACAGCTTCCTTAAAATATCAAAAGTTCAACTATAATTTGTGTAGTAAGTACAAAACAAACAACTCAACTGAAGACAGGAAATGGGAAAGAAAAATAGTGAGTTCATTTTAAGCTAGTTATGTACACAACAATGAACATTAAGTTAAATTCCTATGTTATCCCTAAACTTACATTCGCCATGTTTCCTGATTTCCCACTATTAACTCAAACATTGTTTCACAAACTTTGACCTCCATAAACACAGGAAGCATACATTTTAATAGGATAAAGATGGGCTTTGTAGTAAAATAATTTTGTAAGAGGGCCCTTATCTCTTTGCATTTGATAGCAGGGAAGGAACCTCTGACTTATGAAGGAGGAAAGAGAAGAGTCAAATTTATGTGACTTGAGCCCTTTGCCTCAATCTGATTAGTTAGCAAATCGTTTTTTCAAATTGTTTAGTTCACTAAGCCATTAATTCAGCTTCCTTATCAGCACAGAGCAAGGCATTTTATAGCATAGCACTGGCATAAACAAAAGCACTTTAACTCCAAGTGATTTGCTTCATCGTTTCATTAAAGCTGACTCTGTTCAAATTGTGTCTGATTTCATATTTTCCTCTCTTAAAGAAGGGCTTATGTTATTTTATTTGCCCATAGGTTAAAAAAGAGAAACAAAAAAAGATGTTTTCAGACAGTGATTGCATCGTTTAGATATTGCATTCAGCTGCTAGTCCCAGACACCCAACGAGAGTCCCTTAAGCAAATTAGAAGCTTATTTTTTCTGCCATATTAGAAGGATGGATGATGACATGAGCCCAGTGGCGCTGTGCAGTGCCAAGGACCCAGGCTCCTTGAGACTTCTTGCTCTTTATCTTTGGTCTCTGGCTTTCATCCTCAAACTTACCTTATGGTGCAAGATGGAAGGAGCTTCAGCAGCCATCATGTCTCCATTCCAGGGAGGAAGCAGGAGGAAGAGGGGCTGCTCTTCTTTTAAAAAAACTTTCCAGAAGTCACACCCCATCACTGGCCATGTTCCAGACGACTCTCACTGGCCTTTTGTTGACCTCACCCACCTCTGTGGCCCTTGGCCACTCAGTCACCCCTGCATGGACTCTGATCCAGCCCGACAGTACCTTGCCTCCTGCCTGCGTCCTGCATATCTTGTTCCAAGGCTTCCCCATTGCTGCTGAGACCTGAGGAACCACAGAGTCCACATGACACCCATGCAAGCATGATCCAGAAATGCAGATGAATTATTGTTTCACAGGCGGAACTTTGGCTAAGGGGAGATGAGAGCGTTCAGTGTGAATGAGATAAGCTCTTCTGTCCTCCGGCCCCCATCTCCAGTAGTTCATTTGCCTTTTGGGACAGGGCCCCGTGAAATTAAGCAGTCAGTTGCACTGTCCAGCTTAGTAACATATCCTCATATAGGCTCTCTCTCCTCCCCTGCCTTACTTCCCCTGTCCCTCACCTCTGCTTTCCTGGGATTGCATTCCCCAACAAATTAGTAGCACATATAGTTTTATGTCAGGTTCTGTTTTCTTGGGAACCCAGGCTGAGGCAAGGCAGATCTTGGTGACATGGCCATATTCCATTGCTAAGGGGGCTGAACAATGTAGTATTTTAGCTGGTAATATTGGCATCGCTAATAAGATCAGATTTCTGTTGCTAAGGAAGGGTGGTAGAAGCCTCTGCTGTAGTGACACACAGTATATAGAAAAGTAAACTGAGTGATGGCAGACAGTAAGCAGGGGCAGGGCCACATCAAGGACTGTGTCTACAACTGGCTCAGTCTCAACTGCAGGCCAAGTCAACATTGAAAAATTCCATCAGCTGCATTTTTGCTAAGCTGGAGATGCTGGTGCCTTTGGGAATGCAGCACAGGGACAAAATCAAAGTGAGACAAATTGCACCAGCTGAGATTGTTTTTTCCTCTTGAGTCTAGAACAGTCCCACTATCTAGATGCAGCTTGCAGCTATAGTCCCCCAAGGCATGGTGTAATTCAAGCTAAGCTGCTTCTAGAGAAGACGGTCTTAGGAGATCTTGGCCACCATGCCAATAAAGTGACTCAAGAGGCTGCTCACCTGCCCCCAGTGGTCTATTATTTTTATCAGGACTGTGGAAAGTGGGAGTTAGTAGGTGCCAGTGGAAGTGAAGTAAGGTGGGGAGACTAGATGAAGAAAGAAGTTCAAGATTCAAAAAGATTTAAGAAGCCTTACTCTCATGGGGCAGGGCCATTAGCACCAAGAAAACAGCTGGTTAAGATACAAGTGAGTTGGGCATGGTGGCTCATGCTGTAATCCCAGCACTTTGAGGGGGCCGAGGCAGGAAGATGACTTGAGTCCAGGAATTTAACACCAGCGAGGCCAGAATAGCAAGACCAAGTCTCTACAATAATAAAATTTTTTTTTAAAATTAGCTTGGCATGATGGTACGTGCCTGTAGTCCTGCCTACTTGGGAGGCTGAGACAGGAAGATCGCTTGAACCCAGGAGTTTGAGGCTGTAGTGAGCTATCATGGTACCACTGAACTCCAGCTTGGATGACAGAGTGAGACCCTGTCCCTAAAAGAAAAGAAATTTAAAAAGAAGAAACCAAAATAATTGAAGTTGGAGAAACAAAATGGGGTTACCCAGAGACCTTTAAGGATGGAAGATGAGAACAAGTCCTAAGGAGTTTGATCTGTATGGACGTTTTTCTTGGTTGCGCATACAGGGGCTGGCACCTCAGTTTGATTCTTTTGGGTTCAGCTTTTTTTTTCTTTCTAATTTTGGACATTACTTGCAAAATACAAAATCTCTGGAAAGCTTCACACCTTAAACACATTATTGATCAGTGAATACCTAAATAGGGATTAGTTGATAAATCCTGACAGCCACAGGACCCTAGGTTGTGGGGTGTTGGGATGTGGGGCTGGCATGTGGAAGAGAGCACCTGGGGCCTGAAGCAGACAAAAGGACAGAGTCACCAGTAAAGGGCTGGCTGAAGTCCACAGCATTTGATTCCCTTCCGTAAGCAGCTCATCAAAGCTCCAGAATGTTAGAAATACCAGGAAGAGTACAAACAGTGCCAATGATATCACAAACCATTAGTCCAAAATCACAGTGCAACCCAGATTGTCTTAATAAATGAGCAAAGCCAGGACAAACTTCACAGCCTAATTTTATTAGGTGCTTCTCAAAGTGCAGAGAGCAAAGATGAAACCAGATAGGATGCTTTAGGCTGCAAGTAACAAAAAATCCAGACACAGTGCTCTTAAATAATATGGCCAGTTGCAGGGCTGGTTATTCAGAAACTCAGCAGCATCTTCAGAGGCCCAGCATTTTCTTTCTCTCCTGTGCGGTTCTACCATCCTCAGCATGCCAGCTGGGATCTCCTCTTGGTCCCAGGGTGGCTGCCATGGACCCAGACATGGAGCAGAAATGCAAAAATGTTTTATTCTCCAAGTTTTTCTTCTCAAGTTCTCATTGCATTAGCAAGAAAACTTTCCCAGAATCCCTTCAGCCAACTTCCTTTCCTGTCTCGTTGGCCAGAACTGCCTCTGCCCAAGCCTCACCCTGGAAGGGAAAAGGAGCTACCACAATTGGCTTAAACTTATCTTGATACACCGCTTAGGGCTGGAGCTGGGGCCCATTTTCCCTAAAGCACTTAGCCATGTGAAGGAGGCTGGACACCTGGTGGAAATCTTAATCTTTCTGAGACTCAGTTCATCTGTAAGACTGAACTAATAATTGTGTGTACTTCACAGACTGGTTGTGTTGAATAAATAAGATAATGGGTGCGAAGCGTGAACCACACAGCAAACGCTCAGCTAGTGGTTGCTATGATTACAGGAGTTTCAGCTCTAGAATGTGAATCGCTCCTGTCACAGAAAAAAGATCACAGCAAGGGGAGAATCACAGTGGCAGTGCCTGTGGCACTTAGAGAAGGTGTTCTGTTTGATGCTGAAGCACTAGTCCTCACTCTTGTGTCTAAACGGTAGTCTTTCTATCTCCCCACAAGAATTCAGGGACGTTTCATGATGCTGGCATTCCAATTGTCTTGTCAGCTTTTGCTGCGACAGATGAGACACAGGCTGCAGAATTTGGACAGTAAGTTAATGGAAGATTAAGCACATACATTCCCTGTGTACTGCTCAAGGAAAAACGAATATTCTCCGAGGTTTCCATCTCTGGGGTCTCAATAAGCTGCCTGGCAGATAAAGACTGCAGCTTCCTTACGTTCTGACTGCATTCAAGGCAGGGCCTCAGGCTATAGGCCTGAGGCTCCCCAGGGCTGTCCTGTTGCCGCTCTGGCTTCCCCAAACCAGGGGACAGACAGTGAAACGGGCATAAGCAGCAGACACACCAACCTGCATTTGAACACTGACTCAGCCACCTACCAGCTGTGTGACTGTGTGCAAGTCACTGAACATCTCTGCAGCTCAGCTTATTATATTTTATTTTTTCATCTGGAAAGTAGGTTTCATACCTATCTCGCAAAGCTGTGAGGTTACAGATAATGCATGTGAAGTAGCTGTCATCTAACATACATTGAATAAGTGATAGCCACTGTGATTACTGATTGGGTTCATTTTTGTGCATATGTATGCGTATATTTTATTTATTTGTAAGAGCTTTATTATATTTATTATGTTATATGAGGTATAATTTACATACAGTAAAATTTGCTCATTTTGAGTGTATGGTCTAAGGAGCTTTGGCTAATTTGTATCCATGTAACCACCACCATAATCGACATATGGAACATTTCTATCACCCTAACATTGTAGGCAACCCTGACCTCCCTCTCCGGCCTCAGACAATCACTGATTTGCTTTCTGTCATAGGTTTTTTGCCTCTTATTGAGTTACATAAAAATAGACTCATATAGTATACAGCCTTTTGTGTCTGGCTTATTTCCCCTTGCATAATGTTTTTAAGATTTATTTAGTATCATATGTATATTCATAGTTTGCTCCTTTATATTTCTGAATAGAATTTCATTTGCCAGTTGATAGACATTTGAATTGTTTTCAGCTCGGAGCTATAATTAATAGTGATGCTATGAACATTCACGTACAGTGTGTGCACATATGCTTTTATTTCTCTTGGGTAAATACCTTGAAATGGAATTTCTAGGTCATATGGGATGTTGAATTTTATAGGAAACTATCAACTGTCTGCCAAAGTGGCTGTAGCATTTTGCTATTCCACCAACAGCGCATGAAATTTAC
Organism: Nomascus leucogenys; assembly: GCF_006542625.1. Lineage (NCBI taxonomy): Eukaryota > Metazoa > Chordata > Mammalia > Primates > Hylobatidae > Nomascus > Nomascus leucogenys. The sequence continues at coordinate 6,341,153 of NC_044389.1, read as the reverse complement.
AGTTGCTTTAAATCCTCCCCAGTACTTGATATTGCCATTTATTTTAATTTTAGCTATTCTAATGTGTGGCTGGAGGTGTCTCATGGTTTACATTTTCACATCTCTGATAGCTAGTGGTGCTGAGCATCTTTTCGTGTACTCATTGGCCATTAGTATGACTTTTTTTTGTGAAGTCTCCATTCAATCTTTAGTTCAATTTTTAATTGAGTTGTTCATCTACTTATTGTCATGTTGTAGAATTCTTGAGATATTCTGAGTTCAAATCCTTTGCCGATATGTTTTACAAAAATTTCCTCCCATTTTTTGACTTGCGATTTCATTTTCTTAATGATACCATTTAATAAGCCAAAGTGTTTTATTTTGGTGAAGTCCAGAGTATTCAATTTTTACTATTCAATTTCTATGGTTTGTATTTTTGTGTGCGTGTTATATCTAAGTAATTATTGTCTACCTTAAGGTAACAAAGCTTGCCTGGGCTGGATGTGGTGGCTCATGCCTATAATTTCAACACTTTGGGAGGCCGAGGTGGAAGGTTCACTTGAGGCCAGGAGTTCAAGATAAACCTGGACAACATAGCAAGCCTCTGTCTCTACAAAAAGTAAAAATATTAGCTGGCGTGGAGGCATGCACCTGTAGTCCTACTTTGGATTATGAGGCGGGAGGATTGCTTGACCCCAGGAATTTGAGGCTACAGTGACATATTGCACTACTGCATTCCTTCCTGGGCAGCAGGGTGAGTCCCTGTCTCTAAAATAAACAAATTAAAAATTAACAACAACAACAAAACAAAAACAAAGATTATATCCTACTTTAGCTTTTACGTTTAGGTTTATGATCCAGTTCAAATTAATTTTTATGCTTGGTGTGAGGTAAGAGTCAAGGTTCATTTTTTCCCCCATACAGATATCCAATTTTCTAGCATCACGTATTAAAAATACTATCCTTTCCCTATTGAGTTACCCTAGCATCTTTGTAAAGAAATTGATCATATAAGTGTGGATCTATTTCTGGACTCTATTTTTGTACCATTGATTCATATGTCTACCTTTATGCCAATACCACATTGTCCTGATTAATGTAGCTTTATAGAAAGTTTGAGATCAGTAATTTCCTTTGTTCCTTTTCAAAATATTCTGGTTATTCTAGGTCTTTTGCACTCTCAAATACATTTTAGAATCAACTCGTGACTTTCTACAAATAAGTCTGCTGGGATTTTGATTAAGGTTGCATTGAATCTATAGGTCAATTTGAGGAGAAACGGCTTCTTAACAAGACTGAATTTTCTAGTCCACAGATATGGTGTATTTATCCATTTACTTATGTCTTCTTTAATTTGTCTCAGTAATATTTCATAGTTATTAATGTAAAGATATTGCATATGTTTGATCCAATTCATTCCTAAGAATTTTTTTAATTATAAATGAATCTTAAAAATTTTTTTTTTCTAGTTGTTTCTGGTGTTTAGAAATGTAATTGATTTTTTTTTCTTTGAGACAGAGTCTCACTCTGTCGCCCAGGCTAGAGTGCAGTGGCATCGTCTTGGCTCACTGTAGCCTTAACCTCTCAGGCTCAAGCTATCCTCTCGCCTCAGCCCTTCAAGTTGCTATGACTACAGGCGTGTGCTACCACACCTGGCTAATTCTTGCATTTTTTGTAGAGATGGGGTTTCACCATGTTGCCCAGGCTGGTCTTGAACTCCTGAGCTCAAGGGATCCACCCTCCTCCCAAAGTACTGGGATTACAGGTGTGAGCCACCGTGTCCGACCAGAAATGTAATTGATTTTTGCATAGTCATCTGATTCCTGTGACCTTACTAAATTCGCTTATTAGTTCTGGCAGCATTTTTTATGTTCTTTGGGATTTTATACATACATATCAATAATAGGTTATTTAAAAATATAGACAGATTAATTTCTTCCTTTCCAAACTACATGCCTTTATTTCCCTTTCTTGCCAAATGCGTTGACTAGGACTTTGAGTAAAATGTGGCATAGAAGCAGGGGGAGCAAAAATCCTTGCCTGGTTACTGATCTTCCAATTTTAGTATATGTGCTGCCAAAGCGAGCACAGTGGTTAGTGATCTTAAGTAGAAAACATGCAGTGTTTCACCATTAAGTATGATATGAGTTGTAGGATCTTCACAAATTCTATTTATCAAATTAGAGAACTTTCCCTCTCTTTCTAGTTTGATTAGAACTTTTTATCATGAATGACTGTTCAATTTTGTTAAATACAATTTTTTGCATCTATTGAGAAGATCATAGTTTTTCCTACTTTACTGTATTAGTATGATGAATTATATTGATTTTCAGATGTTAAATCAACCATTCCTGACATAAAACTTACTCAAATTTAACGTATTATTCTTTGCATTTGTTGCAGAATTTGATTTGCTAATATATTTTAAGAATTTTTGTATCTAAAAGTTTATGAGTGATATTGTTTTCTTTTGATATTTTTGAATGCTTTTGGTATTGGAACATTGGGTTTATAAAATAAGTTGGGAAGTGTGGTAAGCTAAATAATAGCCCCAAAGATTTGTCCATGCCCCAAGTCCCCAGAGTCTCTAAACATTACCTTTATGGATAAAAAGTTTTGCAGGATTGGTTGCAGAAAGCAACCAATCAGAGGTGGAGCCAAGATGGCCGAATAGGAACAGCTCCGGTCTCCAGCTCCCAGCCCCAGCGACACAGAAGACGGGTGATTTCTGCATTTCTGCTTGAGGTACCGGTTTCATCTCACTAGGGAGTGCCTAACAGTGGGTGCAGGACAGTCGGTGAAGCACACTGTGCGCGAGCCGAAGCAGGGCGAGGCATTGCCTCACTCGGGAAGCGCAAGGGGTCAGGGAGTTCCCTTTCCTAGTCAAAGAAAGGGGAAGCAGACGGCACCTGGAATATCGGGTCAGTCCCATCCTAATACTGCGCTTTTCCAACGGGCCTGGAAAACGGCACACTAGGAGATTGTGTCCCGCACCTGGCTCGGAGGGTCCTATGCCCACGGAGTCTCGCTAATTGCTAGCACAGCAGTCTGAGATCAAGCTGCGAGGCGGCAGTGAGGCTGGCGGAGGGGCGCCCGCCATTGCCCAGGCTTGCTTAGGTAAACAAAGCAGCCAGGAAGCTCGAACTGGGTGGAGCCCACCACAGCTCAAGGAGGCCTGCCTGCCTCTGTAGGCTCCACCTCTGGGGGCAGGGCACAGACAAACAAAAACTCTGCAAGAACTTCCACAGACTTAAATGTCCCTGTCTGACTGACAGCTTTGAAGAGAGTAGTGGTTCTCCCAGCACGCAGCTGGAGATCTGAGAACGGTCAGACTGCCTCCTAAAGTGGGTCCCTCACCCCTGAGCAGCCTAACTGGGAGGCACCCCCCCAGTAGGGACAGACTGACACCTCATTCAACCCGGTACTTCTCTGAGACAAAACTTTCAGAGGAACTATCAGACAGCTGAATTTGTGGTCTCACGAAAATCCGCTGTTCTGCAGCCACCGCTGCTGACACCCAGCCAAACAGGGTCTGGAGTGCACCTCTAGTAAACTCCAACAGACCTGCAGCTGAGGGTCCTGTCTGGTAGAAGGAAAACTAACAAACAGAAAGGACATCCACACCAAAAACCCATCTGTACATCACCACCATCAAAGACAAAAAGTAGATAAAACCACAAAGATGGGGAAAAAACAGACCAAAAAAACTGGAAACTCTAAAAGACAGAGCACCTCTCCTCCTCCAAAGGAACGCAGTTCTTCACCAGCAACGGAACAAAGCTGGATGGAGGATGACTTTGATGAGTTGAGAGAAGAAGGCTTCAGATGATCAAACTACTCTGAGCTACGAGAGGAAATTCAAAACAACAGGAAAGAAGTTAAAAACTTTGAAAAAAAATTAGAAGAATGGATAACTAGAATAACCAATGGAGAGAAGGGCTTCAAGGAGCTGATGGAGCTGAAAGCCAAGTTTCGAGAACTACGCGAAGATTGCAGAAGCCTCAGTAGCAGATGCGATCAACTGGAAGAAAGGGTATCGCTGATGGAAGATGAAATGAATGAAATGAAGAGAGAAGGGAAGTTTAGAGAAAAAAGGATAAAAAGAAATGAACAAAGCCTCCAAGAAATTTGGGACTATGTGAAAAGACCAAACCTACGTCTGATTGGTGTACCTGAAAATGACGGGGAGAATGGAACCAAGTTGGAAAACACTCTGCAAGATATTATCCAGGAGAACTTCCCCAATCTAGCAAGGCAGGCCAGCATTCAGATTCAGGAAATACAGAGAACGCCACAAACATACTCCTCGAGAAGGGCAACTCCAAGACACATTATTGTCAGATTCACCAAAGTTGAAATGAAAGAAAAAATGTTAAGGGCAGCCAGAGAGAAAGGTCGGGTTACCCACAAAGGGAAGCCCATCAGACTAACAGCTGATCTCTCAGCAGAAACTCTACAAGCCAGAAGAGAGTGGGGGCCGATATTCAACATTCTTAAAGAAAAGAATTTTCAACCCAGAATCTCCTATCCCCCCAAACTAAGCTTCATAAGTGAAGGAGAAATAAAACACTTTACAGACAAGCAAACGCTGAGCGATTTTGTCACCACCAGGCCTGCCCTAAAAGAGCTCCTGAAGGAAGCACTAAACATGGAAAAGAACAACCGGTACCAGCCACTGCAGAAACATGCCAAATCGTAAAGACCATCGAGACTAGGAAGAAACTATAGCAACTAACAAGCAAAATAACCAACTAACATCATAATGACAGGATCAGATTCACACATAACAATATTAACGTTAAATGTAAATGGGCTAAATGCTCCAATCAAAAGAGACAGACTGGCAAACTGGATAAGGAGTCAGGACCCATCAGTGTGCTGTATTCAGGAAACCCATCTCATGTGCAGAGACACACATAGACTCAAAATAAAGGGATGGAGGAAGATCTATCAAGCAACTGGAAAACAAAAAAAGGCAGGGGTTGCAATCCTAGTCTCTGATAAAATAGACTTTAAACCAACAAAGATCAAAAGAGACAAAGAAGGCCATTACATAATGGTAAAGGGACCAATTCAACAAGAGGAGCTAACTATCCTAAATATATATGCACCCAACACAGGAGCACCCAGATTCATAAAGCAAGTCCTGAGTGACCTACAAAGGGACTTAAACTCCCACACAATAATAATGGGAGATTTTAACACCCCACTGTCAGCATTAGACAGATCAACGAGACAGAAAGTTAACAAGGATATCCAGGAATTGAACTCAGCTCTACATAAAGTGGACCTAATAGACATCTACAGAACTCTCCACCCCAAGTCAACAGAATATACATTTTTTTCAGCACCACACCACACCTATTCCAAAATTGACCACATAGTTGGAAGTAAAGCTCTGCTCAGCAAATGTAAAAGAACAGAAATTATAACAAACTGTCTCTCAGACCACAGTGCAATCAAACTAGAACTCAAGATTAAGAAACTCACTCAAAACCACTCAACTACATGGAAACTGAACAACCTGCTCCTGAATGACTATTGGGTACATAATGAAATGAAGGCAGAAATAAAGACGTTCTTTGAAACCAATGAGAACAAAGACACAACATACCAGAATCTCTGGGACACATTCAAAGCAGTGCGTAGAGGGAAATTTATAGCACTAAATGCCCACAAGAGAAAGCAGGAAAGATCCAAAATTGACTCCCTAACATCACAATTAAAAGAACTAGAAAAGCAAGAGCAAACACATTCAAAAGCTAGCAGAAGGCTAGAAATAACTAAAATCAGAGCAGAACTGAAGGAAATAGAGACACAAAAAACCCTTCAAAAAATTAATGAATCCAGGAGCTGGTTTTTTGAAAAGATCAACAAAATTGATGGACCGCTATCAAGACTAATAAAGAAGAAAAGAGAGAAGAATCAAATAGATGCAATAAAAAACGAAAAAGGGGATATCACCACCGATCCCACAGAAATACAATCTACCATCAGAGAATACTACAAACACCTCTATGCAAATAAACTAGAAAATCTAGAAGAAATGGATAAATTCCTCGACAAATACACCCTCCCAAGACTAAACCAGGAAGAAGTTGAATCTCTGAATAGACCAATAACAGGTTCTGAAATTGTGGCAATAATCAATAGCTTACCAACCAAAAAGAGTCCAGGACCTGATGGATTCACAGCTGAATTCTACCAGAGGTACAAGGAGGAACTGGTACCATTCCTTCTGAAACTATTCCAATCGATAGAAAAAGAGGGAATCCTCCCTAACACATTTTATGAAGCCAGCATCGTCCTGATACCAAAACCTGGCAGAGACATAACAAAAAAAGAGAATTTCAGACCAATATCCTTGATGAACATTGATGCAAAAATCCTCAATAAAATACTGGCAAACCGAATCCAGCAGCACATCAAAAAGCTTATCCACCATGATCAAGTGGGCTTCATCCCTGGGATGCAAGGCTGGTTCAACATACGCAAATCAATAAATGTAATCCAGCATATAAACAGAACCAAAGACAAAAACCACATGATTATCTCAATAGATGCAGAAAAGGCCTTTGACAAAATTCAACAACCCTTCATGCTAAAAACTCTCAATAAATTAGGTATTGATGGGACGTATCTCAAAATAATAAGAGCTATCTATGACAAACCCACAGCCAATATCATACTGAATGGGCAAAAACTGGAAGCATTCCCTCTGAAAACTGGCACAAGACAGGGATGCCCTCTCTCACCACTCCTATTCAACATAGTGCTCGAAGTTCTGGCCAGAGCAATCAGGCAGGAGAAGGAAATAAAAGGTATCCAATTAGGAAAAGAGGAAGTCAAATTGTCCCTGTTTGCAGATGACATGATTGTATATCTAGAAAACCCCATTGTCTCAGCCCAAAATCTCCTTAAGCTGATTAGCAACTTCAGCGAAGTCTCAGGATACAAAATTAATGTACAAAAATCACAAGCATTCTTGTACACCAATAACAGACAAACAGAGAGCCAAATCATGAGTGAACTCCCATTCACAATTGCTTCAAAGAGAATAAAATACCTAGGAATCCAACTTACAAGGGATGTGAAGGACCTCTTCAAGGAGAACTACAAACCACTGCTCAATGAAATAAAAGAGGATACAAACAAATGGAAGAACATTCCATGCTCATGGGTTGGAAGAATCAATATCGTGAAAATGGCCATACTGCCCAAGGTAATTTATAGATTCAATGCCATCCCCATCAAGCTACCAATGACTTTCTTCATAGAATTGGAAAAAACTACTTTAAAGTTCATATGGAACCAAAAAGAGCCCGCATCGCCAAGTCAATCCTAAGCCAAAAGAACAAAGCTGGAGGCATCACGCTACCTGACTTTAAACTATACTACAAGGCTACAGTAACCAAAACAGCATGGTACTGGTACCACAACAGAGACATAGATCAATGGAAAAGAACAGAGCCCTCAGAAATGATGCCGCATAGCTACAACTATCTGATCTTTGACAAACCTGACAAAAACAAGAAATGGGGAAAGGATTCCCTATTTAATAAATGGTGCTGGGAAAACTGGCTAGCCATATGTAGAAAGCTGCAACTGGATCCCTTCCTTACATCTTATACAAAAATTAATTCAAGATGGATTAAAGACTTATATGTTAGACCTAAAACCATTAAAATCCTACAAGAAAACCTAGGCAATACCATTCAGGACATAGGCGTGGGCAAGGACTTCATGTCTAAAACACCAAAAGCAATGGCAACAAAAGCCAAAATCGACAAATGGGATCTCATTAAACTAAAGAGCTTCTGCACAGCAAAAGAAACTATCATCAGAATAAACAGGCAACCTACAGAATGGGAGAAAATTTTTGCAACCTACTCATCTGACAAAGGGCTAATATCCAGAATCTACAATGAACTCAAACAAATTTACAAGAAAAAAACAAACAACCCCATCAAAAAGTGGGCAGAGGACATGAACAGACACTTCTCAAAAGAAGACATTTATGCAGCCAGAAAACACATGAAGAAATGCTCATCATCACTGGCCATCAGAGAAATGCAAATCAAAACCACAGTGAGATACCATCTCACACCAGTTAGAATGGCCATCATTAAAAAATCAGGAAACAACAGGTGCTGGAGAGGATGTGGAGAAATAGGAACACTTTTACACTGTTGGTGGGACTGTAAACTAGTTCAACCATTGTGGAAGTCAGTGTGGCGATTCCTCAGGGATCTCGAACTAGAAATACCATTTGACCCAGCCATCCCATTACTGGGTATATACCCAAAGGACTATAAATCATGCTGCTATAAAGACACATGCACACGTATGTTTATTGCAGCACTATTCACAATAGCAAAGAGTTGGAACCAACCCAAATGTCCAACAACGATAGACTGGATTAAGAAAATGTGGCACATATACACCATGGAATACTATGCAGCCATAAAAAATGATGAGTTTGTGTCCTTTGTAGGGACATGGATGAAACTGGAAAACATCATTCTCAGTAAACTATCGCAAGGACAAAAAACCAAACACCGCATGTTCTCTCTCATAGGTGGGAATTGAACAATGAGAACTCATGGACACAGGAAGGGGAACATCACACTCCGGGGACTGTTGTGGGGTGGGGGGAGGGGGGAGGGACAGCATTAGGAGATACACCTAATGCTAAATGACGAGTTAATGGGTGCATGAAATCAACATGGCACAGGGATACATATGTAACAAACCTGCACATTGTGCACATGTACCCTAAAACCCTAAAGTATAATAAAAAAAAAAAAAGAAAAAAAAAAAAAAAAGTTTTGCAGATATGATTAAGTTAAAGTTCTTGATACAAGATTATCTTGAATTATCAAGGTTGTCTGTAAACACAATCAGAAGTGTCCTTGTAAGATGGAGGCAGAGGGAGATTTCACACAGACAGAAGAGGAGAAGGCACACAGAAGAGAAGGCAATGTAATCAAGGAGACATAGTTTGTATTAATGAGGCCAGAAGCAGAGGAATGCCAGCAACCACCAGCAGCTGGAAGAGGCAAGAGAAGGCTTCTTCCCTAGACCTGCTAGAGGGAACGTGGCTCTGCCTACATCTTGATTTTGGCCCAGTGATGTTGATTTTGGACTTCAGGACTTCAGAACTGTGAGGGAATACATCTCCATTTTTTTAAGCCACCCAGTTTGTGGCATTTTATTACAGCAGCCTCAGAAAACTAATAGAAAAAGTATTCCCTTCTCCTATATATTCTCAAAGGGTTTGTGTAAGATTGGCATTATTTCTTTTTTAAAATATTTCTTAGAATTCATTTGTGAGGCACTCTGGGCACGCATTTTTTAATGCAAAAGTTTTAAAGCGACAATTTCAAGTTTGAAAAATTAATATAGGGCTAGTCAGTTTTTCTATTTTGTCCTGAGTCAGTTTTGGTTATTTGTGTCTTCCAAAGACTTTGTCCATTTCATTAATACAGTTGTGTTTACTGGCATAAATTAGTTCATGATAATTTGCCTGTTCTCTTTTTAATGTCTGTAGGATCTGTGGTAATGTCCTCTCCTTCATTCCTGATGTTGGTAATTTGTGTGTTTTCTCTTTGTTCTTAATCAATATAGCTAGATATATATCACTTTTATTGATCTTTTTAAAGAGCTACTTTTGGTTTCATTAATTTTCTCCATCATTTGTCTAATTTTTATTTTACTTATTTTTGACCCTTTTGCTTTTACTTGTTTTGAACTTAATTGGTTCCTTTTCTAGCTTCCTGAAGGAAAATCATAACTGATTTCAAGCCTTTTTTCATTTCTAATATAAGCATTTGAAACTATAAATTTTCCTCTCAACATTGCTTTAGCTAACTAACATAAATTTTAATTCCTAGCATTTTCATTTTCATTTAGTTAGAAATACCTTCTGAGTTGTTTTGCCATTTCTTTCTCTGACCCATGGGTTATTTAAAAATGTAATACTTAATTTCCAAATATCTGGGAATTAAAATATATTTCTGTTATTGCACTCTAATTTTATTCTGTTGTGGGTCAATAAACATGTGCTGTATGAATTCATTTTTAAAGCTTTTATTGTGATTTATTTTTTGGCCTGGTGTATAGTCTATCTTGATGAAAGCTGCATGTGCACTTGACAATCCTACTGTTGTTAGGTAGAATGTCAATACACGTCAATTTGATCAAGTTGATTAGTAGTTTTATTCAAGTTTTCTATAGTTTTACTGATTTCCTGTCTCCTTGTTCTATCTATTACTGAAAGAGGACTGTGAGACTCTTGAACTCTTTTGTCTATTTCAGTTTCATCAGCTTTTGCTTTATATATTGTGGAGTTGTGTTATTAGGTGTATATAAAGTTATAATTGTTGTATCTTAAAATTTTCCTGTCTCTGGAAAGCTTTCTTGTATTAAAGTCTATTTTGTCTGATATTAATAGAGCCTCTCCATCTTTCTTTCTTATGCTTACTGTTTACATGCTATGTCTTTTTCATTATTTTATTTACTTTTTTTTCTTTTATACTTTAAGTTCTGGGATACATGTGCAGAATGTGGAGGTTTGTTACATAGGTACATACTTGCCATGGTGGTTTGCTGCACCCATCAACCTATCATCTCCATTAGGTATTTCTCCTAACGTTATCCCTCCCCTAGCCCCCCACGCTCCAACAGGCCTCGGAGTGTGATGTTCCCCTCCCTGTGTCCATGTGTTCTCACTGTTCAACTCCCACCTATGAATGAGAACATGTGGTGTTTGGTTTTCTGTTCCTGCGTTAGTTTGTTGAGAATGATACTTTCCAGCTTCATCCATGTCCCTGCAAAGGACATAAACTCATCCTGTTTTTATGGCTGCATAGTATTCCATGGTGTACATGTGCCACATTTTCTTTATCCAGTCTATCATTGATGGGCATTTGGGTTGGTCCCAAGTCTTTGCTATTGTGAACAGTGCTGCAATAAACATATGTGTACATGTGTCTTTATAGTAGAATGATTTATAATTCTTTGGGTATATACCCAGTAATGGGATGGCTGGGTCAAATGGTATTTCTGGTTCTGGATCCTGGAGGAATCGCCACACTGTCTTCCACAATGGTCGAACTAATTTACCTCCCACCAATGGTGTAGAAGCATTCCTATTTGTCTACATCCTCTCCAGTATCTGTTGTCTTCTGACTTTTTAATGATCGCCATTCTAACTGGTGTGAGATGGTATCTCACTGTGGTTTTGATTTGCATTTCTCTAATGACCAGTGATGATGAGCTTTTTAAAATATGTTTGTTGGCTGCATAAATGTCTTCTTTTGAGAAGTGTCTGTTCATATCCCTTGCCCACTTTTTGATGTGTTTGTTTGTTTTTTTCTTGTAAATTTGCTTAAGTTCCTTGTAGATTCTGGATATTAGCCCTTTATCGGTTGGATAGATTGCAAAATTTTTCTCCCATTCTGTAGGTTGCCTGTCACTAGTTTCTTTTGCTGTGCAGAAACTCTTTAGTTTAATCAGATCCCATTTGTTAATTTTGGCTTTTGTTGCCATTGCTTTTGGTGTTTTAGTCATGAAGTCTTTGCCCATGCCTATGTCCTGAATGGTATTGCCTATGTTTTCTTCTAGGGTTTTTATGGTTTTAGGTCTTACTTTTAAGTCTTTAATCCATTTTGAGTTAATTTTTGTATAAGGTGTAAGGAAGTGGTCCAGTTTCAGTTTTCTGCCAGTTTTCCCAACATCATTTATTATACAGGGAATCCTTTCTCCATTGCTTGTTTTTGTCAGGTTTGTCAGATATCAGATGGTTGTAGATGTGTGGCATTATTTCTGAGGCCTCTGTTCTGTTCATTGGTCTATATATCTGTTTTGGTACCAGTACCATGCTGTTTTGGTTACTGTAGCCTTGTAGTGTAGTTTGAAGTCAGATAGCATGATGCCCCCAGCTTTGTTCTTTTTGCTTAGGATTGTCTTGGCTATACAGGCTCTTTATTGGTTCCATATGAAATTTAAAGTAGTTTTTTTGGTTCCATATGAAATTTAAAGTAGCAAGTCAATGGTAGCTTGATGGGGATAGCATTGACTCTACAAATTACTTTGGGCAGTATGGCCATTTTCACAATATTGATTCTTCCTATCCATGAGTATGGAATGCTTTTCCAGTTGTTTGTGTCCTCTCTTATTTCCTCATATGTGAACTTACTGCTAAAAGCTGAGGTATTTGCCAAGAGAAAATTTGAGAAGGTAATTAGAACAAGGGGGGCCATATGATAGGACATCATGCATGCAGACTTACAAAAGGCAGAGGAAGTTCAGAGAGGTGGTGGCTATTGGAGAATGAGAGAGGGGAATGTTGTCACTGAAAGTATGACAGATCCAAGGTTCAACTCATGAGCTGTAGCTCATAAAAGACATGTGGCTTTTGAAAGATAAAGAGAATTGGGGGGTAGGAGGCAAGATTCGGAAACTTAGTTGAGGTACTTTTTAACTAAAAAATCTACAAAAATTGTGCTAATATGAAAAAGGTATATTTTACTGCAACTTTGGCTATTTTATACCTAAGGGTAAGCTGAGTTAGTGAAAATGTTTAGAGACATTTATAGAAAGAATTAGAATGAAATGAAATAAATATCCAAAAAAGAATGACTGGAACTGGAATGTTGCCATGACTAAGAAACTATTAACCCCACTTTATAGATGAGGAAAGGACTTTATGTTTTTGCATAATCTGTAAGTTTAGGGTGAATCAACACATTCTTGTTGTGTGATAAAATATATTTTTTTCTCCCTGTAAAACACTAGCAAGTAAAATATGCTCTACCCTGGGTTTATTATGTTTGTTCCTAAGGAAAGTCTTAGGTATTGCACTCGTTCTGCTACTCAAAAAGCACCTTTAATCACTTGGCAGATGTGTCAGTGGCAAAGGAAAACGTGAAGTTCCAAGCAGCTCATTAGATGAGCCATAAGATAGAATTGGTTACATTTAATTTCAAAGTTCTCTCACATTTCTCTGTAAAGGGCTTGTTGCAATATAGAATTACGAACTGGGAGGTTGTCTTATCTTGGGAAAATTTAATATTTCATCTTGTCCTTTAATGTGCTTGCCAAGGTATTTAAAGAGCTGAGTAAAAATTAGGATGACTGGTATTAGAATGATGAAAAATGCTTTAAGCACTTTAAACCACTGGGCGTAAATTCAGGAAGATAAGGTTAAGAAGCCCGGGTATGCTGCCACATGGTAATGTCAAGGTTGAAATGGACATGGTGACATTCCACAGTGCAATGACTGACAACCAAGTGCAATTAGCTGCCTCGTGTAGCCAGGTCTCCCAAGACTCATCAGTGGCACTGATGGGGGTCATATCAACACCGATAGATCAGCTAGTGCCCTCACCTACTGACAGCACCTCCTGCCTTGGCAAAGTTCCCTCAAGGCAGGTTTCAGTGTTCCTGGGGTTTCATGTGTGTATTCCTGAGTGATCACTCCCCTAATAGCTTTGCCATGTCTCCCTTCTCTTCCATGTTGAAGCCTGAGGAAGAGGTGTGGGGAAGGGTGAAAACGTCCCCATCTAGTTCATCTTACTCTCTGTGAGCCATGGGGAATGCAGGCGGCTAGTGCTCTCGATGATAGAGGCTGCAAGGAAGCCTCTCTCTTATGCTCCTTGCAGCCTTTCTGTTCCTGGGATGCAGTCTATGAAGATAGACATAGGATAGTCCATAGGACAAACACTGCTGGACTCAAAACAGCCGTTCTCCTCTGGTTCTGAGGTCTGATTACCTGGCCAAGTGGATGCTTCTGTTGTCTTGGTTCCTTAAGGGGGATTTTTTACAGTTAGGCTTTCTGTTCTGTGAAGGCAGAGGCCATACTTGTCTTGTTTAGCTCTATATCACTGCAGGGTGGGCAAACAATAAATACTTGTTATCACTCTGCCTGGGACTCTCAAATCTTTTGGAAAACAGGTTCTCCTGGGGCTGGCCCCACGAGTTTGCTGGATTGCCTATGTTCCATCTTGGGCTCAAGCTGGAACACTCACTGAATTTAAAATGTCTCATAATATATCTTCTGGTAGTTACTTTATGCTTAATTGTTTTATTCCTAGAGAGCTTCGAAATTGTGATAACCTTTATTGCCCAGGTTGTTATTGTTTCAACTCATGTTTTTCCTGACCTCCACTGGTTAGTTTTCTGTTTAAATGTAGACTAACGTAAGCATGTCAACATTTTAATCATGATGAAATAATTGCCCCTTGCCTTGACACTAACAAATCATATGACCTTGAGCTAGGGTTGCTAGAGAAAACACTGACCACCCACTCAGTGTGAATTTCTGGTAAGTAATGAATAATTTTTGGTATAATTATGTCCCATGCATTTTGGCAGTGGAGCGTAGTGCCAAACTTATGCTAAAAATTCTTTTTGGTCTGAAATTCAAATTCAGTGGATTTTCCTGGTTTTCTTTTTCTTTTTTATTCTGGACAAATCATTTTTATTTTCTGTGTTTCTGCCTCTTCATCTACAAAATGAAGTATCAACCTTGTGTACCTTGTTAGTCTAAAGCTCAAATTACATTAAGTACATTAATATTCGTTCATAAGAATTTCCAATAAAATGTGAGATATTGTTAGTCATACAATAATGTTTATTGGGTATCTGTACTTGCTCTTGCTGATGTTGGGTATCTGTACTTGCTCTAGTGAATTAAAAACAAGTAGAAGACAGGTTTTGCTTTTAGGAGCTTTGTAGATAGCTAAGAAGATAAGCTCTGTGGCCTTTCAGACACTACAGAAGATAAGCAAACGCAGTGCAAGGTAGTAAGAACTGTAGTGTAATGCTAGATGAGACTGGACAGGCAACACTCCAGGACGATGCTGAGGACTGAGTCCTGCATTGGACCTGAATGGACTTAGTGGATCTGGACTCCTTGCTGGGAATCCTCAGCAATCCTGTGTGTGCCTCTCTGTAGAGTGACAGAAACAGGGAACATTATGAAGTCCAGAAACAAGGCCGAAAAACAATAAGGAAATTTGCCTCTGGAGCATAACTTTAGATCCATGTTCCAAGTTCCAAAGTGAGTTAATTTGTTCCCATTTTTAATTGATTTTCAACTTGGAAAAAAAGCTAACATAATGTTCTTTACAAATGAGAAAATCCTCCAGTCCACCATATAATCCCTCTCTTAAGTACGTATTCAAAATGGAAGATTATGCCGTTTTGTAATTCATTTATTAGTTATTTATTTAATAAATGTGTATTGAGCACCTGCTATGTACCAAGCAGGTGCTAGGTATAGAGGGTTTTTTTTTTATTATTATTTCAGTAGGTTTTTGGGGAACACGTGGTGTTTGATTACATGAATAGGTTCTTCAGTGGTGATTTCTGAGATTTTGGTGTACCCACCACCAAAGCAGAACCCAATGTGCAGTCTTTTATCCCTCACCCCCTCCCACCTTTTCTCCCAAGTCCCCAGTCCATTTTATCACTCTTATGCCTTTACATCCTCATAGCTTAGCTCCCACTTACGAGTGAGAACATACGATGTTTGTTTTTCCATGCCTGTGATTACTTCACTTAGAATAATGGTCTCCAAATCCATCAAGGTTGCTGCAATGCCATTATTTCATTCCTTTTTTATGGCTGAGTAGTATTCCATGGTATATATACATACCACAGTTTATCCACTTGTTGATTGATGGGCATTTGGCTGGTTCCATATTTTTGCAATTGCAAATTGTGCTGCTATAAACATGCATGTTGATGTATCTTTTTCATATAACAACTTCAAATATAAATCAACTATCAAATGATAGTTGTACTTTTAGTTCTTTAGGGAATCTCCACACTGTTTTCCATAGTGGTTATACTAGCTTACATTCCCACCAGCAGTGTAAAAGTGTTCTGTATAGGTTATTTAAAGATAAAAGTGGGACAACTTCATTGAGGAGCTCACTTCACATGCTTCTATAAATGGATCTTGAGGTCTTGTAGGACAGCTAAGCTTTGAGTGTGCCCTTGACCTGGGAACCCTCTTTCTTTCTCTGTGGGGAATTACTTTTCCCAGTGAACTTGATATTTGGGTAGGATCACATGATCTAACCAGCTGATCAACTCTGGTCTTTAAGAAAGTACAGTTCACTCCAGCCTGGGCAACAGACGGAGACCCCGTCTCTCTTTCTTTTTTTTTTTTTTTTTTTTTGAGACGATGTCTCACTCTGTCACCCAGGCTGGAGTGCAGTGGTGCAATCTCGGCTCACTGCAAGCTCCGCCTCCCGGGTTCACGCCATTCTCCTGCCTCAGCCTCTCCGAGTAGCTGGGACTACAGGCGCCCGCCACCACGCCCGGCTAATTTTTTGTATTTTTAGTAGAGACGGGGTTTCACTGTGGTCTCGATCTCCTGACCTCGTGATCCGCCCACCTTGGCCTCCCAAAGTGCTGGGATTACAAGCGTGAGCCACTGTGCCCGGCCGACCCCGTCTCTTAAAAAAAAAAAATGACTGATGTTATAGTCAGATAACCATCATTTTTGAAAAACAAAACGAAGTCTGATGCAGAAGACAGGCATGTCATGAACATAGCTAATACAGTAGGATAAAGAGATTGTGCAGATGCGATAGAAGCAGAGGATATGGTGCCTGTGAGGGATTTCAGGTTGGCTTCTCAGAGTAGGTGGCCCTGGGCTTTAAAAGAGCAGGGAGCTCACTACAGTGTGAACGTGGGAAGACGTTCCTGGCAGGATGAACATCTTGTGCCTTTGAATAGCATTTCTCGTATTCTGCCTCATGGCTTCCTGCCTTCTTTCCACAGTTCCACCACCAGATTGTGGGTGCTTCCAGGCCCAACGGTGCTGTGTCTTAATTGTTTTTATATCTTCATCATCTAGCATAGTGTCGTTCAAGTTGCAATTTTCACTCAATGGGCTAAAATTGTGTTGATAACCTTTTTGAATAGAATTCATAGTGGCAAGGTGGTATATGCAGAATATGCTCTACTTATTATTAACAGGCACTGTGAAGCCAAAGACTTTGGTTCAGACATTGGCTGGCTGCTCACTGGATTGTACAGTCTTGAGCAAGATACCCTCCCTGAAACTTTTCCTTAGAAGAAAAATGAGAAAAATAATGTCTACTTTGTATGTTGAAGACTGAATGAAATTGTGTGTAAAATGTGACTGGCATAATTGCTGGCATCTTATTCAATATTAATTCCCCCTACTCACCCATAATATACTCCATAAGCTGACTTAGAATTTAGTTGTACATTTGTTGGACGAAAAACTTAAGGACCTGAAATATAGCCCACTACAGAATAAAAATTCTGCTTGTGGGAAATATAACTATGTTTACAGCTTCTTACACATTGTTACATACCCGCATATTGCAAATAGATCATGTTTAGACGATTCCCCTGTGGGGGATGCTTTGGTTGGCGGATGGTTATGCATGCATCCAAGATGTGTTCTGCTGAGGCTGCATCTGGAAATCAGGAGGACATTTGCAAGACATCGTGAACATTTGAAATGTCAAATTTAAAAAGTATGGAATATATATTTTGATGCAGAATCATTATAGATAAAGAATAATAACCCATGAGAAGTGTTTAAGAAAATAATTCTGGGCAAAGAAAACTATTCCCTCCACAAACCTCTGTGAATCAGGAAAGAGCTGATCATTATTTGATTTAGGGACATGGGCAGGGATTAGAGCTGTCTCAGGGCACCTACATTCCTCAGCAGCAGAGTTTGAGTCTCTGCTTTGTTAGATGAAGCAGTTTCAGTGAAAACTGGTTTCTAAACGTTTTCAACAGTTTGAAACTGGTGTGCTTCCAAATATAGACCCAGCCTTGAGAAAGGTGGGCTATTTTGGGGAGGGGTCAATTTCTGGAAGACTAACTGAAGACTTAGTTTAAGCATTTGGATAACATTAGAGGATGTAAAAGGCCCCATTCCCCTTGCCCATCTACCCAATTCAGTATCACTTTTGAGACGGGGAGTCATTCTATATCCAGGTTCCCAATCTTCTATGTTCTCCAATTGCCTGCTCTCTACCAGGGATGAAGAGAGGAAGCTGAGATTCAGGAGGACTGTGTTTGATGGACAGTGTTGTCTACTTTCTATCCTGGTTCGGCAGGATGTAAGAGTAAACCTCATATTGGGTTGAAAGATGGAGGAATGTCTTTGTTGTCTCTCATGAGTGCAATGCCCAGGACAGAGGGTTTAAGTGGCTTGATTTGCGTGAGACAGTTAACATTCCTGGGAAACACCTTCTAAGTAAAGAGCCAGTTAGGGGTGGAGGTCCTATGAAATTGAAGACAGCATTGCCCCTCTGAAGAATATCACAGCCTAACTCCCAACTTCTCCAGCTGCGTCTCCTGGCACATCCTCTGTCTCCCAACACATCCAATATGCCAGTCACATTGAGCTGATAATGATGGTATCATGACCCCAGGAGGATTTCACAGAGCTGCAGAAGGGAAGTATGCTCCAAACACTATTTGTCCCTGCACATACTATTCATTTTGCTTGGAATACACTTCATCCCATTATTGGCTGGAAAGCTCCTATTCATCCTTCAAGACCTTCAGCAAATATCACCTCTTCTGTAAAATTTCCTTCAGCACCCCAAGGCAGTTAGTCAATTCTTGGGGCTCTTATGGCACATCTGCTATCTCAATTATAGCATGTTTTGCACTATTTTGCAAGTCACCTGCTTATGTGTCTGCTTCCCTGCTGCACACATTGTTTGCTGCCTATTAAAAACATTTCCCTTTCCCCATCCCTTCTCTCTTTTTTTTTTTTTTTTTTTTTTTTTTTCCAGATTGGACAGAGATTTTAGTAGATTCTTTGAACCAGTAAGCTTCTAGTAGTTGTTGAGGGGCTCTGTGTGCATGTTAGGGCAGGCCTTTATTGCTCAGCTAGGCAGTTTATACTTCTGTCTTAGATTTCAATTCCTGGTTATGCAAAACCTCAGAGTCAAACAAAAGTGTGAAAGCTTAGGTCCTTCTCCAGTCTGAGAACACAGCCCTTGGCATATGCACAGCATTACACATGCACATGACCTTCCAGGAATCTATCAGAGTTTTTTTTAAGCCTGCTGTGGACATCTAATTCTCCAGTTTTTCCTGTTAAGCTTTTTGCTTAGGCTGCTGGTTGCTCTCCTAAGATCCACTGCCTCAAGCAGCCAAGATATTTAACAGTTTCCTCTAATTGTTTTAAACAATTTCCAGGGAAAAGGCTATCCTGCACTAGGTGAGCTCTGAGTGAGATCAAAAAAGACAGCCTTAGGAGTGGTCTTCCAGGGAACCACCAGACAGATCAAACAATGATAATTTTCTGGCAATGGTGGTTTGAAGGAGCTCCATCCAACCCCATTTTGCCTCCTCCATTGGCTGCCAGGCTGCTGCTTTTCAAGAATAATGCCCCTTGTCTCTTACTGATGGAATCTTGATGTTGTTCAGGTAACCAGCTTCAAGGAAGGCTGGGCCTTCATTTCAGCTCCTGGGGGATGTATCTTGATGAGCCCAAGCCAATCATGGCAGTTCTGGTTTGCCTGCCAGTAACTGATTTCAGGTTGACAGTGTGAGGCACTTCTGGCTTATGATGAGTCGCCTGGGAATCAGGGACAAGGCAGATTGCGATTGTGTAAGTCTAGGGTGGGCCTGAGTGTCTGGATGTCTCCCCAGGGGAGGCAGAACTAGATACTGCCAGTGTGAGGTCCACACTTCCAGGAAGCTAGATGATTTTTAGGTTAAGTCTCCTTCCTTTAAAAAAAGAGATACAAGAGGCCAGGCATGGTGGCTCATGCCTGTAATCCTAGCACTTTGGGAGGCCGAGGTGGGCGGATCATGAGGTCAGGAAATCGAGACCAGCCTGGCTAACACAGTGAAACTACATCTCTACTAAAAATACAAAAAAATTAGCCTGGTGTGGTGGTGCACGCCTGTAATCCCTGCTAATTGGGAGGCTGAGGCAGAAGAATCGCTTGAGCCCAGTAGACGGAGGTTGCCATGAGCCAAGATTATGCCATTGCACTCCAGCCCAGGAGACAGTGTGAGACTCCATCTCAAAAAAAAAAAAAAAAAAAAAAGATACAAGAGAAGAACCGGTCCTTTAAATGTCTCTGATGTTGGCTCTGTGAAGTGTGTTATCTGGAGCTGCAGCGTCTTGTGGCCACTAAAGAAGTCGCCAACATGCTGGGATGGCAGAATGGAAGGATGCAGAGAGCCCTGGCCAAGAGCTGATGCTGTTAAATTGTTGAGTGCAGCAACTCTGGAACTGCCAATCTTCAGTACATTTTACCATGTGAGATGATTAATGTCCTTATGGTTTCAATCATTTTGATGTGAGTCTTCTGTTGCTTGCAGCCAGAAGTATCTAAAGCATCCTTTGTGGGATGTGGGCTCCTTAAACTCAGGCATCCTGTGTTGCTAATCTCAGAATTCCCAGCACCAAGTATAGAGAACCTGGCCCATGGTAGATGCTCCATGCATGTTTACTAAATGAATGAATGAATGAAGGCCTCATGGGGTCAAGGAGATTGTCATTAATAGCTTGGTCCACAGGCCCTGAATTAATAGAGCAAGCCCTGAGATTTACATATCTGGATTTGAGGACTGTTGAATGTTGAATCCCACTTCTGCAACACATTCCATGTGAGATTTGGGTGAAATTGATTAGCCTAAGTCCTGTGAAATGTTAAATGTTGTTTGTATTCCATCTCCCAAAAAGCCCGACACCTCCTTCAGATGGGTTTAGGTTAGTCTTTTTCAAACTGTGGATTGTAACCCCTTAGTACCTTGTGAAATTAATTTAGTGGGTTGCAACCAGAATTTTAAATCAACAGAATAGACCAGGAAAGAAAGTATCCAAGTGCGTCCTATCTATTAAGGATAAGGCATTGTTTTATGAAATGTTTATTTCCATTAGGTATGTGTATATATCTACTGAGTCACGATGTAAAGTATATTTCTTACTCTAGGTTATGGTCATAAACGTTGGAAAAATGCCAGCCTGGACCAAAGGGCCAGGGTCCCTCCGAGGAATTATGCATGTGCCACAATCCCACAGGGGCTCATAGCCACTCCTCCCATTCCTTCCCTCTCCAGTCTCCAAGCCCCACGCTGAGTGGCCCAGCCTAGGAACTGTTCCTTTTTTGAACTTTGCTGACTCTCCAAGGAAACAGCATTTTGCGGTCGCTTCTTTCACTCTTCATCAACTGTTTCCTGTATTTGGCACTGAGGCTTCTGAGAGGCTGTCTGTATCCTCATGAGTGGATCAGCCTCTTGCCGGCTGGCTGGCTCCAGGCCAGACCACACAGATCACCACCAGGGACTGCTCGGCCCCTGGGCCCAGCTGTCTGTGCTCTGCCCCAGCAGAGACCTTGGCCAGAGCCAGCATTTGGGGATCAAGGGGCTTTAACTAGTTAGTGGCCTGCAATTTTAAGCCACATCTTGCTTTGCCTGCTTCTGGTTTGGGGCTAAATCTTGCTTTGCTTGCTTCTAGTTTTAGGCTAGATTGTGCTTTGCCTGCCTCTGGTAGTCCTGAGGAAGAGACATATTTAAGGACAGGACTTTGGTCCTGAGTTTGAGACATCACTCTGTAGACTGTTGTGGAGACCCAACAGCCATGCTTACCCTTTAGGGAGAG
The DNA here is from genome assembly GCF_006542625.1 of Nomascus leucogenys. Classification (NCBI taxonomy): domain Eukaryota; kingdom Metazoa; phylum Chordata; class Mammalia; order Primates; family Hylobatidae; genus Nomascus; species Nomascus leucogenys. Next base: position 6,319,540 of record NC_044389.1, on the reverse strand, counting down.
GATGTAGAAACCCAGCCCCCATCTCTTTCCCTCCCTATATATCCCGAGTCGTACTTATAATCCCAGTCTCCCCTGGGTCTGCAAATCAGCAGATGTCGGAGATGCTGGAGAGGGGCATTCTTACCTCTCCTTCTTCCTATACAGTTTCCGTCTGCATACAAACCATGTTTCAGCCAAAGCCAGTCTTCTGCAATTTCCCACCTCTGGGCACTTTCTTAGGCTGCGCTCTTCATCTGAAATTGCTGCCCCTCATCCAGCTTCTACATGTGGAAATCCCATCCATTTGCCAAGGTAGAGCTCCCATGCCACCAAGCTTTGAAAACTTCTCACATCTTCCTTGCTGGATTGAACTGTGCTTCCCTCTGGGTCCCCCAGGGTTTTGTTGGTGCTCATATCACAATCTGCCTCACACTGTGGTTATTCAGTTTCCTGTCTGAGCTCCTCTGTGTGATTCTGAGCTCCTTGCAACTGTATTTTCGTCATTTATTCTTAGCAAACTGCTAGGAACATAGCAGGTACTATACACATTGTAGGAGTGATGTGCTGTTATTTCGGGGTTAAATATGGTCAGTGACATATATGATCCATTAATTTTCAAAAAGCTTGCTAAGACCATTCAATGAGGGAAACGATGGTCTTTTCAGCAAATGGTGTTGGGGAAATGAATCTTCAAATGCAAAAGAATGAAGCTGGACCCTTACGTTACAACATGTACAAAAATTACCTCAAAATAAATCCAAGGTCTAAACATAAGAGCTGAAACTGTAGAAAATGTGGAAGGTAAAAAGCTTCATGACATTGGATTTGGTGATGATTTTTTGGATATGACACCAAAGACACAGGCAGAAAAAGAGAAAATAGATAAATTGGACTTCATCAAAATCAAAACCTTTGTACATCAAAGAACACTATCAAGAGAGTAAAACGACAACCCACAGAAGAGGAGAAAATATTTCCAAATCGTGTATCTGATAAGGAGTTAATATCTGGGATACATAAGGAACTCCTACAACTCAAACAAAAACACAAACAACCCAATTCAAAAATGGGTAAAGGACTTGAATAGACATTTCTCCAAGGAAGATAAGCAAATGGCCAAGTAATCACATCTGTTCACAGTCTGTTCAAAAATCACTAATCGGGCTGGGCGTGGTGGCTCAAGCCTGTAATCCCAGCACTTTGGGAGGCCGAGGCGGGTGGATCGCCTGAGGTCAGGGGTTCAAGACCAGCCTGGCCAACATGGTGAAACCTTGTCTCTACTGAAAATACAAAAATTAGCTGTGCATGGTGGTGGGTGCCTGTAGTCCCAGCTACTTGGGAGGCTGAGGCTGGAGAATCGCTTAAACCCTGGAGGTGGAGGTTGCAGTGAGCTGATATTATACCACTGCACTCCAGCCTGGACGACAAGATAAAACTCCATCTCGAAAAAAAAAAAAGTCACTAATCATCAGGGAAATTCAAATCAAGACCTATGAGTGAGATGCCACCTCATACCCATTAGGATGGCTGGTATATAAAAAACCCAGAAATAACAAGTATTGTTGGGAATATGGAGAAATTAGAACTCTTGTGCACTGTTGGTGATAATGTAAAATGGTACAGCTGCTATTTTTAACTTTTCAAGGAAGCTCTATACTGTTTTCCATAGAAAAATTAAAAATAAAATTCTCATATGATCCAGCAATTTCACTTTTAGGTATAAAAAGAATTGAATGCAGGATCTTAAGGAGTTATTTGTACACCTATATTCATAGCAGCATTATTCACAGGAGCCGAAAAAAAAGAAGTAACTCAAGAGTCCATCAATAGATGAATGGATAAAGAAAATATGGTCTATACATGCAACAGAATATTATACAGTCTTAAAACGAATAAAATTCTGATGCATGATGAACCTTGAGGACATTGTGCCAAGTGAAATTAGCTGGACAAAAGAACAAAAACTGTCTGATCCCACTGATATGAGGTACTTAGAACAGGCAAATCCATAGGGACAGAAAGCAGAACAGAAGTCACCAGAGGCTAAGGGAGGGGAGAATGGGCGGTTACTTACTGGGTACAGAGTTTCAGTTCCACATGATGAAAAAGCTCTGGAAATGGATGCTAGTGATGGCTACACAACAATGTGAAGGTGCTTACTGCCACTGAATTGTATTCTTAAAAAGGATTAAAATGGTAAATTTATGTTATGTATGTTTCAGTAACATAAAACAAAGCAAAACAAAAAGCTCAGTGAGTTGCTAGCCTAGATGAGTAGGGAGGATGGTCTCTCTTCTCCTGAATGGAGAAGAGTGATCAAGGCATTCCCAAGAGCTCAGGACCCTGGGGGACTGTGAGATGCCTAAAATCTGCCCCACTTCCATTTCTGCCCTCCAAGTCTCCAGCATCTCTACAGAGGTGCAGGAGGTTGCTTAGTCGCCTAGTTGTTCTCTAAGCTTGTGGTTCTAGAGGGTCCTGGGGTTCCCAAAATTCTCAGGTGTCACAGTCAGGGGAGAGACCAGTGCTCCATAATGTTTGTTTTTGGCTCTGATAGCCTGTGAAAGGAGGAGTCTGGGACCGCTGTTAGTGAGAATATGAAATTGTGGGCTACTTGGGCCAACGTGAGGATCTCCGGGATACTATAGTATCAGAGGAGACAGTGCGTCAGGGCAAGAGCTTCCCACGGGGTGTCTGCTGCTCCCCAAGGCCTGTGCCCTAGGAAAAGTAGTCTGATGGGGACACCCTGAGAAATGGTGGAAGGGCCAGCTCTCCTGAGAGCAGCCCAGAGCCCATGATCTGTGAGCTGCTGGCCCTTCTTGAGCAAAGACCTGGCTCTGGATCCTAGTCCTTGAACCAGGTAGAGGATCCCAAGTATTGAGAAAACAACTATCTTTCCCTTTGAAATAGGAATTTAGTTTAGCCTAAATGAAATGAGTTTCTGGTTGCTGTTCTTGTTTTTAGCCCATGGCTTCTTGTTGAACAGTGGTTTCCTTCATTGCCTTCACCTAGCTCTCTTATTCTTAACTTGGGCTCCCCTCTCCACCCATGTCCTGGGCACAGTGCAACTTCATACAGATTCCTTTATCTTTCAAAAGTCCTTCCAAGATCTCAAGACCCTCTTCAATGGGTTGTGGCCTAATGTGATGGCCGTCACACATCCATGGTGTCTGGCTGACCATATGGGAGTGTGTTAAAACCAGAGACTTTGGGAGGCCAAGGCAGGAGGTCAGGAGTTTGAGACCAGCCTGACCAACACAGTGAAACCCTGTCTTTACTAGAAATACAAAACTTAGCTGGGCTTGGTGGTGGGCATCTGTAGACCCAGCTACTCGGGAGGCTGAGGCAGGAGAATTGCTTGAACCCGGGAGGCAGATGTTGCAGTGAGCAGAGATCACGCCATTGCACTCCAGCCTGGGAGACAGAGTGTGACTCCATCTAAACAACAACAACAACAACAAAAATAACAGAGATTTCTAGGCCCCATCACCCTTCATCCTTGGGTAGGACCCAGAGTGCTATATATATTTTTTAACAGCCCTACTGAGATAAAAGTCACATGGGATCTCTCTTTTTAATTGCATCTCTGGCAATTCTGATGAGAAGCCAGGTTTGGGGGCCACTGGCTTAAGGGGGAAGTCAACAAGACCAGGTATAGTTTCAGGGGATATGGAGGGAATAAGTTCAACAACAAAACAATCCCACTGTCATTAAGTCTACTTTCTATACAGGAATATGATAGTCTATTGGTAGATAAATAAGCTCGTTTCATATGCTGAAAGGTGCTATGGACAAAACAGGGCCATGTGAAGTTGACTGACTAGGGAGGAGGATTTAGCTGGAATCCAGGAAGATTCTCTGAGCAAGTAGAGTGCTGAATGGTGAGAAGAGACAGCCATGTGAGGGGACAGGAAGAGGGTTCCAGGCAGAGTGAGTATCTGATGCTAAGGCCCTGGAGGAGAGCGAGGCTGGCAGGTTCGAGGACTGAAAGCAGGCCAGGTGGCTGGAGCTTAGTGTGTGGGTGGGAGCTGGAGGCAGGTGAATTACAGAGGAGGCAGCAGGCTGGTCATGCAGGCCCTCTAGGTCTAGGTTGGGGTAAGACAGTGTGAATTTTATGATAACTGCAATTATCATATTAAGCAGAGAAGTGACATGGTCTTATTTATAAAGATCATGTGGCTGTTATGGGAAGATAGACTAGGGGCATGTGGAGCCAGGGGCTGTTGCAGAAATCCAGTTGCAAGATAATGAATGTTGGGTTAGGGTCATGCCCTTGGAGATGGGGAGAAATGGGATCTCTTATCAGATTTGGGATCTACTTTACAGATAGAGCTGATGAGACTATTAATGGGTTGGATATTGAGCACCAGGAAAAGAGAGGAATCAGGGATGCTGCCTAGATTTTTGGACTGATCAGCTAGAGAGTGGTGCCATTTCTCAAGCTAGATAAAGTTTAGGGTGGGGATAGATGGCAGATGTAGGGGAGAAAATGAATATGTTTTAGTCATATTCATTTTGAGATGCTCATTGGACTTCCCAAGACAATATGTTAAGTAGGCAGTTGGGTGTAAAGTCTGGATCTGATGGAAGAGTTCAGGGCTAGAAACACACATTTAAGAGTCAACAGAGTATATGATCACCTGAGGGAAGAATATGGATTGAGATGAAGACCAAGACCAGAAAGCTGGGGTCAGTGGGACATTTGGAGGTTTGGTGTAGGAGGGTGTGATAACACAAGAGATGGAGAATGACATGTACGAGCGTAGGAGGTGGGAGAGAAGCAGATGAATGTGTAGCCTAGAGAAGGCGGCATTCAAGAAAGAGACAGTGGTTGACCTTGCTGAATGCCACTGAGAGAGCAAGCAAGAACAGACAGTGAATTGAATGATGTCTTTAGCAAGATGTAGGCCTTAATGGGCCTTAATAAGAGTTGTTTTAGTGGTAAGGACAAAAGCATAACAGAAATAGAATGAAAAGAGCGTCCTTGTCCTAGTTCTTGGAGGACAGCTTCTCTTTCCCACTCCAAGAGCTTGATTCGCAAAACTAAAACTGTGTACCCGTTAAACAACAATTCTCCATTCCCTCTTGCCCTAGCCCTTGGCAACCATCATCTTACTTTCTGCTTTTATAAATATGACTACTCTAGATACTTCATATCAGGGGAATCATACAGTATTTATGTTTTCGTGGCTGGCTTATTTCATTTAGCATAGTATCCTCAAGGTTCATCCATGTTGTAGCATGTGTCAGGATTTGCTTCCTTTATAAGGCTGAATGTATTTGTTAGACTTTTAATGTATATTTATGTTCTGTTTCCCTCTCCACCACCCCACAGTTTCAAACAGATAGTGGTACCTTTTGTTATTTCTCCTTATCTCAGGGATTTTTGCAGGACTAAAAAGAACAAGTTGAAAATAATTGCTCCTGTTTTTAAAAAAAAATCTAAGCCACCGAAGACATAACTCAAGATTGATGGAGGCAGGGCACAGTGGGGACAGAAAGGATAGATGACACCTCTAGGACAGGAGGGGACACATGAGAGGGTGGAGGAGTGGCATGATCTTCAGAGGAAATGGCTCGTGGGTGGTCAAGGAGTATGGGCTCCATGATGCAGATTCTGTGCCTCACCTGTTGCATGAAAAAGCACGAACTTCAAGGGATCACATGAGCTGAGATCAGAGAATACAGTAGCAGCTGCTATGGACTGGAGGTAAAGGACCCTTCCTCTGTTTCACAGTCATTTCTTAAGCCTCTTGCATCTAGGGCTATCATGAGTGATACTGAATTTTCTTCCAAACCACCGGGATGAGGCCTCAATTCAGAATTAAGCTGCTCTAAATAGAGTACTATGTCTTTTACACCTGAGTTTGTGGAGTAAAATTCATTCCCACTATGCTCTGCGGTTTCCTTCTAAAGCATTGTAATTAACTTCCATGCATCACAGCAACAGTAGGATAATGGATGTGAAAACACTTTGAAAGGTTATAAACACCAAATAAATGGAAGGGGAGAAATAGCAATGCCACACTCAGAATGAAAATCACCATCCCATTAACCCAGAAAGCTCCAATAAACCAGAGACCTGGCTAAACTAGAGAAGATCACTCTTTTTAATAGTGTATGATCAACAATATTAGCTTGAATATGTTAACATCTTTTGTCATCAGAAGTTCCAGGAGAGTAGGAACTAGTATGAGATGAGCCCAGCTAAATGTTAAATATTATTAGTAGATCGCCACTTTTTTGTTACAATTTATGTTAAACAGAGAGGAAATGAGGAAAGAAAGGAGGAAGAAACATTTTTTTTCTCTACTTCCTTCCTGAAATTCTACCTTGCATCCTAATAATGTAAATACTGCTGGAAAGGGTAGGCTAGGCTAAGAGTAAGCCATTATCAGTCATTCATATTTACACTTGGCTCTTTCATAGGAGCTAAGCAGATTTGCTGGAAAGTGTGGTAAACCTGTGAGCAGTTAGAGAAAGCTCCCTGCTTTGGAAAAGTACTTTCCTTCTCGCTCAAATTATTTAGGGTGGTAAGAATAAACTTGAGTGACTTTGATATTTGGTCCAGGGCACTCCAATCAGTACCAGACCAATCCGCCTTTGACGCAGATGGTAATTTGATAATTTCTACAAGAAATGGTTCAGATTCCTGCCCTACATCAACAGTTCAGGCTTCAATCTCAATGTAGTTTAATCTTTAGAGGATCATTTGTTTTTTGCCGCAAGGCGTTCTTTAAGTAGGCAGCCAGGCTCACTTGAGCACAGGCAAACCTGCACGTCGCAGCACCCAATCCAAATGGAAAAAAAAGTCCAGGGGAAACATTAATCAGGTGTGAATCTTACAGATGAGAAAATTGTGAGGGGCAGCAGGATAGCAGAGGAAAAGCATCTGTCTAGTGTTTGTTGGATCACCAAGCCCAGGAGGATGGGTTGCCTAGCAACTCCCAGTCACTTCAGACCAGTGCTAGGCAACAAGATGCAATCTGTCAGCCACATCTGATCGGTGTTTTCTCCTGGTTTTTAGAAGACATGTAGGTATTTCAGCAGCATCTAATTATCTTGATTTCATTCACTTCACTGTCTGCATCGGGTATCTAGTCTCCCTCCGTCCCTCCCTCCCTGAAATGTTCAAATGCTCTTCTCATACAGGAAGGAACCTAAACCTTGGAGAGAAATTTCATCCATTTCAGGGAAGAGGAATATGAAAATGTGTCATTTTTGTTACATTAGGCATTTCCCACTTTTCATTAAGCCAGCTCTCTATGATCATTTTCAGGGTTCCTTACAGACATACAAATTGTTAGAGACACAAAGAAATTAACTGACAAATGCCTAGGAAACCAGGACCTATATTTCATGCTGATGGTGGCCATTCTACTGCCTGCTGGCTTCCCCGTGGGAGGAGAGATGGGTTCATCTGATTTCTGTGGTCCAGCAATCAATGGTGTTTATTGAGCTGATTGAGCACTTTCTGTGTATTCACTTTTTTTTTTTCTTTTTAAATTCTCACAGTAAACCTATTGCTAGTTCCATTTCACGTTTGAGGAATATGTCTCAGGAAGCCCAAGTCCCTAACACACGCAGTTCCTTAATGGCTGTAGGTGTCCTTTGGTGTCTTTCCAAAGGTATATGTGACATGGTCTGTGCTCATGGTCTGTGCTAGTTGGGAAACTGGTAATGATTTTGAATGATAGGATTTTTTAAAAATTCAAGACAAAATGGAATTTAGAGGGATTCAGAATAGGGGAAGTCTATGGTTGTCATCTTGCAGGGAATGAGCCTGTAAAAAGGCTTAAAGAAATTGAGGAGAGGATTCCATGCTTCCCTGAATATTCTTCCAGTAAAACCACTAAAAAGCAGTGGCATCTTTTGGGTCTTCAGGCCAGTCTTTAACTTTCAGAGGGCGGTGCAGAAAGTGGAAACAAAAGTGAACCTAGACCGTACTCTGCCCCTGGTTTTGGTTGACTCATAGTTTTACAAGCCCCTATATGCACAGGTCTCCAGGCATCCCACCACTTCATATAGGTCCTGGTTGCCATGTAAACATCCACCTATTCAGAGACTGGGTTGAAAATGAGATAAATATTAATCTTTCCTGGCATGGCAGTGCCTGATTTTCCAATTAGGAACTAGAAAACAAACAGAAAATCAAGTTGCCCAGAGAACAGAAAAGGGCGGGGGTGGGGGGAACGAATCAAGAGGATTGGTTCAAGGTCAAAGTGAATAAGGTGATAACTTACCAGTATGTGAGCTATCTTTTTATTTTTAGAGTAGCTCTTTCTAAGGTTTATTGCTTTTGGGAAGAAGTTTTAGGATATTATTAAATTTGAATGTTCTAATGCCTGGGTATCATCGCCTACACACACACACACACACACACACACACACACACACAAACACACACACACACTCTCACTCACACACATCATGGCTTTGTTAAGCTATTGAGTCTCAGATCACCTGTAAAGGCTATTAAGTAGGGCAATGATTCTTAAACTTTAATGAACATATAAATCATCATGCCAAAAAGTAGATCCTTAGGTGAGGTGAAGCTCAAGATTCTGTCTTCCTAACAGACTTCTGATCCAGAAATCATATTTTGAGTAGCAAGGCTTTAGAGGCTTACTGATTAGAATCAGAAATTGGGTTAGAGGATCCCACAGGTACTTCTGCTTTTTAAGATATTATTCGTGATTAGAGTGTTGTTTAAATTCAAACCATCAAAGGTAGCAAAAATTGGCAGACTCACTGAATCTCAGCATTGGAGACCACTCTGTTCTCTGGAAAACTCCCTGCTGATGTAACCTATTCTTTTTCCCCAGCAGCAGTGAGGTTTGAAGTGATGCTTGACACCACGGTACAGAACCTCTTGGAATCCTTGCCACAATTCTTTGAAGTAACTGTTACTACTTTTATTTTCAAAGTGAGGAAATGGATAGGAATGGCCATGAAGTATGAGCATGAACTGAAAGAGGTAAACAGTGATTGATAGCAATGTCTGCTGGGCTGCTCCAGGGATCTTTATTGCATTTTATCTAACAGCCTCATTAATGGTCTAGAAGAGGTAGATGCTAATAGAACTTTAATTAAATTCATGGTGGATATTAAATTGGAAGTGATTGTGAGTCTCAGGAAAGGCAGAAAGGCAACCTCAGAGTACATGATGAGTAGAAGATAAAATGAAATCCAGCATTAGTAGGTGAAGAGAAATGCCTTCTGCACATGGCTGGCATGGAAATAATAAGGGTTCAGAGACCGGCTTACTGTGTGCCAGACGTTGTCCTGGGTGCTTTGGAGATTAACTCTTTTGTTCTTTCCAATAACATGACGGGGTGGACGCTATTGTAATTCTAACTTTAGGTACCTAAGGAGATTGAGGCTGGGAGAGGTGAAGGGGCTGACAAGGTACCCTGGTGGCAAGTGGTCTAGAAATTTAACAAAATAAATCCTCCTGAGTCTTTTGGTCTTATAGTTATTTTCCTATAGAGTTACAAAAGAGTTGTAAAGCTATGCTTTAGAAATGTTTCTGGTTATTTGGCTTAAGTGGTAATGAGTATTTTTTGTGTATTAGCCTCAGGACAACCTATTTCAAGAAATCCTTTTTAAAAGAGATGTTTATAGCATCCATTTCATGACTGCCATGACTACTTGGGCATCCAGAAAGAGGCCCTGGCTGTCAGAAAGCAGCACACACTTTGGGGATAGAGGCTTGATCTGTTGGTTTACTCTACGTCTCCAGTTTCTAGAAGAGTGCCCGGCATATGGTAGACATTCAAGAAAGAATTATTAAAACTGTGTCAATTAGTCCACGTTGATTTAGCATCAATAGCTTTAACTTGGTATTCAGAAAGCATCAGGTAGCGGGTTTAATGGCAGAGACAAAGGCTATGGGTGTTGGGTGGTGACACATTTCTGCTCCATGGACTTAGAAGTTTGACCTTGGCCCTACTGCCATTTCTAATGTGTAGCCTGGGCAAGTAATTCACCAAGGTTTTCTTGCCCATAAGGAGGGATCAAGGTTATGCCCTTCCTTGCCTTCACAGATGGGGAGAATCATAGAAGAAGAAGGCTGAGAAGGCATGCTGTCAACTGTAAGCCACAATACTAATGTTTGTTGTTATCATACAATTAGGACCTCGCACTGTGTTTATCAAATTTGATATCCCTAGGCTAATATTTGGGAAACAATTAAGCTAGTTTAACCACTCAAATAAATTCACTGTAACACTAAGCTAGTCCAAGAGAGTATGGCTCATCACTTCAGAGCAGATGGCAACAGACTATATTTTCTTTGCTGGGTGAACCTCAGAATCTTTGGAGACTGGGCCCAGGAATGTTGTTATGAAAAATGCCTCCATATGATTGTGATGTTCTGCCAGGTTTGAGAATAATGACAAGGTGAAGAGAAAACTTGCTTCCTAAGGAGAAAGGGGAGGGCTGGGAGAACAAATGGCTGGAAGGCAAGTAAGTGGTCAAAGGATGCCAAAGGGTGGGGAGTGCTGGACAACCTTGACTTTAGACAGGAAAGAGGTAACGGGAAACAGTTTCAAAGTCAATGTCACAGGCTGTGCCTTGCGTGGCTAGTGCAGGGGCTCCCATCACCCAGCTCAGGGTGGAGTGCTCAGTGTCTACACCAGGAGAGGAAGCAGAGTCGGTATTTGCTAGTTCTGGTAATTGAGGATCATTTTGCAAACAGATGTTTCTAGCGCTGGCTTTCCTGCCACTGACTGAGCTCCCTCCTTCACGTAGAGTTGCATTAGTTTCCCCTTTCTTTGTACCTTCCGACCCATCCATTTCCCCATGCCCAGCAGTGGGTGTAAGTCACAGTCATTCATTGATTCAACAATTATTGGTTGAGTGCCCGCTCTTTGCCAGCCCCTATGAGAGGCCCTGAGAACTCTATTCCCAGGGAATGAAACAGACAAGTCCATGCCCTCTTAGAGACCACGTTGAAATGGGGAGACAGACATGAATGAAATAAATAAATTCACATAAAAGTTTAAAAAACCCCAAAACTCTGTGTGTACCATGAAGGAAATGTGCGGGGCTGAAGAGAGCTTACGGTAGAAAAGTGTGCTGCAGTGAAGGTGTCCAGAATGGTGTTCCTGAAGGAGTGGCATTTGTGCTGGTACCCAAGGGTGGTGGAAGCTGACTAGGGGAGGGGAGTGGAGGAAGGAGTAATTCACAGTGCTCAGGAGGGAGGGATCTGTCACAGGAAGACAGTCGTGGCTGGGGGACAGAGATGGTGGCCTGGCAGGTGTCTGGGTTGGGGCCTCTGTCTTAAGGGAAATGGGAGACCTGGAAGTTTCTAAGGAAGAGTGGCAGTGCACATAGGAGGTATATGAGGAAGAGAGAGAGAGAGAGAGAGAGAGAGAGACAGAGAGAAAGAGAGAGAGAGACTGTACTAGTTTGCTCTGGCTGCCATAATAAAATACTATAGACTGGGTGGCTTAAAGGTCAGGAGCCTGGAAGTCCAAGATCAAGGTGTTGGCAGCGTGGGCTCTCCCGAGGCCTCTCTCCTTGGCTGTCTTCTCTGTGCCTGGTGCTCTCTCGATGTGGTTCCTCTGTGCATGCACCCCCCGAGTGTCTCTCTTTTTATAAGGCACCTATCAGATTGGATTAAGGCCCACCCTCATCCCCTTATTTTAACTTAACCACCTCTTTCAAGGCCTTATTTTCAAATGCACTCATACTCTGAGGTACTAGACTACAACATACACATTTTTTTTTTTTTTGGTGGGGTGGGGTGGGGAGGGGGACACAGTTTGGCCCAGAACAGGGGTGTAGGCAGATTTATGGTTTTTTCTTTCTTAAAAATTTGTTATTTCCATAGGTTATTGGGGAACAGGTGGTGTTTGGTTACATGAGTAAGTTCTTTGGTGGTGATTTGTGAGATTTTGGTGCACCCATCATTACTCTAGCAGTATACACTGCACCCAGTTTGTAGTATTTTATCCCTCACTCCCTTCCCACCCTTTCCCCCTGAGTCCCCAAAGTCTGGTTTCTCTGGCCTCAAGTGGAGAATGAATGGAAGCAAGCACCCAGCTGAAGCTCCCACGGTGGCCTGGGCTCAATTCATGCCACGTGCTCTGGAATATGCTCTCTCCAGGCAGTGCCTCAACCCTCCGTCCTGTCTCCTATGACGACTATTCCCTTTACATGCAGAACATTCTAGTGCTGTGAAAATCTGAACACTGCTTTACAAGCTATACTTGATTTATTTATTTTCACTTTCAGTTGGAAGTCATTTTTAATATTTAAGTACAAAAAGTGAGCACTGGCTTTATTATTATTATTATTATTATTATTATTTACACATACAGGTCTAATGGACAAAATGTGCAGAGGAAATGAGCTCGCATTCCTGTCCTTCACAGCCCTCGTCCCGTGGCTAAAGCTGCAGCTGGCCTCCCTCCTGTCCAACATACAGAAGGACTCACAGTGGCTGCTTTACGCTACGATTGTAATGCATTTTGTGTGTTTCATAGTGTATACACGCCCTTCTCTCTCTCTCTCTTTTTAAAGCAGTTGTTAATGGTCGGGGTACCACCCTTCCACTAGCATCAGTTGCTACCTCACAATCAGATAGTGAGGAAATCTTCCAGTTAGGAGCAATTGATTGAAAGGAGTTGGGGGATGGGGGAGGTGGTGGCCAGGGCTGGAATAACCACTGCATGGCTGCACTATGGCATCAGAGTGAGGACAGAAGTAAGTCAGGAGAGCGTGGAGAGCACAGTTGCGAGTTAAGCTCTTTTTGTGAGACAATGTGAGGAGAATTCTCTCCACCAGGTTTAGATAAACCCATGTACCAAAGTTAAAAAAAAAAAATCAAAATAATCAGGAATTCAAACACTATTGAATTTAAAATTCTCCCACCGAGACAGCTCAAATATAGTAGTCACCATCTAGATCTTTCCAGGAAGTGAAGGAGGGCCCCTGGCATTCCTCTGGACAGCCGTGTGGCGCCGGAGACGTATCTGCCGCCGCTGCTGCTGCTGCGGTTGCCCCATTTGCAACTTCTCTGTCTCAGAGATGACAACAAGAACCAGAATCATGAAGAAAGCGGTTCCAATCCACAAGGCTGCCCTGGAAAACCAGTACATTTTTTCAGCCACGAATTGCGGAAAGATGGAAAGTGGCTCTGCCCTCGGACTGGCCCCTCTCCGGAACATCTCCTTCAGGCCCCATAGCCTCCCCGACAGGGTCTCATCTGACTCCCTGTGGTCGCCCTCATCCATCTCCTCCTTAGTCTTTTGGGAGCAGTTTATCCACGGACAGGGGTTCCCCAGTGCTGGCGTGGGAGCCATGGCTGTGACAAGCTAGACTTTAAAGTATTAGCAAATTGGCCGAGCACGGCGGCTCACCCTTGTAATCCCAGCCCTTTGTGAGGCCGAGGCAGGCGGATCACCTGAGGTCAGGAGTTTGAGACCAGCCTCCCCAACATGGCGAAACCCGGTCTCTACTAAAAATACAAAAATTAGCCAGGTGTGATGGCGGGCACCTGTAATCACAGCTACTTGGGAGGCTGAGGTGGGAGAATCTCTTGAACCCGGGAGGCAAAGGTTGCAGTGAGCCGAGATCATGCCACTGCACTCCAGCATGGGCGACAAGGGCAAAACTCCATCTCAAAATTAAATAAATAAATAAATAAATAAATAATAAGCAAATTTGGTGCTAGAAAATTTTGCATTGGAACAGTACTTCCAAATTTGAGTTTTCAAGCAAACAACAAAAGAACCCAAAACAAACAAACAAAAAACCAGTCACCTAAAGGCAACAGGAAAACATTTTCTAACTTAATTTTGAAAACACCCGATAAATAAAATAATTTTATTTTATTGCATTTTTCTTTTTCCGAAGCATTACTGAAAATAAAATAAATGAATACATATTAGCTGTCCTTTAAAATGTGCTTCTCTGACTTGTCAGTATGTTTTAGAGAATGAAAAACGAGAGAAAGTTATATTATTTAGCTATTGAAAGTTAATTTTATATTTCTAGTCCTTGACAGTATAAGAAAAACGAGAACAACAAATCAGAGTAAATAAAAATCATCTACCCATTCAAATAATCAGCACCATCAACAATTCATTGTAAGGAAATGTTGGTGTTTTTTTTTTTTTTTTTTTTGTGAGACAGAGTCTGGCTCTGTTGCCCAGGCTGGAGTGCATGATCTAGGCTCACTGCAAGCTCCGCCTCCCGGGTTCATGCCATTCTCCTGCCTCAGCCTCCCAAGTAGCTGGGACTACAGGCGCCCACCGCCACACCTGCCTAATTTTTTGTATTTTTAGTAGAGACGGGGTTTCACCGTGTTAGCCAGGATGGTCTCAATCTCCTGACCTCGTGATCCGCCCGCCTCGGCCTCCCAAAGTGCTGGGATTATAGGCGTGAGCCACCGCGCCCGGCCAGGAAATGCTTTCTGAAGCTTTAAAAGATGGCAATATTGAAGAACCTCATTCAGAAAATAAACCGTGGCCTACGATGGGAAGAATGAGGGGTATCAGAATCATTGTTAGTCATTCAGTGTGTATTTTGTACCCGCTATGCACAATAACGTTTCTCAAATATGGTTGCTGGACCAACTTGCATTCAAATCACCTGGGAAATGTGTTCCACATGCACATTCTTGGGCCTGATTCTAGACCAAATCCAAATACCTGGGCAAGTGATCTGTAAATCAGCAGCTATAACCCATCTCAAATCACTGCAGGTGATTTTTAAATCCAGCTATGTTTGAGGACCACTGTCATTTACAAATGTGTTCTGTTACGTGAGGGGAAAAGGGGGAAATCACTTCCATGTGTCTGCCCTAAAGGATTTATGATTGGCTTAGGAAGCTTACATGGAAATATGAAACCATAAGGAAACACATCACAGCCTAGAATTGCTGACTTCAAGAGACCACAGTGGTGATTTAGCTTAATCCTTTCATTTTAAAAGTAAGCAACGCACACCAACAAGGGTGACTCAGGTCACACACTTAGGGTGAGTGCTGGGGTTTGAATCCAGCCTCTAGTTCAGCATTTGGTCTCCTCTGTGGTGACACATAAACCACTACCCTTGCATTGCTTCAAATCCATCCAGATACAGTTCATAATTCTTACAAAGAGGACCAGACCAGCTTTCTACTGAAGAAGCTTAAGTTTTGTTTTTAAGAGATCACATAATCTTCTTTTTCAAGTTTGAAATAAAACCATGCAAGCATTCTGCAAACATGTTCCTGGGAAAAGTTCATCATCTGTGGTGGTTGTTGACTAGAACATCAGCTAGGAAAAAAAAAAAAAAAAAGCTAAGGTCATCCAGGGTGGGCATGTGGCCTGTTAAGCTTCACTGGTTCCTGGAATTCTGAAGTAGTCTCCTGTAATTAATTTTTAACTTATCTAGGTCTGTTTGTTACAATAAAATTTTCTTCTTGCGGAGGAAAAAAATGAAGGGATAGGAGATTATTTTATCCTGAAAGGTTGGGGGAGTTTAATATTATTAAGAATGCAAAGTGTTTTATATAACTTAGAACCAGAGAAGAAACAAGTTCACTAGCTCATGAGGGATTTCGGCTCTAAAGAATGAAACACTTCCAGAAGCTGAGGATTGTGACACATCAGGAACTGCTGCCAAGAGAAGAGCATTGCCATCTCCTCATGCAGGGGATTTTGGAAGACAAATGGACTATCAACTCTCTTGCAATTCTCTTGGGTTTTCTCATCCAGGACTATGGTTTCCACCATCCCGTACGGTAGAAAGTCCTTCAAATCCTAATCCTCAGTCCTTACCACGATGATGAGCCTACTCTTGCCTCCTGGTCTCTTGGCATAAGGAGCCCAAAGTGCCTGGGTGGCAGCTGTCAGTGGAAGTTCAGTGGGACTCTTGCTGTGTGCAGCAGTAGAAGTATCCCCCTTTGAGAGTCAGAACCTGTGACCCTACAGAGCTCAGAAGTGCAGGGACTGGAGGCAAACTACCACGCGATGTTTTTAAATTTCCAATTGCCTTGTAGATATCTTCACTTGGATATCCCCACCATTTCAGCCTCAGCTGGTCCAAAATCCGAAATCAAGCCCATCTTTTCTCCCAACCCACTTTTCTCCTTTTAATTGGACTATCATGGTTAAAAGCATTGCTCATCCATGACACCACCAACACCGGAAGTTCCTGAATCATCTTCCACAATGTTCTCTCTGCTCAAATCTTATTTGTTAACAACCCTTTTAAACTTATCATATGAATATCTTTCAAGGAAAGTGTCCAGTGGGTGTTAGTGTTAGTTAAAGTCTTCTGGAGTTAGTGTCACAGGCGCCTGAATGCTGCCTTTAGTCATCTGGGCTAGGCTGAAGTGTGCAGAGCAGTGCAGGTGGCTCACCTTGCAGCTGGCCCACCTGGGGCTGGGGGTACCATTGCAGGTTGGGTTCCCCCTGGGAGGCAGATCCTGAGATGGAGATTTGTGTGCAGGAAAAGGATTGGGGAGCATTCTTAGGATGGATGTCTGTGGGGAAAGGGAAGGAAGCAGGATCGGGAAGAGGGAGAATTGGGGCAGCAATGAAGTCACAACAAGATCTCAGCCCACCCCACAGGGAGCACTAAAGCTGGGATGGCCTTTCCGAGTTGTCCCCAAGGTGGATCTGTCATTGGATGCAGGTTTCCCTGGAAAGGGGTGTGATCTTGGGTGAGGCAGCTCTCTTTAGTCAAAGTCATTCTTGAAGATGGTGACAGCTAAGAGCTATTATCAGATAATCTTCCTAACAGCTGGGTGAATGAATCCTTCCATCCTCAGGCAGGGGCCCTTGTTAGGCAGCACAGTCTCCACGACAGCTCACATTTTCCCCCTTTTGGAGCCTTTTCCTTCATCTAGGTACTGGGAAGAGGTCCTTCAGCTCTCTGGTGCACCCCTTCTCCTAGGGAAAACTTAGAACAGGAATGTTGGTGGAGGGAGCCACAGTCGCCACCGCTGTAGTTGGACTTGAGGCTGCAACTGCCTCATCATCTCCCTCCACTATTTCTCATTCTGGATTCCCCTCTGCTTGTGCTTACTTGGTGGAGAGACCCAGACCTTCATCCCTGAGCTATGCAAGCACATGTTTGCGTTCACTTCTAAGGCCATGGGTGTTGCACTTGTCCAAGTACTGTACAATTGGCCAGGATTGGGGAGGCCCAATAGGTTCACCTGGGTACCAAACATATTTCTTCTTGCTCCTATTTGTAACAGCAACTTGACTTCCTCCTGATGATCAAGGTCTATTGTCTCTGTCAGAATGGAGATTTTCTTCTTGTCTGCTGGTCCCTTGGCATAAAGAGCCTGAGTGCCCAGTGGCAGCCATAGCTGAAAGTTCAGTGGGCTTCTCACTGTGTCCATCAGTTAAGAAACTGTTAACCAATGGAACTTAGAGCCAGAAACTGTTAACCTATGGAGCTTAGAGGTGCAGGAACCAGAGGCAAAACTTTTCTACAAGATGACAAGTTGGGCCATTCCTGCTCCCACCTGTTGTTTCCTGGACCCATGTGCTATATGCTGCTCACTGGCTTAGCATGCAAACTGTGTGTTGCAGGGCGCACCCTGTCCGTGCAGGGCATCGCATCCTCATTGGCTCCTCATCTGTGCCTTTGGCAGATATTTCTGTCCATCTGTTAGGCCAGCAGCTTCAGGGCTGGATGGGATGTGAGATACCAGTGGGTCTCATGGTCGTGGGGCTGCTGTCTCACCTCCTGTGCCATAAAGTAAGGCTCTTGATGCTATGTGGGCACAATGTTACATGGGATGTGAGAATGTGGATCAAATACTCTGGAGTCTTCAGGCAGTAGTGCTGGCTAGGGCCCTGCAAGCAAGAAAGGCAAACCCGTATCAGAATGTCGTCAGTTCTGCTGAAATGAATTGCCACCACTTCCAACATAAAAGGGGCCCCATATGGCCATTTTCCACCAAGGGGCTGGTTGGTTTCCTTGAGGGAAGTTGCCGTATTGGAGCCTGGTGTTGATTTGTGTTGCGGGCAGGGTTTCCTTCAGCACGGGCAGTAGCCAGATCAGCCTTGGTGAGAGGGAGGCCATGCTGTTGGGTCCGTGCCTGACCTCCATCCCTGCCCTTTGGCTATCTCATTCATGTGACTATTGGGTTAGCACAATAAAGGAATATTTAAAACTTTCCTCGGTTTAAATTTCAAATATGGTAAATATTTATAAATATAATTCACATGGTCAAAAACTCTTGAGTCCACAATCTTGTTTTAGAGTAAAAAGGGGTCCTGAGACTAAAATATTTGAGAAGCACCATCCTAGGTCAGTCACTGTGCTTCTGATTGGTCAGAACTACCGGGCGTCATGTCCATCCCTCACTGTGGGCTGGGGGTGGGGAAAGGGCAGGCCTCTTTGAAACTCTGTAGCCTATGAATGGGGGACAAGTGGCTCACAAAAGAAAACCCAGGAGCTACTGTCAGCAAAGCGGGGATGCATACTACAACAAAAAGACAAAGAAACCACAAAATCAAACAACAGGTGTCTACCACATTAAGGGGCTTAGTTGCATTGTTTCTTGAACCCTCAGGGTTTGGTGTCATGTAGAATAAATACTGTTTGTTTAACAACTGAATGAATGAATGCATAAACAAAGGCTGGGAGATGACTCAGATAACTGCTTGAGGTCCTTCTAACCCCATATTCTGAAGGGCATGTATGTGTGTGTGTGTGTGTGTGTGTGTGTGTGGACATTAGATAGGTAGGTGATCATGACTACAGAGTTGGCATTTTTGAAGCCCCCACAGCCAAAGGGTCAGACCAGAGACCAACCAGGAACCTAGAACAAGCTGGCCAGTGGAGGCAGCAGGAGTGGCCACAGTTCACACCCCCAGCCCCTGGGAGGACACTGGGAAACCAGGTGGAGCTCTGAAGAGGAGGCCCACAAGTTCAGAGGTAAGAGACAATTGATTATGCTATTTAGAAATGACATGGCAAGTTCACGGACAGTGAGCTACCAGTATGCGTGTTTGGAAGCAGTTGTCATTTGGAAGTGACCAGGTATGCCGTCTGTGTATCTGAATATGAGAGATACCCATTTAAGGATGAATTTAGAGGGGCTCAGAAAAGAGTGCAACTAATAGAGCTCTGCAGGTCTGGGTGAATGCCAAACAGCTATGGGGGACTGAGGGAGTGACAGAAGTACTTTTAACAAATAACTGTGGCTAGGTGTGGTAGCTCACACCTGTAATACCAGCATTTTGGGAGGCTGAGGTGGGAGGATCATCTGAGGTCAGGAGTTTGAGACCAGCCTGGCCAACATGCTGAAACCCTATCTCTACTAAAAATAAAAAATTAGCCGGGCATGGTGGCACATGCCTGTAGTCCCAGCTACTACTAGGGAGGCTGAAGCAGGAGAATTGCTTGAACTTGAGAGGCAGAGGTTGCAGTGAGCCAAGATTGCGCCACTGAACTCCAGCCTGGGCAACAGAGCGAGACACCCTCTCAAAAAATAAACAAACAAATCTTGCACTGTGGGTGCCCAGGGAAGAGAGACTACTGAAGAGAGTCAGAGCATTCTGCTGGGCCAGGAAGGTTGTCATGGGATTGCTGCTCACATCCCAGGCAGGGTGCTCCATGCTCCCTGGCTTGCTGGTGCTGCTGCTGAAACTCTGAGCAGGCCCAGCACATGTGCTCATATTTTCCTTCTTTCTGTGAGAGAAGATTGCATTACTTCGGGGTTTCTGGATGTCCAAAATTGAAGTGTGTGAAATTGAGTATGGCTAGCAGCCCAACAAGATGTGAAATTCTACTAGGGATTTCCTTGCCCAATAGAGATGGACCAACTCCACTCAAGGGTAGGGATGACCCATGTTATAGCTGAACCCAGGAGAGGGCAGGAGGGGAGGTCTCCTGGGCTGCTCTGTGATGGAATGTGATGTCTGCATTCTGGATGGCTTCCCAATCTGGGGAGGAGTGGAGCTGGATAACTGGAATGTGCAGTGAGGTGAAGATGAGATTTCTCACCTTGATGTGTCCTCAGAGAACAAGCATTTATCAGTTGAGATGATGAGGACATACATACAGATACGTGGGCTCACAAAGTGAAAGCTATCCAGGAGACCAGCACCTCTGGGAGAGGGATAACTGCTTGGGAGACAAGGTCTTTAAATTGGAATTTAGATTAGAAATATTTCCTCTATATGCTGAAGCTATCTGCCCAGGGAAAGGAAGTCTTTCTTTAGAACGAGTGGACAGCTTTTTGCTTGGGGGTGTACATCTGTTTATTTTAAAACGTAGTAAAAGTTCACAATCTATAGCTCAGATGTTTAGGGGTGAGGAAAGTGGATACCAATGGAACAGAATTACATGAACACAAGGCTGATGGCAGGAGTGGCACAGCAACAGGACATGGGAGGAGACGGAGACTTAGCAAAAAAATCAAATGCAGGCTGTCAAGCGTGCACTCGTTAGCTGTGCCAGGATGGAACAGACATCAGGATGTGGAGAGAGTAACGCGTTAAGAAATCGAAACAGGGCTGTGTGGGAGGTGAAGAAATAGATGAGCAGCAATTGATGACAGAGACAATAGTTGATATGGCCAATGGCCTCCTCTGGACGGATGAGTCTTTTGTGACCTCACATTTGATTCCTCCTTGTGAATGCATGTGAGAGTGTTCTGTCAACAGCTTTTTACAGTCACTGGGAAGCAAAAGAGCTGCCAGGGCCCCTGGAGTGTTGCTGGTTGGGGTCTTACTCTATTTGTGGGCATTTTCAGCCCATAAACACTCATTCTGCCATTAAAATCTAGTTAAGGGAGTGCAGACACAGGTAAGAAGATGACTGCAAATATAAGGCAGGATGTGGTAGATGCCAAATGAGAGGTCTAAGTGATGGATTTTGAGGGATTCCATGGTGGGAAGAGACCATTGTGGGCAATTCAGCTCAACACAGGAATCCAAAACAGGCTTCCAGTTGCAGAGGGAAATTGCACAAAAAGATACCTCAGAAGATAGATCTCATTGCAGATTAAAGCATGGATGAAGAGAGGAGAGACTAGAAATTGGGAGGTGCCTGCAAAATGCCTGAGAGAAGACAGAGAGGGCCTGTCTTCTAGTGGTGACTGTGGGGTTGCAAACTAGGAAACAGATGGAAGAGTCCACAGAACTTGGTGGCTGATGGCATATGGAGATCAGGAAAGAAGGAGGAATCAAAGATGGCTGTAAGCCTAGGAGACAGAGAGGGAAATGTGTTCCTTGGCAGGAATAGATGCCGGCTTTGAAAATAAAGCAATGAACTTGATATGTGGCAAGTTCCAGATGACAGGAGGTATTCCATGAGGAGCACCTGGCAGGCATTTGGTTGTGGGTTCTGGTGACAGTTCAGAGCTGAGTGGTTGACTTGGGAGTCGTCAAACACAGCAGCCATTGTAGCTGGAAACTGAGAGCTGATGTGTTCCCTGAGGAAGTTAGCGTGTAGAGAGACATGGCTAGGAACTGTCGAGGGGTGTGCCTACAGCAAGTCTCAAAACAAGGAATAAAGACAAAGAAGGCACATGAAAAGAGCGAGGCAGAGGATTGGAGTAGGATGTTACAAAAAACCAAGGCAGGAGAGTTTCAAGCAGGAATGGGTGGGCAATGTAGTGAATTGCTACAAATAGATTCAAGAGAACCAGGACAAAATAGTTCTTAACTTTCTAGGTACAGCATTTACTCTATTTTTCATTTATGTTTTCTTTTTAGAGCAGTTTTAGGTTCACAGCAAAATTGAGAGGAAGGCATAGAAATTTCTCATGTACCTGCACACCTGCCCCATATCTGCACAGCCTCCACGTTATCAACATCCCCCACCAGAGTGGTACAATCATCCCAACTGACGAACCTACATTGGCACATCATCACCCAAAGTCCATGGTTTACATTTGGTTCCACTCTTGCTGTACATTTTATGGTTTTGTTTTGTTTTGTTTTGTTTTTGAGACAGGGTCTTTGTTGCCTAGGCTGGAGTGCAGTGGCACGATCGTAGCTCACTGTAACCTCAAACTCCTGGGTTGAAGAGCTCTTCCTCTCTCAGCCTCCTGAGAGTAGGTAGGACTGCAGGCATGCACCACCATGCCTGGAAAATGTTTAAAAAATGTTTTGTAGAGATAGGGTCTTGCTGTGTTGCCCAGGTTGGCCTTGAACTCCTGGCATTAAGCAATCCTCCTGCTGAGGATTATAGGTGTGAGGCACTGTGCCCGGCCATTTTATGGTTTTTTGACAAATGTATAATGACATATATTCACCATTATAGTATCATACACTGTAATTTCCCTGCCTTCCAGATCCTCTGTGCTTTACCTATTCATCTGCCACTCCCCATTAATCCCTGGAAACCAGTGATTTTTTTATTTTTATTTTTTTACCATATCCATAGTTTTGCCTTTCCCAGAATGTCATATAGTTGGAATATGTAGCCTTTTCAGACTGGCTTCTTTCATTTAGTAATATGTATTATATTTAAGATTTCTCCATGTCTTTTCTTGGCTTGATAGTTTGTTTCTTTTTAGCACTGAATAATATCCCATTGTCTAGATGGACCACAGCTTATGTATCCATTCACTGATTGAAAGACATGCTGGTTGCCTTCCAAGGAAATTATGAATAAAGCTGCTATAAATATCCATGTACAGGTTAAAATTTTCTTATTGTGGCAAAATGCACATAACATAAAATTTACCATTTTAACCATTTTTAAGTATACAGTTCAGTGGTATTAAGTACATTCTTGTACAATGATGACTGCCATCAGTCTTCAGAACTCTTTTCATTTTGTAAAACTGAAACTCTGTATCTATTAAACAATAACTCCCCATTCCCTACTCCTTCCAGTCCCTGGAAACTACCATTCTTTCTGTCTCTGTGATTTTGACTACTCTACGTACCTCATATAAGTGGAATCATATAGTATTTGTTGTTTTCTGACTGGCTTATTTCCCTTAGCATAATGTCCTCACGGTTTTTCATGTTGTAGCATGTATCAAAATTTCCTGCCTTTTGAAAACTGAATAATATTTCACTGTGTGTTTACACCACTTTTTGTTTATCTATTAATTTGTGGATAGACACTTGTATTACTTCCATATTTTAGCTATTGTGAATGTTGCTGTGAACACGAGTGTGCACAAATCTTTCCTCTTCCTCCTCCTCTTCCTCTTCCTCCTCCTTCCCTTCCCTTTCCCCTTCTCCTTCCTCCTCCTCCTCTTCTTCTTCTTCCTTCTTCTTTCTTTCTTTCTCTCTCCTCCCCCTCCCCCTCCCCCTCCCCTCCCCCTCCCCCTCCCCTCCCCCTCCCCCTCCCCCTCCCCCTCCCCCTCCTTCTCCTTCTCCTTCTCCTTCTCCTTCTCCTTCTCCTTCTCCTTCTTCTTCTTCTTCTTCTTCTTCTTCTTCTTCTTCTTCTTCTTCTTCTTCTTCTTCTTCTTCTTCCTGCATGACTTATTCCTTGACAAGAGACTCTGCTTTCAATCCTTTGGGTGTATTTACCCACAAGTGAAATTGCTGGATCACATGGTATTCCATGAGCAGGTTTTTGTGTGGACATAACTTTTGAACTCATTTGGAAAAATACCACTGAGCACAATTGCTTGATCATGTGTTGAGTATATTTTGCAGTAAGCAACTGCCCAACTGTGTTCTGAAGTGGCTGTACCATTTTGCAGTGCCACCAACAATGAATGAGAGTTGTTGTTGTCCCACATCCTCACCAGCATTTGTTGTTGTCAGTGGTTTTGATTTTCACCATTTTAACCGTTGTGTAGTGTATCTTGTTGTTTTAATTGGTAATTCCCTAGTGGTTTTGATTTTCACCATTTTAACCGTTGTGTAGTGTATCTTGTTGTTTTAATTGGTAATTCCCTAATGGCATAAGATGCTGAGCATCTTTTCACATGCTTATTTGCCATCTGTACAGCTTTGGTGAGGTGTCTGTTCAGATCTTTTGTCGATTTTTAAATTAGATTGTTTTCTTATTGTCAGAATTTTAAGAGTTCTTATATTTTGGATAATGGTTCTTTATCATATATGACTTTTGCAAATATTTTCTCTTATTCTTTCACTTGTCTTCTCATTCTTTTGACAGTGTCTTTCACAGGACAGAAGATTTTAATTTTAATGAAGTCCAGATCATTTATTATGTCTTTCATAAAACATACCTTTGGTGTTGTATCTGAAGAGTTATTGCCATATTCGAAGCCATCTAAAGTTTCTCCTATGTTATCTTCAGAAGTTTTATATTTTTAAATTTTGCATTTATGTCTGTGATCCATTTTGAGTTAATTATTGTGAAGAGTATAAGGTGTGTGTCTAGATTTATTTTTTGCATGTGGATGTCCAGTTATTCCAGTACCACTACTTGAAAAGACTATGTTTATTCCATTGTATGGTCTTTACTCCTTTGTCAAAGATCAGTTAACCCTCTTTGTGTATTTCTGGGATCTCTATTCTTTTCAATTAATATATTTGTCTGTTCTTTTGCTAACACCACACTGTCTTGATTACTGTCTTGATTACTTTACAGAAAGTACTAAAGTCAGGTAGTGTCAGTCCTCTGAATTTCTTCTACTCTTTTAATATTGTGTTGGCTATTCTGGGTCTTTTTCTTTTCCGTATGAACTTTAGAATTAATTTGTCAATATCCGCAAAATAACTTGCTGGGATATTGATTGGTATTACATTGAATCTACAGATCAAGTTGGGAAAAAACTGACATCTTGATGATATGGTGCCTTCTTATCCACCAATATGGAATATTTCTCCATTTATTTAGTTGTTGTTTGACTTCTTTCATTAGCATTTTGTAAGTTTTCTCATATAGATCTTGAACATATTTAGATTTACACCTATTTTAGTATGTATTTTATTTTTGTGGGTGCTAATGTAAATGGTATTGCACTTTAAATATCAAATTCTACTATTGTATTGTATTTTAATTTCAATTTCTACTTTGTAGGAAAACAATTGACTTGTATAATAACCTTGTATCCTGCAACCTTGCTGTAAGTGTTTATTATTTAAAATTATTTCAGATTTTCTACATAGATAATCATGTCATCTGTGAACAAAGATAGTTTTATTTCTTCCTTTACAAGCAGTATACCTTTTATTTGTTTAGCATGATATTGAAAAGGAATGATGAGAAGAGACATTCTTGCCTTGCTTCTGATTTTAGCACTAGTTTCTCATAATTGAGTATGAGGTTCGCTGCAGGTTTTTTTTGTAAATGCCCTTAATCAGGTTGAGAGAGTTCCCCTCTATTCCTAGTTTGCTTAGAGTTTTAATCATGAGTGGATATTGGATTTTTTCAAGTGCTTTTTCTGCATCTATTGATATAAAGTATGAAATATGTATGTATATGTATTTATTAATACAGTTATATATTACTGATATAACAACCATATGATTCTTCTTCTTTAGCTTGCTGATTTGGTGGATTACATTAATTTTCAAATATTGAACCAGCCTTGCATACTTGGAATAAATCCCATTTGGTCATGCTGTATAATTTTTTTAATGCATTGTTGGAATTCAATTTGCCAGTAATTTGTTGAGGATTTCTGCATCTATGTTCATGAGAGATATTAGTCTGTAGTTTTCTTTCCTTATAATGTCTTTGTCTGGTTTTAGCATTGGGGTAATTCTGGCCCCACAGAATGAGTTAGGAAGTACTACTTGTGCTTTTGTATTCTGAAAGACATTGCAGAGACCTGATATACTTTTTTCCTTAAATATTTGGTAGAATTCATCAGTGAGCCTATCTGAGCCTGGAGCTGCCTGTTTTAGAAGATTATTAATTATTGATTCGATTTCTTTAGTAGGTATTGGCTTATCCAGATTGTCTATTTCTTCCCGTGTGATTTTTGACAAATTGTCTTTCAGGAATTGGTTCATTTCATCTAGGTTACCAAATTTGTGGGCATAGAGCTGTTCATAATGTTCATTTTCTATCCTTTTAATGTCCATGGAGTCTGCAATGATGTCTCCTATTTCATTTCCGATGTTAGTAATTTGTGTCCTCTCTCGCTTTTTTTAAAATTAGTCTGGCCAAAGGCTTATCTATTTTACTGATCTTTTCAAAGAATCAGCTTTAGTTTTTGTTGATTTTCTCTATTGATTTCCTGTTTTCAATTTCAGTGATTTCTGCTTTAATTTTATAATTATTTTTCCTTGTGCTTGCTTTAGATTTAATTTACTCTTCTTTGTCTTGTTTCTTATGGTGGCAGCTTATATTATTGATGTCAGATATTTCTTTTTTAACGTATGTGTTCAATGCTATAAATTTCCTACTAGGCACTACTTTTGCTGCATCCCATACATTTTGAAAAGTTGCATTTTTATTTTAATTTAGTTCATATATTTTAGGCTGGGCATGGTGACTCTCGCCTGTAATCCCAGCACTTTGGGAGGCTGGGGTGGGTGGATAACTTGAGGCCAGGAGTTCGAGAACAGCCTGGCCAACATGGTGAAACCCCATATCTACTAAAAACACAAAAAATTAGTCGGCTGTGGTGGCATGCACCTGTAGTACCAGCTACTTGGGAGGCTGAGGCACAAGAATCACCTGAACCCAGGAGGTGGAGGTGGCAGTGAGCAGAGATCATGCCACTGTGCTCCAGCCTAGGCAACAGAGTGAGACTATGTCCACAAATATAAATAAATAAATAAACAAACTATTTTAAAGCTGATCTTGAGATTTCTTCTTTAATTCATGTGTTTTTAAGAAGTGTGTTATTCACTGCCCAAGTATTTTGAGATTTTCTGGCTTTCTTTTATTGATTTCTAGTTTGATTGTCATTGTGGCCCGATAACAGACATTATATCATTTCTAATTTTTAAATTTGTTAAGTTGTTTTTTTATGGCCTAGAATGTGGTCTACATGAAAATCTGTGGTTTACTGTAACCACTTCCACACATTATCTTAGCTAGATCTTCTGGATAACTTGCTTCAGCTTCTACATCAGCACTTGCTGATCCACTTTCCACTTTTCCACTGTTCTCCATGCTTTTTTTTTTTTTCCAGAAAATATTCTTGAAGGAAGTGAAAAGTGCTATTCCGTTGAACACACACAACAGCTGTATGGCTGATATGGAGAAAGTTTGAGTGGTCTGCATAGAGCATGAAACCAGCCACAACATTCCCTTAAGCCAAGACCTAATCCAGAGCAAGGTCCCAACTCTTCAATTCTATGAAGGCTGAAAGAGGTGGGGAAGCTGCAGAAGAAAAGTTGGAAGCTAGCAGAGGTTGGTTCATGAGGCTTAAGGAAAGAAGCCATCTCCATAACATAAAAGTGCAAGGTTGGCCAGGTGTGGTGGCTCGTGCCTGTAATCCCAGCTACTCGGGGGTCTGATGTGGGAGGATCACTTGAGCCAGCAGTTTGAGACCAGCCTAAGAAACATAATGAGACCCTATCTCTAAAAGTTTTTTTTTAGGTAGCCAGGAATGTTGGTGCATACCTTTAGTCCCAGCTACTCAGGAGGGTAAAGCAGGAGGATAGCTTTGAGCCTAGGGGTTCGAGATGATGAGCAGGTAGAAATCAGTAAGTTCTGGAAGAAGATTGCAGACCCCCCGCCCATTTGTCTGGGTGGTGTTCCCTGCCATAAACCCTGGGCAGAAGAAGACACAAAAGAAAGAAACGAACAGTGGAAGGAAGATAAAGCCAAGGTCTTAAGAAATGCTGACAGCAAAAAATGGTGTCTGACCAGATGGCCTGTTCACAGTGAGCTAGGACTAATAAGAGAAGCATTTTTTTTAAACCAACATTTTTTTCTTTATTGTAACAAAATTGGTTACATGGGAACATTGAGAGGTTATTTCTCTGTATAGGAAACTTTGGATAATATCTACCAGTGCTCAAAGTCAGGCATTACACTTTTAAAATTTAGGTATATAAGTATTATTCTGTATGTTGCTGTCAAAGGACAAAATTATAACAAATTTAGAGATTTCAATTGGCTTCATTGCAATTCTACAATCAGGCAATACTTCATCCCATAAAATAGAATGAGTTCTGATGAGCTGAGCAGAGATTGGCTTTATTGACAGAGGAGAGCTGAAGAAAGCAGAAGCACGGAACAAAGAATAAAATATTAGTCCTTTCAAAGTTATTTTTCTTGGAAGGTGGGGACAGAGAGACAGAAGAATAGAAAAGTAACTGATTAGTTAACATCAGGCTACTTCAGACTACCTTTTTTGTTTAAGGATTAAAGCAGAGAAACTTCGTAATCATGATGATTGAAGCTGTAAACTGGCTTGTTTGGGATATTCTCTCTGTCTCTCTCTTTCTCTCTCTTGCTCTCACTCTCGTTTTCTCAGAAGGTCAGGAAGGTCAGTTAACAGCTTAGTGTGGGTTTGGTGACATGGGACTTCAGCTGAGGTGACTCCATTTTGATGGAGTCTGGTCTACTGGGGCCTAGTACAGGAGTTTAGCCTGAAACAGTGGCCTCCTGCAATTTTTATTTAGCATTGCACATATAGATAATGCAGACTGTCTCGCATATTCTGATGCATGGACGGCAATTTAAGCTTTAGGTTTATGTAATAATTGTGATATTTTATGGAAATAGAGGAATGGTGTCACATGTTGCAGTTTTTCTCAAATGGGAGTCAGAGTCCTCCAGGAAAGGGGTCAGAGACTGCCCTTCTGAGCAGGGCAAAACTTCACGCACAGCTCCCCGCAAGCCCTCCCAGCGCATTCTCAGTGTCTGAGCTTGGTCTCAGGCAACTGCCACTTGCCCTTCCTGATAGCCGATCTGTAGCCATCTTTCCAGAGAGCTTTGGGAGAGGGATAATGGTGGTGAGAAAGGCATCTCAGCACTGTATGCCAGTTGGCAGATGAGGCAGACTCTCTGTGGCTACCATGAGCCTCTCGAGGGGAAATTAAGTGGCCACAGCAGGGAGAAGGGTTTGCTCACATTCTCCCACCTTGTTAACCACCACGAGGTTTGTTAACTGCCATAAGACTTTATTCCTACTATTAGGCAGAAACTCTTTTTTTTTTTTTTTTTTTTGAGATGGAGTCTGGCTCTGTCACCCAGGCTGGAGTGCAGTGGCACGATCTCAGCTCACTACAACCTCCGCCTTCTGGGTTCAAGCGATTCTCCTGCCTCAGCCTCCCGAGTAGCTGGGATTACAGTTGCACCACCACGCCTGGCTAATTTTTTGTATTTTTGGGGTTTCACCATGTTGGCCAGGCTGGTCTCGAACTCCTGGCCTCAAGTGATCTGCCCACCTCAGCCTCCGAAAGTGCTAGGATTACAGGCATGAGCCACTGCGCCTAGCCCCTACAGTTGGGCAGAAACCCCTTGTAAGAAAACATTGCCTAACTGACACCCCATCTTAAGGGTCCTGCCAGCAGCACCGATTGGGCAGGAGAATGCTCTTACGAACATTCTTTCCTGATAAGCAGCTATAGACCCTAAGCTGGTTCCAGCCAGCTTACAGACTGCACACAAAGGGTCTCTGCATGCTGTAGTTCACCTTCTGACATAAATGAGCAGAATTCCTCCTCATTTTAATGTTAAGAGCCTGCCCCAAAGTGAACATGAAATATATGATACATATGTCACTGTGCATGCTTTACTTTCTCCATAAATATTCATAGGCATTTCCCAAACCTGAGAAGTATGCATGTAAGACAGACCCTGGAAGCCTTAAGTGCCACTGTTTTCTTCGCTTTGGAGACGTGTTTTTTTATTTCCCTGGAAGCTACGCTTCCCCAGTCTGCAGGTTGTTATTCAGAAAGTACATTTTTCTTCTTTTTCCTTCCTCCATTGATCTCGTGGTCATTTGTTAACAGGTAGATGTAGTGGATAGGAGTGTGGGCTCCTGTTCTCCTAGTTAAAATGAGCCATTCCCTCTTTGTTCTTTTCTTGTGTTTTGTGATCTTGATTACACTACTTATGGTCTCTATTTCCTTATCTCCTTAGGTGGTGAGGTTTAGGCGTGCAAAGTTCTGTCTAATTGGCCTTCCCATCTCCTACAGGCTCAGCACTTAGGATGCTCCACAAGCATTCGATGGGATTAAAATGAAATGAAATAATTACGCTAAAAAGAAACGGGTGTTCAATGTGTGAAACAGCACTGAATAATGGTTAAGAACTTAGGCTTTCCAGTAAGACCAGTGCAGTCTCCAGAATTTCCACACTGGATGCGTTTAGGAGGGGCTGTCAATGTGGGAGGGAGAACAAAGGCATTTATCTTAAAGCTTCATTTGCATGGAAATCCTTTGTTTTGACTAAAGCGAACAGCCTCCTGAAAGTAATTCTTACCACTACCTTGGCTACAGATGGCTAAGGATTAAAATAACTTCTCTAACTTAAGTTTCCACATATGCAAAATAGATAATAATAAAGTAATAATTCTGACCCCAGTAGGGTGTTGAGAGGCTCACTGGGATAGTGTGTGTTCAGTATTCTTTGGCCTGCCACACTAAGTATTCAATAAAAAACTATTGTTATTATTACTATGATATTTTAAGTTGATTATATTCATAACATGTTAGAATGTTAGAAGGGAGCTCAGAAACAGCAAAAATACAGGCTTTGGAGTCCACAGACCTAAGTGGGAATCCTGTCTCCACCCCTTCCTAGAAGGGTGACCCTGGGTACATTGCTCATCCAATAAGACCTTGGTATGTGAGAACCACTTGGACTTGCTAAAATCATATTCCAGGGCCCCACCCTAGATATTCTGATTGAGTTGTTTTATGGTGAGGCCCAGAGAACTGCATTTTACAAGTTTTCCAGGTGATTCAGATTCATGAACTCTATGAACCACAGTTTGTGAAATGTTGACTTAATCTCTTGAAGTCTCAGAGGTTTTTTTTTTTTTTTCTCCCATAAAATGGAGCAGCGATACCTGCTTCATGGTTTTGGATGGAAAATATCTGGCCCCAAATCTGGCTTATTGCAGGGAATCTGGCTTCCTGTGCTTAGAAGCTTTGGCTGTCTTCCTTTTAGATATGGTCTCTTTAACTATTTCATCCAACCATGTGCAGCCAGTGTCACAGAAGAGACCAAAGTCTGTTAGAAGTTGATGGAATTCAAGTAGCAAATCAAAGACCACCAAGCATTAAAGAGTAAAAAGTGTCTGCGAAACACATCAGATGTATTTTGCAGAATATACCTCTGTAATAGAACGGGTTCCCCCTTCCCCCTGCAAATCAGCCATGTATGGAAATAAAAAAATTCCAGTCTGATGAGCACATTTCCCTGCTTTCAAATGCCAGAAACCATGTGAACAGTGAGCAAGGAAGGCCCGCACCATCACCATCAGCAGACAACAGTTTCATAACGAATTCTACACATTTGACTTCTTGCCTGCCTCTAATTCTTTAATGGAATACTAGGAGAAAATTAACAGAGTCTGATGACCTCAGACGACTTTTGAGGGGAAAGCTAAGTCCATGCTGGACTGAGTCAGCTACGCAGAAAATGAAACTTCAGTTTGCCCACAGCCTGCCGCTTTTAAGGTTCTTGTTTGCTACGCGTGTGCTCGATCCACCCATCCCTCTTAGCTGATGTTTGCTGCTGCTGTTGCTGCAGAATGGCAACTTTGAAGCCCTGCTTCCTATAATAAGCTAGATGAGCTCATTTGTTAATGTTTTTCCTTCCTGTTACACTTTTCGGTATGTTAGGCTGCTATTTAACATTGAATTGTCACAATCTGTGGCATTATATAATGATATAATTTCTTTGCTGTTTAATTGGTAAAGAACTTTGTGATGATTCTGATGGGAGGGAGATAAAAACTATCAAGAAACATAAGGCTGTGAGTATATAAATGCAAAAATAGCCAATTCCATCAACTCTCCCCAGAATGAGTCGGGCAAAACACACTAAGTTTCCGTTTTGGCTTTTTTTCTTCTGTGCAAGGAAAATATTTTAAACTGAATTTTTTCCCTTTTCATCCATTGTTTGTGGACACAGGATATAGAGCAGCAGGGGAGAAGACAAAAAATCTGCTGAAAGCTGGTTCTGTTTAACAGATTAGATTCAAATTTGTTTTTAAGAAGAACGGATTTGTGATGTTTTATTCAGGCACAGCAATGGCAATATAATCAGAGTTGAAATCTGCCTTAAAGAAAGAATTCTTGTAATTATAAACTCCCAAATAAAGATTTGAAACAGAATCTGATTTGCCTATCTATGGGTAGCTTTGCTTAGTTTTAATTTATCCATACACTCACTCATTCATTCAACAAACACTGGCTGCTGCCCTCAGTGCGAGACACTGGGAAAAGAGAGGTAAAATAATTTGTGCCCTCCGAAAGGAGTGCTCCGATACTCCTCTTAGTAGCTCCCATGGAATACCCAGTGTACCCTATCACAGCATGTTTTCTATTTGATTGAAACTACTTATTCAACAAACATTTGTTTAATACTTTTTTTAATTTCAGTAGCTTTAGGGGTACAAGTGGTTTTTAATTACATGGATGAATTCTATAGTAGTGAAGTCTGAAAGTTTAGTGTACCCATCACAGGAGTAGTGTATATTGTACCCAATATGTAGCTTTTTATCCCTCCCCGCTCTGAGTCTCCATAACCTGTATGCCTTTGCATACCCAGAGCTTGGCCCCCACTTATAAGTGAGAACATACAGTGTTCCAACAATTATTTGTCAAGTATTTCCACTGTGTGAAGCACAGGGCTACATGGTTCCCGTCTACCCCGTAGGGCTGTTGTGGGGATTAAGGAATAAGGATCAAAGTGCTTGACACCACACCTGGGCCTAGAAGGTATTTAACAGGTGTCTGATGAATGACTTCACGGCCAGTAGGAAACTGTTGCTAGGAAGAGATTGCTAGTGACCCTGTGATTGTGAACTTCAGTAGGATGAGGTGGTGGAGAAGGAACAAAGCTTCCAGCATCTTCTGGCAGCAGTAATTCTGCACCTTTCCTGCAGTCACAGTTTTTGAACTTCTGGTCTACCTACTTTTGCTTAGGTTTCTCTTTTCGGCCTCAGCCACTTTGTGACTCCCCTCTTTCCTCCCTCCCTCCCTCCTGTCTCTTTCTTTCTATCATTTTCATTCTGCACACACTGTGATCATAAAACTTGAGCAGTATTTTAGTCCAGCAAATGTGTTCAAGGTGAGAGAAGATTTGGCTGCTCAGAAGGACCCATCAGGAGTCCCAAATCATTGGCCTGTATGAGTCAGGGCAGTGGGCCAGGCTCAGTCCCTACAGGTTGGGCCAACCTGAGGATGGCAAGAATGGCGTCTTTATTGTAACTTCAAGTTATAATAAATGCACACACACAGGCCTTGCTGTATATTTCTACACATAAATCTTATTCAAGGGAGGTTTTGATATTCCAAATTGTGGAACAAAAAATGCTGATTCTTCTGATAGGAATTCCAGAATATAGAATGAGTGACTGGAATATATGGAGTGAAAGAAATGAGGGGTTATTGATTCTTGGAAGAAAAATTTCACTTGGAGAATTCAGTTGTCATTTCCTCAGCATTCATTGGGATATTTTAATTATATAGGGTCATGGATGAAGGAAATGATATATCTTCTACAACTTTATGAAAATTGTGAAAAGGGAAAGGGCCTTGTTTATCACCTTTCAAAGAATTAATCCCTAAGCATATCTTTTGCCCCTGGCCTGAGGGCAGTGTCTCTCACAGGTCTGAGGACCATGTTGCCTTTTGCTCTCCATGAATCCTCACAGCCTCATCCAGTGCCCGGTGCCCAAAAAGTAACCAATATCCATTTTTGATGTAAGGTAATCAGGTGTGTAGAAGTTACTTTGAAATACTGCATTCTGTAGCTCAAATTCTCTAAACAGAATTCTTGACCAAATGATAAAATAAAAAGTCAAAGAAAACATAGATAGCAAACCAGAACATGGCATTAAGGCATAACTTCCCAAATGGGATTTTAAACCATTAACATGAATGACCATAACATATTTTGGTTTTAGGTAATAATTGTTTGAGGAATTCAGAACTGACAGGGTGGCACTCCTAGGGGCTCAGTGCTGGCTATTATGATGGTCTAGACCAAGCTCATCCAACCCATGGCCTGTGAGCTGCATGCAGGCCAGGATGGCTTCTAATGCAGCCCAACACAAATTCATAACTGTTTTAAAACATTTTTTTTTTTTGAGACAGAGTCTCACTCTGTCGCCTAGGCTGGAGTGCAGTGGCATGATCTCGGCTCACTGCAACTTCCGC